>NW_026138095.1:10285000-11780000 GCF_025592945.1 Manacus candei | reverse complement strand
GCAAAGACTAAAGATCGTGGAAGTGGTGGGAAAGGTTGAGACACTGGGAAGACTGACATATAAGGGAAGATTAAGCATGACTGCTCTGGGCAGCAAAGCACACTGAGCCCCTCATTAGTGCTGCCCTGTGCCTCCCGTGAGAGCTCTCACTTGTAAGGAATAATGACAGACTGGCTAAAATGGTAAGAAAATATCCTAACAAGATTTTCTGCAAATATTTTTATGAAAACAAAAAACAGAAGCAGAAAACAAACATCTGCTAGTAACGCTGTTTCAGTGTTTAGCAGCAGATAAGTTGTTTGGGTTTTTTTAGAAAACTCTCAGCTTAGCCAGAAATTAAATGTCAGGGTTAAATTTTCTTGAATTGCTAAAATCTCAGCAAAATTAACTCAGCTACTTCTAAACAGAAGAGAAGAGCTGACACCTGTCACCTGCTCACCTCTAGAAGTCCAAAAAGGAAATTGTTTTGTGTCTCTGAGCCTGGGGAACAAAGAGCCTCTTGTAGGTCACCTAAATGCCACCCACATCTGGGTGAGCTGCAAGCTGAAAATGGCCAAATGTGAAGCTTTAGCTTTGTGCTAAAGCTCTGCTGGCTAAAGCTGGGAACATGCTGCTGTTCTGCTTGTCTGAGCAGAGACCTGTGCTGCTCTTCCCTGTCAGTGTCACTGAGACTGTCCCAGACACAAACCATGGGGACAGAGCAGGGAAGTCCCTCTCCCCTCTGCCACACACTGTCCATGCGCCAGCAAAGCTGAGCTTGTGGGCAGCTGATGGCACGGGAGAGCCCTGTCTGCACCAGGGAGCTCAAGAGATGCTGAGGGGCAGCGTCTTCTCTTCCCGTCAAGGTTTCTAATTCTTCCCATCCTTACCCAAGGGGACAACCACCCTCATGCAGCTAAACCCCAGCCCTTCACGTCTCTGTGGTATGTCTGTTTGACCTGACTGCTATTCAGGAGGTGTCCTGCCTGTCCCACCTCTCCTGTCGGGGACGTTGTGTAGAGTTAGAGCCCTGACAGATCCAGGGAAGGCCCTAGAGACCACAGAGCTGGCTCACATCTCAGCCCTGTTCCTGCTGTGTGGGCAGGCAGACCCACAGCTTTTGATGGCACATCTGTGCAGGCAGCTCAGCCACACGGAAGGGAAGGGACACACAATCCTCTCCCATCCCTTATCCCATCTATTCACACAATGCTGTAACTACCACCCTGTGCTCAGCCTATGGACCAGGTGGAACAGACTCTTCCAGCCTCCAGCGCATCCAGCATGTTCCTGCTTCCCAGACCTGACACTTTCCTTCTTCCTCTGCTCAGTCCTGAGAGTGGTGAGTGTCCCACACTCCCTCCTGCAGCGCTCCTGCCTTGGAAGAGACTCCTGTGCCTGCAGCGAGTCCCTCTGCATCACACATAGAGTCTCTTCCAAGTTCCAGCAGCTGCAGCAGCTGTGCCAGGGCCTGTCCTCCAGGCTGAGCTCTTCCAGACCCTACAGCTCAGCATGGGCAGGTATATTCTGAATGCAATCCACTGCTCAGCACAGTTGGTACTGGCTTTCCTAGAAATGCCAACACCACGCAGTAGCTGAGAGGCTCCTGGATTTTTTCACTCCCTCTTTTGCCTGCAGAGAAGTGATCCAGAGCTGCAAGCATGGAGCAGTTGCTGTCTGGTTGTGTTTGGAAGCACCATCCTGGCAGGGTTCCTGGCTCTTTCACAAGAGATGCAGCAGCCCTGTGACTTCACTAAGATTCTCACCACTAAAGCCACTGCACAAAGCCTTCCTCCTGGTTCCCATGGTGGGACCAACACTGTTTTTGCTGTTGCTAAAGGACTGTTGGCTTTTGAGGAATGAAAATATGGACAAGTGGGATTTTTGTTAATCAAAGATAGAAAAGCCATGCTGATGGGATGGTACAGCCTCACTCCTGTGCACAGACAGGAGCGATTCCTCCTCTCCATGGAGGCAAGGATAGCATTCCTTCCTTCACAGCCTTCTAAGTCCACAAGACAGAACTGTCTTTTCAGGTTGAGGGCCCGACACTGTGAATCTGCCATGGCAGGGGGTCAAAACCCCAGCTTGGAGGCCTCCTCAGCCGCCGCCTGGGCTGTTCTGGGAGATGGTTGAGGTCTCAGTGGAGAGGGAGGGAGGAAGGCCCCAGTTTCCAATAGCAACCTCCTTCTGGGGACACTGGGACACAGAAGTGCAAGGGAGGTTGTGGGTGATGGCCCACAAAAAGTGAGCTCCAGTACTTCTCTATGGTCTTTTTATTCCTGTGTTATCCTGCACTGTTGGTGAAACCCAAGGTCCCAGTGTCTCTGTCACTGCTGTGAAGTTGTCAGTTTTACTGGGACTTTTCAGCTTTTGGAGTCACTTACAGCTCATGGGATACATAGAAAACCATGTCAGTCAATGAAGAGAGGCAGCTGCCCTCAAACCTGCTAGTTTCCCTTCCCTAAAGCCAGGAACAAGTCTGCAGTTAGCTAGACATGGCCAAAGCTCTGACTACATCCAAAGGGCTCAGCAGGTAAGTTGTTCCATGACAGAGAACTAAGCAGTGGTGCCTTGTGTGCCTTCAACACAGAACCAGAGCATCAGACATCCCAGAGAGACCAGACATCATCCTCTGGACTGCTCACCCATGTCATCCCCAACATTATATTAGTTATTGACCTATTGCCCTTTGTCTGCCCTCATCCTCTGGGTCCTCCAGCTCTGAGGTCCCAAGTAGCCTCATTCCCCCTTGGTGCCCTTTCTACCTCTCCACCAGCATCACTTGTTATCAGAGCCATGTCTCAAGACCTTCATGCCAGTACCCATCCCACCTGTTCCCCACCTGGATCCCCATGCTGCCTCTCTGTTGTTCCCACCTGGGCTCCTGAGTCCATTTCCTCCCCGGGATCCTTCTCATGTTTTCTTCCTCTGCCCTCCATGATCTGTGTTGTATTCCAGGATTGTGACACCCAGAGCCTGGTCCTCCCATGGGCTCAGCAGGGCTCATGGAGAACAACGCACTGAGCAGGGCTGAAGCATGACCAGTGCAGACAAACACTTGCAAGATTTTAGGTGCTAAACTCCAGCTACCTCCCATCGAGGCTGTGGGAGACTTTTCAAACACTTTTAATGTCCCCAAATTTGGGCATCTTTTCTCTAGGATAGCAAGAGGCAGATCTTGACACACACACCACCACCTCTGCCAAATGTCATGTGCTGCTCCATGGCATGAGCTGGAGCTTCTCAAAATCAAAGTCACAAGAATTTTGAAAAATGAGAAAAATCAACTGGTTTTCTCTAATCTCCTCCTCTTATGCAACTTCACTGATTTCAGTGCAATGTTATAAACAAATCCAGGACAAGGCAGATACATGACATGAGGAATCCTGGTCCTGGGTGTTCATCCAAGTTATTGACAAATGAAAATAGATTCTTTGGATGAGAAGTGTTGGGTGGTGTGAACTGCAACGATTATTACTCACTCGCTTGTCATTAGGAACAAGCCACACTTCAATCTTGAATGTTAAATTTAAGCTTTAATTGCCCTGAACTCACATTTGGTTTGCTTCAGAGGTACCAGTCATTTTGAAAAGGGTGATGCCGATGCCAAAATCCAGGACATTTTGTGTAAGATGAGATCAGAGGAATTAAAGTTGTCAAAACACAGTTCTCTAAAGTGCCATTGAGAGCACACTTGGTCTGCCCAGATCAGCCAGGACAGGCTAGCACCCACAACTGTATTTGCCAGTCCTTTGCCCATCCTATGATGATCTTTCTTTCCTGCAAGACTCTTCCATCTTCCCACTGAAGTTTGTCCTGATAGTCAGAATAACAAACATATGTGACTTTGACCAGGAACATCACAGTACTTGGATCATTCTTGGCACATGAAGGTTCTCCTAAGCAGTCACTGATGGCCGCTGAGATGTTCAAGCAGATCCATGCCTACTCCAGTACCCTACTCCTACCTGTTTCTTACTTGGTTTCCATAAATGAGGGACACCACTAGCAGTAATAATTAAGAAAGGTGATCTCCAGGCTTAAACATCCGTAGAGCCCACACTGCAGCTGCTGGACTGAACTACAGTATTTAAAATTCATCCTGCAAGGGTATATCACATACATCCTGTCTGAGAGCAGCAATACTCCACTTCCCTCCCAGCCAGAGTGCACAGACCTACCTGGAGTGCTGTCAAAGGGCACGGGTTTGGATTTCTCGTTCATTTACAGCATGCAAATGTTTCGAGGGTCAGGAATTATTCAATGACAGAGACTAACTGCAGATTACAGACAGATTCAAGACAGTCACCACCTGGTCACAGCCAAGTTATAGGAAGATGCAGGCAAAACTGTCCCATCTGTTCAGTAATTAATTATTGACCTTTCCTGTGCCTGGAGCCCCCGAGCAATCCCTCTGCCTGCAGCACATAAACACCGTGATGGGCTGTGTAGACTGAGAGCGCCGCACCTTTCACTGCTGTTTAGCTCAGCCCGACGTGCCATGTTTCAAACCACACTCAAGGGCTTGTGTTTCTGCACCAATATAAACTTGTTTGAATACAATTCAGCTTTCCCTGCTGCACTCAGGAAGCCACAGCGCTCTCTGCTCCGCAGTCCTGGGTGCTGCCGAGCCCCAGACCAGCATCTGTTCTCCCCAGCCACTCCATTATTCAGCTCAATCATCCTCAGCAGCTGCAGGAATTGCCATTTTGGAGCCACCTCATTCACAGCTAGGACGGGAGGATAACTTTTCAGCCAAGGATAGTACACACAGCATTGCCAAGATCTGTATCACTCAATCAAGGAAACTTAAGATACATTTTGTACTGAAGTTTGTCCCCCCTCTTTTCTCCTGTTTTCTTTTGTACCTTAGTTTCCCATATAGTGCTTTCCAAGAGATTCTATCTTACATTTTTCTGTCTACATTTCACTTTTCCAGCCCCTCCAGTTCTCTCACCTTCCCGTGTCTCTGCTGTTAGCACCAGGCTGTTGCTGCTGGTTCTTGCATATCCACTCGGCAGGACCTCAGAGCACTCTGGTTGGCGTTGCAGGAATGGGGAAGGAGCAGCCTGGTGATGGTCTCCTCCAACAACCAGAGGAACTGCCCTGTGGGCCAGTGCAAGCGCCCACAGCAGACCACCTCGAGCCTTCTGCCCGGAGGGTCAAAATGCTTCTCCACCCTGAGGGGAAGGTTCTGAGCTGAGCAGGAGCAGCACTGCAGCTTCACAAGCAAACAGGGAAGAGCTGTGAAGAGGTCAGAGGGTGAAGATCACCCCCAAATCTGGTCCTACTGAGATAGAGGATTCCCTTAATCTGTTAATCTCTTCTCCAGTTCCGTGGTACTGTGGGATCAATGCACACTCAACATGATAAAAGTACAGCAGGAACAAAACGCTAATAAATAACTTTTATATTCTTCATTTCTTCAGTTGTGACATGTATAAAAGAGATAAAACGGGCCCTCTGAGAATCCAGCCTTAGCTCTTATCTTCTGTTTGAACCGTTAAGTGCCAGCTTGGTTATTACTCATGCTCTTGACATTGAAGTTTTTCCTTCAGCAGTAACTCTGGAGCTGAGGTTGCTGTGAGTAATCTCTGGGATTTAGGCAGCTCATGCTCAGGCAGACACTCACCAACACGGCTGAGCCCCAACTTCTGCTCCCTGTTCCCTCTGCTAAGCCCCAGCAGAGCTGACTTTGACCATTCTCTCCTCCTGCACTCAGGGATGGGGAGCACCAACGAAGGTGAGGCCCCGGGTGCAAGGAGGGCTCAGCAGCCTGTCGTTCCTGTACAGAGACACAGAATGTCCTGAGTTGGAAGGGACTCACAAGGATCATCGAGTCCAACTCCTGGCCCTGCACAGGCCCATCCCCAAGAGTCACCCCCTGTGCCCCAGAGGATCAGCCAAACCCTCCTGGAGCTCTGGCAGCCTTGGGGCTGTGCCCACTGCCCTGGGGAGCCTGGGCAGTGCCCAGCCAGCCTCTGGGGGAAGAACCTTTGGCTGAGATCCAACCTGAGCCTGCCCTGACACAGCTCCAGGCCATTCCCTGGCTGCTGTCCCTGGGCATGACAGGTAGGACAGCAGTCCACATACACAACTGCCTGATTCTGCCAGGCCAGGGGACATTTCCATTCACAGAGCCAGAATCTGTGTCCCTGACTCCCCAGACCAGCGAAGTTCACCAGCCTGGCCCAAAAGCTGTGGTGATGGGGGCACGGGTTTCCTCTCCAGCTGGCTGGGGCACAGAGGCTCACTCGGTTTGTAGGTTGTCAATAGCAAGTTCAACAGCAGGTGTCAGAGGTGTCCAATTTGCACCATGGGTGTGGGGTTCACACACCAGGATGTTACCAGAACCCAAGATGATGCAAGAAAAATGAGATGACTTTAGCTCATTTCCCAAGACTCAGCACAAAGCCTGAGTTGTCCAGGTTGGATGGGGACAAAGGGCCTGACTGCAACCCAGTCGCTGGCCCGTGGGTTTGGAACAACTCTTCTGACATTGGCCTGCAAGGTGGATCAGCAACACTGTATCCCCGGTGTCACTCAGTCCATAGGTATTCATCTTTACTACACATTTCCAGACCAGTTTTCCAGAATAATTTTCTCTTTTAGCCTTTAAAACATGTCTCATTGCGAGCCAGTAAAGCAGTTTAAAAGGTACCCAACTACTGCTAAAAACCTTTCTGAGGATGTGACTGTGTAAATCAGTGTCTGTCCATGGTCATCACAGCCTGCTAAGCCTCTGGTCACAGGAAACCAAGGATCTGCTGCCACTGTCAGGTATGGATTTGCTACAGCCCGTCCAGGGAAAGCAATCTCACAGTGCCTCCTGAAGGGACACCACTGGGGCTGTAAAGATCCTCCAAGATGGGAAACCTGCTTGCCAGGACATGGGGCCAGTGTGTCCCAATCACCCAGGTGTCCAGCTGGAAGTCTTACTGCACCAGAGGGGAAGATTCTGGCCAGAAATTTAAGGGACCTCAGTGATGGTTTGTCCAGTTCAGCTGCAGATGTGGCAGCTCTATCTCACCCTGGTCAAACAATGTGCTCATACAGGGGAGGATCCTTCCCTTGTGCAGAGGTCCTGCACTGCTGCTCAGGGCACAGAGCTCCCTGATGCACTGAGTGGTGCCTGTGAGGTCTGACCTGCTGCTGTAACAACAATTTCCATGAACGTTTGAGAACGTCAGTGACCTCCACACCCGCAGTCTCTGCCTGCAATCACCAGCTAAGGCTATGAACACACACAGGCAGTCCTGATCCAAAAGCCAGGGCCTTCCTTGGAGAAGACATTCACCCGTCCCTGAAGGTCTGAAATCCATCAGACCATCAGGGCTGGAGCAACTAAGGCTGCACGTCCTGTCACCAACAGGAGTCTGCCCCTCACTGTCCCTGTAATGGGGCCGATGAGGTTCAAGGCTCCAGTGCTCCCCTCGTGCCCTCAGCTGGTGCAGCCCTGCTCAGCACTGCCTGCAGCCCCACGGGGCTCAGGGCAGGACATCACCCAGCTCTGTGCTCCTCTCTCTGAGGCAGAAATCGGCCTGAACCCTACAGACCACACTGGCCACAGTCTCCATCCAGTGAACATCCTGCACCCAGCTGAGACACAAGTCCACATGGTGCCACTGCTCACATCCTCACTCCAAAATGAGACTCTGCTCAGGACAAGAGTTGCCTGAGCTTCTCTCTTTGGTGAGGAGAGGACAGCAAATGAGGCAGGACAGCATTTGGGCAGAGCAGGAAAGTACTCAGTACCTGCTGTGATGGGAACCAGAGTAGAACAGAGACCTGCCAATCCTGGCAGCTGTACTTGCCTCTCGAGTAAAATCTCATTCAGGAATGTGTGTGAATTTAATACAAAGTATTAGAAATCAATATTCAGCTGCTTCCTTCTCCCTCAGGGAGTGAGGCCAGGTGTTTCTTTCTGAAAATGATTCTGAATCAGAGACATGTTTTTCCAGCCAGAAAATTCCAGCATGAAAAATCTCTATGCTAAAGAGCTGCAATAAAACTGATCTTTTATCCAGAATAGACAGAGCCCATCTTACTCTGTTGCTTCCCTCTCTTATCACCCCTGGCAGGAGGTGGCAGGTCCTGCTGACCTCATGGTTCATGAACAGAACAAATGGCTTCTCCAGCAGCTTTCTGCTGGCAGGTTTCCTCCTGGCTCTTCAATGGGCCCCTGCTCTGCTGGGAGATTGGTCCTTGCAGACCCTGTAAGTTCTGTCCGCAGCAAAATGAACTGCCTTCCCTCCAGACTTTTCACCCTGCCGTTGTAAATCCCGCTGGCTTGGTGCCAAAGACTATGCTAGACACAACCATAATACAGTCATTTTTCTTCTGCATGTTGGAGAAGGAAACAGCAGAGATGCTATTCTTTCAAATAATTTAACAAAATGCAGATCCCAGCTCAAGGTAACTCTTTAACCTCTTCAGTGAGAGTCCTCCCTGCTGCCAGGGCTGTGCTGTCCTGCAGTCTGTCTGACCGCAGCCGCGTGCGGGGGATTTTCAGGTTCAGGAGCTCTGTGCTGCTCTCAGACAGCAGATCCACTCTCCAGTGTGCTGGTAGGGAGCAGCCTGCATAGATGAAACGATAGCAGCTGACCCTCCAGAGGCTTTTATGCAGTGTTAGCTTAGAAGGAGGATTTGCTTCTGGGAAGAGTCATCCCTTGCGACTCGAAGAAATCAATAAAGGGAAATGCTGTTTCAGAAAATGTTCATGTCTCTCAGACCTTCTGGTCCCCAGCAGGCCCTGCTCCCTGTGCATGCTCTCATTCACTGCAAAATGTGCCTGTGACCTGCAGACTCACACACTGCTGTGTTCTGCACTCCCCATGAACACAGCACATGTGCACGGCACCCTGAGTGGATGCCTGAGGAAAGCAGAGCACAGAGCCTGGTCTCCATCCTGCCCATGGGCCAGTCTGAGCAACGTTTTCACATCACTTCAGAAGCATTTCATGTTCTGGCTGGAGGAGCAGGGAGAGCATGGGCTCCCAAACAGGCAATGGATGGCCCAGAATGAGCTCAGGGTGGCAGTTTCCCCCAGGAAAGCTGTGATTCAATCCTCCTCAGAATGGGGTAATGACTGAGGCATTTCCTCTCCTTCTCTGGGGCTGCAAATATGGAGCTTTTGCTCCAGTGAAACCTGCTGTGATCCAGGAGTGTAAATTCATCTCTTGTAAGGCAAATGGAAGCCACAAGATACTTTTTGACCCTACTTACAACGAAGACTTTTCCTACGGATCCTTTGAAAGAGTGACTGGAAGGGTCTTTCAGCAGCCAGCATGCAGGAAGGTGAGTACCTGCTCAAGCCCATGAGAAAATAGGAGCTCTTTTTGGGTTCATCCAAAAGCCTGAAGTGTATAGCTCTGTCCGAGGAGCTGTAGAATTTGGAAGTGGGAGCATTTAAATGCTTCCAGGAGACACCTGGAGCCAGGCTGCACTGTGCAATGCCTGGCCTTATTGGGCAGCACAGCCACCTCTGACAGCCCTGCAGGTCTTGCTGTGAGGTCTCAGCACCTCAGGACACCTGAGGCCTCTCCAGCAGGATGCCTGGTTGAGGGTCTCCAGCCTGTGTCTGGACATCACTAGTGGCACTGGAGGCTTTACAACCCATGGAATCTTGAGAGCCACCAAGACTTGTGCAAAGAAGAGCAGAGGCTCAGCCTTCCCTGTCCAGGTGAATGTGGAGCAGCCCTGGTACTGACTGCTCATCCTCACCCTGCTCTGCCTTCCTCTGAGGGTGGCCTCTCCAGGTGGCACTGCCACCTGGGCCCACATCAGCTCCCCCAGGGCTACGTGTGTAACAGTGAAATTCAAAAAGTCCCTTGTCTGCACAGTTGAGCCCAGAGGAGCCCCAGGACAGTCAGATTAGGGGGACTGGAAAAATCTCTTAGCTCCAGATAAGAAGGCTTCTCATGTGCTTCCTGCTATTTGCATTCGGAAAGAAATTCTGTAGAAGATGAACTTAAACATTTGGGCTAAAAACACTGCACCACAGCCAAACTCTGAAATTCCAGGCCATCCTTCTGCAGCATGCCAGAGGTGCATTGCCAGCCACTGGCATTTCAATATACATGGGATGTGGGGGTATCCCAAGATGAGGAGTGTCCAGCTCAACCACCAAGTCAAATAGCTTTAGGCACTGGATTCCTGGAGGGAGGAAGGCTCCTCCTCATTGCAGGTGGGAGGGCTGTGCTGGGCACACACCTGCACAGCACTGCAGGAGCCAAGAGCCACCTCCCAGGCCCAAGAGGAGCTCAAGGATGGATAACAATGTTCCTGTGCTTTCCCAGATGCTTGTCCCACACCTGCATCCCAGGTGCTGCTCCGTGGTCAGTCAGGGTGACCTGCCCTCCTGCACAGGTCACATCCTGTGGGCAACTCCTCTGCTGTGAGCAGGCAGGAATAATCACAGAATATTCTTAATGGGAAGGACCCACAAGGATCACTGAGTCCAACTCTTAAGTGAATGGCCTTTACAGGGATCAAACACCACCTTCGTGTTAGTAGCACTGTGTTCTAACCAAATGAGTTAATCTCAGGTGCTTGCCAACACCAGCAGCCCCTGGAGCTCCTCTCCAGAGCTGAGCTGCTCATGCCCTCAGGCCGCTCTCTGCTGACACAGACATCCAGGCAGCAGCAAAGGCCCTGCCTGTGCTGTGTGCTGCAGGGCTTTACACAGCCCAGAGATCTTGCCTGGGCCTGCAGACAGAAAGGGCTTTTCCAAGGAAAAACAGGACAGGAAAGACCTAGTAATCCCCCAAAAGAAACACCAGCACATTCCTGCAGGCAAGCAGTTACGTGACGGGCGGCAGAGCCGGCTCCCCAGAGCCGCTGGAGAACGAGCAGACAAGTACCATGTGTGGAAGTTTCAGCTTCAGCTCTGCACTGTGGTCTATGATCATGGAGGAGGTGTGAGCCAGCCCTGCCAAGAATTTGGGGCTCTGCTCCACAGAGGCTCATGTGTTCCCATGCTCTGTGCCCTCTGGCAGACCTGTCCCATGCAGGTTCAGCTGAGGGGTGAGCTCCAAGGGTGCCCACGAGCCAGGGGTGCTCCTGGCTCCATTGTGGAGCTCTGAGATGTTCAGTGCACATCCTGTCCCTGCTCAGAGCACCAGGAAGAGGCAAAGTGGAGGGGGACACGGGCACGACCTCTGGGGTTATGCCTCTCCATCCCACTGGAATTGGGGAGTAGCCACCCAGCACCCCTGTCCCTCCTGCTGCCTCCATGAAGTGGGACAATGGAGAAACACTGATTATTGCAGGGTCCTGCACAAGTTCAGGAGGTCGTGAGGGATCACTGGGACACACTGGTGCCAGCTAATACCTACCAGAGCCACTTGGGCCACACTGCATGGGAACAGCCTGGTGGTACAGGGGACAGGCAGTTTGCTGGCATTGGGGCTGGCACAGGAAGTGTTTTGAGCTTGGAGGAGACGTCCCACCCCAGGTCCTGCACGTTTAGCCAAGTTTTGCAGAGAGCTCCAAAACACATGGCCCAGTCTGGGGCAGCTCTGACAGCACAGAGAACAAGAACAGAGGATGGCCAGAACACAGACTCTGTATGTCCTCCTTAGGATACCATGGAGTCAGAGAAATTCTGGAGAGCAGAGGTGGAAATGGAGAGGGGATGAAGCCGTGTGTGTGCTTTGTGGGCAGATACCTGCTCTGCCAAGGAGCAGGCTGGAGCAGAGCCAGCAGGACTGACAGACGCAGGGGGGGGGGTGGGCACACCAAAGTGCTATGGTTCCCCCACCCTTGCTGTGTTGGAGGATGTTGTAGGATGAATCTGTCAGGAGATCAATTTGCAACGAGTGAAATCACTTTTTTATACAATCACTGGTGAGTGTCTGAACACTGGGATGCCATGAGAGGTTGTAAAGGCAGTTCAAAACAAAATTAGAAAATTATATTGATAAATTAGACAACTGAGTTAATAAGACCTCTGCCAAAATGCCAATATAGGAACAGAAGGATTTCAGGGCAGTACTTGTCAGAACCCTGGGCAGGGCTGAGGCAGGAGGGACAGTGTCTAACTCAGGAGAAGGCCAAGCTTGAAGCGCATTCTCACCTACACTCCATCAGAAAATCTTGCCATGGTCCCTGTGGTGGCTCAGCAGTGGGTGAGAGCCATGAACAAAACAGGGAGGTGGCCCCAGGGCTGCTGGCAGTGCTGCTGCAGGGCCTTGCTGGCAAACCTGCTCTGTGAAAGCGAGCTGGGAAAATGAATCTGTGTACAGCAAGGAGAGATGCAGGGTGTGACATGGCTGACAGTCATGCAAATTGGTCACAACCAAAGTCTGGATGAGTGTTTTGGTGATCCTATACACCCCCCCACGCACATGCTGTGCGCCACAGCATCTCTTCCCATACCCCAGTAAGTACCAGCCCTAATATCCCAAACTACTAAAAATGTCTTTCCAAGTGAAAGCTGTGAATCCAACAAGAAGTATCAATAGCAGATGCAAGGAGAGGGGGGGAGATATACATAAGATGAGGAATGGGGCTGGCACAAGAGAGTAGTTGTGAACAACCCTTGAAGCCACTCAGGCTGCAGTGAGAGGATAGTCTCTGGCTGTCAGCATGTCCTGGGGCTTCACATCTTCTGAAGGGAGTGACTGATCTCCAGTCAGCGAGCAAGGGAGCAAAGGTCTGCTCCAGAGAGCAAGGACTGGACTCCATCACAGGTGTCTATGAAAGCCATTCCAAAGGGTGGCCTGGTCTGCAAAATATCTTAAGCTGCTCTCAGAAGGTGCTGTGAGCTGCCTTCAACACCATGTGAAAGTGTCTTGCTCTTTGAAAAGGTGAATTCAGCATCTCCTGTCTATGTATCTAAGGTCAACTGAGGTGGTTCTCAACTCTAGGATCCTGGTGCTCCATCTCCAACAGCAGAGAGGTAAACATGACCAGGGGCTGGGTTTTGGGCAGAACTATCTCAAGAAAAGAGCCATCGCTTTATTTTTTTCTTTGTAAAGATAATCTGACACCAGATTTCTCCTGCTCCCCTTCCCCCAAACACTCTACCTTCCCTAGAAAAATGTCACCAGCTGTACTGCTTTCACAGAATCACAGAATATGCTGGGTTGGAAGGGTCATCGAGTCCAACTCCTGGCCCTGCACAGGCCCATCCCCAGGAGTCACCCCCTGTGCCCCAGAGCATCAGCCAAACCCTCCTGGAGCTCTGGCAGCCTTGGGGCTGTGCCCACTGCCCTGGGGAGCCTGGGCAGTGCCCAACCAACCTCTGGGGGAAGAACCTTTGGCTGAGATCCAACCTGAGCCTGCCCTGACACAGCTCCAGCCCTTCCCTGGCTGCTGTCCCTGGTCCCCCCAGAGCAGAGCTCAGTCCCTGCCCCTCCTCTGCCCCTGCCCAGGAAGGTGGAACTGCAGTGAGGTCTCCCCTCAGTCTCCTCTTCTCCAGCTGAACACGCCAAGTGCCCTCAGTGTCCTCACACACCTTCAAATCAAGGCCCTTCCCCATCCCTGTTGCCTCCTTTGGTCACTCTCTAATGGCTTCAGATCTTTCTTATATTATGGTGCCCCAAACTGCCCCAATATTGCAGATTAGGCCACCACATTGCAGAGCAGAGTGAGACAATCCCCTGCCCTGCAGCTTTCCATGTCTCACAACTTTTGTTCTGGAAAGGTGTCACCAGAAAACTTGTCACTACCTCACGTCTAAGAAAGCAAAGCAAGGGGAAGGAGGTCCCTGGGACTGGCCACAATGTCCCAGTGGCAGGGCTCAGTGTCATGGGCCGGGTCCAGCTGCTGGAAGGGCATTTCCATGGGAAGGAGCTGCTGCTGCTGCTGCTGCACATCTCGTGTGGGAGTCCCGAGGTAACGGCACTGATGGGAAGCAGCACCAAAGGCAGGCAAGTAGACAATAAAGAGGCTCTTTTTTCTCTTCATGAGCTCTCAAACCCCGTGGCAGGTTTATGATAGTTGACTGCAGCACTGCTGGGCCTGTGGAGCACTGGAAAGTCGTTACCCCTTTGGGAACTGGCAGGGAATGGGAACATTCACCTGGGACAGGGCCCAAAGCATCACCTTTCCAGAGCCTTGAACTTTCTGGGTGAATGACTTAGTTTAGATTAAAGGAATCAACAAAACCAAGTGCAAAGCATTCTCTGCTGGTAAAACAGGATCAGCACTGCCTGCGCTGCCAGCAGGCTCCTGGGAATTTAAAGGAGAAGGAGACAGAAAGCAAATACTTGAAGACACAAAGATCTCAGTTATTGGGTGATGTGCTGGGGCCAGGAGGATGCATGGTCAGGGAAGAGCTTTTTTGGTTTCGAAAGCACCCTTGTGTTTTGATAACTCAGTTACTTTTTCCCAGTAACTACCAAGGAAAAAGAAACTGTCTGCTCAGAGATTATCTCTGCAGTGATATGTGGAAAGCAAAGCAGAGCTGTAAAATATCTACAGTTAGGGATCACGATCTGGAAGAAGAAAACAGGAAACATGAATCCAGTGGAAAACCAAAGATAAATGATCATCCAGCTAAGGAGAGTTTGAGACAGGGAGATATTTCCTGCTAAAGAAAGGAGGGTTTGTGGAAGTGACACCTCATCTTATACATCAGGAGAAGACTTTCCATCCAAGAATGAGGCAAAAAAATTATTGTCTACTTTGGGGAAAAGGCGAGAGGGCAGAGGGAGCATTTCAGCTCTGCAGATAGCACTGTACTCTGTGTGATCTGGAGATTTGTGACATGGGGAGCCCACCCAGGACAGAAGTGGCAGGGAGTGCTCGGGTCCTGTGGCAGAGTTATTTTTCTCTGGAGTGAGCTGAGGCCAGTGAGGTGACATTGCTGCCCACCCTTCTCTGGGAGCTGAGCTGGGCTTCATGGTGGGACAGGTGATGGGGCTGTGCTGGGGGAGCCGTGGAGGAACCATCACAGGCACAGTACAGCCTTAAACACTGCTGTGGCCACACAAAATCCCAGGAACCAGGAGCAGGTGGAGGTGTCTGGATGAAAAAAGCACCACAGGGAACTGAAGCCATTGCCCAACCTGAGAGGCAGTGATTTCCCCTCCTCCCCCCTCAGTCCTTCTGGCCTGGCTTCTCCAATGGCCATGGAAACTTCCCCACCATCAGAGCCTTTGTGCACTGTAAGGTGCACTCTGGCATTTCCCAGCTCTGCAGCTTCTGCCATTGCAGTCTTCATGGTTCCAGAGGGGAACATTTCGAGAATGGCTGCTTGCACTTCTTCCGTCCAGTCTCGTCTCTATGGGGTCTGCGTGCACCCCAAATTACTGTGGCTCCAAAGGGTTGGCACATTCTGGTACCTACTGACACTGCATCCAATGGGGGAGTGGGAGAGGATGGGAGAAATCCTCACCCCACAGCACTGCAAGGCAGAAATCCCTTTGGCCTCAAAGGAACAAGGGTTTCACTTGCTGTTTTTCAGGCTGCACTTTGTCAGAGATCCACTTGGGAGCTCTTTCAAAACAACGTCTAAGTGAGCTGCCATGACCCAGGAGACTGGAATGTGTCCCTGGGAAAGCCTCCCTGGCACTGCCACGACACAGGGCAGGGCTGGGCCATCCCTGCCGAGGGGAGCACAGCTGAACCTGCCACTCTCTCCTGCCCCTGGTCAAACGTGACCAAACAAACCATCCACACCAGCTGCAATCATGCACCACACATTTGTTCCACTGTTCCCACATCTGCCTCTTGCTGGAAATGTACTGGCCTTGGATGTGGATCACACATACCAGGGACTGGATCCAGCTGTACCGGGTTGGGAAGACAGCCCAGATTTATGGCACAAGCTGCATGGTCCATGCCTTGCAGTGCCAAGGGTGGGGGGCTGTTGACCCCTCAGACATCCCATAAATCCTCCCCAGAAGGCTGTGACTCTTCCAGTGGGTCCCTGGCTTACAGCATTTGAGCACTCTGGAAGCAAAGAGCAGCCAGAGTAAGGAGCCTTGCCTTGGGATGTTTGGGATGTTTGCTTGATGGTCTCAGAGCCCCAACAAAACCCAAGAGCTGGGTGACTGACCGTGCCAGGCACCAAAATTCAGCTGTCCCTGAGACTTTTCCTTCCTCCATGTCTGGATCTGTACTTGGTTTCCTCCTCTCCTCCAAGCCCAGCTTCCTGCCTCCCTGCCACCACCAGGAACCTTGCATGAGTTTATGCCTGCATCTGGCTTTGCACGTGTTAAAACCAGAGCAGGACTGCATGAAACCTCTGGGGAAATGCAGCTGAGGAGGGTTCCCCCATCAAGCCTCCTCTGCAGGATTTAGAGCCAAAGATGCTTGTCCTCCCTATGTGTTTTGCTTTGGTGTCCCGTAGGTCATTTTTTTCTTTACTTGAGTGTGCTATTTTAACCTCATGCCATTATATAATACCAGAAACATAATGAATAATAGTACCAGGCTCTTAAACTATTTGCTCAGTGTTTCCCTGGGGTTTGACGCATGTTTGCTTTCCTATCCTCATTCTCCCTGTCAGTCTTTTCCAGCAAGGCAGAGGGCCTGTGCTTCTTCCTCTCTGTGCTGGGAATGCTGTTGGCACCTCTGTGCCTTGAGGAGGAAGGACATCCCCCAGTGCAGCACAGGGACTCACATTCACACTGTGTGGCTGTGCTGAGGTCAGGCCCAACACAGAGGTGAGGCCAGAAGAGACAATGATGGCACCTCTGAGGTTTGGTCTGCAAGGAAAGCCAAGAAAGAACCAAGAGGAGTCTTCCATATCCAAGCCACATTCCTGCCCCAGGGCAGTGGGTCTGCAAGGTGTCCATGCTCCCCCATGCTCCCTGTTCTCCCCTGGGCAGGGTTTGTGCCTTACAAGAGGTGACAAGTGAGCACCTTGCCCCCACAAGCTGTACCAGGCCCTCTGCAGGGAAGCACTGAACTCCTGGACCAGCTCTCCCCCTCCTTGGCTGGTACTGCTGTCCTGGTGTCCACGGCAGAGGAGGACTCCACTTACACCTCAGAGCATTCCAATTTCCATTTTGCACCTCTGGGTTGCTCCAATAGATTTGCAGCAGCTTGCCTGTTTGTGGGGGGGTCCCAGGTTCTGTACACAAGAAATGGGGAGGAAAAGGATATGAATTCCCACATTCTTTTGGCTAGTCTGGCAAATTCAGCACCCAGTCTAGAGGAAGACAGCCTATGCCAGATGGAGGGAGCGCCTCCTTAGCTTCTCAGGCTTGCTCAGCCATTTTGCAGAACTGGAGTTCTTAATTCTGGCATGAAATCCTAATCAGTAAGGACAAAGTTGGGAAAACCTCAGCCCTGAATCCTGATGGCTTTGGAAGCCAAGCTTTCTTCCCACCTACATATTTGACATGTCAGGCCTCACACATCCTTGACCCCATCCCTGATTCCTGCTAGATGATGTTCCTCCTGCCCTGTCTGTGTTCTGGCCAACCTTCTAGGGGTTCCCATCTATCCTCTCCCTTGCCTGATGCCGACCCAGACTGCAGCTCTCAGCTCTTGGCAGTCTCTTTGTGGAAGCTGAGACTTTGAAAGTAACCTGAGAGTGTGAAGAGATCTCTTGGGTCAGTATTCTCAGCTGCAGCAATGGTTCATGTGCTGGATCCTTTCTATTGCTCACACCCCAAGGTGGTATCTTCATGCTTGGAAACAGCAGCCACTGATGCAACTACTGTCCAACTGGTCACAGGTTGGGAAGCTGAGACCTGGAAAGCAGAGTCTCCCTTACAAAAGGCTGGAACCTGAAAATCAGCACACAAGAGTTTATAAAGAATTGGTCCTTGAGCTCCGCCCCATCCATGTTTATTTTTAACAAAAGTTGGAATATTGTTCCAAAGGACTGGAAAAGGCCAATAGTGTACAAATATTTACAGAGTATAGAATAAACTGTCAGCCTCTTAACTTGACATCAGTCCCGGCTGAAATTGTGGCAAGCTGATACAACACTACTTAGAGACAATCAAAAGCTGTTTCTGATCTTAAAGCATGAATTCAATATATAATTTTATGGAGTTTGGTCTGTAAACACTCTGGCCTTCCCTGAAGGCTGAAACTCCATGATATTTTGTTCTTGAGATTTTCATTGACCAAAAATGACATTTACACTGCTAAGTAGATCTAAGTCTGTCCAACAGTCAGACCCTGAAATGTGTCTGCTAATCGAGAGTCATCCTCTGATGGTGCTGCAGGAGTTTTGGGGTAGGGTACATCAGCGTCCTGCTCTAAATCCCCCACAACACAAGCTCTTTAACAGTGATCTGGGAGAAATGATTCTCGTTGGGGAAAAATATTTGCTGTTGTGGTTTTCAGAGCTGAAGAAATGTGTTTTAGTAGAAAAACATCAGCATTTAGTGCATGCAGGGTTTGAAAGATTGAGGTAATTGAGGATTTGGTAAACCAGGCAGACTGTGCATTTTAACATAGGATCAGAGAATCATTCAGGTTGGAAAAGACCTCCAGGATTATCGAGTCCAATCTTTGACCCATCCCCACCTCATCCCCCAGCCCAGACTGTCACGTTCAGTCATTCCTTGGACACCTCCAGGGATGGGGACTCCACCTTCTCCCTGGGCAGCCTTCTAAGGCCTTCTAAGGCCTGACCACCCTTTCTAGGAAGAAATTCTTCCTGATGTCTAACCTGACCCTCCTCTGGTGCAGCTTGAGGCCATTTCCTCTCATCCTCTGGGAGCAGAGTCCGACCCCCTCCCCCAGCTCCACCGTCCTGTGCCCCTGGGATTCCCCCTGAGCCTCCTTTTCTCCAGGCTGAGCCCCTCCAGCTCCCTCAGCTGCTCCTCACAGGACTGACCCTTCGCCAGCTTTGTTGCCCTTCTCTGGACTGAATCCAGAAGAGTTTTATACTTTCAAGAAGGAAGATGAAGATGCCACTGATGGGACAGTGCACTGTACCCTGGAAAGCCATGACCTTGAAAATGACCTTGGGGCCACTGCTGACAACATCAGCAAATATTGCCCGAGTGATGCTCTGTCTCCACGTGGGAATGCAACATTGCTGTAGGGACTGGGTAACACTGACTCTGAGAACAGTGTCAAAGTTATCTGTTTTTGACATTGATAAGAACACACTGGAAGAGTCTTCCCATTTTTAGCCTTATGAGTTTCTTTTAAGATACTGAAAAATGAAAAAAAGAAAGGGTTCAGAAAAGAGCTACAGAAAAACATTGTGTCTAAAGGGCATGTTTTAGTGAGAGATTAAAGTAGGTCAATTAATTTAACTTATCCAAGAAAATATGACAAAGTGACTGAACAGTGTTTATAAGGCCACATTTCTACAAGAAGAATCTTTGATTTAGTGGAAAAATAAGGAACAGGGCTTACTGCTGGTAGTGGAAGTGAGACAACACCAGTTGTAACCAAGGTGTCCCGCTCAACAAAACCAGCACCTCAGCTCAGGCTGCTCCTTTTCCCTGGAGAGTGTGGCTGAACCCCACTTTCCACCAAAGTAGTGCTGGAGAGCTGCACATGGACATTCCTGGGCATGATCCCTGCCCTCTGGTCACCCCTGACTTGCAGCCAGGGATCTGTGAATGTGCTCTGAAAAGCAAAGGCTTGTTGTGCTGCCTGTTCCCTGGCACTGTGCTGTGACGCTGGAAAGCATCGGGAGGATTCATAACCCTGGTGCATTAGACCCCAGCAGTGATGGCTGTTGCCATTACAAAACAGGGCTTGGAGAGGGCTGGAATTGCAGGCTGTGGGAAGTACTGGTTGCACTGGGTCCAGGTATGTGACAGCATCTTAAATTAAGAGTGTGAATTCATTTTTTGCTGCAGTATAAGGCAGCAACAGACTTCACTGTCAAATATAAAAGAGAATTTCATCCCAACAATAAATAAGCATTTCTTCCACGCCAACAGCTGCTTACAGGTTGTACCTAAGCATGGAAACCAAAGCAACACAGACTGTCAAAAATAATAGGGGTCCATCCTTACTGCAGCTTGACACCTTTTGAGTGGTGTGGAGACACACAGGATGGAAAAGCAGCTGTATCTGCCCAGCTGGGCATTCCTAGGGAATGACAGCAGCTGGCAGCACACAAAAGAGCCAGCATGGTGCCCCTGTCAGAGCAGGATGCTTCTGAGCTCTGGCTGACCAGAAGCGGAGGACTGGGTATGATCTTGGAGGCCCTTCATCTGTCAGTGGTTGCTCTGAGTAAATGCACTGGTGATTAGTTATCCTGACCTCAAACAGAATGATTGCTGGCATGTTTGCAGTTTGAAGCATGCAGGATAAAAGCTTTCAAGTTGCAAAATCTCAAGGTGGGAACACAGGATCTGCCTGTCAGATTTCTGTAGAGTGATGCACAGCTGCTTATCAGACACTGCCCTGCATGGGGGGCAGCTCTCCTCGGGGGTGTGTGGCATTCCCAGGTCCACGTGCCAAACTTGTGACAGACAGATCCCACCATGGCTTTTCCAGCTTCTTATGCACAACAGCACTACATGACAGGATACAAAATGAGCTCAATCCCTTTGCTTGGTGGCCAGAGCAGATGGTAGGAATCTTCTAGAGGCCGACACATGAGGCGTTTGGACTCTGAATCCTATTTTCTTCTCACTCTCTTGAGCACCAGGGATTATAGGCTTAGGCAAGTCAGCTGGGGATAACAGAGCTGTGTCCAAGGGCACGAGCAGAAAATGGGGAGGAAAATCTCTCCAAAACCTATTCCTCAACTCCAAAGAAAACATGAAGCAGCAGCATATAGCATCAGTTAATTCTCCTGCCACTGTTTTGGAGCCTGCTGTTTACATTCATGTGCTGGCTCACATAACACAATGTATAGCTCTTGACTCCAGCCCTGAGGACAGGACCTGAGTGCAGCTGGGCTGTGTTACCCCGAGGAAGCCTAGAACAAAAAGGATCCTTGGGCTGCCCTGAGGCTGCAGCCCCACCTGGCAGAGATGTGCTCTCAGGTGTTTGGTAACAGGGGATGTGCCCACACTGGCCATGTCTGCAGGCATTGGCTGCCTGGGGGAGCTGGACAGAGCAGGACCTCCCATTCTGTGGCACTGGTCATCCTCAAACCTTTCATCTCCACCTCCTGAGATGAATCCCCAAGACAAGGGCTGAGCCAGCACTGTGCACACTGCTATGCACTCCAGCACTCCTGACACACACTGCCCTCAGGGCAAGGATGTGGCCACCATTTTCAAGGGGAAGGGAGTCCACATAAAGCATCAAGTAACCCTGTCTGAAGGCTCTGTTGTTACCACTGTGAAATCATCTGTGCATGACCGAAAGCAGATAACAGTTATTACAGTTTACAAATACAAGAAAATGCCTCCCAGGCTCATCCAAACAGCCCTCTGGGTCCTGATGGCCCATCAGAACTGCCCCCTATGACAATGGACACCAAGGCTGCCTGGCCCAGCACCACCCTGCTCGGTCAGGGGTCACACCAGGGAAGGAGCACCAAGCATCACCATCCAAACCAGGTGCCTCCTCATCTGTGTTTACAACTGTAATTCCCTAATTACAAGTTCCCCAGCTCCCTCCAAAAACTCTCATCTAGTTTCAATGTCGCTAACATCCAGTGTTTTGACAACAACTAACAATTGTTGTGCTTTCATTGTGGTAAGACAGGAAAGGCTGCTCAGAAACTCCTGGCAGCTGCC
Source organism: Manacus candei (assembly GCF_025592945.1). Classification (NCBI taxonomy): domain Eukaryota; kingdom Metazoa; phylum Chordata; class Aves; order Passeriformes; family Pipridae; genus Manacus; species Manacus candei. The sequence continues at coordinate 11,758,443 of NW_026138095.1, read as the reverse complement.
TGTTGGGCATTGCTGCCCCTCTCACAACCAGAAATCCATTATTCTGAAATTGCAGCATTACAACCCTCTGAGATTGGCCCCTAAGCACACGTGGCAAGGCAAAGGTGTGGGTGATCATGTTCTTGGGTTTTCACATGAGCAGGGCAATAGATGGGAACATCTGTGAGAGCTGTGGAGCTGCTGTGAGAGAAAAACTTGAGAATTTGAAAGTCCTGTCTTCCCAAAGACTGATAGGAGGTGGGGCTGCCAAGATGTCCAGCGCCAAAATCACTGTCTGGTTCTCAGTAAATCCAATCTGGGATGCCAGACAGGAGCACTGCCACAGGAGGCCTCAGTGAATACAGATGATAAATTTCCCCACATACCCTCTCCGTGGCATCAAAACAAACTGTGTGGTTCAGGCTCAAGACCCTGCTGGGACCAGCAGGCAACCTGTGCAGAGGAAATCCAAGTCTAGAGGAATCTCCAGAACTAAATCCAGACCTTTGTCAGTTTAATCCTGATCTCAGTGAAATGGGTATAAGGTATGAACAAATCCATGGGGATGAGCATATATCCAGACTGATCTGTGGAGGGCCCACGCTGCTGCTACAGCAGCAGAATCACAGCCCCTTCCATGGTGCACTGGGCTGGGGTTTGATGAATCCATGGAAGGAGAAGGGCATTCTGTAACTCTGGCACCACTTCAGCTCCCTCAGCCCATGCCTGCCCTGCAGGGAATTGGGGAGCAGGCTGTGAGCTGGACCTGTGTGCACCCACCACAGTGGCCACTGCACATTGTCCGGCCTCTCGCAAGGCAAGATCTGTCATGAGACCCCTGGTCTGTGCAACGCCCCCAATCCTGGGCCCTGCAGCACACCCAGAACCACATGCTATATTCAGGCGATGTCCTTAGACAAAATACACTGCCATAAACAGGGTCTCTGCTCCCTGTGTCCTTTCCTGCTCATGGACCTGCAGAGTCACCCTCAGCATCTCAGCAGAGAGGAGGTGCTGGAAAAGAGGTGTGCAGGGCAGAGATGAAAGCAGATGTGCAGAGAACACAGGGTTTCCAACCAGGGGCTGAAACTGGGTTGTACTCACAGTTATTTAGTCTGGGAGAATAATGGCTTTAGTTTGAATGATCAGGATATGGGAATCTGTAGGAGGCTTAAGTTTTGGATTTGGGATGCTGTGGGCATCACAACACAATAGCTGTGGATTCCGCGAGGAATGGGGATCTGAGAGCACATCCACCAGCCTTCCTACCAAACCCATGGAGCCTGTTGTGTTGTACAGTTCACCTCCTGCCCACTGGCCCTTTGTGCTTTCTTCCCTTGCTTGCTCTCCTGCCACACAACAGCTCTGGGAGAGAAGTTTGCTGTTTCCCTCTCCAAAATCCACATGGACTGCTGACTCTTCTCTGCTGCCCATGGCCATGATGCCCCCAGAACAGATCTTCCTGCCTCCCTGGTCCTGTGTCTCTTTTCCAAGATGAAAAAGGCCAAGAATGTTCTCTCAAGATGGAATCAAATCTCACAAAACGTTTCTTAAAATATCATCTGTCACTGGAAAAGGGTGAATTTTCTAATTTGGAAAGACATATCAGGGCCTCATGGTGTTTGAGTCAGGCTGGGCTACAGCCAAGGACATTCACCATGGCTCAGCCCAGCTCACAGGGAAGACCTCACGGAGCATCCTGGGTGATGTAGTCCAAGCACGGAAGCCTGTCATCCAGACAGGATGAGTGACATGAGTTTCCAAACCTGCAAGTCCAGTGAGTCACCCCGGTGGCATCGCTGGGTCAAACTCTCCCTGAAATAACTAACGTGGGCTGGAAGTTTTCACTAGAAAGTAAACATTTTTCCACAGAATTGAGAAGCCTTGTCTGAGCATTAATAACCTCTTTGGGCTGCCCATCCCTGGGGGTGACCCTGGGCACCCTGGGCTGACCATCCCTGCTCCCAACAGCTTCCCAGTGGGTGTTTGCTGTGGTGCAGCTCTGACTCTGCTCTCCCACAGCCCCTGTTTTACACATCTGAAGACACGAGCACTTTTAGATACAGCTTTTCACCATGGAAAGCAGGAGGGGGGATTTCCCTTTGCCTTCCCAGGGAGATGTGTAAAATCCAGGCTCTTGAAAGCACTGTTCATTAAGGACGTGCTTTGTTATCAGGAAAGGCTAATTGCTGCCACCATTTCCCATTCATAAGTGTTCAGCTTTGCAGAAAACCAGGAAAGCTCTTACCCACAGTGCTAATTCCTTTGATGATAAAGTTCTGGGTGTGCCATATCAGCCCTTAACCTGCCTATGCCAGGGAGCCTTTATTTAGCATCAACATTTATCACTGCTAAATGTATAAATAATACCATTAGCCACTCTGAGCAGTGATAAAATTAGCAGTGTAAACAGAGAAAGTGAGTGACCTTAGTGGAGAACCATTGTTGATTTTGACCCAACACCTACCAGTATGATTAGTCACAGCAGAACAACTCAGGGAAAGGAGCCATTGGGGCTTGTTTGGAAATTAGAGCCTTGTAGTGTTTATTTTATGGAACAGATCTAATTCCTGCTGAGTTTCTCTATAAGCACCGGGTCATGGCCCCACCTCCGTTCCGCCGGACGCCACAGCTCCCCAGGGGCTCATCAGGCTCGTGTGAGCAACGCTCCTGAAAGCTTCACTGTCTTCCAAACCAGCCTCTCTGTTGCCTGTCGGGGTGAGCAGGGGCAGGAGGCGTCATGCAAGCATTGCCCCGTGACACCACAGCACTTCTAGGGGCTTCTTTCTCTTCAGACCCTGGTGAGACATGTGGTGCCCCTTCTCATGTTCTCTATCCATCCAGCCAGAGCACACCCTGAAGAGCATTAGGATTTGCCAGTTCTTCTCTGCTAAAAGCAGATGCTTGTCCCAGGGATGAGAAGCAGGAGCCAGCACAACTGTGGCCCTCCAGGCAGCCACACAGTCAGGGGGCTCGGGTGTGCAGAAGATGTGTCTGCTGAGGGGCAGGACAACCAGTAAAGCTTGCAGCATACTCCTGCTGAAAAGGTTGCCCTGACAGCTGTTGGAGGTGGATATTCACACCATCAGAATTCAGTGGATGTCAGTTATGGATTCACATGGTGCTTGTGCATGTGCTGAGCTGTTAGAGCATAACAAACAGGGAACTCCCAGGACTTTGCCTGGGCTACAGTAAGTGTTGCTTTGTAAAGATTGCCCAAGCGTGGCTGTGAAAAGTTGAGATGAAATCAGAAAAAATCATGCAAAATTTGCATTTCTTAATTATTTTTTGAAATGGGCACTCAAAGAAGACTGAGAGTCCCATCTCCTGAAGGGTCTCAGATAACAGAAGGAATTCCTCCCTGTTGAGGGTGGGGAGGCCCTGGCACAGGTTGCCCAGAGAAGCTGTGGCTGCCCCATCCCTGGAAGTGTTCAAGGCCAGGTTGGATGGGGTTTGGAGCAACCTGGGCTAGTGGAAGGTGTCCCTGCCCATGGTTGAGGGGTGGAACAAGATGATCTTTAAGGTCCTTTCCAACCCAAACCACTCTGTGATTCTGTGACCTACAGTCCTATGCACGGGGAATATTTCTGGATCCAAGGACCTTAAAATCCCAGAAAGATATGTCCCTGACTGCAGAAATGAGACTTGACCAGATCCACTGGGTTGTGCCCCTAGCCTCAGTGCCATTGTGGCCACTGAGGGACATATGACAGAGACATGTCGTAGGACAACAGCCCAAACAAAAATGGGCAAAGGAAGAGTCCTTGAAGCCAGCAGGCAGCTCATGGCTGGACATTGGTTGGAGTCTTGGAGTTTTCTGATGCCAACACAAAGGACTCTGTGCTTATATTCTCATATCCACTCACTGACCTTCAGAGTAAAGGATCCCTCAGCTCACACAACATGATTCACCATCTCTGGACAAGCAATCTCCAGGTAGTCAGTGATTGTGCTGCCACAAGCAGGGCCTTCAAGACCACCTGCTAATCTTCTCAAGAGCCACACTCCAGAGGCTGAACCAAATCAGATTTGAACCTTCAGGTTCATACTTCTTCTCCTACTCCCTAGCACCCAACAGCATCGTCTCGACTTTAACAGTGGGGCCTCAGTCCTGATCTCTGTGTCAGCCTGGCCAGCAGACATGAGCTTTGCCCTCTGAGGCATCTCCCCCTTCTCTGCCTTTCTCTCTCTCTCTCTCTCTCTCTGTGTGTTGGTTGGCAACAAATTATGTGTTTAATGTATGTAAGGAAATCAGTCTTTTCACCCAGGTCTGTCATTTGAGTGTGAAGTGTGACATATGCTACTCTTTGGGGTTGGATGGGGTTGGAGTACACAACACTGGGTTTAAGTGAAGGGATGGACTATTCCATCCTGGTGTTGCTCTGGTCAAACAGCACCAGCCAGCAGCAGAGTTGAGGAAAGGGGTCCCAAAAGAAGCTGAGACCCACGTAAAAAGGTTTGACTCTTCTAGGACAAGCTATTAATAGGAGCAAAGAAACATTGGTTGGAGGCACTTCAGGAGGGTTTCTAGTCCCAAATCCCCATTGGATTGGAAGAGACAGAGCTAGTCAAATGATGGTTGATTGGGAGGTTCAGAGCTAAACAAGACTGATGTGTTTCCAGAAAGCTGACATGGATCTGTTACTTGATTTACCATAATTTAATCAAGCTGATCATTAGGTTAATTTGAAGATCTGATGTAGAATAAAATGCACTGGAACAAGTCAACCAGGGCTGTGGAAGGAATTCCTCCCATTGCCAACTCAAAAATCAATACAAAACAACCACTGAAAATACGTGCTCTGCGAGTACTCATTGGGGAAACACTCTGGCCCCTCTGCGCAGGAAGACAAGCCAGATGACACCCCTTCTTGGACTAACCAGCAGTGAATCTCTGAGCCCCCTCTCCAACCATCTCTCTGGCTTTACTTAGTTACCTAGTTCAGTTATTAATATGCATTATATGGGCACTGGTGAGGTTTGATTGTTCCCTGCCTCATTGTTAGGACTTAGAGATATCCTACAGTCAGTAAATGAGACCAATCTTGGAAACTTTGCCTGAGGTCCTACTATTGTCTTCTCTTGGAAGAGAGGCATGATTGGGGTTTGGAGGTAAAGCAGTTTCTGTGCAGAAACCTTGCTCTTGCATGAGCAAGGTGGGTACCCAGACCTCAGGGGGAAGGGATACAGCCTTAGTTCAGAGCCTAAAGAACAACAGGGCCTCACTAACTGTGAGACACTCGGGAGAAATAAGAGGGAAAATGCCCTGATGGACCTCACAGTATCCAGAGAAATCAATCTGGGGGGTTTTCCTCATCTCACTCCTCTGAAGGCGACCTCCTCCTGCCCTTCACCCTGCCAGGACCTTTCCATGGGAGTTGCCCCTTATCCTCACCCTGCTTGTTATCCTTCCAAGGGAGTGTTTATCTGCTCCTCTCACCATTCCTGGGCAGACTTTAGCCAGTCCCCTCCTCTGGTTCATCACGGATTTTTCTAATGTGCTAGTGTTTCTCCTCCTGCGACTGCAGACAGGCGCCGGGGAGAACGTGTGCCCTAATTCCAAGCCCGTGCTGGGCAGCCCTGCTGGGGCCGGTCGGGCAGAGCTGTCTCAGGAAACACGAGCGAGCTCAGACTCGTGTGTGTGCCGCCTTGGTTTTCCCGCTGTGCTGCTGCTGTGCGGGTTGGACCCACCGCACACGATCCCTGCGCCCCGCCCTGGGTGGGACCCACCGCACACGATACCTGCGCCCCGCCCTGGGTGGGACCCACCGCACACGATCCCTGCGCCCCGCCCTGGGTGGGACCCACCGCACACGATACCTGTGCCCGGCCCTGGGTGGGACCCACCGCACACGATCCCTGCGCCCCGCCCCGCGCAGCCTTTCCCGGGGCTGCCGGAGCTCCCGAGGAAAGCGCCAGGTCGCCGCTTGCAGTGAGCGGCAGCTTCCTCAGGAGGGAGAGCAAACCGCTTTCTCACCCTGCTTCCCCAGTTCCCGTTTGCTCCCCCCCTCGGTTCCCATCACAGTCTGGCCCCAGCCCTGGGATCCATTTCTCAAGGGCCTTCCCCGGGTTTGGATCTCCTCCTGATGCCTGGCAAGCCGGGACGAACATTCTTACAATCCCACACTCAGTGCCACCCGGGGTTTCCTTTTCTTCGGCTCGTTGGCTGCGTGTCACAACCCGAGTGGTTCCACGTGTCACCTCTACCACAGGACAGGGAACGGGGCTCTCTGAGGGCATCGCATTCGCTGACGTGCCAGCCAAGTTAGACACGAGTGAGCAAAGCCCCTTTGCCTTGAAAATGAGCCGGGGGAGCTTGCTACTCACAACGGGGAAATTTTGGAGGGGAAGCAGAATCAGGAAAAGGTCTGCTGGGAGAGATACACCCCCTGTATGGATACCCCATGGCTGATGTGAGGGGAAGAGAGGCAGTGGGAAAAATGATACAGATACCCCTCTCCAGGGTGCATGGCTGGCATGGACACAAAGCAATGTGCTGCAGGAGGGACAAAGCTGCAGAAGGTTTTGGTGGCATTCATAACATGGCAATGGGATGGAGAGAAGGCTCCAGTCATGGACTGATGAGCATGTAGGGTGCAAGGATCAACATGGGTGAAGTCCAACTTCTAGACTTGTCCTCCTGAACCTACACCCCTGATCAATGCTGGGTGACATTTCCCACCTGTCACCCTGCTGGGGTTCAGCTCACAGTGCCTACGAGCCCCTGCAGGGGGTGTGTGTGACACGGTGTTAGTGCCATCACTCGTGGCACACTGAGCAGGGTATCCACATCCCACCTGCTCTGGCCCACCCACACCGGGCTGTGCCATCAGCTCACACACCCTGAGACACAGCTCAGCTGTGCATTTACAAGCCCCCCCCCCCCAGCTGATGGGGATCTTGCAGAGCTGCCAGTTGCATTCCAGCTCGTTATGTTTTAATTTAGTCAATCCATAGGCTGCCTATTGTGAGGATATCAGCACTGAGAGGCAAAATCCAAATCCAGAACATTGCAGAAGAACCAAACTGCCAAAATGCAGAGACAGAGAGACAAAGTAAATCTGTCATAAGGCAGTCCTGACAGACCTCCCACCCCGAGAGGAGCCAGTTCCCAATTAGCACAAAGAACTTGGGCGAAGAGGAGGAACAGATTCAAAAACAAATGAAAGGAACCAAAAATGGTCAAGAAAAGGCCAGTGGAAATACTCAGGTCAGTGCTGTGCCACATAGCACAGGGGGTGTCCCTCTGTGCCTTGGAGCTCTCCCCTGGCACTCCCCTGACCTGCCCCAAACTTGCCCCTGCAAATCTTCCAATAATTCTGGGAGCGATGGTCCAAGAGAAACTCCTGTCCCTGCCTGGCATTCAGGACACTGATCTTAGCCTTGGTTGCAGCCAGAGATGGGGGAGTAGACAGGTACGAGGGGAGGCTGTGTGGGTCATGGGGTGTCAGGGATGTCACAGAAGCTCATGGGGAGAGGGTTGCTGGAAGGAATGGACAGAAAGGTACCCAGGGCACTGACAGGACAGGAGCCAAACTCCCTTCCAAGGCTCTGTACACAGCCAGAGCTGCATTTTGTCCATGAGAGACTCTGAAGACATGGCCAGCAAATGGCCAGCAGAGAAACCACTGCCTTAGTGCTTGTGTGGGGGCAGCAGGGCAGCGGTGTCCATGAGGTTCCATTCCCTGGGATGCGTCCGAGCTGGGGGCACAGTGAGGGTGGGCACTTTGATGCTCCCCCTGCCCTTCAGTTCTCTGTCAGTGCTGATGGACAAGGAGGGAGAGCAGGGCAGGGGGGAGGAAGAAGGGAAACAAAAACCTCTCCAGGGGTATAAATCACTCAGGCTCCATCGCTATAACACTACTCCAGCTGAACATCTGCCTGTAGAGCTGGAGGCCAAAGGGATGTTGGATCTGACCTCCTGCATAGCTCAGTGTTCTTCAGTGACTCCCTCCCTGTGCCAGGCTTGAGCTCAGACAGCACACTAAGAGCTGCTTCCCGTAAGAGCTTCCCACCCCGCTCCTGCTCACATCCAGCACTGCAGCTTGCACTGATCTTGCCGTGATAAAATAGTTTCCAACTCACTTTGAACTGTTCGGGCTCTAAGTTCAGTCCGTGTTTGCAGGCTGCCTCAGATGGGATACTTGGGATGCTGTTGGGGAAGGAGCTGACATCCACATGCTGCAGCCCCTGGTGAGTGGTGGAGGTGGATTTCAGCTCCCCTGTGAGGATGTGAGACCCCCACATCAATGCTGCCACTAACTCTGACTCCTCATTGTCAGATCAGTTTGTGCAAATGCTAAAGCAGTTCACAGAGTCACAGAAGCACAGAATATGCCAGGTTGGAAAGGACTCACAAGGATTATTGAGTCCGTCTCCTGGCCCTGCACGGGACCATCCCCAAGAGTCACACCCTGTGCCTGAGAGGATCATCCAAATGCTTCTTACGCAGCATCTGGCATAGCAGAGAGGCCAGACAAAAAGAAGAAGGTCTGGGGAAAAGGGGGTCACTAGCTGCTGTCAAAGAAGCTCACTGAACTTCCCAAACCAGCCAGACACCAAACATCATCCCTTCCCAACATTTTTCCAGTCTGCCTCATCCTAGTCTTGCTCCTGGTGGGCTCCTTGCCCTGCTCCTGCCCTCCCACCACCTGCCCCTTTCCCTGGGTGCCCTTTGGCTTCCTGCACTCCCTGCAGTCCTCTCTGTTCCTGACTAACCTAAACAACTCCATGGGCTTTATGAATTTTTTCCCCTTGCTGCTCATCCTGGTTTCCAGAGCATTGCAGACTGTGCAGATCATAACAGCTATATTTAAGGTTGCCTGACAGTTTCCATGATATGACCCATTGTTCAGTTGCTTACAACACTGCCAAACTTTAACCCTTTGGGCTGAATACCTTGGAATGGTTTCATTAAGAACAAGTTCAGTCCTTTTGAGAATCAAAATTAGGGGGAAATACTTGGTTTCTTATTAAGGCTTTGCTGGAAAGTCTGTCCTGCAGAGATCTGCAAGGTTGTTTGGGGAGGGGTCTTTGGTCTCAGGGGTCTTTTTGTCTTCACTCTTGCATGTCTCATGACAAATACAACCAATTACACAAGGGTCTGAAGAGCAGGTTTTCTCAAGCCCCTCTGAAGCTGAGCTGTGCAGGGCTGTCCCCCGTGACTGCTGTGACTGTCCCTGGTGACGGCCCCTCTCCCTCAGCCCAAACCAAGCCCAGTGGGATAACACTGCAGCCCCAGTCCCTGGCACTCCCCCACGACCCTGACCCCTGAGCCCTGTGCCAGGATGCCACCTCAGCTCTGGGGTAGATAACAGGGACCCTGCCCCTTCCAGGCTGTTGGTGCTGGGACACTGCAGTGCCTGGCTCGCGGGTCTCCACATTCCTGTGCCGTCAACAAGCTGCTGATGACCCAGCAGGACAGGCCCTTGCTGGTGAATCCATCCTGGGTTTGGGTGCTAGAGGGCCACTGACTCTGTAGTGACCTTTTGTGCATCATCTGCTGGTTTTGTTGTCTTTTTAAAAAAACAAAATTGCATTTAATTATTGATTTTCCCCCCACTTTTAAACATATTGTGTGCTGCAGTGCCAACGTGATTGTGTGCGTAATGTCACCACAGCTTTGCTTTATCTAATCACAAGATCTCGGGGAACAAAGTAACATTGTGCAATTAGTAAAGCTGGTTCCTATAGAAAAAATAAATAAAGTGTGCATTCATGTGCTCAAAGCTCTGCCATGGAGCATATACACATATCAGATTAAACAAAACCACACAGGCATTTCTACGCTGTACCTTCGTATCATCTCCCTTCACTTTTTACTAAATCCATGACAACAGCTGACAGCACAAAATCCAGTAGGAAAACTAGAAACCCTGTTCTAAGTCTGCACCAGGACAAAAAAGTCTGACTTTCCTTCCTGCCTCCGGGTTTTGACCCCTGACTGTGCCCCAGATGATCCAGCTCCTCCAGCCACCTCTGATGAGGGATTTTTGAAAGCCTGTGCAAACTCTGCCAGTGATTCCTCTGTGCCCACTGTTTTGACATGCCCAGAGAACATTAACACAACCTTTGTGTAAACAGTGCCAGGCACATGCTGTCCTACCACTCGGTCCTCGATGGCCAGTGCATGTGAGGTTCCTTGATCTCTACAGAATTTGTTACTCACAGACCCCACACAGGCACCAGAGCCTCATCCTGGATGGGGCCGTAAAGTTCTTGCCAATGCCAGTTATACCCTGTTCATCTCACCATAGTTAAAAAACCAAATCCACACCTCAGGCACTAACACAGGGGCTCAGAATGAACCCTGGCTGTAGCTGATGGGTCCTGCACAAGCTGTGTGCTTATCCCACGTGCTGCAGAAACTGCCTGGGTTGCTGAGAGAAGGCTATGGCTGACAGAAATACCCAGAATTCAAGAGAGGTTTGCATGCAATTCCCTGGCCAAAAAGCTGACACCACTAATTCTTCCAAATTCCATTCAAGCTTTTTCCTCAACAATTAAACAACCATGTGAAAGACAGGCAAAAATGGAGGAAAGGGATGAAAGCTCCTGTGTCCCTCCAGATTGTGCTTTTGATTGGTGGAGAACTCTCCCTGATCACCCACCCACTGCTGCAGATGACATTTTGTGTGACCACCCTCCCTGTGTGCCACACAGGAGAGCACCATGAACTTCTGCCCCCCAGGTCTCCCTTATAATTCCTTGGAGAACATGGAACCATCACTGGCTCTTCCTGTCCTCTCAGCAATAATATTACACAACTCACTTCTAAAGAATGATGGGCTTTCTTGTAGTCATTCTGAAATGTGAATATTTTATAACGAATAAAATGATCACAGCAAATTCCAAGTACAGCCAAGGAGCTCAAAATGATCCGATCATGTTTCCAACCATGAGACCTTTGGAAAGAGCCCCAGAAAGAGGGGGAAACACATTAATTTTATGTTTTAATATTCAACAAACAGAGCAGCCTCTGCAGAGCAGCAGCGTCCAGTTGAAAGTGTCGAGGAGTTTATTTTTCTTCAAACCTGCGATGGGGCCGAGTTTGGGACTCTGTTTAGCTTTTCAGCCTGTAGTTACATTGTGTAAACAGTTTATTTAACATCATTTTTGGCACTTCTTCAGTAAACCCACCATAATAATCCTACTGGCAGACCAAACAGATCACAGATTAGCAGACAAAGCTGCTGTAAAACACCAAATTACCCATCCCCTGCTTTCCTGTTTTCGGGACATGTGAAGTCCTGTACTTAGCCGTGTTTATTCCTCGTTCCATGGCTGCATCACCAGGTCATGGAGCTGCTCCAATTAATGCTCTACCTCAGCCTCCAGAAGCATTGAAACAGGGAAGCACTGTGGGGGAAGGATTTTTCGGCTCTTTTAGAAGCTTGTAAAACGTTCTGGGGTGCTGGCTGTTGCTTAACAGGGAAGGTATGTTGGCTTGATCCAGATTGGAAAAGACTCTAGACTAATGCTAAAGTCACCTATTGCTTACATTTCATTTTAATGTGCTTGAGTTCAATAAAAGTTTATCATCTCCATTAAAACGGTGCCTATTGAAACTGATTTAATCTCGTTAGCACAGAAAACCACATGAAAGGAATCAAGCTCATGGACAAGATTGAGCACAGTTACTTTTGAAGCATAAATTACATAAAAGCAAGGGATAATCAGCCAGAGCCACAGAGCCTGTCACCTGCATTACTCACATATTTATGCCAGTGCACTTTGGTGGGGAAGGTGCTGGGCACGGGCCATATCACAGCAGGACTGAGCATCTGCCAAGCACAGGAGGGATCGGCTGCTTAATGTCACAGCATCAACATGCTCCTAAAGAGCCCATGAGTTGTGGTACATTTGAACAAACAGTTGTCACGTGTAGGGGTGCTGGTCAAATGTCTACTGGCAACAGGACAGTGCAGCTCTAAGTCTCGCTTCAGTGTCACCCCGTTTTCAGCACAGAGGTGCTCTGCCTTTGTCAAGGGAGCTCCAGCTCCACCACTGGACCAGCTGCTCAGGGGCTGCCCTCGGTGTCAGGAATGGGCTGTTAGGGTGGGCTTGGGTGCAGGGAGATGCAGCAGTGGGATTTCAGCTGGGCCCTTGTTGATGAGCACCAGCTCTGCCAGGCTCTCCAACGGGCACTGCCAGCACTGCTGGATACTGAGATATTCTGGAGAGAGGAGGGATGGCCCCACCTCAGCTGAACACTGGGCACGGCACTGTGTAGGCAGAGATTGGCTCAGGAAGGTGTCCTGGGGCTACAGCCTCAGCTTGTCTTGTTGGTGATGGGGAAAAAGGAGTCACAGAATCCCAGATTTGGAAGGAACCCACAAGGATCATCAAGTACAACTCTCGGCCCTGCACAGCCCTATCCCCAAGAGTGACACCCTGTGCCCCAGAGAAACATCCAAACACTCCTTGAGCTCTGGCAGCCTTGGTGCCGTGACCCTGCACTCTGGTTTTCCTGGCTCCAACCCCTGATGGAGTGTCCTGTTTCCATGATACTGGGGGCAGACTGGAGAGAAGAACATGGGAGCATAGTAAAACAACTCTCAGAAATGTGAAACCTGCCTGTGCCACCTCCCTCCACCAGCCTCCTGAAGCAGTGCCCGTCGTTCACCAGCCCCCCAGCCCAGGCACTTTGCCGCCAGCAGCCACCCACCCCCTTCTGCTGCCCAGCAGAGCAGAGCATTCAGCACAGGACATTCTCCCTGTGCCTGCAGAGCTGTGGTTTGCTGACAAGGGATTTCCAAGGAACAGGAAAGCTCTTGGTGTCTGGACAGTATCAACACTACACACCTCTCTCTCCCAGTTCCCCCAGCATGTTTCAGAAGGAAGCACTGGACTGTTCCCCTCCTCTCCAGTGTCTTGCTCTTTCGACAGGTACCTGCAGCCCTGTCACCCCCTGGACTCCTCACTGTCTGCCCAAATGCCACAATGGAAAAAACCTTTTCCTTCTCCTAATGGTCAGATAATTTTTATCTTGTTTTATTGGGAACAGCCTCATCTTTTGACCTTTCTGACACCCTGAGTCTGTGTCTGCACTTGGTTCTGACTGACTCCAGTATCTGGATATAAGGCACAGCTATTACCCAAAACTCTCTATGGCAGAAGCCCCATGTCTCATGGATTCATCCTGGTTTTGCTGGATGAGCTAAAGGCCAGGCAGGTGGGAACAGCAGTGGGCAGAGGGGCAGGCCTGGGAAGGTGACCACCTCTGCTGTGGAGTTTGCTCTTGCAAGCAATGATCGTAGGATCATTGATGTTTGAAAAGACCTCTAAGATCATCAAATTTAGCCATCAGCCCATTACCACCACTGTGTTCACCACTAAAACATGTCCCCAGGTGCCATATCCACCGGGTTTTTAAACAATTCCAGGGATGATGACTCCACCACTGCCCTGGGCAGCCTGGTAATGATTCACTCCTCCAAGCAAAGACTTTCCTAAGTAGTTCTTTCACAAACACATGTCCCAAAGCCCATCATGACCTGTAGACACCTTCAACACCTGAGTGAATGCACATCCCTCTGCACTCCCAAACCTCTCCCCTATGGGCACACTCACAGGGTGTGCCCACACCTACACACACCCCCAGATCTGCTCACTCACTCGAGGCCTAGAGACAAACATGCACTGGAACAGAAATGCTGAGCTGCCACATTTAACCAAACTGTTTGTTCTTCAATAACCTGGCAGGGAGGTGCCAATGGCATGTCAGGATAAAGTACAGGCACTGGATTAGGGAAGATTCTGCAGGATCAGCAGGAATGGAGGAGATGCCACAACTGCCATGTGTCTCTGCACTCCAGACATGCTGAGGCTGTCCCAGCCCAGTATGGCACTGCCAGCCATGTGATCTTCTGGGGGTATGTTGAATCTTGCTGAGCTCCCTAAGATGCTCTGGGTATGCCAGGGAAGCTCCTTTGGGTACCTCTGTCTTCCTTGGGCCCTACAGAACAAGTGCAGTTGGGATCTGCAGTGAGATCTGCCCTTCAGCAGTTCACTGTAACCATCCTCATCCTCACTGCAACCAGTGCTTGCCTTTCTGCCTCAAAGTGAGGATGGTCTGTCACCTCTTCCTGCAGCAAAGTGACACATGCACACAAGGACCTCAAACTCTGCATCACCTCAGAAGTGTGGAGGTGACCCAGAAAGGATGAGAGACTGAAACCACAGATGCAGTGAAGATGTATATACATATGTGTGCAAACGCACACACTGAAGGGGATGTGTTCAACCAGGAGGCCCTGGAGCTCTCAGTTACCCCTTGCTGTGTCAAGCCCCAAAGTCATCTTTCAGCTGGAGGGAAAAGTGTTTTCTTCAGAACACACAACTCTGAGCCCAGGAGACACAGACAGCCTGTCATGTCAGCGTGGAGGAAAGGGACACTGGGCAGACTCCATCCTCTACTGTGGTAACACCCAAAATTGCTGTTTAGGCAACAGCAGGAATAGATGGTGAAATGGCAGACAACTGGAGTGAAAGGGTCTGATTTGTGAGGAAAGATTTAAAGAAGGGTTTGCAGCCTGCAGATCATGGTGAGGACCTTGGTCTTTGCTATATGCTCCTGTTTTGGAAAAACTCTTGGCTCAGCCAAGCTGAGTTTGAAACAGTGTGTGGTGCACACTGCAACCATGGGGAGCGGGGAAGATTTCCTTAAATATTGCTTGGAAGGAGGGAAAAAAACCTGCCTTTCTGCACCCCAAAGGGAACTGAGAGGGAATAGGATCTCCCCTGACAGCACATCTGCACTAGTCCCAGAAGGGGAAGGCTCCACTCGCTGTACGAGGCTGGCACAAGAACTACTGCATTTACATTGGCCACAAACATGCTTGTGGTGGACATTGGCAGTCCTAATCACCACTGGTTCCAGCCAGCCTATGGAAACAGTGAGAACAAACACAAAGGCAGCCCCAGGCCCTATCTCCCTGTGCTCAACCTGTCATTGTGGCAGCCTGGCCACAACCCACATTCCTTTGCCCCAACACCAGGCAAAGCTGTGCTCTTTGAGTAAGATCTCAGGCCATCCTGCCTGTCTGTATGACAAAGCAAGGCCTTCCCCCTGCTCTTGCTGTTGTTTTGTTTCCAGCTGTCAAACCCACTGCAGGTATGACCAGTGGGGATCTGCTCACCTGCTCTGGGGCTGCAGATGGGCCCTCACACAGAGGATGAAGGATGAATTACCCACTGACCACCATGGGCAAGTGTACCAATGGTCCTGCCAGTTGGCAAGAAAGGTGATAAATTAGTGTCTGAGCATCTCCCCAGACACCACTTACCCATTGGTGCCCTGTACTGAAGTTCCTCATGTTGAAAACCTGCACGTGCAACTCATTAATGCCTGATAGGGACCAGACCCTGGATTGCAGGTGACACCTCCCAGCCACAGAACTCATGATGTTCCCAGAGGAGCACTGTGACTCAAAGCCCACTCGTGGCCCATGGGTGCCATCACAGCGTAGCCCCCACGGGGACACCTCCAGCACCATCTCAGCAGGAGTGCAGGTGCAGGACACAGAGCCTTTGATACACAACAATTGCCAGTGACAGGAATGTTGGTGCCACTCAGGAGCTTTCATCTGAGGACATCGAAGCTTCTCACAAGGGCCAGGCAAGCAGAGGACACCTGTGCCTGGGTCTTACTCTGTTGCTTACTCAGCTACAGGAACCAACTGCAATTAATTTATGTGCCTGCATCAGTTTTGATACATGCATGAAGCTGTGTCAGGGCAGGGTCAGGTTGGATCTCAGCCAAAGGTTCTTCCCCCAGAGGCTGGTTGGGCACTGCCCAGGCTCCCCAGGGCAGTGGGCACAGCCCCAAGGCTGCCAGAGCTCCAGGAGGGTTTGGACAATGCTTTTGGGGACAGAGTGGGATTGTTGGGGTGTCTGTGCAGAGCCAGGAGTTGGACTCGATGGTCCTTGTGGGTCCCTTCCAACCCAGGATATTCTATGATTCCATGAAAACATTTCAGGTCATTTGGATGTAAGGAGATCATGGTACACCTTTGTCCTCAGAAATATTAACGAAAAGAAGCCTTTTCTCATCAACATCCCATGGTCAAAGGGGTCTGGGCAGGATTTTCCCATTATTAAAAATCTCACTGAATATAGGAAAGTTCACAGAGGGTTTGAGCAAGATTTTCCCCCTTTCAAGTGACTGCCTGCATACACCACTTCAGAGGGAATGAACAAGCATGAAATTCAATTATACAGGCACCCACTTAAACACTTGAACCAGAACTTCTTCCCTTAATCTTTATGTTGAGGACAGGGTAAGACTGCAAAGCCATTCTCAGCATGACAGCACTTTATTTCTTCTGCAATCCTGGTAAGATACACAATTCACTTAACTGAAGAGCAGGGATTTTGAGCTGTGTGCTCCTGACTCTTTCTGTAAGCAACAAAGCCCAGCAGTGCTGCCCATCACTATCAGACCCCCCTTAGAGATCAGCTGGTAACAGCAAATAGCCAGGGGCTAGTGGGACAGGAGTCTTTACAAGGCTCCTTCAATGCCAAGGCACCCAGTGATCCTGCAGAGACAGGAGAAAAAGGGGTGATCTGGAGAAAAGGCAGAGCCCGAGCAGCCCATGTTCCCGTGGCTGGGCATGAGGTGGGCAATGCATCTGTCTTGTGCAACACACCTGTATCTGTAGGAAGATTTTGCTTCCGCCTTGTCCTGCAAACAGGCATCTTGGAGCTACAGAAAACCATTCTTGAGCTGACTTAAAACTTGTTATTCTCTTCTGGATTGGAGTTTCAGAAAAAAGCAGAGCTGTGTCAGGCTGGATTTATCAGAGGCACCAGCTCACTGCCAAAGATCTGTGATTCTGTGGCATTCAAGGAAGTGGCTGAGTGCCCCTGGCAGCTCCAGCAAAGTGAGGTGGACCAACATGTTGGATGTTGAAACAGTATTTTATAGAATCACAGAATCACAGAGTGGTTTGGCTTGGAAGAGACCTTCAAGCTTGTCCAGTCCCACCCATTGCCATGGGCAGGGACACCTTCCACTAGCCCAGGTTGCTCCAAGCTCTGTCCAACCTGGCCTTGGACACTTCCAGGGATGGGGCAGCCACAGCTTCTCTGGGCAACCTGTGCCAGGGCCTCACCCATAGGGAAGAATTTCTTCCTAATATCTCATCAAACTCTTCTCTTTGTCAGTTTTTCCTGTCACTCCATGCTCTTGTAAACAGTCTCTTCTCAGTTTCTGCAAGATTGCAAGTGTAAATCATTCTTCTGTGATAAACTGGAAATTATAAAACCCTTAAAGATGGCAGATGTGTTTGAAGCTGCTCAGAATGGGTTTCCTGACATGATTTAACAGGTCACAGCACTCATGGCAGTGAAGTGCCCTCAGAACAATGTGTTATCCTTCAGGCTGCTCTAAGCAGCAATGCACAGAGCTCTAATTTGATTAAAATAATGGTCTTTTCCTTTCACATCTGCCTCAGATTTCAAATCAGTGGGGCAGGTCCCAAGGTCTGTGCCAGCACATGGCAGGGGAAATGACACTGTGTCCAGGCTGCCCTCTGGCTGAACCTCTTCCAGGGCAGAGGATGCCCTGCAGTCCGTGTTGGCTGGATCACATCCTGATCTCACCTGAGCCTCTGAGGTCTAAGTCTACATCAGTGAGTGGCATTAAACCAGAGTAAAGTTGGTATAAGATTAGAGCTCAGTCTACTTTGTTAGTGTTTAGAAAAGCAAGTAAGTCTTATTTTAGAAGTCTTTTGTCCTCTGTAGCCCTCTCCAAAGCCTCTTTGATGCTGAATTTCAACCATTTTCTCCTGAAAGTGCTCGTTGAACACCACCTGGGAACTTCACACAAAGTTACTCAGCCTTGACTCCCTGAGTGCATTGATAAAGCAGACATAGCCCTCCTAACCACTGCTGGCCATGGGCACCCACCATGTCAGCTGGGACACCCCAGGACCACCTGTGACTTCAAGAAGTGATCTGGCTTGTCTTGCAACAGTGTCCTGGTGGAGATTCAGCAACAGCTGGGGCTCTTTAAACTGTGGTCTGATGAGCACATTGTGGTCAAAGCCCTCACTGGGGGGAGTAAAATTGGTTTTAGTAGGAAGGGACCTTAAAGCTCATCCAATCCCACCCCCTGCCATGGGCAGGGACACCTTCCACTAGCCCAGGTTGCTCCAAGCCCCGTCCAAACTGGCCTTGGACGCTTCCAGGGATGGGGCAGCCACAGCTTCTCTGGGCAACCTGTGCCAGGGCCTCACCACCCTCATGGTCAAGAATTCATTCCACATCTCTAAGCTATCCCTGCCCTCTGTCAGTGGGAAGCCATTCCCCCTTGTTCTGTCCCTCTAGGCCTTGCCACAAGTCCCCCTCCAGCTCTCTTGGAACCCCTTTAGGCACTGGAAGGGGCTCTCAGGTCTCCCTGGAGCCTTCTCTGCTCCAGGTGAACCCCCCCAGCTCTCCCAGCCTGGCTCCAGAGCAGAGGGGCTCCAGCCCTTGGAGCATCTCTGTGGCCTTTTCTGGACTCACTCCAGGTCAATGTTGCTTTTTTGTTGGGGCCTCCAGAGCTGGAGGCAGCATTGCAGGTGGGGTCCCACCTGAGCAAGGGAACGGGGCAGAATCCACCCCTCCCCTGCTGCCCAGGCTGTGGGATCAGCCCAGCACAGGGGTGCCGTGACCAGGTCGTGTCGAGCTTCTCATCCACTAACAACCCCAGGTCCTTCTCCCCAGCACTGCTCTTCACCCATTCTCCCCCCGGTCTGTGCTTGTTCTTGGGATTGACTCAGCCCACGTGCAGGGCCTTGCACTTGGCCTTGTTGAACTTCATGATGTTTGTACAGGCCCATCTCTCCAGCCAGTCAGGGTCCCTCTGGGTGGCCTCCCTTCCCTCTGGAGTATCAACCACTCCACTCAGCTTGGTGTCATCCACAAACTTAGACTCAATCCCACTCAATCCCTGATTTCTTCCTGCAACCTGTCCCAGCCTATGCCCATTGCACACCAGGAGCAGCTCAGCTGATTCACCAGCAGCCTGTCCCTGGGGTCACGTTTGATCCACTACCAGGATTCTCTTCAGTCGTGCTGCAATTATTATTTACTCTTTCAAAAGATGGTAAAGCACATACTTGCTGCTGTGTTAGCTGAGGATGATGACCAACCCCATGGCTGTGCAGGTTTGCTGAGACCCATACACTTGGCTAAGCCCAGGAGAAGATCAAGATACTGTCAAATCTGGTTTCTGCAGGGGAGAATTACAGCAGAAAAAAGAGTTTCCTGCACAGCCCAGTGGCCCCTCGGTGAAGGTCCAGTTCGTGTAAAAGAAATATCTCCTGGGCAGAATTTTTTAAGATGTTTTCCTAATATAAAGTATTCAGAGCTGGGTTTGCAGAGACAGAAAAATTTAGTCACTCCAGCATTCTGACCATGGCTTTGAAACATCAGAATTTTTTAGAAAGGGCAATAAATGTGTTTCCTCTGTTTGCATTAAACACTGTGCAGATTTCTGTCATGAGGAATGAAAACAGGAGTTGGGTCAGCAAATGATAATGAGCCTCCATGTTCTTTTCAGTGGGTCAATGCCAGATCACAGAGCCCAGGCCTGTGCCAAGAATCTGAGGGAGGTTTCCTGGAGCAACTCTGAGCACGAACAGCCTCGACATGCTGGTCCCAGAGCCCTGAAAGGGTCCCCAACCTGGGAGTTACTGCTCATTTGCAAATGCCTGCAGCTCCTCTGGGCACTGGAGAGATCTGTCACACAGCACTGATCCCTGACTGGGCAGATATTTTGTCCCTCACTGGAGAAAGATGTTTTTGCCAAAGCAGGAATTATAATGAAGAAAACCTAAAAACCAACAAACAAACACCTCATCTTTCTTCCCTTGAACTCTTGGGAGGATTTTCATGGAAGAAAACCAGGAGAACCCTTCAGAAGTAAACATTTCTCAGTTATTTAAAGCAAATAAATAAACAACCCTTGTCGCATTCCCATGCAAACAGGAACACATTATTATAAAGTTTTTGTGAGAGAAAAAATTAATTCCACACAACCTCCCCATAGCTCCAGAGGCTTTTGGCCTTGACTGGATGTGCCTCCCTGCTACAGCACTGGAAGCTGTTTGCCAATATGTCCTGTGACACACGTGGGGCTCTGGGGTGGCCAGGAAACCACCCTGAGCACAGGATTCATGGACACCAGGGACCCTGTTTGCACAAGTGGTACTTTACCTGCTCTGTGTGCCACAGGTGTGTGACCTGGGTCCCTAATCCTGCCCACTGCACCTTGAGCACTGCCTTTGCTTCAGAAGGAGAAATGCCCTCCCAGGAGACATGGAGACATTACTCTGGATCAGGCACTGCTTGTCCCCCAGTGTGAAAAGGGGAGACCAAAGGCCATGGCTTTGGCAGCAGAGACTGGTTGTTACTGGGTGACTTGTGGTGCTGTTCTGGGATCCGGGATATGGAGTGTTCCTGTCCAGCTTTATGGATGTTGGGATGGGCATAGTAACCACTATGTTGGGAGACATAACCTGTGCTTCAGGGGGAGAGGATGACTATTTCTTCTCCTGGCAGGAGCTGCACCAGAGGAGATGTTCCATCCACCAGGTGCTCCTGCCCCTCTGCCCAGCCCTGGGAGGCACATCTGCAGGGCTGGGCCCAGCTCGGGCTCCTCAGCACAGCAGGGACAGGGAGCTCCTGGAAGGTGACTCTCCTACACAGATACCCAAAGGATGGAGCAGCTCTGGGAGCAGCAAAGGCTGAGGGAGCTGGGGCTGTTCAGCCTCCAGAGCAGAGCCTGAGAGGGGCCCTGCCCAGGGTGTGTCAGGGGCTGCAGGGAGGGGGCAGAGGATGGAGCAGGCTCTGCTCGGGGGGCCCAGCAATGGCACAGCAGGAACGGGCAGGAACTGATGCCCAGGAAGCTCCAGCTGGACAGGAGGAAGAACTTCTTTGCTGGGCAGTGACCCAGCCCTGAACAGGCTGCCCAGGGAGGGAGTGGAGTCTCATCACCAGAGATATTCCAGAACATGGCACAATCCTGTGCCATGTGCTCTGGGATGGCCCTGCTGGAGCAGGAGGTTGTACCAAATGACCCATTCTGGGACTCTGGGACTCTGGGGTTCTGTGATCCTTCTCTCCTCCAGCTGAGGATCTCACTGTCCTGGCATAGGGACTGGCAGAGGGGGACAGGGCAGGCTGACAGCACAGAGGACATAAAAGCCTTTCCCAGAGCTGTGCAGGGCAGCCAAGCGAGGTGGGCTCAGCAATCTCATACCTTGCAGGAGAATTGCTGTTCCCAACAGGGAAGCAAGGTAACAACATACCCAGGCAGGTTTGGCCAGCTTCTTCTCCCCCAGACTATTCAAAAGAGTCCAAGGCACTTTCACAATGGGTTGAGCCATTTGAGTGACTTGGGAACACTGACCTCTTCCACCTCCCTTTGCTTACCCCTGGAGAGGAACACGAGATCAGTGCTTGTCCTGCAGAGAAATTCCAGCCAAGCTTGTTACTCATTTTGGTGTTTAAAATTCCCGTAGATTATCCAGCTCTGCCTGAGAAAAATGTGCTTGGAAGCAGTGGAGTATTGTGTCTAGGGGGAGCAGTGGCTGCCCCCGGGGAGCTCTCCTCCTGCAGACCTTTCCTGCCAAGTCTCAGTCCTAACTACATTGTTCCTGCCAGCTCCCAAAGCCCTGGAGGCCACATCTCTGCAGGAGGCTGAGATGGGCACATCCCCAACCTCCTGGTCCTCACATGGACCAGGGGGCCATCCCATTCCCACAGCTGCAGGGGCACAGGAAGGCTGGTCCTGCCACCTTGGCCTGTCAGTGAGGGGATTTCGAGTGTGTTATTTGGGCTTTGGCTGCATTTCAGCTGCAAATTTTTGTCATCTTACAGCTGCAGTTCAGGAGTCCGAGAGTCACCAGGGCTTGCCAAGGCTCCAGGCTCTGCTCCAGGCTGAGGAGGACATACAAGGCAGCCTCTCCTGGTGCAGCCAAGGGTCCAATACTGCTAATATCAACAAAGGTGGTGCTTGTGGGGGGGAATTTTTGCACGGGAAGGTGTGGGCTCAGTCAGCAACAGTCCCCCAGCAGCAGCAGCAGGTCCACACTGCTGCTCTGGACCTTCAGCAGCACATTCCCTGCCCTGGTGATACCAAAACCTGGCCTTGACTCCTGCAAAACATCTTGAAATCAGGCACAGTATGGACACTTCTCCCTTCCCTGTCAGTACCTCCTTACTATCCAAGCCATGGTGTGCTCTGCGTGTCTCCTCCTGCTCCTGGAGGAAGATGGAACAAGCTACTCTGCTGATTCCTTATTTCCACCCTGGAATTCAGAGGTATTACAAAAACATGTGGAAAACAAGCTCTGTGATCAACAAAGACAGGTAGTGTCGATAATCTGTGCTCTAAACCCTTCGTGGCTCAGAGTTTGCCAAAGCCCAGGTTTGACTGCCAGGACTCTGCTTCCACTTGAGGATTTTGCAAGGACTCAGCTTAAACAGGTCAGTGATTCCTTGAAACGGGCTTTGGGAAATATTTTGCTTTATGCACGATGAAAAGCTTCTCAAAGCCACCATTCAGAAGTTCAAACCACTTCACTTTGGAGCAAGAGCTCACAGCCAGTTATATTTGGGAAATTTTGGTGACGTTTGATCAAATTCAATGTCTCTCAAAATCTGGGTTTACACAACACATCCCATGGAAAAAGAACATCTGTTCATGTGATCCCACATGTAATCAGAGTGCAGGCAATCAGAAAAATTTGGGAATTCATCCACAAAATTCAAGTAAAACATTTTGGCTTTGGAAAATGCAAATCTGTTAAAATTTAAATGTGCAAAAACACACTGACTGTTGTTGTTGTTGTTGTTATTTTGTTTGTTAAAAAACAAGAAAGGTGTATATTTGAAGATATTGAAAGACCTCCCATGCATACAACTGTTCAAAAACCTTTCCAGGTTTTCTTTTCACAATGGCATATTGTTTAAAGTTTTAAATTGCTGCATTTTGGTTTTATTTTAATTAAAAAAAAAAAAAGAAAAAAGACCAAAACTCATGTGAAACATTTCAAATTTTCTGACATATAAAGCTTTTCCTGTTCTGACCTGAGTATTTTTTGAAATGCCCAGCTGTAAGCAAAGAAAGATACATAGACCATTTATTGGAGCATGGAGGAATTTTGTAAATGTCAGAAGGGATCACATGCTGGAGAGACACCTCCCACCTCATCCCCTGTCCAGCAGACCTGGATGGTCCTTTTTGGTGCTGAGCTGTGATGAGAGCCTCGCCCAAATCCTTCATCCCACAGCCTCTTTGTTCACCTGCCCTTCGCTGTTTCCACACATGATATTGTTGTGATAAAGCTGTGAGTTCAGGGCTGGTGCTGTTGATGTCCTTGCCTTCCTCCCACCCAAACAGGCTGGAGGAGCTGGAGGATCTGGATGCCTTCCCCACCTTGTGCCAGCTGTTGTAGTTCAGATATTTTCAAACAAACCCACATCTTCCCAACAAACCCAGAGGCCATGAGCATCCCCTGGCCTGTGACGTGGTGTCACTGCTGTCCCACGATTCTCACAGGTTACAAAGACAAGGGTAACACTTGGCATCTCCCTAAATTCAAACCCCCAGTGGTGCAGGGCTCTCTTTCACACTCTCATCCTCTCTGGGTGGCTCAGGGCAGACCAGCAGCTCAAGATGCCATATGGACATGTGTCTGCAGAGGGCAGGGGCATGTGAGGAAGGGGAGCACAGGATGGTCATAGGGTTTGTCACCAGGAGCTGCACACTCTACACTGAGCATGTGCAACAGCCAGGGACCTGCCTCTGCTCAGCATTCCACAGGATGGGCCCAGATGTCTAGGAGTGTCCAAGAGGGACATGTGTCCTTGTTACTGTTAACCTCAACCAACCCCTCCAGACAGCCTGTGCCACCCTGGAAACCTCTTTCCATGACCAGCCCATAGGCTGGCTGTGAGGACACGATGGCTCACCTATCTTCCTGAGGGAGGTAGAAGATGGGACACTGCTCCCCTCTGCCACAATCTCCATGCAGCTCTCTGGGGCAGACACCCTGCAGAAGTACCTTGACAGCCCAGGGCAGGTGACCAGGACTCCTTCCCAGGACAGGCAGGAGGCTCAGAAATGAGGGCATTTGATGCCTGGCTGCACAAGCTGGGCTTGTTTGCCCCAGCTGTGGTTTGCAGGTCTCCATCCAGGCAGGAAGTATTTGCCTTTGCTCATCCCAGCCCAGCCCCACTGACCTGACAACACTGGACCAGTGCTGAAGGACAACTCAGGCATCGTGCAGGTGTGTATCTGAGCTAGAGCAGAGCACAGACTTGAGGAGAGTTTCATCCTTTGGTTTCCACCAAGCTGTCAGTTCTACCTGAGACAGCTCTGGCATTGACCACACTGAGGTGGTCACTGCTGGCAGCTGTTCACATGGACCACAATAATTCCCCACTGTGCCCTTCTCGTCTTGCATCCCTGCTGTGTTGTTTCTCTCCTAAAGCTCTTCTGAGCTCTCTCTTAGGCTAACCCTAACCCTAACTTTATCATCCAACAGTCACATATTTTATTCCCTCTCTTCAGCTTACCATGCTGCATCCCTGCTACTCTCTTCAGGACACACATTCCCGCTCCATCCCACGCAGCCCATCACCCTTGGGATCACTCCATTCAGTGCCCCAAAGCCATTTCATTCGCTTCTCTGGATCTTTCCATCAGCCTCTGCTCTGTATCACGCCTATGCTGGCAAGAGCAACTCTTTGATTCATCTTCTGCATCACATCCATCACAGCAAGTTCCCATCCACACCTCCATTTCAAACAGTGACAGCTCCAGCAATCCTATGGGTCACACTGGCCCCATCCTTACTACTAAAGTAAAACCAACCAGGGCCTATTCCCCAAATGGCAGGGTCTGAATTCTCCAGGAACAATGACTACACCCTCTTCATCCCAGAAGAGGCTTCCTGTCTTCAAACTGGGCAGGGTGACTGGGCTAGGACAGGCACTGTCCCTGGGCACAGGGGAATGGCTGGTGAATCCCCATAAACTCTGCCCAAGGCCATGCCCTGGTCCCCTTGCTCACCTGGACACAACTGGCAGGTCCCAGACACACTGCTATGGCTGTAGAGAAACTGCATAGTGAAAAGAAGATCTCCAGATGCTGTTATTGCCTCCCATCCCACCTGCAGGGAGTGCTGATCTCAGTCCTGAAGGGATGAGATACTAACAGCAGGAGCAAAACTTCCACTAATGGGGAGAGCACTGCACCAGCCTGGGACACTCCAGAGATGGAAGCAGCAGCTCAGCAAAGTTCCAAGCCTGAATCTTCAGGAAACAGTCCTGTCCACAAGCTTAGCAGCAAACCCTGGCTGCCTTGTTCCCATCCCGGTCCAAATTCTCACAGCGTGGGTGGGTGGGAAGCTCCCTGAATTGCTTCCCCACTTGCTGAAATGGGCTGAAATTCAGAGCTGATCACATTTTCCCCTGTGCCTGTCAGAGCCCAAATGGGAAGCCCAGTAACCAACACATAAAGCTACTACTGGTATCTGCACACTTGTTCCAGACAAAAGATCAGGAGACGTATGTCATAAAAAGGCAGAGATGTCTTCCAGATGTCTTTGTGTGTTGGGTCTGCACAGATGTTTTCGATGTCTGCCCATAAATGTAAGAAATGTAAAACATTTGTGTCCCACAGATGTAGAGATTAAATTATGCAAGAGATGTGATAAATCTCTGGGTAATGCGAGAAGACCATGAACTATTCACATTCATTGTTTTTAGTGAAATCAGCCCCATTTTCCAGCATGCGGCCGTGAAGGAGAATTTTATTTCTGTTAAATGTGACTAAACATTGCGTAGGATGTTGAAAAGCAGCACACAGGGAACTGTATGGAATCGTATATTGCCGACAGGCTTCAGTGTGGGGCAAAGAGAGAGCTGAGAGGTGAGGGCTGGTGGCCCTTGGGGGCTCGGCTGGGACATGGGGTGATGGTGTCGGAGCAGCCTCAGGCCGTGCTGAGGCACTGCCTGTGAGGGCAAGACAGGCAGCCCAGAGCTGCACATTGGGGCTCTCCTGCTCCAAGACCACCCCCAATCTCTGTCTTCCTCCCACCACATCCTCATGTGGAAAAATATGGAGCAGGGTGGGATGGGCAGGTTTGAGAGGGCAGGAAAAGGCAGCACATCCCAATAAGGCAGAGCTGGAAACAACCCCAGTGCCCAGCCCTGCCAGGGCACAAATGAGTACAAAGATGCTGTTGTTGGTACCTTCTTGTGGTATCACCTGCCAGTCAAGCCCTTCACGCTAAAGCCCAGTGAACCTCTTGCTGCCTGAAGGAAGGTCAGGTGCCTCCTGCATTTCCAAACCGTGTTCAGTGCCAGAGTGGACTCTGCACACATCTGCTCAGTGCAGCACCTCCCAGACATAGACGGAGCCAGAGTCTGAAGCATCCTGCTCCAAAATCCTGTGGTACCTCTGATCCCAACCCCACACACATCCTGGCACACCGAGGGCCCAGCCAACAGCCCACCAGCCTCACTGCACCCCCACCACATCCCTGCCAGGAACAAGTGACACATCCCTGAGCAGCCTCGTGCCCTGCAGGCTGCTGTGCCTGTGCCCCCCATCTCTCCCCCCGTTCCAGCAGAGAAGTATGAGTTTTTTGTCTGTCTTTGTCAGGCATGTTGAGAGAAACTGTGCCCAGATTTCACAGCTTCCACGATATGCCTTTTGCCTGGGGAATTTATTGCTCTTCTCCCTGAATGGCAGCCACAAGGGAAAGAAAGGTCCCTATTTTGGGGGCTTGAAATCCAGCCCAGTTCTGTCTCAGCCCAGCCTGCACTGACCCCGCTGCAGTGCCTGGCTGAGGGGGCTGTGTGGGCACCCCCAAGGGCTGGGGGTGCACCTCGGCCACACAAGTGGCAGCAGGTAAACAGACAACCCTCCTCTGCCCTGCCCCTCATCTTATCCTGTCCTACATCACATCTGGGGGGGAATGGAACAATGTGCTCCAGGATGGTGGTGTATTGTCACACCTGGGGACACCAGCTGCTGCCCAGCTAAACTGGTCTCTTGGCTCTGCTTGCAGCCCTCGCCTGCTCCATGGGGGAAGTTCCCATGGTCCCCAAGGCACCACTGATGCCAGGTGAGAAGTGCTGAGAGCAGATCCCCAGATTCCCTACAGCTCCAGCAGGTTTGTTGTCTCATGAGTTGGGCACTGGTGAGCTCAGAGATGTCATTACCGTCTGCATCCCTTTTAATTTCACCAGTGTGAAAAAGAGCAGAGCACAGCAAATGTTTCCAAACCCTCACCCCATCCCTGGGCCTGCTGGGAAGTCACAGAATCACAGAATATGCTGGGACCTACATGGATCATCGAGCCCAACCCTCAGCCCTCTACAAGCCATCCCCAGGAGTCACCCCCTGTGCCCCAGAGGATCAGCCAAACCCTCCTGGAGCTCTGGCAGCCTTGGGGCTGTGCCCACTGCCCTGGGGAGCCTGGGCAGTGCCCAACCAGCCTCTGGGGGAAGAACTTTTTTCTAGTATTCAACCTAAACCTCCTCTGCCCCATTCCAAGTGCAGAATCCAGCACTTTCCCTTGTTATACTTCCTATGTTTGGTGATTCCCAGCCCTCCAATCTCTCGAGGTCTCTCTGCAGGGCATCCCTGCCTCTGTCTCTCCTGTCACTAGGAAGACCTCAGTGTTTCCTCATGCCAGTGTACTAAATTCTTGCTTGCATCAAGGAAACATGACATTTTCTTGGGAATCCTCTCTGCTAAGAATATCCTCTATTTACATAATCACCCATGTGGGGGTGGATGGGAAGCAGGGCAGTGAACTGAATGTCCTTGGAAGATGTGTGTGTTGGTTACCATAGAGCTGAGTGGCTGATGAGTCTCTGCTTGCACTGATCATGTGTGGTTACAGCATTAGTGACTGTCCTGGGGGTTGGTGCTGCCCTGACACCTGCCACCCCTTGGGGCTCGCTGCTCCCAGAGCCCCAGCAGTGCCTCCCCTTGCATCCTGCCAGGAGGGCACAGAGCAGGTGTGAGGGCTGCACATGTTTGAGCGTGTTCTTGTGCATGTGAGGGTCTCCATTGTTTCCCTGGTCTCTTGTAATCACCAACATACAGAATCACAGAAGCACAGATTCATTAAGGTTGAACAAGACCTCCCAGCCCATGGAGTCCCCCCTGTGCCCGATGCCCACCTTGTCCCCCAGCCCAGAGCACTGAGTGCCACGGCCAGGCCTTCCTGGGACACCTCCAGGGGTGAGGACTCCACCACCTCCCTGGGCAGCTCCTTCCAATGCTTAACAACCCTTTCAGTGAAGAAATTCTTCCTGATGTCCAACCTGAACCTCCCCTGGCACAGTTTGAGGCTGTTTCATCTTGTCCTGTCCCTCATTCTCTGGGAGCAGAGCCCAACATCCCCCGGCTACCCCCTCCTATCAAGGAGCTGGAGAGAGTGAGAAGGTCCCCCCTGAGCCTCCTTTTCTCCAGGCTGAGCCCCCCCAGCTCCCTCATTCACTCCTCATGGGACTGACTCTCTCGATACTTCCCCAGCTCTGTTGCCCTTCTCTGGACATATTCTAGCACCTCAGTGTCTTTCTTGAAGCGAGAGGCCCAGAACTGGACACAGAATCTGAGGTGTGGCCTCACCAGTGCACACATCATCTACCCAACATACACATACCCTGTGCCAAGCAATGCCAGCACTAGTGCCACATGTCAGAGCACTGCCACAACACAGCACCAGGAAGGGGCATTGCCCCAGAAGAAGGGGAGTGGGTGTCATCTTGGGTACCCTTCCCTTCTTGGTGGACTTGGCAGTGTTAGGTTTATGGTTGGACTTGATAATATTAAACAATGCTGTGATTCCTCTCTGCAGTCTGGGTTCCAAACAGGTCAGTGGAAGCACGAGCAACACGATGGCAGGGAGGTGGTAGCTGAGCTGCTGCAGAGAGAGACCTGTGTCATCTGAAGGTCATGGCAGGTAAAATGGATCTTTCCAGGAATTAATTCCTCTTCCTACATCAACTTCAGAAGGGAGATCCTAAGATGAACTTCTGCTTATGAGCTCCCAGCAAGCAACTGGCTCTGTGTTTTGGCCTCCCAGATGTGTTGCTAGGGAAAGAGGATGGTTCCTGTGCACCTCACAGAGAACAGGCTGGTGAGTCAGGCCCTGAGGAGATCTTGTTTGCCCAGAACAAAAGGTCAGGCAAAACCTTGGCAAGAAAAGGTTTTCCAGCTCCCCTGCAGAGGTCTGGGGCATGGGCATGTCCACACCCAGTCAAATGAATCTTGCAACAGAGAGGCTCGTTTCTCTCTCATGGACATGGCTGTCTGAGATGTTAAAAGACCAAAGCTGAAGGAGAAGATGGAAATTAATCTCCTCAGATTGAGAGTCAGGAAGGCAAGGACAGCTTGGAACAGGAGAGAAAATAAAACAGCTATACTGTGTCAGCCCGATATCCCCCTGTGCCAGTGTGTCCTCTCCATTGCTGGCCAGTTATATATGTTGGATCTCTGCTATGATGCTTGTCTATGCCATTCCCAGCCCTTGGGTCTAGTGAGCAAGAGGTTATCACTAGGCCCTCATGTTTAAAAGTCTCCACGATTTTTCTTTGTGAATGTAATTGCTTTTTGAGGCCAGTTCCAGTTTTGACCTTACACTGTCCCATAGAAATGAGTTTCATGAGGTTGTGTGAAAAAGTACTCACTTTTGTTCATTTTAAATCTGCTACCTGACAATTTCTCCTCATTCCTCCACAGAAAGAAGCAGAGACTGATTGTCTCCAATCACTCACAAACTGCTCCAGGCTGTCCTGCACCACCCCATCACCTCACTCAGATGTCTCTTGTTAAAGCAAAAAAACCCTTGTCTATTTAATGGTTTGTGCTGGCACCATTAGATGCCTGTGCTCCTGTTGATTTGTCCTTTTCTGGTTTTCTGAACTTTCCTGAGGATGAGGAGACAGGAATGGATACCCAGCCAGCTTGGGCTGTGGGGATGCTGTGGACTTAGATAGAAGAACTGAATTTTCTGGTTTGTTCCCAGTTCCTGTCCTAATCATTCCTAAAATCTGATTCCCTCTCTTGCTCCCCTACTGAGCCAATGTTTTCCATGATGTCGCCCAAGAACCCCGGATTTCTTTCCCCAGCAGTAATCACTAATTCAGAGCCCAGTGCTCAGTTAGCAGGAGTCCAACCACTGCATTTTTTTCATTCTGTTCCAGTTTGGGCTTAGCTGGGACAGAAGGTATTTCAGTTCCAACCCAAGCTAACAGCAGTTCATTACCTGTTTGCATGCAAACCCAGCCCGGGGTCACACGAGGTGCCCGCAGCACAGGGGCTTCAGCCAAGGAAGGGCACAAGCCCCACCACTTGCCCTGCTCTCCTTGGCACCTCTCCAATCCCAGCACAGCTTTCTTTTTGTCCCTGATCTGCAAGGAGCTGCTGTGCTCTGCTGCCAGGCCCTGTGCCAGCACTGTGACAGTGGGACTGGGGGCAGGAGCTGAGGGACACACAGTGAGGTAAATCAGAGGATCTCAGTGGGGAACAGATCACAGCTTTGCGTGGGGACCCACGGATTTTGCTGAGAACAGCGTTCAAGTCCTTTACCGTGGGAAAAGGGGAATCACACAGTGCCTGGCTGTTCCACAGTGGCCAAGCAGCAGAGCCAGAGGTCACCCAAGCAGGTGCAGG
The DNA here is from genome assembly GCF_025592945.1 of Manacus candei. Taxonomy (NCBI): domain Eukaryota; kingdom Metazoa; phylum Chordata; class Aves; order Passeriformes; family Pipridae; genus Manacus; species Manacus candei. The sequence continues at coordinate 11,727,773 of NW_026138095.1, read as the reverse complement.
AAGGTCCCACCCTTAGCAGAGCCCACAGTGGTGTCACAGCTTGCACCGGAGCAGTGGTGTTGAGGTGGGGAGATGCACAGGGCTGGGGAAGGGTGGGAGCTCATGATCCCTGGGGATGGGACTGTGCCTGTGCTGAACGAGACCTCACTGTGGGATGCTGGGTTTCAGGCCAACCATCTCCCCAGATGGTTCATTAGCTTCAGCTCAGGTGGTGTTCAAGAGCACCTCAGGGTCTGAGGAGTAGCTGTTGGTTGTGCTGTTTCCTTGATGGGGGTTTGTGTGAAGGATGGACCCAGTGTGACCCAGTCCCTTCTCCCTCCCACCGAGCAGCAGTTCAGCTCTTTAGCTCTTGCACTGCAACATTCACCTTCTTCTGTCTTTTCCTACAGAGATTTGAGCCAGGGTCACTTTCTGATGAGTTTCCTATTATTTATGCTTTGAGAAATGTTTTATTATTGGCTTTTATGCTTTCAGCAAGTTTTTCCTAAAAATATTTTTGACCTGTCCTTATTATGGGTATTACATCTTGCAGACATAATTTGTACTCCATTCTATCTTCCTTCTTTGGAAATTATTTCAATTTTGATGAATCTCTCATTCTTCTTATAACTTCTTTCACTACTAAAGTATGGTAGATTTTTTTTTTCTGGATATTTTAGCACATTCTAGATTAGTTGTATATATTTATTCTGAGCCTCTAATACTTTGTCTTTAAACAGTTTTTATGCCTTCTGTAAATATTTTACCCTTTTAGCTTTTCTTTTGAATTCCTTTTCAACTACTTTTGTATTTTTATCTTGTTCCCACTCTTAAAATTAAACTTTGACTTAGGTTTTGTTTCTTTTTCTTTTTGCTTTCAGTCCTAAAAGGATTTGGCTCTTTGGGAGAAGTTCTCCTTGATCATGGATCCAGCAAGGTTCAGCAGATGAAGAAGTCATAGAGATTCTGTAGTCCAGCGGATCCATCACCATGAGAGATGGAGCCTGAAAGTCCCTGCAAAACTTCTCTGACAGGACTTCAAAAAACATGTAGGAGAGGAAAAGAAAACTTGTGTGTCTCAGAAACTTTCTGCCTTGTGACTTAAGCAAGGAGTGACAGCTCCAGTCTTTTAGACACCTGCAGCTGTAGCTGTGCCTCAGGGTGAGTCGCTGGGACAGTGTGTAAACCCACCCCCAGCCCCAGGGAAACGCCATGCACATGGGTGGGGGAGCCCTCCTGGCACACACCTACCCCTGAGCTGGCTCATCCAGCTGTGGAGGGCACGTCCATCCAGGCAGGATGTCAGACAGCAGGGCCTGGAGCCTGGTTTGCAGAGTCTCAGGAAAGCTGAGAGGTGCCAGCAAAAAGCATCTCCCCCATCACGAGCCGTGGCCACTCAACCTGGGAAGAGCACAAGTGTCCCCAGGGAATGCTGGCAGCCCGAGAGCAGCCTCCCAGCCCATTCCCAGAGTCTACTGCAGCAAACCTTAGAATAGACACCACAGAGGATCCCAGAGAGACGGAACAGACTTATCCACCCCCTCAGTCAGCTCTGCTCAGTTCAGCTCTGAGAAACATCGGGTGGCTGAGTCCCAGAGCTGGCTCCGTGGGAATGAGGAGCAGCAGCCTGGCAAGGGGTGAGCCAGGCACTGCACTGTTATTATTTATCTCTTGCAATGATTGTAGATAAGCCCAGCCAGTGCCAGGTCTTGGTTCAGCTGCCCATCTGTGCACACATCTGGGGAGGGCGAGGCCGGGTATGGCTGGAGAGACGCCGGGAGAGGCAGCTGCATTTGCTGGGTTGGATAAATTGTAAATAAAAGTCCCTGGGTTGTTCTCTGTCCCAAAGATGACTGCAGTGACATGATTTGTGCCTACACACCTAAACTCACATTTCCTCAAAACGCAGGGTCTCTTCTGTCCTGCCCATTGTGAAGTGTCCCTCACCCATAGCTGCCCCCAAATTACCCGGGAGGGGGCTTGTGCCAGAGGCAGCTGGGGCAGATGGACACACGTGGTGGTTGCAGCTCAGCACCTACAGCTCAGCACTTTGTTTGCCCAGCAGACAACCAGAGCCTGGGCAATCCTGGCAAGGACAGGAGCTGTGTTCCTCCAGCCCAGCCAGACCACGCACACACAGGGACTCCAGCAAGGCTCAGCTCAGAGGAGGTGAATTACCTCTCACCACACCATGCACAGGCTGATTAAAGCCAGGATGTCCTGCTCTTATCTTTGCTAGAAGCTCTATCACCAAGCTGGCAGCCCCAGTGAGCTTTAACCAGAATGAGAAAAAACTTCAGGGCTTTCCAGCTCTGAATTATGAACACGAGTTTTTTGGAAGAGGGCCTAGGTCTTGTCCCCTTGGCATAAAGACTGGAAAGTCTCAGCTACAAGTGCTTAATCTCCCTGACACATCCCATCTGCAGAGGTGCAGTTCCTACTCAGGTATCACAGGCTGAGAGAGCTGGGGGTGTTCAGCCTGGAGATGAGAAGGCTCTGTGGAGACCTTAGAGCCTCTCCCAGTGCCTGAAGGGGCTCCAGGAAAGCTGGAGAGGGACTTGGGACAGAGGCCTGCAGTGACAGGACAAGGGAAAATGGCTTCACATTGGCAGAGGGCAGGTTAGATGAGATATAGGGAAGAAACCCTTCCCTGTGAGGGTGGGGAGGCCCTGGCACAGGTTGCCCCATCCCTGGAAGTGTCCGAGGTCAGGCTGGATGGGGCTTGGAGCCACCTGGGCTGGTGGAAGGTGTCCCTGCCCATGGCAGTATTGGAGAACAGGGTGACAGGAGAGTTTCAAAACACATCTGTTTAAAACCTATTTCACCCTTATCAATAGTAATAATAATAATGACAATTAACAATATGAAGTACTGGCAGTGTTTTCTCAGTATAAAATAAAAGCAAGGACCTCTGCCTGTTTGCTGATCTGCTGCATCCTCGCAATTAGTTCTTGTCTGCAGAAGGCAAAGTGCACTGTTTATGGTTTTACTGCAGCATCCAAGTACTTTGTATGCTTATTTTTCATAACAAAATTACTTTGTCCATAAATCAGGCTAAACTTACAGGCAGCTTTGACCCATTACCTCAGACTTTTGCTGTAGATCAGCTGTTCATAAACTGTGTGCCCAGATTCGATGTCCAGGGTTGCATTAAGAATAAAATATTTGGGAAACACATTTTGCATCACAGCTCTTTAAGGAAGTATTTGGCTTCCTGGAAATGATGACTCATGGTTTGGATGTGCAGAAATGTACCAATAACATAACCTTTCGATCCTCTAATGCCAGACAGATCCATGTAAACCCGGCTTTGTGCTGCCCAGCTGGCTGGCACAGCAGGCCGTATATATAGCAGCACTTTAGACCAGGCCTTTTTGCAATGTGTGGGAAAGATAAAAAAGGGGCAGAACATGACACTGAGGTCAGGCAGCTCCCAGAGCCACGCTTTATCAGTTCATCTCTGATCAGCTTCTTCCTCTGCCACCCAGATGATTTAATAAGCAACAGTTTCTGGAATGAGCCCTCTGTCCTGGCACATTTTATAGGATTTTTCCAGCCTAGCTGTATTAGGTATGAAGAGCTTTACCCAGAAACCTTCCCAGTGTGGGTCTAGTCCCTGGCAGGGTGAAAGCAGCTGCACTGTTATTGCTCAGAAATGTATATAAAATTGTCACCGAAGAAGCCTCATTTGTTCCCTAACACAGGCAAAGGGTGAGATTTCCCAACAGCCCTCTGGCAAGTGTCACCAGCCAGGAGACGTTTGTGCCAGCTCTGCCAGTCACCAGACACGTGAGAGGCCACCACGCTCAGCCTCTGCTCAAACCTTAGACCCTCAGTGCCCTTCAGCTGAGGCTTGCAGATGTGACCCTTGCTTAGAAGCTGGATCAGAATACAGAATAAACCAGAGCAAACTCCATTCCTCCACAGGGCGAGCTGTCATTTTCCCACAGGAATACACACCTCTGCAAACCCAAAGTCACAGTTTTCCATGGGAATTTTTTTATCTTCCCAACCATTCTGTTTACTATTAACCCTGCAACTGCCTCAGCTGCTGCACTGCATCCTCAGTATTCCCAGTTTGACTGCTCAGCTGGGCTCCTTGCCCAGGTCTATCCCCCAAGATGGGCTTGAGCCACTGAGTGGGTCAGATGAGCCTCGTGGGAGCCCCGGGGCCACTGAGCAGACGAGAGCAGAGCTGTCTGGCCAGTGAGTCCTGGGCACTGGACAGGGCAGGCACTGGGCTTCGAGCTCCAAGGGGCAGAGCCAAGCGGGACAGATGCTCTGTAATGCACAGCCCAGACGAAATATAGTTTTTCATCAGGGATGGCCTTTTTCTCTGAATATTTTGGTCTTTGAGAAATGAGTCAGTTTTCTCAGACTGAGGCAGGCCAAAGAACAAGAGCTTCCTTCCAACCAGCCATGGTCTGCCCAGCTCCAGCTGCCACAGGAGGATGTCTTGACACCAAAGCAACAGCCTCCTGTTCCTCATGGGAGTCTGGGGATAGTCCTGGCTCTTGCACACTTTCTGTTTGGCTCTCTTGAGATATCTGAAGGCCCCAAGTGATGTCCAGTGCAAACATCTGCCCCAGGTTGTGTCACCTTAAACAACCTCAGCCCAACAGACAGAAAGTGAGCATAGACCAGCCCTCTGGAAATCACAGAAGCACAGAATTGTTAAGGTTGGAAAAGACCTCTAAGACCATTGAGTTCAACCTCTTACCCATGCCCACCTTGTCCCCCAGCCCAGAGCACTGAGTGCCACTTCCAGTCGTTCCTTGGACACCTCCAGGGATGGGGACTCCACCACCTCCCTGGGCAGCCCCTTCCAATGCCTGACCACCCTTTTAATGAAGAAATTCCTCCTATGTCCAGCGTGAACTGAGAGACACTGTGAGAAGCAGAGCACCACTGGATACCATTTTTCAGAACTCGTCCAGTTGCTGAGTATGAAAAGGCTTTGCACCTTGTCCCTGCAGACCTTCCTGCATCAAACCTCAGGAACTAAACATCTGCATCTGCCTTGCAGCAGGTGGAAGGAGGCCAGGGAGGCACAGGGAGAGTCTGCAGAGCTCACACCCCAGGGCTCACACCCTGCCCAGCCCGAGGTCACAGCAAAGCCCCAGTTGGCCACTGTCCCATTTCCCTTTGCAAGTGCTGGGCTTTTCCCAGCCCCCTGGCCCTGCCAGGCTGTGGAGGGCAGAGGGGCTGCTGCCATCCATGGCCCTGCCTTGTCCTCCCTGAGCTCGGTGCAGGCACAGGGCTGCAGCCGGCGTGTGCTGCAGATGGATCTCACAGCTGTGGGATCTGGGAAGCAGCTGCTGCCTCGGCACTTGTAAGCAAGGAAAGCTGAGCAGGGATCTCCTGTGCCAAGGGCCCTGGAGCAACTGCCTATCCCAGCAAGTGCCACAGGCACCCAGGCACAGGTCCTTGACGGGGACGGTCCCTCTGATCCACGTGGGGACACAGGGAAGTGTGAATCTGCCCTGATTCACAGTGTTGGCAGTGTCACACAAGGATGTCACCAGATACAGGATATGGAAGGATACAGCCCTGCATTGCTGTATCTCTTGGCCTGTGAGGAGGGAAGGGAGATGAACACAGACATCTGGGCTGGGGGGATTCATCCAGGGTTTTTACTGGGAAGACTGAGCCCATCTGACATCCCTGATGATCCCAGGGCATGTGCTGGCAGCCATGTCCCAGCACTGACAGCTTGCCATGATGCAGCATTTATAAGCAGGGCAACTCCAGCAGTGTCAGGGGCTTCTCCCAGCTCCCTCCTCTCCTACCAGCAGTCCCTGCTGAGAAGGGTGAGGGTCCCTTTGCCAGCCTTCCTCCTGCTTGGCCCAGCCTGTCCCTTCTGGCGGGCAGGGAGCCAGCACACCATCACCTCCAGCAGGCAGTTTTACTGGCTGACACTATAAATGTTCTGTGCTCTCATGGATTTGATGCTGTTTTTATGAACTTGGAGCTCAGTGTGGCTGTTTAGTTTGAGATGAGCGAGGAATGTATTAATAGTTGGGTAAAGCGTGCTCTGGGCTTCTAATCTGCCCGAGCTGTTTGCTTTAGGGAAAAAACACTTCACTTTTTCCATTCATTACTATTCCTTGTTAGAGGCTCGAGCACCCGCCCCCAGCACACCGGAGGCTGCTTTAACCCCTCTCCCACTGCACCCCAGCCACCCACAGCGTCACACAGAGAGGAGGTGGCATCTGGCAGAGCATCACAAAGCCTTTCCCACCCAGATCAGGCTGAAACCCACGGGCACAAATCCTGCCCTGCACATACAGGGAGCAGTGACAGCACCAGGCTCATCCAGACCTCTGGAGTGGAGATGCCACATTGCAAAGGTCTGGCTGTGGGCAGTGCAGGAGCAGCAGGGTGTCACCCACAGCCCACCCAGGCAGGATCCTGCTCCCTGGGACAGGAGGAGGACACTGCTTTATCAGGTGGCTTCCTGGCCACAGCCTGGCTGTCATGGCCTGGAGCTGCCCCACTCTCCCATTGATGACGAGCAGGTGGAGCCTGTTGACCAAAGAATATCTTTAATTTGAGGGGACACATCATGTTCTGCTCCTGCCTGCCCACCCCTCCTGCAGAGCAGCACTTGATTTACGTTCAGATGAGGATCTCAGCGGCGTCCTGCTCAGTCTCTTATCCAACATGAACTTTCCATAAGCAAGGCTCTATTTTTAACTCTGCAAGGCCCAGCAGAGGGGTTGTCTTGCAGGGAAGGGGGGCAAGGAAGTCACTACAGAGCCTGTAGGGTGACCCCAGGGAGCTCTGAGTGTGTCAGGGGCAGCAGGGCTGTGCCCAGTCTGCTGGTCTCAGTTCCCCCAAGAAGCTTAGAGCTCCACTGTCCTGGCAGACACTTGAAGACCCTTTGGTTTTTGATGGTGGGGCAGATGTGAGGGCAGGCAGTGGGGTGCTCCCCTTTTGAGACCACAGAGGGGAGATCCTACAGCAGAGCTTTGTGTCAGGCCTAGAACAAGCAGGGCAGGACCATGAGGAATCTCACCCTCATGCCACAGGGTGCCCATCCCCATGTGGGTGAGGATAACAGGCCCTTCCAGCACTTGGGATGCGATGGTTTGAACCCATCACTGATGACCCAGTGGGTGCCAGCAGCCCATTGCATGGGGTACAGAGGTGCCCCCCCATCACAGAACCCGCACTAAGCCCAGCTTCAGCTGCAAAGACACAGCTCTGGGGCCAGGGGGAAGGTCTCTGCATGTACCAGCTCACCCTAGCAAGGGTCCCAGGCAGGGCCAGAGCTCAGCCACCACGAGCACCCAGTGAAGCTCCACCAGCACTTCACAGCCCCGATGTTGGTTGTGGTGTTTGGAAAGAGGAGTGTAAAGGTCAGTGGGGCTGGGCAGGGCTGTAAATCACGACAGAGGGACGGCAGGGATCCTCTTCCAGCGGGGATCAGCCCACACACCCGCCAGGGCAGTGGAGTGGCCATCCCTGCATGACAGCACTGTGTCCATCCACTGCCAGGGCTGGGTGGGGGCTGAGCTCTGGACAGAGAGCACACCTTCTCCTTGCATAATGTAACTCCTCCAAACTCCTCCCTGGCACAGAAGTGCCAAGATGCCATCAGGAGGGACAGCAGAGACTCTCTCTCTGGGGTAGCATGAGGAGCAGTTGAGCCCCTGCCCCAGGGCAGTGCTATGTTTTCAGAGGTCCTGGGGCTCAGTAGGGACCAGCACCCAGTGCAGCTCATCTCCTGCAGATCCAAACCCTCTCTCCTTCTCTGTTTACTCAGATCCTTCTACCACTAACTGATCAACACATATTTCCCTCTGCAGCAAACTCTTGTTTTCCATGCATGCCAGATTTTTGCACAGTCCCAACCCCACAATTAGCCTCTGCAGCCTGTTCCCAAGCATTCTGTCCCATCCAATTTTAAATTACTCCAGCAATAGAGTGCTTGCTCTGTCCCCTGGGAAACCACTCTGCTCCCATAGATCTTGTTGCCTGCAAGAGAGGATTTTGCTGATATCCCACATTTTCCTCCAGTTAAATTCACTGTGGGGCTCTCATCTGTGCTGCCCCAGGCAGTTACATCTCCACTTCCATGGTTCTTCAAGCATTTGCCCCTTTGCAGTGACCTTTCTGGTCAGCTGTTTTTCCCACTTTTAGCTCTTCTACCCTTTAGGCTTGTCAGCCTCTCATCATTTTATTCAGCTTCCACAAGGGACAGGATTTCAGCAGGGCTGTACAGAGGATTCTTACAAACACTTTCCAAACCGCTGTCACAGTCTCCCTTCCCCAGCTTTTGATTAGGGAGTGCTGGCCCCACCTTTTGAGTGCACTTAATGATGATGTTCTCACATCTGTAAGGGAGGAGGTTTGCACCTTCCCATCCCCTGCTCCAGGCTGAGTGTTTAGCATTTTCTTTGCAAAACAGGCCTTGCTTTATTGTGGAGACAGAGAAAAAGGAGTTAATACTGGGTTTAGCACAAAAGGCATTTGGAAGACACACTGGTTCACACGTGTGCACAGGTCGATTCAAAACTTCCCCTACACTAATTTACAGAGGGGATTAATGATTTATATGCTGGCAAATCAGAGTATCAGTAAATCAGACTGCAAGAAGGCAAGCACAAGAACAGCATCAGAAAAGTCAGCACTGAGGAGTTTCTTCTGATTCTCATTAAATTAATGTGTAATAATCTCAACATTCACTGGGTCAAAAGGCAAAAAAAGTAACTTTCATATTGTCTGATTGCACTACAAAAGGTAACAACATGATGCCTTGCATACAGTAACACCTAATGTCATATATAAGATTAAAAAAATCCCAAAATTTAAGATTAAAGCAAATTATTGAAACAGCACTTTTGCACTGAAGTGCTTCTAACATTTCAGCCATCCATATAAAGCATGAAAACTTCAATTATTCATTTAGACATTTTTGTAACAATAATGAGCATGGAAATCCAGCCAGTTCTGTGTGCTCTCCACAGCAGCATCCAAGGGAAAATGCTCAGCCCAAAACTCAAGCCCCATGAGGAGCCCTGAGGAGGACCTGCTGCAGCTGAGTACCCAGTGGTGCTTCTCAGCCACATGGTCCTAAAGCACAAACCTTTCCCTGTCCTTGAAATTTTATGGGAGAAAAAAATACACCTTGAAGGGGGGAAAATTATGGTGACATCAAAAATCTCAGCCCCACTTCCCATTATATTTAACTTGGATTTTTTTCACTTTTTTTCTCAGAGTTGGTTCCACCCTCCCCCCTCGTTTTCCTTGTGAACACGCACCCACGCCTTGGGAATAAGAAAGCCAAGAACTCCTCATCAGCACCCCATCCTTGTGCCCTGATGTGCAGAGGATGTTTGAGGTACACAGGGGAGCACAGGTTTGCCAGAGCAGGTGCAGGGCCAGGAGTGGAGCAATGAGCGAGGTGTCAGCAGCTCCCTGCTCCCCTGGAGAGATGGATATTGCCCTGATAAGCAGTTTGCCAGCACCTTTCCTGTCAGGAGGCAGAGAGCCTGGCTCTCACTGCGTTTCTACTAGCATATTTCACCTCTAATTTGGGAAAAAATCTGGCATCCCACCCGTGCAGGGCTGCCAAGGGCTGCTCTAGATAATCTCTCTAAATAGAACGACACAAAGTCTCCACTCCACTGATGTCATGGGCAGAATTCCTGCCAGACTCAGAGAGACCCCGGCCCAGCCCTCGCCATCCCAGCACCAGGGGGACGAACCTGTCCTGGGATGGTGTGTGTGCAGGTGGGGATGGGGACAGTGCTGGCAGCTCTGCTCCCATGGTCTCCAGGCCACATGTGTGGCATTGGCTGTGGGCACTGGATGGGATTTCACATCAGGTGAACCTTCCAGCTGTCTGGGATCATGTCCTGTGGTGAATGATATAGATGCCACCACCGTGATGAGCTGCTCTCCATCCCCTCTGAGTCTGGCAATGACACTGAAGACAACAAACTGTTCCTGCAGTGCTTGTGCCCAGATGTCCGTGTGCCTCCGCCACAGGGATTTGCTGGGGGTTCCCAGGAGCAGCCAGCAGTGCTGCTTCCCCGTGCAGATGGTGTCACCCCTCAGACACAGAGGGATGTTCCTTGGGGAGATGGTCACACCCCAGCCATATGACACACTTATATGACACACTTATAATTTGGACAGTTTGCAAAGGAAAGGCACCAGGGCCACTCTCAGTTTTGGCACCAGCAATCAGAGCTCCCTGCCCGGTAGGACCTCTTGGAGAGGGAGGAATAATCTTCTCATAACCTTGACCTGAGTTTTGGGGTCACAGACTGGAGGAGACCCCAAAATACATGAGGTTCAGTGCCCACAGCTGCAGCACACATCAAACAGCCTCTTTTACAGCTCTATCCTGCTCCATCTGAGTCCTGGCCACAACCTCAACCTTTTCCCAAACCTCCCAACTCATTCTTCATGGTAAGCCAGCTCCCTGCCCTGTCAGATCACCCCATGTGACCCTGCCTGGCACTTGGAACACACCCTGCAACTGCTTCAAAGGCTGCTCTTCATCCTCACAGAAAGTTCTGATTCCCAGGAAAGGACTGATGACCAAACCCTTCAGCTCCTGTGCTGGGGCTGTCCTTGGCCATGGAGCCTTGTGGGTGAGGTGGGGACAGCCCTTGGAGAAGGATGGGGAGGGGATAGGGAAGTCCAAGCAGTTCAGCTGCTAGGAGATGCACAGGAGGGGCCAAAATGCAGCTGCAGCCCATTCAATCTTTGATAAAAATCAGAGAGATTTAAAGGAAAATCAATTATTTCTGCAAAACTTGTTTTCTTTACATACAAGGGTTTTTCCCCTGATCTCCCTCAATTCCCTCCTAAGAAATGAGGGTCCTGTCTGTCCAGTCTGTTTGTGTGCAACATGCTCCAGAGCAGGGCCCATCTCTCCCTGGGGGCTGGTTCACAGGGCTCAGTGTCACACAGGCTGTGCTCACACAGCATCAGGAACAGCAGAATTCCCTCAGGCAGTACCACACCAGTGGCTCCTGGATTAAATATAGTTCATGCAGGAATAATCTCTACAGGTGCCTCTAGAACTGACAAAATACATTTTCACAAAAAGACACACCTGTGTGCTGGCACACACAGACAGACAGTACACAAGGGGATAATAACCCCGAGAAACCCTGGCTGTGGGAGAACAGGCACACTGGAGACCACAGAATCATAGAACTTGGGAGGGACCCACAAGGATCATCCAGTCCAACCCTCAGCCCTGCACAGGCCCATCCCCAGGAGTCACCCCCTGTGCCCCAGAGGATCAGCCAAACCCTCCTGGAGCTCTGGCAGCCTTGGGGCTGTGCCCACTGCCCTGGGGAGCCTGGGCAGTGCCCAACCAGCCTCTGGGGGAAGAACCTTTGGCTGAGATCCAACCTGAGCCTGCCCTGACACAGCTCCAGCCCTTCCCTGGCTGCTGTCCCTGGTCCCCCCAGAGCAGAGCTCAGTCCCTGCCCCTCCTCTGCCCCTGCCCAGGAAGGTGGAACTGCACTGAGGTCTCCCCTCAGTGTCCTCCTGTCTGAACAGACCCAGGTGGGATGGTTATGCTGCTTCTGACCTCATCTGAGCCACACTACTAAAAATAAGAGGTGGTAGTGCAAGAAACCAATGCCTGTGCTGCACAGAGCAGGTAAACCCTTGGCAGAGTGTCCTGGTATCTCTGTGCATTACAGGGGTTTCTGGGCCTTTCTCTGAGCTGGGGATCAGAGCCAGTAGGACATGGGGCTCTTTGTTATGCTAACGAGAAAACTACCCCCTGATTGTCTGATCTACTGCTTCAAACAAGAAGACAACTGTGAGCAAAGGGATTTTTTTGGCATAGATGTAAATGCTGGGTGATGGCTGGTGTGGGGTGTCCCTGCTTCTGTAACACCAGGGGCCCCCCACTAAATGTCTTCCAGGTAAAACCAGGGTGGTTCCCATGGGGGCGTTGGCTGCTGGAAGGTTCCTGTGCTTCCAGAGCAGTGGAGAAGTCCCTTCTGTGGGTATGGGAAGGCTGGGAACCTCCTGCAGCAATGCCATAAGAGAGAGGTCCTCCTTTCCTCTCAGCAAGCCCTGGGTGCCCTGCAAGCCCTGGGTGCCCTGCAATCCATGGGGGTGGGATCTGGCCCCTCCTGGCTTTCTTCTTGGCTGATCTGTGCTGATGGGAATATCAACAACCTTATCTCAAACACCCTTTCCTGGACCCTCCTTCCCTGCAGCAGCCAGGGTTGTGCCGGGTCACCCTGCTCTCCAGGGGAAGCCAGGGCAGGTGAGGGGTGATCCCTATGGACTGTTCTCAGTCCCTTAGCAGTGACTGAGTTGCACCAACTCACAAGGAGTCAGCTCTGTTGGGAGGGCTTGGCTGGGCCAGGATGTTCTTTGCAGGTGAAGGAGGGCTGGGAGTGCAGCTGGTCCACAAGAACATCCCGGGATGGGACCGGGTGGCCATGGACAGCGGCAGGCGGGAGCTCCTCGGGAAGGGAGGAATTTCCTAGGCTGACTGTAGGGGTCATCAGCCTTCAGCTTTTACACACAAGACTTGTCAACTCTCTGATTGCAGCCCTGGGAAAGCAGTTGTCCCCACAGGCCACCGAGAAGCCCAGACAGACGGTGGATAAACAAACACTGTTCTTTGCTGAAGGACACAGTGCTTCCAAACATGAAGGGTTCCCCCCACAGTGGCATGATGCAGGCTGGGGCAGGCTCTGGGCCTTCCTGGGAGGAAACCACTCAGAACTTCTGCTCAGTGCACAGAAACTAGCTCTGAAAGGAGTCAGACCTGCCAGTGGGACAGGCTTGGGAGCAGAGCAGCTGTGTCAGCATGCTGGTGGCCCAGCCTCATTAACCGGGCTGTCATACCTAAGCCTTTCCCAACCAAGTTAGAATCACAGAATCATAAAATTATTGAGAAAAATCATTGGAAAAGCCCTTCCAACCCATCAAGTCCAACCTGTGCCTGATCCCCACTTTGTCACCCAGCCCAGAGCACTGAGTGGCATGTCCAGTTGTTCCTTGGACACCTCTAGAGATGAGGATTTCACCACCTCCCTGGGCAGCCCCTGCCAATGTTTGACCATCCTTTTATTGAAGAAATTCCTCCTGATATCCTGACCCTCCCCTGGCACAGCTTGAAGCCATTTCCTCTTGTCCAGTCCCTTGTTCCCTGGGAGCAGAGCCCAACATCCCCTGGCTCCCCACTCCTGTCAGAGAGTTGCACAGAGTGAGAAGATCCCCCCTGAGACTCCTTTTCTCCAGGATAAACAACCCCAGCTCCCTCATTCGCTCCTCATGGGACTGACTCTCCAGACCCTTCACCAGCTTCATTGCCCAAGTTGTTCATACAGTGCCTGCAAAAGCTAACTCATCAGTTCCTACAGCTCTGGGGCAGAGGATGTGCCCTCGATTTACAAGGGAAAGATGAATTGGGAATTTCCATAACAAATTAATCAGCAACTCCTTTCTGTGTGGTAACCAGATAAAAATACCCTCAGGTGTTTTTAAAGCAGGGGTTGGAGTTTTCTCCAGTGTCCCAAGAGAAGCAGCAACTTCTTAGGGTGCTGATAAGCCCAGCTCTTGGCAAAGAAAAGGTTTTGTCCAAGTGAGCTAAAAGGCACCCAGAAAAGACCCACAGGAACCACCACAGACTGTCCTGCTGCTGTTTCCCAATGGTGTTTGCTCAGGATTCCTGCAGAGGTACATGAGGATGCAAACAGAGCACAGAAATGCCCTGCTCCTCACCCAGCCTGGTGCAGGCACACACTGCTGCCCTGCAAAGCCTCCTCACCATGGTGTGGAGAAGACAGACTAAACACGCCCCACACTGTCTAGACCCCAGGCTCTGCCTGCAGGGTGTGTGCAGAGCACAGCCTGGCAGCAAGAAGCCAACCAAAGCTCTCCCAGCTGCTGAAACAAGGTGTGTCGGCAGCATTACGGGTCACTGCAACTAAAGGGTCCCATGGAGTGCTTAGATGATGCTCCACTAGTGTTCTCTGGCTGGAAAGCCTTTCAAACAAACTCCTAAGAGATCTATCCATGATATCTGTCTTCTGGGCAGGAGAACATGCCCGTGGCCATTCAGAGCAGCAGAGCAGAACAGAGACACAGGAGTGGTGCCCAGTCTCTGGGACTGGTGGGCAGTAGGGGGAAGGGGTGTGAAGAGACAGGAGAGGAAAGGATGGAGCAGGGGTGATAGTGGCCATGGTAGCCTGAGGTACAGATGAAGGGAGGATGCAGATGTAGGAGCAGTTTTGCCTCCCTTGTACCGAAATCCTGGCACTGTGGCTGTGCTGGGATTCAGGCACTGGCTGGGAGTGAAGCGCAGGAGGAGCAAAGGGAACCCAGGGAGAAGGGAGTTGGAAAATGCTAGAGAAGGGGACAGCATGGAGGGAGATGTCATTATCTGGGTGTTAAACTGTTGCTCCAGAGTGGGCAGACACAGCCTGTCCCTTCACCCCTGCAGGAGGGACACAGGGTCCCAAGCACACACTTGCAGCTCGAGCTGGCAGATCATAATCCCAATCCACAGAAAATTCTGCCACTCAGAGATTTGATTTTGTCTCTAATCAGAATGAAAACAACAAATTTTCAACTGGCCAGTCACGTGTAATTTGAAGAATGGCACTAGAGCCAATTGAGATAATTCAGTTTAAATTTTTTTTATATTTTACTCCTTTTTATGAGGTATACTGGAATAATAAAGTCAGTAGGATACAGAAACAAAAAGTCAAAACAAAAAATCAGAGCATTTCACCAGTTAATGTAAAAGCCAAATATCTTGACATCAGCAGAATGTTTCATTTCAGTGTTTTTTCTAAACAAATTTAGGCTGTGGAAAGTTTCCATTGAGATGAACTGGCAGAAAAGTGTGACCAGCTCTCCTGGCAAGGCAGCACAGGATGTCTCTGCGCTTGTGCACATCCTTGTGCACAATGGAATGGTGCACAACCCACCTTGGAGCACGTTCCAGAATGTTCCTCAGATTCTTCCCCTAGAAATCCCTGCATGCCTGTGATGGAGCTGAACTTGAGCTCTCCATCCCACTGTCTGCCTGGCACTTGTTACAATCTTTTGGATGTGAAGCCACAAAACACCTGCAGCTCGATCACTTCAACCTGGAGCAGCATCTCAGAGAGGCTGTTCATGTGCTCTTGGTGTCTGCCAGACCCTGCCCATGGGAAGACATCCCTGCCACCAGGATGGGGCGCAGAAATGAGCATGTGGGCTTTGCAGCTTGCTCCCTGCCAAACCAGTGCTTCCAGTCTGAGCTGGGCCCGAGGCCACATGGCCTCCCAGGCTGTGCATCTCCATCCAGCGTGGCTGCGGAGTCCGCACGGGGCACTGGTGGGTGTGTTTGTGGGTTTAAATGCCCCCATTTGGTGGCATCCTCTGCTATGCCTGAGAGACAACCACCCAGCAACCCTGACAGGGACAGAGCCCCCACACTTCACATAAAGCATTGAAGAAGGCCACAGCTTCCATTTGCCATCCTCCACAGAGGAGGCAGCAGTGTCCCTGGGGCCTGCAGGCTCTGCTGTCTGTCAGCAGGGAACAATAGGCTGCTGGGAGGACTGACCATTCCTCCCCTGACACCTCCAGGGCACCAGGACAGAGGAGGAGTGTGCTTGCTCCTCAAGCCCTAGAGATACTTCTGTGGGCATCTAGCACCTCTGCTATGAGGAAAGGCTGGGAGAGTTGGAATTGTCCCACCTGGAGAAGAGAAGACTTTGGAATGACTTAATTATGGCCTTACAGCACCCAAAGGGAGACTACAAGAGAGAATGGAGAGAGACTATTTACAAGGGCCCGGAGTGACAGGACAAAGGGAAATGATTTCACACTGACAGAGAGTAGGTTTAGATGAGATATTAGGAAGAAATCCTTCCCTGTGAGGGTGGGGAGGCCCTGGCACAGGTTACTCAGAGAAGCTGTGGCTGCCCCATCCCTGGAAGTGTCCAAGGCCAGGTTGGACGGGGCTTGGAGCCACCTGGGCTAGTGGAAGGTGTCTCTGCCCATGGTAGGGGGTGGAACTGAGTGAGCTTTAAGGTCCCTTCCAACCTAAACCATTCCATGATTCTATGATCTACTTGCCAACCCAGGTGACCCCAGCTGCCAAGACTGGATGCAGTGCCAGCCACCCTGGCCTCAGCTGAGCTCCCAAGCTGCAGGCAGAGCTCTGTTGGGAAGGGATGAGCCCCTCCACAGAGTGTCAGGCACTGCTGCCTGGCTGGGACATTGCTTCTTGCAAACGTCACCCGCTGTGCTGCGGTCCCTGAGCAGCACCGAGCTGCTCCCTCACCTTGGCTGCCAGGGCAGCACAGCCTGCCCTGCCCACAAGGGCTGGCCAGGAGGATCCTCACCATTCCAACAAAACCTCTAAAAGCATCAGAAAATGTTCCCACCCCACACCAGGATCAAACCAAAAACTCGAGCAATTTCCATGAAAAACCAAAGACACTCCCAGATGGATTGCCATGGCATGGAACCAGCTGGGATGTGGGAAGGAGGACCAAGGTCTTCTCCAGTGCTGGCAGAGGGGGGACTTGGCTGGAAGTGTCCCAGGCTCCAGCTGAGCTCTAGGCTGGCGGGTTTGTACAGCCTGTCCCACTGCAGCTTTCCACAGCATAAATAAAGGAATAATCACTTGAACTTGAGCCCAGGTCGGTACCTTAATGAGCAGACTGCAATCCAACTTTCCCTTCCACTTAATGAATATTAATTAACTATACATAATTGAGCAGCTCCAGCAAGACAGGAAAGGCTTGTGCTTGTCCTTGGGGTGTAGGGAGTGCTGTGCTCTCCTGGGTCAGAGGGAACCAGAGTCAGGTCTCCACTTTGCTGTCCCCCCCTTCCAGCTGTGACCCAACAAGTGGGTGATGGGTGGTCTGCCTCTGCCTTCATGAGACATTCCCTCCCAAACACCACTGACCTTCTCAGATAAGACTAACTCAAACTAGTGCATTCCTGTGTGACATTTTCCTCTTGATTAATCAACTAGTTAATTTTTCCCCCAATGAAACTCTATTGTGATGGAAAATCTTGACGTAGAGGTGAAGCTGCTGCTCACAGGCAGGCTCAGAGCTGCTGCTCTGCTGAATTTCCAGGATGGGTGGGCACAGCAGCCTGGTCCTGCTTTGGCACACATGGAGAGACAGATTGTTATCTCCTGCATCAGCCAAGCTGATTCCTGGAGAATGAGACATCAGGAGACATTCCTCTGCAGGCAGGTGACTTCACAAGGGGAACATGGCCCAGAGCAGAGTGAGTGACTGTCCATTAGCAGAGCCAGAGTGGTTCTCCCCGCACCCTGACACCGCCTCACACACAGTGGGTAGCAGAATGATGTGCTCAGACCCCATCTGAGGATGTGATGGGGGCTTGGGGGTGGGGATGGGCTGCTGCTCTCACGCTGGGGAGAGCACAGCCTCCCAGGAACATTCATGCCAAGAGTTCATGATGCTCTCCAGATGCTCCCTCTTCTGCTCACAAAGGCAGAGATTGACACAATAAACAAACAATTTGTAGAATTCTTTAGTGGGGGCAAAAAACCCCACATTAAATGGAAACATCGATACCCCCTGAAAGAGTGCAGGAGGGGGGAGCATTCCCAGGACCTGATGTTATACCAGTGGGTATAGAAATGGAAACATGCACAGGACTGGATTTTCAAGCAGGGCAATTCACCAGAGAATAAGGAGTTGCCAATCCACAGTCCCCAGACAATGTATTGCCTTGTTCAGCAAAGGGAGAGTGACATGTCTGCACGTGGCAGGGAGAGATGGGGGGATCTGTGCAGGGGGGGACACAGACACCCCTCAACCACCACCCCACTCTGCTCCTGCCACCCTCTGGGCTGGGCTTCTCCTCCTGGACCCTGCCCCTGCCCCAGGCAGCATCAGGTGTCATGGGCACAGTCACCACCTCGTGAGAAGGTTCTGACCCCCTAGTTTGGTCTTAAGTGACTTCATTTAAAGCCCTGTGTGCCCAAGATCCATGGGCATGGGAGAAACTTCTCTAAAACTATATTTTTCTTGCTTTCAGATTTTCAGAGTGGCTCAAAATCACACCTTTAAGAGCTCCTTTGTGAGGTCTCTCCCATGTTTCTCACTGACCTTTCAGCCATCACATCTCACCCCCAGACTGGATCTGGTTCCAGAAAACTCTTGCTCCTGGCAGCATTATCCTACCTGTGGACTCCCTGCAATATGGTTAATCAAGGAGGACAGTCCCGCTTGTCAGGGTCTGACTTCAGGGGATGGCCTGATCCAGTGCCCTTGGACCCACAGCACCATGACAGTGTGACTGCTGGTCACTGTAGTCTGCCCATGGGACACCCCATTGGGATTGTCCAAGGTCACTACAACTGGTGTGACCTGTTGTGTCTGTGACAGCCCAGCCCCAGCCCTGGGCTCCATTTCCTCTGAAACACAGCATCTTCCCTGTCCTAGGATTCATGGGATATGATGCCCACCCAACACTCTCTGTTCAAGTCCAGTCCCTGCTATGATGACCTTTGTTCTTCATTTCTCTCCTTTGGAAGGTTTTCTGGTATTTCCCTGCTTTGATGGCTGAAAAACACCTTTGCCCCTTTCACGTTCATGATTAGGTTGTCTTGTGACACCGTGTCCTGCAGTTCCAAGAGGTCTCTCTCCCAGAGTTCATCCCCTTCTGTGTTTATATTCTGGAGTCATGACCCCTCATATCTGGATTGTCTGAGTCCCATCTGGGATGACACTCTTCCTCCCTCACTCCTGGGAGGTGATGTTCCTCTTGTGCTTCCACTGTACTTTCTTAGCCTTTTTTTACTTTTTTAGTCATCACAGAGTTGTCCAGCGTGATCCCTTTTTTGATGGCAAAACCGGGGTTTAAAGTGATTTAAAAGTATAAGATCTCAATGCTTCTTTGAAGAATCCCACCAATTACTTCTGTACAAAACTCCTCTTTTCAACATCATGACCTTCTCATCTCTTCCAGCCAGACCCAGTAACCACTGTCCTGTCCAGGCTCCCTTCAGCAGATGGTAGAGTCAGGAGAAGACACAGATTCCAGCCCTTCTGCCACAGACTCAGCTGCCGACTCCTGCCCCACATCAGACACTGCCATCAGGGTCCAGTGTTGCTCTAGAGCATCTCCTGTAACTGCAGTGACCAGTGAGTCAACCCCCACACATTTTTCCCAAACAATTCCCAAACAATGAGGCACACACCACCAGGATACCCTTGTCCAGCCACCGGTGTTGGGAGGGAGGTGAAAGATCCCCTGTCCTTGTGCTGGGATGGCTGGCAGTGTCCTCGGAGCAGTTCAGGACTGAGTTGCTGCTGACCACAACCTTCAGATACAGGCCTTCGGGAGCCAGGGCTGCAAACAGCCTGAGTGTGAGTGTGGCCTGCACAGGAATAGCTCCAGGAATGATTCAGAACGGGAGTTCTCATAATCCTGCCCCCATCGAGCCCCAGTTTTCACACGACTTAGGTGGGCTGTTACTGCAAGGCCTGTCCAGCAGCTGCTCCACTTCTTGTATCAGATAAAGTGCTGAGGTCTCGTGTCAGGGACTCTCTAATGAGCCAAACGTGGAGTGTGTGCGAGCGGGAAAGGGGAGAAAGGCTTTGGGTTTGCTGCAAATTCCAACTGGCTTTGCGGAGGCAGGAAAGTCTTTCCTGAAGTTATTTCTGTCTTTCCGTTTGTTGCGAGGGGGGGAAATGGTATTGTAATTTCTAACCAAGATTTCACTATGCTGTTGCCTCTCTCTGATTTACCATCCTCAAATCCCACTGGAAGTGTCTTAGCTGCTCTGGGCCAACTTTTACTTTGGCAGTTCAGGAGGAAAAATCACAAATGTCTGTGAAAGTCACCAAAATATTCCCTAAGTTTTCATCACTTGAATGACTAAAAAGAATAAAAAGCAGAGCAGAGAAGGGGGAGGGCTGGAAGGGGTGCAGAGAGCAAACAAGCATCGTTTAGAAAAGCATGCTGTTATTCCTGGAAGTTGGTTTGTGGAAAGACAATTTACAACGCCTATGAAAAGTTTGGCTATTCTTCCATTCCCATTTGGAGCTGGTAACCACAATGGCAAGCTCTCCTTGGCGTGCAATTCCATAGCGTGATCTCCCAAACCAAACAGCTTCACCCAGCCCAAAGTGCTGCCTTTCCAGCTACATTGCTTGGGTACATGAGCTGCCTTTTGCACAATGGGCAAAACTTGGTACCGTAAATGAGGCCACTATAGAAAATTGCATTTAACTTTTGTTTGCCTTTCCCCCTTTTTTGCAAAAGCAAAATATTTTCTAGTTTGTTTCCAATTTGTTTTCTACAAAACCATAAAGGAATTCCTGCTAGTGACATGGAGATTTGGAGGGGGAAGGGAGAATAGAAGAGCAACCACTGAGAAATAGATTTAAAGGTCTCAAAGAAGGTAGTTTTTAGATTGTATTCCTCACCAAAAAAAGTAATATTGGGGAGACATGGAAAATCTTTGCTTCCTATTGTGATGCTCAGCACAGTGTGGCCTTTCCTGTGCCCCAAGGCAGGCAGGTGACCTTGGATGGTGTCCAAACCTCTGTGCATCCTGCAATATGCTGGAAACATCAGCAGTGACACAGGAGCTCCCTCTGACTCAATCCCAACTCCAGTGAGTGACAGACAGTGCTGACTAGGTCTGGTGCCTCCACTAAAACTTCCTCTGGCATGGCATCCCACAGCCAGCGGAGAGGCAGGTAGGTAGGTAGCTGACTCATTCTCCAAACTTCAGGGCTGTCTTCCCCTCCCTATGGCCACATCCTGGTCCCACTGCCTGGAGGCTGAGAGCTCAGAGGGAGATAACAGAGCTTCTCCAGCTGCCCTGCACCGGGTGCCCTGCTCACCTTCACCTGTGACTGCTGCCTCTGGAATGTCACATTTGTCAGTGCAGCACTTCAAGGGGTGCTCCATTCCCTCTGGAACTGATTCACCTTGATTTGAATGCAAATCAGATTCCTGAAAAGGCCCAATTCCTGCAACATAATCCAGAGGGAAATTCACTTGACTGCCTTCTCTGGGCACACAGGGCAGTGGGGCATTACCCTTGGGGCAGCAGGGCTCAGAATTTGGCTTTACATCCTCATGTAGCCTAATGGTCTCTGAAACAATTCAAAAGGCTTTGCTCTTGAATATGCCTGATTTCCCCATTCTCAGTGTCACTTTCCTGTTTACTGGAGGAGGAAAAATCTACCTGGATAACCTTTGCTGGTTCCACAACACAGTCAAGCTCAGCTCCTGTCTTCCCCTGTGGGTAAGGGGAGGTGGTTTTGTGAAGAGAGGTTGCTCTGGGGCCCTGCTCAGGCTTTGCTGGGGATCAGGGACCCTGGCTTAGAGCAGGAACAGGGCACCGTGGGCAAGGGGAGTCATGGGGGGATATCACTTGTGGCAACACTTGCTAAATAAAGAGCCCTTTAAAATAAACGCCAGAACATGCATGTTCCTGAACTTGGGCTCATACTATTTAGGGACTCTGCAAAGCAAATAAAATGCCTATTACAAAATAACTATTTGGAGAAAATACAGCAGAAAGATCTAGAGAGAACTCTGTGTTTTAGTATGGTCTGTTTACAGTGCATCATTGCTGGTCTGTCGAGAACTGTGCTGTAACCCAGCAAAAATGCATCTGCATTCCTTCCCTGCAAAAATACTCATGCACAGACATCACAACAGCATCACAGCTATTTTCCTTTCTCCCTGGCTTTTTGTTGTCCTGTTGTCTTGATTTTGTTTGCTTTTTGTTACTTTCCCAGCTTCTAGAAGATTGACCTAACCTTGGCCCAGGTTAGTGCTGTCAGTCCCATCACTGGTAATTTGCTCTGCTGCAGAAGTGAGGGAGGCTCATGACTTGGGTTGGCTCATTGGTGCCTTCACAGCTCTGTAGCCTGGAGATGCTGGCACAGAGGCTGTATGGCACTGCAAGTAAACAGAGAGCAGTGACCCCTGCTATTCCTCCTCCAGCACAGCTCATCCCTCCCTGGGGAGGGAGCCCGGAGATGGGACAAGCTGTGACTCTCCCAGGCTCACTCCCTGAGCCCCTTCGACCACGGCAGGAGATTGGGAGAACAAAGGCAGATGAACTCTGCATTTGGGGGTCTGCTCTGACTAGATGGGTGGAGAGAAACATTTGTCAACAGGTGTAAGTTCAGATGTGCCAAGGAATCAGTCAAACCCTGGAAAAAAGTTTACAAGAGAGTTCGGGGGGGGGGGGGGGGGCATTGCCAGGCTGGGTAAAGCAAGTGCCAGCAGTGGCAGGGCAAGGTTGGTGAAATGACTTGGCTAAGGCAGTTTTCCAAACACAGGTGTCTCCATCTCCACCTATATGGAGAGATGTGTAGGTGGACAGGCAGGTTGGCTTTGTCTCCTGATTTATTCAGCCTGGTAGCCTGGAAATCAAAGGCTTCTCCCGCTGTGTTCTGGCCAGGCAGCTGCTCAGACAAGGGGGACTGAGACGCAAAGGCAGCTGAGTGCTGAGTTTCCTCAGGCTGCTCCCACCTCCCCCAGCAGCCTGCAGGGAACCTCTGAGCTCCTGACATCCCTGGCTGCCGCACCCTGCATGCCAAGGGCCCGGCTCTGCCAGCACCAGGGGCAGTGGCACCGGGCACACCCCACTCATCCCATCTCCCCTCTCTGGGCTTGGCTCCCTGCATCCTGCCCTGGGCTCCTGGTGGGAGGCGATGCCCTCCCAGGCGGGTGGGCTGTGCCTGTGAACAGAAGCTCACAGGGAGTTCAGCTGCATCATCCCATGCTTTCCTACTTCTCATTCCTCCTGGCTCTACATCTCGGTAACATCCAGGCTATTTTTTTCCTTCCCTTTTGCTGGTTTATTGCTCCCCAGCCCACTCTGGGTGAGCAGAGCACTTCTGGGACACATTATTTACTAGAAGGTATTTGTTACGTTGCTTTAATAATGAGAAAAAAAATTTTTTCAAAGCCTTACAAATATGTTTAAAATCTAAATACAATGAGGCAATGCAACATCATTTAATAATTCCAATAATATGCCAAGCCTGGGAATGACAAAAGCTGCCAGCAGGGTGCTACAAAGCAAGGTTCAGAACCCCACTGCTTCCCAGCTAAGCAGAAACAGACTTCCAGCAGCAAGACATTTGTTAACCATTTTGGAGGCAGCAGGATGGGGCGTGGAACAAGCCCGGCTGCCTCTGTGTCACTGCCTTGCAAAATCCTTGGCACAGGAATGCACCAGCATCCTTGGAATTAAGGCCCTTGTGAAGACTTAAAGGCTTAGTGGACTAACATACTTAAGATGGATTTTTCCAAATATTATTCTAAGTCATTCAGAGACACCCTGTCCTGGTGCTGGTAAGTGTGAATGAACAGAGCTCCAGGGGTAGAGCTCACATGTTCCAATGGCATTTCTTGCAGGGCTGTGTGTGTGAGCAGGAGGCAGAGCAGTGGGATTCGACCGTCAGGGGGAGGGGAGACTGGGACCCTCTGCCTGCTCAGAGATCATGGAATCATCACAGAATCACAGAGTGCTTTGGGTTGGAAGGGACCTCAAAGATCATCATATTTCAACCCTACCTGCCATGGTCAGGGACAACTTCCAGGTTACTCAGAGCCCCATCCAACTTGGCCTTGGACACTTCTAGGGATGGGGCAAAAGATCCCATGGAGTGTTTTGTGTCCCAATCCAAATCTGTCCCTGGGGCTGCTGGGTGCCTCCAGCTCCGTGCCATGGCCATCCCTGGCTGCAGGTAGTGCAGGACACAGGTGCTGTCCCAGCAGGGCACCGGGAGTGGGGCTCATCTGCACCCACAGGGGAAAATCTGCTGATGTGCAGGAATGCATATCTGGGACCACCTCCCTGTCATAGAACCAGAGACTGTTTGGGGGGTGGAAGGGGCCTTAAAAACCATCTCATTTGAACTCTCTGCCGTGGGCAGGGGCACCTTCCATTAGCCCAGGTTGCTCCAAATCCCATCCAACCTGGCCTTGAACACTTCCAGGGATGGGGCAGCCACAGCTTCCCTGGGCAACCTGTGCCAGGGCCTCCCCACCCTCAAGAATTTCTTTCTAACGTTTAATCTAAAGCTACTCTTTTTCTGTCTGACTCTTTCTGTCACTGGGAAGGGGATGCACCTCCTCCTCCAGCACAGGCCCCTGCAGGTGGAGATGTCAGAGCATCCCCCTGAGCCGTTGGGATGCTCACACACCCCCCAGCTGTGACACCACAGCTGTGACAGCCTTGTTTCAGCTCAGGGATGTGACACAGGCTGGGCTTGGCTCCTCCTCACCAGCTCTGGGAGGGCACTGGCTGGGGGAACAGGGAGCATGAGCCCACCCTCTCTCCACCCCCACACTCCCATGCCCTCCACAGCCCCGCACTGGGACGACCTCTGACTCCTGTCCCCAGCCCTGTGGCCCAGTCCTGCTCCACTGAAGGCAGTGTCAGAGCTGGCAGCCCCACCTCTGGCTGCAGAGCTGCCACCCCACTCCCGAGCCCGGCGCCGGCCCTTATTTCCCAGGAGGAAAAGGATGAGAAAATCCAAGAGTGCCTATTGAGAGCAGCACGAGGATGGAGCCCCAGGGCAGCCTGCAGCAATCAAAACCAGCCACAGCCCGGGGCTGGGCCCACAGAGACTAAAAGTCCTAATCGACTGTTAATGGGAAAAACAATCATATTTATTACAGGAAAAGAAGTTTATGATTACTACAGAAATGACATCATAACCCCCCGTGCCAGTTTAAACAATATTTGGAGAATTCATTTGTTTTGTACTATTTAAATTACAGTGTGGGAGCCTATTTAAAGTGAGAGTGTATGTGTGTGTGTGTGTTTGTGTGTGTGTGTGTGTTGATGTAGCTATGCTAATGTTTATTTAAATCTTTTATTTATAAAATTGATCTTCCTATGCCTAAAATGGAAATTTTCTTCTCTAAAACATCTCTTAATTGTGGAAAATTATTGTATATGTTTACGTTTCCCCTCACATTCGCATCTGTATGTTTATCAGCAGGCACGTGCACGTACACAACTGCACGGGGACACACGGGCCTGGACCTCTTGCTTGCAAAGGTGCTGCC
Source organism: Manacus candei (assembly GCF_025592945.1). Classification (NCBI taxonomy): domain Eukaryota; kingdom Metazoa; phylum Chordata; class Aves; order Passeriformes; family Pipridae; genus Manacus; species Manacus candei. Next base: position 11,702,753 of record NW_026138095.1, on the reverse strand, counting down.
ACCTGTGATAAATCCCTGGAAAAATGGTAAAAATGAGACAGTGAGTAGCAAAGTGGCAGCACGCCCTATCCCAACACTGCCCTGGTGCTCCTGCATCCGTCCCCAGCCCAGCCTGCCACCAGCAGGGTCCCATGTGCCCGTAGCTGCCCTGCTTAGCCCAGCAGGTTCTGCAGCACTGAGATGCCACTGCCAGCTGCCAGTGGGCTGAGGAGATCTGCTGGTACCAGGACTCCCACCCAGGACAGAAATGCCTTCCTGCTTCTGCCACAGCTCCCAGCACGACTGAGCATCCCAGCACCCCTGCCCCTTCACCCTGAGCTGCCTTCCTTTCCCTCACATGCATTTGTGGAATTGGTCTCTTCTACCCTTTGCACATGGGCAGCCTGTTGGTTTTGTCTGCTCCAGCCTTTCCACACATCTCCCCAATCCCATGTGCCCAGCCCAGCTCTGCTCTCACAGAGCTGAGACTCCCAGCAAGGATGGAGCAGCATCAGGCTCCCTGCAGACCCTTTCCCGGGAATCCCACCCTAACCACATCCCTATGGTTTTGCTGCAGAGGGGGAGCTGGTACCATTAACAGGGGGTGGATCCCACTGTAGCCCACAGGCAGCAGAGCAGGGTGGCCTGATGGACAGCCCCCGTGTCTCTGGCCAGTGCTGCAGCATGATTTTTGGCAAATTCTCTCTTCTTGGCTCTAAGATGAAGGGCCAGAAGGCCAAAGACAGGCTTCCTGCCTTTCGCCAGGATGTACCTGTCCTCCCAGAACACCGGAGCTGGTCTAGACACCAGGGCCATAAATCTGCTGGCTGCTGCTCTGCACAGCACTCCCACCAGCCCTGGGACAGAGGGAGGTAACCCCAGCACGGTCTGATGGGAAGTTCAGTGTCCAAAAAGGCTTATGAACAGACTGTTTGAAAACGTTGGAAGGATCTTATAGACATATGTCCTAAAGTCTCCTCTCCTGGGCACCTGGGAAGCTTCAGAGGCCCCATGGAGCCCCTTGGGACCCCAGGAGAAGGGCCCATGTGCATCCCAGATGATCTGGGCACTCAGCAGGCTTTTCTTGAAGTTTTCAGAGCACTCCTCTTCTTTGCAAGTGGGGAAACTGAGGCACAGCCCAGGGTGATTTCTTCCTCTGGATGTTGCAAGACACTGAGTCACAGCCTGTTCCTGATTCTCTTTGTGCCACAGACCAAAGTGGGGTCATGATGGACCCCAGTGCCCTGACCCTGGGATCTCCTGTGGGACACGCTGGAGCAAAGCTCACCTGAGTGCTCAGGATCTGCAGCCACAACAGTGGAGTTCAGGACAGCACCATCCCCAGCTGGCAGCACCAGCCTTGCCAGCCTTGGCCAGCAAGGAAGAACCAAGGGATACAAGCAGGACTGAAATAAAGAAGGGCCCGGACGGAGTGAGGAGGAGTTTCTGTGGAAAGCCCAGGACAATTTGGTCTGGTGAGCCCTGTCCCTGGAGTGTGTGAGTGGTGGGAGAGCTGGGCCAAGTCCCAACAGCTCAATCCAGCTCCAAACAAGCTCCATGCCCAAGCCCTGTGGGTTCAGCTTCCCCCCAGTGACTCGGTGGGTAGCTGTCGCACACGCTGCAGCTGAACATCCTCCTGGCACAGGCCTGGCTGAAGCATTAAGTAACACTGAGTAAACTTTGTTTAAAGGAGACAGCTGTGCAACTGGAATGAGCTACAAATGAGTGAGATTCCCAGTGACATGTCTCTGTCTCTGCTGGAGTCTCCCACCGCCCACGGCGCAGTGCTCAGAGGGCTCTGTCCCTGAGGAGCAGCGTGTGCAGAGATCTGGGTGGAGTTTTGGCAGAAAGTGTTGGCTCACAGTCTCTCCTCTTCTCAGCAAAGGCTGCCCAGGGCTCAGGGCTGGATGGCACACGGTCACTGACCTCTGTTTCCAGGCTCCCTTGGACACTGCAGCCATGCAGAAGCCACCCTAGAGGGAAGTGTGCCTCCAGCACTCAGGGTGGGGGATGGCATGTGCCTGGAACATAAATCACAGCCCACTGGGGAGGGACAGCCAGACAGTCTGGGGTAGGGGACCTGCAAGTCCAGATGAAGATTTAAACACTGGTAGAAGGCAACTTCCTTTGAAATAATCCAGAACACAAGTGAAGACTCTTCCTTTAGGAGCATTCTCCCACATTTCAAGTTTCAAAAGGTCCAAGTCCAGGAACTTGCTCCAAGCTCCAGGGCTTGGGGGACATGCCTGAAACCTGCTCCCATCCCCATCAGCTGGGAAAAGGTGACAGACCATCTGCAGCAGTCAGAACTGGCTCACAGCTGGATCCACAGGGAAAGCTGAGCTGGGGTCTCTGACCCTGAGTGAGCTCCATCCCCAGACTGTTCCTGGGTGAGATTAATCACTGAAAGACACGGCTGATACTTTTGGAGAAACAGAGTAATTCCAGGTATTCTCTGGGAGGAGGCCTGGATGCAGGTCAGAAAAGGAATCTTGTGACCACAAAATTAATAAAAAATCACTAGTTAGTTTTTCTGAGCCAGGATAGCAAGGCCAGAGCGGGAAGAGGACAGAAAGGGAGGGACATCTGCATTGTGCAAGGATGTTGAATAACTGAAGGGACCGAGGAGCCTGGGGAATGACACCTGAGAGACCTAAGGGGTGAAAACCCCCTCTCTGATAGAGAGAAGTCATGGAAAAACAAATGTGATGGGAGTGACTGAGGGGCTGAGGAGAGGATATGACAGAAAAGTGTCACAAACATATGGCTCCTTGGAACTCTGGGAGACGATGGAGTGGAGAAGGAGATGGGAAAGCCCTGGGGTCCAGGGCTGAGAGGAGTCCCAGGAGAGGAGCTGGTGCTGCTGCAGTCCTGATGTTACAGTGGAGAGAGAGCAGAGGGTCAATGTCCCTCACAACCAGGCTCATGAGGCTCCTGCTACCTCCTTGAGCTTCCAGGAAAGGACACGGGTTAAGGAGTGTTGGGGAGAAGAGCCTGGGGGAGCACAGTCTGCCTGAGGGTGTGTTTGAATGAGGTCAGCTTAAGAGATTCCTTAGATTGTGGCGTTATCTCTCACGGCAAGGGATGGGGTCCCAACTCCAACCCGAGGAAGTCCAAGTATCAGACTCCAGTGGTGCCTGGGAAGGGGCGAGGAGAGCGCCAAGGGAGAGGCACTCGCTGGGGTCCTGTGCCCATAAAAGGCTCTTTGCATGTCAGAAACAGAATTGACTTCCACTCCTGACAGCTCCTAAGCTCCAATGTCTCCTAATAAACTCCATATCTTTATGCAAAGGAGTTGCTTCATATATACAAGATATGGCGACCGATGGGGCTCGGAGCCAGGCTGAGCACCCAGGACAAGGAGTGCCTCTGTACACTGGAGATCTGCTCAGGGAAATTCTCCACCCTGAGGGCAGGAAACCTGCCAAAGGACAGCGTTTTCGTGGGGTCAGGGGTCAGGAGTTTTCAGGGGGTCTGGGCATGGCAGGGTGAGGGCTCATTCCAGCAGCAGCTTGGGTGGGAATGACTTGTTGCCCCCAGTGAAGCTCCAGACAGACATTGTGTGGCCAGAATCCCTGCAGAGCTACTGAGAAGTGACCTGGGGGAACATGTTCTTGGTAGGGGATGGCAGAAAACGGCAGTAGCCCCAAAGTGTAATCAGCAGTGGCTGAGCTGGCAGAGAGGCCTGGATATCCCAGAGCAGCTACTGCATTTCTCAGTCCCAGGTCAGTGCTCGGGAAGCTGCTCTCCCCCACAACATTCCTCTTCCCCAGCCCTGGCACACTTTGTGTTCCTTTCAGCTGTCCCTGCTGGTTTTATGCCTAGTGAGTCCCCTCTCCTCTGTGCCATGGGGACAGCACTTCTGATGGCTGGATATTGGCACAAAAAAAAATAGCCACTGTCTCCCCTTCCTTTAAACTTTCTTCCAGAAATGAAAAGTACTATGTCAGAGTGTGAAAGCATGAAAGAAAAAGGAAGGATGAACCCTGGATACCTGGGCTCACTCCCTGACAGGCTTCCTGAGACTGTGGCCTCTTTTTGTCTCCATTTTCAGATTTGTAAGAAGGAGCAGTAACATCTTCCTGCTTTGGATCCTTACAGTCATAAAGAGTGGAGAGATGTAGGCTGGTGGCATCTCCAGGGGATTCTGGGTTTGTGCCTGCCTCTGATACCTCCATCCTGAACACAGACGGGAACAAGACCTTGTGATCACAAGCTTTGGCACAGAAAAAACAAGTGTCACAAGTGCCACCAAGCATCGAGAACCAGGGTCTGTCCCTGTATCAGCTCCACCAGCTAGGGGTTGGTGTAGTGAGCTGCTCCTCAGATGAGAACAACATGGGAATAAAATGCCACTGCAAAGGGTCATTCAAGGTCAACGTGATGAGCTTGCCAGAAGAGAAGCCATGCCCTGAGGGGACAAACACAAGGCACAGAGGTGGCAGTACCCCCTCTATGGCTGATGTGCAGGAACCACATTGTTCCCCACCTTCTGACAACCTTCTGGGGGATCAACCCTGCAATGACTGAGGACCTTGGCTGGAAGCAGCTTCGGGCCACAGTCCTGTCACTGGAACAACCCCCCAACTGTGACTGATCCAGTCACCCAGCCATGGCTGGATCCCTTGCTGTCCTTAAATATGGTTTGAATACAATGGTTAAAACTGTGAGGAGTTTTGTAAAACATAAACAGGGTAAGTTAGATGACAAAAGGGTCCCCCATCCCTATTGCTGTACCACGTGTCACTGTTTACTGCCTCACAGACGCAGGAAACTCCAGCTGTGCAGCATGCCAGCTGTCTAAGGAGGCACCCAACCTCCACCAGGACACACCAAGGCCCAGGAGAGCCTGTCCCTGCTGCAGCCACGGCCCTGCTGCCACCTCTTGTTGCCAGGCTCTGTTCATCCCCCCTGGAAACGTGTTCACCTGATGCCAGGTCTCACTCCCCACCTGCAGCGTGGGGCACCAGGACAGGCTGTGCACTGACCTGCTTGGAAGGTGTGAACCCATTACACTGACACATCCCAAGGCTCCCTGGATCACCCAACTCCACACAACTCCCCGGGGTGGTTTCTTCAGTCTGAAGTCAATATGTGAGTTTGCTCCCAATTGCAGACACCCTGAGAAGCCCTGGCTTGGGTCAGCACATGACATTCCATCTGCAGGAACATTCCTGCCACTCTGTGCAGAACGCACAGCTCCTCCTCAATGCCCTGATCCTCATCCAGGCACCAGCCCTTCCTCCATACCCACTTACATTCACTTCACCTCCTCACCCAAGTCCCTGTTCCCTCTGGCTGGCACAATACAGAGCCCTGAACCACCTGGAGGACAATTTTCACTGCTGGATGATGAATTTTCTCTGGATGAGCCATGTGACCCAGCTCAGTTCCCCACAGTTGTCCTTTTCACACCTCTCCAGCAGTTTTGCTCCCTGCAAGTGTGAGCAGGAGAAACACTCCTCCATTGCTGGGTCAGCAGAGAAGCCCTGGCTTCTCAGCTGAGAGTGCCCTGGGCAGGCACACTCACAGCCCTGCTCTGCACCAGAGTGACCTGCTCTGCTTCAGGATCCCTGTTAAAATCACAACTCCCTGCCCCTTTTTTTTTCCTCCTGCCAGGCTGAGATGTCTTTGCCCTGGGGTTTCTTGAGCCCACCCTCTCCCCACCCCAGTCACAGCCCCTCAATTCCTACCTCACAAGGTCCTAAAGTGACACACAGCAGCCAGAGCTGGGCAGACTTGGTGATGTTCAGTGCCACAGATCCTCTTTTGACTCCCTGGCTGCTCCCAGCCCCATGGGGTCACCCCAGGAGCCGTGGTCAGCCTGGCCCTCCGTGCCCCACACTGCTGGACTGGCCACGCTCCAGCTGATCCGGAGTGCTCCCAGAGAGGGCAGCTGGGGCCAGCAGGAACCCTCTGGAGCTGTGAGATGTTCTTGCTGGCAGCCAGCAGACAAAATGTCCTTAAATCTGAAGTCCCTCGGGGAAAACAAATGCTCTCCATCTGCTGGGACTGTTGGGGTCTGCTGCGCCAACCCACACTGACCTCTGCTCATGGCCTTGTCCCAAGGTTTCTTGACACCAAAAGGCAATGTACAGAACCCAGTGTGGAAGAATAAACACAGCCCGTGATACCCAATTTGGGCTGGGAAGGGCAGAGACACTTTGGGTGGATTTCACAGGCCTTTAGATAATTCATGCTGGGGCACTGGGATCAGGGCTCTGGGCACTGTCCCAGGCGCCAGAGTGAGCAGGCCCTGCTGTCCCATGCAGGGACATCACACAGCTCCCTGGGCTGCCCCTTCTGAGGACAAGCTGGTCAAGAAGGTGATCTGGTGTGACAGACCAAGGGTAACTTGAGGCTGCAGAAGCCGAGCATGGGGCAGGAGAGACACAGAGACACAGAGGCAGCTGCTGACAGCGCGGGCAGCAGGGCTTGGGGGGCTCTTCCTGCATTGCTGGATCTGGGGCGAGTGGCTCAGCCCAGCCCCATGTGCCACACAAACACACTGCAAGGAGCTGATGCTCAACCACTGCTGCACCACAACTTATCAGGCTCCTGGGTCCACTCTTGGGGGGATCTGTTGACCTTGGTGGGACCCCATCCCATGGGCATCCTGGGGCTGGCTCAGGCAGAGTTGGCAGGTTGAGTGGAGCCCAAATGAACTCCCCATCTCACCAGCACCACCTGCAAAATACATTCTTTCCAAGCACCCCAAGAGACTTTCTTTTGCAACCCTTCCAGATAAACCCAACTTATTTAGCTGATAATATATAAACAGTTTATCAGCTTTGTGCATTTGCAGTGCAGCGGGATGGATGTTGTTCTTGGAATTCTGTTTGGTCATAATATTTAGAAGAGGGCTCTGATAGCAAAGATAAGCAGCTCACCCACAGCAGATGGCTCGTGAGACACTCAGCCGAGCCAACATTCTGTGGGGAATGAATAAACTTGTAATGCAAGTTGTTTGTAAGTGGTTTTAGCTAAATGTCACATGTAAGACTGCACAGACATGCTCTGTCCAAGGTGTTTGAATTTATAGGAGCGAGGATTCAAAGGCAGGGGCCAAATTTGCTTTTAAACTTCCTTAAACAAATGTACAGAGGATAAAATACCTCTGGATTTGCTCTTGGAGCAGGGGTGTGAGCAAGACATGTGCAAAGACATATCCCATCCCTCCCCAGCAGGTCCTTGCCAAGGAGCTGTGCCTGCCACCATGCCCAGCCTGGGCTGTGGGGTGAAACAGGGCACCGTGACCCCATTGAGATCCCCTGGCCCACATCCACTTTATGAATGGCCTCTGCTGGGGCTGGTTCATTCACCTTCCCACACAAGGGAAGAAGGGAAACACTCCCTTCCAAGCAAGTACCCAGTGAGCTCTTGCTTTATCCTATTTGACCACATGACGAGGCTGGAGATGGTCCTGGGGAAGCTCTGGGCAGTCACACATATCCAGGGCATCCCAGAGTTGAGCTCCTCTGTGGCAGCCACAGGGGTGTCTGGCCCTCACTCTGGAGGTGCTTGGCCAAGACACAGCAAGCCCTGAACTCTGCAGAGGGGGGGGGGCTGTGGAGGGGCCATCTGGGCTGTCCTGCACTCCCAGGGTCCGTGCTGGGGTGGTTTTAGTGCTGCAGGGCAGAGCCAGGGCTTGGGCTCAGTGTGAAGCCTGGGGACATACAGTCCCTGCTCCCACACCACCTGCCTTGTCAGGGCTGGGGGCTGTGCCAGCCCTCCCCTGGCGGCCTCAGGGGACTGCTCTGCCCGTTTCACCTGCTCTGTCCCTCCCTGACACTGCAAAGGGCACAACACCCCCACTCCTGCTGCTCACTGGGAGTGATGGTGCTGTCCAGTGACTGCTCATCCCACCGTACCCCCAAAACAGAGCTTTCCGTGATGGCAGCCAAGCACCTCAGTGTCCAGTGTCCAGTGCCTCAGCACACCCTTCCCTGCCCTGCTCATGTTTCTGGGACAGGGATGGTGTTGAGCTGTGAAAAGATAAAACTGCAGGAGACCAGATGTAGGGAAGTGCCAAACTCCCACCTCCAGGTGAGGAGACACTGTGGGCAGTGCTGCCTGTGCTGGAGGAGGCTCGGAGGGGATGCAGGTGCAAACCACAGCTCAGGGTGGAGCAGGGGAGCCCTGCACCTGCACTGAGATTGTGCTCCCCTCCCTGTGCTAGTGTAGGGTCCCACGAGCACTGCAACCAGCACTGATGTCCCGTGCAGAGCAGACTGTCCCCACCCACAGCACAGCCCTGGAGCCACAGGAAAACCCACCCTGCTTCACCTCAGCCGGCTCTTGGTGGCTGAACCCTCAGCACAGGCCAGCACACTGGTACTCTAACACACTAGAAGGGCTCTTTTTACTACAGTCTGGAGGGGAAAACACACAAAATAGTGTGTTGATATGTATTTCTTCTAGTTTTTGTTGTAAAGGCTCCTGAACAGCGTAGCAAGGCAGGCAGGCATCTCTCTCTCCTGCAGAGCCCATACAGGCTGAGTCTCCTGTCAGTGTCTGGTGGAAAATCAGTCACACCAAGGGCATGAGCCCAGCCCTGGAGGAGCTCAATCGAGAGCCTCCTCTCACGAGTCACCTTGACACCCAGAGGGGACTCCAGGGCTGGCTACTCAGGATTCAGACAAGCATCCAAAAAAGGAAAGAGGCTGAAGCCAAGGAACATTTGTCTTGTCCTGTGTTGCATGAGTTAATGAAGTTAGTGTTTCCAACCCACTCCATTCATCCAGCCTTTCCCTTTCAGGTACTAAAGAGTCACACAGGTCACATTGCTCCAGTATGCCCTCAGTCTAAGAGCTCCTTGGAAATTCTTTGTTTCCAAGGAGTTGCCCTCCTGCCCCAACATAACAGTGCTGGGCTTCTCTAAGTGCATCTCATAATTGCCTAGATTTATGAGGCCTCTACTGAAATGTTGAAGACAGCATTTAGAGTCCCTCAGTTCTTGTTCTGTTTAATCCATTCCCTTTTTCCCTGGGTTGCGATTCCAACTCAGCATGTGAAGCTCTGCCATTGCCAGCAGGCTCTTTCATTTCCAAAATGAGGCATTTTGACATCTTTGTGACTCTGTTTCTTTCCCTCTTGTGGTTTCTCTTCACCTTTTTTACAAGTTGTTTCATTGGCAAATTAACTGAGGGCTGGGCACAGTTCACAGTGCAAACAGCCTGCACTGGGATATGAATTCCTTTGGGCAGGAACAGTGACTGTCTGGTTTCCCTCAGGAGGACATCAGCTTTGCAGCCTGTATGGTTGGTGTTTTGACACATTCAGAGGACTTCATCCCCCCTGAGAGCCCACAGGACATGAGTCCTACAACCTTTATCCCCCCACTGTCTCTAGGACTCTCTGAGGCACAGATTCAGAGGGAAGGTCACAAATTTGCTGACTGGTCAAAGACTTGAAAGACTTTGTCTTTACAGCCAGAAAAATACCAAAAAGCAACTAATGTTGGGTACCCCAGACTGGTACTTTCACCCTGAGGCATTCTCATGGAGCACTTTCCCTTGACACAGTCTAATGGTTGCATGCACTCAGGGTGCAGGTGATCCATGATCCTCCTCCACCAAAAATTTAATTATATTAATAAGAACAACTTAATTGAAGCAATGGGATCAATTCACCTCTGAAACAAGAATCCACACAGGATGGTCCTTTGCCTGATTCCTACTTGTGCTTATTTGTTCTGCACTAGTGCAGATAGATCTGTCCATCCCTCTCTGGCCCTTCAGCCACACAAATACCCTCCCCAGCTGCAGTGAACATGTGTGGGCAGAGGCACAGGCTCTTCTGAGACCAATGAGTGGAGGCAACCACAGCCTTTAAACCCAATGTTTCAAGATCCCCCAGAAGGCTGTGGTGACACTTGGTGAGCCCAATCTCTGCTTCCCAAGGAACAGGAATTGTGACCTCAGAGCAGCAGAAGAACCAGAAGCTGAACCAGCAGCAGAGCAGAGCTCAGCTGCCCCCTCCCCTGTCCTGGGAGGATCCTCCACAGACAGGGTCCTTCAGAGCTGTGCTAGCAGCTGTTGCTCTCCGTTGAGACGCAGCCATTGAACAATCTCTCTCTAATTGGCATTGTTTGCTAAAATTAAACTCCTGCTCAATGAAACACAGCTAGGAAGACACAGCTCCCCAAGGGCTTGGGCCCTCCCTCAGACCGGCTGCCCTCGTGCCTGGCCATGATCCCACTGTGGGAATGTCCAGGCTCTGGTGGTGGGATGGGCAAGGACAGTCCTTCATTATCGGGGTGAACTCCTGGAGGCTGTGTCTGCAGGTCCTCCAGGTACCAGCTCTTCCACAACACTTGGGACAGCTGCCTTGGCAGGAGGTTGTGAGTACCCAGCAGAGCTACCCCCTCCCTACCCAAGGAGTGCCCCACAAGTTTGGGTCCATCCCGGGTGGTCACATACCCCCTGCAGCCCCAACATGGTCCCAGACAACCAGCACAGACACACTCCTCTCCAAACGAAGGGAGGAAGGCAGATAGCAAACCTCACATGCAGAATTTTCTGAAACTAACTATAAATGGTAAAAACTCAAAGTCTTGCTTTCTCTGGAGGTTTTCAAGCAAAATAACCCCAAGAACAGCAGCTTCAACTTTTATTCGGATGAGAAAACATTCTTTTATTTTGACATCATCTTTGTCCGGTTTTATCATAGGGATAAAGTATCTTTTATCTGGACACAATGCATCAAGTTGCAGGGTGAGTCATAAAGTGAACCCATACAATTGAGCCAAGGTGCTGCCTGGAGTGAGGGCTGGCAAAGCCAAAATGTCACACTCAAGGTACATGACAATAAACTGCCATCTCTGCTCTCCAAGGAGCAGGATCTGCTTTGAGAGAAGTGTCTCTGACACTTCAGAGACACCCACATGAGCTGGGCATGGACCAGTTCACATGAGTAACCTTTCTCACACCTACTTAATTCAGCAGAGATGTGGAGTTCATCAATTCCTGTGGATTCCATTACACACACACTGGCACTCAGGCAGGTGTGGGAGCTGCTGTGGGGTGATGCTCTGTCAGCAAGGACTGAGCAGGGCTTCCATCTGAAGCATATTTGGGTCTCCATGTTCAGTGTCAAACACTCAGTGGATTATCTCAGGGCTGGAAGGCCCCTGAACACAGGCCTGTGCTGCTTGTAGGGGAAGGCAGCCCTTGCACACACTGCAGAGATGTGACAGAAATGTTAAAGAGCAGGAAATAAAGCCTCATTCCTTCCTGGGTTACTTCAGGATCAGGGTCCAGAGCCACTTTAGGTGGCAACTGTTTCCAACATTTGTTCAGTTTTTGGGAGGGATGGGGATATGCATGAATCACTTTGGTTGTGGAGTTCTCATAGTGGTTCTCATGGTTAGTCTGTGTTTAACCTTCCTGTGGGCAGCAGGCACGCCCCACCTCTTCCTTGTCCTGGAAAGGCTGCTAAGCCAGTTGAGGGTGAGGAGGAAGAGGATCCTAAGACATTTCAGTGCTTTATGTCCCTGGGGCTCCCTGTTCTCGTCCTTTGCCACCATGCAGGGTCCACACTAGACCACAAGCAGGGGAGGCAGTGCCACAGCACACTGCTGCTTCAGGGGAGGTGTCCCCCAGCACATGGCTGGCTTTAGTGTCCCCAGAACCCTCATATTAGGCAAAGCACTGATCTAACCAGGTTGTGCTCCCAAGGGCAGGCAGATATATCAAACTCATGTCATGGGCAAGCCTTCAGACAAGTCCATAGCTGTCTTTGCAAGGCTCAGGACCAGAAGAGGCAGCACAGCTTCCCAGAGCAGAGGCTGGGCAGCAGCCACCCCTCCAAACACCACTGTACCAGGGGACAGCAGTGGGAACAGCCCTCCCTCCTCTCTTGACCAGCCAGACCTGCCGGTGCCCCTGGGGGGGAGCAGGGCACTCACCCACCCTGGGGGTGCAGAGCTGACACCATGTTCTCCACTCCCACACCCACCACATGAAGATCCATTCTGCTCTCCTTCCCATCCTGGACACCATCAGGAAAAGGCCTTGGCACCTCTGCAAGGGACAGTAATTCCTCCTGGGACAGGAAATTTCAGCTCTGCTCTGATCAAGTTTCCTTGCCCAGATCTTCCTTTTTCCCAGAAAACAGACTGTCCTGGGAAGAGGAGATGGGCAAAAAGTGCCCACCATGGGAAGAGGGTACCTCAGCACCTGCCTCAAGCGCTGACAGTTTGGATCCTACAAGGCCAGGCCAGAAAGGAAAAAGATCTGCTCTTTGAGTGCTGCTATTTCCCTGGGAATCCCAACCATCAGTCACACAGGACAGCAGAGGAGAACATGAGAAAACAATCTGACTTGCTTCTAACTGCAAACTGGTCCAGCCACCTGTACCTGGGCTGGGGGCTCACATAGCAGGAGTGGTTCAGTAATGAATAGGTAAGGGCTGAAATGTGCTCTTCTGATATAAAAGCTGGTTTTGGGGCTGCCTTTCCAGACACACCAGTCTTTGGCTGCTGAATGAGAGGAGGGTTATGGGGAACACAGGGACTCAGAGCTGTGGGTCCTCCCCAGGGAACCAAGGCAGAGTGAGCAACAACATCTGCACTGACTCTGGCACCAGGACCCACAGCTTTGCACAGCCCAGGGGACAGATTTCCTCCTGTCAGACACCAACCAGGGATCTCTCGCTCCTCTGGAGGACACAGCCTGACTCAGCTTTACCCACCCTCTCCTCAGAGGGGTCTCTACAGAGCCCTGGCCCACCCCCTCTCTCCACTCTTACAAAGCCATCGGATTAAGATTCAAAGGTGAAAGCACAGCAGGAAACGCTTTGATACCAGGAGACGGACCAGCCAAGGAATGTTACAGGATTTTTCCGTGGCTGTTTCTTCTCAAGCATGTACACAAGCAGCACTGGGTTATGCAACTTTGCATCAGTGCCTTCAGCTGCTCTGGGCAGGGAGAGCGGGCGTTATTTAAATCAAACTGAAAAATGGGGACTGGCACGAGCAGCAGGACTTGCAAAGTACGTCTATTCCCAATGTTCCTACTAATTAGTACAACACAGCATCTTTCCAAGAACAAGGGAAGCTCTGAAAGCCCACAGCAGTTTAATAACGTGCAGTCCAATGGAAGCATCTGTCCTGAGGGTGGGTGGCCACGTCCTTGTGGATGTGGCCTGGCTTGGCTCACAGCACAGCCTGACCACACGGCAGGCCTGGAAAGCCACTCTGATGAATGTACCCTTCGGTAGCCTTATAGATTTGGATTTGCTTTCCCTGGGGAGGCAACTCCCCTTCACCTTCCCACGGGCGGTCTCTTTTCACCCCTGTGATCCAGGAACACCCACTGCTGTCAACTGCTCCACCAAACTGGGCCACCTCAACAGGACACAGCCATGGTGCCACACAAGCTGCAGGACACCTCAGTCTGAGGCTGGAACAAAGGGGCATGAGAAGAAAGACTCACATCTCCTTCCCCCATACCCAGTGTTCAGGAGCTTCAGGACTGGACAAAAGTGTATCCTTCAGCTTTGAAGATCTGGGCTTTCCTGCCTAGCCCTTTCCTTGAGGCTGGGTTGTGGGAGGGAGTGGGTTACCTGGATCTCTTAGTTCTGGTGTTGGGGGTCTGCCAAGGCCATATGAGAGCCCAGTGATGTTTGTGAGCTCAGTGATCATCTCAGCTGGATGCCCTCTTCCAGTTAGGAAGGAAAGGAAGCTGCTGAGCACACCAAACATCTCCTCTCTGAAAACTCAGAGACTCTGCAGAGAGTGCAGCCAGCGTGGGTGTTTGGTGAAAGAACTGTGCCTGCGGCACTCCTCACACTGTTCAGTAGCACTCACATCCCTCATCCTGGAAATCATCACCAGCAGCTTGGAGTCATCACACTCACAAACCTCTAGAGGGACCGTGGGAGCCCTGCAGCCCATGCGCGCTGCAGCTCCACATCCTCGGCTTCCCGCGGGCCTGGAGCTCCAGGCACAGTGGGACCGTGGCTCCCTGGGAGTCCTGATGAGGGGGGAATAGTGCAAGCAGCTTCTTGCCCTGACCCGGGGGAAGAGCTCTACCAGTGCTCCTGCATGAGTTATGCTCCAATTCAGACCACGAGCTGTGCCCAAGCACAGAGCTCAGAATCAGAATCATATTCTGAGTTGAAAGGGACCCACAAGGACCATTGAATTCAATTCTTAAATGAATGGCTCCTACAGGGATCAAACCCTCGACCTTGGTGTTATTAGCACATGCTCTAACAAACTGAGCTCATCTCTGTGCTGAACACCTGAGGATGACACTAGCCATGTGAGGGAGGGCAGAGCAGCATCCATCTCCATTGCTTCCATCACCCAGCTCCAGCCATTCCCAAACATCCTGCACCTTACAAGATGCCTGTGCTGCTCTCTGCAAGGGAGAGACTTGGTGCAGGAACACACAGTGCAGCAAACCCACCCAACAGCTCACCCCCTGCTCCCAGTTCCAGCTGCTCTGAAGCAAGGGCTGGGATGTGTGTGAGCTCAGCACCAGGCTGGGTGGCAGAACCGAGCCTGGTGCTCCCAGCCAGCCCAGTCTCCTGGGGACTGCACCACGCTGGCTTGGCTTGTGTGTTTAGTTCCTCCTTCTCACTGAGGAGGTGGCTGCCAGCTGCTCTCTCCAATGCAGCACAGGAGGAATAATCAGCTCTGGCAGTGGCTGCTCTGGTAGCAGAGCCAGTGGCTGGGGAGCCAGGTGAGTGTGTGCCTCGCTGCTGCAGCTCTGGGGAGCACAGGCACCCCTGAGCACGCAGCAGGAGCTCCCCTGCAGATCCTCATCCCACCCACGTGCAGCACATCTTCCCTGGAAAACACAGTGTTTGCTTTGGAAGTGCTGGAGGAAGAGGCTTGAAAACCATCCATGTACCCATGCTCAACATTAGCAAGGGAGAATTCCCTGAGTGCTGGCTGCTGCTCTGGATTTAGGATGCTTGGCACACACCTGAGGGATTTTGCCCCAGTGTTGCTATGGGCAGAGCTGCCAGGCTTTTTTGCCAAACTACCACTGCTATGATTGCTATGCTCCTAATTCAGTGCTGGACCACCTGCCTCAGCTGAATCCTTGGAGGAAGGAGTCTAATGCAAACCAGGGAGAAAACACAGAGAGGGATGAACCACCCTTGAGCATGTGGCAGGAACCCCTGGGCTGTGATGCATGTTCCCTGGTTTACCCTAAAAATCACATGGCGAAGTCCTTCCCATCTAGAAGGGAGGTCACCCAGAACACACCGTACCTCCAGCCATGAGGGAAGTTGTCTCCACAAAACACTGATAATTAATGAGGAGAAAGTGTACTTTTACATCACTCAGGAAGTACTGAAAGATAAGGGATCTCCAGCAGGATCACAACTGGATGTGCCAAGCAAGAGTAAACAGGACTAGCTGAGGTCCAGTGGGGCTCTCAGCACTGGGCAAAGTGGGGAGCCCAGGCTGCAGCTGCAGCAAATTTTACTCTGCCACCTCCGTGCAGATGAGTGGTGCAGCCTGTCCAGAGAGCGGGGGCAGAATTTTTTTTCTGAAAAAATTAGCTACAGCCTGGGATGGTGGAGGAAGGAGAAGCAGCACAGTGACCCAGCCCAGCACACACTGCAGACACAGCTCTGATGCTCTGCCAAGTGCCAAGTGGTGCTGGCCATGAGCTTGGAGAGAGGGAGGATGGAAAAGGCATTTCAGAGAGACTGAGGTAGCTTCTGTGTCACCTCCTAGATGTGATGGCCCCTGAAAAGTCATCTCCTCTATCCAGTACACTCTGTTCTGGGCCAACCTGAGGGAGGAACAGAGAAAGCTGAAACCCCACTGAAATCACAGGAGGTCCCTTGTGGTTCCTGGCTTGAGCTGATGAGGATCTATTTCAGCTGAATACAGGATTATCTTGACAGTTTGAAAGCCATTCTTAATTGCAGCTTGTGCCCAGCACCCCACAGCTGGGGGAGGCACCATGAATCACCACTCAGTGGACACGGGAAACCAAATAAGTGAGGGGAGATAAGAGCCCATAACAGAGGTGTGACACACTCTGACACATGTCTGCAAGATGGCAGCTCAGGGCCTCAATGCTGCAGCCACATGAATCAGCAGAAAAAGCAAAGATCCGGGATTAATGGATGATTCAGCTACCACATCCTGCAGCACCCCACAATTCCTACTGGAGTTAAGGGCTGCTAGGCTGATGGACAAGAGCTGTGATGCCAGAACCAGAGAGGCTTCTGGGGCCAGAGTCAATTCATCCTGGAGTGAGGAGTAATAACACCTCCAAGAAACAAGGCAGAAGAGCTCCAGGCAGAGTGTAGGTTATTCTCAACAAAGCTTCTAGGCAGCAACTGGAATCCCAGGGTAAAGACTCCAAACCTTTCTGATGATCTGCACTACCCAAAGGTGGCAAATGTACAGCAGCTGAGTGGCAACCAAGTCCTTGATCCTCCTGTTCCCTGTTTCAGCCTCATCCTTCCTGACAGGCAGCTTTCCAAGACCCTGTCCCTTGTACAAAAGCAAAACACTTCTGGTGATGCAGGAGGAGCAATAGCTGTGCTCTTCAGGGACTGAGAGGCAAAGAGAGGAGGGGAAAATAGGCAAACTCTGACACATCACAGCGTTTCTGATCCTGCCCTCCCTCCTGCTCCTTTGCTCAGACACCAGGTTTTCCTTTGCTTTCTGCCTCTACAGTGCTGGGCACAAGAGGGGAGAGGGCAAGTAAAAACCTGGGAAGAAAGCAGAGCAGATGCAGCAGCATTCTGATGGAAAATCACCCAGGGTAAGCAATGTGGGGTTGGGGAACAGCTGGAGACTTGGAATTCTCGGGGAACAACTGTAAACCCTGCGATGAGACCCTCGTTCCCTACCTCAGGAATTAAGGATGTACTTTGTGTGAAGAGCCCAGGTGCATCCAGGCAGAAATTTTCTTCATCCATTGGGTCTATAAACTCCCAGAATCCCCTGTGTGATGCTCTTTGGGCTCTGGAGGAAGAAGAGTGTTCAAGTCCTCAAGGCTGCTTCATGGGAGGAGTGCCCATGCTGTGACCTGCAGGATTTGCTTGTGGGGTGTGGATACTATATTGGGTTTGTGTTTTCTTCACTACACTAAAAGCAGCCCTGTCAGCAGCAGTGCCTGGGCTGGAGACAGCTCTGATGGTTCTAGGTGGTGACAGGAGCCATGGGGTAATGGGACCAACCCTCCCTCAGATGGTTCAGCTGCCAACTCGGACCAGCCCCGCAAACCAGGAAGGGCCTTTAAATGGGGAGTTTGGAAGGTGCCAGCATCTAACTCACTGGGTTCTCCTAATTTTTGCCTTCTTACCAGTCCTCTTGCTTTACAGACAGGACATGTCACTTCTTCTAATTGCTCAAGGACTCTCTGGCCAGGACCCGTGTCCGGGTTTCCGCCATCAATAACAGACATGGTTCCATATCTCAACCAGTGTCCAGCTCCCTCCCTCACAGCTCCCTCCTTCTCAGGTGAGTCTCTGCCAGAAAAGATTTGGGATCTGTGGCAAACTTCAAGGCTCTGGAGTGCCTTTGGCCTTCCCCACTGATCTCCAGCCCCAAAAGAGTGACTATTTGCTTACTCAGCGAAAGTTTATCCTGGAACCCCTCGTTGATACTCAGCCACATTCGTCACTTGAGTCTCTGCAGACCCTCTGCCAGTTCAGGTGGGGTTTCTTACTTCGCCCTTTCCCCCCAGCTCTTAGCTTTGCTCAGGCCAACTCAGAGAGGTGCCTGGATCCAAGCCACACATCAAGAGCTGGTATCAGATTTGGATCACTGAGTCTCTTTTTTATGGGGATAAGTTTGGCAGTAACTGGTCCACTCAAACTGATTGTTAAAACCTCTCCCCTTGTCTGGTTTTCCCAGCCATTCACTGTACCAGGATGCCAAACCAAGCCAGAGGCACCTCCTGGGGAGATTTCTAGCCAGACAATGGTCTTTGACCCCATGTGAGAAGAACAGCCTTCCACATCCTGTACCAGCAGGAGACGTTGTGCTGCAAACACAAGGTCCTGCCCATGTCCACCTCCTTGCTGACAGTCATGCAAATGGACTTTCTGCCCCAGCATCTCCTCCACAGCTCTTCTGTGAAAACTTCCATAGTGATCTTTATCACTGCTGGGGAGGTGTCCTCTTCCTCCTACAGCTTCTCTCCATTCCTGTGCTATTGTTTTGCAAATATCCCCATCATCTGTCTAATTGTAATTCACCAAGATCAACTCACAAACTATGCTCTGCACACACTTAGCCAAGCCCTAAGATACTGTAGGTTTGCACTACTAGACAAAAATGTTAGTAATTGATTCAGGGATCTCTTCTGCACAGTCTTGGGTACTATCAGTTGTGTCCAAAATCCTGTTTTTCCATATATGCTGAGCAGCAAATTGTAGGAGAAACTCACTGTGCTCACAATTTCCAGCCTTTCCTGAGTCACCGCTCTTCCCAAAAAATCCTCTCTTAGGAGCTGGCATTTTCTGCCTGCCCAACAAATGGCAGAGCACAGAGGTGCCTCCTCATGGTACTGACATTTCAGGGCTCTCAGCTCATGTCACTATGAAAAGTCACAGCAAGACCAACCATTAATCCTAGAAGTCTTTAAAAATACTGACTAGTGAAGACCAGTTGCATCCTACAGGGGACAGAGCAGCAGCAGATGAGGTAGACAATTGTGCACCATCCACATTCAGGAGAACACACCATGGGTTCAGGAGATGTATTTCTTCTGGATAACAGCAGAGCAAATTAAAATACCACAAACCTGACCTGGTCAGCTGTGCAGGAGTTACTCTGTTCTGGCCCTTGGACAAGGAGATCAATGGAATTTCCATGATCACTCATTTTTGTAAGTACAAGCTTGGTACTCACAGCTCCAGAAAGTTAGGTCAGCTCACATCCTTACTGGAGGAACGTTCCCTTCACCTTTCTTGTTTAATGTTCCAATGAGATTTTTTTAATCAGTACAAAAATCAGACAAAAGCCACGCTGTGCTGCAATACTGGAAGTATATCCCAATAATTTAGAGTAAAATACAGTACAAGACAGAAGTACTGACTCCCCAAACAGCCATTTAAGCAAATAAAATTCCTGGTTAAACTCCTAAAAAGCCTGCCCAGTTCTAGGGATACACACATGAGCCTGGTGCTACCTTAACACACCCCTAAACAACTTGCTGAGGAAACATTCAAAAGACTATTGGCATCTTTCTAATCCCTTATCCACTGCTTGTGGGGGGGAGGGGTGGAACTGGATAATCTTTAAGGTCCCTTCCAATCCAAACCATTCTGTGATTCTGTAATTACTCTTTAGGATGAGCAACCTCACCTTGAGTCCGTCTCTGAGGTCATGGCTTTGTGCACCCACAAGTCTCTTCTGAGCAGGTGAAAGCACAGTCTGATAAATGGCACCATGGTGGCCACCAGTAACACCCCTGGGATGTCCAGGAGGACACAGCAGCTGTAGGCGATGGATCTCGGCATCCCAAAAGACCTTCGGGTCATCCCAGCCTGAGGTGCCCACATCTGCAGGGGCAGACCAGGAGTGAGGAGCCCAGCAGAAGGGTTGTAGGGAGCTGTGTATGGGATGCATTCCCATGGGAGTTTGTGTTCTCAGTAAGGGGTGCCCTTTTCACATGCCCTTGGACAACGAACTTGGACAACAGGTACATTTTGGAGAATTCTGGGTAGAGCGGGCCGAGACACAGCCCAGGACTTATGCTTGCAACAGTCTGGTGGCCCATATACAGAATCACAGAATAATAGGATCTCCTGGGTTGGAAGGGACCCACGAGGATCATCCAGTCCAACCCCTGGCCCTGCACAGACACCCCAACAATCCCACCCTGTCCCTGAGAGTGTTGACAAACACTCTTGTCAGCCTTGGGGCTGTGCCCACTGCCCTGGGGAGCCTGTTCAGTGCCCCACCACCTTCAGGGGAAGAACCTTTTCCTAAAATCCAATCTAACCCTCCCCTGGCACAGCTCCAGCCGTTCCCTCGGATGCTGTTGCAGCTCACACTGAGCAGAGATGGAGCTGCTGCTCCAATTCCCCTTATGAGGAAGTTGCAGACCCCAGTGAGGTCTCCCCTCAGCCTCCTCCAGGCTGAACAAGCCAAGTGACCTCAGCTGCTCCTCATATGGCCCCTCTAGGCCCTTCACCATCTCTTTCAACACCACAGGTGATACCACAGTGTGTCACCCTCCTCTGCCCAGGTGCTTTTAATGGATAGAGAGTGACCCAGGGGTCACATCCCTGGCTGCCCTGGGTGATCATCGCCAGCCTCCAGCTGCCCTTGGTGGACCAGCAGGTCTGAGGGTTTGCAGATGGCCCAAGGGTGGCCATCACAGCCTCCTGCCTGGGGCCTGCACCCAATCTGACCTGTTCCCAGGAACTGGGGTAGCCTGGGAAGCACAGTTCCCAGCTCCCTGCACTGAGCAGGGCAGAAGGGCTGGCCTGTGAGAGCATCCTGTGGTGTTTTGTTTCCCATGGGGTCAGGCAGCCCTGGCTGCTCTGTCAGACACACCCCGTGCCAGCTGCTCTGTGTAAGGCCACACATGGGGCTTGCACAGCACTACAGAAAGTGACTTCTGCACTGGACAACAGTGAAGTATTCTCGTGTTTAACAACAAATAAGTGCTCTCTAGACAGGAAGCCTTTTGGAAAAGGCCTTGAAGTCCCCTTCCCAGTCTCCTGTGCTCTGCCTCTGCCTGGGGAGGATGTTCTGGGCAGAGCTGCTCACACCCCACGGGGCAGCAGTCACCCCAAACCACAGGGGAGGAATGAGGGGGTGGAATGCAAGCCAAGAGCTGTGGCTTCAGCTTCCTGATGGGAAGACAGGCAGAGAGGGCTGTGGGAATGGGACATGGCCCTGTTGCACAGTGGTACTGCCAGCAAACCCCGGACTCAGCCAAGGCAGGACTCAGGGATCCCCAGCCAGGTCAGGGTGCAGGGAGGGGCCTCAGGGCTGTCCCAGAGGCCCTGCCCTGCTCACCCCGAGAGCAGACGTGTGTCCCCAGAGGGTATCTGGGGAGCCCCGAGACCTGGGGCCTGTGAGATGAGACTGCTGGTACCACCCTGGGCTCCCTACTGCACCACCCTGGGACACAGCACAAATCAGCAAATACTCTGAGTGGGAAGGGGCCCACCAGGATCATCAAAGTCCAGCTTCTGGCCCTGCACAGCCCAAAAAACCCACCATGTGCCTGAGGGCATTGTCCAAACACTCCTTGAACTCTGGCAGGTTTGGGGCTGTGACCACATGTCCTAAAAGCAACACCACGGGGTCATTCACAACCCATCCTGGGAGTGCCACTATTTCAAGCTGTGCTGCCATTATTAGGGAATGCAAACTACACCATGCTGACTTGCAAAGAAAGTTTGGAGCATTTCATTTTCTTTCCCCTTCCAGTATGAGCATGGACTTAAGAGCCTCTGAACAAGGAGCTGGACACGTTTGCTGCATTTCAAGCCACTGGAAACATCACTGGAAAGCTGATTTGGCAGAATTTCCCCATGAACAGCCAGTATGGAAATTGCAGGTGTATTTGGCAACATCTTGTACAGCTGTGCATGGTTCCCACCTCCCAGGAAACACACCCTGGGGAACATTGGTGAGAGAGCCAGACACTACCAGAAACTCTTCCAGAACGAAAGCTCAACCCAACCTAAGAACCATTCCAAATATTTGTTAAAAATTTGCTAAAAAAAATAAAAAAAGGAAATAAGATAAAAAAAAGAAGAGGAAAAAATAATAATAAAAAAAAAAGATATTTCATGCAGGGAATTTCAGTCTGAATCAACCTGGACATCATCACAGAACCACAGAATCACAGAATCCCAGAATATGCTGAGTTGGAAGGACCCACAAGGATCATCCAGTCCAACCCTGAGCCCTGCACAGGCCCATCCCCAAGAGTCACCCCCTGTGCCCCAGAGGATCAGCCAAACCCTCCTGGAGCTCTGGCAGCCTTGGGGCTGTGCCCACTGCCCTGGGGAGCCTGGGCAGTGCCCAACCAGCCTCTGGGGGAAGAACCTTTGCCTGAGATCCAACCTGAGCCTGCCCTGACACAGCTCCAGCCATTCCCTGGCTGCTGTCCCTGGTCCCCCCAGAGCAGAGCTCAGTCCCTGCCCCTCCTCTGCCCCTCACATTAGACATCCCTATCTGTTGGTTTTCAACTGAAAAACGTCACCGATAAACCACTTGCTCCCAAACAAAGCCACCCAGCTTTGATTCTGACACTTGCACTCACTTGACTGATTTTTTTCCCCCCAAGAACAGACCTTTTTCTGCGCAAAGCAGCCATTTCAGTGAAACTCTTTGGTTCAGCAGAAAAGCTCCTGAACTGAGAGGCAGAGGAGGAGGAGGCAGTTGAGGATCAAAACCTGCAGTCCAGTAAGAGAAGATCCTACAGCTGATGCCACGGCTGCCCAAGGTGTACGTGGCACCCACCTTTTGCAGGACCTTCATCCTCCTGCCCATGGCTCTGTCCAACCCAGGGCTGGGCTGTGCCCTCCCAGGGCTGTGCCGAGGCACACAAGGCTGCTGTGACCCACCCTGGGGGAGGGCTGAGCCCTGGCACTGGGTGCAGTGCTACCACAGGATCCTGAGGGCCCCAGGCATCTCTCCCTGGGCATGTGCCCGGCTCACAGGCATCTCACTCCCCCTGGGCAAATGAAATGCATGACCCAGATTGCCGCTGCATGTCCATCCAAGCTGAGCATGGAGAAAGCTGGGGGTCTCACAGCAGGACTGCCCCACTGCTGGGAAACTGTGCTCACTCCTGTCCTGGAGGATGCCACACGATCCCATGCCAGGCCCACAGAGACACTGTCATGGATGAAACACGTGACTGTCACTGACAAGTGCTGCCATGCCAGCCCCAGCCCTGCCAGGGTGGTGCCAGGGCTGATGCCATGTTGCTGGGGACAAAGCCCATTCCAAGACAGCCCCCTCCATCCTCACACTGCAGGGTCCTGCTCTGCTCTGCACTGGCCAAAGACAAAAGAGCTCAAGAAGCATTTGGACAATGCTCTCAGGCACATGGTGGGATTCTTAGGGCTGCCCTGTGCAGTGTCAGAAGTTGGACTTTGATGACCCCTATGGGTCCCTTCCAACTCAGGATATTCTGTGAGTCTGTAATTCTATGATTCCATGAAGTGCACGTGGCTGGTGTTTACACCCAGTCAGGAACGAGTGGCTGCGAAGGTCGGGGTGTGTGTCAGACCCGCTGAGCCTGACGAGGTGTGAGCTCATCATCCCTGCCATGGCATCACATGGCAGGGCAATCCACCACCCTGGCTGTGCACATGGGTTAGAAACGTCTGGCCTATAAATGCCAGAATCTTCCTGCACGGAACTGAAAACATTTATTCTGGAAGAGTCTCGACGCTTGTGGCTGAAGGCAATAAATACACATTTCATTTCATAGTTAATACCCTGCCCAGGGTAAAATGCTCATTTTTAATATCGTTGCCTGTGATCTGACATTACCAACGAGATGTTGCAATGCAATCTCTGAGTCACTGCTCAGCAGATAATGGTATTTTCCTGAGTTCAATCTGGAGGAGTTGGCCCCATTTATCAAGCTTGAAAAAATGATGCCAGAGAGTCTGCCAGAGAGTCTGTCTGGCCTGTGCTGTGCACGCGTTACGTGACCCAGGGCTGCAGGGAGAGGGAGAGAGAGGGAGCAGACCTGGATGTCACGATGGGGGATCTCCTGGGAGCGGGTCTCATGCGCTGGGTCAGCCAAGAGGCTGCTGAGTCGGGGGTACAAGGGAGTCAGGAGTGACCAGGCAGTGCTCCAGCTCTGCCTTTGCTTTTAGGCTGCCCCAAGAGAGCTGCTGTCTCACAGCATGACCAGGCACAGCTCACATTTGGAGTCCCTGTGACATGGAGGACTTGGACAATGTGAGAGGATCCCTCAAGTCTGTCCATCACCTGCACTGGGACCCCCATTGCTGCTGAGCCCAGGACCAACACTGGGGTACAACAACACTTGGTAAAGTGGCTGAGGAAGAAATGTCTGTTATGGCAGGTCAATAACATCTTCCAGGTAGGGACTGGGGCAGGGAAGCCATGAGGAAGCATCCCATCAAAGAAATCCTGCTCTTAGAAGGGTGTGTAAGTCTTGAAGGTCTCTCAGGGTAGGGAGCAGAAGAGAAGGATGGGAGCTGTGGGAGAAGCCTGCCTGGGCTGCCTTGGGCTCTGGGAATGTTGACAGAGCTTGAAAGATCTGGAGAAAACCAGGAGCAATCCTAGGCTTTATTTTCTTCAGGCAAGCAGGACCGTCTCCAGTTATCCAGGAACACCAGTGTGGGAGGAGACCTCTCTGGCAGAGTTTCTTTCCTCTGGCAGGCAAACCCCACGTCCTACACAGAAATATGTAGTGCACTTTTAACACAGAGCACTCTTGGCCCATTGGACCAACTTGGCTGGGGACACAGCAGATTTGCTTTCAGCAAAAAGGCTTTAATTCAAGACTGGGCACATCATTGTAAAAGAAATGCTCTTTCTTGACCAGACATTGCAGACAGGATGCAAGAACCAGCAGATGAAAGTCCCTGGCCTGCTAAGCAGAGGTCAGAGCAGATGATCTCTTCTGTCCTTGAAAGCCAGAAAATGGTTCTGCAGATACTTAATGTGTGAATGAAAAAGTGACTCATGAGAATAAGGCACAGTTAACTCCTGTGTTCCTCCCTCCCAGGGTAGTGTGCCATGAGGAAGGGCTGAACCTACCCTGGGGTCTGAGCCAGCAGAAAGGCCTGTGGTTCAGAAAGGCTCTGTACAACTGAAGGGTCCTGACCACGGTGGGCACAGACAGGCATTGTGCTGAGGTCTCCTCACCTGGTCACCTGGAAATCTCCAGTGGGTCAGCAGAGACCCGGCCCCATGGTTTGAGTGGCCAGTCCTCTCTCCTGCTCCCCACGGTTCTCTGTGGGATCTGGGCAGGAACTGCCTGTCCAGCTGTATCCACAGCCTCCTGCCTTCTCCTGCCTTCCTGACAAAGCAGTTTGGGCACACAGCACCCAGGGGGGCTGCAGCCCCTTTGGACTTGCCCTCTTCCCTACTGCACTGCTGGACACACCACGGTGGGGTGGAAAGGGAGGTCTGGAATCCTGTCCCCAGCTGGTCTCCACTCACTGCACACAGCAGTTTGTGAGCTCTCCACACACAGGCTGGTTTGGCTGCTGGGCCAGCACAAGCTGCCCAACTACATCTCCCTGTCCCTTCTGCAGATCAAAATGCCAGTCAGTCACTGCAGCACCACTCTGGATTGGGAGTGAGGGGTGGGAACCTCGTCTGGGACAGAGGAATCCTACCACAAGCTGGGCAATCCAGGAGAGACATTCCAGCCATGGCCATCCTCCACAGAACAAGTCACCACTGCTTACTCAAATTTTTGGCAATGAAATGTGTTATTTTGTACATCAAAATCACAATTTCAAAAGGAAATTGTGTTTCCAGTGAAATCTGAACAACCTCAAAGTGACTGCAGAGTTTCTCATTTTAATTGCCAAATGCAAAACATTGGGGAAATTTAGAGAATCAAAAAATTTTCAGACTTAATGTCTCTATTTCCAGTTCCAAAGGAGGGACAACGCCATCTTCATGCTGCCGGATTTCAGACAAGCTTTGGCTTTTTCAAATTAATATATATATAGACAAAATACATTTCACGAAAACAACTTTTCTCAGGAACAATTTACATTTCCCAGTTCTGTGACCCTAAAACACATGCCAAAATTCTCTAAAGAGTCTTTTAGTTTATTTAACTGAAAAGCAAAATGACAATAAAGTGAATATTTGAAGTGAAGCTCTGTTCTGAAAATATATGTACTTAATGCTAAAATGATTCAGATTCACAGAACTGGAAACAATTATGAACCAAATCAATTGGGAGAAGGAATTTAATCAGAAAAATGTGAATGCTAATTGGGAATTGTTGAAAAACATTTTATGTGTTGCCCCAAAACCACAATCCCACAATTGAGAAAGAAGGCAACGTTGGTTAAAAAAATAGACAACTCTGGCTCGTGAAGGAAGTGAAGACAACTGTGAAAAATAAGAAAATCATATATAATTTAAGAAAGTAGAAACTGATAATAATGAATGAGAAGTGAGAAACTGAGAAACTTAGAAAATGAGAAGTGAGAAAACTGATAAGGAAAGTTGAAAGCTGCAAATCTGAAGTGAAGGAGCAGCAACTCTTCTCAATGTAAAGGGAATAATTATGGCTCTTGTGAGGCTGTGGGTTGTGTTAGTCTCAGGGTGGATGTTCTACAGCAATCAAGAGCAACAGAAAAGATCTCACGTTCACCAATGTTTGTGGAAGTGTTCGGCTGAATGAGGCTCTGGTGGGGCCTGGCATCAGCTCTGGGCAGGCTACTCCAAAGGCAGCTACAGCCACCAACAGACAGGTTTAAGTAAGAGAAATATGATTAAAGACAACTCACACAGACTTGGGGAAAACAGAACATGTCCAACTAAGATTCATCTTTTTCCTGAAATACAAGTTTGATTGATAAAAATAATATTGGTGGTATAATAAGCTCAGACTTCTGCAGGGCAATTGCCTTGATACTGTGATATTTTGACGAAAAAACCAGAACAATACCCCGTCAACATGGCCCATATTTAATGGATTAAAAGCTGGCTGTGTGGTGGTGTGTCCCAGCTGCAATTGTCAATGGGAACTCCACACCCAGAGGGGTGTAGAGGAGTCCCCGGGGGTTGGTGCTTGGCCCCCTCTTCAACAATTTTATCAATGATCTGAAAAAAATATTAAATCATCTGTGATGACACTGGGTTAGTGAGACCAGCAAATGGAGACAAAGCCAGCTCACTGCAGAAACCAGCCTGGGCTGCTGGTTAAACTGGGCACAAACAGATAATGCAGCCAAATATAGTCACACATCTGGGACAGGGCAGCAGGTTATCGGCCACAGAGACACCTCAGGGTGCTGTGTCTGGGAAGGGGTGACTGTGAGACCCCAGGGAGTCTGGTAGAGCTTGTGCAGGCTGTACTTCCCCACAGGGGAAGGTGGCCAAGAGGCCAGCACATTCCTGGGACAACAGCCTCCAGGACCAACTACTGCCCTGCACCTGAGTGACTGTGTCCACCCAGCACCTGGTTCTGGTGCTCATCACCAGAATGTTTGAGAGACTGGGGAAAAGCTGCAGATGATTAAAGAGAACCAACCCTGCAGTGAAGGTCCTCCAGAGCTCAATTGATTCTGCTTCACAAAGAGCAGGTTCTGGGGTATCTAGACGACATGTATTGCCTCATGGAAGACTCTCCAGCCTCTCAGAGTTCTAGAGTGGTCCAATGCCTGGAGCCTGAAGCTAGGGAAACTGAAACCAGTAGTATGGCATGATGCCTGCTGGTGTGCCAGCAAGGTAATCAGTCACTGGAAGCATTTACTAAGGCAGTGTGGGAATCTTCATCACTGGCAAGAGTTACATCAGGCTTGGTTGATCTCTGATTCATGCAGAGATAGTCTGGGCTCAGACTGTACCGGGTAGCCAGACTAGACAGTCACAAAGGTATCTGAAGGCCTCTTGGTCCAAACAGTGATAGAAAGGAGTTCTGCAAATGAAACCATCACTGCCCTTGCTGTCTCTGCTTGTGCTTAAGAGGCAGTGGCCAGGTCCAATCTTGCCTCATTGACAGCAAAACCTTCAATGGGGGCATTTTTCCTGGGGATAAGTTGCTCCAAAAAAACAGCTATGGCCATTTCTTAGAATTGCAGTGATTCTAGAGAGCAAAAGAGGTGAATTACCACAGTAGCTTTGTTAAATTGTGGGGTGTGGCTGAAGCAATCTCTCCTCCCTCCAAGACCTGCTCCTCAGGACCTCCATGCCCTGGTAGCCTGTGAACCACAGGGGCTTGAACTCGATGCAGACATGTGGTCCTCTGGTGGGGCTGTGTCACTTACTGGACACAAGGCTGCCGAGCAGGTCCCTAACAGGAAGAGTCAATTATGGTCAATTTTAGAGGGGGCAAACAGTCTGAAGGGTGATGTGCTGTGAATCTGGGCAGGGAAGGACAGCGGCCCAGCTGCACCTTCTACAGAGCACTGGGCACCCCTTGTGACTTCCTTCCCCTGCCGACATGTCACACCAGGGCATTTGTGGCTTATACCTTACCTTGCCCTTTACAGCTCTAATCCCTCTCTTTTCTTCTTTCATTACTCCCCTTTTCTATCCACCTCAAAATTATTTTTTTACTAATTATTTTCTTAAAAAATAAGGTTTTTATTTCATTACAAGATTGCAAGGTCTTAGATTGTTTGGGGTTTTTTTACCCAGATTAACTGAAAATCGAGCTTCCTCAAAAAACTTGGCTCTGTCTACTCCTACCTAAGGTCTAACTTCCCCTAATCCTACATGTCAAACTGTATGTCTTATTCTCTTTACATGTTCAGGCAGGAACACACCTGAATCACAGTGACCCAAATCAGCTATTAACTTCAGAGAATCACGGAATGGTTTGGGTCAGAAGGGACCTTAAAGATTATCTCATTCTAATCCCCTGCCATGGGCAGGGACACCTTCCACCAGCCCAGGTTGCTCCAAGCTCCGTCCAACCTGGCCTTGGACACTTCCAGGGATGGGGCAGCCACAGCTTCTCTGGGCAACCTGTGCCAGGGCCTCAACATCCTCACAGGGAAGGATTTCTTCCCCATGTCTAATGTAAACCTACTCTCTGTCAGTGTGAAGCCATTCCTCCTCGTCCTGTCCCTCCAGGCCCTTGTAAATAGTCCTTCTCCATCTTTCTTGTGGGCTCCCTTTAGGTCCTGAAAGGCCACAGTTAGGTCACCCTGAAGCTTCTCTTCTCCAGGCTGCACAATCCCAACTCTCTCCCCTTTCCTCCCAGCAGAGCTGCTCCATCCCTCTGATCATCTTGGTGCCTCCTCTGGTCTGGCTCCAACAGCTCCATGTCCTTCCTGTGCTGGGCCCCTGGAGAGAACTGGCCAACTGAGATCTCCAACCTGCTTCTTCCCTCCCTCTCTACCTTCCTCTCTCCTTCCCTCACGTTCTTGTCAGGTTTGTTTCTTCATCTGCACCCACCAAGCTGTCATCCCAACATCATGTTCAGGGCACTGACCTGTCTCCTGACCAGGCTGGGAAGGCTCTGCTGGGCCCCCAAGCATGGCAGGACCTGCTGTCATCTGTATTCCTTGACATGTCAGGAATTGTTCCCAAAAAATATTTTCCAGAAACTCTGACCTTTCAAAACTGCTAAGGATGGGAGGCATCCTGTTCTGGGGCCAGACTGCTCTGTCCCTCTCCCCACCTGGGTGAGAGGTGCAGCCTTCATAGTCAGTGGCATTTGAGAAGGAATTCAGCCTGCACTCAGTAGATGGGTAAATAAGAGTAGCTAATTCATTACATAAAAATGCCAACAGTGCCCAGTTTCCCCTGGGTTCCCTGAGAAACTCTGAAATCTTTCTAGTGCCTTAGAGCTGGAAGTCTGCTCTCTGCTCACAGCGAAGGCACTCCGAGAGGTGTGTGAGGACTGCGGAGCCAGAGCCTGCACCTCACACAGAGCATGGGGATAGTCACAGAAAGAAGTACAACCATGGCTACAGAGAGCCACGGGCTTCTTGCTCCAGTTCATTAGAGCTCTGTGAATCCTCATGAGCTGCTGGAAGAAGGCAGCTTACAGAAAAGCCACCCCGTGGAGAGGCCACTACCCACACTGGTGCAATAAGGCAGAGGATTAGGGGAGGAAAACCAGCTCCTGGAGTCCTGCACACAGCTCCTTATTCCTCATCTGGCTTGCACGAGTCCCCTCTTCCCACTGTCCACCTGCCTGGAGCTGCTGGGAAGCAGCAGGAAGGAGATGGGCAGGGCAGTGCTTTGCCTTAATGGGGCAGAGGCCACTCCAACCTGCAGCTATTGGCCATTGCCAAGGGGAGAGAGTGGCTCCAGCTGCCTGTGTGCCAACAGCAAACATGTTTTACAACTGACCTGCAAGGAATGTGTGTCACTGCAGAGGATATGTAGCCCTGGAGAACATAAAGCACAGTTGCATTTTTTAAAAGTACCTCATCCCCTGGATCGGAACAGCAGGCGCAGATGATCCCAGGGAGATAACTCCGGAGTGTGTGAGCAGGAACCACTCCTCTACCTTCACCAGTGGAAGATTCTTATAAATTCACTCCTCCTGCCATCCTTTTGCAGAGGGTCAGAAGATGTACTGACAATAGAAGCATGCAAATATTTCAGAACTTGGCCACACGCTGAGCAAACACTCTGGATAGCTTCACGAGTAGATTAAAATGCCAGATCAGCGAGCAGTGCTGCACTTTAAATATGCTCACTAATTTATTAAGTTTATTCTTAGCAAGCTTGCAGACTTCAGAAAGTTAAATTTCTCAGTGACAAATGGCTGTGGAGCTGGGCAGGCAGAGCGTGCTGCAGTCACAGAGCCCTGGAGGAGGCAGGCAGGGGAGCAGATCCCCCGAGGGCACTGCACGGGGGAGAATCCCCAGCGGCACAGCCGGCACGGGCTCTGTGTCAAACTGCTGTACAGCTACAGAGCACAAAACAGGGCTCTTGGCACATCCCACGATTCTCCAAAGAGCTGTTGCCTCCCACTCCAGGCTTAGACATCCCTTATCTCTTTCTCCAGGCCTGGCTGTGTGTTATGGGTTAACTGCTGTGAGCTCCACTCCTCAGTGCACTCTTGATGTCCCAGATCCAGTCCCTTGTACTCCAGTACTGGAGTCCCTTGTACTCCAGTAACAGCAGCAGGTCTGTGGCACCCGGGGCTGAGCCAAACATCCTCCCCTTCAAGGACACCATCTACTGTGTAGATGACAATCCTCTCCCTTTTCCCAGGTGCCCTGATCATGCTTTGCCTGGGATCTCTCCACTTTTCAACCCTGCCTGCTCCTTGTGCTCAGCACACATGAGCCAGAGGCTTGGATTTAGGTGCCTGCTGATGCCTTATCCAAGTCAAGATTGGTGGGAGGTGTCTCAGGTCCATCTTCAGGCAGCAGCTGTTGGTCCCCAATGCCCCTCAGCCCTCTGCCTCTGCTGTTCTCCATGGCTCTGCAGACCTGGAGCAGGGTCTGGAGTAGCAGTTTCCTCGAGAGGAAACCAATGCCGGCACTACCACTTGAGATAAATATTTTTGGTCTCCTTATTGTTCAAGCTGAACTAGTGTGTTTAGGAACCCTTCTGAAGGGCTGTGTCATCCTGTTTCACTAACATACATCCCTGAAGATGAAGCCTGACATCAGGACAGAGCTCTGTGATGATGGGGACAGTCCTGTGCAGCAACATTATCCAACCTCTTGGGCCCTGGAAGCCCCACAGGACTGGGTGTCATGTGGACATGAGACAGTCCCTGCCAGGAGAGCCCTGACACTGCTGCACTGATGGGGTAAATGTCAGTTTTGATTGTGCTGCTAAAGAGAAGGCTCTTTTTCTTGCAGGGAAGGACTGCAGGGGGATGTGGATACCCACAGCCCCAGGAGCTGCGTCTGCTCTACAGGGCTTGATGTTGGAGCCTGGAG
This sequence comes from Manacus candei, assembly GCF_025592945.1. NCBI lineage: Eukaryota > Metazoa > Chordata > Aves > Passeriformes > Pipridae > Manacus > Manacus candei. The sequence continues at coordinate 11,671,277 of NW_026138095.1, read as the reverse complement.
AAAGAGAGAGAGCCCAGAGCAGTGACATGGGATGTGTGAGTAATGGCACGAGAGGTTTACCAAGCTGAAAAAAACACCTGAAGGACCATTGCTGACACCAGAACAGGGAGTAGCAGGGCTGGCTGTGCTGACAGCACTCCATGAATTATGGGCACCCAGCCCTACCCTTTGCCAGCCCCCACAGCAGTGCCCGTCAGGGGAAGCCCGTGTGGCACAGGGATGCAGAGATCCCGGCAGGAGCAGCCTGTCAGCCCCGGGCCGGGGCTCGGCGCTGTGCTGGGACAGCTCCTCCGGGCCGATGACAGTCCACGGGGAGGTGCCTACGTGCTGTTTGTGGGGCCCTGCGAGTTTTCCAGGGACAGAACGCAGTGGGATCCTTCGCGCCGGAGCTCGCGGCCGTGCGAGGCTGTTCCGCAGCGTTTGCCACATCTCTGGGGAGTTGTTGTTCATCGTCCCACTTCAGAGAGGACTCGCGCCTCTTCTGCTAACACTGGGAGGGGAAAGAGTTTCCCAGGAACATTTCCTGGGCTGGGAGCAAATCCCACATGGCATTGCAACTCTCCTTCAACAGCAAAGGCATGTTATTGTTGCTCACACGGCAAATAAGCTGTTGGACCAAGGCAGTCCTGCCACTGCTGGGAGTTAAACAAACTCCATCTGCCCCGTCCAGCAGCTGCTGGGCCCTGTCAGAGCCCTGTGGAATGACCTGCTCCGGCAGCCCTTCCCCAGTGATACGCTGTGATTTACTGCCCAGCCTGCCCTGCAGACAGGGAACACACCCACACACCTGTACTGGGGCTGCATCACACCCAGCGGGGCCCTCCTGCTCCCTCCAGCTCCTCCTTCCCCAGGTCCCTCTGATCTCAGCAAGGCCCTGGAGGAATGCCTCAGAACCAGCTCCTACAGTGAGAGGCTGAGCCCTATTTCCTCATCCTTTGCATTACCTCAGCAGCAATTCAGCTTCTAGAAATGCAGGAAAGTTGCAAAACTCAGTCACTGCACATCGTGGGAGCACACGTGTAACACATCATGGGAGCAGTATCATCTCACAAATTCACCTTAAGCACAGAGAAGCCTTTGAAAGTGAGAGCACACCAGACTGTCACTCGCAATAGCCAACAGACAGTGTTTTTCCCCTGCAGTGGCTTCAGCAGCACATGAGGATGAATTGGCCTGGAGAGGCCCAAAAAATCACATAAAGGATGAAACCAGTGCTGTAGTTAAAGGGATTGGAAGACTGTAAGGAGAGAATAAAATACTGAGGACTGGTCCAGGGAGACAGATGCTGGGTGTTATCTGCTGCCCTCAAGTGACAGCTCCAAGGGCTCAGGGGGAGCCTTTGGGTCACTGTGGCTGGCACTGTAGGCACATCCCTGGTGAAGGTGGGAACACCAAACCAAAGCCATCCAGAGTGAAACACTGCAGGTGCTGTCTGGAGGGGACACACTTCACCCACAGCACACAGCACCTCCAGGCCCAGAGTCTCACTGCCATCCCTGCAGAGAGGCAGCAGAGCTCAAACCCCAGTGCTGTGAGGGGGGACATGGCCCTGTTCCTAAGGCTGCTCGTGGCTGCCACATCCCCATGGTGAGGTCCAGAGCCAGGAAGTCCCTGGAGACAGCTGATAAGCCTCTGCATCTGTTCCAACAGTGCCTGTGCAAGCAGGGTGTATTTTGGCTTGAGGTTGGGACATAAATCAATGTGAGTCAGAAATGGCCCCTGACGGTACAACCCCTGCCCTGGTGCCTTCTCCAGGACACTGTCAAAAGCCCCAAGCTGGTGGCTGCCATGTGCCTTGGGCACTTTGCATGATGGACATAGGCAGGGCTCGGGTGCAGTGGTCAGAGAGTCATGAAGTCACTGCACTGGCTGTTCTGGCTTCAGGGCCACATGCGAAGCACCAACGTGTGCAAGGGGACAATCCTGAGAGCAGGATTACCCATGTGCTCCATGAACCCAAGGAGAAGGGTGTGCTGACCAGGAAGCCACGTGTACCACACACACAGCATGACCTGGAAGACAAAGGTAACACAGTCCCATCAAAGAGTCTCAGAAATTACCTCACAGTTGAAACTAAACCTGATGAGCAGCATCAGCTGGTAGGATGGGAGACAACCACAGCAGGTCACGGCAAGGGCCTGTGCATAAACCCTTAGTCATGAGATCCCATCTTGGGGCCATGCAGAGACAAACACATAGCTGGAAGATCCCAAAGAAGTATCCTCTGATGGCTGAATGAACCGTTCCCATGTGTGATGCCTCTGTCTTCAGTTACCCCTTCCTGCAAGTTAGAACCCCCCATGTCCTGGCAGTTGGCTGTAGGTGTGGAGTGGGGAGGGTCAGCACAGCCAGACTGTTCCCAACCCTCATATCAGTGCTTGAACATGTCCACAGCCCCTTCCCTCACCTGCCCTGACCACAACTGGCACTGCTGTCTTTGGAACTGGAAACCAGCTGGGAGCTGGCTCAGAAGGAAGGACAAATATGGGGGTCCCTCTCCCTGCCTGCCTCATGAAACTGGAACTCCTGGTTGCTGAATATCCATCGCTGCTTCAGGGAAAGCATCAGATGAAACAACTCACATGGGAAGTGGAATGGAAGGTGTAGGTTAAGAGACACTGAGGGACAGGTGAATGACAGATGGGCCACACAGAGACAACCATAGCCCTGTCTCCAGGCCATGAGGCTGGCAGCAGACACCTGGAGTCACAGTGACCTGGGAGGGGTATTTAGGGTCATAATCCTGAACTTCAGTGCCTGTGCTATCCTCGCAGCTCACATACAATAAGGGTAGTCCCAAAACAGAGGTGCTTCTAGAGAGTACACAGATGGTGGTTGAAGGCTCAGGCTCTGCACTTAGCAGGGAAATCTGACATCCTTGTATCACTTCAGCCAAAAAAATTATGAACTTGCTTCCTGTCTCCTCCCAGAAAGGTCCTGCCTTAACAACAGTGCTATTGCAAGTCTCCCCAAGAGCAAGGACCTGGACACCATGATCCAGTGTGGTCTTTTTCCCCTTTCCCAGCTATCTGCTCACTGCTGCTCACTGGACTTCCCAAACAGGGTCTCGAGGTTGGACACAGACTCCATATCTGATGCCTGAATCCAAGGCCACCACTGGCTCCCCATCCCAAGGGTGAGAATGGGTCCTTGAGGAGAGCCTGGGAAGGAGGCTGGCAGGGGAGGTGGGCTTTGAGGAATTCCCAAAACACATCGTCTATGCAGTGTGTACCCTCTGGCAGCCAGGGAAGTGCAGGGACTGACTGCTCCTGTGGGGCACTCAGCTGGGCTGATGGGGCCAAGGTGCTCCATGGAGGAGCAGGGGTAAAAGGCCAGCAGAACCTCTTCCCTGGTGCCTCCTGCCTCTGCTCCGATGGGTGCCAGGTCTGTGCTGCACCTCTGAACCATCCTCCAGTGGAGCTGTTCTGGTAGGCCCACAGGAGAGGGGGCACCACGAGTGATGCCCCAGCCTTGCACTCTGGGACATCACTAATCACCTCAGGACAGGGGACAATCTGCAAACCCAAGAGGCAGCCTGTGGTGGAGGACACACACAGCCAGCCTGCCAGGACCTCAAAGGCAGGTGGGGAGGTAACACATAGCCCTATCAAAAATGTGTCACATCTGACAGTGCAACATCCCAGCAAAGCCCTGCCCTCCTGCTTGGGGGCCTTCATCCTGGTCCAAGCCCTCCAGGTTCATGGGTGCATGATTCCCTGAGCCCAAGAGCAGGGCTGGATCTCTTTGTCATCTGAACCTCAGTGCATTAATTTAGCTCCTCTCTGATAACAGGCAAGAAGGCCAAGAAATAAAGCAGGTACATTCCGGGAATGCTGCAGCAGCAAACACTACATGAATCACGTCATGCTGCGGCTCCTTCCCAACACACGCTCGTCCAGCTGGTGTGGGCAGCCCACCTTTGGAGCTCAGCCTTTCCAGCAGGACACAGGTCCTCCACACCAGGGGTGGTGAAAGGAGCATGGTGACCACCAGGCAGAGGGAGGCTTTGATTCAGCCATGACATGTGGAAGAGCCACACAGCATCCCCTGGGCTGCGTTCCTCCCCCATCAGCACCCTCAGCTGCTCACCAGCACCAAACCAGCTCCACAGGGCTTGGCACAGGGGACTGGCTTCTGCCACAACCACCAGACCTTCCCTGCTCCTCTGAAATGTCTCTCTCTGAATTCCAGTGGGGCTTAAGGTGGCCACATGCAAAACAAAGTGGCCCTGAAGAAAAAGAGCAAGGGGACAAGGCTGCAGGAAGGGGCACATTGATGGAGCCAGAGCTCTGGATCTGGCACTGTGGCTTGGAGAGCAAATACAGCACAGAGTCAGACATCAGAACCAGGGAGTTTACTGCTGGTCATTGTGCCTACACAAGAGGAGGGATGCTGGAAAATGGGAATGGGTTCAGAGAAGAGGTACAGGAATGATTGGTAGGCTGGAAAACTGCAGTGCCATGGAAGGCAGAAGTGCAACCTCTTTTCCCAATGCTGAGTACAGGTAAAACTTGGTCCCACTCAGCCAGCACCTGCTGAGCAGCTCTGTAGCCCAAACCAAACTGGGCTCCAGTTGATTTGGAACACTTGCAACAGGAAAACAAAGTACCTGTTGCAAACAGTGTGGCTGCTCACTCATCTGGTGCAGCCTTGACATGGAAAGAGGGGCTTCCTCGGCTGGGCTCACCCAGCTCTGCCCTGCCCAGGGCTGCAAGGCAGCACAGTGAGGAGGGATTGTCACCCATGCAGCAGGCTGGTCTTCACAGACAGAAAGGGTAGGACTGGTTCTCCTGCCTCCCTGAGCCTTTCTGGGAGCAGGTTCCAGCCGTACAGGGCTGCAGCTGGAAGGAAGGCACCGGGAACCTGGCAGCAGCAGTGGGAGAGAGAGATTCAGTGTGGAGATGGGGGTGAGCACAGGAGGGCCCATCTCCTTCCTCCCCATGGGGCCTGTGCCAGCTCAGTGAGGTCTCTGCTGGTTTCCTCTTGGCTGTCAGGCTGTGATTGCACTGCAGCCGTGCCAGGCTTCTCACAAACACGAGCGCAGCGCTCGCACAGCGGGGCCGGGACAGCCTGGCCGCCCTCCAGCCCTGGCTGCCAGAAAATGGGAAATAAGGGAATTGGAGCGAGACCACAGTGACCACCAACCAGCCGCCACTGGCAGCGATGGGACAATCACCCTGTGCCAGGCACGAGCAGGCAGCAGCACATCCTCCTGTGCCCACCAAGCCCAAATTCATGGCAGGCCGTGGCACAGCTGGAGTGTGCACGGAGGAGGAGGAGGAGGAGGAGGAGGAGGAGGAGGAGGAGGAGGGTGGGGATGGGAGGAAGCCATGTGCCTCACCCCCCTTGGATGCTCCGGGGGAGCGGCGCAGCCAGGAGCCCCAGGATGCTGCACAGCAGACAGCACAACCCTGCTCACAGAACAGTATGGAGTTTTCTGCTAGTTACATGGTTTATGAAAAGTTGTTGGCAAAAATGTGCATTTTCTTTGGCTGTGTTCTGCGTGGATTTGGCAAAAATGTAACGTTAGTGTCTCCCCTTGAGAGAACTTTATTGAGTGGAACAAAGTCGGATATTTTTAGCTACCCATTGTTAGCTGAAGAACAAAGCCATAACTAAGATATTTTGTCTCTTACACTGAAACGGGACTATCAGACAAATCCATGTACAGTCATATGTGGCTGCCCATTCAGATGGAGCACGAGAGGGAAATTATTTTTAGCCCATACACTCCACACAACAACCGCATTTCCCTTCCCCTGCAAGCTGGACCACCAGAATGCACAGGCAGCACCAGAGAGAGGGACCTGGGGTCACTGCCTGCTGCTGTCCCTGGGGCCATCTCACAGATGACATTTATAGGAGAGATTGGGTCATGCAATCCTAAAAAAAACACTTCGATTTTTAAGCCTTTTGGGGTCGTGATTTTCTCCCATTCAGAGCTGAAATTATGTGTGTTTCATCAACAGGCAATAAGGAAAAGTGAAGCAGGATGCAGATGGAGCTCAGTGAAGCAGCAGCTGTAATACACAGAGCTAAAACCTGAACCTTCACCCCTTTTCCAAAAACACTTGTACATGCCTTGAGAGCTGCTCTGGTTGGGAGAGAGGTTTCCTACATGCAGCACTGGGTCAGGCAGCCTATGAGAAGGAGAGGCACCGAGCACAGCCTTGTCCTGGCAGTGCCGCCGCCCTTCCCGCTCCGCGCAGGGACCATCCGTGCTGGAAATGTCACGGCTGCGGCTGCCAAGGTGGCGCTTTCGAAAACTTTACCCCCGAAACACCAGAGAGCCCAGCACGAGGCTGACAAACCTCCCCTGACTGCTCCAGTGCTCAGCAAATGACATCAGTGCTTCCTGATGGGCAGCGCTTTGCAATGTGTTCATGTAACAGAAACAAAGCGCTCCATAAATGCCCTGGATTTCTGCGTGTGAGCGACGCCGAGAGCTTCTTCTAAACAGTTTTTGTGGGTTGCACTGGTGAGTCATGGAGAAGTTGTGTTAAACTCCGAGCATTTGCTGCAGCCAGAACGACCCTCTACAGTTAAGGGAGCCGTGGCACAGTCTTGGCAAAGCAAGAGGAGTAAAAGCAGGGTGCCACCACACAGCCTGACCTGCTGAGGGGGAACCCTCTGTGCCAGCAGGGGTGGGGGGACCAGAGAAACCATCAGAGCAGCCTCCAAAGGGTTGCAGCACAGCAAGAACCTTTAGGAACCACAGTGGCCCTTCACCATCATCCTCCCTGTGGACAGCCAGCCACTGTGTCCTCACCACATCTCCCTCTCCCTGCCAGCCTCCAGCAAGGCCAGCTCCTAACTTGCCAAATGCACTTTGTGCCTGTTCCCGAAGAAGTGCCACACTCCACAGACATCTGTGTGTAGTCCACAACCTGCCGGGTACCACCAAGGTCCCACACCAGCCTGGGAGCAGCAGCAGGCAGCTCTGGCTGTGCTTGTCTCCCTAAAGCTGTCCCAACACGCCGGTGCCGTGTGTCACCACAACCAAACCCGCACGGGAGAAAGCGGCCAGAGAACAGAAGGACATGAAGTAGGAAGCATAAATTACCTGCGGGCTTTTCAGCTGAGCTACAGTGTCCTGGAGGAGATGCTGCTCTGCCACTCCTCGTCTGCTCCGCGGATTGGGGCTGCCTTGACCAGGGAGCACTGATTGTGTTTTATAAACTTGAAGCACAGTAAGAACTGGTTTAAAATAGAGTGAACGGAGCTGGTGCGGGTGGAATTAGACAAACTCCGCGAGCTGCTTTTCCAAAAATAAATTAACTTCTTGCAGCCCGCGGAGCAGGGGCGGGGGACGGGGCCTCCCGGGAGAGCTGCCCGAGCGCCTCTGCCGCTGCTGTCCCCTTCCCGACATAGCCCCAGGGCTACCACTGTCCCACCCGGGGGCCTGGGGCTGCGTGGGGAGGGGAAGTGGCAGCCCTGGCCCCCCCAGTCTCTCTGCACCTCATAAAGTGTCTGTGCTGGTAGAGGAGAGCAGAGGCACCTGGAGGGGTCCTGCTCTGCTAGGGGAGCGGGGCAGGATCCCAGCCAGGGCGTTCGAGTTATGGGTCAATCCCTGCCAGACTCATTGCCTCACAGTGTCCCTTGGGCATCCCCCTCTGCCCGAGGAGGCCAGTCTGGGAGAGTAGGAACAGGTTTCCTTGGCACTGCAAAGTTCCTGTACTTAGAAGAAACAGAGTGTGCTGGTTGTGGCCCACTGAAGGAGAGGGCACATGGAAACATAGAATGGTTTGGGTTGGAAGCCCATCTCATTCCACCCCCTGCCATGGGCAGGGACACCTTCCACTAGCCCAGGTTGCTCCAAGCCCCATCCAACCTGACCTTGGACACTTCCAGGGATGGGGCAGCCACAGCTTCTCTGGGCAACCTGTGCCAGGGCCTCCCCACCCTCATAGGGAATAATTTATTCCTAATATCCCATCTAACCCTACCCTCTGTCAGTGTGAAGCAATTCCCCCTTGGTCTGTCACTGCAGGCCTCTGCCCAAAGTCCCTCTCCATCTCTCTTGGAGCCCTTTTCAAGCACTGGAAGGGGCCCTGAGGTCTCCCTGGAGCCTTCTCTTCTCAACCTCTCCCAGCCTGCTACGAGCGGTTGATTTCTGGTGGTTGGCTGGAGGAGGTGGCTCAAGTCCTGGCATCCTGCTCTCCTCCAAAGTCTGGACTCAAGGACCAGAAGGTCTCTCCCTAGAGAGACACTGGAGGGTTTATTGAGCTTAGCCCAGTGTTCCCAGAGGTGCTGTCACCTTGAGCAGAGCAGTCCCTCTCACAGGCTCACCGAGCCAGCATGGCATGTCCTGACTGTGAAACCCACGATATGGGTGGTGGAGGGCAGAACTGCGCTCCAAGAGCTCTCCTGACAGGCAGGTCCGGTGCACTGAGAACCCCAAGGACAGTCCTCCTTTACTTTCCTTTGGGGTACATTCACTGTTGCCCTGGCAGGTGTGAGACACGTGTTCCCATGCCCACAGAAGCACCAGGTTGTGGTCAACTGTTCTGGGGAGTAGCACTGGCTGGGGAAGGGGGAAGGGATGGGGAATGGAAAGGGAAAGGGGGAGCTCACAGACCCTGCTCTCCTGCATTCTGGGGGCACAGCCTCACCTGGGGAGGTGAGCAGGTCCCAAAGGACTTGATTTCTCCAAACTTGGGATTCTTCACTCCTTGGGAGTGAAGAATGAGCTGCTGTTGAGTGCCCTTTGACTTCACTTATGCATCAAATCCCTAAAAACATCACTCTCCCACCTATAAACACCTTTTTAGGGCTTGGCCATCCCACTGGGCTGAGCTGGGCTGAGCTCTGCCAGTGCAGCCTGTCCCTTAAATCAACCCTTTCCCTTTTGATCTCAGTTGAAGCCCTGAAGGTTTGCAGGCTCTTGCTGTTGGGAAGGGAACAGGTGCTGTCCTCACCACCTGGGCTCCACAGTGTTCCCTGAACACAGGAGCAGCCCAGGAGGCAGCTGAAACCTCTGCTCAGCCTGGATCAGCTCAGCTCCCCTCATTAACCCCGAGCCCTGAAGGCTCCCTGCCCATGCTCCCTACACCTCCTCTGCCCTGCACATCCCCTCCCCAGTGCTTTCTCCTCAATGATGACAGCAGAATGTTGTCCTCCCCCCCCTGCCCCTGGTGCCATCATGGTGCTGTGCACAGGGGACAGTGCTGGTGGCAGTCCCATCCTCTCCTCCACGACTTTCACCCTTCTGAAAAAAAAAAAATCCCTATAGGTTTTCTGACACCAGCAGGGAGATCCCTTGAAGCAAATCCCTCTTCTGAGTGGCATCCAGGCCAAGGGCAGCCCTCCCCAGGCAGACAGGACGCCGCTCCTCAGGCAGGGAAAGTCCTTTTTCTTCTATTTATTTATATCCATCTCGCTGTAAACTCACCCGCCGGCGAACCTGCTGCTCACACTAACAGTCCCTTTGGTCTCACAGCAGTCGCTGGCTGGGCAGGCAGATGTAACAGAGGGATCTCCCCCAGCCCTTCTCCAGCTCTTCCATAAATCCCCGGCTTCCACTGGGTTTGTTTACAGAGCAGCTTGTAAGTGAAGTCCTTTTGGCAGAGCAGCTCCTGGTCGAGCAGAGATCTGAGCCGGAGCCCCAAAAGAGCCCACACCAACAATGAAACAGGCACAATGGTCCCTGTGGAAGGCACTTTAATGTCACATCCAGGCCTTGTGCCTGGGAGAGGTCTGATCAGGGTAAGTTTGCACAGGGCAGAGCTACAGTCCATACAAAATGTCCTTCAGAAGCAGGAGGGTTTTAGGACAGCACACAAAGGGAAATAGTGACATTTATGAGGAGGAGAGGTGAGAGTTTCTGTATTAATGAGTTTCTGTACAATACCTGTGTTGTTATTGAGGCTGGCATCCTTAGGGTTCAGAGTTAACAGGCCACACTGGGCAGTGGAACAACTCACACTTCTCTCCGCTTTCGTCCAATCCATCTGCTGTCCACACTGCTCCTGCCCACGGGGGACATCTGAGTTTTTGTCAGAAGATCCTTGCACTGGAAGGTCTTCAGGACAGTTTTGCCACAAGAGTTCAAGTGGAGCAGGACCATTCTGCAGCAACACCAGAGCCATGGCCCAGTGCTGACAGCCAGGCCAAGGTGAGGAGGAAAGGGAGCTCTGGAGGTGATGGATCCATTTCACAGGAGTTTTCAGAGGGAGCCCTGTGTGCCAGCAGCTGGATAACACCCCAGGTCAGAGAGGGGAATCCCATCCCTGCCAGCTCCCACATGGTGAGTTTATCCCAGCAGTGCTGTGAGCTGAGAGCACCCTCAGCAGAGGGTCTCGGCTCTATCCTCCAAGCTCTGCAGCCCAGGACAACAGGCGGGTTGATGGCACAGGGCCACCAATGGGTGGCACGGAGGTGGCATGGACGTGCTCCCTGGCAATCCCACTGGAGCAGCTGGCACAGGACCACAGTGTCACTTGCTGCCCGTGCCACACAGCCGCCGTTCCTGGCTGCCCGTGAATGCCACGGTGCTCCACAGGTGGTGGCAGTGTGGCATTGGTGTGGCTGTGCTGCTGTGCACACTCATGGGTATTCATACTTTTCTCAGGATGGGGGGTCCAGGGGTGTCCTGGAGAGCTGACAGTGGGAAGCAGGATGCAGAGTTTGGATCTGGCAGCACCCCCGATGCAGGCAGGTGCTGGGGAAGTGACCTGGGGTGTCTGTCCCTGCCCGTGCGTGGCTGGATTTCCATGCAGCCTCAGCCCCGCAGCCCACGCCGGCTGTGTGTCAGACAGTTTATTTTAGCCCTCGAGGCAGGAGGCGGCTGGAAGATCCGGTCCGAGGCTGTGTGGGCGGGCGGGGGCCGGCAGCCCGTGCCTCCAGCGCGTGTGACACGCGTTTGGTGTCACCCGAGTGGGAGACCTGCTAGCGGGGTGAAATACGAGCTGCGGGTTCCCGGCTGCAGCTGGAGGAGCTCATCCTGCAGCCCGGCCCCGTTCCCTCCCCGGGGCAGGAGATGCAGGTCAGCGGGAGCCGGTGCGGAGCCTGCAGTGCCTGTGTGCGGCCGCAGCACCCCGAGCAGGGAGGGACGGACACCGGCCAGCAGGACAGCCCCGGACCGTGGGGCTCAGCCCTGGTCACGCTCAGCCATGGGGCAGCTCTGTGGGAAACACCTCCCTCGCGGGGTCCGTGTTCCCTGCCTGGCTCCGGGATGCCACCAGCAGCCGTGCAGGGTGATTTTTCCTCACAGCTGCTCCTGAAGTGCTGGAAGGGTCAAATGTCCTCTGCCCAGCACCTGGCCAGATTCTGCGCCCTGAGCACTGGCAGATGCTCGCTGCAGGCACCTGGTTTATTGATCACCTCGGCACATCCCCTCACACTCACAACCCAGCCCGGCAACCGGGGAGCTCTCCAGCGTCAGGATCCCACAAAGGGCTCGGGGGCCATGGGGTGACCCCACTGACAAAGCACAGGGCCTGCCAGAGCTGTTGCAGGGGAACTACCCAAAGCCAGGCCACTGGTGTGAGGGATGTGAGGGGTGTGAGAGATGTGAGGGGTGTGAGGGATGTGAGGGGTGTGAGGGGTGTGAGGGATGTGAGGGGTGTGAGGGGTGTGAGGGGTGTGAGGGATGTGAGGGGTGTGAGGGGTGTGAGGGGTGTGAGGGGTGTGAGGGGTGTGAGGAGTGTGAAGGATGTGAGGGGTGTGAAGGGTGTGGGTGCTCACGTAACAGCAGGGGTGTTTTGAACGTGGTGCAGAGTTGGCTCAGCCCCAGGGCTGGGAGGGCAGGTATTTCAGCCCTGCCTGTGTGCAAGGAAGGAGCTCTCAGGGAGCTCTCAGGGAAGTCTTAGGGGGGTCTCAGGGTGACACTGTGAGTGTGTGACACCACAGAAGGTGATGAACTGATCTGCACTGAATTCTGTGTTGTGAACCTGTGGAATAGGTGCAGGGGTGTGTAGATACACAAGGCCAGGAGCACAGGGCACAGTGAGCTCTGTAGCATGATGCCCTGTGAGCAGCACACCAGGGCACCCACCACCCAAGGACCACAGTCCCTGCTTCAACCTATCCACCTCCTGAGCCTCACCTGGCACAGGATGATCCACTAGCCAAAAGTCTGTGCTGGGGTTGCTCCTCCAGTGCTGCTATGGAGCTCCTGCTGAGCTGTGCTGAGCCACAGTCCCCCAGGAAAGCTCCTTCCCTTCCTATGATCTGAGGACAAGCTGCCTGTCCCCATGATACTCTGAACAGAAACAAAAATTGTATAAAGGAATAAAAAAGCCCTTTCAGAGTCTGTGGAACCCCAAACCAGTATCCAAGGGAAGACAGAGAAATCTTGTGTCCCTGTTGTGGGCAGCCTGAGCAGCTCTGGTCTCAAGGGTCTGCGTGGAGGAGACACAGGAGCCCCAGTCCCAAGGGAGCAGTGGCAGGGCTGGATGCAGCAGTCATGCCCTAACACACGTAACAGGCTCTTCACCCCAGACCCTGTCTTTTCTGGGGTAGTAATACCTCCCTTAGGCACACAGTCAACCCTGGGGATGCAGGGAAGCTCTCCTGCTGCAGGATGCTGCAGGGATAACTCTCACTTGGCACTGGGAATCGGGCACCTCCCATGTTGAAGGCACCTGCCCATGTACAGACAACAGGGCCAGGGGCAGCACTTGTCTGCGGGACACCCTGGAACCAGTGCAGCCACTCCTCTGTGCAAGATGAGGCTGTTGGAGCCTGAGGGACCCTGATCCCTCCCACGCCAGGCTGGGGACCGGGGGCATGGGCACCGGGATGTGGCCGGCACTGCACTCCCCACCCCACGCTATTCTTAGGAAGGGTAAAGTTTATACAAGAAATTTAAGCTTTAAGCCCAGGCACCATAAATAGTCTATTTTTCAAGGGCTCCAAGTCAGTTGTAGGCTCAAAGCCAGAGCCAAAATTTGGCAGCTGTCTTTGTTTAATGATTAATTAAAATGAGGTAACAAAACGAGACATATCTATTAACGAGGGTATTTGCAGCATCAGTAGAGGATTCCAAATGGCTGATTTTTCCCCCTTTTAATCTTCAAACTTCTCGTTAGGAAAACAAGCTCTTCCTCCAACCCCAGCCAGGCTGGGAGGGAAGGGCTGTGGCACGGCCCCTGCCCAGGCAGCGGGAGGGGAGCAGCGGGCAGGCAGGGCTTTATCTTTATGGTCCTCTTCCTCTAAACAAAGAGAACCCTCTGCATAAAGATTTTTCCAGTTTGAAAATTTTATTAGACCTTAAAGTAAACTTCAATGGAGAGACCTTTGGCTGTGACAGAGGCAGGAAAGGGGAAGGTTTGCACATCGCTTCGGCTCCGTGCCGGCCTTTCCCTCGCGGATGCCACGCAATGGGGATAAAACGGGAGTGATGGAGGCAAAGAAGCATTTTCCAGGCTCTTTTCCACGTGTGCCAAACAAACAGGGCCAAACCCACATCCCCACTCTGCCTTGGGGCAGCAGCACAGAGTGTTCTGGGCACCCTGGAGAGGTGTGACCAGACAAGGTGACAAGGAGGATGGTGTGGATGGAGTCTGAGAGGCTCGTTCCCATCCACTGCACTCAAGCTCATCCCTGACACTGGATACAATTTCTAGCTTGGAAAAAAAGTGAAGCATGAAGCTGCCTTGTGTGGGAGGTGCCTGTGGTCAGAGGAGGGTTAAATGTACAGGGGTCAGAGGCAGCTCCCGGGGGTGTGCGAAACAGGTTCACCCTCCCCGAGGTTCCAAAGATTTAGCCACATGGGAAAGCACCCAAGTATGAGAAAAAGGGAAAAACATCCCAAAATAGTTTAGTCTTGTTTTTTGCACTGAGACGCCCAGACAGGGTGGGAGTTCTGGTTGTGTCTGAGCTAAAAATTACAGTAAATAGAGAAGTGGCTGCAAAGCCCCATGTTCTGGATAAGAAGGACATGTGCAAACACCGTCCATCAGGGTGAGGCCACGACACGATGAAGGCTCATAAATAAATGAGGAGGGGGACAGAGTTAAACGAGCTCTGTGTCAAAGAGAGAACCATCAAGCTCCTACTGAAGTGTGTTCTCTACCGAGCATGTTTCATGGGATGACTGGGAGTGCGGGGAAGCAGCTTTGTACCTTGGAACTGCTCTGAGCAGAGGTGGGATCCTGGCATCCCTCTCTACACACAGGTCCAGGCCCACTGAGCCCACCTGGAAGTAAGAGGGGCTGGTTCTGCTGGGATAGACCTGCTCTGGGCTGTCTCACTCTCCCTGCACCACTCTCCAGGCACATCTCATCTGTTGATGAAATCCCAGCGTAAATCCTGAGTCTGATTTCTGGAGAAGGTGATATGGTGGGTCATCCCTGTAACAACCAGAGAGGTCCTGGCCATTAGATCCTGCAGGAATCTTTTCCTGCAGCACACAATCCACATGAGCAGCAGGATAGGGAGCAGGACTGGAGTAAGGTGGACCCAAAGTAGAGGAAAGCCCACTGCTCCTCCTTGGGGATCAGTCCCTGGGGATGAAAATGGGGTTGCTTTCCATGGATGCTTCATGGCCCACTTTAAATATCAGAGGTTGTCCATGACAAGCACCAGCTTCAAGGCCCTGTAGTGAGAGTCCTGTGATGGATGAGATGGTGAAAATCCAGCAGCAATTTGGGGTTTTGGACTATCCAAGCTGGAGCTGGCCCAGGGGTGAGGGTGGGAAGTGGGGCTAGTCCTGGGTGTCGTGCCATCCTTGGCAGGGCAGGGTCCCATGTTCCAGACTGCTGGACTGCAGTGCCATGGCTGCACTGGAGGGGGACAGGGCATCCCCTGGGGCAGAGGCCCTGCCTGTACAGCTGCTGGAGCTGGCTCTGCTTCGCTGAGCAGGCGACTCCTGGAAGCCTGGCCCTGCATCAGAATTTGTGCTGGGGGTGCCAGAAGTGGCACAGAGGGCAAGTGATGGGCAGAGGGTGAGAGCTCTGTGCTGCAGGCTGGGGGGAGGGTCCGGAGTGTCCGGGTGGGGCTGAGCCCGGAGCAGCAGCAAGGGCTGGGCAGGGACATGGGGCAGCCCGGAGGGAAGCCGGGCAGGGCGGGGCAGCGCGGGCTGCGAGGAG
The DNA here is from genome assembly GCF_025592945.1 of Manacus candei. NCBI lineage: Eukaryota > Metazoa > Chordata > Aves > Passeriformes > Pipridae > Manacus > Manacus candei. The sequence goes on along the minus strand of NW_026138095.1, from coordinate 11,656,245 downwards.
GGGCAGCACGGAGGGGATGGGGCAGCGCAAGGTGCAGCAGGACAGCCTGGGAGGGAGCAGGGCGGCACGGGGCTGCACAAGGGGCAGCGGGGCAGCACGGGGTGGGTGGAGGGACGTGGAGGGACTCGCAGGGGCCTCCCCGTTTTCACCGCCGCGGCCCCGCCGGGCCCCCCCGCTCCGCCCCGGAGGGGAGGAGGCGGCCGCGGCGGAGCTGCGGGATCGCGGTGCCATCTAGGGCCGAGTGCGGGCTGCTGCAGTGCCGAGGGTGCGGGATGGGGCTGCAGAATAGGACTGCGGGGCTGCGGGAAGAGGCTGTGGAGCCGCGGCTGCCTCTGCGGGTGGTCCCGGGGCCGCGGGACTGGGCAGGACCGTGCCCTTACACCGCATTCCCCGCTCCCTCCGTGCCGAACGCCAGAGCACAGCTCGGAGCGGGGCCCGTCGCTCCCGGGGGGAGCAGTCACCGCGGACCCCGCTCGGCCGGGGCTGCTCCCGGGGCCGGGGGAGGTGACGGGCCGCGCTGAGCCGCCGCGGGACAGCGGGGACAGGCGGTGACACGACACGAGCCCACCCCCGACACCGGGGGCCGAACCGCACCGGGGTCCCGGGCCGCAGACGGGGGTGCCCGCGGAGCCTCTCGGGCAACGTGCGGAGCTGCGTCCTGGCCACTGTGCCCAGCGCTCCCCGGCAGCGCCCCAGGGGCCCGAGGGCTGGGGGTGCGGTCCCCAGGAGCAGATGGAGCCACCTCCTCCTGTGCACCCCCACAGGGCCGGTCCTCAGTTAGTCCTGGGTGGGTGATGGGGCAGCGGGTCCCAGCGCTCAGAGTTTGTCCTGCCCTGCAATGTGGGTCTGGCAAAAAGCTCCAGAGCACAGCTGGGCCTTTCTTGACTCTTGGTGTCTAAGCCAAGGGTACGTATGTCAGGTCTTAGGTCAGTATCCCCAGACTGTCTCCCAGGAGCTCACTGGTGTTGATGACAGTGCAGTGACTGGCCCATGGCCCCCCGTTGCTGTGACACCTCCTGCCTGTCCTGGGGCAGATCAGGCAGTCTCCCAGCCCAAGCAGCTGTGGGTTTCTCCTCACTACCTCCAGAGCAGATGGAGCCTCATCCACTATTTGAAACCTGGCCCTGAAGTGCCCCTCAGTTTGGCTTCAGTTTGATGAGGGCTGTCCTGGGACTGGAATCGAATCACAGAGGCACAGCACTGGTTGTGCACAGGGTGATCAGGCCCAGATCAGTCCTCTGGTGGGATGATACCAAGCTCCTGGGTCACACAGGAATGAGTACAGATGTGCCTTGAGAAGAGAGAAGCAGAGCATGGCAATAAATCCTCCTGAACCAGAGACATGGGCTGGTTTCTATGTGCTGGCAGTTTGCCATATCCTGGCTGTCCAGGGAAAAGCTATCCAAGGAAGGGCTGGACCTGGGCACACGGAGCCCCAGGACAGCCTGGTGGTGATGGACTGGACAGCAAGGGTCTAGAGGTGGAGGGTCTGCTGAAGCCAAAGCTGAGGCTGCCTGCTTGTCCTGCCTGGGTGTTGTATTTCCAGGTGTTTGAATTTCCTCAGCATCGATTCCACAGTAAACTTCCTGGTCTCATCCCGATTTCTACCATCAGCCCCTCTAAGACTTTCCCTCTGTGCTGCAGCCTGTGCTGTTCAGTTTAATGCAAATTTGACCTGGAAAAGCAGAGAACACAAGGCACTTCCCAGGGCACATGTTGAGCTAAAAGACATGACTGTGACACACCACGTGCCCTGAGAATGTTGTTTCTCCAGTGCTTCACACTCTCCCCCTCTCCCACATCTCAGCCACGCAGTTGCAGTTGGGAAAAGCCCCAGTTCATCCACCTGAGCTGCCCCAGCTCCCACTGTGGAAGGGGAGGCTTTGTGTCCCTCACTGAACCCACCTCAAAACAGTGACATTCAGCTGGATGACACTGGCTGGGTTTTTCGTGAGCCACAGACAGCGAAAAAATAGCAAATTAGAGGGAGAAGGACCCTGATCCTTCTTGAACCACTAGGAATTGATTTAATTTATACTTTGACAGCCAAGATTGAATACAATCACAAGCCCCTCAGCTGGGTGCAAGGTGTTTACCTTCCTTTTATTGAAAGAGCGGAAAGCAATATTCCCAGACTGGGAGAACTGGGAGAGGGAGACAGGCTCTGCAGGGGCCAGGCCTGTCCACACATCTGCTCCTCTGGCAGGCACAGGATCGAGGGGCTGGGGGAGATTGCAGACGAGAAGTGTAAACTGCTCTTTAATGAAGTTCCCTGGGTTACACCTTGCTGTTGGCTCCCTGAAATCATTCTAAATTCAAGTATTTTTGTGGCCTAATGAGTTTATTTCTCTTTTCCCATTAGCTGCCTATTTATTTGTCTAATTATTTTCTGGATTTTTTGACTGTTTTACTAAGGCACCCTCTGTCATGTCCTGTGCCACTTTGTGAGAATTTCCCCACTCCTCTGTCAAGTATTGTCATTATTAGTCACTGAGAAACAGGAGTTTTTTAGCAAAATACCACTAATCTGAGGGATAAAACCACCCAAAAGCTCAGCTCCTAAAGTAATCCTATCCCTAACCTCCATTCGAATCTTCTATTTATGGCAAAAGCAGCACTGTCAAATTGATTTCTCCTCCTGGATTCCTTGTCTGTTCCTGGTTACTTGATATGATTGGTAACTGCAGTTACTATATCTCTCAGGAAAAATAGGTTTGCAGAGTGAGCCCACCCCTGTGGCTCTGCAGAGCCAAACTCAGCAGGATTTAAGGTAAATCCTTTGAGCTTTTGAAGCTGCACATTGCACTGCTGAGCAAGAGGGGACCTCTGTGAGACCCTCCTGCTGTGCCACTGCCCTGTGCAGCCCTTTTTGCAGGGGGCACAACCCATTGGGGAAACTGGGGATTTTGACACTGGTTGCTTGGAAGGGAGTTTGGGAAGTTTTATGGAAAGCAAGGCTCACTCATGAACCTTTGCTCACATGTAATTCCCAGACAAGGGATGTTAGAGTAGAAGCTGTAGGGGTAATTGGATATTATCATGCCCTTCTGGGCAGACAGCTTGCTCCGAGGAAAGGTTCAGGGACACTCACACAAGTTCCTGGATCACCCCTTGTGATCGGCTTGGGCACGATATTCCAGCCACTAGTCTGTTTGGGATTCAATTTGTGCAGTTTCCATGAGCTGCACTTGCCTCTGAGGGGCTGGAAGAGTGGGCAGGAGTGTGTCTGGCTCAAAGGTTAGTGGGAAAGGGGGTCTGGGACAGCCTCCTTCTGGAGTACCCATTCCCCAAGGTCACTCTGGGGCACGGGTACTCCAGGGAAGTCCTTCATCTCTTGAGGTGATGCTCCTGGCCATCCTTTTCACTCCCCAGTGGCAGAGTCCTCTCTGGTGCTGGGCCAGGCCTTGAGGCACCTTAGGGGAGAGGCTGGGACCTGTCCATGCTCTGCAGTGCTATCCCAGTTCCACACAGAGGGAGTGTGCACGAGTCTGGGTACCCAGCTGCATGTGCTCATATCCCAGTGCCTCCTGTCCCAGGGTGACCTCTCCACCTCTGGGCAGCCCTGAGCAGTCTCGGGCAGCTGGCAGACCTGTTCCTCAGTGTCCTCCCCTGTTCCCTGCTGTCTCTGTGGGAATCCTTTTGCCTGGGATCAGTATTTCCCAGTTATTGCTTTGCCCTCAAGGTTTTTGACTTTCCCCTAATTTTGCTTCTTATCACAACCAGACTGGTTATCTTTACGAGCCACTGACCCCATAAACTCTTCATATTGTCCTGTGCTGTCTTTAATCTACACATAAACCTGCTCTTCTAATAAACCCCAGACTCCAGGGGATGATGATAATCAGTATAATACACAGTCCCTCTTAGCAAACAAATGGAAACATCAGTATCATCTTGGGAAAGTCCCAAAGATAAGGATCCTCCCTTGTCTGTTCCTGGGGTCTGTTGGGATATTACTTTTCAATCTCCCTTGTGGCACAGCTGATGCTATTGCTGCAGCTGGGTTAGTTACCCAACTCTGCATTACTCTGTGTTATTGGAGCATTAATGGGCCACATGGGGAGTGTTTCCTCACAGCCCTGAGGCAGTGCTGGGTTTATGGTGACTCTCCAAGCTGGGAGTGATCCTTGTGTGTGATCACTGGGAAGGTGAGGGAGGATTTGAGGAAATCAGACTGTAATTTAGCATTTACTGTCAAAGGGCCAGGAGATCTGTTCCAGGAGACACATGTACTCCTGGGGCAGTGCCACAGAATCCCACAATGGCTGGGGTGGGAAGGGATTCATCCAGTTCCAACCCCCTGCCATGGGCAGGGACACCTTCCACCAGCCCAGGTTGCTCCAAGCCCCATCCAACCTGGCCTTGGACACTTGCAGGGATGGGGCAGCCACAGCTTCTCTGGGCAACCTGTGCCAGGGCCTCCCCACCCTCACAGGGAACAATTTATTCCCAATAACCCACTTAACCTGCTCTCTTTCAGTTTCAAACTATTGCCCCTTGTCCTGTCATTCCATGCCCTTGTAAATAGTCCCTTTCCATCTTTCCTTTGCTCTCTTCAGGTGCTGGAAGGCTGCAATTAGGGCACCCTGAAGCTTCTCTTCTCCAGGCTGAACAATCCCAATTCTCTCCCCTTTCCTCACAGCAGAGGTTCTCCATCCTTCTGATCATCTCGGTGCCTCTTCTGGACTCTCTCCAGAAGCTCCATGTCCTTCCTGTGCTGGGACTCCAGAGCTGGAGGGACCTTCAGAGTGCCCACACTGTTGCAGCAGCTGCTTTGCTGCAGAACGGGCCCTCCCAGCTGGACCAGCAGGAGCCCCTCCCAGTCATTCACTTTACAGCTGCTGCAGGGACTGAACTCTGGGATGTCCCCACTTCTCCACCAACTAATCTGTTCAACTGGGACCCCTCTCACCCCAGACAAGGACCAAACTGCGAAACAAAAGACATTTCCTCCTAAACAGTGATCCAGTCTTTGAAATTCCTCCCCCTGTGAGAGGTGCCAGATCACCCTGCAGCCCAAACAGCCAAGGGCACTCACGTGCTGACATCAAGCATAAGCCTCCTATCAGGCTCAGAGTCTTATGTACTTCCAGTGAAATCTCCATAAGACTAATGAGATATTACAGGCAGTTCTGTCACATGGCAGAAATGCAGTCACAGCTCTCCACACTTGCCTGTGCATGCAAAGCCAAGCCAGCAAGGTTGGACAGAACTGCCAGGATTCATACGATGAAAAATACCACACACTGCCTTAGTTACTTCACCCACTAAAGAAACACTGGCTGGAGCCCCCATGCCAGCTGGTCAGAGCCCTAAGAAAACTCTTGTGCTCCCAAAGTATTTAAAAAATGCATTAAGCACAAAAAAAGGTATTTTCATACCTCCTAATTCACCTGAGCAGAAAAACATTTCCAGGGGGAGGGAATGATACAGAAGTCAGGCAGGAACGCACAGACAGAACACTTGCCTTTGGAAACTCCAGCTTTTATTGGGAAGCATTCTAAAAATCACAGAATCACAGAGTGAAGGGACCCACAAGGATCATCGAGTCCAGCTCCTGGCCCTGCACAGGACACCCCAACAAGAGTTTAAGATCTAAGCTGATGTTTCCCTTCTCATGTGGCTACAGGGTGCAGAGCCAAGTGCCAAGGCTGCAGCACTGTAATGTGGAAAATGCGTGTGAACAAAGAGTTTGCCATTCAAAGGAACAAACAAACCTTTTCTTTTACCCAGAAGTGGGAATACCCAGGGAAAACTACTGTGCTACTTTGAGCTGTTGTGTGAAGAGATGGGAATCAGAAGGATAAATGTTAGATGTATTATAGGTCTGAAGGAAGTCTAACAGAACAGCTGTAAATAGCCATGACAAGATCTGGAGGTCTAGAGAGGTCCTCACTCAAAAGGCTGTTTGGATCACTGGAAGACAAAGGGAAGAACATTGGCACTAAGAATAAAGGGAGACAGTGTTTGGAAAGCAAAGCACTGGGAAAGATAAGGTTTGCCTTTGGAACTCAGGAAGACAAGGGATATTGATGGTCAGTACTGTTTATGTTGGGGTACTCTGGTTACAGTAACATTAGTGGCTCTTTTTGAAGCAAACAGACAGCCTGAGAGCTCACACTGGGTTTGGAGAGCTGGAAAATAAACAGAGCTGCAGCCTGGTGTTTGTACACAGGCTCTGAAGAGGCTCCTGTGGGAGAGGAGCAGGAGGGAATGGTAGGCCTGGAAAATCACAGGGGGACTGGAGCTTGGAGGGGACCTTGAGAGGTCCAACCTGCTGCTGGAGGTCAGACCAGGGGCCTCAGGGCTGTGTCCAGCCTGGGCCTGGCAGCCAAGGAGAGGAAGGGACTGCCCAGCTGTGTGTGTGCCTGTTCCTGCCCCAGTGCAGCTCTGACTGCTTCTGAGAGCTGTAATTATGGGAAGGATGGCTGGAGTTCCCCTGAAAACAAGGCCATACAAAGATTTAGCTGGACAACACCCAAGTGCCTGCTGTTGCCCTGTGCCCCAGGCTGGGATCTCCTACTCACACTGGCAGCCCCATCTCCTGGGCTTTAGCTACCAGGAATTTCCCCTTCTTTGGGTGAATCTGAAAAGAGAAAAACAGAATTATCAGCCAAATACAGAGGGCCAGGAAACACGATCCACGTACTCCCAGTTTAAGTCTTTCCCCACAAGCCAAGGAATTTTTTTTTTCTTCCTTTTCAGTTCCACAGCCACTGCTCTAATTTAACCCAAAAACCTTTGACCAGCCTGTCTGCTTTCCAAGATCAGGCTGCTGCTTCTTGCTCCCTCCTTTAGCCAAGCAAGCAGGACAGCCTGTCCTGCTGGGAGGGTTGAGGAAGAATGGAACCTCCACACTCTTAACAGCTGCTCCACAAAGAACACATGTAAAAAACCATCTCCAATTTTACACAGTCCTACTCCTGCTACAGCAACTCCAACATCGGAAAAGCAGAAACACATTATAGCTGCAAAGTACTACTTGAAAATGCTGCCTCCAGTTCCATCTGTCCAGCAAGATGAAATGTCCTCATGGCATCAGGGAGCATCTCCTTACAGAGAGGGAGGTCAAACACTGCAACAGGCTTCCCCAAGAGGTGGTCAATACCCCAAGCCTGACAGTGTTTAAGAGATGCCCTCAATAATATGCTTTCAATTTTGAGCAGCCCAAAGTGCTCAGGCACTTGGACTGGATGGTTCAACCCTGGAAGTGTCCAAGGCCAGGTTGGACAAGGCTTGGAGCAACCTGGGCTAGTGGAAGGTGTCCCTGCCCATGGCAGGGGGGTTACAACTAGATTATCTTCAAGGTCCCTTCCAACCCAAACCATTCTGGGATTTCAGGTGATCATTGCAGGGCCCTTCCCACAGAAATGCTGTTCTATTCTCCAATGTGTTCTGTGTTGGTTTAGAGACCTCTGTGCCCAAGCTTACTTTACAAAGAAAAGCCATCGCCAGGTCAGCATTCCTACTTGCACACTTCTGCTCAGCATTTCCTTACCGAGAGGGATGTCAAACACTGGACCGATTTCCTGGAGAGGTTCTCGAGGAAACCTGCGCTTGACCTTCCTGCTTCTCCTCCTCCTCCGTGCAGGGACGGGCTGCGGAGGCACCGGGACCCGCCGGGGCCGGTGAACGGGGGCAGGGTGAGCTCTGGGGGAACCGTGAGCTGCCCACCCTTGGCACGGCAAAGCAGAGCGGCGGCACAGCCCGAGGAGGGACACCGGGACACACGGCGGGGTTGGAGGGAGAGTGAGGGGAGAAAAGCGAGCGGTTCATTGCTGGGGTCTCCCCGCGGAGGCGCCGGCTTCGGGGTATTGCTGTGTTACTGCGCCGGAATCAGTGGCTCTATGGAACGGGTCACCCATTGGAAAGCTGGGGTGAGACCGGCGAGGAATCCGCGCCCGGCTGTGGGAGTACGCGGTGTGAGGAGTCCGGCGGGCACTGGAGCCGCCGCTGCGAATGGGTCCGGGCCCGGCAGCAACAGTGCCTGGCACTGGGCATGTGACGGCAGAGGACGCGGAACGGCAGGGCCGGGAACGGCGGGACCGTGAGTGGCAGGACCCGGAACGCCCCCAAGGCCCCCGCCCCACTCCGGCGCGGCCACGTGACACGGCCGGGCAGGACCCTGGCGACTGAGGAGGCGGGGCGGCCGGGCAGAGTCTCTCTCTCCATTGGTTCACCTGAATCACGTGGCGCGAGAAGGCGGGCCGGACGGGGCATTCCTCGCCTCTCATTGGCTGTCCCGCCCCTCATGGCGGCGCGGCGTGGACGCCGGCGCGGGCGATTGGCGGGGGGCGGGTGCGCGCGGATGTGGGCGCTGGTGCGGGCGCTGTCGCCGGGCCGCGCGCTCGTGTGGGGGCGGGCGGGGAGTGGGGCCGGGATCAGGATCGGGATCGGGGCCGGGATCGGGGTCGGGATCGTCAGGGCCGGGTCCCGCGGCTGGGCCATGTCCGAGGGCCCCTCGGCGGCGCGGCCCGCGCGGCGGCCCAAGGACGTACCGCGGCACGTGTGGGCCCGCGAGCGGCGGCGCAGCGCGGGCGGGAGCCTGGCCGGGCCCAACACCGTGTACGTGCAGGTGGTGGCGGCCGGGACGCGGGACGCGGGGGCAGCCGTGTACGTGTTCTCCGAGTTCAACCGGTCAGTCCCGGGCCGGGAGTGGGGATGGGATCGGGACTGGGACGGGGACCGGTGTGGTGGCTGGGGCAGGGAATCGGGCTGGGGCTGGGAAGGGAGATGGAGATGGAGAGGGGGATGGGGATGGGGCAGGGAATGGGGCTGGTGTAGGGGCCGGGGATGGGGCTGTGGCCGGGACCGGTCGCCCGTCCCGGGCCCGCCCTGACACCCCTTTCCCCCCCAGGTACCTTTTCAACTGCGGCGAGGGCACCCAGCGGGCCATGCAGGAGCACAAGTAAGTGGGGACACCGGGGGGGGGGGCCCAAGGCTGGATCGGCCCCTCTGACTCCCGCGCACGCTGTGTCCCCCCGCAGGCTGAAGATCTCCCACCTGGACAGCATCTTCCTCAGCAGGGTGGCCTGGGCCAATGTTGGGGGGCTGCCAGGTGAGCGGGGGGGCTGGCACGGCCACGGGGGCGGCTCTGCGGGCTGAGGGTGGTCGCTTGGTGAGGTTGGGATTTTTATAGGTCCTGGCAGGACCAGGGATGGTGCAGTCACAGGGCCTGGGCTGCACGTGGGGCTCTGTGACAGTGCAGACACATGGTGGGACAGGCCCTGCCTGCCGATCCTGCAGGGCTTTATCTTCCCAAAATCTCCCAGAGCAGAAGGTGTTACCACTGTTGTGTTGCCAGCAGGGAGCTGCTGATGAGTTAGGCTGGTTTGAGTCCAAAGGAATGACAAAGGTTTGTGGCCACCACTGTCCTTAAAGCAGGAGGAGGTTAGAACAGATGGCTTAGGATCTTGTCCATTAAAATTCTGGAAATCTCCAAGAAAAGAGGATGTTACAATATGTTCAGATACCTTGCTCCAAATGATGGCTACCCAGATGTGTAGATATTTTGTTTCTCTGCAGAGATAAGTGACAAAGCTGAGGCAAAACTGAATTTGCATCTGAGCTCAGTTCAGGCTGAGGTCCAGCACTCCTGCACACAGAGAGGGATCTTTCTTCTGGGATCTTCCAGCAGTAACTGGGGCTGTGATAAAGCTGTTTCCCTGCTTGTTTTTAGGTATGATTCTCACCTTAAAGGCTATAGGGCTTCAGAGATGTATGTTCCTGGGGCCACCAAAGCTGGTAAGTAGGGGAAGGTGCAGAAGGGAGAGCAAACCCTTGAAATGTTAAAGTTCACACTGTAATTGGGAGAGGTGGTGGCAAAGTGAATCTTTGTGCAGGTGTAAAATGCTGGTGTGAGTAAGTGTCAGCCAGGAGGGCTGCCTTCAAAATCCAAATCACAGGACAGTATAAGACTTCTGCTCCTTGAAACTGTCCTGTCACCTTGTATCCTGATAAATCATCTTTTGAGAGAAGTGAGTTCTTTGTTCCCTTGTCTGCTCCCTCTGGGTTTTATGTCAATAGAAACTCAGTCTGATCTCCTGCTTAAGGAGGTCCTTGCCAGCCTAATGCAACGTCTGGACTGAAAATTCGCAATCCTCAGCGTTGTTTTATTTCCATGCAGTTTCTGCTGACTAATTCTATGGATGGAAGGGGTGGGGACAGTGGTTCTTTGTTATCCTTTCTCTTTCCAAACACGCTGTGCCCACTGGAGGTGGGACCCCTGCCCAGATTTGTCTGACTGGGCACTGAGCCTTTCCCTTCTCTGGAAGTGCCTGTAGGTGCTGGAAGCGGTGCTTGTCCTGGCACTGCTTGTGCCACCTCCTGATACACTGTCTCTTTTCCAGCAAAACTACTTGAAGGCCATTCGCCTCTTTCCGGGGCCTCTCAAAAGGATGGATTTAGGTATGTAGGTCAGGGGTGTGAGCAAGTGAACTTGTAATATCTTGTTTCATCTGTAATCACAGTTACATTGAACAGTAACAACTTCAGAGTAAATGCCTCTGGTTTGGATCCACTCAGAGAAAGTTTTAAACATCTGTTTTGCTCTGCTGCACTGTTCAAACCCCTCACAACAGTGTCTCCAGCTCTGTCCCTGCTGGGGGGCTGCCAGACTGACTGATCCACACAGCATTTGGTTTTAAAACTCTCTGAAGGCAATTTGCTTCCAGAGTCTGCCAGTGAGTTTGCTCACTGGTATCATGGACAAGTCCCTGAGGATGGTGGGCTTTTAAAACTTCAAATATTCATTGGGTTTTGAAGTTAGGCAGAGAAAGGCAAGGGGAAGGTTCAGCAGGTTGTATTTAAGAAAGAAAAAGACACTTTTCTGATTTGCATTGTTGTAGAGTGTGAGTCTCTGCTTATGAAGGTGTTAATGCTCTGTTTGATCTCTTCTTAGCTGTGCAGTTGCACACAGAGCCCGAGTACAAGGATGAGACAATGACAGTCTACCAGATACCTCTGACAGGTGAGCACCTGATGCTGCACTGACACAGGGCAAGCACAATTAAGGTGGTTCAAGGAGTAGCTTTCGTTTGCCATCCTGAGTAAGCAGAAGTTCATTAATTTGTGTGTTTTTCTAAGGAGAAGGATCTTGTTCAAAGAAACAAGACCTGCTGAGTCAAGGCCTTGGCTTGTTCCTTTAGGTGTGGGTGGGTGGAATGATGTCAAAGCCAAATCCCTGGGTTTGGCTGTCTCAGCCAGCTGAGTTCTTACTGCTGAAAATTGTGATACTGCGAGTGCAGCACAGACTTGACAGAGTTTAACAGTTTGGGGAGGAGGACTTGTATGAGGGATGGTTCCCCAAATAAGTGACTGGAGGGCTGGAGGTCTGTATTTTGGTGCAATTTAAACATGCCTGTCATGGAAGGTGGAATGCTACTCCCGGTTTTCTTATCTGTCCCTTTTCATTGAGTGATCTTTGTCTGCTTTTACTGGATTTGGGACAGAAAAACCACTGGCTGCTGAAAGTAAATTGCCCCAGGGTCCTGGAGCATCAACCCAAGGTGAAAACAGCCCTAAAGGGGACACAGCGCCTGGATCCCCGAGAGCTGCACAGCAAAGCTTGGAAGAGAGCAAAGGAAATGAAAGCCCCAAGCAAACAGGTGAAAAACATGGAATGGCCTTTTAAACTTTAATGAGATCAAGCTGAATTAAGGGTATGCATTTGTCCTCCGAGCCATTTGCTCTCTGGAAGTGAGGTCTGTAGAGAAGCTCAGCTGGAGGATTCCATGAAGCAGAATGTGTTCTGTGCTTTGGAACCTGACACAGAACTCATAAGGGACCTCATAAGGCCTAGAAACTGGGCTTGATTCCTGCTGGGGTGTGATTAGTCCCTGTAGTAGTTTACTTCTAGCTGGGGTGTGTGCTCCAGCCTGTGTAATTTAATTACAGCTGTATGTTGGGCTGATTGTTTTTCAGTCTTGGCTTTAGTTTGGTTTCTTGTAGCTGAAGCCATGGGCTCTCTGGCCTTGGGTGCTCGTATGTTTTGCTGCTGGATTCCAAGTTGGGTGGATGATGTTCCCGTGTTGCTCCTGTTAATGCTTTAGCAAATATTGGCACATTTTGGTTTTAAGGAAAGTGACAGTGAGTGATGATTTTGAGTAGTTTTGCTTTCTTTTGCAGGTGGTGAGCAGAAGTGTGCAAGTAGGAATGCTGACCTGGTGATGGCTTTTCTTTGTAAAGTAAGCTTGGGCACAGAGGTCTCTAAACCAACACAGAACACATTGGAGAATAGAACAGCATTTCTGTGGGAAGGGCCCTACAATGATCACCTGAAATCCCAGAATGGTTTGGGTTGGAAGGGACCTTGAAGATAATCTAGTTGTAACCCCCCTGCCATGGGCAGGGACACCTTCCACTAGCCCAGGTTGCTCCAAGCCTTGTCCAACCTGGCCTTGGACACTTCCAGGGTTGAACCATCCAGTCCAAGTGCCTGAGCACTTTGGGCTGCTCAAAATTGAAAGCATATTATTGAGGGCATCTCTTAAACACTGTCAATACTTGGGGTATTGACCACCTCTTGGGGAAGCCTGTTGCAGTGTTTGACCTCCCTCTCTGTAAGGAGATGCTCCCTGATGCCATGAGGACATTTCATCTTGCTGGACAGATGGAACTGGAGGCAGCATTTTCAAGTAGTACTTTGCAGCTATAATGTGTTTCTGCTTTTCCGATGTTGGAGTTGCTGTAGCAGGAGTAGGACTGTGTAAAATTGGAGATGGTTTTTTACATGTGTTCTTTGTGGAGCAGCTGTTAAGAGTGTGGAGGTTCCATTCTTCCTCAACCCTCCCAGCAGGACAGGCTGTCCTGCTTGCTTGGCTAAAGGAGGGAGCAAGAAGCAGCAGCCTGATCTTGGAAAGCAGACAGGCTGGTCAAAGGTTTTTGGGTTAAATTAGAGCAGTGGCTGTGGAACTGAAAAGGAAGAAAAAAAAAAATTCCTTGGCTTGTGGGGAAAGACTTAAACTGGGAGTACGTGGATCGTGTTTCCTGGCCCTCTGTATTTGGCTGATAATTCTGTTTTTCTCTTTTCAGATTCACCCAAAGAAGGGGAAATTCCTGGTAGCTAAAGCCCAGGAGATGGGGCTGCCAGTGTGAGTAGGAGATCCCAGCCTGGGGCACAGGGCAACAGCAGGCACTTGGGTGTTGTCCAGCTAAATCTTTGTATGGCCTTGTTTTCAGGGGAACTCCAGCCATCCTTCCCATAATTACAGCTCTCAAAAATGGGGAGAGCGTCACTTTTGAAGGCAAAGAGGTAAGATGTGTCTGTACTTCTGCTGTGGCTTTGCCACCCTCCCTCCTTCACTGGGCTCCCAGTGACAAGCTTTTGTGCAGAATGGTTTTCCTACCAGTAGGTACTGGGATTGTTCCATCTCTGGGCTGTTGGTGAATGTGCATGTCTGGGGCAGTTGAAGTTATGATTAAGGAAGTACACTCCAAAATAAATACCTGTGTGGGTATGGCTGGATATTTGCTGTTTGGCAGAGCTTCTTCCCCTCACCTTCCCAAAGCTGATGCAGATCTAGGAGCAAGCTAGTGGAGTTAATCCCTGCGTTTTTTAAATCTGGGGATTGAATGCCTGTGTAGCCATAACTCCCTCCTTACTGTGTTTGCACTTCTTATATCAAAAGAAGTTCAGTGGTTCCTGGGTGCAGGGTCTGAATCTCTCAAACACTGGAGTGAGAGGCAGAGCCAGCTCTGGCCATGGCCCAGGTGATCTTCAAGTGAAGGTCCTGATCTGGGAGAGAGAATTGACATATCTTTGTGTCACAAGAATTTCACAGAGCCTTTTTTTTACTTGAACATGCTTTTTCTACCTCCTGAATCTGCCATGGGAATCTAAAAGCTGCTAAAATTCCTTTCCTTAAATTTGACTGTGGTTTGCCCTGGGATCTGGGTGGGGATTTGTTGTTCCACAGTGTGCCATGAGAGCAGAAGGGGAACAAGAACTGCCCTGACTGGGTTTGCTGAGCATTGAGAGGGGCTGCTGGGGGGCTGCCTGGTGGAACAACTGCTGACAGAGCAGTGCAGGAAGGGCTGTGTGCAGACACTGTTTGTGGTGTGACCATTGTGTATCTCCTGCAGCTATTCCCTGAAGAGCTGTGCACCCCCACGGATCCTGGCCCTGTGTTCCTGGTGCTGGAGTGTCCCCACGAGGGCTTTGTGGATGCTGTGTGTGAGAACGAGACCTTCTGCAGGTAGGGGGGTCACCTACAGGCTTTGGGGAAGGAGCCCTGTGCTGAGTTCTGCCAAAGAGGAGCTCTTGTCCTGGTCTGGATGTGCTGGTTCTCGTGGCTGATGGCTGAGCTCTTTGGCACTGTTAAGGAGCTCAACATGCAAGAAAGGACTGGTGGTGCATTTTGAGGCTTTTAGGAAAGGCAGGATCTGTGGGAATCTGTGACTGTCATAGACCTGTCTTCCCTCAGGGGCCCCCAGAGCAGGAATGTGCACTGGTGTCTGGCTGGGGAGCAGTGGCGGTTGCTGCTTCCCTGGGTGCTGGAAGCCTGGACTGCACATAACAAGTCTGTAGGGCTTGTGCTGGGGCATGTTGGGTTCATGGAGGCCCTGCAGATGTTGTTGCTGATGGAGGAGAGGAATTGGCCTGTGGGGGACGGTGGAGGTGTCAGCAGATGATGGGTCTGAGCCTTGTGCTTTGGTGCTGTGGAGCCTGGAGCTCCTGGGCTGTGCTCTGAGGGTCTGTGCTCTGTCCACGAGGGGCATCTCTGGGAGCACCAGGGTGAGAGGGGAGGGTATGCCAAGGAATGGACTGAAGCACAGGTATTTTTCCTGTGTTTGAATGTGCCCAGGTACCAAGAGGGACTTCCTGAGAACCAGGTGGCCTTGGTTATTCACATAACTCCTGAGTCAGTGCTCCGAGACAGCCGCTACCAGCAGTGGATGCAGAGGTATGTGGTCCTCTGGTTACCGGGTTTGTGACTCTGTTGGCAACAGCCTGTTCTTGTTTTTCCTGAAGTACAAAGAGCTGTTGGCTGGCAGCAGGTCTCTGCTGGCTCAGGTGAGATCTTTAGCTCAGGTGTGCACGTGTGTGCAATGTGGGGCTGAAGCTGTTGTGCGTGTTCTTGTCCTCTGACAGATTTGGCCCCGGGACTCAGCATCTGGTGCTCAATGAAAACTCCTCGGCCGTGCACAACCCGCGCAGCTACAAGATCCAAACTCAGCTGAACCTCATCCACCCTGAGATCTTCCCTCTGCTCACCACCTACCAGAGCAAGGTAGGCCAGGCCCTGCCCATGTGCCCTGTGCCCTGAGCACAGCCCGTGTTCCACGTGCCCTTCCATGTCCCCTCCTCCCCGCAGGAAGCAGAGGCCGAGTGCTGGGTGCCCATCGTGCGAGGGGAGTGCCTCCTCAAGTACCACTTCAGGCCACAGCAGGAGTGGCAGAGGTCAGTGGGAATCTCTGACTTCCCGGGTTTTTGGGTTTTGTCTTGAAGCAGCTTTTCAGTGAGGGGGGACACTGTGTCAGCATCCTTTGCAGATCCTTTCTGCCAGGCTGCCAACTGTGTCTGGAGGGCTGTGTCCCTGTCCCTGAAAGTCTTGGACAAGGTGTAGGGCATGGATGAGTGAACCACTGAAAACAACACCTGACCAGTGGTTTGGAATGTTTTTTCTGTCCCTCACTCCTGTAGCCTCATGGTCCTCTGTCCTTTGCTTTGACTCATGCTGTGCACCCAGCTGTGGCTGTGGCAGAGCAGACAGGGGCAAGGAGAGAGTTTTTGGGGAGCCCAGTGAAAGACAATGTCTGAAGATCCAGAAAGCCTGATATCAGAGCTAAAAGCTCCAGGTGGTTAAACAGTTTTCAGCTTTGCTTGTGCTGGCCTTGTGGGCAAGTGGGTGAAGCTGCTCAGTGAGAACCTTAAGGGCCAGGGACCACATGGTGCAAGAGGATTCCAGGCTCAGATTTCTGGCTCTGTTGGGCAGAACAGGAGGGCCCAGGTGCCAAGAAGAGTTTAAGTTTCTCTGCTCAAGGTGTCTGAAGGCCCGTGTACTGCACGTGCTCTGATGCAGGCCCAGGGCACAAGTCTCTTATGCTTTTCAGGGGAGCCTGGAGCCCTTTTGGGTGGCTGCTCCTCTTCCAGGACCCTCCGTGCTGCCTTGCAGTGCCCTCTAGTGCCTTGCAGCCCTGGATCAGGACATGGTTCTATTCCAGGAGCTGCTCCAGTTTGGTGGAACGATCATTACTGTGGTTGGCTCAGCCCAACTAGGCCTTTTTGGGACACACCACACTTGTGGACATGTCTTCTCCTCGGAACTTGGAAAGAGTGTTTGCCCCCTTGTTGTAAGGCTGTTGTGGCACAGGAAGGGCTATTTCAGTGCCTGCTCTGCCCCATTCTGATATGTGGCCTGTTCTTGCAGAGATGCTGTGACTGTCTGTGATCACAACACCTTTGTTAGTGAAGCCTTGGACCTCCCTGACTTCCAGACCCGTGTGAAGGAGTGCAAAGAGAGCCTGTCTGCTGTACCAGGTGTGGATCAGGAACCTGGCTTGGATCAGTGCAATGGGAAGTAGGAGCTTTTGGTGCCCCACTGCTTTAGAGCCCAGACAAAGCTGTGAAGTGGTGGTGCTTGTTTTACCTTCCCTTGTAAACCTGCTGCTGAGGAGGGAAAACTGACTGTGCTGGGCATGTTGGCTCTGGAGTTACTGGGCTGGTGAACTGAATGGTGTCTGACTGGGCAGTATGTGGATAACACTTACAGATCCTTGTTGTCTGTTTTCTCTAGCAAATGTGGATGCTTATCCTGAAATTGTGTTCCTGGGAACAGGATCTGCAATTCCAATGAAGATCCGAAATGTCAGTTCCACACTGGTGAATACCAGGTAAATCCCAGTGCCCTGCATACTGCCTGAGGAGGCTCAGTGTCTCGGGGGTGCTGCCCAAGGGCTGATCTAAACAGTGCTGGTGACACAGGGTGAGTACCCCATCCTGGAGCCTGCACTTTCAGGCACCAGTCTCTCTGTAGGTGGGGAAGAGTCAAGAGCCACCTGTAAAGCCAAGCATTTAATGTCTCCATTTTACCATCTGCCCCAAGGGTGTGCTCGGCATCTGCACAAGACCAGAGTGAGGTGTGCAGACAGAACAGTCTCTAAAACCTTGGCTTGTGGGGCTGGAGCAGCACTGCGGGGTGTAGAGCACTGGGATCTCTGTTTTCCAACCCAAAAGATCCCCCTTCCCAGCATGGCCCTGCTCAGAGCTCATACAGTGGCTGCCAGATGTCCCTGTCACTTGTCTCCCCAGTGCTACCCGATCCCTGCTCCTGGACTGTGGAGAAGGAACCTTTGGGCAGCTGTGCCGTCACTATGGAGAGCAGGTTGACCAAGTGCTGTGTAACCTCGTGGCTGTGTTTGTGTCCCACATGCACACGGACCATCACTCGGTGGGTTCAGTGTGGGAGGGGGCTCTGTGCACGTGTGCTCTGCTCTTTGGGAGCAGCTGGAGCTCCAGCTGATGAGTGTGGGCTGCCCTGCTCTGCATTCCTCTCTGCATTCCTTCCCCAGGCCCTGCTCCATCTGCCTGTGTTTCTAATTCCCTCTCCCTCCCCGTTTGGAGTCCCTGGAATCATCCAGAGTTGTAATTTTTTAGTAGTGTCCAACCCACCCCCCTCTACTGTTTGCAGTAAAGAGTCACAGATGGACCAGCTGATCTGTTCTAGACTGGGCCTGAGCAGGACATGGTGTGTGCTGCTCTGTTCTCTGGCCATCACACTGGCCACTGAGGAGCTGGATAGGGACTTACTGCTTACTGCTCTCCACCCTTCTGGGAAACGTTGAGGGCCTTGGGGGCTTCTGGCCACCAGCTTGGGGCATAAGCAGTGTCAGTGTCAGCAGCTCAGCAAGTTGCAGTTATTGAAAAGCAGTAAACAAGGATTTCTGACTGCAGGTTTGTTCTGACTCCAGGCTTGCTGAGCTGTGGTAGCACTGTTGCCATTCCCTCCCCAGGCATTTCTGACTGCAGCCTCTGTCCTGTTTGTTCCCTTTGCAGGGGCTGGTGCACATCCTGATGGAGCGAAGGAGAGCTTTTGTGAGTAGCCCTGGTGTTCCACTGCTCCTGAACTTGGCTTGGGGTGAGGGGAGAGGAACTTCTAGTAGTGGAGAAGCACCAGCACTTCCCTAGATATTTCTTCTCTCTGATTTGGTGTACACCTAGTACTGATATTTTCCCCCACCTTTACTTTTCCAGGCAGCCCTTGGTCAGGCTTTCAGCCCTCTGTTTCTGGTAGCACCTGAGCAGATCATGCCTTGGCTACACGAGTACCACAACCACTGTGAAGAGATTCTCGGAGACATCAGGTGAGTGTTCTGTGTGGTGTGTGGAGAAAAGTCCTTGCTGGGTCCTTATTTAAGGCAAAACCCATCATCCATTCCCCAGCCCCTTCACTGGAGGTGACTCTGAGTCCTTCCACTGCCTGTAGAATGAGGATGTGAAGTTTGCAGAGGGCAGGATATAGTTTGTTACTCAGCTGTGCTGCTTAATAGAGGCTTACAGGCAGGCTTCCCTTCTCTGTGGGAAAAGACAGCTGGGCAAGTGGGAGAGAGAGTATTTGACAGTGGGGAAGAGGTGGTTGGGATAGTTACTGGGGCACCAGTGAAAGCAGGGGGAATGACAGACAGGTGCACCAAAGCACACCTTACCCTTGTTTGTAAGGTGCTGAACGGAGGAGGAGAAACGGGAAAAATCAGCCACGTAAAAATTAGATCAGGTTTTACTTTGTGCCTCTCCATAGTTCTCTCTTCCCTCCCTCACAGAATGATTCCTTCTCAGTCTCTTGTGAAAGGCTGTGAGAACATCAGACCTAAAGCCAAGGAGTTTGTGAGCTCTCTGTTAGAGAGCTACGACCTGGCTGAGGTAAGTTCCTGAGCTGGGGGCTCCATGGCTGCAAGGGGCAGGAGAGGACCTGGGCTCTAACACTTGTATCTGTGCTCAGTTTCAGACCTGTGAAGTCCAGCACTGTAAAAATGCTTTTGCATGTTCATTGATCCACAAATCTGGCTGGAAAGTAGTCTACTCTGGGGACACAATGCCCTGCATGGCCTTAGTGCGAATGGGTAGGTGACAGAACCTTCTGCTTGAAGAATCTCTTGGAAAAGTATCTGACATGGGCAACCCCAAACCCTTGGTGCTGTGCCTGCCATGCAATGCAAGGAGAGCTCATGTAGGCAGTTGAACTAGTCAGTCTTCAACTGAAAATTGAATATATGATGGTTTACACAGGTAAAGATGCCACCCTGCTGATCCATGAAGCCACACTGGAAGATGGCCTGGAAAAAGAAGCTATAGAGAAGACCCACAGGTGGGGTGTGTTCTGCTGTCTGTCCCTGTTAAGAAGGGAAATGTGCTGAGCTGGGTGTTTTCTTGCAGCTGGGGTGAAGGGCCCAAGTCCTGTAGAAGATTCTGGTGTAGAGCTTTTCCACACTAAAAACAGTGTGTTGCTAATTGCAGCAGCTCTGTAACCGTTGCAGCTCCTCTCAACATCCCTCAAAATAGATGGGGAAAGCTGTCAAGTAGATAGTAGTAACTCTACAGATAGAGTACCCCCTGCTTGATTACATCTTGGACCTAAGCTTAGTGGATCGAAGGGTCATCCTGCCCTTGTAACTAAATGTGCAATTCCAGTGAGTTCTGCAGCCAGGAATTCCTCACCCTGCCCCCAGCAAACAGGGGGAAACCTGAGAGCAGCTGCATGGAATTACCTGCAAGTCACAGTGCAAGAGAGCTGGGCGTGCTGGCACCTCTGGGACAAGTGTTTGAAAAAGTCCCTGTCCCTAGGGACTTGTGGAGCTCTTAAATACAGACCTCCTGTTTTCCTGCCCTTTGGAAGTCAGAAACTTGCCCCAGGGCAGGCTGCCCCAGGGAAAGGAGCAGAGTGTGCCTGTGGGGACCCTTGGGCCCAGCAGGGGTGAGGTCACTTGGTGTGATGTGACCTGTGTGCAGAGCACCCTGCCCTGCCTGTGTGTGACCAGAGAGTGTTCCTGCTTCCCTTGCAGCACGACCTCCCAGGCAATCCAGACTGGGATGAAGATGAATGCAGAGTTCATCATGCTCAACCACTTCAGCCAGAGGTACGCCAAGATCCCACTCTTCAGCGAGGACTTCAGCGACAAGGTTGGAATTGCCTTCGACCACATGAGGGTGAGTTGGGAGCTTGGGGCCAGGCCATGGGAGAGGTTGCAGTGTTACTTTAGGATGGCTGTTCGTGATTTAAATTCTCCAGTTGTATCGATATTCCATCTCCTGAAGAGCAGTCTCCTGTGAAACAGCTCCTTTAACTGCTGACAGCAGACATCACCAGTATGGGGAAAGGGTGGCACAGGGTGAGGCAGGTGCTGATGGCTCTTGAATCCAACTCTTAACACACTGACTGGGTAATTCCCTCACGCACCTTAAGTCTGTGCTTGCTACTCCCAGCCAAAAACCTAATTTTGCTTCCATCCCGATTCCCTTCTCAATTTGTGTGCTGCTTCAATGGCTTTCTGCAGCAGACATCTGGGAGGCAAAAGTTGCTACCGTTGAGCTGCAGGCAGTTGTGACATTGAGGGCAGCTCCCTGTCAATCAGAACTTGTACTGATTCATGATATTTCTGTGAAGAAAATATGAATAACTTGTCGAGCCAGGGCTGCTGGGTGCGGGTGTGCACACAGGGAGGGGCAGTGCCCTGCCGTCTGCACAGGCCACGGGCAAGGGGCAGGAAGGGAAACAAAAAGCAGTTCTCATGCAGGTGCTCTTGTGCTTGTGTGTTAGGTACGTTTTGGTGACTTTCCAACCATCCCGAAGCTGATCCCGCCGCTGAAAGCTCTGTTTGCAGATGACATCGTGGAAATGGAGGAACGCAAGGAGAAGCGGGAGATGCGGCTCCTGAAGGAGACAACCCTGGTCCTGGACAGACTGACTGGGGGGGAGAACACGGGGGCAGCGTGCCAGAAACGGAAACAGGCCAAGAACCACCAGGAAGTACCAGACAAGAAGCTTAAAACAGTAAACTGAGAGAGACACGGCTGGGAATGCTCTCTCTGAGAGAGATTCCTTGCTCTCCGCAGGCCTCGGGAGCACACGGTGCCGCCGGCACAGCAGGAAAGGGGCTGGCCTTGGTTCTGGGCTTGCTTGGTCATCATGGACCTCCCTGGACTGCAGCTCCAGCGTCTGCCAGCAGTGCCAGTCCTTGTGGAGACAGGATCTGCCACACAGCTCCTGTTCCTGGGGCTCACCCGGCCACGTGGCATTCTTTTAGCCTGAAGTTCTTCTCTCTGAGCTGTTTTGATTTTGAGGTTTATGCTAAAAGCTATTGATAATGTAACAGCAGCTGGTGTGACCTTTGCAAGAGATCAGGTGTGAGAGGCCCTGATGGGCCACGGATTTGCCAGAAGACAATGGGCAGGTCTCAGTGATAGGGGATGTAACCAGGTATCAGAACCCAGGTGACAGGAGGAAAATTAACAGTAAAATGGAATCCAGTTACTTTTTAGGTTAAATTAGGAGTGACGATACATCTGTGTTCCCATTTTATTTTGGTTTTCTCCACCGATTTTTTTTTTCAAAAGATCAGTTTTCCAAACCCTTTATTTAGAATCTGAATAAAGCCCTCACTGTCCTCCAGGAAGCTGTGTTGTATCTGGATCACTAACGAGGAAACAAACACCTGGGTTGCTCCAGAGAGTGACCTTGTCTGTCTGATTTTGCATTACAGCATTGGGATAAAGACCAAGATCTTGCCTGTCAGGTCTGGATCATGCTGGAGCGTCATGCCTGTGTTTTGTGCCAGAACAATCCTCTCTGCCTCTTTTACCCTGTAGACAGGAGCTTTGCTTGTCAGCCCAAGCTGGTCCCAATGAGTGGTGGCTTTTGAATGACTGGATCAGACTGGGAGTTTCCTCGAGCAGATTCCAGTTTTGGGTGCAGGGAACAGGAAAGCTGGCAAAGCAGGCAGAGAGGGGGGAGGACTGTGGTTAAGAGGAGTTTTCTGAGGTTTTCTGTGGATCACCTCTCCTTCTTCCCTTCCCACTGCTGCAACTGCCTGTGCTTGGAAGCAGGAGGGGACCTCTGTGCTGCTTGAATTAAGGAGTTCATTTTTGGAGGCAACTTGAAGTCACACAGCCCCCAGGCCCTGCTCAGCAAGTGATGCCAGCACATAGTAAAGACTTAAGACTTCATTTTAAGGTGATGTGAAATTAAGAAACAAACTGGAAGCAACCCCTTTTTCTTTGATGAGCTGAGCTTTAATATTCTGCTTGTCTGAAGCAGAGATGGTAACTGACAGCTGGGTCCTGCAGAAAATCTGTGCTGGGCTTTTAGGAATAGCCCTCAGGGGTTGGGGAAAGACTGAGCAAGGACCTGTTACTGGGCAGGTTTTTGTAGGAGTGGATTGGGGTGCCCAGGAAAGGGTCTGGTTATTGCTGGGCTGAGACAAGCAGCCCTGGGCCTGCACAGGATCCCTGTGCTGCTTTTCATGGAAAGAAAGGTCTTTTATTTGGAAAATAATGAAATACTTGTCACATTGGGTATTAATAAAATGCAAATCCAACAGTGGCAAGAGCCCACAGCATGCGGGATCCAGCTCCAGGTGGTCGATGTTTGTCCAGTGGGGTCGGGGAGCAGCACGGGGGGTGATGGACGGGACCTGTCTGTGCCCGGCGTGGAGAAACTCCCCGGGCTGTGCTCTGAGCTGCCCGGCTGGGGAACTGCTGGAGCTGCCGGGGATACGGGGAGGGAAGCGGGCCGGAGGAGGAGGAGGAGGGAGGAGCTGGGACCGCCCTCGCTTCCCGGCGGGACACGGGAGCGCTCCCGGGAGTTGCCCGGGCGACGGCGGCTCCTCCCGCAAACACTCGGCGGTGCGGGCGGGATGGAGGCGGCGGAGCCCGGCGGGGAGCGCGGGGTCGTGGGGCCGGAGCCCTTGGAACCCTCGGAGGACCCCGGTGCGGGGGGGCCGGAGCCCTCGGGGCCCCTGGAGCCCGTGTGCGAGCGGCTGTGGCGGGGCGCGGTGCGGGCGCTGGCGGTGCGGGCCGAGCGCGGCGCGGGGGCGGCGCGGGCACTGCGCGGGTTCGTGCGGGGCGCGGCGGGGCCGGCGCTGCTCGCCTGGCGCGGCCCCGGAGGGGAGCTGGGGCTGCGCCCCGGGCCGCCCCCGCCGCCCCCCGCCGCCAGCAAGGCCGTCTTCTTCCTCCGCCCGCCCGGCGCCGGCCCCGCGGAGCTGCTCTGCGGGGACCTGCCCGCCGACCCCCTGGCGCACTTCGCCGCCCTCCTGGAGGAGGTAAGGGGGGCTGAGGCAGCGCCGGGGGCTCTAGAGCCCCCTGAAAGGAACCCCTAAATCCTGACCCGCGGCGCTTCCAGGCGGTGTCCGTGTGGGACTGACCCGCGATACAGAATCACGGGATGGATTCCTGAGAATCCGAGCAGCTGTGGCTGCCCCATCCCTGGAAATGTTCAAGGCCTGGTTGGACGGGGCTTGGAGAAACCTGGGCTAGTGGAAGGTGTCCCTGCCCATGGCAGGGGGTGGAACGAGATGGTCTTTAAGGTCCCTTCCAACCCAAACCATTCTGTGATTCTGTGACAGTCAGTGTTGGAAGGGACATCTCAGCGCCATCTGGTCCAAGCCCCTCCTCAAGCCAGGCCACCCAGAACCAGAACCAGTTGCCCAGGACCACATCCAGATAGTTTTCAAGTATCTCCACAGATGGAGACTTCACAGTCTCTGGGCAGCCTCTGCCAGCACCTGGTCACCCTCACCATCAGAAAGTGTTCCCTGATGTTCAAAAGAGCCTTCTGCTGTTCAGTGCACAGTTACCTCAGGTGGGCTGATGTTTCTCCAAAGGGATCTTCAAGAAGTTCAAGAACTTTCTCCTTCCTGTGTTAGTAGCCTGACCCAGAGAGCATTGTCTGAATTTATTCCTGATGGTCCCTGGCCTGGAGAAGTCCCAGCAGGAGGCTGTAACAGGACAGCAGAGGAACTGCTTGCTTTGCAAAGTTCAGATCATGCTGTTGGTATATTGGGATGGTGACTGATACTGGATTCCCAAGAGCAAGCTGCCAGGCTGGCTCTCAGGGTTTTGTAGGTTAACACATTATGTACATGGGGAGCCCTTCTTCCAAGGTGTTGGATGAGCCCTGGGTTTTGGAAAGCTGGCTCAAGCAGCATTTTCTGCTCTATCTGTGGGCGCTGCTGGGAGCCACAGTGGGCACTGCAAACACCATCTGCTACAGGGAGGTGCTGGGGTAGGAACACTCCCCAGGTCTTAGATGCTGCTTTCTGGCTGCCCTCAGCACCTGGTTTTGCACATCCCAGCTGCATTTGCAGGCTTTGGTCCCTCCCCTGTGCAGGCAGATGTGGTATTTCCATAGGGAGCAGATTGTGCCTGGATTTGTTCTCATTTTTCATGGTTAACAGAATGATGGTGTCAGGCCAGGGGCTGGGGTGGGTCTGTGTGAAAGAAGCTTTTGTCACAAGGTTTTAGGACAGTCTTAGAAGAATTTTTCAGTGAAATAAACATTTTGTGTCAGACTCTCTGTGAGTTGTTTGAGGCATCAGGAACTGACCTGCCAAACCATGTCTGTGGGTCACAGCTGGGGCCACCTCATCTGCTTGTGACACCTACCCCTTGTGATGGCTGCAGGGGACACACGTTGGTGCTGTGGGGCTGGGGGTTCACTGGGGGCCAAGTTGTCATTTTAACAATACAAAAGAAAATGAACAGCTTATTTGATTGGTTATGACATTACTCTCATTAGCAGTCAATGTGATTTGAGTAATAGGGTCAAATCCTGCTAGAAGTGCAGCTGAAGCCGTTGAAGGGGAGCTCTCTGGGTCTGCCTGTGTGCCCTGGGGTTGTGCCTCCCCTTCCCAAGGCTCCCTGGGCACTGTGGTTGCTGCTGCTGATCTTCCTCAGGCACAAGGCAAAGAATCTTCAGCACCCTAGGATGGCACCTGGTGGTGCTGGGCTGCTTTGTTCCTTTTTAATTCTATGTCCATTTGTATCTGGTTTTATATCTTTAGCCTCCCTGAAGCCTGGTCACACAAAGGCTGTTTGTCACCAGGGACAACCTGGCTCCAGCCTCGGAGCCAGCCCAGGGGGGTGACAGGCACTGTTGCCATCACAAACAAGCCAGAAGCAGCTCAGGTCCAGGCAAGCCCAGCCCAGCCATGAGTCTGCATGGTGCTGGGTCAGTGCAGACCCTGCAACTTCACTGATAGAGACAGAAATCATATTTAGTGGGCTGCAACCTCAGAAAATAACCTAAAGAGTGGCTGTGCTCAAGGCTGGCAGTGTGGTTGGGGTGGGGGTGGAGGAACCCTCAGCAGCAGTAGATCCCAGGAGGTACTAGAAGACCTTCCATCTCTGCACACAGGGGGGTTCTGTGCAGGGACAGCCCTTGGGCTGGGGGGTCAGCACGGGGAGATGTGGGAAGAGCAAAGGACAAGACCCCCCAGAGCTGTCTGTAGTTGCAGGTTTGAGAGGCTGGGAGAGCCTGAGGATGGGTCAGCTCACTGTGTCTGCTGGTTTCCACCCTTCTCAGCTGCCTGGATTCAGAGGAGAGGGTTCACCAGGAACAGTGTGGGCTGGAGGTCCACCTGCCCTTGTTTCTTAAAGGCAGGGAACTGCTTGGGACAGTGATGAATATGGATCTCCAGGCTTGGCCAAGTCAGGACTGTGGGGCCTGGTGGCCTGTCTGTCTTCTGCAGCACTTTTTCTCAAAGAATCATCCGATCACAGCATGGTTTGGCTGGGAAGGGACCTTAAAAATCATCCAGTTCTGACACTGCCATGGTTCTGACACCTTCCACTGTCCCAGGTTGCCCCAAGCCCTGTCCAACCTGGCCTTGGACACTTCCAGGGATGGGGCAGCCACAGCTTCTCTGGGCAACCTGTGCCAGGGCCTCAACTCCCTCACAGGGAAGAATTTCTTCCTACTATCCAAACTAACCCTGCCCTCCTTCAGCTCCTCTCCGTTGCTCTTCCATGACTCCTGCTGTAGGTGATTGTGCCCATCCTGACCAGCCGGAAGAACCACCAGGGCTGGCCACGAGTGGTGTCACAGGACATCATCCGTCATGTCCACAACCTAAAAAAAACTGTTTTCATGGTTGTTGGCCAAGTAAAGGGCAGGACCTTGCTGCCTCTTCCAGCTGGCTCGGAGGGAATTGAGGACATTGATCCGGAAAACGAGAGATTGTGAGTATGACCCTGTGTGGTTTTATCTCCTGAGTGGGATAGAATGGGGAGTTACTGCTTCCAAGGCAGGGGGGTGACCTGACCTCTCCCACTCTGTGTCCTTTCTCTCTGAATTAAGCAAGTGGGAAGGTAGAATAGATTCAGGGAGAACAGAGTGGGGAGAGAGAGACTTGCTGAGGGTACAGCTCTGCAGGTCAGACCTTGACCCCAAAGGGATCTGGTGTGACAGTGACTGGCTGTGCAGGGGTGGCAGCTGGCTCTTTGTGGGGATTCACTTAATGACCAATGTGTTGTTGCCCACTCTGCTGTGGAGCTTCATCCATTTCCTTCTTGCTGTAATTCCTGTTTAAAACAAAGACAAGATCTTATGGGTTTGATTGTTTTGTGGTTTTGAAACATGAATCTAGGCTGTCACTGCAAAATCCAGCTGCCCAAGGGGTTGTTTGAGCTGGATCCACATGGATGAGTGGAAAGCCAAGTGATTCATGAGGTATGTTTTGTGCAGCCTGGAGCTGATTGATAAATCCCTCGTCCATGCCACCGAGTCAGCCATCATTGACTGGAGCCACCAGATCCAGAGAGCCCTGAAGAAAGAGTCCTCAGAGCCTCTCCTGCAAGGCAGCAACCCGAACCCGAAGGTGGAACTGGAATTCTGGAAGAACAGGTACCCTGTGGGCCCTGCCCAGGGCACGGTGGGCACTGTGCTGGGTTGGGTGGAGGGACCTGCTGGTGCAGACAGAGCTGCTGCTGCTGTGAGCCAAGGAGAGCAGCTGCTCGGGGTCATGCAGAGACCTGAGCTGAGGAAAACTGCTCCCACACATGAAATAATGATGATCTCAAGGTGCCTGGGAACTGCTGGGCAGCTGGCTGGGTTTAACTGGACCCCAGCACAGCTCAGGGCTACACCATGAGGGAAGCTTTTTGGAAATGCTCTTTCCATCGCTGTTTACTGGGAACTAGCCCCAGAGTGGAGCTGATGGACACCTTCTGTGCCCTCAGCTGGCTGCTGCTGGGCTGTTGCTGCCAGAGTGGGGTTAGATGAGCCAGGGATTGGAATTTGATCCTGCCCTTTGGAAACCTTTGTGCCATGTTGGCTCAGGCTGACCCGAGACAAAGCCCTGCCTGCTGCAGAGCTGTCACTGGTGCCTGCAGAAACATCACATGGCTCCTTCCAGCAGAGCCCTGCCCCCAGCAGAGCTGCTCTCATGCTCACTCCCAGCACCCCTGGCTGTCCTGCAGGGTGGGTCCTGTTCCCTGTCACCGCTGGGACTCAGTCCATGTGTAGCTGGAGGAGATCCTGGATCAGGCCCAGGGGAAGTGGGTGGTGTGGAGGGACAGCTTGTGCTGCCCCAGCATGGGTGGTGACCTGTCTTGGCTGCTGCAGGTGTGATGAGCTGGAATGCATTTATGACCAGCTGAAATCCAGGAAGGTCAGGAACATGATGGAGGTGCTGGAGAGAGTGAAGAGCATCTATGTCCCAGCTTTCAAAACCATGCTCAGGGATGTTGAGGCAGGTGAGATGATATGACAGCTTCACCATGATGCTGACTGCTGACCCCACAGCTCAGCAGCTCTCACCACTTCTCCCATCTCTTCCCACAGCTCTGGCCGAAGCTCAGGACATCCACCTGCACCTGACACCCCTCCAGGGCCCCTTGGAGGACATAGAGGCTGTTGAGTTCAGCAAGGTGAAGCCTTTCCTGGTCCCTCTGCTCCACATGGTGTGTTGGATCTGGGTCACTTCCAAGCACTACAACGTAGCTGTGAGGATCATAGTTCTGCTCCAGGAAATCTGCAACCTGCTCATCCAGCAGGTGTGTGTCTGTGGCACCTGTGTTTGCCACAGGAAGTTCTTTATGAAAGTCTCTTCTTTCCTCCTTTCCTCCATCCTTCCCTGGCAGAGTGATTCTGAATTTCAGAGGCAGGGTCAGACATGTTCAGTGCAAGAAGTCACTGTTTGCTGTGCTGGCAGAAGTGACCTCTCAGGTGTGATTTTGCTCTTCCAGGCCGTGGTGTACCTGTCTCCAGAAGACCTTCTGAAAGGAGAGATGGAAGAGAGCCTGGGCAAGGTGCAAACAGTGCTTGACATCCTGAATGGCTTCAAAGGGGTGTTTGAGGAGAGGCGGGAAAATCTGCACATGTATTATGAGCCAGGCCAGGAAGTGAGGAAGTGGAACTTCCACTCCTGGATGGTGTTTGCAAGGCTGGACAGCTTCCTGGAGAGGCTGGAGGTGGTGAAGGTGAGACTCTGGTCTTGAAGAGTATTGCAAGCCATCAGGAGAACTCTGTAGTCATGAACTCATTTGCTGGTATCTTCCCTCCCTGTGACCTCCTCTGATGGCAGGGAATGGGGCTGCTCTTTGCACTGTCCCATCTCCCATTGCATCAAGGCCAGGACCTTGTTTGACCAGGTCTTGCTCAGTGCATTTGTCAGATAAACTGCTGTGTCCTTCTGCTCAGGTTGGTCAGTGCTCCCAAGAGTCCTCTTGGACTCCGTGCTCCTGTTGAGCAGGGGATGGGGATTTGGGGGCTGTAAATAAGCCAGTACAAACTCCTGGGCCTCTTGTGGCCTTCAGAGACACTTTAGGGCTGGGTCTTGTCTGACTTGGAGAGGCCACATGCTCCCCTTGAGCCCAGGCACCACTTGGTCTCTAAGGTCTCCCCAGAGCATTCTTTTCTTGTGGCTGAACAATCCCAACTCTCTGGAATTGATGGTTTTCAATAGGATTTGGTGTGTAGGTAACCAAACTGTGCTGGCTGGTGCAGAGAGTAGTATCTGTGGTCACAGGGGCAGCTGTGTCCTGGACTGGGACCCCTTTGGCAGCCCCTGTCTGGGAGGTGCTGCCCAAGTGCTGTCTACGTGGAGGTGAAGCTCCATACCTGCTCAGCTCAGCTTTTGGGGTTGTCCCTGAGCTCACAGCAAGCTGGACAGCCAGCAGGACATTCCTGTGCTGGAGATCAGAGCATTTCTCCTGCTCCTCTGGGAGAGCAGACCTTGTTTAGCCTGAGCAAAAGGAATGGATGGGGTGTGGGGGGCAGAGCTGCCACAGCTGGGTCAGTGGGGCACCTCCTGAGAGCTGGCACTGTGGGACCAGGCCCTGCCCTGCTCCCCTGCCGCCTGAGGTTGGGAAGGAAGGACCTGTGTCCTCCTTTCAGCAGACAAGGCCATCTAGGCAGGGGCAGTGACACCTGTGTGGGCACAGGGAGCTGTGGCTGAGCAGGAGCCTTGGGCAGTTCAAGTACCTGTAAATATCAGAGGCCCCTTCTTGGTTAATACTCCTAAAACTGGGATTCTTAGCTGTGCTGGATGATGTCTCAGGGTCTCACACGTTGCTTTGTTTCAGTCCTCTAAACACCCTTAAAAACAATTGAAGGTGTATTGCTGGTGGCAGCACATGGCCCTCTGGGGAGGGGTGTGCTGTGAGCAGGGCTTGGCCCAGGACAGGTGGGACCTGGCTCCCCATTCCCAGTTGTGTCCCTCCCCTGTGGTGTGCCTGGGGAGGTCCTTCAGCAGGGCAGCAGACACAGCACAGTGTTGTGACAACTGTTGTCATCTTCTTTGTCCCCACCTGACCCTGTGTGTGCCCCCTCTGGCTCTGCAGGGTCTCCTGACCACGGCCTTGGACCTGACAAAGCTGGAGAAGATGGAGTTCAGCGGGATTAGAGGGAGGGCCCTGGGCCAGCAGGTGCTGGACATGTATGAGGAGTTCCAGGAGGCCTACAAGGTGTTTGCAGAGCGAAGCTACGACTGCCTCGACCTGGCCAACATGGTAGGTGGGACCAGCCTGCAGAGGCACCAGCAGGACATCTATGTTCCCAGAGCAGCAGCTCCCTCTGTGATGGAGCCCTGGCTCCTGCTGGCTCCTTCCCAGCTCATTCCTTGTGATCTGATTTGTCCCTGAAGGGAACAGGGCCCTTCCTGCAGAGATTTGGGAGTTCTTGCAGCTCCATGTCTGGTATACCTTGCTGGTTCAGGACCTTAGACCAGTGCAGATGGGGAACCTGAATTCCCCTGCCTTTCCCCAGCTTTCCCTGCTGGTGTGTCTGACCTGTGCCAGTGTCCTCATCCCTTTGCTTTCCTGCTTTCCTGCTTTGGTGCCTGGTTTTATGATGAGGGCCAGCTCCACAGTCCCTGGGGATGTGATGCTCCTGTCTGGATAAACATGTGGCATCTCAGCTCTCAGAATTCAAGGACTCTGTGTTTGACTATCAGTAGTGCTTTAATTAAAGGAATATTCCCTGCCCTGTGGGTCATGGTTCCATGGCCATGGGGATCACAGATACTTGTGTGGCACACACAGGGCAAAGCCAATGTGCCATGGACAGCCAGACTGCTCAGAGCTCCCGTCCCAGGCTGTGACACCAGCAGGAAGCTGTGCAGGAAGGGTGGGAATGGCATTTCCCAAGGGATCCATGTCCCACAGTTGTGTGGGATCTCAGAGGATCTCTGATTTCCTCTGCTGCTTCCCCATTTGCCCTGGGGTCAGTTTGCTGTGGCTGGTGAGCAGGACATGGTCAGGCCTCTCCCACACCTGGAGGAGGGAGGGACAGAGCTGGGGTGGTCTGAGGGCAGTTCTGTGTGAGGGGCTCCAGGTTACACTGGGGCACTGGGGCAGCTGAGGGGGGGCTGGGCTGGGCTGGGACCTGGGGCTGGGAGTCTTTCCTTTGGTGGTGGGACCTGTCTGCTGTGGGGATGGATGGCTCGTGCTTTGCTCCCTGTAGCTCCTGGTCCACCTCTGCAGTGGGTGCCACATCCCTGGTGCTGCCTGGGACAATCCTGCTGGAAAGCCCCTTGCTCCATGTTCCCTCTCCTTTGGGAGGGAGGGCTCTGAAGGAGGGTGACAGTGTGACAGTGGCTCTGCAGGAGCTGGTTTGGTTCCAATGAACCTGTGGTGTGTTGTGTGACTCTGAGCTGTGCTTGTTCTCTCAGTAGTTGAGTTTTGTACCCTCTGTTACTCTCTAGAGCCTCTTTTTCAGCTCAAACGTGGCATCTGTTGGTGCTGGAGCTGAGCAGTGATACCAGCAAAAGCTGTTGCCTTATGCTCTCTCCTTCCAGAAAAAAGACACATGGCCTCATTTTTGGTGGCTTTGACCAAGGCAGGGCAGAAGCCCTGAAGTCTCCCCATTTGTCAGGTTCACACTTTGATTTGGACTCTTTTACCTGCAGGAAAACAAACCTAGATTTTACATTTGAGCTTCAAAGGATTTATTCCAACTGGGGCAAGAAGAGCAGTGCCAGAGGCTGATGGGAATCACAGGAACACAGAACTGCTGAGGTTGGAGAGGACCTCTGGAGATCACCTGGTCCACCTCCCTGCTCAAAACAGACACAGCTGGAGCAGGGCTGGAACCAGATCGATAACTCCAAGGCTGAAAGTGTCCAAGAGGGGGAACTTTGCAGCCCTCTTGGGCAGCCCATGCCAAGTGGTTTGGAACTGCCTTTGTTGTTGCCCCACTTGGAGTCACCTGACTAACAGAACCATGGGGATGTTTTGGCTTGAAAGTAGATGGGATTTGCAGCTCAGCAAGTGCATCTCTGGGGTTTTTGGATGATGGTGTGGTCTTCAGATCAAGTGCAGGGTAAGAGAGTGTGGAAAAAGGTCTGTCTTGCATCTAGGTTGAAGTTAGTACTCATTGGACTGTGGATCCATCCTGGAGGGCCTTGGTCCAGCCATGGGACAGGAGTGTCTCAACTCCGTGGGACTTGGCTGGAGGTTGGCCAGAGGAGTGGTTTAATTCTTGGTGAATAATAAGAAGAAATATCTCGCTGGTCTCTGTGTCTCACAGCTCACTGTCCCCCTTCCCCCAGGAGTTTGAGCAGGATGCCTTGGGTTTCCAGCAGAAAGTAGAAGACATTGACCATCGGCTGGGCACTGTGTTCACCCAGGCCTTCGATGACACACTGGACTTGGAGCACATCTTCAAGGTTGGTGTGTCCCCTCCCTTGTCCCAGTTTGCCTTGGGGAGTGACAACTGGCCTGTCCCAGGAAGTGCTGGAGGCACATGGGGCTGGACAGGGGGACAGTGACACTTGGAGCTGCTGGGCTGGACTTGGTGAGTGATGCTCAGGCCTGTGAGTCCCTCATGAGCTGTGCAGCTGGGTGGCTGTGGAAACCTTGGGAGTGTTCCTGCTCTTCCCGTTAAGACACAAACAGAGCAGACCTTTACTCAGTTTGAGGAAGAGTAGTCAAAGGAATTACTCAAATCAGGCTTTGGGATGCCATAAGTTTTACTGGTCTCTCTGTGAGCTGGAGGAAATGATGCTTTGTCCAGGATTTTCAAGGCCTGGTTCGACAGGGCTTGAAGTAACCTGATCTAGTGGAAGGTGTCCCTGCCCATGTCATTGGGGTGGAATGAGATGATCCTTAAAATCCCTTCCAACCTAAACCATTCTGTGATTCTCTGATTTCCTGGTGAGAACTGCTGTTGAACCCAGATGATCATTGTTAATATCAATTTGTTGTTTTAGTTAACATGTGGATGCATTTCGACTTTGAAAACTGAGGTTTTTTTAGAAACAAGGCTGGTTTGTTTACCAATGAATCCATCCTGCAGAGAAAATAAATGTTTTTTTCTGAAAAATTTCAATATAATTTTAGAAAAGACTGTAGAAAGTGATAGAAGTGCTAGTATTTATATTTCTGAGGGTTTTTTTTAATAATAAATTTTGAAGCATTTGAAGAATGACAGTGTGAATATGGTTCTCCCCCAGAGAAAGTCTGAGCATCTCTCATAAAGATATTCTCCATGGTGTGGTTTAGTGGGCACGGTGGGATTCGGTCAAAGGTTGGACCTAATAGTCTTGGAGGTCTTTTCCCACCTTAATGATTCTATGAAAGGGAGGAATTACTTGGAAAAGCAGGGGAAAAAAAATTCCCTTTGCCAAAGTGCCCATCAGTGCAGACTTTTGGGCTACTGAGGAAGATGAAGCATCTGGGTCAGTGAGGAAAATCCCAGTGGGTCTCTTTGCAGAGGTGTGAATATTTCCCCATTTCTTTCCCTGCTTCCCCCCCTCCTCAGTTGCTGAGCATGTTCCAGAGCCTTTTGGAGCGTCCGGTGATCGCTGCAGTTGCTGCTGACAAATGGCCTCTTCTCATCAGCATGTTCAGCACTGCCCTGGACCAGACCAGGCTCATCTACTCCAGGCACACCCAGGCAGGGCTCGAGCTCGGTGGGTGCCCTGTGCTGAGGAAAACTGACTTTACAGAAAATTGGATTTCCATTAATTTTGGGGGAAAATAATTTGCTTTTGCTAAGGAAATCAGGACTTCCCAAATTGCAAAGGTTTTCAGCCTCTATAGCTCCCTGCGGAAATGGAAATGTCTGGGAATACTCTCTTCTTGGCATTAAAGCAAATAATCTGTTGAAAATATCCTTTTTTAAAGGTGTATGTGTGAGTGGGAATGAGGGCACGTGCTGAGCTTCTCCCTTGTAATGCTGAGTATGGAAGGGGGACTTGGGAATTAAGGGTTTTGGCACAGGAGGGAATGGGGAGACTCCTGTCAGATTATGAGGATTAGTGTGTTTTTTTGAGCAGCAGCCCTTTTCCTTGCCTCAGGAAGACTGTTCTGGAACCAGGCAAGTCCTGGAGAGGCAGCACTGCTGGAACCAGTGCAGGTTAACAAAGGACAATGAGTCCAGAATTTGCTGTGGATTTGGGGAGTGTTGTTCTGTGGGGGTTAGATGGGATAGTCACAAGGAGCTCCTGGGCAGAAATCCCTCCCCTGGTGTTTGTGGGGAGCAGGGAATGCACCCCAGGCACAGGATGCCTCGATCAGCTCTGGTTCTACCACACGCTGGGCTTCTCCTGGGATCCCTCATTTAGGGTCCAGAGGCACAGGGGGATTTGTCCCAGACCTACATCATGTAGCAGACATTGGATTTCAGGGAAGAAGCTGGGAAACCAGGGCACTTTGTGCAGATGGATTCCTGTTGGTGTCTCTTTGGGATTACAGTGCCTCTTGGTGTATCTTTGGTGTATCTTTGGGGTTCCAGAGCCTGTTGGTTTATCTTTGGGGTTACAATGCTGTGTTCAGTGAAATGCTGTCTCTATGTTCCCACCAGGGTCTCCCCCCCTGCACAAGAACATGCCCCCCGTGGCTGGAGCGCTGGGCTGGGCTCGGGAGCTGCGAGCGCGGATCCAGAGGCCTTTTGATCACCTCAGGCAAATCCCACACCTGTGAGTGTCTGCTCCAGATAAGTTGCTTTATGACCATCTTGAAATCTCGTCTCCAATCCATCCAATATTCTTTCTGAGTTGAACGTTACCCAGTGGTTACAGCTCGAACAATCCTCAGTGGAAGAGGTGTGAAGTGAGTGCACTGGTGCTGTTTGCTTCCCTGCCATCTTTTTTTTTTAAAGAAACTCATTAATTGAGTTTGTTTTGAAGTGGGTAAGAGGCACAGTGGGGTAGTAGATGGGCACTTCAGCTTTTAAACCCAGTCCTAGCTTGCAATTGAAAGAAGTATTGGAATGAGAACCATGATGCTGATAACACCAAGGTCATGGGTCTGATGTATGGGCCATTCATTTTAGAGTTGGACTTGATGATCCCTGTGGGTGCCTTCCAACTCAGAATATTCTGTGATTTTGTGAGAATCTTTCTCACTGCAATCCCACTCAGCCTGGTCTCCAGGACCTCCCTGGGAGGAGCCCAACCCTTGGGTACTGACAGAAGTCAACTTTCTCAGCATTAGTCTCCCAAGATCCAGAAAATGAACCAGTGCTGGAATTCTCATCACCCAACAGTCATTCACCCAGCAGTGATCTGCCTGCAGTCTGGTGGGGTTTCTTGGGAAGGGGTAAATAGAGATTGCAGCCCGTCAGGACTAAACATAGCACTGAGCTGGTCCCTTGTGTCTCCAGGAGCTTGGAGTCTGCCCAAGGAAGGAGGGTGGTACAGAAATATGAGGAAATGATCCAGCAGCTTGACAGGTAAGTGGGGCTCAGGCCCTTTGTGAGAAAACCTTCTCCTCCTCTAAGCTACCTTCCAGCACTTATACCAGCCCAGGCCCTGGGAATGTCTCTTCCTAAGCCAGAGGGAGTTTTCTGCTGGGAGAGGAGGAGGGATCCTGTCACTGTGCACCACAGACTTCCTGGGATGGCTTGAAAGGAGAATTCTGCATGGGAGGAACAGGGGCTGTGCAGCCCAAAGAAACTTTGGAAAAAGCTGCTGTGGGATGTAGGAGCTGCTGTGGTAGAAGCCCTGGGCTGGGCAGAATTCTTTGCCCGCTCATGCCCACTCACTGACGGTGTTTGCAGTGGCTGTAATGTTTATATTCCGCAGTTTGGAGTGGGAGACATTGCCCATGACTTGGCATCTCAGTGTTTCGTGTTAAAGCTGAACTGGTTGCTCTGGGCTGACCCTTCAGGGGAGCCTCTTCCCCAGGGAGGAGATCCCTGCAGGGCCTCATCCCTGTCAGCAGTGAAGGCAGCTGAGGCCCCAGGCTGCTGGGTCCTGCAGGGTGGATGGAGGGAGCCCTGTGCCCCAGCACCAGAACAAAGGCTGGATAATGGATAATTTAGCACAGCCCTTCAGAAGGGAGCAGCCCCAAAGAGGGTCTGGGTGACCCAACAGAGGTGCTGGTTTTTGGTGACATTTCCCAACCAAAGTGCTCAGATGACAACGATTCAGAAGAGACTTTGTTACTTGGGTGGTTGGGACTGTCCATGACATGTGAGGTACCAGGCCCCTGTTCTGCCCTCTGTGTTCCCATGCCAGTGGTGTCAAGGTCTCTCTGTACTGACTGGGAGAAGTGAGGGCAGCTGCAGCCACCCCCAGCATCCCTGTGGGTTTGTGGCACCCACCCTGCTTAAACACTTTGGAAATGCCCATCAGCTGCTGATCTGTCACTTTTTAAATGCTTTGGAAAGTCTGTCTCCAAATCCGAATCCTCTGCTAAAACTGGTACTTGAGAGAGCTTTGTCCTCCTGCCTTGATGCTGTCACTGGTCTTTGGATGTTTATCTTGGAAGCCATGATTTTTAGGAAGATGGCATGGATGAGTTTTTAATATTCCTTCATGGTTTTAATCCTCAGATTGGACAGGGCTTCCATTCAGTTACATACCATGGTCTGCTGTCTTGGTAACCACATGGTGATGTTTCTCTTTTCTGTCAGGTATCAGGAAAAACTGTATTTAGACTGGTCCCAGACAGTCTCAGAAAAATCCCAGTACAACCTGACTCAGCCGCTCATCCGGCGAGACCCAGAAACCAAACTGATCACTGTCAACTTTGATCCCCAGGTAAGAACTGCTGCCACTCTCCTGCCTCTCATGGCATGTCCCCAGGCTGTGCCCCACTGTGCAGAGGTCTGGTGGGGTTGGTACCAGGTCTGTTCTCTGAGGTCTGTGGAACCCTTTCTGTGGTGGGTGACATGGATTTGCCATCCTCTTCATGGGCTCTGTTTCCTGGAGAAATATCAGGATCACAGTTTTAGCAGAGCAAATTCTAGTCAGAACCAGTGGCAGAAAGTCCCTGAGGAGCCAGGTGTGTTAACGTGTCAGCCCATCTAGACCAGTGTCAATACTGGTGTGAGGAGTGTTGGGACATCATCTCCAGAGGTGGGTTTATGTTATGTGTACCTGAAACCTGAGCTTCTGAGAGGGTGTAAAACACCCAGCAAAGGTTTGTTTTGTGACTCCAGTGTTTCCTTCACTGCAGAGCATGAGGCTGATGATAGATTTAAGTTCTGTTCTGGGTCCCCTGGAGCAGGAGCAGGGTCTGAGCCAGCAGTGAGCACAGCTGGGCTGAGAGCTTCTGGGCCCTGGTGGGAGCCAGGGTCTGTTGGCTGTAAAAACGCCCTTTGCTGGGAAGGAGAGGAGTTGCAGTGGCCTTGGAAACGCTGGCATCCCAAGCTTCCCCTATCCCTGCGGCTTGCTACTGTCCAAGGAAAGGGTTTAGGTTTTAGATCTCATTCCAGCTTGCCCCTCAGTCAAAGGACTTGTCCATCTCCTTGAAAGCTCCTTGCTAAGTTGGGAGCCAACTGGCCCCAGGGGATGTTTCCTACCCTTCCCACTGGTGATGGGATTTGGAGCCTGGCATGTGCTGAGTGTGCCTGTCCTCAGCTCCAGTCTGTGAGTGCTGCTGCTCTTCTCTGAGCACACTGAAGACAGTCTGATGTCCCCCAGGGCCTGCTCAGCAACCCCTTCATTCCCTCCAAAATAGACAGGAGCACCTGGTTTTGCTTGGAAGGGAGGATGTACTTGCAACTCTTAAGCATGGAAACGCATTCCAGAGGTCACCTTCCATGGAGGAGGGGAGAGAGGGGAAGACCCCCCCAGCCCATGATGGGGATGTCCAGACATTGCAGTGCAGAGAAGGGAGTGGAGCTCGGTTCTATCTCATTTGCCCTCTCCTTTTCCTCCCACCACATCCTACTTCTTCCACCTTTCCAGACTGCCTCCTGCACTCGTCTTTACCCCTTGTTTCTTTATTTCCTTTTTATCTTTGTCTTCACTGACACACTCTGAGTGCATCACGACTGACTCTCCTGACAGGCACTGCCTGATCCCCCCTGTGCCATTCCTTCAGAGGGGGTGTGCTTCCAGGGACCTTGGCCAGTTCTGTAGGACATTGGGGTTTAGCTGACATCAGGCAGTGGTGGAGAGGTTTCAGTCACCCCTGCCTATCACCCAGGGCAGTGACAAGGCTCCTGGCCATGCAGTTCCTGTGCTTGTGGCTTCACCTGCTTATGGTCACACCTGCAGATTCCAGTTCTCCTATGGAAAAGAGGGGCAGGGAACTGGGACCAGAGGGGGTGGGTGGGATGGGATCAGACAGAGTTCTGCCCCATACCTTCACAGGAAGGAATAACACATTCTGCTAACCTAAGGGAAAGGTGACTTTCTGGGAGCTGCACTTCAAGCTCATCTGCAGCCAGGAGAGCTCCTCACCCCCCCATTGCCCACACAATGGACTGAGTTTCTGTCACCCTGCCAGCATAACCCCAGGAGCATTTTGCCACTCACTGGGCACTGGACTGAACAAAGGCTTTTAGTCTCAGAGGGGATGTATCACACTGGCAGACCCTGCTGCTCCCTTTGTTGCAGGGAGTTGTTTATACTTGGGTTTATAATTTAATAATCTCCCTCAATCCTGTCCCATCACACCTCAAACATGCACTAGCACTGAGTGCTTTGATTGGGACAGGAGAAGCTTCTGGATGTCTTTGGTGGAAGGTGGGCACAGGATAAGTCACCAGACTTGGGGCCATGGTATTACTTTTTTTAAATTTTTTTATACTTTTAAGCTAGTCAGCCCAGTAAACCAAGAGAACTGGAGCATCTTCTCTTTCAGTTAGATAAGGGTCAAACTCTGTTTGCAGGAACAGTGTTGCTGAGAGACTGGTGATGTGAGTCCCTCATCATCTGAGGGGTGATCCACATGGATGAGGATGACTGAGAGGACCAGAGTCTGGATGGAATTTGCTGGCTGGGTAGTTAACAGAGCTCTGTGCCTTTGGCTGGGAAGAAAACCAGAGTCAGAGATCAAAGGGAGATAGGTAGTACAGATCAGGAGGTGTCCAGACCCTTTCCAGTGTGCTGCTTTGGGAATAAACCAGCAGGGAGCCCCCAGGGTGCTCAGGGTTGGTTGGAGGGTGTCTGCCAGGACATGGGGAGGGTTGTCCCGTGCTCAGCTCTGTGCCTTGTGTCCCCAGCTGGTCTCGGTGCTCAGGGAGGTGAGTTACCTGTCGGGCAGCCGGGCAGGAGCCATCCCACCCACGGCAGCAGGAATCTACTCCTCCAGGGAATCCTACCGGCAGCTGGTGGCCAACCTGGAGCTGATGGGGAACAGGTACAACAAGGTCCTGAGAACAGTGCTGGAGGTGGAATATCCCCTGGTGCAGGGGCAGCTGCAGGATGTCGATGTGAAGCTGAAAGAGGCAGAAGAAACCCTGACCTGGAAGATGGAGGGTGAGCTGGTACTGGGGGAGGGGACAGAGCACAGAACTGTGTCTCAGCAGATTCCTCCCTGTGCCCAACCTCTGTCCTCTGGTTCCCAATGGCAGTTCCCAGCTGGACAGAGGACTCTCCAGCAGAGAAGGCACTGGAGAGATGAGGAGCAGCCCCCCACTTTCTTGCTTCTTTCCACATTCCCTTGATCTGCTGGGGTTGTGGACAGGATCCTGCTACCCTCAGGTTCAGCCTGGGCTCTGGGCAGGAGAGGCTGCCCTGTGAGCAGTGAAATGGCAGCATTTGGGTTTGCAGGACCTGGCAAGGCTGGGGTTGAAGCATCTGCTCCCTACCTTGCTGCCCCCCTTGCCAGCCCAAGTGATGCCACTCAGTCACTGCTTCCTCACCCAACTGTGCAGGGAGTGGGAACCCTTTGGCCCAGCCATCTGGCACTGAGAACAACTCATCCCAGGCCACCTCATTAGCTTTTCCAGCAGGATGGAATAGTGCAGCTGGAGGTGTGTTTGTGCACTGGGATATCAGGGTGATTTAACCAAGTTCTTCCTTGAGCAGCTTTAGCTGCAAAGCAGAGCAGAGGGAGCCTCTTGGTGAGAGCAAACTGCTCATGGGGGGAATGTGTGTTTCTGTCCTCAGGCTTGTGGTATGAGCAGGACCAAGTGAATCCCTGGGGAACATGCAAAGCAGAAAATCCTCAGGCTCAAAAACTCTTTCTCCATTGTACAATGAAGTTGGATTTTGCTGCAGATGAACCCTAAGTTCCCTGCACCTGAATGCACCTGGGGCTGGCACAGCCTTCGGTTGGGGGGCCCTGCTCTGGTGGTGAGGGCAGGGACACTCAGCCTGCTGTTCCCACTCTCCCTACACTTCTCCCTCTGGGGTCAGTCACTGGGAGATCATCCTGGGTACAGGGGAGCAGGAGCTGTCAGGCATCCCCATGGTGGGGGTGCTCCTGGCCAGAAGGAGGCTGTGCTGGTCTGTACTGTGGCTTGTGGGGGAAGGAGGGAGGTAGAAGTGGCTGTGCTGGTCCAGATGAATCTCTTGCCTTAAGGATGGGTGAGAGATACATGAGACCTTGGGAAAACAGCCAGAGGCTGCTCTGAAGGGAGATGCACCAGAGCTTGGCCCAGCAGCTCTGAAAACAGGGAGTCAGTGGTCTCATTTCTCCCCAGGTGTGTGGGATCACATCTCTGGGGTCATGGAAGGTGTCCATGACCTCGAGCAGAGGCTGCAGAAAGCCAAGGACAATGTTGAGTTGATCCAGAGCATTGTGGGCTCGTGGGCATCTCCCATCCTGGAGAGGAAGGATGGTAAAAGGGACTCAGTGCTGAGCCTGGAGGATTGTCAGAATCACCTGGAAAAGCGCTACAGCCTTGTCAGAGAGGCCGGGCAGAGGATCCACTCCCTGCTGAAGGTGAGGGGGACCTTCCCTGGGGTTTGTTGGCTCCTCACAGGCTCTGTGTGTCCCTGTGCCAGTGAAAATGTCCAGAGCTGCTGCACCTTAAATGAGCTCCCTTAAGTCGTTTGAAAATCTTACCCAGTGTTAATTAATGGTGGCTCTGATGGGTGAGCTGGACTGGGGGTGTAGGGCTGTGGTCTGGCATTGCTGAGCACCAGCTGGTGACAGGACTGGGAGCAGCTGCAGCCCAGGGAAGGGTCTGGCTGCAGCCCTGGCTGCCGGAGCCACTAGAGGGGAGTGGTGCATCGGGTTTGGGATCCTGCTGCAAGGAAAAATATGCTCAGAGGTACTTACCTGCCAACAGAGGCAGCTGGCTGGGGCTGACCCTTCGGTTTCAGACTCCTTGTCCCTCTTTGGAGCAGGAGGTGATGCTGCCAGCCCAGGGAGAAGCTGAGAGACAAGAGAAAAGCTGCTGTCCCAAACTTTGGTGCTTTCCAGCATCTTTGACAGAGCTCAGAGTCCTCTGCAGACCAGGCGAAGGCCCAAAGCTCAGCTCCTCACCTGCCTGGTGCCAGGTGTTATGCATGTCAGGGACAGCCCTTGGCCTGGGGGGAGATGGTTTTATGTCCAGCCCTCTCCCGAGGGTCACTGTCTGGCCTTGGACTCTGAAGGGGAGCAGCTGGGTCTTCATGCCTCAGGATGAGCCTTTGAGACCCGCAGTGCTCCCTTCCCCAGGGCTGCAAAGCAGTCTTGAGTCCTGTGTCCTCAGAGAAGAGGGAGGAGAACAAGTGGCAGAGCTACCAAAGCTCTTCTGCACTCCATTTTCCCCTTGAGTTGTTCCAGGTGACAAAGCAGCCCTTGACAGGAGCAAATCGTGGCCATAGCACCAATAGCAACATCCATCTCTCCCGTCCCTCCAGGAGGCTGGTTCCCGTGGGCTCACTGGCATCGGTCCTTAACTGTGGGCAGCTCTCTTGGAGAACAGACTCAGCCCTGCTGTGTTTGAAGGCATCTTCTTTTTCTTCCAGGAAAACCAGAGCCTCTTACTTGCAGACCCAGCATCTGACTCCTGGAAGGCCTATGTGGATTATGTGGATGAGATAGTCCTGGATGGATTCTTCACTGCCATTGAGTGCTC
This sequence comes from Manacus candei, assembly GCF_025592945.1. Lineage (NCBI taxonomy): Eukaryota > Metazoa > Chordata > Aves > Passeriformes > Pipridae > Manacus > Manacus candei. Next base: position 11,614,624 of record NW_026138095.1, on the reverse strand, counting down.
GCTCAAGTACCTCCTGGAGAACACAGGTGACACTGGTTCCTGTCCCCTGGTCATGGTGGCTGCTCAGCCTCTCCAAAGGAAGGTCTCCTGTTGTGCTCTTCCTCATGCCCACAAGTTGTTCTCTCCTTCCTGGCTTTCCACTGGGCGTCTTCCCTGTCTCTGGGGGAGCCTCCAGACAGGGAGGGTGACTCCATCACTGGATTCCTCGGGGGGGGGATAGAGATGAATGTTCATCACTTGCAGGGATTAATGGGTAGACAAAATTGAGACATCCTCCCAAGTCTGGGCTTGGGCTTCAGCAATCTCCCACCCTCCCATGCCCAAAGCATCAAGGTGACACAATCTTTCATTTGTGGGCAGTCTCAAGAGCTGGTTCTGCTCGTGAAAGTCATGAACAAAAAACCTCAGTCCCTGAGCATAAGTCCTGTGAAGAGACGAGCTGGGCTCAGCAGCCACTAGATCAGACATCCTGCCTAAGACCACCGGGGAGGTTCACCCCCTCTGCTGAGAGCAGCTTGTGTCCAACTAAAGCACATCTCCAGGAATGCCTCCCTCCTGGCACACTGAGTTGGAGAATTGCATCCAGTTCTTCACCATCTTGTTAAAAACTTGCACATATTGTCACATTTGCATCTGGCTTCAGTTTCTGGTTGCTGCTTTTTTTTTTCATCCCTTTCTCCACTAAATTAAAGAGCCTCTTGGTTCCCGTTGTTTTTCTCGTCTGCAAGTACTTACTTGCTGTAATTGTTCAGCTCTCAGACTCCCTTTGGAGTAGCTGAAGAGCCTGGTCTCTTTAAAGCTTTCCTCAGCATGTTTTCCAGTCCTTAAATCACTTCTGTCTTATTGGTTCCCCACTGTCTTCAGTGGGTACCACCACACCAGCTGCTTTGCCAGCATTTCCTCATGTTGTGCAGACACAACAGCCCTGGACTCTGTGAGTGAGTGTTTCCCTCCCACCTGCCTGCTGTCCCTGCTGCCCTGTGTGCATCTCCTGGTAGGATGTTAGTGGTGGCTCAAGATGCCTTTTCTCCCCTTGAGAAAGATCCTGGTTCCTCCCTGCCAGATCCCAAGGCAGGGCTTGCTCCCCTGTTTGAGGTGCAGCTGGATTTGGTGATCCCAGATTTGGTATTTCACCCATCCCTGGACCCTGGCACACATGATGGCTTCTCTGACATGGTGGAAAGTCTCCTGAACAGCATCTACCACATCTCCTCGTTGGTGCCCCGGCTGGCCACACACAGCGGCTTCCCCCACTACCAGGTCTGTGGCCATGGCCCTCCCTTGTGCTGTGTGGCAGTGAGAAGGTGCCCACTGCTCCCACCTCACTGTGCTCTCCTCTCCCCTCCTGTCCTCCCCCTCTCCCTTTTCCCCTCTTCCTTCTTGTCTCTCCTTTCCCCTCTCACTTCTCCCCTCTCCCCTATTTTCCCTCTCCTTTTCCCCCATTTTCCCTTCTCTCCCCTCTTTCCCTTTTCCTCCCCTCCCCTCCTCCCCCCTGCTCCCCTCCTCTCCTCTGCCCTGCTCTCTCCTCTCCTCTCTCCAGGCAGACCTGGAGGACATGTCTGGCCTGGCTGAGCTGCGCCAGGAGCTGCTGTGCCGTGTCCAGGCCGTGGTGTCCTCGTGCTGTGAGTTCCGGGGTTCCCTGGGGCGCTATTCCCACGTGTACGGGGAGGACCGGCGGGAGCTGAGCCGGCAGTTCCTGTTCTATGGGCGCGTCCTCACGGCCGCAGAGCTCGAGGCCCAGGACATGGTCCCTGAGGCACCGCCCACGCTGCAGCAGTTCAGGGAGCACATCGACTCCTACGAGAGGCTCTACGAGGAGGTGACTCACATGGAGCCCCTCAGCACCTTCCAGGGCTGGGTGAGGGTCGATGTTCGGCCTTTCAAGGCGGCCTTGCTGAATGAGATTAAAAGGTGGAGCTTGGTGTTCAAGCAGCATCTCCTGGAGCACGTCACACACAGGTGAGGGCTGCTCCTGCCTCTGCTCCTGGGACCTGCCCTGGGATTCCTCTTGTCTTGACTGGACTTTATTGTTTTAGACTGATAACCAGTTGAGTCATAGAATACCCTGAGCTGGAAGGGACCCACAAGGACCATCGAGTCCAACTCCTGGCCCTACACAGGCCACCCCAACAATCCCACCATGTGTCTGAGAGTGCTGTCCAAATGCTTCTTGATCTCTGGCAGCCCAGGGGTTGTGACCACTACAATAGCTAATAGAGGAGAAGGGTCCATGGTTTGTGCCAGCTCCATCACATCCCTGTGTCTTCCATCCCCTGGTCTCTGCTGGCGCGTAAACTGGGATCAGTGATGTGAACTTGGTACCACTGACATCCCTGAGGCAGTGGCCCTGGGACCTGCTGTGTGGCATTAAACAGGGCATGTGTTTGCCTGCTTAACCTGAGGCAAATAATCCCATCTCTGCTGGGGCTCTGGGCCTGCTTTGTAGGATTAGACGTTGGCCATCAGTAAAGCTGCATTAGTGTGCCATGGGGTACTTGCTCTGTTTCTGAAGGCATCGAAATTCAGGCAGCCTGTCATGAGGAGGTAGCTCCAGGTTACAAAAAGGAGGAGTTTGGGCTGTAAGTTTAGAAAGAACACATTCCCTGCTCTGAAGAGCTGCTCAGCCACCAGATCAGTGTAGGATGATGCCCCGGCTGATTTACTGGTCACAACTTCAGTGAAGTTGTGAAGGGTGTCCCAGGTCTTGCCTGCTCCCATAGAAGTGTTCACAGACATCTGTAGAGGAGGCAGCTGCGTGGGGTGGTGATATGATCTCCTTTGTCTTTCCAGCACCATAATTCTGTTAGATAATTTCTGTGCAAAGAGGTTTTTGTGTAGCTGTGAAGGAGCATTTAGGAGTTGTTATTGAGAGTCCCTGACTCAGCAGTTTATTAGGTGAAGTATTTAAGGATGCATTTAGGCCCAACTGCATCCACAGAATTTAAGTGGGCACTTAAAAAGTAAGTGCTTTGAGAGGTGGACAGTGGATGTGCTGGGAAGGACCAGAGACACGGGAGCCCATTCTGCCTCTGCTAAAAGTACCCAGTAGCTGGTGAGGTTAAGAACAGGGTAAGCAGGTATGGAAACATCCTCCAAACACCATCCTTGTCTCTGATGATTTATGGCTCAAGGACTTTGAGAGACAGGGATCATGCCTTTGTTTTTAAAGACCTGGATGGATTTTTTCCCTCTTACAAATGTCTAGTTGTTTTTCTGAACTGCTGTGAATTTGTATCACCTGCACCCTCTGCCTGCAGGGAGGGAGTTGCCTTGTCAGGTGAGGCAGTGTATGAAAAAGAATCCCTGTTTGTTGGAGCTTTGCAATCTGGTGGGTTCATCTGGGAAGATTGGATTCTTCTGTTGGAAGAGAAGGGGTGAAAACTGTCACAGAATCATAGAATGGTTTGGTTTGGAAGAGACCCTAGACATCGTCCAGTTCCACCCCTGCCATGGGCAGGGACACCTTCCACTGTCCCACGTTGCTCCAAGCCCCGTCCAACCTGGCCTTGGACACTTCCAGGGATGGGGCAGCCACAGCTTCTCTGGGCAACCTGTGCCAGGGCCACCCCCACAGCACAGACTGTCCTCTCAAAGGCACCTCTGCAGAGCCCCCCTGAGCTCACTGTTCCGTGACACTCCTGCTCAGCTCCCCTGTCCCCAACCTGGGAAGTCCCAACCTGTCTTTGTGTTCCTTGCAGGAAGCTGTACCACATCCAGGGATCCTTTTGAGCAGTCCTGCTGCCCTTAGCATGCAGTGGGCAAGGAGAGCCAGGCCGTCCCCGTCCCTGCCAGCCCAGCTGCCTGTGGAAGGCTGGATGTTAATTCCACAGGAACTGCTCTGATTCTGTGCCTCCCTGCTTTGTGCTCCACAGCTTGGCTGACCTTGAGGAGTTCATCCAAACTGCTGAGAAAGGGCTGAGCAGGAAGGTCGAGAAGGGGGATTACAACAGCCTCGTGGAGGTCATGGGACACCTCCTGGCCGTGAAGGAGCGACAGGGTGCCACCGACGCCATGTTTGAGCCCCTGAGGGAAACCATTGACCTGCTGAGGGCCTACGAGCAGCAGGTGCCAGGGGAAGTCCACCAGCAACTGGAGGTGGGTGAGAACCTGTGGTGGACACACAGTTTGCCAAGGAGCAGATGGCAAAGGCAGCAGGAGCCGAAGAGCATCGCAGGAATATTTAAGGCCCTGCTCCCTGTCATTAGAGGGCCTCAGTGGATAGTATTTTGCTATTGCAGGATGTGCCTTAATAGCTCTAAATTTTGGAGTTATATTGAGATTTTTCTTTTAAAGCAGAGATTAAGCCTTTTGTTATGTATGAAAAACATAGAATTGCCTGCTCCAACTCCCAGCGATTACTCTTGAAAAAATTAATGCATTTTCAAATACATCTGTTAATTAGGTTCAATTATAATTATTTTTAAATAAGCTGGTTCTTAGCAACGATGGAGATGGGAAGGATAATGTTGGCAGAGGAGTTGCCTTCTCACAGGACTTCAGGCCTCCACTGTGTCTGAACCACCGGATCTGCTTGACCCAGAGGGCCTCACTGAGAGCAGGTTATGAAAGTATTTTGGCACCTTTTCACATGTGGCTATGATGAGTAAGTTTTCTTTTGGGAATTCCTTTCATTTCTAGAAAAGGGACCGTGAGATGAAGGTTAATAATGATGGTGAAGTGCCCAACCAGCTTTGGGGACAGCACTGGCAACAGCCAAGGGGATGCAGTGGAGAAGTGTGTGGCTGCCTGCTGATGGGTGCCCTGTGGACCCGTGTGGGCAGGGGGTGTGTGCAGGGCACAGGGTTAAAGCAGGAGCTGCTGGGGAGGAGTTCCTGCCTTGCAAAGGCTCCTGTTCCCTGCTGCAGGCTCAGATGGAGCCGAAGGGGGTTTAGCAATCCCTGGGTTTTCTGCTTGTGCAGCCTGATCTGTGGGGGGTCGGTCACCAAATCTGGAAGAGTTAAGAGTCCTAAAGATACCCAGGGTCCTGCAGACCTCTGAACACCAGCAGGGCTGCATTGCATGGGTGTTCTGGCTGCTGCAGCATCTTTGGTCCAGCATGAAGCTGGAACCTGACTCTGCTAATCCCTCTGCCCAGGAGCTGCTGCTGTGGTGTCTGTTTGTGCAAGTACATTCAAACAACTGATTTATTTTCCTCATAGAAGAAATGAGGATGTGGGGCAGCCCTGCATATGCAGGAGATAACAAAAAACACTTATCCTTTCTGGCAAGTGGCAGCAACACGTGTGTGAATGATTGATTTGCTCCTGTGTAGGGTGGGAAAACCAGTAGTTCCTGTAGGTACTGCTCCTTCTGTGGCTGTGGAGATGGATGGGTGTGGAGCTGGTAGTCAGTAGGAGAAAAGGAAGCAGCTCCATGTGTGCCCTGCTGTGGTCCTGGATAGTGATTTCTATTTGGAATGAGATGTGCCAGGGAGAGACCCTTCAGGAACCCCACTCTGGTCACCTCTGCTGCCTCAGAGCTGCCTTCAGTTATTTCCCTTCTTTTCATAGTGTTGGTGGGTCTCCATTAATCTCCTCAAATATGTGAACTGGGCTGAAAAGAAACCCAAAATCTTTCCTGTAGGCTTGGACAGTACATGGGGAAGTGGGGAGAGCACAGCACTGGGGCTTGGGGACAGCAGAGCCCTTGGTGTCAGTGCCTGGGCTGAGGGTATGGCTGGAGAGGCCCAGTGAGGAGAAATAAAATCCCTTTCTGAAGAAAATGCCAGGTCTGGAGGGGGCATTGTCAGCAGTGCTGTGCACTCACAGTTGGAAGCAGAGCTGAGAAAGAACCCAGTCTCATTTGGTACTGATGTTGTATACACATCCTGGAGGGATTTGCCCTGTAGGGCTTTCTGGAGTCCTCCTGGTATAACATCTCCTGGCAGTAAACGTCCCAGGCTCTGTTCCTTTAGCTCTGGGAAGCCAGAGGAGTTTGCATCCACATCCATTCTCCTGCCTTCAGCTGTTCCCAGCAGGTTCCAGGCCCTGATGGGCTCGATGTCAGAATCACTGTTCTCTCTTGAGCACTGAACCATCCCGTGAGCCCAGGATTGAGTCTGGGATCTTCTTCAGTGGTTATGAACATGTTTTTACAATCAGAACAGTCAGTTGTAGGGTCTTGGTCTTCATTAGTGTTCAAAATTTTGAATAAGTGGGAATATTTATCCCAAATTGTGTCTTTAGCCTTTCATAGAATCACAGAATTGTTGAAGTTGGAAAAGATCTTTAAGATCTCACCCCAGCACCACCACCGTGTTCACCACTAAACCATGTCCTCAAGTGCCACATCCACACATTGTTTGCATACTTCCAGGGATGGGGGCTCCACCACTGCCCTGGTCAGCCTGTGCCAATGCTTTGCAACCCTTTCTATGAGTTTTTTTCCTAATATCCAATCTAAACCTCCCCAGGCACAACTTGAGGCATCCCAACAAAACTTTCTTACAGTCTTAGACACGGAATCTGTTGCTTTTCCTGTTCTGTGGTTACCCGTGAACAGATCAGGCACATCTTACACTGAACAGCAAGTCCTGCCTCCCAGCAGTTCTGTTTTGCCCACAGGAGCTGCCAGAGAAGTGGAACCACGTGAAGAAGCTGGCCCTGGCTGTGAGGCAGCATGTGGCTCCTCTCCAGGCCAACGAGATGACCGCCCTGCGCCAGAGCTGCGCCGCCTTCGACGCCCAACAGCTCCACTTCAGGGAGAGGTTTGGGAGAGAAGCTCCCTTCAGGTATGGACAGGTTATACCATCAGGGCAGCCCTGAGGGAAAAAAAGCTCTATGTGCTCATCTCTGCGTGTCCTGAGGATGCAGAGCCCTTCCATACCTGCTCCCAGTGCTGTGCCTGGGGTGTTGTGTCCCTGGGAACACTGTCCGGTGTTAGTGGTTTGGATGCTGAGGGCACATCGTTACTTTAAGGTGGCATTGGTAGTGCCATGTAGTACCATCAAGGTGTACTACAGACCTTTCATCTCTCCCATGTCTCTCAGAGGCACTGTTTAGTTTATGTTTTCTTTAGAAGTTGTAACAATGTCACTTACGAATAACAAACATTTATTTCTAGGTTTGACACCGAAAAGCCTTATCAACTGCTGGATGCAAAGCACGTGGAGATTAAACAGATGGAGTCAGCCATGACCTCGATTTCTGAATCAGCTGGTCTGTTTGAAGTCATGGTGCCAGAATATAAACAACTGAAGCAGTGCAGGAAGGAGCTGTGTCTTCTCAAAGAGCTCTGGGATATGATCTCCCTGGTGAACACCAGCCTCAGTGACTGGCAGACCACCAAATGGGTGGATATTAATGTGGAAAACATGGATCTGGAGTGTAAAAAGTTTGCAAGAGAGATTCGGAATCTGGATAAAGAAATGAGGGCATGGGATGCTTTCACTGGACTGGACAGCAAGGTGAAGAACATGCTGACGGCCCTGAAGGCGGTGGCAGAACTTCAAAACCCTGCCATCAGAGAAAGGCACTGGAACCAGCTGATGCAGGTGACGGGTGTGAGGTTTGTGATGGACTCAGACACCACGCTGGCTGACCTCCTCAGGCTCAACCTGCATAAATTTGAGGGTGAGGTCCATGGAATTGTGGACAAAGCAGTGCGAGAAATGAGCATGGAGAAAGTGCTGAAGGAGCTGAGAGCGACTTGGAGCACCAGGGAGTTCCAGTACGAGCCTCACTCCCGCACCAACATCCCCTTGCTGAAGTCAGATGAGGAGCTCATTGAAACTTTGGAAGACAACCAGGTGCAGCTGCAGAATTTGATGTCATCCAAATATATTGCTTTCTTCCTGGAGGAGGTGTCTGCCTGGCAGAGGCAACTCTCCACTGCCGACTCTGTCCTTTCCCTCTGGTTCGAGGTGCAGCGCACGTGGTGTCACCTGGAGGGCATCTTCATAGGCTCAGAGGATATCCGGGCACAGCTGCCCCAGGTGGGAAACCTCAAATCCTGCTTCCTCTTTGGAAAGCATTGAAGAAGAGCCTCTATTATTAAATAGAGTTATCTATAGTGCCAAGTTGCCCCAAGCAGGGCTTTTCTCCCACTGCTTCTCTTCCTGGAGGCTCCCTTAGTGCTGTGGTAGTTCCATGGGATGTTTTTGTGCCACAGGTTGTGCCTGAGCTGTGCTGAGAGGCTGATTTTCTCCCCTCCACTGCTGCATAGCAAATACAGAGTTGCTGGGGCTGGGCAGGAGGCTGCTGGTTCCTTCAGTACTGCAGGTGTGTTCGCTCTTCCCTCGGAGGGGAGAGCACCAGGAGAATTATTCAGGCACTGCAAATCCCAGAATCACGGAATGTGCTGAGTTGGAAGGGACCCACAAGGGTCATCAAGTCCAACCCTCAGCCCTGCACAAGACCATCCCCAAGAGTCACACCATGTGCCCCAGAGGATCATCCAAACCCTCCTGGAGCTCTGGCAGCCTTGGGCCTGTGGCCCAGGCAGCTCTGGCAGCATCCCCTCCCTGGCCTTCAGTGCTGGTACAGGGGGAGGGCAGCTCTTCTCCCCCTCCTGCTTTGGGAAATGGAGCAGAGTTGTCGTTGGTGAACCTCTCAGGTTGGCTTTGAGTCCAGCTTCCAGAGTTATTCCAGCCTGGCAACCGTGCTGAGGAGGAACGTGCCTTTCACTGAGGAGTGAGCTGTAGGTGCAGTGTTCCCACTGTCCCTGTACCTGTGCAGTGTCACTGAGGGGGGACTGGCCCCCAGACAGGGTGTGCACCTGACAGTTGCCCACCCTGTCCCCATCCCTTCCCTCTGGGCTACTTGGGCTGTTCCTCCTCTGCTCTGGTGAGTGCTGGGCACACCTGGCTTCCCACACTGTGTGTCCAGGGGCTGGTCCCAGAGCCCCAAGGGTTGTCCTGTGTGCCAGCATAATGTGACATCCAGCAGCTCTCTGGGGGTGGGTCAGAAACCACAGCATGGTTTAACCTGCATCTCACAGGGTTCTGCACCTCAGCACCCACCCGGCAGGTGCCACGAACCAGTAGCCAGTTCCCTTCCATAGCAGAGGATGAAGCTCAGATCCTCTGGAGGCTGAACCTCCTTGGGATGCATCCAGGGCTGGGGAGTCTGTGCTGACAGGGCCAGGATGCACATCTGGAGCTGGCTGACAGGCTGGGAGAGCTGGGGGTGTTCAACCTGGAGAAGTGAAGCCTCTGGGGAGACCTTAGAGCCCCTTCCAGTGCCTAAAGGAGCTCCAGGAGAGCTGGAGAGGGACTTGGAACAAGAGATGGAGGGACAGGACAAGGGGAAATGGCTTCAAACTGACTGAGGGCGAGTTTAGTTTTGATATTAGGGAAGAAATTCTTCCCTGTGAGGATGTTGAGGCCCTGGCACAGGTTGCCCAGAGAGGTTGTGGAATTCTCATCCCTGGAAGTGTCCAAGACCAGACTGAATGGAACTTGGAGCAACCTGGTTTAGTGAAGGCAGGGGGATCTGGATAACCTTTAAGATCCCTTCTAACCCAAACCATTCTATTATTCTATGATTCCATGAATGACTTCAGCCACAGCCTTGCTACAGGGGCTTAACACAGGTTAGCGTGGAAGTGTTCCCAGGAAAGCTGGGAGCACTTTTATGCAGTGTCCTATCTCACTCAGGAAGCTCAGCTTGGGAAGAAAGGGGGAGCAGGGACATTTTGAACATAACTTATCTATTTTTCACTATTTAGCTTCAGAAATTCATGGTCTCTGTTGGGTGTCAGGGAGCTCCTCTGCTGGTGGTCTGGGGTTCCATGGCCCTACTCAGGGCAAGGAAGGGCTCTGCTCTTCCAGCCACCACACCCACATCAGGATGGGCGGTGTGGCATAAGGGGACAGCAGAACACCCATGAGATTGGTGGCCTTTCCCCCATATGGGAGCATCTCCCCTGCTGTGATCAGGGAAAATGGATAATTTATCTGGAATGGGAGATGAAGAGTCAGGAGGAGCTATTCAAAGGGGAATTCAATCCTGTGGGAATGAGTGGTCCTAGGGATTGGCTTCTGCACAGATCACTTTATCCACAGCTCCTGTGGGATACAATGACAAGGCAAAGGCCTGATTGGGAACTTGTTCCAGGCACATGGGTGGGAGAGCCCTTGGGGAGTGGAGGAGGGGTCCCCTCTGCACTGGCCAGAAGGCTCTCTGCAGAGGAGCTTTCCCCTCATCCCAAAGCCACACTCAGAGGATGGGATCCCTCAGCACACAATTTGTGTGTCACTGTGACTGTGTCCTTTGTGTCCCTTTTTAGGACTCCAAGTGCTTTGAAGGGATTGATGTGGATTTTAAAGAACTGGCCTATGAAGTTCAGAAAACCCCAAATGTAGTTGAGGCCACCAATAAACCAGGTCTGTCCCAGCAGCTGGAGGACATTCAGAGGAGGTAGGTAGAAGGTCAGTCCCAGGATTTTGTTAGAGGGAATCAGCTCTAAGAAGCTGGTTGATATTGTGCTCCAAGGCTGTTTGTGAGGCTGTGCATTATCTGCATTCACAAATCTCAGCCTTTCCGACCTTTCTCAAGTCTTTTTACTTGTGACCCATCACTCTGAAACCCCTGAGTGGAGTTTGGCTTTGTGTAGGGGCAAATTCTCATCCTGACTATTGATTTGCACACGTTAAGGGCCATCCAGGTGGTTTGAACAGCTCATGGCCTCACTGCCACCCAAACACAGTGTCTGAAATAGCTTTATAGGGGTGTGAGAAGAGGATCTAGTTTGGATACTGGGAAGAAATCCTGCCTCTGAGGGTGGGGAAGCCCTGGCACAGGTTACCCAGAGAAGCTGTGGCTGTCCCATCCCTGCAAGTGTCCAAGGCCAGGCTGGATGGGGCTTGGAGCAACCTGGGCTAGTGGAAGGTGTCCCTGCCCATGGCAGGGGGGTGGGACTGGATGGATTTTGAGGTCCCTTCCAACCCAAACCATTCCATGGTTCCATGATATCTGCAGCAGAGCTGAGTCCATGTTCTTTAATTTACAAAATTATCCCTGTGTGTGACACAAGGTGTAACAGCTCCCTGGGAAAGACCTGAGTGTCCTGAGATGGAGACACTGCTCACTTAACATATGAATGCACCTGAAACACACTTCAAAGTTCCCGTGGAGCTGTTCTGGCAGTAACAGCTCTCCATTTCAAATAAAGATTGGATTTTATTTTCAATCGGATAAGGCCAATGTTCCTCACAGAGAATGTTATTTAGGAACTTTGTAAGCTCAGCAGCAGTTTAGCATGTGAACACTGCAAGATTCATTTTGCAGATCGGAGGAAACTGGTTTCCTTTCATGCTTTGCAAACACAAAAAGCTGAGTTGGTTGGAATCAGACTTTAAAATGTGGCTCATTAGAATAAAAGCCGTTCTGGAAATGTTCATCCCCGTGTGAAACCACCTGTGGCAGTTTAGAGCTTGTCTAAAACAGTAGGTCAGACTGCAAATCTTTCCAACCTCTTCTTCCACCTCTGTTTCTGCTTTTTTATGAGGCTACCCTGGCTCTTGGGTGTTTGACCCCGGAGTAGAGAGTGAGCTGTGAGTTACTTTGTGCTGTGTTGATCTGTTCAGGAATGCTGGAGGGCAGCTGCAGGCTCAGCTTGTGCCTTGGATTTCCCCATGGTGGGGAGAAGCTGCTTGATAACCCAAAGGGCAGCACGAAGCATGGAAAGATCTTTAGCCCCCTGTCCTGGGCTCTGTTCATCTGCTTTGTCTCCACAGGTTGTCTCTGTGTGAGAAGGCTTTGGCTGAATATCTGGACATGAAGAGGTTGGCCTTTCCCAGATTTTACTTCATTTCTTCCACAGATTTATTGGATATTCTTTCCAACGGCACTAACCCACACATGGTAAGCCTTGGAGTGCATCAGCTTTGCATTTTGCAGCTGTCAAGAGTGTCACAGTGGAAAATGCAGTCTTGAGACTCTGCAGTGTCCTTTCTAGAGGACTTTTTCTCCCACCCTCATGTGGATTAACAACTCTTTCACAGCTCATCTTCATCTGTCATTCTGGACAGGCAGCACGTACCCTGGGTGTTTTCTGATCTAACTCTGGTGCTGCTTGTGGAAGGTTCTGGGAGCTCTGCACTGAGTAGAGCTGTGGTTTTGGTGCCATAAAAACTGGGGGTTTGTTTCTACTGGGACACAGCGAGGTGGGAGGAAACCACCTTGAAAGTCTCATCCAAAACTTGAATCTCAACCTGGGATGCCACTAAACAGCATCTGCTGTTGGAAGAGCCACAGACTGGTCATTCCAATGTGGAAGTGCTGATCACTGGTGGCTTGGAAAGGTCCCTTTCTTAGGGCAGAAAAGGCATTTGCTAGTAACTGCTTCTTCCTTCCCCCTTGCGAAGGGCTTTGGGGTGTCCTGATCGTAGGGGCAGGGAAGCACAGCACCTGGAGGGGGTGAAGCACGTGCTGGTCAGACAGTGGCCATGGCTCAGGGCCAGGCTGTGTGTCTGACCCTCTGCACCACTGACTGAGCAGGCTCCTCTGCTCCAGGCTGGGTTCCTGGGATGGTGCCTGAATGCCGGGTGGGGGGAATCACTCCAGACACACCATTCCAGCTGCTGTCTCGGCAGGATTGCTGGGGAGGAACTGGTAGGAACCTTCCTGTTGTAGGAAATGGCTTCCTGCTGTTCCCAAGGGTCAGGCACCTCTATCCCCCATGGGCAGAGCTCAGAGGATTCAGTCCTGTGGGTGCTTTTCCATATGGAGCATGGCAGTATTGGGGTTGGTTATTGGTGCTGCTGGAGCTGTGCCAGGAATCCTCAGCTGCTTCTCTTGGCAATGCTGTGCCCTGACTTGCCTGGTTTGGGAGGCATCATTGGTGTGTAAACCCAATCAACATGTTCACAGCAAATGGAGACTGTTTGATAAGGAATCAATTCCTTATTCCACCTTTCAGTAGTGAGTAATCTCTCCTTCTTTAAGCTTTTCCTCATTTTCTGTGTTCATATGAGCACGTGAATGGGGCAGGTTTAAAAATGCTGTTGTTGCCACTAAACTTTAACTTTGCTTGGATCTGTTTTCTGCTGCTGGGTGATTTAAGCCCACAGAGTGTCATAAATACACAGCTGATTGATACTTTAAATGGAGAGAAAGAAAACACAGGAAGCAGAGGAAAACTGCTGTGCTGAAGTGCTCTGTGGAGTAAGAAGAAATTCCTGGTGCTTTCTGTTATTCAAAACTATTTGCAGTAAAATCAAAGCAAATGTCAAGTGGGATCATACCTGGATACACTCTCAGCCTTTCCACTGTAGTTTTAAAGCCTGATAATTCCTAAAGGAGGATTAAATACACAATGATATTTATCTGCTTGAACTGGATATTGAGCTGGGGCAGAGTCAGGGGTATTCCAGGCTCCAGTGGCAGGAATGCTCCGAGTGCTGGAGCACAGCCAAAGCCCTGAGACTGGCCAGGGGCTAGCAGTGGACACTGGGAATTGCTGAGCAGAAACTTCCAGATGTAGGAAAAGGTTTCTATGGTTTATGTGAGATTTGAAAGCAGATGTGCTTATCTGGGAGGAGGCTGAGTGCCTGTGGCTTCTTGATCCACTCTGCATCTTCCAGGATTGGGCCCTGCTTGATCACAGGTAAGAAGATTGATGAGCTGTGTCCACCTCATGAGGAAGGTTGGAATCCTCTGGGGCTCAGTGAGTGAGAATTGAACAAACAAGTCACAGAATCATAAAACAACCTGAGCTGGAAGGGACCCACAAGAATCATCGAGTCCAATTCCTGGCCCTGCACAGGGCACTCCAACAATCCCACCCTGTCCCTGAGAGTGTTGTCCAAACCCTCCTGGAGCTCTGGCAGCCTTGGGGCTGTGCCCACTGCCCTGGGGAGCCTGGGCAGTGCCCAACCAGCCTCTGGGGGAAGAACCTTTGCCTGAGATCCAACCTGAGCCTGCCCTGACACAGCTCCAGGCCATTCCCTGGCTGCTGTCCCTGGTCCCCCCAGAGCAGAGCTCAGTCCCTGCCCCTCCTCTGCTCCTACCCAGGAAGGTGGAACTGCAATGAGGTCTCCCCTCAGTCTCCTCTTCTCCAGCTGAACACACCAAGTGTCCTCAGTGTCCTCACACGCCTTCAAATCAAGGCCCTTCACCTGGCTGGGACAGCTCTGGGACCTACCCTTCCCATGGGAACACCAGTCCTGGAGAAGCCTGCCTTTGCTGCAGTGGTGTGTAACACACAGGGATTCAGCTGGGTGTGATGTCCTGCTCTAGAAGAAGCACCAGTGACCTGCTCTGCTGGTGTTGGGAGCCTCAGCAGCACTTCTGGTGTCTCCCCCTTGGCTTTGCAAACTCATCCAGGTGTGAACAGGACAGGACTGAATCATTCTGTTCCTTCTGGAAAAGTGCTTTTGGTCAGGGTGGGGGTTTTGTGTGGGATGTTGAGCTGTTTATCCTATGCCTTAGGCAGAAATAGAAATCTGGTTTCTCCGTGAAGGAAAATCCAGGGCTTTTCTTCAGTGCAAAATTGATTTCTAGGAGGGAAAAAGCAGAAAGATTCTTAATGAAGAAAACTCCACAGTGTGCTGAGAACAGGTTGAGGTGGAGCAATGGATGGAGATCTCTCTGCACTACATGAAGGGAAATTGGGACTAGAGAATTATGTGATGTTTGAATGGTTTCTGAGCTTTTCTCCTGTGGGGGAAGTTTCAGGATTTGTTAAGACATGTCTATCTAAATGAGGTAGAAATAGATGGAGGTACTGAGAGAGACAGCAAGAGGCTTGTACTGCAGCATAATGGCAATGAGTGAGGAGATGTGGTGCTGCCAAGTGCTGTTCCAAGTCCTTGCTTTGTGAACGTGGCTGTCTCTGTCACATGCAGGGTGACCTCAGTTCTGCTTGTCCTGTCTCTGTGACTTTATTTATACAATTATTTTGCAGGTGCAACGTCATCTTTCCAAACTTTTTGACAGCTTGGCCAAGGTGAAATTCCAAGTGGACTCTGAGCAAAAGGCAATGAAGGTTGGCCTGGGAATGTACAGTAGAGAGGAGGAATATGTCCCCTTCAGTGAACCCTGTGACTGCAGTGGGCAGGTGAGAATGAGGGCCTTGTGTGTTCAAACTCTCTGTGGAATCTGCTTTTCTGCCCCTTGAGTGGCATCAATGGCCAAGACACTGTAGAGCTTCACTGCTCTTCCATTATGAATGAGAAAATCTGGAAGAGGTGCTGTGTAACTTTAATCCCTCCTTACACCACAGCTCTAGGCCCACTCTGGATGGATCCTCACTAAGTGGGGCAGAGGTGGCCCAGCCAACAGTGCAAAGGAGGGGTTTTCTATTCTAATTATTTTAAGATGTTTTGAGAGTTACTCTTACCCTCTCAGTTGGAAAAGGGAAGCATATTGAAAATAGATTAAGCTATTCCATAGTGCCTCTGCATGGCTACCTTTGGAAAGAGAAGGGTTTTTTTCCCGTTTTCCAGATCTTTCTTCTTTCATAGCATGAGTTGAAGTGCAAAATTTAAGAATCAAACTACTGCTCAGCTTTTCTGTCCCTGTAGTTGCACTTTTCTCCATGGACTATTATAAGAAGCTAAAGTATGTAATACCAGCTCTGAGCTCCCTGGTGATGGAGCTTGGCATTTAAACTGTCCTCTCAGCGAGGGCTTTGCCTGTGAAATACTAAATTCAACAGGAATTGTGTTCCCAGGCTCTCTCTTGCTGCTGGCAGATTGTGCTCAGTCCCACGAGTGACTCTGTCGTGGCCCGGAGCTGGAACATGCTGAACTAAATTGCTCCTCAGTGGAGTTCATTTTGGTTCCTCCTAAAGCTGGAGTTCCACAAAACCTGCCGTGTTCCCTCAGTGTCTGGAAAGAGATGCTGATCCTGCAGGAGCAGAACTGGCTGAGTCCTGCAGTCCAAAGGAGGACAGAGGCGTGTTGGACTGCAGAGCTGAGCTGCTGCTCCCATTCCCTGGGCCACTCATGACCCAGGAGGAGCAAACCTGTTCCCGAGGTTTCGTGTCTCCTGCAGGTCGAGGTGTGGCTCAATCACCTGCTGGACACCATGAGGGCCACGGTGAGGGACGAGATGACGGCGGCTGTCACGGCCTACGAGGAGAAGCCGAGGGAGCAATGGCTCTTTGACTACCCTGCCCAGGTACCTGCCAGCGCTCCTGGGAAAGGTGGGGTGTGGCTTCCCCTTCCATCCTGCCCTTCCCTGCTTTCAGTCGTGGCCTCTGGCTATGGCTGGGGATGTTTCTGGCCTCTGCTGTGCTGTCCAGGAAGGAGGAAGGGCGAGTTCTCCTTTCTCCTGGCAATCCCTTGATGGATTCCCAGGCTGAGCTCTGTGCTCTGATTGGAGCTCCAAGCAGGATGCAGTCCCAGGACTTGGGCAGTGGCTGCTGCATCCTGGGGGTCATGGGAAGCCTGTACACCCGGAGAGGTGAGAGGTGCCACAGAAGAACAAAGGATGAAGCCTGATGAGAGGAAAGAGCCCCTTGGATGCCCCTCTGGCAGCCTCGTGATCTCCAGCTCAGCCTCCCATGTTGTCAGACATGGGATAGGGACTCACTTCCTGAGGAGCAGCTGCTAAATGTGTCTGCCCCTGACAGGGTGTTAAATGGATGTCATGGGGCAGGTTCCCCCTGTCCTGTGTGCTGTGACACTGTGGGACAAAATACTTAATCTTATGTCATAGATGCTTCATCCTTGATCTCCCTGTGGATCAGAGACTCAAATGTGAGGAAGCTCTGGTGTTTCCCTGATACTGAGGCAGACTGTTTTTCCAGGTGGCTCTCTCCTGCACCCAGATCTGGTGGACAACCGAGGTGGGGATTGCCTTTGCCAGGATGAAGGAAGGCTACGAGAAGGCCATGAAGGAGTACCACAAGAAGCAGGTGGCCCAGCTGAACAGCCTGGTGACCATGCTGCTGGGGCAGCTCTCCAAGGGCGACAGGCAGAAGATCATGACCATCTGCACCATCGACGTGCACGCTCGGGATGTGGTGGCAAAGATGATTGCACAGAAGGTTGGTGTTCACAGCTCAGGCTGGTCCCGTGCTGGGCATTGGAGTGGGGATTATGGAGGGGTAGAGCAGGTACAGACAGATCACTGCCTGACTCAGTGGGAGGCACATGGCTCTTCTTTTTATAGTTCCCTTGCTCTGGTGTGGGGCCAGAGGGACCCCTATGGGGCTCCCTTGTCTGTCACTGCTTTCCCCCCCCACTGCCCTGGCATCACAGAATCATGGAATCATTTGGCTTGGAAAGGACCTTAAACCTCTTCTCATTCCATCCCCTGCCATGGGCAGGAACACCTTCCACAAGCCCAGGTTGCTCCAAGCCCTGTTTAACCTTGCCTTGGACACTTCCAGGGATGGGGCAGCCACAGATTCTCTGGGCAACCTGTGCCAGGGCCTCCCCACCCTCACAGGGAAGAACTTCTTCCCAATATCCCTAACCCTGCCCTCTGTCAATGTGAAGCCATTCTTCCTTGTCCTGTCACTCTGTTTAACGTGACATGCCCTGTCCAAAATCTCTCTCCATCTCTCCTTGGAACCCCTTCGGGCACAAAAAGGCCCCAGTTAGGTCACCCGGGAGCCTTCTCTTCTCCAGGCTGAACAGTCCCAACTCTCTCAACCTTTTCTCATAGCAGAGGTGCTCCATCCATCTAATCCCAATGTCCCTGACACTGTTTCATGTCCAGCTCTGCAGGTGGGTGGGAAGGTGCCCTGGATGTGCTGGGTTGTGGTTGTACCCTCCTTTGTGTCCTCCCAGAGGCAGCTTCAAGGCACAGCTGGCCTTGATGGTGCCTTGGCCCAGTTTGGGATGCAGGTGTCTGTCTGTCCACCTGCAGGGCTGCTGCGGGTCGTGCAGAGTGCTGGCCATGGCTCCTTGTCCCCTGTCCCCTGGAGCTATCTGAGGCCCCTTCCCTGGCTAAGCAGCCTCTCCCCCCTTTGCTCACCCTGCATTGATGAAGCCTCTTCATGCCATGCTGCTTCTTAAATCTCCTCTCCAGGACTCCTGGTGCTGCTCTTTCTCTTGGACATTCACTTTTTCCTCTCCCATGGACGTGCTTGCTAATTTGGTCCTGCCCTCTGCTGAAGGGAAGTGGGGAGGTGACATTGCTCACCCCCCCTGCCTTTGCAGTGACCAGTCCATCCCCAGTGACAGCTCCATTGCAGTCCCTGAGCTGTGTGTGGCCCCCCTGATGGTGCCTGTGGGCTCGTTGCAGGTGGACAATGCCCAGGCATTCGTGTGGCTGTCGCAGCTCCGGCACCGCTGGTCAGATGAGGAGCAGCACTGCTTTGCCAACATCTGTGATGCCCAGTTCCTGTACTCCTATGAGTACCTTGGCAACACCCCTCGGCTCGTGATCACCCCCCTGACCGACAGGTGAGTCCCTGGGAAACACCAGCACAGCCACGTGGCTGGAGGAAGAGCTACCAGCTAAAGAGGGGTTTATTTTGGACACCCACACCCCTCTGGTTCTTTGTCTGTGTCCCTGCAATCCTGTGGCAGAGCTCCAACTCTCACCTGTTGTTACAGAATCGCAGAATCAACCAGATTCTGGAAAAGACTTCTGAGATGGAGTCCAACCCATGATCCAACCCCACCTTGTCACCCAGACCATGGCACTGATGCCACATCCAGGCTCTGCTCAAACCCCTCCAGGGACGGGGACTGCACCCCCTCCCTGGGCAGCCCATTCCAAGGGCTGATCCCTCTCTCTGGGAAGAACTTCCCAATGTCCAACCTAAACCTCTCCTGGTGCAGCTCAAGGCTGTGCCCTCTTGTCCTACTGCTGGTTCCTGGCAGCAGAGCCCGACCCCCCCGGCTCCCCCCTCCTGTCAGGGAGTTGCAGAGAGTGAGAAGGTCTCCCCTGAGCCTCCTCCTCTCCAGGCTGAGCCCCCCCAGCTCCCTCAGCTGCTCCTCACAGCACTTGTGCTCCAGACCCTTCCCCAGCCTTGTTGCCCTTCTCTGGACACCTGGTTTGGGATTTTATGGTGTTGCCCCCTGGGGTGTCTGTGCCTCAGATCCCAGGGTGGGATTAGACTCCCAGATGCTCACTGTGGGTGTCTGCCTGGGCAAGGTGTCCACACCCTGCAGGATTGGTGAAGTCCAGAAGCTTTCATCTTATCCTGAGGAGACATTTGCCACTTGGTTCACCTGTCTCAGTGGGGATACCTGGGATGATGTGACATGGTCTGAGTTGTCCCACCTGGATTTCAGCTGCCAGTCTGGATGTGTGCAAGTCTCCTGTGGATCCCTTGTCATATCTTTCCACTCTCTGTGATGTTTCAGGAGCCATGAGCATCTCAGGTGGCTCTAGACCCCACGTTAGTCAGCTAACCCAAGCCCCCGTGCACTCTCAGGTTTTGTTGGCCATGGTGACCATAGTTCTGTGGCTTGTACAGGGGGTGCAGACACCCACATGTGGGCACCTCTCTGGGGTCCATCATCAGCCCAATAGAGTAGCTTTGGGACCTGATGCAGCCTTGGGTGGGAACATCTGTAGGCCATCAGAGCAGGCATTTAACCATAGTGGGGAGTGGGGTCCTTTGGGCTGAAGAGCACTGGGCAGCAAGAGAAAGGTCTTTCAGGAAAGCTAATCTTTCCTTATACTATCTGGGACATACCCAATGTCAATGAATGGTGTGAGGGTCCAAAGAAAGCACAGCCTGGAGGTGAAGAGGTTGGGCAGACCCCAGTGGAAGATGAGTATTTCTTGGATTTAAGGAACAGTTGAGGGAACTAGGATTGTCTAGCCTGAAGGAAAGGAGACTCAGGAGGGACCTTTTCACTCTCTACAATTCCCTGAAAAAAAGTTGTAATGAGGTGGGGGTCAGGCTTTTCTCCCTCGTAACAAGGATGAAAGGAAATGGCCTCAAGTTGCGTTGTGGGAGTTGTAGATTGGATTTTAGGAAAAAAATTCCTCACTGAAAGGGCTGTCAAGCATTGGAACAGGTGGAATCACCATCCCCGGAAGGGTTTCAAAAAACACATGGATGTGGCACTTGAGGACATGGTTTAGTGCTGCACAGAGTGGTGATGATGGGTTGATGGTTGCACTTGGCGACCTTAGAGGGCTTTTCCAACCTTGACCATTCCATGATTCTGTGGGGAAATCACAGCAGGGCAGAGGTGGTTGTTAATGCCTAAGAGGACTTTCAGCTTGTACATGGGCCCTGCTCGTGCAGAGCTTTCCCAAGAAGGGCTCAGGGCTCTCCGGAGCTCATTGCCCAAGTGCCATGTCCCTGCAGCCCAACAGTGACCTGTGGGACCCAGTCTCAGTCTCTTTCCCTTTTCCTTCCTCCCTCACCCTGGAAGGTGTTACATCACCCTGACCCAGGCCCTGCACCTGACCATGAGCGGAGCCCCCGCGGGCCCTGCGGGCACCGGCAAGACGGAGACAACGAAGGATTTGGGCCGAGCCCTGGGCATGATGGTGTACGTGTTCAACTGCTCCGAGCAGATGGACCACCAGGTACTGCTGCCCTGGGCCACAGGGCTGTGGCACAGAGTCACAGAGTCTGCTGAGCTGGAAGGGACCCACAAGGATCATCGAGTCCAACCCTCAGCCCTGCACAGGCCCATCCCCAAGAGTCACCCCCTGTGCCCCAGAGGATCAGCCAAACCCTCCTGGAGCTCTGGCAGCCTTGGGGCTGTGCCCACTGCCCTGGAGAGCCTGGGCAGTGCCCAACCAGCCTCTGGGGGAAGAACCTTTGGCTGAGATCCAACCTGAGCCTGCCCTGACACAGCTCCAGCCATTCCCTGGCTGCTGTCCCTGGTCCCCCCAGAGCAGAGCTCAGTCCCTGCCCCTCCTCTGCCCCTGCCCAGGAAGGTGGAACTGCAGTGAGGTCTCCCCTCAGGCTCCTCCAGGCTGAATATGTGGGGCTGGAGGTGCTCAGGGCTTGATGAAACCTGAAGGATGAGGGTAATCCAGCTGAGTTTGCTTAGATTGATTCTCTCCTCAGATCCCTGCTATGTTCCTTTCTGCTAAACACTTTTTTCTCCTCCTCCCTTTTCTCTTCTAAGACTTACACAAGATTCTTCAGGAGGTAGAGACTCAAGCTGAGCTCCCTTCCCTTCCTTTCTGGAGGTAGAGTCCATGTGAAATGCTTTGAAAATTTTGACCTGTTCAGTTGAGACCATCCTGGCTATTTCCTCTCAGCACACTCCAGGCTGCCATTGGGGAAGGACCTCTCCTGGTTTTCCCAGGATCCTCTCCTGGGATAGGGCCAAAGTGTGCTGGGTTTGTGGGGCTGAGCCCTGTGCTCTACCACAGTGCAGTGGGTTTGTGGCTTTGAATCGTATTTTATCCAGCTCAGGTCTCTCCTGAAGGGGGGCCATCAGTAACTCAGCCCACTGACCTTTAAATGGAACTGGAACACAGAGATGTCAGAGAGGGCAATTAGAAAATCAAGAGGCAAACTGTGCAGAGCTATAAATATTGTAATTGAGTTGTGCCTGCTGCTCCCATGCACTTTCCTAAATACCCACAATAGGCTGTAAATTGCTATAAATAAACAGGCTGGGAAATAAAATCCATTTTTTACTGGAGTTGATTCCACTTGTGATTTTACTCTTGTAATTTTATTTTATTTTTTTTCTTTTCAGTCTTGTGGGAATATTTACAAAGGCCTTGCCCAGACAGGAGCTTGGGGCTGTTTTGATGAATTTAACAGGATCTCAGTTGAGGTGCTTTCGGTGGTTGCTGTCCAGGTAAGTGAGGCAGAGCTGTGCTGCAGCCTTTGGCATGAGGCTAAATATGGCAAGTGCCTGTTGCCAGTCTCAGTTTGTGAGGGCAGCTGAGGGATATATCCCAAGATTAATCACATGAATGTCACAGCATGGACAAAATGCAGCAGTGATGTGCTGCAAGCAGTTTTGCCATTTCTTTTCTTCCTCCAGTCACAGCATTTGTGTGGAGGCAATTCTTTACAGCTTTTTCCCCCAGATCAGCACCCACCATGTCTCTACCTGCTCCTCCTGAGCATGACACTCATGACATTGATGTGCTGGGGGATAATCTCAGTGTATCACTGCAGGGAGGAGATCTGCCCTGACTCATGGCTGCTGCAAATGCCACCTGGGGAACCATTTCTGTGAAGGGGAGGATGGTGTTTGGGGCAGATCCATGGGCTGCTGGACTTCTGGGGGTTACTTATTGCCTCCAGTCAGGCACAGGCTGTGGGTCATGTTCAGCAAACAGGAATACACTCAAGAGTCATTTTCATAGTGCTTACTTGTCCCCAGGGTGTGGAACTCCCTTCTTTCCTTCCTTTCTTCCTTCCTTCCTTCCTTCCTTTCTTCCATTCCTTCCTCCCCTTCCTCCCCTTCCTTTCCTTCCTTCCTTCTTTCTTTTCCTTCCCTTCCTACCCTTCTTTCCATTCCTTCCCTTCCTTCCATTCCCTTCCTTCCCTTCCCCTCACTGGCCCATTGGGAAATCTGGGAATGTTTTACAGAGGGGAAAGAACTATGGGAGGAGACTCCCCTGTCCAGGAAATGAGGAGGGGGCACCAAGGAAAGCCCCATGGGTGTGAGTCGCTCCTGGCAGGAGCTGAAATCTGGGCAGCCCAGGTATGACCATGGGGCAGCAGGATGAGAGCAGGCCCTGCTGCAACTTCTGGCTCATGTTTTGAAGGAGAGCTGGATCTGGGATTTGTCCAGATCCCGAATCTCATGGGAATCTGCTGAAAATGCCAGGTAAATCAGCTGCCAGAGGAGTTGTAGTGGCAACTGCATTGTCCAGACTCAGACAGCTCCCACATGGGCAGAACTGAAGGTTTTGAGTCTTGGGGGACTTCAGTGCTGAAAATTGAGGTGTGAAGAATCCAAGTTCTTCTGGACCCAAGTGTTGGCTGAGTGCAGGTTTTGGGTTATGAATTTTTCCTAGACCCCCTCTCACTGAAGAGAGAAAGATCTAGAACCCAGAAGTTTCTAAACTTCTGTGTTTTGGTCAAAGAAGTTGTTTTGAACCCCTCCATGAACTCCATACTCCTCTCATCTCTTTCTCTCATCATTGTAGCCCACATGATGTCCCAAAGAAGTCCCCGGCGGGTACATGAGTTTGTGTGTCATTCCCTCTCCATTTCCCTTCCATCAGGTTCTAGTTTGAAGTTGTCATTGAAAAACGTCTTTGAGGATCTTAAAATAAAAAGGGAAGCTGAACAAAAGAAGCCCAGATATGACTCAACTGCTAATGATGCCCTGGCTCCTGGCTGGAGCTGTGTCGGAGGCACAGCTGTCATTCCATCATTCCTCTCCTGCCTGCTCTTAGGAGGGTAACCATGGAGATGGTTAATTGGCTGTCTTAGTCATGCAGCTTAATGTCCATGTGGGGCCTTACAGAGAGACCCCATTAATTGCTTAACTGTAAGATGGCAAACAGCAGTGAGGTGAGAGCAGTGAACAGAGGGAGTCCTCCCTCGCTCAAGTGCTGTTTGCAAGGTGATCTGGCTGTGATTGACTCTCCTGCTGGAAGGTGGGGAATGAAGTGATCTGGCTGTGATGGACTTGCTCTCATTGGAGTGGAAGGTGAGGAATGAGACGGTCTGGCTGTAGTGAATTTACTCCCTTGGAAAGTGGGGAGTGAGAAGAACAAAGCTGCCATCAGGCAAATAGAGCAGACCAGCCAATATTAGTGAGCGAAGGTGTCACGGGAGGTCTTCCAGCTTCTGCCTTGTGGGTTTGGTTTTAAATTAGGCATCTGATGTCCCAAAGCCGTTAAAAGCAACATCAAGTGATCTGTTTGCAATTGAGCTAAGGCCAAGTTTTGTGGGAAATGCAGCTCCTTTTCTGGGCCTGCTCAAGGAACAGAGCAGGCACAGGAGGGTTTGGGCTGTCACGAGGAGCAGTGTGGGGAGGGGTGAAGGTGGGTGAGGGAATCAGGGACTGTGTTGTGTGAGACTCTTGGGGTGACATTTGGAGTTGGCTGTGCTGTGGGTGCCTGCACAGCCCTGCATCTCCTCCTCTGCTCTGGCCTCCTGCTACACTGGGAAGTTGGAAGAGCTGGTTTAGCCTTTGGGGGTGTTTTTGCTGTGAGATGTGCTGATGGAGATGATGGTGATGGGAGACTGATATTGCCACACAAATTTGCTCTAAACAGTGTATAAAGCTTTATTTGGTCAGTAAACAACCAAACCAGAGCAGTGATAATCCCCAGTTGTCATGGGCCAACGGGAGGGACAACAGTCTGGGGGGGTTTCATAACTGAACAGCAGCACTAAGCACTGCCTTGGTTCCCAGGTGAAGAGTGTGCAGGATGCCATACGGGAGAAGAAGAAATCCTTCAATTTTCTTGGAGAAGACATTAACTTGGTCCCCTCAGTAGGCATTTTCATCACCATGAACCCTGGTTATGCAGGACGAACTGAACTACCTGAGAATTTGAAAGCTCTATTCAGGTGAGTCGAGATCAAGTTTGTTACCTGTGTTATAAGAGTGGCAGAAATTGTCCTTTGGAACATCCAGGTTTGGCTTTGTTTTCTTGGGACATTCACTTGCATTGGGGATTTACAGATAGTTTCAGCCTTGTGCACCAAGCCTGGCTCTGGGAACACACGGGGAGGGCAAAGGAGCTCTGTGCCTGGGAAAGGCAGTGTGTGACCTGCCTCCCTGGAGAAGACCTGGAAGATAAAGCTCCAGACCCACTGCCCTTAAGATGTGTTATCAGTACTTGCTCTGCAGTCTCTTATTGCCTGTCTCCCCAGGCCCTGTGCCATGGTTGTGCCAGACTTTGAGCTGATCTGTGAGATTATGTTGGTGGCCGAGGGGTTCATCGAGGCCCGGGTGTTGGCCAGGAAATTCATCACTCTCTACCAACTCTGCAAAGAGCTCCTGTCCAAGCAGGTGAGCTCACTGCTGTGCCTGGGCCTATGCATTCCCAGAATCAGGAATGTGACACTCTGCCACACACCTCCATGACTGAAGCTTCACAGCTTTGATTTACTGACTGCATTGGTGGCAGCTGCTGGAAGAAGGGAAGGTTTGTGGTCATCAGATCTTCAAGCTGCTTTCTTGGAGGATCTGCAGGGAGAAAAGCACTTGACCAACTACATTAGTGGGAGAGATTTCTCAAAGGGTCCAAATGGTACCATGGTTGGGGTGATATTCAGTGCTTTCCAGACTCTTGGCTCCTATTTTCCTGCCACAAGGGGTTTATGGTGACTATCCCTCTCTGAGTCCAACCTAACACTTCCCTGTCATGTCAGGTGTTGATAACAGGGTCATTTGCAGTGCAAAACTCTAATTAATCAGATTTTTCCTTGCACAGATCAAATCTGGGTCCAGTAATGAGTTGAATCAAGATTCCAGATGGAAAACCTGATCTTGGCTGTTGCAACATGAGCTTGGGTGGGGGATGCCTTGTCACAGAAACTTTGTGCTGTGCCCTGGAGGCCTTGATGGGAGCCATGGCCTCCTACACAAAGCTTTCAGCTGTCAGGCTGGGCTCTGCAGGTCTTAACAGAGCAGAAATAAAAAGGGTTGCTTGTTGGCTTGAGTTCCTCTCAGGCATCTTTGGGATTCCTTTTGAGCAGTGTCTGCTTGGTGGACTTTCCCCAAGACCAAATGTGCCTCGTAGCCTCATGATGGGGAGGATGGAGAACCTTGGGTGTCTGGGGCCTCAGAATGGACTAACAAGCCTTTCTGCTCAGTAGCTCCTGCAGATCCAGGGCTCTGGCTGGCCTTGCCTAAGCTGCATAAAGGCCAAGCAAACTGCTTTGTGATCTAGGGGGAAAAAATTACTTAGGTCTCTGGAATGCAAATCCTACTGCTGACTTAGTGCCAGCTCTGAGCCCACGGCATGGCATGAGCAACTGAATTATTTGACTCTTTAATACTGTCCCTGATGGGAAGCTCACCTGCTTAAATGGAGATCAGGTAACTCAGGCTGATGGAGGTCTCTGGCCACAACACAGATAACCCTGAGATGAGCTCAGTTGGTTAGAGCCTGGTGCAAATAATGCCAAGGTTGTGGGTTCAATCCCTGGAGGGGCAATTCACTGAAGAGTTGGACTTAAAGATCCTTGTGAGTGCCTTCCAACTCAGAATATTCTGTGACCGTGTGTTTGACTTGCAGTATTTCTGTAGCTGAGTGGTCTGGCAGCTGGGAGCTGCTGGTTCCTCACTTGCATGGTGCTCATAAACTCTTTTTAATTGATTTCTCCCTTCCCCCTGCAGGATCACTATGACTGGGGTCTCCGTGCCATCAAGTCCGTGCTGGTGGTCGCCGGGTCCCTCAAACGCGCCGACCCCGAGCGCCCTGAGGAGCAGGTTCTGATGCGCTCCCTGCGTGACTTCAACATCCCCAAGATCGTGACAGACGATATGCCCGTGTTCATGGGGCTCATTGGGGATCTGTTCCCTGCCCTGGCTGTGCCTCGGAAGCGTGACCTGGATTTCGAGGCGTTGGTGAGACAGGCTGTGCTGGAGCTGCGGCTGCAGCCTGAGGACAACTTTGTGCTCAAAGTGAGACCAAGTGATGTTCTCTGCCTACACCAGCATCAAATCAGTTGGGTTTTCTCAACTTTGCTTCTACAAAGAAGGCTCTGCACAGTCACAGAATCCCAGAGTGGTTTGGGTTGGAAGGGATCTTAAAGATCATCCAGTCCCACCCCCGTGCCATGAGCAGGGACACAGGTTGCTCCAGGCCCTGTCCCACCTGGCCTTGAACACTTCCAGGATTAGAGCAGCCACAATATTCCCCTTGCAGATAGACCCTGATGGAGGACAGAGTCAGCTATGCTGGGTCTAATGCAGTTGCAGCTGCCCCTAAAACCAGCACTGCCTCGTCCCTGAGTTGGCCAAGGAACTGACTTGTAGGCTCATGCACATGTGGAGAGCACCCTGGAGAGCAGAGGCTCCTCAGCTGATGGCTGTCAGATGGTATTTCCAGGAGGTTTGTCTGCCCACTGAGGATTTCACATATCATAGTTAGAGTGCCCAGAGCAAAACAAACTCAGTATCAAGTCCATTTATGTCTCTGGGTCACAGCTTTCTGAAGGAGAGGCCCAATGAGAGCTCATTTCATAGAATCACAGAAAGACCAAATAGTTTGGGTTGGAAGGGACCTTCAAGGATATCTCATTCTAACCCCCTGCCATGGGCAGGGACACCTTCCACTAGACCAGGTTTTGTAGATCTGAACTTCAGTTTGGCATCTTTGTCTAAGCTGTGGGAGTGTGTTTTCCCAGGTGGTGCAGCTGGAGGAGCTGCTGATGGTCCGACACTCCGTGTTCGTGGTGGGAAACGCGGGCACGGGCAAGTCCCAGGTGATGAGATCCCTGCACAGGACCCACCAGATAATGAAGAGACGTCCTGTGTGGACAGACCTCAACCCCAAGGCAGTCACCAACGATGAGCTTTTTGGCATCATTAACCCAGCAACAAGAGAGTGGAAAGATGGTAAATGTCTTTTCACGCTGAATCTGGGGATAAAAAGGATGTTTTTAATGGACCTTCTGAGTCCAGCAGGATGGCCAGTCCTCTGTACCCAGGTCTGACAGCCCAGAGGCCTGTGTGCTGCTCCAGCCATGTGAGGGGTTGCTGTTGAAAGGACATGTAGGGTGGTTTAGCTTTTTGGTTATCAAATGGGAATTTATCCTTTTGCCATAAGGATAATTATCCTGTCCATTAACACCAGCACTTCCCAGTTCCTAACTGGGGCAGGTTGGTTTTCAGGGCTGGGCTGGTGATGGAAGAGAGTTCCCTCCTACCCTATGGTGTGCACTGGGGCCCCCCAAAATGTGCCATCCCCACATTTCCACACCCAATAGCACGCTCACAGACCTTTGAGTGGTGTTTTTGCACTATCACTGTCTGATTTCTAGCACATGGCATTTGCCAGGCTGTTGATCCTGATTGCTCCTGAGGAGGACAAGTGGAGCATTTAAAACCTGCTGAAAGATTACAGAGCTCTGGAGTGAAAACGTTGGGTTGTGACTAATCTGGAAAGGCAGCTTTGATTCCATGTGTGGCTGGTTTGGGAGGTGGCGGGGGGAGAGGTGGGAGGATGTCACCATAAATCATCCTGGGCCAGAGCTGTGCCAGGAGATGAGCTGCCACCACCTCCCCAGGCCCTGCCACAGCCCCTCCTGCCCCCTGCTTTCCTCCAGTGCCAGGGTTAATTTCTTTTTAGTTGTTATTGGGGACCCTAAATCAAAGTGACAGAGGGAAGTGTGGGATACAGAGCCCTGCAGAAGGGCTGCATTGGGGAATGAGGGTCAGGGACTGTGGGCGTCACTGGAAAGCAGGAGGGACATGGGCAGGTGGGTACCCAGTGGTCTCAAGCCTCTAATGTTTCAAGAGAACTCACAGGACTCCTCCCTGAGGGCTCAAGGCACATACTGTCTGCATTAACCATTCCTGAAAATGTTGTTTCTTGATGTCAAAGACCAGCTAGGCCATTTTCACCACAGACTGACAAGAGGATGTGTTCCCTTATGAATCTACCCCTCCTTTTCCTCTTCCCTGGTTCATCCTGTCACTCGTTTCATTGCCAGCAGTTGGAGAGTCTGTACATGTTAGGTGGGAAAAGGTCCCACAAGGGAATCTTAAAAGTGCTTTTTGTAGAACCAAACTCTCCCGAGGCCACTCTGTGGTGTGGATGCACAAGGTTGGGAGAGGGGCACTTCCCTCCCCACTGCCATTGTGGTGTCCATGAGGGAAGCACTGATACTCTGAGACAGGAGCTGTTCTGACACTAACGGTGTTGGAGTGTTTGCCAAGTCATGTCCAACGTGAGGAATGGAGTCAAGGCAGAGCCAGGGAAGTGTTACTTTTTGACCTGCTCTCAGAATCAGGTACCTGTGTCTGATGAGCTGTTCTGCATTTGTTATACTCAAGCTTTGTCTCAGTCATGTAACACCACCGGCCATTCCTGACCTGGATCACAAGGGAATAGCTTGTCCTGGAGAAAAAAAAAGAGAGGGCTTGTCCCAGTTCACCATCAGAGAGGCTGTTTTTAGTATTTGCCTGCTGTTCCTTCATGCAGCCCAGCCTTTCCCCAGGTATTTCCTCCTGTGGAGGTCAGGGCTGGTTTTGTGGAGCTCTCATTTGCCCTGTAGTGCTGCTGCTCTATTCCCAGCTTCTTGCTCTTCTTAACATTCATTATTTACTCCCCTTGAGACACTGTATCCTCTCTGTCTCCTTGATTTCACTGACATTTTGTTCTGTCACTCAATGTCAGTCTGTGCTTGTTCTCCCCTCAATCTCACTAAAGCCATGACCCAGCGTTTAATGCATCTTGATTTCCTTGATACACTTCAAATCACAAAAAAGAAATAAATTATAAGAATTTCCAAGGCATATTCAGATGGTTTTCTCTGCATTGTGTAATTCATGCCTTCTTTTGTCTCTGAATATCTACTCTTCATTTTTCTTATCCCTTATGATTTGCAGTGGGAATGAAGCCTGTGTAGGTCTGCAGTCATTTTCAGTGATAATAACTGATAATGGCTTTTTTCTTCAAAGAAGATATCTTGATATAGTATTATTTATGTACAGATGTAAAGAGTTATGAAAGCTTAAGAGGAAGGCATAATTTTTAGTAACTTCTTAGAAAAACTTTTAAAGGAGGTGACAACTTCAGTGTTCATCAACATATTCTGTCACCTTCCCAGGACTGTTCTCATCAATCATGCGAGAGCTGGCCAACCTCACACATGATGGTCCCAAGTGGATGGTACTGGATGGAGATATTGATCCAATGTGGATTGAATCTCTTAATACTGTGATGGATGACAATAAGGTAATGGATACAAGGTAAAGCAGCAGGTATTCCTTGTCAGGTGTGATTCAGCCCAGGAGAAATGCAGGTGCTGAAATAACACCTCCTGGAATAATGCAATTGTGTTCCTTCAGGTAGACCAAACAATATTGCATAGAGGAAATGGTACATGAGGGAAATAGCTCAGAGTTTGTTTTCATTGGAATTTCCCTTTTCTGGAGAGTTGCTTGTGAGTAATAATGAATGTCCTGATCATGACTTCAGGCCCTTTAAAAATAGACTAGGGGCATAATTCTAGACCCCGAGGGAGTGCTGTGGATTCTGGGTTGAGGGAGAAGGGTCATTCTACTGCCTGTTAGAAATCATATCATAGACTCACAGAATGGTTTGAGTTGGAAGAAATCTTAAAGCTCATCTTGCTCCATCCCCCTGCCATGGGCAGGGACACCTTCCACCAGCCCAGGTTGCTCCAAGCCCCATCCAGCCTGGCCTTGGACACTTCCAGGGATGGGGCAGCCACAGCTTCTCTGGGCAACCTGTGCCAGGGCCTCACCACCCTCACAGGGAAGAATTTCCTCTTAATATCCAATGCAAACCTACTCTTTGAGTCTGAAACTGTTCCCTCTTGTTCTGTCACTCCAGATCCTTGTCTGAAGTCCCTCTCCAGCTCTCTTGGAGCCCCTTCTGAAAGGCCACAATTATGTCACCCCAGAGACTTCTCCAGGCTGAACAACCCCAATTCTCTTAGCCTTTCCCCATAGCAGAGGTGCTCCAGCCCTTGGAACATCTTGGTGCCTGCTCTGGACTCACTCCAACAGCTCCATGTCCTTCCTGTGCTGGGCCCCCAGGGCTGGAGGCAGCTCTGCAGGTGGGGTGTCATCAGAGCAGAGCAGAGGGGCAGAATCCCCTCCCTTGAAGTGCTGGTCACAGTGTTGGGATTGCAGCCCTTTGCCAAAGAGCTCCTCGGGAAGCTGGGCTGAGCAGCCAAGGGCTGAATGCTCTTCATGGCTGTTCCTGGGCGAGCTTCAGTCTGTCTGTCTGTCTGTCTGTCTGTGTGCCACATGCAGGTGCTGACCCTGGCCAGCAATGAGAGGATCCCTCTGAACCCAACGATGAGGTTGCTCTTTGAGATCAGCCACCTGCGCTCGGCCACCCCGGCCACCGTGTCCAGGGCGGGTGAGTCCCGGCGTGAGTCCCACCCTGGGATTCTGCACGGAGCAAGCAGAATCTAGTGCTGTTAGTCAGCCTTTTGTTGGCCAACTTGGTCCCTCCTGAAAGCTCCCAGCCTGGGAGCACAGCTGCCCTGGGTGTGCAGGGTCGCTTCCTGAAGCACATGGACAAACTGAGGATCCTGACCCTGGATCCACGTGGGGACCTGTCACCATGCTGGGAATGTACCCAGAGTGCTCTGACTGCTGATGTGTGACCATGGCTCCAGCACTGCTGAGACAGTGCTCCTGCACAGCTCTGATGGATGAGGAGAGGGCCAGTCTCTATCCCAAAATGCTCCTGATCGTTGGAGGGGTTCATGGGAGAAGGGAATGAAGGTGTCTCCTCATATCTGGGGCCCAGAGCAATAACCAGCCTCAGACAAGATCATGCTCAAAATTTGGGGCAGAGTCATGAAAAGTGTCCTGGTTTCCTGAGTTCCATCTCTTCACTCTTAATGTTTCTACTCTGCAGTGGGGCAGGAGGAGGGAGCAGGTAATGGGGTACCAGGTGTGTCTGGCAGGGTTTTAGTTGTGTGAAAGTAGCTGAGAAATTCTGCTGGGAAATTGTGGTCTCTGCTGTGTCCTCACTGTATGTTCTCTCTTCCTCTGGGCCTGAAGGGATCCTGTACATCAACCCATCGGACCTGGGCTGGAATCCCCCGGTGAGCAGCTGGATTGACCGGCGAGAGATCGAGTCTGAGAGAGCCAACCTGACCATCCTGTTTGACAAGTACCTGCCAGTCTGCCTGGACACCCTCAGGACAAGGTACCACCTGGAGGCAGGGGCTCACTCACCACTTTCCAGACCAGCTGTGCTGGGGCTGTGCTCTGTGTAATGTGTGCCCAGTGTTCTCCTTGTCCCCAGAGCCCTGAGTGTCGTTGACTTCAGCTGAGAGGAACATCAGGGTGAGGGGGCAGCTGACACTCCTGCCCATCCTTGTCTGGGCACATCTGTTCGTCACTGGATAGTGACTTGATTCTGTGCTTGTATCGGTTCTGTATCTCTTGGAAAGTTAATCCAGGAGATCCTAAAGAGGAAGTCTTTCCAGTCTCCTGATGTGTCAGCCCAGACTTGAGTTAACTCCACAAGTTATTTTTCAGCAGAGCAGATTTAGACCACTGCTGAAGGGAAGTTTTCCATGTGCAGTGTGGAAGATGGAGAGAGCAGATCCTCTTTTATCCTCTCCCCACTTCTTTTCTTGCCACATGTCTTTTCCTGCCCCTTGGGGATGAGAAGGAAGCTGGTGTTTGTAGAAGAGGGTGGATTGCTCTCCAGGCAGTCTTCTCTTGAATTTCTTTCCTGATGCATTTGAACACAATCAAGTCAGTCTGTGTGAGCATCCAGCTGGGCATGTTTCCTGGCTGGACACCAGACTGATGAACATGAAGATCTTGGATATTTGAAGGGGTCCTGGTGCTCCTTGGCTTGAGTTACCCTCAAAGTAGTGCCCACAGAGAAGTTGGGCAAGACCACAGTTCTTGCTTGTCATAATGGAACACAGCTCTCTGACCCACACAGTGGTGAGGACTGGCCAAAGGAGAGATCCAAAAACCTTGAGGGAGGGAGCTGGTGCTTGAAGGGGGCCTGTGAGAGAGAAGGGAACAAACCTTTTGGCGGGGCCTGTTGCAATAGGACAAGGAGTGATGGTTTTAAACTGAAAGAAAGGATATTTAGATTAGGTATTAGGAAGAAATTCTTGGCTGTGAGGGTAGTGAGGCCCTGGCACAGCTGGTCCAGAGAAGCTGTGGCTCATCCCTGGAAGTGTTCAAGGCCAGGGCGGACGGGGTTTGGAGCAACCTGGGCTAGTAGAAGGTGTCCCTGCCCATAGCAGAGGGGTGGACTGGATGACCTTTAAAAGGTCCTTTCCAACCCAGTCCAGTCTATGATTGTATGATTCTCCCATCTTCTGCTTGTTCCCCATAGCTGCATTTGCATTAAAAATATATATATGTAGAAAAAGAAGAAAAGTCAATGTACAACTCAGTTGTCAGCCCCAACGGGAAGGGGTCAGGAGGAACTGCTTTAGTGCAGGCAGTGCTCCTTGGGAGTGGGAGCTGGGAATCTTGCTAGGGAGCTGCTCTCTGGGTGCCCAAGCTGCTGTAGCCATTGGCAGCAAAGTCCATCTGACACTTCCCACCCTCTTTGCTGATCATTGTGTCAGCCCATGAAATCCTAGGATTAGCTGCAGCAGCCCTGAGCAGAGCATTTTGGTAGCTTGCTTAATTCAGAAATTGTAGAACCAACCTTTCAAATAGCTGTAATTACTTTATGGAGGACTTCAGTGCTGCTACAGTATTAGTTTGGAATTCTGTAAGTGTAGCTTAAACGAATGTAAAATGGCAAGATGAAAGGTTTGATTTTATTACTCCTCTATTTGACCGCTTTTCAACTCCTCGTGTTCCCAGGAAATCATTGCCTTCAGCAACTCTTCCATTTTACTTCTTTCAAGAGGATCAAAGTTTTAAAATGCTTGAAACTTCTGATTACTGTTATTATGTGTGTGTGCCAGTGCCAGAGGGCCCAGGGAAGGGATGGATGTTCTCCTTAGTGCTGTTCCGGGGAATGAGACAAGGAAAAGGGAATGAGACCCACACTGCTGACAATGAAAATACGGATGTTCTGACAAAGCATTCCTGCCTTGCCTTCTTGGGCTGAAGCAACCCTGGTGTTTCACCCAGTTGTATTCCCTATGCTCTCACTTTTCATCCCTTAGATTTAAGAAGATTATTCCCATTCCTGAGCAGAGCATGGTTCAGATGCTGTGTTACCTCCTGGAATGCCTCCTGACTGAGGAGAACACACCTTCTGACTGTCCCAAGGAGCTCTATGAGCTTTACTTTGTCTTTGCTGCTGTCTGGGCCTTTGGTGGATCCATGTTTCAGGACCAGGTAAGAAGGGAGGTGCCACATCAGCATCTTTCATACAGATCTCTTTTTTCTTTTTTTCTTTTTTTCCTACTTTCCTAGACCCAATGCTGTGTCAGTGATGGTGTTTGACCCAGAAACCTCAACTGAACAATCCCTTTTACTAAAGGCCTTGTTATCCAGGGGGTAACACCAAAGAATGTCTAGGGGCTCATGGGATGGAGGTGGGGGGATGTTTGCTTATGAAGAAACATTTCACTGGGGAGAAACATCCGGTTAATTTATAGCGGTGTGTGGATGTGCATAATGTGATCAAAATTAAGATGGACTGATCAGATGAATCCATCAGTGGAGCCTTATCCAACCACCTGACTGTGCAGGGAAATGTGCAGGTATAGCACAAACCTGTTTCTGACTGTTATTAGGTGGATGCTGAGAGTTGGGGGCTGCCCTCAGTTTCTGGTAGAATTACACAAGAAAGTCAGTGGGGCAGAGCAGAATGGGCTTTGTGCTCCCCCTGAAGTGGAACACCCTTGGCTGAGTGTGCTGGTGAGGCTGAGGTGGGTGGGTGGAGCTCTCAGGTTGACCTCCCGTCTGGGTGAGCAGCTATTGGGGGTCTCTGCAGTGAGGAGCTGGGCTTGGTTGGGGTGTTGGTGGATTATAAGGGTCCAGAAAGCTAAGATGATCCCCGATATGGGGGCAAAAACTAGAATACTTTATTGAACAAGCGAGTGCAATTTAAGGGTCTTGGGAGCTGGACATGTTAATGAGGAGGACGAGTTGTGTTAATTAGGGGATGGCTTTACATTAACTAGAGGATTACACAGGTTTCTGCTACAGTTACACAATTGCTTAATATTTTCCTTAACCAGGATTACATGAGGGGGAAGAAAACAAAGGGGTTTCAACACGGTTTGATAACTTCGTCTCAAAGTCCTTCCTTATCCTGCTGCAGGAGCCAGGTTAATCCACAGGATTGTACATCAACAGGTCTTGTGAGGAAGGTCAAGTCCTTCAGGTTAAGTGATTTCTCTCAGCTTCTGTTGCCCCAGGTTTACCACACAGATCCTAACAGTTCTTCTGCGGGTATCCAAATTTTGGACTGCAACAGTGGATGGATGCCCATAGCCCAGGAGGGCACAATCCAGAGATCAAGCTCCTCTTGGGCTGTGAGGATTAATCAGCCCGTGGTTCATTAGCGGCACCTCTGACATTCAAAGCACTCTCTTGGCCATGGGGCAGAGGGAGACAGGGCCCTCCTGTCCTTGCTGCTTCCCATAGCACATCCATCCCATGGATTGATTGCAGCTGTCAGCCCAGAATCCATCTGTCCTCATTAGAGGAGGTGGGCGTGATCTCTGACAGGGAGGTATCCCTGGGAGGCAGCACTGGATACTGCACGTTTCCAGCCCCCTCCCAGCTCCTGGTCCTTCAAATGTGGGAGAAGCACAAGCAATCCCAGCTGGGCTGAAACACAGCTGCCTTGTGGGAGCTGGAGCACGTGAACAACAGGGATCTTGAGAAAGATTTAGGCTTGCCTGGGGGAGGCAGGGTTGTTTTGCTGCCTCTGTCTCTGCCCTGATGCCTTGTAAGCAGGAGGGAAGTGGGCATCTCCTTTTGCCCATGTCCCATTCTGCCCTGTTTTCTGGCCACGTGGCCTCGACACAGCCGGGCTGTCTCTTGATTTCCAAGCAATTGGAAAAGCTGCTGCTGTTTTATAGCTCCCAGCTGTTAGCAGTGATAACAGACAAGAGGCAGTGGGCTGTGTACTTGCCTGTGCTTGCAGGATGCCTTCCCAACCTCCCTTGGCATTGCTGTTTCCACACTGATGGCTAGGAAGGCTGGAGATTTTTCACGTGATTGGTTCAGGGCAGGCAGGAGAAACCTGAAGTGCTTGTAGAGGGATCTGAGGGCACGTGTGGTATGTGAAGACCTAGATTTGGAGTCCCAGGCTTTCAGCAGGTGGCACAGGATCAGTGGCAGTGTCTGCAAAACTGCTGCTGGAGGCACGTTTGGCATCGGCTGGAGCTGCTCACTCTGGTCCTGCCTGGTCCCTGCTGGGGCCTGCTGTGTGGTCACATCTCCTGGTCAGAGGATAAAGCCTGTGGTCCTGCCTGTGGGTCTGCCCAGTGGCAGGACACTGCTGTCAAGGGCTCAGAGAGCCGAACCTGGTGTCTGGTAGGCTGCGTGTTGTCTGGAATATGTGGAGGTCTCTCCATGAACCTGACACCAGAGATGTTCCCCCTGCTGTTCTCAGGGGATGCTCAGGTGCTCACTGGGGTCCCAGTGTGTTTTGTCCATGTTCCTCAGTGCTAAACCAACAACATCTGCTGGACTCCTTTTGTTTGCTTCCAGCCAAGGAGCAGATATTTCAGGGAGGGATAAACATTGGTCAAGCTCAGCATGGTGCTCCCTCGGTACCATCACACCTCATGGCCATGGAATGACCTGTATGAGTCCAGCTTTCTTGGGTCTTGTGGAGGATTTAACCCTCCATTCCCTGTGTGCCAGCTGGGAAAAACTCAGCCTTAGTGTTGTCAGTGCAGGATGAGTTGAAAAGCCAACAAACCAAACCTGGAGAGCATGCCTGGTCCCTGACCAGCAGTACAAGCTGCTCTCTCCTCAGAGGGGCTTCCAGCTCCTGGGGTGAGTTCCCTGGAGCGGGGGCGGGTGGCACATGGACACAGCATTCTCACGCCGTGGCAGTCAGTCCCTGGCTGTGCTGGCTCCCCAGGAGCAAGGCCATGGCACAGCTGGGTGGGTGGCACAGTGTGCAGGCACAGCATCCCTCAGGAGGGTGCTGGGCTGGCAGGCTGGGCCGGGCGCTGCCGCTGTGCCGCTCTGTAAATGTCAGCAAGGAGAGCGCAGCACCACGGCCCAGAGAGGGGCAGCCTCCTGAAAAATGAGCCAATATAAAAGCTGTTTATTGCTCCCCACCGAGGGGGTCCTTCGTGCTGACCTTTTGCTGCTGAAATGTCAGGACAAACAGGCTGGAAGGCTTCCTGTTGCTCTGTTTGGGGGTGGGGAGAGGGGCCCTGGATAAAAACAGATGATAGATTTGCCATTTCCAGGCTCTGAAATTAACAGAAATCCATATGGGGTTTTTGTTAAGGAAGCAGTTTGAGCTTGACACTGTTCTGGCAGTAGAGCTGGGGCTGGAGCAGCTCCACGTAAGGGCTCAGGGAGGCAGGCAGCCCATCCCACTGCTCTGCAGGCAGGGTAAGGGTAGCACTGAGAGAAAGCTTTTAGCAGTGCTGCCCGTCCCTCTCTGCTGCTCCACTGCCAGGCCAGGGGGTTGTGACAACGGGAGAATGGAGATTACAGTCATATTGTCCCTCTGGGTAGCACAAGACTGCAAAATCCTGGATACTAGTAATGTGTTTTGCAAATCCTCTGGTCTTTTGAGGGATGGTGGCTCGGGGGACTTTGCAGAGGGAACTCAGTTCAAACCCAGGATTGCTGATAGCGGCTGAGCAGTCCATGTGTGCTGGCCCATGGGGTGGCTGTGGGGAGGAGAGACCCACAGATGCCCCAGGAGCAACCTGTGCTGCTAAAACTGGCTCGGTTATGCATCTGGTCATTCACAGACATTTTTTTAGCAGCACTTTTCCCCTCCCTCCTCCACTTCTCCCCAGGGCTGAAGGTTGCAGTCCCTATGGTCTGTGTGGGAAGGTGGAGTGACTGGCCCAGTGTCACAGAGGAAACTTGGGGCAGGAGAGGGGACTAAGCATAATTTGCCAGTCCTGACTCAACATCTAAAGCCAAAACTGTCACCCTAGCTCTTGACAAGAATTCAGATGCTCCAAAATCTCTGTGCAGAAGATAGGATGGCAAAAAGCAGGAAAGCAGGTGCTTCTCAGGCACGGAAACAGCCACAGGAGCACGGTCCCTCTCCAGGGCTTTGTTACACTGGTGTCTGCAGTGCTGCTGCTCCTGCTTGAAAAGAGGCCAGAAAACAACAACCAAGTGTTTGCAGAGTGGTGTGATTTATGAGGAAGGGCTTTGGTATGCATGCTCTGACTGTCCATGGCCACGGATGGAGATGGATGTGGTGTCCTTGTCTGTTGGAAGAAGTAGGCACCAAGAATCAATCAAGTGTCTGTTTAGGCATAGGCACGTATTTCTCTTTTTCAAATTGATCCATCTATTTCATCTCAGACAGACTAGGAGTGATCAACACAGAGGATGAATTATTTAGGGGAATAAATAGGAGTGATGAGAAGAAATGAAGAAATTGAAAAATTAGGCTTAATAATAGGAAAAAGGATAAGATCGTTATCTTGTGGAATATATTTTAGGGACTAATCCCACTCTGTTGGACAGGGATAGATAACATTCTCCATCACTAATGAATTTCTCCAGATTAGCATATTTTCTCCTGTCTGTCTTGCAGCTTGTGGACTACAGACTGGAGTTCAGCAAGTGGTGGGTGGCAGAATTCAAGACAATCAAGTTTCCCTCTCAGGGCACAGTCTTTGACTTTTACATTGATCCAGAAACAAAGAAGTTTGAGCCTTGGTCTAAACTTATTCCCCAGTTTGAATTTGATCCAGAGGTGCCATTACAGGTAGGTGACCCCAGGTGGTTGTTTGGCTGGGAGAACGTGTTTTAGTGACTGCACGGGGGTGTTTCAATGAAGTCTGGTGAAAAGTCAGGCACTGCACACTAAGGATGGATACAGCTAAATTACCCATCCTCTGTACTGTGCTTTGACTGTCTCCCAAATCTGAGTTATGTACAGGAAGGGCAGGGACAGGCCACCCCAAGGACCCAGGAACTGGTGTGCCCCGGGTGCAGAATAGGGGAAACTGGCCTGCAGAGAGAGGGGATGTGAGACAGAGTAGGGACAAAGCCCCTGAGACAACATCTCATCATTCTGCCTGGCTGGAAATAGAGATAGGTTTATGTTTTGGCCAAAAAAAGGGTTCCTCAGGTGATGAACTGTGGTTGCCAGCTGTGCTTCCCTGTCCTTCCAGAAGTGCCACAGTGAGCAGATGACTTATAAAAACTGTCACTGCTTTAGCAAAGTGTGTGTTCATGGACAGATCCAGCTGCTGCTCGCAGCACCAGCCATCAGGGTTCCGCCTGCAAAGATTGATTTTAATGGCTGGCAGCAGCTTGTCCTTCCCTTCCTAGTGCAGCCTGGAAACTGGGATTACCACACTCATTCCTGGCTCTCCCAGTTTTACTTTTCCCCAGGTCATGTTTGTACAGACCGGGAATGAGATGCTGGAGAGCAGTGCCAGGAAAGGGCCCTGGGGGTCCTGGAGGTGCCAGTTGTCCCTGAGTCAGCAGTGCCCTGGCAGCCAGGGGGGGCAACCCTGTCCTGGGGCATCAGGGAGGGGACTGTCCTGCTCTGCTCTGCCCTGGGGCGGCCTCACCTCAACATTGGGGCAGTTTGGGGGGACACAATGGAAGGAAGAGATTGAGCCATTAGAGAGTGTCCAAAGGAGGGAAGGAGGATGGGGAAGGGCCTTGATTTGAAGGCGTGTGAGGACACTGAGGGCACTTGGTGTGTTCAGCTGGAGAAGAGGAGACTGAGGGGAGACCTCACTGCAGTTCCACCTTCCTGGGCAGGGGCAGAGGAGGGGCAGGGACTGAGCTCTGCTCTGGGGGGACCAGGGACAGCAGCCAGGGAATGGCTGGAGCTGTGTCAGGGCAGGCTCAGGTTGGATCTCAACCAAAGGTTCTTCCCCCAGAGGCTGGTTGGGCACTGCCCAGGCTCCCCAGGGCAGTGGGCACAGCCCCAAGGCTGCCAGAGCTCCAGGAGGGTTTGGATGATGCTCTGGGGCACAGGGGGTGACTCCTGGGGATGGGCCTGTGCAGGGCCAGGGTTGGACTGATGATCCTTGTGGGTCCCTTCCAGCTCAGCACATTCTGAGACTCTGTGAGTCTGTGACATGGCTGTGGGGTGGTGGCAGTGATGGGGACAGTCACCTGCTCTTTCTGCCCCTCAGGCTTGCCTGGTGCCCACCCCTGAGACAGTGCGTGTGTGGTACCTCCTGGACAGGCTCCTGGAGCGCCGGCGCCCTGTGATGCTGGTGGGCACTGCGGGCACAGGGAAGTCTGTGCTGGTGGGGGACAAACTCTCCTCTCTGGACACAGACACATATGTGGTGAAGAAGGTCCCGTTTAACTACTACACCACCTCTGCCATGCTGCAAGGTAAGGCTCTGACTGAGTCACAGCTCTCCTGGCACCTTCCCGAATTCCTGGGGCAGCCATTGGGGTTTGGAGCGTGTGATCACTGGAGAGTTCAGGGTGATCACTGGAGAGCCCACCTGTAGGTGGGCTGCCCGTGTGGTTTGTGGGCACTGCACTGGCACCTGCAGACCCTTAAATCCCACAATGAAACTCTCTGGTCATCAGAGCCCTGGTTTTGTGGAAGATGTTGTTTTCCAACATGAGGATTTGAATCCTGAACCCCTCACCCTGAGGGCTGTGCCAAACACAGGCTTCATTCTGCTACTGTTTTTATGGCTTGTACTTGACTTGAAGTGTGTCTTTAATGTCCTGGAATTTAAGCCCGTGCTGAATAGGATAAGTTTCTTGGCAAGGATCCAAACTGTCCTCAGGATGCAATGATGGGAATTGCATCCCAATTAAGCAGAGGATGGTGCTAATGGATAAGTGCAGGCTGTAAGCCACGGCTGGATCCTGGGGCTGTCCTCCCATCCTGCTGCAGCCTAACAGAGCAGGTCTCACATCACCCCCTCCCCAGGGGCACAGGGCTTGCTGACTGGGGGGATCCAGAGCCCCAGGGAATGTCCATAA
This sequence comes from Manacus candei, assembly GCF_025592945.1. Classification (NCBI taxonomy): domain Eukaryota; kingdom Metazoa; phylum Chordata; class Aves; order Passeriformes; family Pipridae; genus Manacus; species Manacus candei. The sequence goes on along the minus strand of NW_026138095.1, from coordinate 11,574,135 downwards.
GGATATCTCTGATGGGGATTTTGGCAAATCAGTGAAATATTAAGTTTGATCCCAAGATAAGGTCAGTTTTGCTGTGCAGTCTCTTCAGAGATGAAGAGAAAGGATGTAGTTCTGGAAAAGTGGCTCATTTCGAAATGGTGTCCCAAGAGAAATAAATAATTTTACATGTATTTACTAACCAGTAATGAAGCAACCTGGTTTGAGTTGAACAACAGCTGTGAGTCACTGTATATCACACTGCTTCCTCTATTCAGCTTGGTTTGACTCAAAAGTCCTGAAATCCTTCTACTTCCCCAGAGAAGCTGTGGCTGCCCCATTCCTGGAAGTGTCCAAAGCCAGGTTGGACAGGGCTTGGAGCAACCTGGGATAGTGGAAGGAGTCCTTGCCCATGGCAGGGGTTGGAGTGAGATGAGCTTTAGAGTCCCTTCCAACCCAAACCATTCTGTGATTCTCTGCTGACATGTGAAGCACCAGGCAGACCAAGGATTAACCTTCCCTGTTTGGTTGTTCCCAGCTGAGGGTGCCAGGTGGGGACACCTCCTAGCCAGGGGCAGAGCTGAAGGCAGGGAGTGTCCTGGGCTTCGTCCCTTCTCTGCCAGGCTCCCAACACTGCAAACATCCTAGGAAAGGTTTTGTAGAGAGGTGACAACACAGGCCCAGCCCATGCTCTGTGGGCTGGGACCATGTGACAGAATCACAGAACATTCTGAGTTGGAAGGGACCCACAAGGATCAAGTCCAGCTCTTAAGTGAATGGCCCATACAAGGATCAAACATGACCTCGGCGTTATTGGCACCATGCTCTGACCAACTGAGTGTTGTGCGGCCACAGCTGCTTCCTGGGGCAGGTTGGGAGGATTTCTGGGCTTGCTGGAGCCTCCTGCCTGAGCTCATCACCCCACAGGGCAGTGTCTGTGCCTCTGCACACAGTGAGAAGGCAAATTATTTGGCTTACTTGTCCTTCAAGACAAAAACTGGGTAAAACCTCCCCTTTTGGCCAGTCTTGCAGCCCTGGGGGTGTGATGGTTATCACAGAATCCCAGAATATGCTGAGTTGGAAGGGACCTACAAGAATCATCCAGTCCAGCTCCTGGCCCTGCCTGAGAGGATCATCCAAACCCTCCTGGAGCTCTGGCAGCCTTAGGGCTGTGCCCACTGCCCTGGGGAGCCTGGGCAGTGCCCGACCAGCCTCTGGGTTCCAGCCTGTCCTTTCCTCCCAGCATGGGGTCTCTGGGAAATGCCCTTGGGTTGGTGGGTGGGCTGAGCTGCCTGGGGGGCACCTGTGCTATGGGTACCCCTCTGGCCAGGTGGGTGTGTGCAGGGGAGGGGGCTGATAGGGGCAGAGCTGGCTGGGTGTCCCTGTTTGCTCTGAGCTCTGGGCTGAACCCGTGACTTCCTTCCTCTGCAGAGCACAGCACATCTTCATCACGGGGATGAAGATGTGGCTGGGAGATCTGCTCTGGGAAGTGTGATTTACACAGCTTGGCCTCCTTCCCTTCTGCTCATTTTTTAGAGTTAATTTTTCCCTTTTGTTGGAGTTTGTCAGTTGGCTGCTTTTTTGTCGCTCGAGCAGGTGCCTCTTTAGATTTGTAAAATGTGCATACAAAGCAGTTTGGGATTTTTTATTTTTATTTACTTTAAAAAGAGCTTGAAAGCCAGGAATTCTTAGACAAAGTGCCTGCTGGGACTGAGATTTTTAAGGTGCAGAGCTGCATCCTTCGGGGGGAGCACAGAGTTGTCATTCAAACCATAACTGCAGGCCTATGGCTTACAGAATTTCACATGCATAAAGGTTAAAAGGAGCCAGAATCTCTCTGTGCCCAAACCTGGGACCAGTTTAGGGATTTTCTTTGGTGTATTGTGACCAAATACCATGTTCTGTGGCCCCTGATCTGCTGCTTTGTGCCCTTTTGGACCTCTGCTCCTCCTCACTGCTCCATTAGCCCTACCCTGATATCGTTCCACACCTTCCCACTCCAGATCTGCCTTAAGAAAATGACAATAAATGTTGTTTTTTGGGGGATGAGTATTTTTTATCCCCTTGCCAGCAGGCAAGAGGAGCCACACTGGCCAAGTCTGGTGTGCACTGAGTGTTTCATTCAGGGGCTGCTGGGGGTGTGTGAGGAGCTCAGAGGCAGCAACAGGGACCCTCCAGAATTATTGTGGGATATGGCTCTGAATTAAAATGCAACTTCCACAAACATGTCACTTCATCCCCAGTAATTGCATTTCACTATGATGAATCTCCTGCATCCTTGTTTAACCTCGAAAAGGGCTGATTTTATATGTTAATTAAGGCTTAATTAAATTTAAATTAAATGCTTATTTGAAACACTTAATTTGACTTGCTACCAGAAATTTCAAATATTGTCGTTTTATTGAAGGGGGAGAGAGACTCTGCTGAGGAAAAATCCATCATTTTTCTGAGCACAATTCATGCCTTTTTGTAGCAAGTGTCTATGGCAAGAAAACAGCTGAATTCTGAGCAGTGGGCAAACCAGACTGTCTGCAGGGAAAAAGTGGGGGGGTTAAAAGATTTGTCATCAAAAAGCCAGAATATAATTTTTTTTAAAATATCTCTGGCCCTTGGTAAGCAATGGCTGAAGTGAACATTTGCACAAGGAGATTTTTATTGAAATTCCTAGTCATCCCTAATTACAACGTGTTTCTTGTCATGCTGCTTAACCCCAAACTGAGCCAACGCAACAAGTTCTGTCTCCATCCCCAGGAGAGCAGGGAGCCCCTGAGAGCTCCCTCATGTCCAAGAAAGCTCCTTGGCAGGAAAATCATCCCAGGATCTGGGCAGAGGAGAGTTGCTGCTATGTGCTTTGCCACTTACTGAGGCAGGAAAGGTTGTTTGGGCTGCAGTGAAAGGAATCAATAAGCTGTAAAATATTATGTGCAGCAGTGTGGGGTGATTTGCATTAAATATCAGCCCAGCATCATAAATATTCCCCATATGTTATAGTCTAGAGCAACATATAACCTCAGCCTTCTGCTAAACAAAGGAAAATCTTTCAGAGCTTCGAAATGAGAAGTTTTCTCTCCATGCTGTCCTTTACTCATGGGTGACCCGACTGAAAACTGGGTGGGAATGTGACAGCTCATTTTGCAATTGAGTCTTGTTGCATTTTCTGGAGGTTTGGGTAATGCTGGGGAGGGGATCAGAGAACTGAACGGTATTTGGGGTTGTTCAGCCTGGAGGAGAGAAGGCTCCAGGGAGACCTTCTAGCACCTTCCAGTGCCTAAAGGGACTCCAGGAGAGCTGAAGAGGGACTTGGGAGAAGAGCATGTAATGTCTCATCCCTGGAAGTGTCCCAGGCCAGGTTGGACGAGGCTTGGAGCAACCTGGGATAGTGCAATGTGTCCCTGCCCTTAGCAGAGGGTTGGAACTAGATGATCTTTAAGGTCCTTTCCAACCCAAACCATCCTGTGATTCTGTGATTATATCTGGTACATTTAAATAAATAATATTATTTTGATTGTTCTAAAGTTGTTCAGGATTTTAACCCTGAAAACACCCATTTCCTTTGTCTAACAAGCATAAGAAGTGCATTTTCATTCACAAAATCAGCTTTGCTCCTGGGCTTGGTGCCCCAGCACCTCCTTGGTTCTATCCTAGTGCCCAGTCACTTCTGCCTGGGCTTGGGGGGTGTCTGTGGTACATCTGGGGCAGGGCAGTGGAGGGGACACACTGCCTCCGTGTTGTGGATCAGAATAAACTCACAAAGCAGGATTGAGTTTAAAAAAATGGGCAGAAGGGATTCAAAAGGCTTTATCTTGCATGAAAAGCCTTGTTTGCTCTGAAGTAAACCAGGCTTGTAGCAGAGTGTTTGCTGTGTTTTGTTTGCAAGGAGGAACCGAAAACTTTGTGATTTGGGTTGAGTCAGACCAAAAATCTGCCTGAGGGTCCCTGCCAGCCACAGCCTGGGGACAGCCACCATCCTGCCAGCCCCTTGAAGGGCTCCTAGGTGCTCCATAAGCACAGCCTGGGGACAGCCAGTGTCCTGTGCCAAGACCAGCTCTTCCTCCCCAGAGAGACCCGAACAGCCTAGATGGATCCGAGGGGGCCACAGGCTTCCCCCTCTGCCCACCCGGACCCTGCCTGCCCTCACAGAGCTGGGCTCCTGCTGGAGCTGCTCACACTGGGCTGAGGAATCATTTCTATTTCCCTCTGCCCAACAGGTGTGCTGGAGAAGCCTCTGGACAAGAAGGCTGGCAGGACCTACGGCCCCCCAGGCACCAAGAGGCTCGTGTACTTCATCGACGACCTCAACATGCCCCAGGTGGACACGTATGGGACAGTGCAGCCCCACACCCTGCTCAGGCAGCACCTGGACTATGGACACTGGTAGGAGGCTTGGGGGCCAAGACCTTTTCATCCAGCTCTGCTGTTGGGGATGGAGTTTGAGAGGAAGTCACAGTGTGGATCCCTCTTCCCATCCCGTGTTGGCCACAGCATCTGGCTGGGCTGGGCTGGAGCTTGCTGGGAGGCTCTGGGTGAACAGGCCATTGTGCACCCTCAGGGTGTCCCCTGTCCCCAGCAAACACACTCCCTGCCTGGCTGAGGGAGCTTCACTCCACTCCTGCTCAGTCTTGTGACTGATCCCAGTGCAAAGCCTGCAAGGCTCAGCCTGAGCCCTGCCGTGCTGAGAGTGGGGGAAGGACATGGATTGGCCTCAGCTGGGATGACCCACCCCTGCTGTGAGCACCTGAGGCTGTTTTCAGTTAGGCAGCAGCAAACAGGCATTTTCCAGGCACAGGTAATTTGAAGGAAAACCACTGACAGTGCTTTGGAAGGAGATTGGTGCGTTTGACACCTCAACCAGCAGTGCTGTGTGGGACAGGGATACTCCTAGCTCTCCCACAGAGAATACAGGGCAAGGACTTGGAGCAATTCCAAGTCTCCTCAGCTGTGTATGTGCCTGACCTTGGCCAAAAGCTTCCCAAGTACAGGGACAGTGGGGTGGAGGCAGAAATTTGGGGCTGTGGGTGTTGGGAAGGTTGGGCAGAAAGAGAGCTTAGAGGGTGTATGGGAGCACTGACAAGTGGGGGACACCCTGTGCCTCCTTGTCCCTCCCAGGCCCTCCCGAGCTCTCTGACCCCTCTTGGCAGTGCCCCTCAGGTGTTGCCCCCTCGATGGTCCCACTCACAGCCCATCAGGGTGCAGCTCACCCAGGGTGGTGAGCAAGGAGAGGGGCACAGCTCCCTGTGCTCTTGGGCTGACCTGGCCCAGCAGTGACCCTGAGCTCTGCTCTGGGGGCTGTACCCCAGCTCTTCCAGCAGCCCCCCCATCCTTCCCCATGGGCAATGCTGGGCAGCCCTCCTACCCCATCCCAGGCTGGCCCAAACTGGAGGCACTCCTGGGATTTCCCACAATTTCCACACCAGTGATGGGTCTGACCTGAGGGCTTTGCTCAGTGGTTGTTACCAGCTGATGGAAATACCAGCTACAGGATATCCTCCAAGAGCAGAACTGAGGGGAGACCTCAGTGCAGTTCCACCTTCCTGGGCAGGGGCAGAGGAGGGGCAGGGACTGAGCTCTGCTCTGGGGGGACCAGGGACAGCAGCCAGGGAAGGGCTGGAGCTGTGTCAGGGCAGGCTCAGGTTGGATCTCAGGCAAAGGTTCTTCCCCCAGAGGCTGGTTGGGCACTGCCCAGGCTCCCCAGGGCAGTGGGCACAGCCCCAAGGCTGCCAGAGCTCCAGGAGGGTTTGGCTGATCCTCTGGGGCACAGGGGGTGACTCTTGGGGATGGGCCTGAGCAGGGCCAGGAGTTGGACTGGATGATCCTTGTGGATCCCTCAACTCAGCATATTCCATGATTCTGTGACTCTGTGTGCAGAAATGCAGCAGCTCTGGGCCCCGCCCTGGTGAGGGGCAGGATGTGACTCCCCTGAATGTGTCCCCTGAAGCCATGGGGACACTGGGAGCCCACAAGCAAGCTCCAGGGGGTGGCAGCAATGGTCACCATCCATGGCTTTTGCTTTGCCCAAAGGTATGACCGGACCAGGCTGTCCCTGAAGGAGATCACCAATGTGCAGTACGTGTCCTGCATGAACCCCACTGCAGGGAGCTTCACCATCAACCCCAGGCTGCAGGTAAAGCCCCGCACGATGGCACTGCCCTGGGGTTGGCTTTGGGTGGAGTGTTCAAGATGAGGCTCAGGGAGAACCTCTGTGATTTGATCAGTAGAATCATGCTGGATTTGTTGAGCGACTAACTCCTGATGGAGGGGCAGCAAACTTGCTGCCTTTTTCTCTTCTTTGTGTTTCCTCTCATTCTGCTGCTCAGTGGGAGGAAGAAGTCCCAGGTTCCTGGCCAGCCACACCCAATCTCAGGAAGCCTTCTGATTCAGACAGGCACATTCTACCTTCATTAAGGTGATATTTACCTCTGGGCCATAATTCATTAAAGCTTTTTGGTGGTCAGGCACTGGAACTGGCTACCCAGGGGAATGGGGTCACCATCCCTGGAAGTGTCCAAAGATGAGTAGATGTGGCCCTTCATCGTATGGTTTAGTGGGGATTTGGGAGTTGGTCAAAGGTTGAACTTAATGATCTTGGAGGTCTTTTCCAACATTAATGATTCTATAATCTCCTTGCTCTTTGTAAGTTCCAAATCAATAAAGGGTCTTCTGAGAGGTGGCACCTTCCAGGGGCTGCTCCTACCAGAGACAAGACTGGGCTTCATCAGGGGTCAGTGGGATCTTCAGACCTTTCAGCTGTTCACTGGACTGAGCTTGCAGTGTAGCCATTGTGAAATGCCACTGGAAATCCCTTGTTCAGTGAGCAAAAGGTGTCGCTTGTCAACTGTCCTCAGCTGGGAAATTGGAAGGGGGAGATAGTTCTGGTGGGATCACAGAGCATCCCAGGTTGGAAGGGACCTCGACAGATCATCTGGGCCAACCTTTCCTGGGAAGTGGAGCCTGGAGTAGTTTATCCAGCACTGTGTCCAAGCACATCAAGTCCTCACAAGGCATTTGAGTTGGGAGCTCACTGCCCATCTCTCTGACCTTTCCGTGTCTCCCTTTCTCCTCCTCAGCGTCACTTCTGTGTCTTCGCTCTCTCCAACCCTGACCAGGATGCCTTGACCAGGATCTACAGCACCATTTTAGTGCAGCATCTGACCAGTGGGAATTTCTCGGAGGCTGTGCAAAAATCAGCCCAGCAGCTGATTGCCCTTGCCCTGGGGCTGCACAGGAGGGTGGCTGCCACCTTCCTGCCAACAGCTGTCAAGTTCCACTACGTTTTCAATCTGAGAGACTTCTCTAACATCTTCCAAGTAAGTGCAGTCCCTGTCTGTGGCACTTGGAGCTTGTTCCAATGCCACGGGAGGCTGTGGACCTGTGTCCCTCTGGCCCTTGGTGAACAAAGCACAGTGTCCCACCCAGCAATTTCTGAGTAAAAGGGATGACCTTGGGCCATTCCCTAATTCCTGCTTGGTTTTGAGTGGGTTCCAGAGCCACCACCCATGACTTTGAGGAACATCAGTTAAAAGCTTATTTGCTTTCCAGCCTCCTCTGGTCAATGGACAGGGATGCACAGTTCCAGAAGAAGGTGTGGGTTTTAGGGGGGGTTGAAGTGTTCTCTGGCTGGAGAAGGAACCATCTGGAGGGAGCTTTGGGCTCCCAATCTCATCCCTTCATGCAGTGGTTGTTGGTGAGTGTGATGGAGCTGGGCTTGTCTTTGTTAGTCTCAGCTCCACTCATGTGAGTGTGGGATCAATGGCACCTCTCCAGCACACAGGGACATCATTTACTGTGTGGAGCAGCCAGTGCCTACTTTGTGGGCTGCTGGCCCTGAAGAGAGGAGAGCAGTGTCTGCTTCAGCTGCTCTGCCAGAGCCAGGACAGCTTGGTGGTCTGTACTGTCACGTCCTCTCAAGTGCTCAGCATTGTATGTGCAAGATGGCATTTAAAGAGCTGATAAATCACTCCAAACCAGCTTTGACTTAATCACTGAAACTGAATTACCAGCCACTGTACCAAAGGAAAGTTGTCCAGCTTTAGAAATGTTTTCTTCCATCACTGGAGAGATCCTGGTTTTGTGTTTTCCCCAGCAATCTCATGCATTGAAGCAGTAGATGTTACTGCTCAAAAAGCCTTTCAGAATTTCAGGCTGATTAACGAAATTACAGAAATTTCTCAGCAGCCAAATCAAGGGATTTGAAACACCATAACCTGTTCTAAACTCCCAGCTGGTAATTTGTCACTATCCTTGTTAACATCTGTTTTACAAAGCAGGTGCTAGAAGTTCAATGCCTTGTGTCTGGTCCATCAGACAAGAGCTGAAAGAATGACAGGACATGGGAAATCCGAGAACAGGACCTTGAACAAGTTAATAACTCCACTGTGTCAGAAAGGAATCAGACCTGTCACTTGTGCTCAGCTGAACAGCAGCCCTGATGTGAGATGTGGGTCATGTTAAATCCTGGCTTCCAGTTAATCTGGGCTTTGAAAGGCACAGAGAGGGAACAGAAGCATTTCAATGGGAAGCTTTAATCTGAACTGTTGTCTGCTTGAAAGAAGCCAAGGTTATGGGGTGTTAGAAAATGTCCCGCCAGATCCTGGGGCTGGGCCAGAGAGTAGGAGCAGTGACAGGAATTGCTCCTCATTCTACTGCTTTTCATGGTGATTATGGGAAAAAACCAGGCTGAGGTCAGGTCCTGCCCTGCCAGAGCCACCACAGCCTGTCCCTGGTGGCACAGGGATGGGTGACAGTGACAGGGCAAGTGGGTCCTGCTGGGATGATGAGCATATTCCCTGTTCTGTGCCAAATAGTCCTCATCTCCTGGGGTGTCTGTTCAGCCTCTGAGGAACCATCACTCAGCATTACCCTGCAGGGAATCCAGAGCTGGTGAGTCCCAGGTGGAGGCTGGTGGTTCCCAGAGCCTGGTGTGACCCCCCACACCACAACAGCCACAGTGGCCCTGCTGCAGAGTCCTTTGTCATCACCAGGGACAGATCCTGGTGGGTGCCAGTTGTCCCTGAGTCAGCAGTGCCCTGGCAGCCAGGAGGGACATCCCTGTCCTGGGGGCATCAGGGAGGGGATTGTCCCACTCTGCTCTGCCCTGGGGTGGCCTCACCTCAACATTGGGGCAGTTTGGGGGGACACAATGGAAGGAAGAGATTGAACCATTAGAGAGTGTCCAAAGGAGGGAAGGAGGATGGGGAAGGGCCTTGATTTGAAGGCGTGTGAGGACATTGAGGGCACTTGGTGTGTTCAGCTGGACAAGAGGAGACTGAGGGGAGACCTCAGTGCAGTTCCACCTTCCTGGGCAGGGGCAGAGGAGGGGCAGGGACTGAGCTCTGCTCTGGGGGGACCAGGGACAGCAGCCAGGGAATGGCTGGAGCTGTGTCAGGGCAGGCTCAGGTTGGATCTCAACCAAAGGTTCTTCCCCCAGAGGCTGGTTGGGCACTGCCCAGGCTCCCCAGGGCAGTGGGCACAGCCCCAAGGCTGCCAGAGCTCCAGGAGGGTTTGGCTGATCCTCTGGGGCACAGGGGGTGACTCTGGGGATGGGCCTGTGCAGGGCCAGGAGTTGGACTCGATGATCCTTGTGGGTCCCTTCCAACTCAGCATATTCTGGGATTCTGTGATATTTGATATTATTGTCTCAAGAAGCCTCAGCACAGCAGAGAGGGCTTTGTAACCAGTTTCTGGCCTTCCTGGCGAGGAGGAGAAGCTGAGAGCTGAGAGATTTGGCTGAAATGCAACCTGAGGACTCTCGAGGCAGCAGGATAACTGGACTGACGTGGCACAGGACAAGGGATTCTCCACCCTCTCTTTTTCTTTGTTTTCTTTTTAATGTTGGCACCACATCCGTCCCAGATGCAGTGGCCCATGGCCATGTGTCCCTCGTGCATCCCAGACATAGATGTTATGGCTTCTCCTGGAAGCTCATCACCCATGGAGGACCCCATTGCTCCAAGGGGATGCAGCTGGTTGTGTTGGTGGAAGAGCGTGGTCACTGTTGAGGAGTGAGGAGGGTGGGTTTGCAAAGTGAGAAAAGGGGAGATGTTCAGTGAGTAAGTGATTTCAGATTTAGGAGGTGTGGATTTTCTTGCCCCTGAAGCCTTACACGTGCTTGCATCAAAAACACAACAGCTTTTGTGGCATGGGGGGTCTTCAGACTCAGTCCCTTTAGAGGGACTCCAGAGGGACCGAGTAATTTTTAATTTTCATTTTAACCAGTTTAAGGCTCAATGGTTTTCTCCTTCCTCCCTTTTATTTGTCAGCTCTTCTCACTATTTTTTTTTTCAAAAATAAATAGAATACTTTGGCAACTGTAATGACAGATGTGAAACCCAAACAATCTGAGCCATGGACCAGTGAGCTGAGAGGGCCTGCTTTACATTGCTTTCAATGCATTTTATATTTAATGTAAAAATAATTAGATGTTAGGAATAAAAGCTGTCTGTTTAATTCATGCCATTGAAAACCCTGTGTGCTGTTAATAGGCTTAGTATAGGCAACACCTCTTTGAAATATAATTCTTCTATGCATTTTAATAGAGTTCATAGTAAACATACTGTGCTAAGCAGACAGCAACTGATATTTCCTGCAGGCAGAATGCACCTAATTAAAATTAATTGATTTAAAAAAACACCACCACTATCGTTTCCAAACTATTTTTCCTTCTTGACAAAGCATCCATGGTGTGGGGTCAGGATGAAAAAGCTGCACGTCTGGGCTGGGCCTGACCTTGGATGGTCCCTGTGCTGAGAGCAGGACCCCCAGCCCAGCCAGGAGGAGGTTGGGAGGAGGGTCAAAATGGGTGTGATGAGTATAAATATTCAAAAGAATGTGGGGAATAGGCACCCCCACAGTGTGGGCAGCAGGTGAGGAAGGTGATTCTACCCCTCTCCTCTGCTTTTGTAAGACCCCACCTGTTGGACTGTGTCCAGCTCTGGGGTCCCCAGCATGGGAAGGACCTAAAGCTGTTGCAGCCAGTCTGGAGGAGGCCACAAAGATGATCAGAGGGCTGGAACAGCTCTGCTGTGAGGAAAGGCTGAGAGAATTAGGATTGTTCAGCCTGGAGAAGAGAAGGCTCCAGGGAGACAGGGTGCAGCCTTCCAGTGCCTGAATGGAGAGGGACTTTGCACAAGGGTGTGTAGTGATAGAACAAGGAGGAATGGCCATAAACTGAAAGACAGCAGGGTTAGATGGGATACTGGGAAGAAATTCTTCCCTGTGAGGATGGGGAGGCCCTGGCACAGGTTGCCCAGAGAAGCTGTGGCTGCCCCATCCCTGGAAGTGTCCAAGGCCAGGCTGGATGGGGTTTGGAGCAACCTGGGCTAGTGGAAGGTGTCCCTGCCCACGGCAGGGGGTGGGACTGGATGATCTTTAATTTCCCTTCCAACACAAACCATTCTGGGATTCCATGATAATTGGCTTTGGGAGATTTTGGGTACCAAAGGGCACGTTCTCCAGGGGCTGTTCACTTGGGAGCTCAGCTGCAGGTTGCTGTGAGGGTGACTCAGCCACACTCCAGCTCGATGGGTGAGGTCCCTTGGGTCAAGCTTGGGTTTCCTGACTGTCTTTGCTCTCTACAGGGCCTCCTGTTCTCTACCCCTGAATGTCTGAAGGAACCCCAGGACCTGGTGAAGCTCTACCTGCACGAGTCCAACCGGGTGTACCGGGATAAGATGGTTGAAGCAAACGATTATGGTACCTTTGATAAAATCCAGAGGGAGATGGTGAAGAAATTCTATGATGTAAGTGTTGAGGTGTAACTATGATGATAACATGTCATAGAACCACAGGATGGGTTTATTTGAAAGGAAGTCACTACTAGGGATTTTCCTTTCCCCCCCCTTTCTCTCTTGTCCCTCTTTCCCCTTTGCAGACTATAGTTGCAGGTGCAACTGTATGGACATGGAAAGGCTGGAATGCCATACTTCCCTTGGCAGGGGGCACAGAGCTGCACTGGGGTTTCTATACTTCATATACACATTTTTTCTCTCTTTTACAGGACATGGAAGAAACTTTAGAGCAGACCAAGCACATGAATATTTTTTGCCATTTTGCTAAAGGCACTGGGGAACCTGGGTACAGGCCAATCCCAACCTGGGAGGAGCTGAACCAGATCCTCGTGGAAGCCTTGGATAACTACAATGAAGTCAACGCTGCCATGAACCTGGTGCTGTTTGAGGATGCCATGTGCCATGTGTAAGGGGATTTTCTGGCTTTATGGTCTTGCCATAGCATTTGTGTGTGCAGATTGTTTTGTGGAGTTTCCTGGAGGATGGAGGGAGATGGATCGATGGGCCAAGGCCAATGATATGGGGTTCAACAAGCCCAAGAGCCAGGTCCTCACAACAACCCCATGGAATGCTCCAGGCTTGGGGCAGAGCAGCTGGAAAGCTGCTGGTGGGAAAGGCCCTGGGGGTGCTGGTGACAGGGGCTGGACATGAGCCCAGGTGAGCCCAGGGGGCAAGAGGCCAATGGCCCCTGGGCTGTGCCAGCCATGGTGTGTCACAGCCCCAGGGCAGGGACTGTCCCTGTGCTGGCACTGCTGGGGCACCTCCAGTGCTGGGGCAGCTCTGGGCCCTCAGACAAGAGAGACATTGAGGGGCTGGAGCGTGTGCAGGGAAGGGAACGGAGCTGGGAAGGGGCTGGAGCAGCAGGAGCAGCTGAGGGAGCTGGGGGGGCTCAGCCTGGAGCAAAGGAGGCTCAGGGGGGACCTTCTGGCTCTGCAACTCCCTGACAGGAGGGGGAGCCAGGGGAGGGTTGGGCTCTGCTTGAGGGCAACAAGGGACAGGAGGAGAGGAAATGGCCTCAAGTTGTGCCAGGAGAGGTTAAGATGGGATATCAAGGAATATTTCTTCACTGAAAGGATTGTCAAGCCCTCTCACAGGCTGCCCATGGAGTGGTGGAGTCACCATCTCTGGAAGTGTTCAAAAAACATGTGACTATGACACTTGAGGACATGGTTTAGTGGTGAACATGTGGTGGTGCTGGGTGGACAGTTGGTCTTGATGATCTTAAAGGTGTTTTCCAACCTTATCAATTCCATGATTCTGTGATGATTACAGCTGATGGGGCTGGAGGTGTGATGAAGCTTCACCTGCCCATGTGGTGTGATGGAATCTTGGCTCTTGATGCTCTGATATGGCACAAACATTTATCACACATGACAACCTTCAAGGGCTTTATTGTCTTCCCTTGACACCCAGCACAGAACTGGTTGTACTGGGATTTCCCCAAGTGCTTTGACAACTGGTTTAGAACCATGTTTACACAGGTTCTTAGTGGGATTTTCCTATGAATATAAAGTAAGATTATGTGCATTCAGGCTACTAGTTTGAAAGGGTGGAGGCATTTAAACTGCTTTGATCTTTTGGTAAACCCACTTGCATTTAGGTGCCTGGAGGTGCAGATGGATTCCTGTTGGAAACTGGACATGTGGGACTGTGTGAAAATAACAAGCCTCCTGTTGATCATTAGGAAGGTGTTTCCATACCTGGGGTATAGTGAGGTGCACCCCCAGCTTTCAAACACAGCCTGTGGCAATCCCAGCAGAGACAGAGTCATTTCTGGGTGCTGAAATGCAGAGCTGGCCTTGCATCACTTCAGAACATGGACCTACCCTGACAATCAGAGTTGTAACTGATTTTGTATGACAACATTGGCCCAAGAGGTGCAGATTTGGGACTCTAAGCTGGAGGGAAGGCAGTGTCCTGCTGCACACCCGGGAGGGGGGGTTCAGTTCTCATTGGACCTGGCAGCCTAATGTGGCTGCTGTCATGCAAATTAAATATATATATATATATATATGTATTTATATATGTGCTACTCCTGTTAACAAACTGCTTACCCATGTCTGTTCCCAAAGCTCCCAACTTGTCCCTTTTTCCAATGGCCTGGGGCACCTTTTCCCTGGCACTCTGGGCATTCATTCACTCTTCTGCATTAATGGGTCACATGCACCCTGATGTCCCCGAGCATTTCTGCTTGCATTGCCTGCAGACAGCTCACAGGAATATTAACCCTGTGCTCCTCTTGCATTTTACATAAATTAGAATTTGTCACAAAACACTGCACTATCCCTCCAGTTAATTCTGGGGATAATCATGAAGGCAAGGGTTGAGTATCCAGCAGGATTTCACTGGAGGTAGGGAATTCCATTAATTGCATTTGGAAGTTGCATTTGGCTGAAATACACAACTTCTTCCATCTCAAACTGCTTCAGAATGTCAGCTTGAATTTGCTGAAGGTTTTCAGTTGAGAGAAAAAAAAGAAGAAAAAAGGAATTTTGAGGACTTTATCTGTGTAGGGACGTGGGAGATACCTGTGAGTCACTCCAGGGACCACGGTGGCATCCTTGGGCAGAGCTGGCCTGGGGAATTAAGAGCAGGAATGCTAAAGCTCTCCTCACAGGTTGGATTGCTTTTAGGGGAATAATTTCACAGATATTATTAAATTATAATTATAAAATTATAAAAAATCATTTGGAGTCTGTGCATAGATCATAAAATACTTGAGCTGTAATAAAGCAATGCAGTGTTTCTCACAGTCTTATTTGAAAAATAATTATATTAGTGTAGGGAAATAGTGAAGAGAGCTGAATAAAGACAGTGCTGAATAAAGGCAGTAATAAAAGAGGGGAACAGTCCTTGAGTTTCAGACACAGAACAGTGAGGGTTCCACAACTAACTTCCTCTGGACCCTCCTCACCTGGGGTGTATTGACACGTGGCAGTGTCAGAATTTGCTTAAAGAGCATCAAAGGGAGGCAGACAGAGTTCACTATGTGACAGACACTTGTCCAAGTGACCAGACCCAGAAAATAACAGCAAGTTCATTTTAAGAATAAGAAAATGTCATTCTGAAGTAGTGGTGGTTTGCCTAACTAAGGAACAAGGACTGTGTTGTCCAGCAAGGTTTTGTGCCATTCCAGGCACATGTGAATATTCTGTAATGCATAGCAGGACTTCTCACCAAGCACAAACCACAAATGCCTGGAGAAGAGAGGCCTTTCCTGGGGAGCTGTATCAGAGCTTTGACTTCTGTTCTCAGGTGTTGCATGTTGCATGTCAATGTATTGTCCTTTTTCCCCTTGCCCTCCCTGCAAAGATATCCAGACCTTCACTTTGACACAGTTCTGTCCAGCAGAACTTGGCAGGTGGAAAAAAATTGGGCACAGTCTGAATTGCCACCACACTGGGGTTTTTTCATCAGCAGTGTCCTCTGCGGGTCTCAGCAGAGCTGGGGATCGATTGCTGACATGGCTCTGAGATTGACATTTTTCATCCCACTCAGAATACAATTTCTTAGTGAATAAAATATGTATTGAAAAGCACCGGGCAGAGAAATAGAAAAATACTTCTATTAATGAGAGATTTTGTGTCCCTCAATTCAGCTGCCGCATCAACCGCATCCTGGAGTCCCCCCGGGGGAACGCGCTCCTGGTGGGTGTGGGAGGCAGTGGGAAGCAGAGCCTGACCCGGCTGGCAGCATTCCTGAGCTCCCTGGAGGTCTTCCAGATCACCCTGAGGAAGGGGTATGGCATCCCTGACCTGAAGGTAGGTGGCTTTTAAGGCTGAGCTGGAGGGGAAGGAAATAAAGAGCAGAGCTTGCCCTGAAAACTTTGTCTTGTTGAAAAACAGCACTGTGGAGATGACACGGGGCTGGACATGAGC
Organism: Manacus candei; assembly: GCF_025592945.1. Lineage (NCBI taxonomy): Eukaryota > Metazoa > Chordata > Aves > Passeriformes > Pipridae > Manacus > Manacus candei. Next base: position 11,558,498 of record NW_026138095.1, on the reverse strand, counting down.
CCAGGTGAGCCCAGGGGGCAAGAGGCCAATGGCCCCTGGGCTGTGCCAGCCATGGTGTGTCACAGCCCCAGGGCAGGGACTGTCCCTGTGCTGGCACTGCTGGGGCACCTCCAGTGCTGGGGCAGCTCTGGGCCCTCAGACAAGAGAGACATTGAGGGGCTGGAGCGTGTGCAGGGAAGGGAACGGAGCTGGGAAGGGGCTGGAGCAGCAGGAGCAGCTGAGGGAGCTGGGGGGGCTCAGCCTGGAGCAAAGGAGGCTCAGGGGGGACCTTCTGGCTCTGCAACCCCCTGACAGGAGGGGAGAGCCGGGAGGAAGTCAGGCTTTGCTTGAAGGGAACAAGGGACAGGAGGAGAGGAAATGGCCTCAAGCTGCTGTGGGGAGGGTCAGGTTGGGTGCTGGGGAAAACTTCTTCATGGAAAGGGCTCTCCAGCCCTGGCACAGCTGCCCAGGGCAGTGGTGGAGTCCCCATCTCTGGAGGGATTTAAAAGTCGTGTGAATGTGGCACTTGGGGACGTGGGTCAGTGGTGGCCTTGAGTGTGGGGGGAACAGTTGGATATGATGAACTTAGAGGGCTTTTCCAACCTGAATGGTTCTGTGATCCTGAGGTACTGGAACACTCCAGACAGAGTCCTGTGGGGAGGAGCAATGCTGCTCCTAATGCCTTGCTGAAGTGTGTCTGCACAGGGTGCAGCCCCCTGGTGTCTTCTGCCAGGGCTCCGAGCTGGCCAGGCCTGAGAACATTCCAGACCAGCCTTGAGTGTCAGCTCTGAGCTGGGCTAATGAACCCTAGATATTTCTAGTTAAACCAGGGTGTGGTAATTAGCTCATCTGTGAGGTGCCCATTGTGGAGTGATTTGGAGGTAGAAAAGGAGCAAGCAGAAAATCCCAATCCCAAATCAGATCCATTTCCTCCTCTGGTATTTTCTATGTGGAAGGGACTGAGTGGATTGTGGATGGTTCACTAAAGACCTGCTTTATATTTATGCACAGGTCAGTGAGCTTAGGAGTTATAAATTAACATTTTGGGATGTCATTGGAAGGTTTTTAAGGTTTTATAGCTGCTGGCAAAATGATTTGCATTAGAAATGTGAAAACCACCACCACAGTAACTTCACTCCCTTCTGCTGGGAGATGCAATGGCCAATGACTCTGGGTTCCTTCCCCATCAGTGGCACAACCTGATGACCTGTGTTTGTGTCCAGGTTGTTTCCATCATGTCACACAAGCCTGTCCCACCATCCACTGGATATTTTCAGCTCTCCTGTTTTCAGCCCAACTCCTGGGATTGTCCAGCTCCTACCTCCCATTTCCTGTGGCAGCCGGAGCCCCCTGCTGGGAATAGAGCTCAATACCAGCTTTAATCAACTTGTTTTCAAAGCATCTCTTTGCTTCTCTGCCTCTGGAGGTGGGAGATAATTTGATGTTCCCTTCACTCTGTATTCATCTTCAAAAAATTTATGAATCACAGACTGGTTTGGGTTGGAAGAGATCTTAAAGACCACACAGTCCCCCCTTCTGCCATGGACAGGGACACCTTCCGCTAGCCCAGGTTCCTCCAAGCCCCATCCAACCTGGCCTTGGACACTTCCAGGGATGGGGCAGCCACAGCTTCTCTGGGCAACCTGTGCCAGGGCCTGCCCACCTTCACAGTCAGGAATTTCTTCCTAAGGTGAAATATAGTGTAATTTTTTTTTCTCAGCTATAGAAGAGCAAGATGATGACAGCTCCCCCGTCTGCCATTGGCCCTTCCCACTGTTATCATCCGTCTAATCCAAATTTCCGGTGATCAAAGTAGCAAGTTGGGTTTTTTTGGAAAAACCATGTGTGTTTGCTGAATTTCTAAGAGAGTTTCTGAACCCTTGTCCAGTGCACAGTCCTTCAGGATCCCTCACATCTGGTACCCTGCTTGGAGGGGTAGGAAGGAAAGGATGGAGGTTCAGCTGGATGAACATCTTCTTCCAACCCAAGCTATTCTATGATGATTCAACTCATGTAAAATTTGGATTTCACAAAGATGGTGGATGCTGTTCCCTTTGAAATAAAACTGCTGTTCCATGGGAGCAGGCAGGAAAACATGAACAATCACAATCTCCACAGCCAGGGGTTGCACTGGTGCCTTCAGCCACATCTCATTGACCTGTCAGTGTTTCAGCCACAGGCATTGCCCTGGTCTGGCAGTGCTGGCCAGGACCTTCTTCTAAGGTGTGGTGTCAAGCCTTACCTGTTAATGCCTGACAATGATGGGCTGACACAGGGACCTGGAAGGCTTGGACAGGAAGGTGCAGAGTGGCCCAAGTGCAGTTTCACACCAATTAATTGCAATTGCTTTGTTCTCAGTGCATGGGAAGGTTCTGAGTTATCCCTCTGGTAGGTCTGATACCCTGCCTATGCTTTGCAGAGTGTAGGGACAACCCCTCTTGCTTTCAAACCTCCAGGCAGACCTGGCAAACCTGTACCTGAAGGCTGGTGTGAAGAACACGGGCACTGTGTTCCTGCTGACGGACGTGCAGGTGGCGGACGAGCAGTTCCTGGTGCTGGTCAATGACTTCTTGGCATCAGGTACATCCCTCCTGCTTTGATTTCTCCTCTCCCCCCTTCAGTGGAGCACCTGGAGTTCGAGAATCTACAGAAGGGCAAGAAAGGAATAAGCTGGAAGTTACATGGCTTAAGCCCTTGAGTAAAAGCCGTGCTGGGGCCTCCCTGGGGAGCAGCTCCATCAGCTGGGAGATTTCTTTACTTTCCCTCATATCTTGTACCCATTTTTCCATACATCATGGAATACTGCACAGGGTTGTTATATGATGTGTCTGTTGGGATATTGCAGCTGAAGGATGTATCACCAGGTGAGGAGTTTCACCTATGGATCCCATGCATCCACCTGATAAATTAAGGTTGTTCCTGGCTAGAAGAATTTACTGGAGTGTTGGGGGGAGCGAAAGGCTTAGACAAAATTTATTAGAAAAGCCCCTTCATTGAGCTACAAGGTGTAGAAAGGACCCCCTAGCTTTCTAAACTCATCAGAGAGGAGCCTGGGTGGCTGGATCCAATATCAGCCTCAGATTTTTGTCCACAGTTTAAGGAATTACAGAGTTATGATTGAATCACTTTTTCCCACAGGTTTTAATGATGTCAAATCAGATATATTTATGTAAAGGGAATTATTTATTATAAGAAATGAACAGACAAATGAACAGATGAAAGATCTTACTCAGAATTATTTACTACACAGTATAAAAGCTAAAAACTACTCGTGATACAGTATAAGATAGGCAAGTGCACTGTATCAAAGCAGTTCTGTCAAAGCAATTGTATCAAAACTGGCAAAAGGAAACAGTCATTAAGTAGAGATTGATGTAACTCACCACACAAGGATCCTGGGCAGATCTCTCGCTTTCACTCAGCCCCTGGGGAGTGACCATGAAGAGGCATTGCTGCTTCACAGGAGAAGCTCCACACACTCCAAGAAAGCCTGTGGAAGAATCTGCCATATGAAAGTTGGACTGGGCTTTTATAGTTATAAAGTGATTGACTGCCAGTCGCATATTCCCAGGCCAGCCAGCAGCTTTTCTGTCAAATGCTGCTTCAAAAAGCAGGGGGGGGTGTTTGCAGTTAGTGAACCAGGCTGGTTTTAGCACAATTCCACACCAAAACAGCACCATGGCACCAGTGGTAGCTCAGCACGTTGTTTGGATTCTCTGACTGGATTTGAGGCCCAAGGCAGGTAAGACCTATCAAGGCAGAGTATCCTCCTCCGTGGAGTATCTGTGAGCTGGGGATGATGCAAAGCCATGATGACCATGTCTGTGTGCATCACCTGGCTGCTTATCCCATTCCAGTCCTTCCTCTCTTGTTTTTCCAGATGCCTCTGGGTTGTTGCTCACCAAAACCATTGCAGAGCAATCAGTGTCCATGCCAGCACTCTTCTTCTCTGCAGGAGGTGGCACAGATGTGTGGTGAGCACCCACTGTGCCGGGTGTGCTGCAGCTCCCTAGGAGTGCAGGTTGTGTCACTGGTGCCTAAAACCAGCTCCAGATAAAAGCCCTAAGACTCAATCAGTGAGTTTTACCTTCCAAAGCAAGCACCCAGAGTTACAAAAGCCTCTTGCTTTTATTTAGTTACCTAATTAACAGTTCAAAGCATTACCTAATGCTGTTACACCCACCTTCCTCCCACCCCTGACACACCTCCCTAATTTGAGTCAGAGATCTGGAAGACCCTTCTGTCTTCATCTTCCTCGTCTTTTCCCTTGGTCTTTGGCACACTGTCATGCCCTCTGGAATGGTTTCCAGGGTTCTGAATAGCTTTGACTGGTTATATCAGGTGCTATGTCTCTTTCTCAGTATGTTTTTACAGAGACAGAAATCTTCACCTTGTTAAAATCCCTTGTCTTTGAAATTCTCCACAAAGAATGTTAAACAGCATTTTTAGGAATTTTGTACAAAGGTACTAGCAAGCTATATTAAAACTTATTTAACGTAGATTTTGAGGCATCATCACTGGGACTGTGGGGGACAGCCAGAGTGGGCATGTTCCCCTCACTCCCTGGGAATTCACTGCCTGCCACTTGTGGCCTTGTTTATGAGCCAGGCTTAGGGAGGTACCAGCTGGTTCAGGTGCCCTCCAGGGATGGGAAGGGAGCAGGAGTCAGCAGCACAACTGATAGTTATTTGTGAATAACTCCAGAGGTGACATTTGTGGCTGTAAATTGGTGGCCAGATGGTTTCAACATCAAGCAAATGCTGCCTATGATGAATTTGTTACCAGGAGCAAGGACAAGGGTTGTTGTGGAGGGCAGGGAGTAGCTCCCACCAGCTCCTGGTGTAAATGCACAAACACCTGATGAGTGAAGGTGAAGCTCAGGTGAGAGAGCTGGGGGTGTTCACCTGGAGAAGAGAAGGCTCCAGGGAGCCCCTTCTAGTGCCTAAAGGAGCTCCAAGAGAGCTGGAGAGGGACTTTGGACAAGGGTCTGGAGGGACAGGACAAGGGGAATGGCTTCACACTGCCAGACAGCAGGGTTAGGTGGGATACTGGGAAGGAATTGTTCCCTGGGAGGGTGGGGAGGCCCTGGCACAGGTTGCCCAGAGAAGCTGTGGCTGCCCCATCCCTGGAAGTGTCCAAGGCCAGGTTGGATGGGGCTTGGAAGAACCTGGGCTGGTGGAAGGTGTCCCTACCTGTGAGAGGGGGTGGAAGGAGATGAGCTTTTAGGTCCCTCCCACCCCAAAGCGTTCTAGGATTCTGGGATTCCTTGTCCTGCAGTGAGGGGTGGACTGAGCATCCTGGCTTTGTGGTGGCCTTTGGCAGCTTATGTGGCTTATGGTGGCTTTGAAAGGCATCAGATTTTCCTGTGGTTGCTCTGGGGGCTGTGGGGACAGATCAAAGGTCCCCTTCCAGGGTCTGGGAGGCAACATAGAGGACTGAGACTCCCCATGAGATGAGCGAGAGCTGCCCAGGGGGTGCTGGCTGATGGCTCTGGCTGCTCCCTGCTCTGCAGCCTCTGTTTTCTTACTTGTTTCACTTCTTATCATCATCTAGAAAGCCAGAATAGAATATACCTTTTAGTCACTCTTATAAATGAGGAGATTTCTGAATTAATGTATTTTCTTAAGTGATTAGTGCTCATATTGATAGTATCTAACTCAATAAAGGGGATTTTAATCAAATCAGAAGCCAGAAAGGAAGCGAGTAGGTGACAAATTAAAGAAGCACTAAAAAAAATATCTGGTTGGGTGCATTTTTGGCAATCAATTGCTTAACTATTAAATTTTAAAAATGTTTACGAGATTTCTAGCTTTTAAAATGTTTTGGTGATCTGGGAGTTTTTTGACCATGCTGGAAATGGCCCTGAACAGCTGCAGAAATTGTACATATAATTAATGCACTTACCGAACTAAAATGATTTTATATCTTGTATAGCATATTAGGGATTTGATTATTTTATTGTAATCTAATTAGCTCTGTAGAACTAAAAAAAATGGACTTTCTGTGCTCTGACTCTATTTTATGTCCCTCTCCCCTGTGCTTTTTAAGGAAGTTTGCTTTCTTAAGTGTTTCTTTTTTAGAAGAATGACTTTCTGTGCCCCTTTGCTGCTGCTGGGGCCTGTTGGCACCTGTTTTTACCTGAGGAAGGGACTTCCCTGGGCCCCAGAAGAGGGAGGCAGCTGCTTCCCTTTGCTCTAAGAGTGCAAAAACACCCAGCCCAATAACCCCAAACTCTTCTCTTAGGGGAAATACCAGATCTCTTCCCTGATGAGGAAGTTGAGAACATCATCAGCAGCGTGAGGAATGAAGTCAAAGGCCGGGGGTTGGTGGGCTCCAGGGAGACCTGCTGGAAGTTTTTTACAGAGCGGGCTCGGCGGCAGCTCAAGGTGAGAGGGATGGGGGAGGCCAGATCCTTCCCATCCCCCTTGGGGCAGATGTGTGGGGTGGAGATGCCTTGGGCTGCCCCGTGGGGCTGCAGCCTGAAAAGCTTTGCTGCCAGGGCATGATATGAGCTGGGATTCTCCCAGCAAGGTGCTCCAAAGCATGGGGTTTGCTGTCTGTTGTCATCACTTCTGGGCCTTTAGAAAGCTCAAAGGGCTCCAGGACAGAGCTTGCCGCTCCCTTGGTTTGACCTGGACTGAGCTGGGTTCCTGGAGGAGCAGAAGAGATGCTCTATCCTGGCAAGTAGAATGAAGAGATGTGTGTCCAGTCTCTGCTGTTTGGGTGGTAACTGTGGGATCCTCCATTGGAAGTGGCTGGTGGAGTCTGGGATGGGCTGCATGGTTGGAACCCAGTGCCTCTTCCTGGCCCTGCCTCCTCCCTTCTCCTCTTTGGGCTCCACAGGTTGCTCTGTGTTTCTCCCCCGTCGGCTCCAAACTGCGGCTCCGCAGCAGGAGGTTCCCGGCCCTCGTCAGCTGCACCACCATCGACTGGTTCCAGGAGTGGCCACGGGAGGCCCTGGAGTCCGTCAGCCTCTGCTTCCTGAGAGACATGGGGGCTGTGGAGGTGAGAGTCACACAGTGTCACACAATCTACTGAGCTGGAAGGGACCCACAAGGATCATCCAGTCCAACCCTCAGCCCTGCACAGGCCCATCCCCAAGAGTCACCCCCTGTGCCCCAGAGGATCAGCCAAACCCTCCTGCAGCTCTGGCAGCCTTGGGGCTGTGCCCACTGCCCTGGGGAGCCTGGGCAGTGCCCAACCAGCCTCTGGGGGAAGAACCTTTGCCTGAGATCCAACCTGAGCCTGCCCTGACACAGCTCCAGCCATTCCCTGGCTGCTGTCCCTGGTCCCCCCAGAGCAGAGCTCAGTCCCTGCCCCTCCTCTGCCCCTGCCCAGGAAGGTGGAACTGCAGCTGAACACACCAAGTGCCCTCAGTGTCCTCACACGCCTTCAAATCAAGGCCCTTCCCCATCCTCCTTCCCTCCTTTGGACACTCTCTAATGGCTCAATCCCTTCCTTCCATTGTGTCCCCCCAAACTGCCCCAATGGTGCAGGTGGGGCCTGCAACACAGAGCCAGGACACCTGGGTGTCTGTCCAGAGGGGCACTGCTGGTAACACTGAAGTGCATCAAACTCAACCAAACTATCCTTAAAACAAGGTCCAGGTTTTTCAGAGAGGGACATGGATGTTGGCAGCAGTGCCATGGGCACCACGCTGCTGGGCACTGATGGCATTGCCAGGGAAGGACTGCTCTGCCAGCACAAAGGCAGCTCCAACCCAGCACAGAAAATAACCTGATGCTCCTGATCACTGCAGGGAACACACACTCTGCTCTCCCCACATGTGTCTGAGCCTCTGGAATTCTCAAGGGCAAAAATATATCAAGTTCTCATTGATGGCAACATTCTACTGGATTAAGGGAGATTAATTTCTGTTTATTTACTTTTTCTGGGAAGGATTTGGGAAGAATAAAGTCTACAATGTTTCTTTTTAGGAGTGTGCACTTTTCCCATTTGTACAGAAGAAAAGCCCAAATTTATACTTAAAAGGCTGTTATTTTGTAGAGCTGAGTGCTAGAAAAATTGCTTGGAATAAGATAATATGTGAGATAAAAAGATATAAAAAGAGGTATAAAGTACATAAGCAGACAAAGTTATTTTAGAGATAACAGTGAAAAGGGATCAGCTTAGGTGTTACTGTGCTGCAGTAGAAAGAAAAGTTACCAAATTCCTTTATATTCAGCACAGCCTTGTGTTATATATAGTTTTCTATTTAAAATAGTTTCTCCTTGTCTTCTCATCTTGCCTGTAGGATTCAGTGAAAGATTCAATAAGCAAATTCATGGCCCATGTCCACATCAGTGTCAACGAGATGTCCCGGCTGTACCTGAGCAACGAGCGCCGCTACAACTACACCACCCCAAAGTCCTTCCTGGAGCAAATCAAACTCTACCAGAGCCTGCTGCTGAAAAAGGACGAGGATTTAAAGGCAAAAACGGAGCGGCTGGAGAACGGCCTGGAGAAGCTCAACAGCACCTCTGCACAGGTAACAACCCCTGAGGGCTCCAAGGGGGGCTCCTGTTTCTCTGTCAGAGACATCTCTGCATCCTGGTTTGAAGGACAATTTTACAGGCTGAGACTGTACAGGGAAAAAAAAATGGTGCTGGATCCTGGCTCTAGTCTGGGTTTGGGTTCCTGGAGGAGCAGAAGAGATGCTCTGTCCTGGAAAGGAGAATGGAGAGATGTGTGTCCAGTCTCTGCTGCTTAGTTGGTAACTGAAAGATCACAGTAGGTAAAATGAGACTGGAATCCAGCTGGCTGTGTCACCGTCCTTTAATGGTTAAATTTAATCTATGGTGACAAAATAGCTCATAAAATACAGGGACAATCAGTGATTTTTAGAGTTGCATCCAGGAAATCCACAATAACTTCAGCAAGACTCCTTCAAACTAAATAGTGCATGCTGTTAAAATAAGGCTGATGTTCATTTTCCCTTGCATTGTGTTATCCATCTTTAAGGAAAACTAATGCATGTCTGAAATATAGATTAGTCATCCCAAAATGCCCCTGCTAAAGGGCCACACTGGCACTGTCCCCTGGTAATGAGTAGAAGTTTTTCTGAGTATTTCCCAAACCTCTGCAGAGACACAAACTGCCTCTCAGTGCTTTGCATCTGTTGCTCACCTCCCATTTTTCTCTCCATTTCATATTCTATTATTTCTTACAAATGGTAAACATACAAACTTCTACAGTGGTAAATGCACCTCTCCTGAAGCTTCTCTGAAGGAAAGAAGGGGCTAATGTGAATGAAGGACTGGCTGGTCCATTCCATTCCATATATCTGCTCTGGATAGTGCTGGGGGCATAAATCATGTCTGTCACACTCCATGGGACGCAGGCCTGTCTGGAGGGTGATGGATGGGCTGTGCTGGTGCCTCTCAGTGCTGACATCTCCATCTCACTTCAAACAGTTGCTTTTCTCATGGTGCAGGACAGGTCTGTGAGGACACAGGAGGAGGGACCATATGTCATGTCCCCTTTGCAGGTTTTAGCATCTTGCAGAGTCACAGAATGTGCTGAGCTGGAAGGGACCCCCAAGGATCATCGAGTCCAACTCCTGGCCCTGCACAGGCCCATCCCCAAGAGTCCCCCCCTGTGCCCCAGAGGATCAGCCAAACCCTCCTGGAGCTCTGGCAGCCTTGGGGCTGTGCCCACTGCCCTGGGGAGCCTGGGCAGTGCCCAACCAGCCTCTGGGGGAAGAACCTTTGATTAAAACTTTCTGCCAATAATGCCAAGGTCATGGATTCAATCCCCTGTATGGGCCATTCACTTAAGAGTTGGATTTGATGATCCCCGTGTGTCCTTTCTAACTCAGAATATTCTGTGACTCTGTGTAATATCAAACCTAAATCTCCCCTGACAGCACTTCAGGTCCCAATGTTGCAGGTGCAGAATGTTGCCCCAGGGCAGAGCAGAGTGGGACAATCCCCTCCCTGATGCCCCAGGACAGGGTTGCCCCCCCTGGCTGCCAGGGCACTGCTGACTCAGGGACAACTGGCACCACCAGGACTGCCAGAGCCCTTTCCCAGCTCTGCTTTCCAGCATCTCATTCCCAGTCTGTCTGTCCATCTGGGGTTGTCCCATCCCAGGGGCAGAATCCAGCACTTCCTCTTGTTGAACTTCCCATGGTTGGAAGCAGCTGAGGTTGAACAGGCAGGAGCAGAGGGCAGTGACACCCACCTGGGCAATGAGAACATGCCCTCATTGCACACACCTCTCACCTCCCCTCACCCGTGGAGGCCAAAGCTCTGCTGACTCGTGAGGTGCTGCTCTTGTTGATGATTCCCCAGTAGAGGACAAGATGATATTTTTTATTGGGAGCAACTGATCTGAACCTCATCTTTGGAGAACAAGTCTCTGTAGTGTCTTTTGTGTGTTCTTCAGTCCTCTCTTCAGTGGGTGCTGTGCTGGCAGGGTTCTCACACAGCAGGTGCTGAGACAGTGGTGGAGAACTGGGGAGGCAGTGGGAAGGATGGGAAACCACAGCACCAGGGGGTCTGGGAGATTTTACTGTTGCAGAAAGGGTGAAAGGGCACAAAGTTTGTGTCTGGCTGGAGTGAGGCTTGGGGGGAGAGGTGCCTGATGGTGAAGTTGATTAAGATGCAGAGCAGTGAGGACAAATATGTCAAATTTGAATCTAAAATTAGCACTGGGGGCCTAAAATTAAACACCTTAATTACCAGATGTGCGCAATAGTCAAACTGCTCCTGATTTGAAACCAGAGTGTGGATATTCAGCATTACTGGAAATCATGCCAGTATGTTCCATCTTGAATATGGATTTAAAAGCCTGAACTTTACATTCACCCATCAAAATGCTCAGTCTTGGGGCTGAGGAAGTGACAAGTCTTTTCACTCAGGTGTGTCATCCACAGGTGTGCTGGTGGTGCTTGGAGTTGATCCACTGGGGGGAGGAGGGTTTTGATACCTGGGTATGACCTGGTTGTGCCCTAGGCCTGAGCACTGGTGCTCACCAGCACCATCCTCCAGAGTCCTGTAGCTTGGATGGCATGACAATTAATGATGAGTTTACGTGTTTCTATAGACTGTGCAGTGTGGCCTCAGCACGAGGGACTGTTGTGCCAGGAGCTGCAGATACTTTTTGACTTGGCTGCTCCAGTTTCAAATTAATCTCTCTACCTCCTTTAACTCTTCTCTCCCCCCAGTTTTTTCTTTCTTCTGAGATTTGTACATCTTTGTATTGTTACTTCTACAGAAACACTTTCCATCAGCTTACAGCCCTCTCTCCCTGCAGACAGCGGTGTCCTCAGCACTCAGAAAAGCAAAAGCCTCCTTCCTATTAGGACATAATGGATTGGGAAGATGTGTGGGATGAGTAATTTGTTTTTCAGAGTACTGTTTGCCATGGAGAGGTCAGCACTGAGATCAGAGCCCACTGCTGAGTAATTCTGAGGATGCCTTTGGTTAATATTGCATCACTGCATTCCCGATTTGAATCTGGCTTGTGCTATCAATTAATCGCTGACCTTTGTGATGTATTTTGTGTTCTTGAAACCAGGCAGGGACAATCAGATAAAATGAGTCTTCTGGGAGCCTGCCCTCCAGGTTTTCTGTTCTTTAACAATTTTTCTCATGCTGTCCTGGTGGTAGGCAACTGCTTCTCCCTTCCCTCCCCTGCTGAAGTCACAGCACATTACCCTTGAATCTCTCATTTGCTTTGCTCTTTCCCTTTCCACCTCCCATTATTAATTGCTTATCTGATTGTTCTGCACTCAGGAAGCTGCTCACAGGTTTCTCATAAAATCACAGAATCACAGAACCACAGAATGGCTGTGTTTGGAAGGACCTTAAGGATCATCTCATTCCAACCACCTTCCATGGGCAGGGACACCTTCCACTAGCCCAGGTTGCTCCAAACCCCATCCAACCTGGCCTTGGACACTTCCAGGGATGGGGCAGCCACAGCTTCTCTGGGCAACCTGTGCCAGGGCCTCACCACCCTCACAGGGAAGAATTTCTTCTCTATATTTAACCTAAATTTCCCCTCTTTCAGTTTGAAGCCATCCCATGTCCTGTCACTGCAGGCCCTTGTAAATAGTCCCTCCTCAACCTTCCTGCATTTTTCAAATGCTGACAACGTTGTAGCCAGTGATCTCCCCTTCCATCCCTGCCTGTGCTTGGCAGGGCACTCTCTGTTCCCCCCGGGCTGTGCTGGGCTCAGCTGACACCTGCTGCCTTTGTAAAGCTGTTGAGTGCCCATGGATTTTAATCCCCTGCTTGTTTTGTCCTGGTCATGTAAAACCCTGAAGCTGCTGTTTGTGTGTATATCCAGCACACAAAGGCTGGGTTTCAGGCAGCAGGTCCCAGGCTGTATCTGCCATCAGCAAAGCCCCCTTCAATTCCCTGCAATCCCCCAAGAGCCGGAGCTGAACAAGGAGCTGCTGCCGAGTTTGTCAAATGAGGGGATTAAGTGCTCCTGTAAGCCTGGATTTACAACCCTACCTTTGTCCTGGTGAAAGCAGCCCCACAGTGCCAGCAGCAGGGGATGGTGATGGATGAAGGGCATGCAGAGACTCCTGAGGAACTGCTCTCCACGTGAGGCCGATGCCAAAGTCAACAGCTGCAGTTTGGAGATTGCAACTTGTGCTCTCCCTTCTGGTGTCAAAATGGATCTCACCAAAAACAAGGGTCTGGCTTCCCTTCTAGGGAATATATCTGTGTAGGTAAAGATGTGCCCCAGGAGCTCTTAGTGATCCTTTAGGAGCCTGAAGATCAGGACTGTGAAAACATCCATGGTCTGCCCAGAGCCTGGGTAATTTCACTGACATGGGAGATTTTAGAAAGAGATTTTCTGTGTGCAAGTGGGAGCCTGTGTGACCTCCCCACCATGCAAACACTCCTGGGAGGGAGCAGCTGCTTAGTGGAGCAGTGTGTGAGGAGCTGCCACCATGGCTGTGCCTCTTGGGGACCAGCTCAGTGGGACATCCCTTCTCAGGCTCATCTGACATCACATTCAAAATCCCTTGAGCCTTGGAGTTGGACCTGTCAGCAGATCCCAATTGTAATCTTTCTGGGTGAAAAATTACGTTAGAAAGAAATTCTTCCCTGGGAGGGTGGTGAGGCCCTGGCACAGGTTGCCCAGAGAAGCTGTGGCTGCCCCATCCCTGGAAGTGTCCAAGGCCAGGTTGGACAAGGCTTGGAGCAACCTGGGCTGGTGGAAGGTGTCCCTGCCCATGGCAGGGGGTGGGACTGGATGATCTTTAAGATCCCTTCCAACCCAAACCTTTCTGTGATTCTGCGTCTCTGGTTCCTGGTGCACAGGTCTTCCTCAAAACCACCATGTGCTCAATCCTGCTGGTGTCAGGTTCAGAAGTGAAACAAAAAATGGAGGGGCAGGCACTGATTTCTGCTCTCTGGTGACCAGTGACAGGACCCAAGGGAATGTCTGGAGCTGTGTCAGGGCAGGCTCAGGTTGGATCTCAGCCAAAGGTTCTTCCCCCAGAGGCTGGTTGGGCACTGCCCAGGCTCCCCAGGGCAGTGGGCACAGCCCCAAGGCTGCCAGAGCTCCAGGAGGGTTTGGACAACGCTCTCAGTGACAGGGTGGGATTGTTGGGGATGGGCCTGTGGCAGGGCCAGGAGTTGGACTTTGATGATATTTGTGGGTCCCTTCCAACTCTGGAGATTCTATGGTTCTAGAATTGTATCCCAGGTCATCTTTCCCACAAAACACTTGCCCACAGCACCTGCAGACCTCCAGACAGGGGAGATGTGACATCAGAGCTCATGTTCAAAGCTGGTGTATTTGATTTTACAATGACAGAAGCTTCCTGCAAGTGCCTGGTCCATGATGGGGCTCCTGGGTTGTATAAAGATCACCCCAAGAATATCTGAAATGCTTCCTCCTACTTCCCATTGGATCCTGCCCAAAGCAGTGTCCAAGTTGCCTTAGTCCCTCTGTCCAGTCTCCAAGCAGAGGCAGGGAGCAGGGGTGGGACAATTCCCGTAGCAGTGCATCCTGCTGGTGCTGGGATCTCCCCAGCTGGGTTCCTCACGGGGCTCCTCAGTGCTGCCAGGCTGCTTGGTGCAGCAAAGGAGAGCAGGAGTGTCCTTCCACAGCTGGAAATGTTGCTTCCCAGGGCTCTGCCTCACACACAGGCCCTCCCTGCCTTTGGGTCCCACTCAGGGCTGCCAGGGACTGTCTTGCTTCCACACGTGTCTTCCCTCCAGGTGGATGAGTTGAAGGCCAAGCTGGCAGCCCAGGAGGTGGAGCTGAAGCAGAAGAGTGAGGATGCTGACAAGCTGATCCAGGTGGTGGGGGTGGAGACAGAGAAGGTGAGCAGGAAAAAGGCTGTGGCCGACGAGGAGGAGAGGAAGGTGGCACTGATCACCCAGGAGGTGGAGCAGAAGCAGAAGGACTGTGAGGAGGATCTGGCCAAGGCTGAGCCTGCCCTGGCAGCTGCCCAGGCTGCTCTCAACACCCTCAACAAGGTAAGGTGAGGATTCCCAGGGGGATCCAGTATCTTTCTTCAGTGTTGGGGGAATGGGGCTGTGTCATCTGATGGCCCAAGTTCCTGGGCATTGTATTGTCCCTCCTCCAGGTTCTTCCCAGCTGGTTCACACTGCATTCCTGGTGTAACTTGGAGCAGCCACGAGGCTGCACCGTGTTCCCCTTTACTCATGTCCATGGAAAGGAGCAGATAAAACCAGTCCAAAGGAAGGTGCCACTGGGGAAATGTATAACCAGGAAATAAGGACTGCTCTGATTGCAGGAGACCAACTGACCGATTTAGGAAAGACTTTTGGTACCTTGGAAGGTTTGTCCTCCAAGGCTGCTCCAGGGGTTCCCATTTGGAGCCCAACAGACACGTACCTGCAATTTCTTTTGATCTGCAGTTCATGCAGCATCCTGGAGAACCAAACTCCCACTGCACACAAGGCACAGGGAAAATCCAGGAGCTGGAAAATGCAGGGTTGTTATTGCCATGATCACATCAAGGAATGGCACAGTCCTCCCTCAGACCATGGCTCAGTCACAGCCCTGTTGGGAGGCAGGAAGGTGACTCTGGGCCATCCAGAATCGGGGCTCTGTTGGATTAGATTTTGGGAAGGATGGGATTTTGGGTTTTGCTGCAGAGACATGTGCTTTGGCTTTGGTTCCTGTAAGGCAAAGGACTGTACAAAAGGAAGGTGTTTGTTTCTCATTGGTTTTGGTTTTGTGCTGGAGCTGTGGAGTATCTCATTAGACAAAGGTGGGGACATTTCTGGGATTCTCTCCAGGACTTGTAAAGCAGCAGTAGCAGAGCACTGGAAGCCATGGCCTCCTTTATCTGCTGATTGGAAATGCATCAGAGAGCCTGACCTGCTCTCTGACATGAATAATCAGCAATGTTTATGTGTGTATATTTAGTTTCTCCCCAATTATCTCAGGTGTCTTACTTGGACAGCACAGTTATATGCAACATTAATAGGACAAACAGGGAGCAAAGCTGGTGAGGAGAATCCAGTAATACAGATATAGTCAGCTCCCAGGGAGCTCAGTGAGGTTGTGGATTTGTGGACAATCCTGTGACACTGTCACCTGCCAGTGCAAAAGAAGAGCAGCCATGGCCATAGGGATGTGTGTCTTGTGCAGAGTGTGTGGAGAGTTGGGGAGAGCAGATGCCTTTGCACTAATCCAGGGGAAGGAGCACAGAATCATGGAATATGCTGAATTGGAAGGGGCCCCCAAGGATCATCGAGTCCAACTCCTGGCCCTGCACAGGCCCATCCCCAAGAGTCACCCCCTGTGCCCCAGAGGATCAGCCAAACCCTCCTGGAGCTCTGGCAGCCTTGGGGCTGTGCCCACTGCCCTGGGGAGCCTGGGCAGTGCCCAACCAGCCTCTGGGGGAAGAACCTTTGGTTGAGATCCAACCTGAGCCTGCCCTGACACAGCTCCAGGCTGTTCCCTCAGGCATATGTACTTCTCTGGATGTGTGTGAGTAGGTGAAGGGGTCACACCATGAGCGTTACCTGCTCATGGGCTGCAACTTGAACCCAGCTTGATTTCTGCTCCTTTGTTTGTGGTGGGAGGATTATCTTTCAGATGCTTTAAATAGTTCCCTTTGGTGCCCTCAGAATCCTCTGTACCCACACTGCTCTCAGGAGGGCTGGCCAGGCTCAGCCTATGGCAGGGTTTAGCTCTCATTCTGTTCCTTACAGTTTAAACTTTCCTTTTCCTTTTTTTCCATGTAAGCCAAGAGTGACCCTGGACTGAGTCAGCCCAGCTTTGACTGTGCCAGGGGGACATTCTGCAGCCCCTCTGCCCCTGCTTTAGTGTTAGTGCCTTTTGCAGGGGTTGGTGGCAGTGAGAGTGACTGAGGCAAATTGAGAGGCTATACTTAGGGAGAGATAAGTATATACATAAATGAGATAGTTTTTATATATTATATATATATATAAAACTGTCTCATTTAAGTATATACTGTAAGATAATTAAGGTAGTTATTCTATGGACTATGATGGGTTGTGAGAGATGCAGTGCAGAGCACCTGCAATAGAAAAAAAATGCACACCCAGATGTGTTAGCGAGTTTGAAAATGTGAGAAATCAGTGTTTAGAGACAAAAATGCCCTTTTAGCTCCTCCAGTGCAGTTTGGCTGCTTGCCCTGCAAGGGTGCCTGGGCTCTTTCTCAGTAGCTGTATTCCCTGGGCCCTGAGGATAGCAGGACATGGAACCCAGTGGATCTGGTGTTTTGGCATCATCATCTCAGCTTGGGGAGGAAGGAGCATGAAGGGGAGCATGAAGGGAAGCTCTGAAGGCTGTTCTAGAGGGGCTGAGGGATATTTCTAGAGGTTATTATTTGGAAACATTTCTTTCTTCCTTATCCCAGTCATCTGAAAGAGCAGGAAACATCCAGCTCCCCCAGGCAGCAGGGAGTGTGGGGAGGAGCAGTGTGCTGAGCTGGTGCCAGGTGGGATGTCAGGAGCTGGATGCAGGGAGTGGAGCAGGTGTGCTGGGAAGATGCAGAGCAGTGCTCTAAAGGCAGCACTGTGGGGGCTGAGAGGAGCCCAGTTTATCAGACTGATGGCTTGGGAGCCTGACTCCATTAGTGCAGAGTACAAAGCAAGCCCATTCATTTTTGTCTGACAACCTTGTTTTCCTCTTTCCAGACCAACCTGACAGAGCTGAGATCCTTTGGGTCACCCCCTTCTGCCGTCAGCAACGTCACTGCGGCCGTGATGGTGCTGACGGCCCCGGGAGGGAAGATCCCCAAGGACAGGAGCTGGAAAGCAGCCAGAGTGGCCATGGCCAGGGTGGATGGCTTCCTGGACTCCCTGATCAAGTTCAACAAGGAGAACATCCACGAGAACTGCCTCAAAGCCCTCCAGCCTTATTTACAAGACCCCAAGTTCAACCCCGAGTTCGTGGCCACCAAGTCGGCGGCGGCGGCCGGGCTGTGCTCCTGGGTGGTGAACATCGTGCGCTTCCACGGCGTGTTCTGTGAGGTGCAGCCCAAGAGGCAGGCCCTGAGCAGGGCCAACACCGAGCTGGCAGCAGCCCAGGACAAGCTGGGCACCATCAAGGCCAAAATTGCTGTAAGTGCCCTGTGGTGGGACCCGTCACTGCTTGGGGAGAAACCCCCTGCTGTGGAGAAAGCTGCTTCTCTGCACTTGTGGGTTTTTTAAGGGCAGGTTGGAGATCCAAAGGTTTGGGCCACTGTAGGGTTTTCTATCCCTTGTGTTTCACTGAAGCCCAGAAATGCAGCTGTGTCCTGGGCTGCAGCACAGGAAGAGTGGGCAGCAGGGTAAGGGGGGAATTCTGCCCCTCTGCACCACTCTGGTAAGACCACACCTGCAGTGCTGCCTCCAGCTCTGGGACAACCAACATAAGAAGGATGTGAAGCTGCTGGAATGAATCCAGGGGGTCACAAAGGCTCTCTGAGGTTTGGAGCCCCCCTGCCCTGGAGACAGACTGGGAGAGCTGGGGGTGTTCAGCATGGGGAGGAGAAGGTTCCAGGGAGCCACTTGGAGCCACTTCCAGTGCCTAAAGGGGCTCCAGGAGAGCTGGAAAGGGACTTTGGACAAGGGCCTGGAGGGACAGAACAAGGGGGAATGGCTTCAAACTGATAAAGAGTAGGGTTAGATTGGATATTAGAAGGAAATTCTTCCCTGTGAGGATGAGGAGGCCCTGGCACAGGTTGCCCAGAGAAGCTGTGGCTACCCCATGCCTGGAAGTGTCCAAAGCCAGGTTGGACAGGGCTTGGAGCAACCTTGGATAATGGAAGGTGTCACTGCCCATGGCAGGGGGTGGAATGAGACGGTCTTTAAGTTCCCTTTCTACCCAAACCGTTCTGGGATTCTTTAACTGTATGATAGGATATGGCTGCTTTCTAAATTCCATTGATTATTCTCCAACCTTGAACCTGAAGAGGCAGGTTAATTATGAATTCTTATTACTCCCACCAAATTTTTGTAATGTAATTTACTTCTTCTCATGGATCCTCAGGGAACTCCTTATCTCAAACACGTGTGTACCCAGTGTGTGCACAGGGCAGAGGGGAGGCACTGGAGGCTGATTCAGAGCTGGGCTGGCCCTGTGCTCAGGCCCTGGGGATGGGCAGGATTTGCAGGATCACAACTGCTCTGGTAGGAGCCTCATTTGTCCCAGCACAGCTTCCTGGCAGCACATCTTGTACCTTATTTGGGTTTTTCCTACTTAATAAATAAATAAATAAATAAATAAAAACTTCTCTGAATAGAAGAAATTCCAGCGTGATTAAAAGTGCATTTCCACAGAGTGTGGCTTCAGGCCTTTAGAAAATCATTCCTTCAGAAAATTATCTCTATGTAAAAACACATCCTGCCTTATGCTGCTTTCCTCTGTGGTCCCTCCAGGCTGATACCTGCTAAGAACAGAGTGTGGGAATGAGCTTCTCCAGAACCTGCCTGGTTTTAGGCTGCTTTGGCTCTGGGATCCCTCTTTGGGAGTGGGATCCCCTCCATGGCTGGAACTGGCTGGGGAGTGCCTGAGGGGCCCTACCAGGGGCAGCAGGTCCCTGCACTCATGTTTTCCACCAGCACATCTTCCTCTCAGAAAACACATCACTCTTTGGATGTTTCTGATGGCTTATTATTCTTAAAATGCTTACTACACTTTTTACCTGGAAATACAGAAACCCAGTGCTGAGCTCTCCGGTCGCCCCTTCCTGCTGCAGATGAAAAGAGCAGGGATGGATTTAGTGGGCATTAGTGTCTAATTCTCCCACCTCAGATGTTCAATACACTGCTGGGGAACTTTTTTCATCCCTTTATGCTTCTCTTTTCAAAAGCTTTTAATGCCTGGGCTTTTCTTTTTTCTTTTTTTCTTTTTTCTTCTTTTTCAAAGGAGTGGGATTTTGTTAAAGCAAATTGCAATCTTTGGGGAGATTACTGGTACCTCTCTGGCATGCACTTACAAAACTGCCTGGTTTAGGTGCATTTTCCCCTCTGCAGATGGGTAATGATGCTACTCAGCGTGGGATGGATGTGGAGGTACATCCTTGCTTGTCGAGCTGGGATACCTTGAGCAGCTTCACTGCTGTGGGGCTGATTCATACCTGCTCACAGCTGGGCCCCAAGATGTCACATACCCATTTTTAGTAATAAATGAGACTATTCTGATTGTCTGAAACACTAAATACCTTTCCCTCTCCTTTGCCTGCCTGGGAAATAAGATCTGAGGCCCCGGGGAGGGTGGAGGTAGAAGCCAGAGGTGTGTTCACAGCTGTATTTGTGTGTTACTCTGGAGTGTGTCTGGTGGGGTCCTGCAGGTCTGGCCTGTTCTTCAGCCCAGATGTATGTGTGTATTCTATAGATACTCAATTATCAGGTTGTGCTTGAATAATGGGATTTGATCTATGAGGCTTTGTAGGCACATATATCCATATGCACACAGGGACAGAAACTTTTTGTGTTATTAGTTCCAAACAGAGGTCAAGGAGAGACTGCTTTGCGTTTGCCAGTATCCAGGATGGCTGAAGAGATCCCTAATATAATCATTTTTCATTTTCAGGTTTGTTTCTAGTGTGTATCTCAGTGTTAAAGTGATTTACAAGCAGTTTAGCCTTAAGCAGTCTGCACTGGGTGCAGATAAAATCAATTATTACTTCTCTTATCAGAACTGAAATGCTCCAAGTGCTCGTGGGAGCTGTTGATTTGTTTTAGGTCAGAGTGTGAACAGCTCTGTCCAAGCAAAGGGTTCTTCAGCTTTTTCTCCAGGTGCTTTGGTCCCCTTCTGTCCCTTTCCAGCCCTGAAGCTCCAGCACTGATGTCCATGGGAGGTGGTCCCACCTCTCTGGGGGCTCCTGGTACAGGTTTCAGCAACTTTTAGAGCAGCACAATTTTACTGACTTCCTTGTGATATTCCCTTCTTGAAACAGGGTGAGGGTATGGCTTGGATGTGGTTCAGCTGTGCCTCCAGCTGCTCCAGGAGCCCCTTGGGGATTTAAGCACAGCTTGGGGAGGCAGCAGAGCCTCAAGGACTGCTCTGAGATCAAGGGACTGCAGCATCAGGATGTATCAGATTTGATTTCCTCAGCTGCCTGCTTGTTGCTCAGCCATAGCACTGTCCTGGGGGCTTGGCCATAGGGACCCCTGGCCTTACCCAGTTTAAATTCACACCAGGGCTGAGCCCCAAATAACTTAGTTTTGGGTGTCCTTTGCCTCTGCCTTGCGCTGAGGGTGTGAGTTCCAGCAGGAGCACAGCCCAGCCCTGCTCTGTGCTGGCTCGTAATGCCAACCAGGGTGGGTGAGCTGGGCTTGGCCAGTCCTGCCACAGGGCCAGGCAGCTCTGTTTGCCTGAGCATCACAGAATCCTGGAATAGTTTGGGTTGAAGGGACCTCACAGTTCATCTCCTTCCACCCCCTGCCATGGGAAGGGACACCTTCCACTAGCCCAGGTTGCTCCAAGCCTTGTCCAACCTGGCCTTGGACACTTCCAGGGATGGGGCAGCCACAGCTTCTCTGGGTAACCTGTGCCAGGGCCTCCCCACCCTCACAGGCAAGAATTTCCTTCTAATATCCAATCTAAAGCTGTTCTCTTTCAATCTGAAGCCACTGTTCCTTGTTCTCTCTCAAGGCCCTTGCCCCAGGTTCCTCTCCAGCTCTCTTGGAGTGCCTTTAGGCACTGGAAGTGGCTCTAAGTTCTCCCCAGAGCCTTCTCTTCCCCAGGCTGAACACCCCCATCTCTCTGAGCCTTTCCCCATGGCAGAGGTGCTCCAGCCCTCAGTGTGTCTTCATGGCCTCCTCTGGACTTGCTCCAACAGCTCCACGTGTTGTTCAAGCTGTGCTGTTGCTTTCTCCTGTGTTTCCCATGCAGCGCCTCGACCAGAACCTGGGCAGGCTCAGGGCCCAGTTTGAGGAAGCCACTTCAGACAAGCTCAAGTGTCAGCAAGAGGCTGCAGCGACAGCGAGAACCATCGCCCTGGCCAACCGGCTGGTGAGTGTCACAACTGCAGCTCGGGGGGCACCCCAGGGAGGGACCAGGCACTGAGATGAACCACAGGCACACAGCACGTTCCATCCCCTCCTTTGTTGGGAATACATTCCTGCACTGCAGCAAGTTTCAGTAATGAAAATGCTTTTGCACTGGCTGTTTTCATCCCATCAGGGCAGCTGAGCTCATTAAAGGGACTGGCTCTGCTCTCTTCACAGCTCTCGCCTCCTGTTTTGTGCTTTAAATGTGTCATCAAGTACAGAGGGGCCAAAACTATATGGCTCAAAAATTGTATTATAAAAACAAAGGTGGGAACTTGCAGCTTTGCAGGTTTTGAAATGAGAAAAATTAGAGTGAAAAGCTCTCTAAAAGTAGCACCTGTCCCTGTTACCCAGACACCCAGTCTGTGGTGTCTGCAGCTCCCCATCCTCTGCAGAGCAAGACTGAAGAGATGTCAGAGGCTGGGAGGCAATGTCTGCTGCCCTCACTGCCCCATCAGCTGGAGCCCCAGCTCACACCCAGTGCTGCAAATGCCCCCAGTGCTTCATATTTTGGCCTCTGCACTGGCTGTTAACCTGGAGCCAGTTTCTTCTCCAAGCAGGGGGATGGGGCTGCAGGAGCCTGGTCTGTGCTGAGCTCTGCCCTGGGGGTGAGGGGAAGGAGCTGGTTCCAGCAGCTGGCTCTGCTGGCTCAGGCTCATCCCCAGCACAACAGAGCCCAGCCAGTCTGTTCTTTGACCTCCCTGACCCCCTGTGCCTGCAGGGAGGATGCAGGTGGTGGTTCAGACCTCTGAGGGCTCTGCACTCCCACACAGCTCCTGCTGCAGCTCTGGGGTGGGAAGTGCAGGTTATTGGCCAGCGATGCAGCTCTTGGAGCTGTACAGCTCATGGGGCCAGCAGGTGCAGCTGAGGCTGGAGACACCCGAGGGGTGCAGAACACCTGGAAACCTTGAGAGACTCATAGAACCATAGAGTGGGCTGGGCTGGAAGGGACTTTAAACACCATCTCATTCCAATCCCCTCCCATGGGCAAGGACACCTTCCACTATACCAGACACACAAATTCGTGAAGCTTTCCAAATTTGACAGGCTGGAAGAGCTGGAGGTGTTCAGCCTGGAGAAGAGAAGGTTGTGTGGAGACCTCAGAGCACCTTCCAGGATCTGAAGGGGCTACAGAGAAGCTGGAGGGGGGCTGTTCATCGGTAACTGGAGTGACAGGACAAGGGGGAGTGGGTACAAACTGAAAGAGGGCAAATTTAGGTTCAATATATGGAAGGAATTTTTCCCTGTGAGGCCCTGGCACAGGTTACCCAGAGAAGCTGTGGCTGCCCCATCCCTGGAAGTGTCCAAGGCCAGGTTGGATGGGGCTTGGGGCAACCTG
The DNA here is from genome assembly GCF_025592945.1 of Manacus candei. NCBI lineage: Eukaryota > Metazoa > Chordata > Aves > Passeriformes > Pipridae > Manacus > Manacus candei. The sequence goes on along the minus strand of NW_026138095.1, from coordinate 11,535,725 downwards.
GGCTAGTGGAAGGTGTTGCTGCTCATAGGACAGGGTGGAATTAGGTGGTCTTTAAGGTCTCTTCCAACCCAAACCATTCTATGATTCTATGACACCACATCCCAGACCATGCTGGTTCCATTTCTTCCTCACCCCATGACCTGGGAACAGCTTCCAACCCTAACGATTCCATGATTCTATACTGAATTGATGAAATTCATCATTTTGCAGTGTAGGCAGGGAACTACTTTCATCCCAACCTCCTGCTGTGCACTGCACACCATCTCCTGTGGTGTCCTGGCTTTGATCTAGGAATAGCTCCTGACAGCCCTCACTGGTGTGCAGTTCATTTGACATTCAGGATGTGTCACCTGTGTGGTTGTGGGCAGAAATAAGTTCCCAGACTTTGAAATAAACACATTTGAGGTTGTCTGAAGAATAGAACTGAACAGAGAATGATGCTTTGGAATAACAAATGAACCTGGGGCCTGAAGGCAATCCCAGCCCTGACAGTGCCAGATTGGCATCTCCTGAACTTCACGTGACCTAAGGAAGATGCTCCAGGATCCAAGGGACAGGGAGCAGTGATCTGTGCACCAGAGAGGGAGGCTGGCTGGTGTTGGAGTTTGTGAGTGGGTGTTGCTAATGCAGCATATGACATTTAGTGATGACAAATGCAAAATAATGTGTGCAGGGAAAACAAACTGTAATCATGCAGTTACATGGATGGGGCCTAATTGCACTATTATCACTCACTGAAGAGCTCTTGGAGTGGTTGAAATGAGTTCTCAGGAACAGCAACGTGGCACTTGACTGGAGGAAGAAAGACAAACTTAATATTAGTAATTAGTAGAAAAAACCTCAGGAAGCAGAAGTTAAACATCATTGTATCAGGTTGTCAGTGCCTCCATCCCACATGCCTGGGCAGGGGGTTAACCCAGCTCAGGAGGCTGAGGACAACTTAGAAAAGCTACAGCCAAGTATAGAAACACTTCTGTGTAAGAAGAGAGGAAACAGATTAGGACTCTTCGTTCTGGAAAAGGTGTAGAGGGGATGGATGTGAGAGAAGCCTCTAAAGTCATGACTAGTGTGCAGAAGGTGAATGGGGAGTGGGTGTTCACTATCCTTCATTATCAAAGGCTAAAGAGAATCCCATGAGTAGCTTTTAATTTGCTGCTTGCTAAATAAAAAGAACTCCAATGACTTCTAGGATCTGAGGAGGAAGACATCTGGGATGTCTTGAACGTATTAGAACTGGCGGTAGTGTGTGATTCAAGCAAGGGAGAAAAAAAGACCTGTAGGACCAAAGTGGATAAAAAGTAACCTGAAGAAATTAATTAGGAGTATGTAACCACTCTACAAGAATTAGGAAAATCAGATCAATAAAGACTTCTTGGTCTTAGAGATGCTCTGGGAGTAGTATGGGTTTTGACCTCAAGGAGGCTGGAGGGAAGAACTTGAGATGCTTCATCTGTTAAAACTACAAAGGAAAGATGGAAGAACTGGACTCTGCACTGTAACTGTAGTTGATATTAAGGATATTTTGTGTATGATCCTTAAAATTAACCAATAGCCTAAAAGTAGTGTTTTGCTTCTTTTTCAACAAGCAGGATAAGGTAAGGACTGACATGTGGGCTGAGACTAGGGTCTGTCCAGCTTCAGGTGGACTCCAGAAAATGCCCAGAACAGAGTAGGATCAGGGCAGGTATAGGCTGTGCTGCCAGATCCCTGCTATTTTCCAGCCTTCATATGCTCCACTATAAGGAATGTGGATTTACAAGGTAAGACAACCTTATAAGACTGAGAACATAAAAATGGAAATTCCCCCAGATGAAGAGAAAGCACTGCTGGAGGTAAAATAACTGGATGGTCTCAATATGGAACCACAAGAATGGGCTGAAATTCAGTGATACAAGTTGCAGACGTAACTATGGATTTATAGCAGATTGTTCATCTCTGAGCCAGGAACCCATTGCAGAAACCAGTGAGGACCATTGTGTTTGATCAGGCTTTGCCCTACCTGTCATGTAGCCCTAAGAAAGGCAGATGTGCTTCTAATCCTATCACAAGTAGCTTTCTAGCAAGGGTAATGGGACAACGACACAGTCTGAGATCAGCAAAAGGCACTGGGGAACCTCTGCAGCTCCGTGAGGAGGGTGGTGGTTCACGTTCGTGACAGAGCAGCTCAGCTGGGGCAGGTTTAGGAGCAGCTCTGAGGTCAGATGGGGCACCGAAAACCTGAGGTTGCTCTTTCTGTTCCTGGGAGGAGCCAGACTGCCCAGGGGACAGTCTTCCCTGATTCAAAGAGGCAGCTTTGGCAAGGCAGAAGGGCCATCAGAGGTGTTCGTTCTTGAGTTCACCACTCTGGTTGCCCAGAGAAGCTGTGGCTGCCCCATCCCTGGAAGTGCCCAAGGCCAGGTTGGACAGGGCTTGGAGCAACCTGGGCTAGTGGAAGGTGTCCCTGCCCATGGCAGGGGGTGGGATGAGATGGTTTAAGGTCCCTTCCAACCCAAACCATTCTGAGATTCTGTGATTCTCTGAATCACAGTCGAGCAGGATGAGCTGGTGCGTGGGCGCACGGTTTCACAGTGATGATGTAGACAGTCTATAAAGAATTGTGAAAATGATCCCAAGTGATGCAGATATGAAACACCAGGTAGATAAATGTAATATAGTGTATATTGGAAAAATCAAGTTTTACTTTGCATGCCCTGTAAGTGGTGCTGAGCAGGTTATTATCAGTCTGGAATGAAAGGCTGGAGCTAAGAGTTCTGTGAGTGTGTGAGCTCTGTGCTCCCAGAGGCAAAAAACCCTCACCAAACCCCAAACCAATCTGAAACTGGATGTTAGGGTTTATTAGGAAAAGAAGAGAGAACAAAACAGAGAAAAACCCCCATTTCTGTATGAATACATTCTAAATAAATCTTGAATGTGCAGCATTCCCACCACCCCCTCTGCTGCACCTCAAAGGCTGGAGGAGAATGGAAATGGTGCAGAGACAGGAACAATAAAAGAAACTGGATAATAAAGATTGCATCATTCTGTACGGATAAAGATTGCAAGGAAAATGAAAAGGCTGCTTCTGAGTGAGGAATTACTGAAGAGGCTAAAGCTCTTCAACTCCAAAGGAGACAGCAGAGGGGTACTGAGGGCTTGGAATACTGAGTGGTGCGGAGAAGCTGGTGCCAGCAGGATCATTCCACTGGTTTTCCACTGCACCAACAGGTTTTATCAGTTGAAAAGTTCAGGCAGCACGTCAGAGATGTACTTTTTTACAGGAAGCACAGCTGAACTGTGCATCTGCTGCCCACAGGGTGCTGTAGATGCCAAAAGTTTGGTTGGTATCCACAGCAGCTTTGGCTCAGTCATGAAGGGAAAAATCATCAGTGGCTGTTGAGCACAAAGATCAGTCACAGAATGTGCTGAGATGGAAGGGACCCACAAGGATCACTGAATCCAACCCTCAGCCCTGCACAGGATCATCCCCAAGAGTCACACCATGTGCCATCATCCCTCTTAACACTTCCCTCCCTCCTGCACCAGTCTCCCAGACTATCTTGCCTAAATAGTGTCATTTTTTTCCCATTAAAATAGATTTGCAGAAATGGCTTTTAACTGACAAGGCAGGATTAGGTTAAATATTAGGAAAGAATTCTTGCCTGTGAGGGTGGGGAGGCCCTGGCACAGGTTGCCCAGAGAAGCTGTGGCTGCCCCATCCCTGGAAGTGTCCAAGGCCAGGTTGGAGGGGGCTTGGAGCAACCTGGGATGGTGGAAGGTGTCCCTGCCAGTGGAACTGGGTGGAATGAGATGAGCCTTCACCCTTCCAACCCATTCCATTGGTCTATGAACGTTTAATTTGATTTGGGCATTTGCAGGTTGGGGGCCTGGCCTCTGAGAACGTGAGATGGGCTGAGGCTGTGAAGGCCTTCAAAGAGCAGCAGAGCACCTTGTGTGGGGATGTCCTGCTGATCACGGCCTTCGTGTCCTACCTGGGCTACTTCACCAGGAAATACCGCCAGGACCTCCTGGAGGGTGTCTGGAAACCATATCTGCACCAGCTCAAAGTAAGTCCTGATTCTTCTGAAAAGCTGCTGTTCCTGGGATTAACATGAATTCTGATGTCCACAAGGATCCCCAAGGGAGAGGATCTCTCAAATGAAGGGCAGCCCTGTGTCCCTGCTGAGTTGGGTTAGGGAGCAGGACGTAGCCACATGTGATTTATGCCTCTGTGGGGCAGTTGTGGTGTCCTTGCTCCATGAAATTGTCTTGATTCCTCCACGTGCAGAGAAAAATTCCAAGCCTGGAGCCCAGGATGATACTCTGCAGTTCTGACCAGCCATCAGGGATGGCCTGGAAGGAGGGACTTGCATGGAGAAGGAATTGCTTGGAGCAGGCAGAGCCCACTGCCAGCTCTCTGGTAGGCTTGGAAAAGCTCCAGGTGTTTCTTTAATGCTGGACACAAGCTCTGTTCGTGCTGGCCATGCCTCTCAGCTGGTTGTATCCATGTCTTGCTGTTAGGACCAGATGGAGATCATCATGCTGCAAACTCATTTAATATTTTGCTAATTTTTAGCAGGTTCCTCTCATACATCAGGAAATAATGCCAAGAATCTTTTAAGTAAGATCACAGTGGGGCAGTGATGGCCAAATCAAAGGGCTGACAAAATCAGCCAGTTCCTTAGCTTGAGAGAGGAAAAAATTCATTCTGTGTTTTTTAATACTAAGACAGAAACTTAGTTAAGAAATGCAGTATTGTTCCAAAAATGACCCGACTCTGTGCTTAGAAATTTCAAGGATATGCCTCAGATTCTAATAGGAAATGAAATGCCCACTCTGCTCAGACATCTGGCACAGGTAACTCTGGCTGTCACACCCAGCAATGGCCTCCCCTGTCAGAGAAGCATTTCTGGGCCTCCTAATGCTGTTTTGCAGCAGAACAGCTGCCTTATGAGGGGGTTAGTGATGTCCTTCCAGGCTGTCTCAGAGAGAGGGACAGGGAGGAGTGTGATCTGAGCCAGTGGGGCTTGGGCTGGTTTAGGGCTCTGCAGGCAAAAACCTTAGATTGCTTGTAAAGTTTGTGTTTGTTTAAAACAGGATTGGGGAAAGAAAACTAGATCAAAAGGACCCTGTAGAATGGAAAACCAGTGATAAATCATGGAATCATAGAATGGTTTGTGTTGGAAGGGACCCTAAAGACATCGCATTCCAAACCCCTGCCATGGGCAGGGACACCTTCCACCAGCCCAGGTTGCTCCAAGTCCCATCCAACCTGGCCTTGGAGACTCCCAGGGATGGGGCAGCCACAGCTTCTCTGGGCAACCTGTGCCAGGGCCTCTCCACCCTCACAGGGAAGAATTTCTTCCCAGTAACCCATCTAACCCTGCCCTCTGTCTTGAAGCCATTCCTCCTTGTTCTGTCCCTCCAGGCCCTTGACCAAAGTCTCTCTCCAGCTCTCTCAGAGCCCCTTTAGGCCCTTGAAGGGGCTCTCAGGTCTCCCTGGAGCCTTCTCTTCCCCAGCTGTTCCAACCTGTCTCCAGGGCAGAGGGGCTCCAGCCCTCAGAGTGTCTTCATGGCCTCCTTTGGACTCTCTCCAGCTGCTCCACATCCTTCTGATGTTGGTTCCTTCAGAGCTGAAGGCAGCTCTGCACATGGGGTCTCATCAAAGCAGAGTAGGTGGGGAAAATGCCCTCCCTCAACCTGCTCACGCTGCTGGTGATGCAGATAAATCTGCTTTATCAGTCTTTAATTAAGCTAACTTTCTGTGAAATAACCCACTAGAAGCCTCTGTCCTCTCCCCCCAGGTGCCCATCCCTGTGAGCCCGTGCCTGGACCCCCTGGCCATGCTGGCGGACGAGGCGGCCGTGGCGGGCTGGCACAACGAGGGGCTCCCGGCCGACCGCACCTCTGCCGAGAACGCCACCATCCTGAGCACCTGCGAGCGCTGGCCCCTCCTGGTGGACCCCCAGCTCCAGGGCATCCAATGGATCAAAGCAAGATATGGCCCAGGGCTCCGAGTGCTCCGGGTTGGGAACAAGGGGTAAAGCAGCCTCCTCACACAGTGACACTGGGGATGGGCTGCCTGGGGTGTTTGTTTGACCCTTTGACTGTGCTGTCAGAGCCAGTGACACTGAGGCAAATCCAACTCTGGGTTTGCTCATATTATCACAGAATCACAGAAGCAACCAGGTTGGAAAAGACCTCTGAGATCATCCAGTCCAACCCCTGACCCAACCCCACCTTGTCACCCAGACCATGGCACTGATGCCACATCCAGGCTCTGCTCAAACCCCTCCAGGGACGGGGACTGCACCCCCTCCCTGGGCAGCCCATTCCAAGGGCTGATCCCTCTCTCTGGGAAGAACTTCCCAATGTCCAACCTAAACCTGCCCTGGTGCAGCTCAAGGCTGTGCCCTCTTGTCCTACTGCTGGTTCCTGGGAGCAGAGCCCGACCCCCCCGGCTCCCCCCTCCTGTCAGGGAGTTGCAGAGAGTGAGAAGGTCTCCCCTGAGCCTCCTCCTCTCCAGGCTGAGCCCCCCCAGCTCCCTCAGCTGCTCCTCACAGCACTTGTGCTCCAGTCCCTTCACCAGCCTCGTTGCCCTTCTCTGGACCTGCTCCAGCCCCTCCATGGCCTTCCTGAGCTGAGGGCCCAGAGCTGGACATAACACTAGAAAACTATCTGCTATTCATTACCAAAATGATGGAGATTTCTCATTAAACAAGGGGTCTGGTTAGAGCTTGGCTCAGTTACCATAGAAACTCCTCTGAAAGTGAGGATGGAGTGTGCTGTGTGCTGAGGAGAGCTCTGTGTGGTACAGAATCCCAGGATAGATTGGGTTGGAAGGGACCGTAAAACTCAACTCATTCCAACCCCCTGCCATGGTCAGGGTCATCTTCCACTAGACCAGGTTACTCCAAGCCCCATCCAACCTGACCTTGAATACTTCCAGGGGTGGGGCAGCCACAGCTCCTCTGGGCAACAGGCGTGTGGTGTCCTCCATCGGGTTTATTGCAGATGTCATGTCCTGGTTTAGTCTCATCCAGGAGGGTGAGCAGGGCTTCCTACCTCTTGGAAAGAGAGAGAGGGCTTGGCATGGACAACCAAGCTGCCAGGAGGGTCACCATGCCCTGCAGACCAGCTGGGCTGATGCTGCTCCCACTTGGCACCAGCTGGACTTTCTCATTGCAGCACCCCTGCATTGATCCAGATAAATCTTTCATGGGAAGGCTTTTCCACTCCTGGCTCTTATCTCCAGTCAGCCCTCAGACTGCTCTCTTGCTGTATCAGCTTGCACCCATCTCTGCCCAGTAGTGAGGAGCCCCAGAGTCAAAACCCTGCTGAGATGTCCGAGCACTGAGGTTGGTTTTGAATACAGGGGAAAGCTCTGGCAACAGCCAAGAGTGGCCCAAGCCTGGTACTTGAAAATTCATGTAGATTTGGAGATGCCTTGGGGTTGTCCATGTTTCACTGGTGCCTCCTCTGTGGTTGCCCAGGTTGTTTTGCTGGTGCCTCCTCAGTTTTCCTCCTAGAAAATAATGAGCTACTGGATCTGATCTGGGATCAAAATAAGGTGAACTGCACCAATGGATTCTGGGGGAAACAAGGTATTTGCTAAAAACAACTCCAGTTTTGCTCACTGATGCCCAGACTCTTCTTGGGAAAGTCATAGTGATCACTGCTTGCTCTTGGAGCTCTGAGACCTCACTCTCTTTTTTGGCCAGCCCAGACTCTGTAAGTGCCACTTTCTGCATCAGGCCTTGACCCCCTCTTACCCCTCTTCCTCTCCTCAAATGTTGCCACGTGCCTGTAGCTGTGTGGACCCCTGTCTGTCCCCACATCCTCCTCAATAACAGTGTCACACCCTGCTCTGCTGCAGGAGGTACCTACCAGTGCTGCTCCCCACAGGTACCTGGACACGCTGGAACGAGCTCTGGCTGCAGGAGAACTGGTTTTGATTGAAAACCTGGAGGAATCTGTGGATCCAGTGTTGGGACCATTACTGGGGCGAGAAACAATCAAGAAAGGCAGGTGAGCTGGGGAGGAGGGGTTGGTGGTACATGTGGGTGGGGGCTGGGGGTGTTGTGCTCTCTGTTCCTCACTTCAGATCGTGGCTATTCAGATCCAGCAGCAGTGACATCCTGCCTTCAGGGGTGAAGGCTTTTTAAATCAGGCAATCACAGGTAATTCAGACACAGGATGGCTTGAAAATCAACCTGGATTTCTCATTTCATTGCACGGTGTCATTCAAACCTCACATGAAAAGAGAGACCTGTAATTGTCTCCCTGTGTAGTGACCACTGTCCTGACACTAAATTATTACCAAAATAGCTCTTACTGTTGTGGAGTAAAAGTAGCCTTGAATTTTAGCAAACACTGCACAGAGTTCAGGAATACAGCTCCAGGTTTGAGCATTAAGGATATAAAGTGTTTCTTAATGAGGTCAAGTTCTCCGTGGCAACTCTGGGCCCTTCCAGCCCAGAGGAGGTCAGAGACAGGGGCAGCCCTTTGTCCTTACGTTCTTAAGGATTATTTCCTTACTTGCCTAAAATACCCCAGGGTGTTGTAAACTGCTGGGCAAGGCAAACTGTCTGCAAACTGTGCAGGGGAAAACACCATGAGAAGGATGGCTGAGTGTGGGTTTGGCTGCAGGATGGAGGGGGAAAATCAGTCCCAGGGAAGGGATTGAAATGCTGAAGAATGTTGAGTTGGGGGTACAGCAGTGAGGGTGCCAATCCTTATCCCCCCTCCAGGAAAACACCTTTTGGGGCTGTATGTGTCTGCTCTCAGAACTCTCTGTGGGATCATGTGCTTCCTAAGAAAGGGGAAATGAATTATGAATCACATAGGAAGTCCATGAGATTCGTGTTCCCAGACCATGAGCCCAGACCTCATGGACAGACACTGTCAGTCCCACCATCCCTGTGGTTCCCATACTGGGTGGTTTCTCTCTGCCTCTGTTTCACAGCTGTAAAAGTAACTGAGGGGCCAAGAGGACACTGAGTGAGTGATGTTTGGCTGGGAAGAGTGTTCAAACTCCCCTGACAATGTCACCATTCCTGCAGCAGTCCCAGTGCAGTCCTGAAAACATTTCTAGTTTCTCTTGGTCTCTGGTTCCCATGGGCTTTGTTAATATAGAATCACAGAATGGTTTGGGTTGGAAGGGACCTTAAAGACGATCCAGGCCCACCCCCTGCCATGGGCAGGGACACTTTCCACTAGCCCAGGTTGCCCCAAGCTCTGTCCAACCTGGCCTTGGGCACTTCCAGGGATGGGGCAGCCACAGCTTCTCTGGGCAACCTGTGCCAGGGCCTCACCACCCTCACAGGGAAGAATTTCCTCCTATTATCCATCTAACCCCACTCTCTTTTAGTTTGAAGCCATTCTCCCCTATCCCATCACTCCAGTTCCTGATGAACAGTCCCTCTCCACCTTCCCTGTAGCCCTTTAAGATGCTGGAAGGACACAATTAGGTCTTCACAAAACCTTCTCTCTCCCAGGCTGAAGAGCCCCAGCTCTCTCAGCCTGTCTCTGGAGGGGAGGTGTCCAGTCCTCTTATCAACGTCATGGTTTCCCCTGGACTCCAACAGTTTCATGTTGTTTTCATGCTGGGGAACACTGTTCCCGGTGCTTCAGGTGGGGTCTCACCAGGGCAGTAGAGGGGGAGAATCCCCTCCCTTGACCTGCTGCCCACACTGCTTTTGGTGCAGCCCAGGATTTGTTTGGCTTTCTGGGCTGGGTTAAACTTAGGTTCAGATCATGTTACTGTGAGCTTTAGTCTTCATGTCAGAAGTGCAAGACAGGAGGAGATTGAGTTTTCCTGGGAGATGTTACCTCCTTTGAATGCCCACCAGTTGCTCTCCACATGTGGCTTCACTGCTCAAGCTCAGTGCAACTGCAGAGTTGGCCTGATCAGAGCCAACAGACTGGGCAATTCTAGATGTGACCAATGAAAAGTTGTCACAGATTTATCACAGAGTATTCTGGATTGGGAGGCACCCACAAGGATCATCGAGTCCAGCTCTTAACTGAATGGCCCATATGAGTATCAAACCCGTGACCTCATTGCTGAGAGGCTTTTCCTCCCTGTAACTCCAACTTTAAGGTAGAATTCAGCCTCTCTCAATAGCCAGGAGGGTTCATGGTTGGAGTGGCCATGCTGCTGCTGGAAAACGTGAGCCTTCTCAAACAGAATCCAAGATGCAGGGGCAGCTTTCTGGGACTTTTCTCCTAGATCAGAAGGGACTCAGGTGTCACTGCCAATTTTTAATACTTTTGCTCTAATAGTGATTTGTGTGTCAAGTGCCAAGTCCTGGTAGGTGCCACTGACCGAGACCTCCATTTGTCCTCGGGTGAACCACCCTGGGGTGAACCACCTCCTGGCTCATCTTCTAATTGCAGGTACATCAAGATTGGGGACAAAGAGTGTGAGTTCAGCCCTGCTTTCCGCCTCATCCTGCACACGAAGCTGGCAAACCCCCACTTCCCACCCGAGCTGCAGGCCCAGTGCACCCTCATCAACTTCACCGTCACCAGGGACGGGCTGGAGGAGCAGCTGCTGGCAGCCGTGGTCAGCATGGAGAGGCCTGACCTGGAGGAGCTCAAGGTCAGGAGCTGCAGTTTACACTGGGAGCAAGAATAAATTATTATTATTGTTATTATTATTATTATTGTTACTATTGTTATTATCTCCTTCTTCTGCTTCTTCTGCTGCTGCTGCTGCTGCTTCTGATTCTTCCACTTCTTCTTCTTCTTCTTCTTCTACTGCTGCTTCTGCTACTGCTTCTCCTTCTCCTTATTATATTGTTGTTATTGTTATTATAATCTTCATCATCATTGTTATTGTTATTGTAATGTAAAGAAAACAACATTTCACCTGGAAGGTTACCGAGATTACTAAGCTCATCATAAAATCAGGAGATTTCCCTCGAATTGAAGATTTTTTTCCTTCACTCTTTTGTTTTCTAGGTATTTTGGCAAAATTTGTATTGCAATTTCAAGTTTTTTCTCCCAAAATTTGGGTACGAGTCACTTTATTTTCCTTCTCCTCCTGTGACTGGAAACTGAGATTCTCATTATATCAGGTTTTTCTGGATTTCACAGATTTAATTTTGGAGCAGGATTAATCTCAGTTTTCAGCATTTATGGTATAGGATTCTCTGTGTAAATATTGTGAGGTTGGTAACGACATTTTCCTTTCCTGGTTCTTCCTCCCACTTCTTTATAACAGGCCAAAATATTCTCTCTCTCTCTTTTAATAAGTATGGCTTCAATTCCAAGATAATTTTATTAAGAAAATCCCCTGTTCTAATGACACATATAACCATCTAACAAACATGTATAATACTAAATATTTTCTGAGAGCGGGAATAAATTTACTGCACATGTTCAGTCAGGCCAAGCCGGTTTTGTAATAATCTTTCCATTTAATGAGGTTCTGAAGTGCTTTAGCTGGGTAGCCTTAATGATGCATTGAGTTTGAACCAGGCTCATGTGCTAATGAGCCAAAAGATGGCCTCAAAAACACATAATAAACAGATTTAATGTGTGAGCCATGACTGTCTCTCTGGGGACACGAAGGACACAAAGCCCTTGGTCTGAGGGCTCTGTGCTGGGCTGACACAGTTGGTGTGGGATGGCATTTTCCTTATATTTAAGAATATTTAAGATCTATTTCTCTCTATCCCCACAACAAGATAACACCAGAGTTTACCATCTCTTCTCTCCCTCATCTGCTCCCATCCTGCTCCAGCCCTGCTGCCCCAGGGAGGTCAGGATCAGGGAGGAGAAAGGCAGCCTGGTGTTCCAGATGTTCTGCTGGATGGTGAACAGTCAGTCAGACAAATCTCTTCCCTGCTGGGCTAAAGGCAGAGCTGTGCCTCCTGGACATGGGAGGGACTGGCAGTGGCCCTGACCTGGGGGTGGGCTGGGCAGGGGCTCAGCACCTTCTGCCCCAGGGCTGGATCTGATCACTGGGGAGCTCCTTGGAGGCTCAGATTGGGATGTTTGGGTTCCCCAGAGGAGAGGTCACCTCTCTATGTGTGTGTTAGTCCATGTCTCCACCCTGGGACTAAAGGGACAGAGGTTAGTGTCCTGGGAAGGTTTGAGGCTCTGGCTCAAGGGCAGATGGAAGTGATTCCTAGAGCACTGCACAACAGTTACTGATCTCAGAGCACACCTTATATGTGGAGCCCAGGATTTTTTGTTAATAACCTGATCCAAATCCATCAAACAGCTATTATTGATCCAATTCCAATAACACCAACCTTTTTAAAATGTTTCCTCAGCACAGCCTATATCCAATAATCTCTGTCTTCATTGATTCCCAGTTATACATCTTTCTCTCCTTCCTTACTTTGAAGCTCTGCCATCTTCCCAGGGTGGCATTCCTGTGGCAGAGCCTGAGACTCTGCCCTGTGGTGGTTCTGGGGACAGATCAGTCTGTCCAGGACAACTCCATGCTCTCCCTGGACATTAGAACCAGGCTGGCCCCGGGTGAGGCAGCAGGACCTGATTGTGAGATGGTCACAGCTCAGAGAAGCTCAAACCAGTTTAGGCCAAGGCAAGCAAAGTTAAATCCCAAGACCTTCCCTCTCAGGTCAGTCCAAACCCTTTGGCCTTTATCTGGTCATATCTGCAATTCCCTTTGGTGGGGATGACTCTGCTCCATGTGCTGGTGGCACTGCCCTGCTCCAGTTGTGTCACCAGGACTGGTTTCAGGTGTCTCCCATCAACTCCAGACTTCACTGGTTACGGTGTGTGTGAAATCCTTGCACAACCAGGCTGTGATGGACAGTGTTGGGATTCTTCCTCAGGTGCTCTGCAGGATTAGATATCAGGAGGGAATTCTTCCCTGTGAGGGTGGGGAGGCCCTGGCACAGGTTGCCCAGAGAACCTGTGGGTGCCCCATCCCTGGAAGCGTCCAAGGCCAGGCTGGACGGGGCTTGGGGCAACCTGGGCTGGTGGAAGGTGTCCCTGCCCATGGCAGGGAGTGGAACTGGATGGTCTTTGAGGTCCCTTCCCACCCAAACCATTCTGTGATTCTATGAAAACACAGGGAATTTTTCCCCTCTGGTTTGTGATGTTAAAATAAAACAACAAAACCAACAGAAAGGAAAAGGAAAGGTGGCTGCTCTGGCTGAGCTTGGAAGGGGTTGGCAGGGGAAGGCTCTGGGAATAACCTGTTTCTCAGAATTAGCACTGTTATATATCAGCTGTGAAATAACAGATAATGAGCTCCAGTGCAGAAATGAGGAACCATGACCTTGTTGCTGCTTCAAACCATGGCAGGATAAAGCTGCAGGTGCTGGGGGGACCCAGAGCTGTCTGCACTTCTGAGGGTGCTTCCAGAATTGGGTGGGGATTACAAGCTATTGGAGCAAAAATCCACCCCCTCCTCATTAATAACTCCAGGCTCATAATCCAAGGGGTTGAATAATAGCTTGCAGATGTCATTTTTCAAGGCTTGCTATGCTTGAATGGCAGAAACACACAAAATTTGCTCTGTTCATTTTCTGGCTCAAGACTTGTAAAATATTTACCACCACAGGCCAATTCCTGGGTGGAAAGCCAGGAACAAGTCTTCAAAACAGCCTTTTCCGGCTGAAATACCAACAACCAACACACTTCAGTGCCCACCCTGCTGAGCACCTGAATTGCCATGAACGTGGAATGAGTGTGTGCACAGCAAGTACAGGAAACTTCAGCCCAAATGTTGAGAGATGAGTTATTAATGACAGAGTCAGTTCATCTGCTGGGAAACCTCTGCCAACAGAGCAGGCTCCATCCTGCATGGTGGGGCTGGGAGAGGCAAAGGGTCACATTTCTCATTCCAGACCCTACAGGGGGACATGTTTTCCCAAAACTGCCTTTGGAGCCTTGGATCACTTGATTTATGACACTGAATCTGTCACGAGCCAGTTGCTCAGAACTTGTTTCAATTCCACGTGTCCCACGTCTGCTGTACTCCAGAGCTGGATGGTTGCAGGGCTATAAAACACACTTAAAGTTACTTGAATTTCTTGGTTGTGCCACTTAACCACAGTCTGAGGATTTAAACTGTCACCCAGTAGTGCTTTATGTAGCAGGGTGGTAGTGACTGACTTCATTGATGCAGAGAATAGTCACCAGGCTTAGCTCTTCAGCAACATCCCAATCAGAGGCACAGCCTTCCCACAGGATGTTTGCTGTGGTAACTCTAAAAATAGGTATTCACAATAGAGCCATATCGTGGAACGACATAATATACCTGAAATCCAGGAGAGATGCAGTTTCTCTGAGCCAACACATAGAATAAGGCAATCACATTTCATGGGATAAAACCTGTTCTGGAGGAGCAGCTCAGAAAGGAGATGGATGAGAGTCTTTGTTTCCACCATGAACAGCATTAATGATGGTGCTTCCACAGGGGAGAGGGAGAGGGGACCAGAGAAATGGGAAGGATTTACTCTGTGATTCAGAAATGTGCCCCTGAGGCAGGATGGTTGTACTGGGCTATCTGCTTGGCCTTCTTGGCTGTATCTGCTTGTGCTGAGTTTGCAAATCCTTTGGCAGGAGGACTCTGTGCATGTACAGCTTTAGCCCAGAAAGCCACTGGTCCCTGTGGGACTTCAAGGCCAGGCTACAAACAGGAGCAGCAATAGATGAGGCCTCAGCTTTGCCCTCAGTCCTGAGCCTGAGGTGCATCTCGTGTTCTTCTCAGGGCCTGAGGGACTTTGCTGCTGGATTTGCCACCAGGTTTTATCCCCGTGGCCCCATTGCTGGTGTGACTGGTGGGGTGTGGAGGGGTAAGTTCATCAGGAGGGGGGAGGAGCAGAGGGACTGTCCATTCTGACTTGAATCAGGAACAAAGATACAGGAGATATGTTTGAGATGGGGATAAAGGTTCCTGGTTCATCCCCAGCATTTTCATACATTCCTAGTGAAAGGGCTCAGCTTTCCTGGTGCTTTCTGTGCTGTTCAAGGTTTCTCTGAGTTGATGGCTTGTTGGATGTGGAGTGATCCTAGAGCTCCACCCACTCCCAGGAGTTGCAGAGAGCAGGAATAAGCACTACTGGACTATGTCAGTTTTCAGTGAGAAGCCTGTTCCCATGGGAAGTTGGTTAATCCTTCCTTTACCACATGTTTGGTGGCTAAAACTTTCTGAATTTCTCATTTGCAGTCAGATCTCACAAAGCAGCAGAATGGATTCAAGATCACCTTGAAAACATTAGAGGACAACTTGCTCTCTCGGCTGTCATCAGCATCTGGGAATTTCCTGGGAGACACAGCCTTGGTGGAGAACTTGGAGATCACTAAACAGACAGCTGCAGAAATCGAGGAGAAGGTACAAAGACAGTGATAGCCTGGAGAAAAGTGTGTGTGTGATGTTATCTTTGAGGATTTCTGGGTGGAATGTCACCTCTGCTCTGCCCATCTCTGCTCCTTCTGCTCAGCAGAGAAGAGAAATGGGTATAAACTACAGTGCTCTCCACTCTGGAGAGCTTCAGGCCATTTGGTGCTTTGCAGCTTTTGTGTGTCAAATGACCTATTTAAGACCAAGTGAAAACATCAGTGTCTGATGTAAAGACAATAAAATTTACACACTATCAAGGCAGCTTTAAACGGTGCCAGCCTAATCCTGAGTACATCACACTGCCTCAGCTAAGCTGGATTTTAGTGCTGACCAGGGACTGGCATCTGGTGAGTTTGTGATCTTGAGTAAATCTGCAGGAACTTGGGCATTTCATACCTTTCCATTCTTTAGAGTATAAATCAATGTTGGTATGAGCTGTGAGTGTCAGCACTGCCCAGTTCCCCTGGCGGGCTGGCTGGGCTCAGCTAGATGCACTGTGGTTTTTCCTGCCACTGAGGGAACTTGGGAATTGTGGTTCTCATGCCAGGATTGTACCAGGACTCTGGTATGGCCATTCAGCTGCTTCCCTCTGCAGCCACAGTCACAGAATCATTTACGCTGGAAAAGACTTCCAAGACCACCGAGTCCACCCTGTGCCTGATTCCCACCTTGTCACCCAGCTCAGAGCATTGAGTGTCATGGCCAGTTGTTCCTTAGGCATGTCCAGGGGTGGGGACTCCACCACCTCCCATCTTCACAGCCCACACTTGCCCACTGGCTGGGGGTGAGTCACCCTCGTGATGGGGTTGGGCTGGAACTGCCTTTCACATCTCTGTGTTGGAGCCTCAGTGACCAAGAAACTAAGAGATCCTCCCTCCACCTTGAAAATCAGAATTATTTCTGGGAGCCATTGGTGCATCAGATGTATTTTACTGTCTGAGGAGGGTTTGCTTGAACCCCCAAAGGAGATGTTAAAGAGATGTTTTGACCTGCCAGCTTGGCATCTCCCTCTTGAATTGGGTGTTCTTGAAGGGGTCCAGCTCCTAAACCAGCTGTGGTTATACAGATGGTCAGTGCGAGCTCTGTACCAACAGGGTTGAGTTTTAGAGTTTGCAGAGCCCTGTCAGAGGTTTGCTGCTCTGTTTTTGGTCTGTATACCAAAAAAAAATGTTCATGCAGCATTTTCCTTCCTATGGAAGTTCCTCTCTGATCTGTCTATGGAAAGCAATTGCCTGCCCCCCCCCCCCCGGCTTTTATTTGACTAGAATTATGAATCAGCCCAGCTCTGCTCGTGGGCACATGCAAAAAGGCTCAGCCCCTGGATGCTGTGGGGTGCTGAGGTGTGGTGATGTTTGCACACAGCAGATTAAGGCTCAGTCTGTGCTGCCTTGGGAAGGCTTGGTACCCCAGCCAGATGTGCTCACACCAGCTCAGGGACAGCCCAGGGGACCCCATGGCCTGTGTTTCAGGGGCTGTGTGATGCCCTGCTGAGCCCTGCTCTGCCACAGAAAGCCAACGAGAGGGACAGAGAGGGACCTTCTGCAGTGACAGGACAAGGGGGAATGGCTTTAACCTGAAAATGAGTAGGCTTAGGTTGGAGATTAGGAAGAAATCCTTCCCTGTGAGGGTGGGGAGGTCCTGGCACAGGTTGCCCAGAGTGGCTGCCCCATCCCTGGAAGTGTCCAAGGCCAGGTTGGATGGGACTTGGATCAGCCTGGGCTAGTGGAAGATGTCCCTTCCCATGGGTGATGGGCTTTAAGGTCCCTTCCAACCCAAACCATTCCATGGTTTTATGATCCCACAGCATGGTTTGCTGAGCTGGCTGGATCAGCTCTCGCTCAGCAGCTCCTGGCCATGTACAAGACATGTCTGTGCACAAACAGAGCCTGAAATAACCCCTGAGGGGCTCGAGGACGTCACTTTGTGCTGCCGAAGTGGAATGAAAGAACAAACTGAGACGATGATGGGCTGGTGTTTCTGCCAAAAACGATTTCCACATGTCCATCACAGCAGCTGCAGCCCTGAGCAGCAAGGTGGGGTGTGTTCAGTGCTGCTGAGGAAAGGCAACAAAGAGCTGGGATAAATGAGCACCTCCCAGCCCTGGGGAAGCTGCCTGAGAGGAGAACTGGGGCTGTTCAGCCCTGTGCTGTTAATGACCTGCAATTAGCAGGAGAAACTCATTGTTGAGAAAAACAGTTCCAGTTAGTGGAGAGCAGGGAATCCAGGGAGGAGTCTGGAGGGGACTCAGGAAAATGGAGGATTGGGCAACTGAATGGGAAATGCAGTTAAATGGGAAGGTTCCAGAGTGGGGGGATGCTGGAGGGGCAGCTCAAGCCTGGCTGCACCGTGTCTTGGGGGCAGGGGCTGCTCCCTGTGGTGCTCATGTGTGGGTTGCCCACTGCTGCCCTGAGGACTTTGTGGCCCATGTCCACCTTCCCTGGGCTGCACTCACTGCACAGGGGTGTTCTCACATGAATCCTGTCCTGTGTTTCCCTGCAGGTGCAGGACTTCAAGGTGACGGAAGCCAAGATTAACGAGGCCAGGGAGCACTACAGGCCCGCGGCCGCCAGGGCCTCCCTGCTCTACTTCACCATGAACGAGCTCCACCACATCCACCCCATGTACCAGTTCTCCCTGAAGGTGCTGTGCCCTCAGAGCTGCTCTCTCTCACTGAGGTTCACAGAATCACAGACTGGTTTGGGTTGGAAGGGACCTTAAAGCTCATCCAGTCCCACCCCCTGCCATGGGCAGGGCCACCTTCCACCAGCCCAGGTTGCTCCAACCATCTAGAAAGAGTTCCAGTTTAATGCTTTAATAAATGGAAGACCTTTTTTTATCACAAGAAAGGTTCTTTGGGGGCTGGAGGGTTAAATGAGTTGGAGTCCTAGTCTAGGACTTCTTCCAAACGATTTCTTACCTTGACAAGTGACCTGGAAAAAGGAATTGAGGAGAGACTACGATGTGTTGAGCCTGATCCACAAAGAAGCTTTACTTTTTTATATCCACAACTCGTTTGTTGGAGTAATTTTATCAGAAAAATGTACAGAATATCTTTTGTGCCTTTTGAAAGATTCATTCCCTACACATCCATAATAGATACAGGGGTTTCTGAGGCTTCACCTTTAATCTGCATCTTCCAGAGTTAGTTTGTTTTATGTTTTCCAGTTAATATTAGCAGTGTGTCTAAATACATGAAAAATTATTGGGTGAAATGTTTTTATCTAATAAATTTTGATGACAGATCATAAAACATTGTGTAAAGATGCACAGAAATTATTTCAGAATACTGGCCACACAGCTGAGAACCCATTATAAATTAGAACACAAAGATTTATGTGCTGCTCTGCAGCATGTTTGAACAGAATTTAAAGAAATGTTAAGCAGGAAAATGCATTCTGCAATTATTAATAATGCATTAGGTATCAATGTTACTTTAATTTGTTGGGGCATCATTTTTCCTTTGTAGAACCCCCAAAATAATGCTGCCAACACAGTCAGGCCTTGGCCAGTCTGTGCCATCCATGGTTATTTCCTTTAGCTGGGCCCAGCTTACAGAGCCTTTGCATTGCTAAGCAGGACTTGGGTTTTATTTTCTTTTCCATTTTCTTTTTCCAGTTGCATTTGATAATTTAAAAATGTTTTTTCTTCGGATGGCTCTGAAAGTTTTATGTCTTTTCTCATTCAAATCAGAAATGTTGTTGCAAGAATCTTTATTCTCTTATATAAGAGGGTTGTTCTCGATGCAGGTCCCCATCCCCAGGGGACTTCACTGGCTGCTCCATCCCACCAGTGCTGCTCTCTGCTCTTCTTAGCCAGTCCTTGGCTGGATCCAGACAGTAAAGTGCTCATAAGACTTCTTGAAATTGTTATTATTTAGAGCAATTGCTTTTCTCTGAGTTGAAACATTTGCACAGTGGGAGTTGTGTTCTCCTCCTCTGCTCCACTGTTGTGACATCCCACATGGAATATTGTGTCCAGATGTGGGGTCCCCAGCACAGCAAAGATGTGGATCTGTTAGAGCAGGTCCAGAGGAGGCCACAGAGATGATCACGGGGCTGGAGCCCCTCTGCTCTGGAGCCAGGCTGGGAGAGCTGGGGGTGTTCAGCTGGAGAAGAGAAGGATCCACAGAGACCTTAGAGCCCCTTCCAGTGCCCAAAGGGACTCCAGAAGAGCTGGAGAGGGACTGGGGACAAGGGATGGAGGGACAGGACCAGTGGGAATGGCTTCCCACTGCCAGAGGGCAGATTCAGGTGGGATATTGGGAAGAAATCCTTCCCTGTGAGGGTGGTGAGGCCCTGGCACAGGTTGCCCAGAGAAGCTGTGGCTGCCCCATCCCTGGGAGTGTCCAAGGCCAGGTTGGAGGGGGCTTGGAGCAACCTGGGCTGGTGGAAGGTGTCCCTGCCCATGGCAAGGGGTGGGACTGGATAAGCTTTTAGGTCCCTTTCAACCCAAACCAGTGTGTGATTCCATGTGTCCTCTGGGATCTCCACTCTCTGCTGGCTCAACATTTGCAGAGCAAGTGTCCCATGTCCTCCCTGTGGGAGCACATTGGTAAGAGATCATTTCTTGTATTCCCAGTGTCTGAGTTCCCTCTGCCTGTCTCTGTGCTGCTCCCTTGGGCTCCGGAGAGCTCAGTGTCACAGGGGATG
The DNA here is from genome assembly GCF_025592945.1 of Manacus candei. Classification (NCBI taxonomy): domain Eukaryota; kingdom Metazoa; phylum Chordata; class Aves; order Passeriformes; family Pipridae; genus Manacus; species Manacus candei. The sequence goes on along the minus strand of NW_026138095.1, from coordinate 11,515,769 downwards.
TCACCACTGCCAGACTCTGTGTTCCTGAAGAGCAGCTACAGACAGATGCAGGGGCTGGTCTCTAGATGTTCCAGGTGGCCCTAGAGATTGGCATCTCTCACTGTGGCAGTTCAGGGGGTACCATGCAAAGGGGATCTGAGAGTCACATGTCCCACTGTGTGTCCCCACCAGGCATTCCAGAAGGTGTTCCAGAGAGCCATGGAGAGGGCGGCTCCCGCCGAGGGGCTCACAGAGCGCGTGAGGAGCCTCAGCGACAGCATCACCTTCTGCGTGTGCCAGTGCACGGCCCGGGGGCTGTTCGAGGGGGACAGGCTGACCTACACTGCCCAGCTCACCTTCCAGGTAACACCACCAGGGGTGGCACTCTGTGAGCAGGGTTCAGAATCCCACAATCCCTGAGGTTGGAAAAGCCCTCCCAGCCCATGGAGTCCCCCCTGTGCCCGATGCCCACCTTGTCCCCCAGCCCAGAGCACTGAGTGCCACGGCCAGGCCTTCCTGGGACACCTCCAGGGCTGGGCACTCCAAACCTCCCTGGGCAGCCCCTGCCAAGGCCTGACCACCCTTTGCAGGAAGAAATTCCTCCTGACCCTCCCCTGGCACAGCTTGAGGCCATTCCATCTCCTCCTGTCCCTTGTTCCCTGGGAGCAGAGCCCGACCCCCCCCGGCTCCCCCCTCCTGTCAGGGGGTTGCAGAGCCAGAAGGTCCCCCCTGAGCCTCCTTTTCTCCAGGCTGAGCCCCCCCAGCTCCCTCAGCTGCTCCTCATAGGACTGACTCTCACCAATAACAGGCATAGATGCTGAGTTGGATTTGAATTGTGATGGCAAAGGTTGTTTGAGACAGTAATACCTGCTGGCAGGACCTGGAAAACAGGGCAAAGCAAACTGGCCTGGAAGGGTTTATTGCTTTTATCCCGAAGAAATTCTTCCTACACTGCTGCTCTACCATGTCCAGTATTTTGTATAATTTTTAGTCCATGATCTGAGCAAGGAGACATTTGTATATCTAATCAATAAATAGTGCTTGGAACGATGTTGTGAAGTTGATATGAAGTTTGTGCAGTGAATGACTGTGGAAATGGCCTGACATGTGGAATCACAGACTAAATAAGTTTGGAAAATACCTCCAAGAATGCAGATCTGAACCAAGATCCAACTGCTGAAACACTGCAGGGCTGGTTAACCTTGATCCAGGGATGGCCAAGACTTCTTTTAATTCTACATGACAAAATACTTTATGTAAAAAGGAAAGTGTATATGTGAAAAAAATGGACTCTAACAGGATATTTTGTTAATAAATTGTGTGTAAAACGTCAGGTTATATTTTGCAATGTCAGCCATAATTCTGACCCATGGAACACGTACATTTTTTAGCATATATCTCTAAATAAAGTGTTTCAGTAGCACACATGGTGCTTGTAACTACAATAAACACTGAAAATAATTAATGAGTCCCTTTATGTGTCAGGAAAAGCAGCAGCCCCAGTGTCAGTGTGTGGAGGCACTTGGGTGATGGGCACAGGTGCTCCCATAGAAAAAAACAGTTGGTTCTTTAGCTGAATCCCTCGTACCCTCAGTGGCAGGAGAGGTGCCAGGCACACCTGAAGTGCCACTGCCCTTTTGACATCATTGGGATACAAACCAGGATCTGTGGCAAGGAAACCACACACTCCCTGCACCGGTTTTCCCCCCTCCCAGAACTGGTGTTTGGAGGGGATGTTTTCGGAGTCTGGGATTTCAGAATTCTGGCATTGCACCTGGAGCAGTGGCCCCAGCTGGGCTTTCCAGAATGACCTCAACCATGGCTCTGGCAGTCTTACTCCATTTATTCCTGAAAGTCACCACTGGTACTAAAAACACTGGAATGTCCCAGGTGCTCTTCAGTGTTTGAGACCTCATGGACCTGCTTATTCTCTTGCTGCAGGAGCCATGAGGGTGGTGAGGATTTTGGTTTGGGTTTTATTGTTGTTGCTGTTTGTTTGTTGTTTATTTTTCCCAGCACTCTCAGTGTGTCTCCACTTGGTTTATAAATTGAACAAGACAGTGAGAGATGGCCAACCCCCTGGTGGCATTCCCTAAGGATGCTCTGGTTCCTCTCCAGGAATTTCTCTGCTCTCCAGCTGTGGATCCCAGCCCAGGGACCTGCAGCACACCCTGGCAGGGACTGCTCCTCAGGGTGCTCCCATCCACCTGGATCATAGCACTTGCCACATAGTTTTCCCAGCTTTGTTCCTCTTCTGTTGCCAATCTCCATCCTCATTCCCGTTCCTGTTTTGGGGAGACCCCAAGCACCTACATGGTATGTCCATCTCACCTCTCCAACATGGGGCTCTGAGTACCTTTTAGCCACACATTTGGCAGGTACCTGGTTTGAATAATTAATCTACTGGATTCTATTGCCGCTCAAGGATATCTTGTCTGTTTGGAATTACAGATACTCCTGATGAATAAAGAAATCAACCCAGCAGAGCTGGATTTCCTGCTGAGATACCCAGCACAGCCTGGAGTCACGAGCCCTGTGGAGTTCCTGTCTGACCATTCCTGGGGAGGAATCAAGGTACCTGAACCATGGGAAATCACCACCCCTTACCTCCTCTAAAAACCTTTCTGCCCTTCAGGTGGGTTCTTGTGGCACTTGGTAAACAAAGTTCTGACCATACATGAGAAAGGCCACAGACACAGAGAGTTCTGCAGGTACTGCCTTGGGGGGCTCCTCTAGAATGACAACACCCTCTGGGGTTTGTGGTTATGGTTTGTAAAGGACATGGAGATGCCACAGTAGTTTTTAAGGTTGATAAGACCATCTGCAGAGCTGTGCTGGGGTGGGAGAGCTCCCAGATCCGCAAGAAAACACTGCCGTGGCAATAAGCAGGTCCAACACCTGCCATGGATTTGGAGTGAGAGGTCAGGAAGAGCATCCCAAGGAGACGTGAGTTATCCCATCTCTGCTCCTGTTTATCAACAGATGTGAATTGTGCTGGGTTTGGACCTGGTTCAGCAGGGTGGGATTTGTTTTCTGGAAGCAGTTAAAATATTCTCCAAGTTTTGCATGTTCATTCACACCTTACTGGAGCTGAGGTTGTGTCTCTTGTTTGATCGTGGCTTCTGATCAGTGTTTGGCACCTGGGCTGATTTAAGGATCAGTTTTATTTACATTGTTCTGCCTTTGTGGGATATTTTCCCTGTGCTGTGAAGTAGGGAGTGAAGACATCTCAGTTTCATTGGGATAGTTCCCAAATTTTCACATGGGACATTGTTTTTTCCCTTTCTCTCCCTCCCACCATTCTGCATAGAGGATGTATGTAGTTCCTGGAGGATGACCAAGCAGAAAATCTGCATCCAGGCCCAAGACATGTCTGAAATTCTTTGCCTGTTTATGTTGTTTCTTGAGGCTCTCCAGAGTCTTGCAGGAGCCCTGGCATAAGGTGCCACATGCCCTTCTAGGCAAGCCTGTGTTGGGCTGGGCTTAACTGGGCAAACACTGTCCTTCAGGTAACACAGAGTTCGGCTGCACACTGAAGCTCAAGAGTCAAATAAAGTTGATATTTCTAACACAGGTGACCCACAGTGATTCCACATGGAACAATTCCTGGCTGCCCTGACCAGGAGTTATCATCCCTGTCTCATCACTGGCACTGGGGACACGGCCTCTGCCTCATTCTGTCTGACCTACCTCATATTAAATGTCACAGTCACATTTTCAACCATAAAATAAGCTTGGAACTTCTCACTGAACCAGCTCTGTTCAGCCTCTAAAAGGCATATTTCCATAATAATGAAGGAATTAAAAAAAATCCTACACCCTTTCCTTAATCATCTTTTGTTCAGACAGCAGTAGCTTTACTTTTGTTCCTTCTTCGAAGACAAATTAAATGGACATTTAGGGTCAATGCACATAATCAGGAAGACTCAGCCATCAAGCCCATGAAATACAGGCTTAGCAACAGCATATTGTGTCTTTGGGCTGTGTGGACTGAAGATGTACATCCATATTATTGCTTGAAATCATGGGTTTTCTCAACTCTACTCCGTCCCTGCCTATGTTCAGCCTGGGAATACAGGGGGTGAATGGAGCATTTCAGTTCTCTGGACCCCTCTGGGTTGGATTTCTGCACTGCTTTGGAGGTTCTGTGCAGCAAAGCTTCTCTCTACTTCAGTCCTCGGAGTTTCCTCTGGAATGTGAACTTCCTTCCACAATGGGTTTGGAAGATTTCAGGCTCTGACTCTCATTTTGGAGATCCTTTAATGCATCTTAGGAAACAAATATGTTTTTTGGCACTGAGGACATGGTTTAGTGGTGGTGCTGAGTTGATGATGGTTGGACTTGGTGATCTTAGAGGTCTTTTCTAACCTGAATGATTCTGTGATTATTACACTTGTAGTGCCCCAGGGTGCCTTTGCCTCCTGCCCTCAGGTGGTACATTCTCCAAGAAAACACCCTCTGGGTTTGCAGTGAGTATTCTTTGTGAGGTGCCCCCTCCTGTGCTGCCAGTCCTGTTCAGGGAGGGTGAAATGGCCTTTTGTGTTCCCCTTGTGCTTCACCATGATTTTTGCCACTGCCTCACTGCTGTGCTGAAGTTGGTCCAGTGCCAGCTCAGGGGCATCTACACCAGAAGGAATAGTCATTTAATAATTATTAATAGTCATATATTCCCAGTCATTCATTCCTCAGGATTTATTGTTGTATCACTCCTGCCCAGAGGGGCACCTCCATCTCTGCTCTGTGTGACCAGTGACAGGACCTGAGGCAATGGCTGGAGCTGTGTCAGGGCAGGCTCAGGTTGGATCTCAGCAAAAGGTTCTTCCCCCAGAGGCTGGTTGGGCACTGCCCAGGCTCCCCAGGGCAGTGGGCACAGCCCCAAGGCTGCCAGAGCTCCAGGAGGGTTTGGACAATGCTTTCAAGGACAGGGTGGGATTGTTGGGGAGTCTATGCAGGGCCAGGAGTTGGACTGATGATCCTTGTGGGTCCCTTCCAGCTCAGAATATTCCATGATTCTGTGATACCTGACACACCCAGGAGAAGAGGCCCTCTGTGCCCAGCGTGCCTGAGCACATCCCCATTGTGGGACCAGCAGGGAGCTGCTCCTCAGAGCTCAGACTGTTATCACTGAACAAGGGCTTCATCCCTTCCATCAGCTGTTCCCCAGCCCCATCCCCACAGCAGCCTGCCCTCCATCCCCCCTGGGCCATCTCAAACTGACAGTGGGGGGTATTTTTCAGGTGGTCATTTCATGGAAGGCAGGAGGGCTCTGCAGAGGGACCTGGCCAGGCTGGAGAGATGGGAAGGATCCAACGGGGTGAGGTTCAACAAGGCCAAGGGCCGGGTCCTGCACTTTGGCCACAACAACCCCCGGCAGCCCCACGGGCTGGGACAGAGTGGGGGGACAGAAAGGGACCTGAGGGGACTGACTGACAGCAGCTGAACAGGAGCCAGGGGGGCCCAGGGGGGCAAGAGGGCCAATGGATCCTGGCCTGGATCAGGAACAGGGTGGCAGCAGGAGCAGGGCAGGGATTGTGCCCCTGGACTGGGCACTGCTGAGGCCTCACCTCGAGTGCTGTGTCCAGCTCTGGGCCCTCAGCTCAGGAAGGACATGGAGGGGCTGGAGCAGGTCCAGAGAAGGGCAACGAGGCTGGGGAAGGGTCTGGAGCACAAGTGCTGTGAGGAGAGGCTGAGGGAGCTGGGGGGGCTCAGCCTGGAGAGGAGGAGGCTCAGGGGAGACCTTCTCACTCTCTGCAACTCCCTGACAGGAGGGGGGAGCCGGGGGGGTCGGGCTCTGCTCCCAGGAACCAGCAGTAGGACAAGAGGGCACAGCCTGGAGCTGCCCCAGGGCAGGTTTAGGTTGGACATTGGGAAGTTCTTCCCAGAGAGAGGGATCAGCCCTTGGAATGGGCTGCCCAGGGAGGGGGTGCAGTCCCCGTCCCTGGAGGGGTTTGAGCAGAGCCTGGATGTGGCATCAGTGCCATGGTCTGGGTGACAAGGTGGGGTTGGCTCATGGGTTGGACTGGATGATCTCAGAGGTCTTTTCCAACCTGGTTGATTCTGTGATTCTGTTGGGGGAGTACGTGGGGGCTTATTCCAAGGTGGGCAGGAATTGAGGGGGGGCTGTCACCTCAAGTCCCTTCCCAGGTGATTCTCTTCTAGATGAGCCCTTCCCACTCAGCTTCCTCATCCCCACTGAGTCTTTGGGGTTTGTGATTGAGATGGAAACTGTGTGATGCCCAGAAATGCTTCTCTGCATTTCCCCTTCTGCTGAACTTTGACAGGACAGGATGGAAGGGTGTCTCCAGCCCCAGCCTGCCTGGCCCCATGAGCTGCACAGCTCCAAGAGCTGCGTCACTTGCCAATGATCTGCACTAATTTTATGCATTTCAGATGGTGAATTCTACATTCTCAGATACTGAATACCCTTCAGATTGTCTCTTGTGATGGTTGTAGTATAGATTTTGTTACAAATAATATGGTTGGTGTCAACTTTATTAGTGTTTATGTTCTGTTAATGTCTGTTGGTTTATTAGCCTTTGAGTTTTTGACAATTCTAGTTACTTGAGGCATGGGTTTAGTACAATCACATTTTGTCACAGGCTGCTACAATTAGGTTAATTAGTCATGGCTTCTACACAGCTTATTAGCAGGCTAAAATCTCCTTTTCTTTCATCAAGGAGATTAAGTGCTATAATAAATTGTTTCTTCAACAAAGCTTGAGCAAAGTACATTTCAGATTCATATTTCAAATTCAAAATGAAATTTAGCATTCTGCTAATTTTTCACAGAAACACTGAAAATGCTCCAGCCCAAAGGCCTCTCCATGCCAGGGGGTTCTGGCCAAGATAGTGCCAAAAGAAATCAATATTGATATTTGTGGCTCATTCTGAGCCTCCCATTTTGGGCACATTAACTTCAAAGGGAACCTCATTAAATGTTCAGGGCTCTGGGCGTGCAAGTGGCCTTGTCTGACTTGCTTATTATTTATTGTTTTTTGTTGATTAATTATATATATAGGCCAACAGTTCTGCTGCTGGTTCAGCTTGTGGTGCTGGAGCATCTGACACATGTTTATGACTTAGTTTTCCAGCTTTTTTTTAAAGTTTAGTCTGAAGTTTCACAGAGCATTTTTTTATGTGCAGGGAAGCTCAATATTTAGCCCTGAATGAAGAACCCCACGGACCTGTCCAGAAGGTTTGTAAGGAAAGGCAACAGCTTTGATTAGATGTGCTGATAGACTTGGGGGAAAACAGTTACATTTCAGCCTCTTTGGTGCTTCTTTAAGCCTGAACAGGAATTGAATTCGAGCTGTACAGCTGCTCTGGGCTTGGCTTGATTGTGTTCATCAGTCTGGGTGTTTGGAGGAAATGGTGCCTGGGGAGTCCCTGTGGAGGCAAATCAGCTGCTCTGGAGCAGAGGAGGTGTTGGCAAAGGGCACAGCCATTAACATCGTGCAAATACTGCCTCTGAGTCAGGCAGGGTCAGTTAAGAGAAAGGAGGGTCACAGTCCTGCCATTTAGTGAGAGTAGTGCCTCTGCCAGTCCCTGCCTTCAGTGCTCAATAGAGTTGGTCATTCCAGTGCTAAGGGCTGTCATTTCAGGTCCTTAGCAGTGATCTCTGGAGAAGGCAAAAGTGTTCTTTTACTCTAAATGAGGTTTTCTGTCTCTTTTCAATTTCCTTTATTACAGCCTGTTGTGCCTCCCTCCCCCTTTGTGTTCCCAGTGCCTGGCTTGAAAGTTTTTATTTCTGTTGATACTGCTGAAAACATCTTTTGTATTCATGCAAGGTTATCCCTGTCTCCTGACTTGCCTGGTTGTTTTCTTACCAGTAAATATGTGGACACACCTTAGACCACAGAGATGTTGCTGCTGGAACTGCCCAGGCCCTCAGGCCACAGCCATGTGCAAATGGCCATTTAAATATTCTCATTTGTGACTGAATTAACATGGAATCCATGTAGATATTGGCCTCTGGAGGGTTTTTCCTCTTTTTGTTTTTTTTTCTCCTTTCCCTCACTGGAAGGTCTCCAGTCTCATCAGATGAAGGTGTTGATATCTAGATGGGAGCTGAGTATTCTCTGAATTGATGTCCTGTGATCTCCTCACCCCTGGGTGCAGTCCAGGCTGCCTGTTGAGCCTGTTATCCCCAGGTCTAGAACAGACAGCTCCTGCCATCGTTCTGATCTGAGCATGGATATAGAAATTACATCAGTGGGGTTAGAGTTGTTTGGTATTCCAGACTATGTCCAGACCAGCAAGTGAAAGGGTCAGCAGTGATTTCCTGGCCCTGGCAGCACGTGAATCCACACAGCCCTCACCTCCCAAACCAGAGTGACTTCATCTACTGTTTCCTGTGGGCAGCCCCTGCAGTGTCCCACCCTGGGCTGTGTCCAGGCATTTCCTGACAGCAGGAGAGTTCCCCAAAGTCAAATGTGAGCCAGCAAGATACCAGCAAATTGTGTGGCTCCTAGTGAGCTCATGCCTGGACATCTTCTGTAGCCACAGACCCAGGGGCAGATCAGCAGGTGATAGAACAGTGTGTGTCCTCCTCTCCCTGTACAGGTGTGCTGGTCTGAGACTCCTTCTCCCCAGAGTCTGAGACAGCCTAACTCAGGAACAGCTTTGTGGATGCATGACCATAGTTTAGTCCTGAACTAACACCCTGTGCCCATCAGTGGGGCTCATTGGCTTAGGCAAAGCCTCACACAAGGCACAATCACATCTGTTCAGACCAGGCTTGTGTCTCAAGGGGTTCAGCAGAGCTGAACTTTTTATGTGCCTGGGAAAGACCATCTGAACACACCCAGAGTGGAGGAGGGCTCGTCCTGAACTTCACCACTATGGATAAGTCCAGTGGCTGTGCCCTCGTGGTTTTAATTGGTGTGGTTGCTCCGGACAAATCCAGTCTTTCTGAGAAGTGAGGGTTTTTCTCTGGCCACACAGACTAGCTGGGGGTGGGATGAATCAAACAATCACAGAATATTCTGAGCTGGAAGGGACTCACAAGGATCATGGAGTCCAGATCTTCAGTGACTGGCCCATACAGGGACTGAATGTGCCACAAGTGGCTGCAGAATCACAGAATCACAGAATCAACCAGGTTGGAAAAGACCTCTGAGATCATCCAGTCCAACCCATGAGCCAACCCCACCTTGTCACCCAGACCATGGCACTGATGCCACATCCAGGTTCTGCTCAAACCCCTCCAGGGACGGGGACTGCACCCCCTCCCTGGGCAGCCCATTCCAAGGGCTGATCCCTCTCTCTGGGAAGAACTTCCCAATGTCCAACCTAAACCTGCCCTGGGGCAGCTCAAGGCTGTGCCCTCTTGTCCTACTGCTGGTTCCTGGGAGCAGAGCCCGACCCCCCCGGCTCCCCCCTCCTGGCAGGGAGTTGCAGAGAGTGAGAAGGTCTCCCCTGAGCCTCCTCCTCTCCAGGCTGAGCCCCCCCAGCTCCCTCAGCTGCTCCTCACAGCACTTGTGCTCCAGACCCTTCCCCAGCCTGAGGCAAAGCTGATTCAGAATCCCTCAGTGGGATTCCCAGTGCCCCCAGTGACCCCTGCTGTCAGGTTCTCCCATGCTCCAGCTCCCTCCATGTCGTGGGGAGCTCTGTCCATGTTACCCTGTGCCTCCTGCAGCTCCCTGATGCCTGGGGGTGCCTGTGGCTGTCACTGTGCCAGGCTGTTCCTGTGGGCTGGGCACAGGCAGTGCTGGAGCTCCTTGCTTTGGATACATATTTCCAGCCTGATTTCCTTTGTGCCATTTCCTGCAGCTCCTCTTCCTTGCTGGTGCAGATGTGTCCTGTAGGATAAGTGCAGCAAGTTAATACCCAACAAGAACACACCTGGCCAGCTCAGATTGCTCCTTCATCCCAATCACTTCCCTCATCTTTTTCTGAAGAGGAAGAATTTTCATTATGTAGATATGAAAACGCTGCTGAAAGGGCATTGTTTAATAAATGTGATGTGGAATAATGAGCTCTAAGCACTGAATTCAGCTCTCAAGGAGGAGAACAGCACTAGACAAAGTCGTATATTAACTCCATATTTATAATCCTGCAGAATGCAGATGATAAGATTGCGTGTGTGGCTTAGGAGATAAAACACCGAATCAGATATTTTTCCCTTAAGAAAACAGGATTTTTTGGACAAAAGAGCAGAAATCTCTCTTCTGACTTTCACTTTTTGTACTTTTTGGATGCAGGAATTTTTCATTCTTTTCCAAGATTCATTGGGACACAATGTGCTGCACCCATTGTGCTCTCTGTGCACAAGCAACAGCCTTTGATCAGGCTGGTCAGACAGCAAAGGCTTCACTCACAGCTTCCCTTCCACATTCAGAATTATTAGTATGCCAGAAAATCATAGTCTTAATTAAATATCTTCCATTAACTCCCTGCTTCAGATGTACAGCCTTTTAGTGCATCTCTGATAGAAAACATTGATTGTGACACTTCAATGGACTTATCTGCTCTCATCTAGAAGTTTCCTAAGGACATTCTTCTGTCCTCTGTATCAAGTCTCAGAGAAATATTCCCAGTGTCTCACAGAAACGCTACTTAAGAACGTTCTGCCTTTTTTTCCCCCCCTTTTTAACCTTCTGGCAAATGATCTGATGCTTATCTGAAATACAGCAGAGTGGGATCACATCAAATATTTAGAGACACACTTTGGTGGTTTGATTGCAGAGTGGAAATTGAATTTTCCTGGATGCCTCTCCAGCCTCTGCCTTTCACTCTCAAGGCCTCCTGACACAAAGCCTGCTGTCAGCTGGGCATGTTGGATGTAAAGGTTTTTTCATCCTCTGAATGGAAGAAAAGGGAAGGAATGGCTTCATCCTGCCCTTGGGTCACAACCACCCCCTGCAGCTCCAGGCTTGGGGCAGAGCAGCTGGAAAGCTGCTGGTGGGAAAGGCCCTGGGGGTGCTGGTGACAGGGGCTGGACATGAGCCCAGGTGAGCCCAGGGGGCAAGAGGCCAATGGCCCCTGGGCTGTGCCAGCCATGGTGTGTCACAGCCCCAGGGCAGGGACTGTCCCTGTGCTGGCACTGCTGGGGCACCTCCAGTGCTGGGGCAGCTCTGGGCCCTCAGACAAGAGAGACACTGAGGGGCTGGAGCGTGTGCAGGGAAGGGAACGGAGCTGGGAAGGGGCTGGAGCAGCAGGAGCAGCTGAGGGAGCTGGGGGGGCTCAGCCTGGAGAAAAGGAGGCTCAGGGGGGACCTTCTGGCTCTGCAACCCCCTGACAGGAGGGGGGAGCCGGGAGGGGCTCGGGCTCTGCTCCCAGGGAACAAGGGACAGGAGGAGAGAACATGACCTGAAGTTGCACCAGGGGAGGTTTAGATTGAATATTGGGAAAATTTCTTCCTACAAAGGATGGTCAGGCCTTGGAAGCGGCTGCCCAGGGAGGTGGTGGAGTCCCCATCCCTGGAGGGATTTAAAATCCATGTGGGTGTGGCACTTGAGGACATGGTGGTGCTGGTCATTTAGAGGTCATTTCTAACCTAAACAGTTCTCTGACTCTGTGATAAAGGGCCTGTTGGAGCTCCTCATGGCTTTAGTGTAGCAGAGCCCAGAGCTGTGTCCTTTCCCTGGCAGTGGTGGTTTCCTCAAACAGCTGTGAGGGTTGCACACTTCAACTGGGATCCATCTCTAGAATCCTTATGGTAACACCGAGGTCTTCCTGTGTTGGGGCACATGAGTTGGCCTTTCATAGAGGCTCCCATGGTCTGTGTATCATTCCCACTGTGTGATCACAGTGCATCAGGACCACAGGACCTGAACAGGAGCCCTGGGCTTTGCCCTTCACTCTGAGCTGGCCAAGCCTCTGCTACAGCCTGGTCTAATCTTTGAGTGCTGCATTCTAAGACAGATGTGGACCTTCCAGAGTCAGGATAGAGGGGAGCAGTGAGAAGTGTCAGACAGCTGAAAATGTGACTGTGAGGAGAGAGTGAGAATAGGGAGAAGAAGAATGTCTGAGGGCGTAAAGATTGAGGGGACAGGAGAGTACCATCTTCCAACAGCATCCTGAGGAGGAGAGAAAGCAGTTTGATTTCTGTATCAGTAAAAGGTAGAGCATAAAGTCCATCTCAAAGTACCATTTTCCAGCAGACAGGTGGGAAGTCTCTGTGACACAGTGAGGGGCTGGCACAGGTTGCTGCAGCTTCCATTCCTGAGGTTGTTTGAGCAGGTCTGTGACCACGTGAGGGGAGGATGGCAGGGCTGGGGGCACCAGCTCTCAGAGAAGCAGCTCTGCACCTTGTTCCCTCTCCTAATCTGGTTGACTATTCCTGAGGCCAGTTCTGCTGCAGTGCCACCATGAAACTTTGGATGAGACCATGGCTGTGAAGAGCTGTGAGAAGCCTCCTCAAGGGACAAGTCCATGTGTGTTTTTATATCAGGACACAGAAACTTGAGAGCTTTCCAGCAGGTGACATGTGGAACAGATACTTCAGTTGAGTTCTTCTGGACCATGAGACATATTTTGATTTTCAGTTTTGCTGTTCATTGGTGATAACCCAGCTGGGACTTATGACAGCCAAATCCAGGGAATTTTTCAGGAATACACAAGTACCACCTTTCAGTGTCATTGGGGATCCATGTCCAGCTTCTGGTTCTGGTTGTGTATCCCCAGTTTGCTGAGGAGCATGGAAGAGTGAAGAGGAAAGATGGAGGCTTGGGGAGAACAGCCTGACTTTGCAAGGCCAACTCTCGAACCCACTTGAACAACCTTTGCAGGGAAAAGAAAATGTGGGGAAAATGCCAACATGAACCTGGCTGGGAATCATCTCAGGTAAAATGAGGCAAATTTGGTGAGTGGTTATAAACAACTAGAATACAAAGATTATGACTAAATCTCATTTCTGTCCCTGACCTTTCCTGTACTGGCAGGAGGGAACTGAAGCCGTTGTTTTCTGATTTATGATATAGGTTTTGCTGGAAATTTTCCAAGGAAAGGTAGTGAGATCCAACCCATCACTCCTGAGACTGTTTCTGGTGTGCAGCCACAGGGTGTGTGCATGTTGTGATGCTCTAGGAAGGATCCTGCAGATAAACGGGGTGTTTTTGTATACAGTGCCATGTTGTGGCACTACATACCTTTGAACCCCAGTAGAATTCAGAAGCAGCAAGGAGGAGTTCAAAGGGAGACAGGGACATTCAGTGCCATGAGCTTGTCAATCAACTTTTATGAGAGAAATGAGGAGGGTCAAAATAAAATTTTTACGTTGAGAGGTGATTGACATTTGACAAATCCATCAAATCTTTATTTTCACCTTTGGTGGAGATTTTTCTTATCAGTTAAATTATTCAGGTGGTGCAGCTAAACAGAAAATAACACCTTCAGTGAATGAATAATACAACCCAAAACCTAGGATGGGAGAGATGGCAAATAATCCATCACCTGCTGCATTAATCCTTCTAGTTAACAGTAGTATTCAAATGGAGCAATTCATCTGCCTGTATGTCTCCTTCCTGAATGATCTAATCTATCAATGGAAGCCAGGTGCAGGTCTGACTTCCCATTCCTCCAGGAGCTGTCACTCTCCAGCTGTGGGGATGCTGGTTTTCCTAAAGACTTTTGGTCCAGCTGCAGAAAATGAAGGAAAGAAGTTATGAATATTCACAGGAACCTTTATTAGCAGTGCAAATAGACAGTGTGAAACCTTTTACAAAGTGTTTGGGAGATCATAGAATCACAGAGTCTTTAAGGTTGGAAAAGACATCCAAGATCATCAAGTCCAACCTGTGACCAACAGCCACATGGCCACTAAACCATATAACAAAGTGCCACATCCACTCATTTTTTGAACACCTCCAGGGATAGTGACTCCACCACCTCCTTGGGCAGGCCCTTCCAGTGCTTAACCACTCTTCCAGTGAAGAAATTTTTCTTAATATCCAACCTGAACCTCACCTGGCACAACTTGAGTCCATTTCCCCCTCTCCTATCACTGGTTGCCTGGGAGAAGACATCAACCCCACCTCCCCACAACCTCCTCTCAGATTGCTGTGCAGGAGGTTGTCCCCAAGCCTCTGACATTGCTGCAGCTGCTCTGCTTTAACCCTGGGGCAAAAGTTCACCCAAGAGCTGCTTCAAACTCCTCAAGCCCATGGACTCCTCAAGCTGCGGGGCTGGGCTGTGGTGGGACCTTCCCACACGTGCCTGGGAGCTGTGTCACTCTGGTTGGGGAAGCTCTGGAACACACAGCCAAGCCATGGGGACATGGCAGAGCTCAGATGCTTTGTGTTACTGGGGTGATTACAGAATCACAGAATCAACCAGGTTGGAAAAGACCTCTGAGATCATCCAGTCCAACCCCTGACCCAACCCCACCTTGTCACCCAGACCATGGCACTGATGCCACATCCAGGCTCTGCTCAAACCCCTCCAGGGACGGGGACTGCACCCCCTCCCTGGGCAGCCCATTCCAAGGGCTGATCCTGGCTTTTCAAGAGCTGGTCTATCCCTGTCATGGGAGGGAGTGGGGGCCTTTAGACAAAGTTTATTAAAGCCCTGCTGTTTAGTCATGAGGTGCAGAAAGGATCCTCTTCTCAGAGAGGAGCCTGGGGGTGGCTGAGTCCAATCTGAGCCCCAGATTTTGTCAACCGTTTAATTTTATTTAATCACTTTGTCCCACAGGCTTTAGTGATGGCAAACTGAGAACACTGATATAAAATGAATCATTTATTATTACAGATGATCAGAGAAAAGATCTTAATCGGAATTATTTATTACACAATATAAAAGTTAAAACTACCAGTAGTATAGTGCAAGATAGGACAGTCCACTACATTGAAGTGATTGCAATCTCACAACAGCTACAGGATGGACAAGGGATCAGACCCAGCCAGCACGGGTTTGGGAGGGGCAGGTCCTGTCTGACCAACCTGATCTCCTTTTATGATCAGGTGACCCACCTGGTGGAGGAGGGGAAGGCTGTGGATGTGTCTGCCTGGACTTCAGTAAAGCCTTGGACACCATCTCCCATGGCACATCCCTGGAAAAGGCTTGGCCAGGGGCACTGTGCTGGGTTAGGAACTGGCTGGAGGGCCGGGCCCAGAGAGTGGTGGGGAATGGAGCTGCATCCAGTTGGGATCTGGTCACCAGTGGTGTCCCCAGGGATCAGTGTTGGGCCCAGTTGTATTTAATATCTTTATTGATGATGAGGGAATTGAGTCCATCATCAGCAAATTTTCGGATGACACTAATTTGGGGGGGAGTGTTGATCAGCTGGAAGGCAGGAGGGCTCTGCAGAGGGACCTGGACAGGCTGATTCCAAGGGGATGAGGTTCAAGCAGGCCAAGGGCCGGGTCCTGCACTTTGGCCACAGCAACCCCCGGCAGCTCCCCGGGCTGGGGACAGAGTGGCTGGAGAGCAGCCAGGCAGGAAGGGAGCTGGGAGTGGGGATGGACAGAAGCTGAACAGGAGCCAGAGTGTGTCCAGGTGGCCAAGAGGGCCAGTGGATCCTGGCCTGGACCAGGAAGAGTGTGACAGCAGGAGCAGGGAAGTGATTCTTGCCATGGACTCAGCACTGGTGAGGCCACCCCTGGAGTGCTGTGTCCAGCTCTGGGCCCCTCAGCTCAGGAAGGCCATGGAGGGGCTGGAGCAGGTCCAGAGGAGAGCAACGAGGCTGGGGAAGGGTCTGGAGCACAAGTGCTGTGAGGAGAGGCTGAGGGAGCTGGGGGGGCTCAGCCTGGAGAAGAGGAGGCTCAGGGGAGACCTTCTCACTCTCTGCAACTCCCTGACAGGAGGGGGCAGCTGGGAGGGTTGGGCTCTTGTCCCAGGAAGCAGCAATAGGACAAGAGGGCTGGGTCTTCAGCTGTACCAGGGGAGGTTTAGGTTGGATATTAGGAAAAAATTTTTTCCAGAGAGTGCTCAGCCCTTGGAATGGGCTGCCCAGGGAGGGGGTGGAGTCACCGTCCCTGGAGGTTTTTAAGGTGAGACTGGATGTGGCATCAGTGCCATGGGCTGGTCACCGTGGCAGTGTTGGCTCAAGGGTTGGACTTGATGATCTCAGAGGTCTTTTCCAACCCAGTTGATTCTATGATTATTGAAGCAATTATATTAAAGCTGGCAAAAAGAAATAATTATTAATTAGAGATGGATGTAACTCACCCAGACCAACTGTCTTGAGGAGATCTCTTTCTTTCTACCTCCAGGAGTGACCCTGGGGGACGTCCCCAGCCAAGGGGGGAATCTCCACTCACAGACCCCAGGAAGGGTTATGTCAGAAGAACCTGACTGGATGTAAGAGGACTGGACTTTTATAGTACAAAGTGATTGACTACCAGTCAGAGATTTGCAGGCCAGCTCCCAGCTTATCTGTCACATCCTGCTTCCGAAAGCAGGTGGTGTGTTTGTAATTTGGTGAATCAGGCTGGTTTTAGCACAGTTTAACATCAAAACCCACACCCTGGCACTGCCAGGAACTCCACACAGAGAGCTGGCATTGTTTGCATTCTCTGATTGCATTTTAGGTCTTATGGGGTAGAACATCCTACCCCAATCCCCCACTATGTGCCCATGGCTTCTGGGGCCACCCCTGCTCACAGCAACCCTCGGGGCAGGTGCCAGTGCCCTTCCAGAAGAAGATCAGGGTCAGTTGATCTCAGGGTCAGTTGATCTCAGGATCAGTTGATCTCAGGGTCAGTTGGTCTCAGGATCAGTTGATCTCAGGATCAGTTGATCTCAGGGTCAGTTGCCCAGAGCACCGTGAACTTCTCATTTGTGGCTACTGCTCTGCTTAAAAACTGTGTAACACAATTCATAAAACTACAGCTCCTTAATTGTGCAAATGAAATAGTGAGTAACTGTCAGGATTTAATCATCTCACAGATTATTAAAACTGTGAGAATATTAAATATAATTTTTTCCAGTGTTGTGTAATTTTTATAGGGGGACATTTGATGTTCAGCATGTTCCATATACACCTCATTTTTTTTAAATAGAGGGGTAACTTTTTAAAAGAAAAGCAAGATATACAAGGGACCAAGACCGAAAATGCAGACCAGGTATAACCTGAAGCCTCAAAATTAAGGGTAGCTTTTACAAACCCCCTCACATTCCTTTATTTCGATTTCATTACGTCTTTTAAAAACCAGTCTTATGGCTGCTGAGGAAGTAAGTTGATGTTAGGAGTGTTCTGGCAGCACTGGTTTTACTTGCTCTGGATTATTTTCCATGCTCTTTGTGCATGTGTGCTGTTCAGGGCACAGCAATGAGGTGATTTTGTCCTGCCTTGCCCCAGAGCTGTTCTCCAGTCCTATGGCTCTGGGGCAGAGGGTTTGAACTATGGATATATTGTAAAATAAAAGGCAATTTTTTTTTTTTTTTAAGGAATAAATTCCTTTAGAACCAAAGAGAAGAAAATATGGAAATAATATAATTATTTATTCGGATTTTTTAAGAAATTATGATGCAACACCTTAACTTGAGGCCAGTTTGACCAGATGGTGTCCTTAGAACAGTTCCCTTCAGTGACAAGAGCAAGCATTTTTTTCCAATAAATTTACAAAACCTTGTTGTGCTGTGTCTGGCACAAGGAAATAACTTGTGTGGAGTAGCAACCTTGGAGTTGTTCTTTTCTCTAAAGCCTCAGCCCATGCTCTGGGTTCTGAGGGTTTCATCTCCTCCTTGTCCCCCCCAGGTGTGTCTTTCCAAAGATCCCTGTTCCCTGTGGCACTTCCCTGACTCAGGGCTGTGTGTCAGGGACCCTCCTGTGTTGCTCTGTGATGGAAACCAGGATTCCTGTCCCGAAGCCAATGTTGTGTTCCCTCCAGCTGTGGGAGAATGAGAGAACTTTGCATGTGTGAAGGTGTGAACCCACAGAGCTGCTGCTGCCCCAGCTCCAAATTAACTGGTTCTGACAGAGAGAAACTGTCAAGGAAACCTGAAGTGACAAAGCAACTTGTCTGTGATTCAATGAATGAAAACCCATTTTCTCTGAGAAAACAATGCTCCTTGCCCTGATGGTGTGAAGAGCCCTATTTTGCTGGCAAAGTCTCATTTTGAGATATAAACTCAAGCCCCTCCTGCTTCCAGCCATCAGAGATGATCTTGGAGTGGGTTGCAAAGGCAGGAATGGAGTCCTCCAATCCTTTGGATCATATTTCATTTTGTCCAATGTTTTTTGTCTCTCTCAATTTCCATGACAACTCTAAGTGACAAATGTACTGTTCATTATGTGGACAAAAATAGCCACATTGCACAGGTTCCCATCTGCTGCCCCAACGTGCCATTCCTGCTTGGAAACAGTGATGTGTCAGTGTTGGACTAAGTTTCCTGGAAAAATTCCCAGCAGAGGTATTGAAAAGCAATTAATATTCACAGATTGAGATAGCTTTCACTCCACTGGCTTTTAAATAGCAGCATCTCTTATTAATACCATCACTCTTAATAAATGCAATTAAAATTGTTGACTAATGACAATTTTATTGTTAATTTCTATAATACAGACTTTTTACTTGCAATTAGAGCTTTCTTGATTTTGCAACGTGTTGTTCAGGGAGAGAGGGATACTATCATCCCTGATTACATGTCTGTCATTTGATAAGAAAAAAGCAATTTTTTGGAGTCTCCCTTGTTAACATCAACCAAGAGACTTCTCGAAGCAGCAGCAGCCAAAGTTCTGAAGAGATATTTTAAATGAATCACGTCAAAAGTCGACAGTGATGTTTTATATAAGCACTTGCACTGAGAATCCACTGAATTCAACATTTACCATTGTGTTGTGCTCTGCTCTGAGAGGTGCATTTATTGCTGCAAGGACCAGGGCTTGGCAGATCAGAATATTCCATCATTCCTGGGAATTTCAGTTTCTCCTGTTCTGTGCTCTGGTTTCTGATTTTTCACAGAAAGCAGGGTAAGGCACTAGATTTGGAGCAAGTTCATCTGACATTTCTCCATGTTAGTGCTGATCCTCACTTGGAAAAAACAGCTGTTGAATCACTGTTTTTCCCACACTCTTCCCGACTACATTCTCCAGTTCTCTGGGAGCTTGGCATGGGAATGGGCAGTGCCAGGCTGAGTCAGTCTGAGCTGTAGCACTGCAAACACTCTGTGCCTTTGGTGGAGGTACTGATGGAATAGTGCCTTTGGGCAAGGCTTGATTTGTTGCAGAAGCATTTTTGGTGATACCTCCAAGTTCTTCTCTGGCCCTGGAGCACAGGAGTGAGGAAAGGTGGGGAGGTTTGTCCAACTATGAGAGGACAGAGCCAAACTCTCCATGTTTTGGGCAGTGTAATAATGGTTGTAGCCAGGTGGGGGTCAGTCTCTTCTCCCAGGTAACAAGTGACAGGACAAGAGTTGCACCAGGGGAGATTTATATTGAATATTAGGGGAGAAAAAAATCAATTAGAGGGTTATCAAGCCCTGGAACAGGCTGCCCAGGGACGTGGTGGAGTCACCATCCCTGGAAGGGTTCAGAAACATGTGGATGTGGCACTTGAGGACGTGGTTTAATGGTGAAAGTGGTGTCAACCACGGCGAACTGCAGGTTGGGAGATTCTGCTTGAACATATGAAAAGGTGAATTCTCTTCTTCACTGTAAGGACAGTGCAGGTCTAGAGCAGAGCATCCAGAGGGGCTGAGACAATGTCATCTTGGAGGGCAGCATTTTGGTAGACAAAGACATGACTGTCCCTCTCTCTATCACTGGCCACAGGCCCAGCCCAGCGTGGCCTGGACCCCTCCTGAGATTTCTTCCAACCATTGCTGGTGATGGGAGTGGAGATACAGCAAATGTCCTGGGCCATGGCACCCACTGGGAACAGCTCTGCAACCTCTTTGTCTGCAGACATTCTACCTGGAAACAGGTTGCCCAGAGAAGCTGTGGCTGCCCCATCCCTGGCAGTGTTCAAGGCCAGGTTGGACAGGGTTTGGAGCAACCTGGGATAGTGGAAGGTGTCTCTGGCAGAGGATTGGAACAAGATGATCTTGAAGGTCCCTTCCAACCCAAACCATTTTTGAATCTATGAATTCACTGCTAAAAACATGAACTCATTTGTTATCAGAAGCCCCTTTTTCTGACTTCTTCCTTCTCTCTCTTCACTCTTCTGTGACTAAATTCAATCTGTTAGAAAGACCAAATTTTACAGTGCTTGTCTTCTCATTGGGAACCCTCTTCTAGAGGAAAAGCAGGGTTTTTTTAAAGCAGGGTGGCCTTCAGTGTGTTCTGCCTGGTTTGGAAGAGCAGCGTATGCAAGGCCATCTCTCACACCTCTGCCAGGGCACTTGGGTGCCTTTCAGAGCCCTGTGCAAGGCTGTGGTTGTTCAGTTGATCTGAGCAAGGTGTGACACCAGCATTTTTTCAGGAGCTCTCATCTGAAGCTGTATGGGCTGTGAGCTGGAGCACTGGGGGTGTGGGACACCTCTGCCCATCGAGAAGCTTCTGCTTCTCTCTGACTGTGCCCTTCTGTTCCTGTAGAAAACAGCTCAGTCACTGTCTTTTGTCCTTCACTTGTCCACTCACAGCTTTGGATTATGCAAACCACTCTGGAGATGTTTGTTTCAGTGAGAATTTTACTTGAAATCCAGAAGAACCTTCTGAGCCGTGCAGTGTGTTCTGCCACCACTTGTATGAGAGAGAATTGGATTCTGTACTTCTCTGCATAACATTTATAGTTACCACTTTCTAACTACAAAATCTAACTAACTAATTTTCGTTGTAATAACTTATAATTTATTGACTGCCTTGCACAGCTGGTTTTGGGGGCATTCTTCAGCTGCCTGTTTCTGCTGCAGACTTGTAGCACTGAGTAACTTAATCGCTGTGTGTGTTTGGCAAATATAAACCTGAGGATTTGGTTTCACTGTGTTTGTTGGGATTCCTGGCCCTGTGGTCACCAGGGCTGTGTGGGGAAGGCTCAGTGCCTTGGTGTCACAGAGTGTGTGCACCAGACTATGCAGATAGAGAGGGATGTGCATGGGGAACAGGGAGAGAAAAACAACTGGATAGAGATGACCTGACTCATGGCAGGGAGTTGGAGTGGGATGGTCTTTAAGGTCCCTTCCAACCCAAACCATTCTGTGATTCTATAAAGATAATTAATATTCCAACTGTGAAATCCTTAAAAAAAATGGTTTTGGTGAGCTAGGTATGTTTGAGTCTGTTTAGCTTTGGATGCTGAGCACCCTGGATACCAAAGCACATTTTCCATCAGCTCTTGTGGATTTTGCTGCACAATTCTCCTTGTTTCTGTGGAAGCAATGAGGAGATTGTGGATGTGCAGCTCACGGGAATGTCAGCAATATGCTCTTCTTCCAGACATGGGCTCTAAATTTCCAGCTCCCATCCAAATCAGGGATTTCTGGGATAACAGTCACTCAGAAGTGCTTGTCAGCTGAGATTCTTCAGATCTGGTTTCCAAACAGAAGAGGAGATTTATTTGCTCTCTGGGAAATGGAGGACTACATGGTAGTTGATGCCAGAATGTTTCCTCCTTTCCTGTGCTGTCCTTTCCAAGCATCCATGTCTGTGGTGCCAGGCAGGGGCCTGGATAATGTGTGTGGCTGCCCTGGCTGGGGAGGGGCACTGCAGAGATGTGGGTGAGGGCGCCAGGCAGGGCCATGTTAGGTACTGCCTGACTTTAGAGCTGATGTTCTGAGGGCAGCCTAGAGAGAAGGCCTTCTACAAGAATGAAAAAGCCCTCAGTCCTCCTGCCCTGTGGCCTTGCAAATGGGCTGTGTTTATTCCTGGTCCTCTGATCGTGTGCTGACCACAGAGTTGGGAGAAGGAGAATGGTCAAAGTCTGGTCTCAGGCATGGACTCTTGGGGATAGTCCTGCTCAGGGCTAAGAGTTGTGCTTGAAGCTCCTTGTGGGTTCCTTCCCACTCAGCATATTCTGTGCTTCTGGGGTCCTGGTGGGTTTCTGATTGTGCTTCCGAGACTCCAGCTCTGACCCTTCTGGTGGAGGAAAACCTGAGCAGTCCTTAATGTTAGTTAAACAATTTAGAGGCAAGTAGGATTGTTCTTCTTGACCTCCCTTGATTTTTTCCAGGCTCTCTCATCCATGGAGGAATTCAGAAACCTGGATCGGGATATTGAAGGGTCTGCAAAAAGGTGGAAGAAATTTATTGAATCTGAGTGTCCTGAGAGGGAGAAGTTCCCCCAGGAGTGGAAGAACAAGTCGTCCCTGCAGCGCCTGTGCATCCTGAGGGCCCTGCGACCCGACCGCGTCACCTGTGCCCTCAGGTGGGACAGCACTGCCCCAGGGCTCCTCCTGCCCAGGGAGGGAAACTCAGGATTGTTGCTTTCTGGGGAACACGAGTAATTCAGGACTATGTTTAGGTTTGTTTATTATAGAATGTGAGTTTTGCAGTATGGTTGATTGTGCAATATGATTCCTGTCAAGGAGTCTGGTGAATGAGCATCATCTTCCTGAGGGTGGGGAGGCCCTGGCACAGGTTGCCCAGAGAAGCTGTGGCTGCCCCATCCCTGGAAGTGTTCAAGGCCAGGTTTGATGGCTCTTGGAGTAACCTGGGCTAATGGAAGGTGTCCCTGCCCTTGGCAGGGAGTGGAATAAGATGAGCTTTTAGATCCCTTCCAACCCAAACTGTTCACAGAATCCCAAAATCACAGAATGTGCTGAGTTGGAAGAGAGCCACAAGGATCATCCAGTCCAACTCCTGGCCATGCACAGGCCCATTCCCTGTGCCCCAGAGGATCAGCCAAACCCTCCTGGAGCTCTGGCAGCCTTGGGGCTGTGCCCACTGCCCTGGGGAGCCTGGGCAGTGCCCAACCAGCCTCTGGGGGAAGAACCTTTGCCTGAGATCCAACCTGAGCCTGCCCTGACACAGCTCCAGCCATTCCCTGGCTGCTGTCCCTGGTCCCCCCAGAGCAGAGCTCAGTCCCTGCCCCTCCTCTGCCCCTGCTCAGGCAGTTGGAACTGCAGTGAGGTCTCCCCTCAGTCTCCTCCAGCTGAACACACCAAGTGCCCTCAGTGTCTTCACACGGCTTCAGATCAAAGCCCTTCCCCATCTTCATTCCTTCCTTTGGACACTCAGAATTGTTCTGTGATTCCATGATCTCTGAACTCTGTAAGACAATCAACAACCATATCATTTATTTGCAATTTCTTGTTTAGGGGATCTCACCTCCAGATCAGCAGTAGGATGGGGCAGTGTCACTGGCAATGGGTGAGGAGCAGAGAGGCCAAGTCAGAAATGAGCATCACCTTACAGGTGTTACACATCTACTGGAGTCTTTGGGTGATCAACACATGGTTTAGAGTTCAATAACATTGATTTTAGTTCCTTTTTGGCTGTGCCTTAGACACCAGAATAAAGTGTAGAAGTAAAGGAAAGTCTTAGAGACGTTTTCCCTCGTTTTTTTTTTTTTCCCCTGTAAAGTGCAAAATTTATGTGCTGCTGGTTCTGAATCTTGTAGCTGTAAATTATGTAGTGGAGGTAACTAGGCAAGGCTAAACTTCCCCAAGGTATGCAAAAGCAACACACTTGTTCCAGGAGAAACTAAAGGTCTTTCACTCCAGTAGGAGCTGTTTTTTCCTCCTCTGTCCTGGTAGTCAGTGTTTTGACATTTCTCGAATGTCTCATGCTCCTGCCTCTCAAATAGTTTATATTACTGCACCACATGGCATGGGAGTGTAGCAGGGTTATTACTCAGTGTATGAACTAGATCTCTTTGTGCTTTAGAGTTCACAGGAAAATGCAGACAAGACGGAGTGAAGTCTCCCTATGGTCAATGTTATTATGTTTTACTAGCATAAATACTATAATTTATCATAATCATAATAATCTGAACCATCTTTTTCATGTCTTACTCTTATGACTGGATTCTCCATGTGTCTCTCAGCTGGAAATATTGGTTGTTTAGCTTGGGTAAAATAAGCTCATGTTTTTCTGAAATTTTAAGTGCATATTTAATTAAGCAAGTTTAATTTATTTCCTTCTTACTCACACAGCTCGGAAATAACTGGAACATCAAATTTCAGCCCCTTTCATATCTCTCTTTTATGAAAAGGGAATCCAGTTCAAAAGCTTGGATGTTTTTAGGATCTGGGCACGTCAAGCTTTTCTCTTTGCACAGGAGTATTTAGATGAGTTTTATGTTTTGTTTCTTATCTAGGAGTAAGTGAGAACACAAATATGTGCAAACAGTAACAATTCACAGCACCTTCCCCAAGACTTGGGCGATGGGACTAAAATTCTTCTTGAAATATCTTTATTGATGATTTAGATGAGGGGGTTGAGTCCACCATCAGCAGATTTGCAGATGACACTAAGTTGGGGGGGAGTGTCAATCAACTGGAAGGCAGGAGGGCTCAGCAGAGGGAGAGCTGGGCTGATTCCAAGGGGATGAGGTTCAACCAGACCAAGTGCTGGGTCCTACACTTTGGCCACAGCAACCCCCAGCAACCCCACGGGCTGGGACAGAGTGGCTGGAGAGCAGCCAGGCAGGAAGGGAGCTGAGAGTGTGGATTGGCAGGAAGCTGAACAGGAGCCAGAGTGTGCCCAGGGGGACAAGAAGGCCAATGGATCCTGGCCTGGACCAGGAACAGGGTGGCCAACAGGTCCAAGGAAGTGATTCTTGCCATGGACTCAGCACTGGTGAGGCCACCCCTGGAGTGCTGTGTCCAGTTCTGGGCCCTCAGCTCAGGAAGGCCATGGAGGGGCTGGAGCAGGTCCAGAGAAGAGCAACGAGGTTGGGGAAGGGACTGGAGCACACGTGCTGTGAGGAGAGGCTGAGGGAGCTGGGGCTGTTCAGCCTGGAGAAGAGGAGGCTCAGGGGAGACCTTCTCACTCTCTGCAACTCCCTGACAGGAGGGGGGAGCCAGGGGGGATTGGTCTCTTTTCCCAGGCAACCATCTGCAAGACAAGAGGGCTGGGTCTTCAGCTGTGCCAGGGGAGGTTTAGGTTGGACATTAGAAAGAATTTCTTTGCAGAGAGGGTGCTCAGCCATTGGAATGGGCTGCCCAGGGAGGGGGTGGATTCTCCGTCCCTGGAGGTTTTTAAGGTGAGACTGGATGTGGCATCAGTGCCGTGGGCTGGTCACCACGGCGGGGTTGGCTCAAGGGTTGGACTTGATGATCTCAGAGGTCCCTTCCAACCCAGCTGATTCTAATATTCTATGATTCTATGATTCTATGACTTCACCCTCCACATTGCTCCTGCAGCCAGTGGTGGTTCAAGACCGTGTGTGTTAATAAATTCATCGAGTTTAGAAACCTGCAGTGCCATTGGATCCCAGAGGGTGTTTTGCCGTTCTCAACTTGCAGATCTCTTCCTTCTGTTATCAGTTATATCAGTCAGTATATCAATATATCAATCTGCCAACATTCAATGCCTCACTGGTGATCAATGAACATCATGAATAGTCCAAACCTTCCTGTCTCTTGATGCCAATTAGTGCCCCAAAGAAGGCACGGAGGAACTGCTCAGAGGCAGAATTTTCAGTCTATAAGCAGGAGGTCTTTATTTATGGCCGAGGAGCAGCTGGGGAGCAGCCAGGTCGCCCTGGACAACCTGCTCAGCTCGAGTAACTTACAACTGAGCTTTTTATACACTTTTTGGTAAGCAATTACATCACATTTTATGAATATTCATTATATTGCAACATCTACTTTTAATATTCATAACAGGCGGAGTTGAGGCGGAGTTTGAGGCGTGGTCTCTAATTTGGGAAGAACTTTGGTGGTCGATCCTGTTCTTCATCATCATGAACTCTGTGTCCTTTCACCATCATCTTCATAAACTTTTGAACCTTCCCTAATTTGGATAGTTTCCTTGTGCCTTTGGCAGGGATTTCCAGTGTCTGGCAGAAGTTCCTGATTTCTTGGCTCATCTCTTTTCTTATCTCCTTTTGTTTCCCTTCTTTATGTCCTTTTTTGTGTGTGCTAACATTTTTAGTTCTTTCTGTCCACGCTTATGTTCTTTCATGTCAGTGTTCTGTATTCTAATGAATTTATTGCCTCCACTATTTCTTAACACTAAGTTCTCTATGCCTTTGCTTAAGGCCTGCATTTGGTGTTTAACTCTCTAATTCTTGTAGTGCTCTACTAAATTCGCTTTCCAGGTTTTACCTGGCTTCACTCTCCAGGGGTCCTGACAAGTACTTGAATGCATTTTAGGAGTCAAGGAGTAACTTGGTAACCTAAACACATGTGGACAGAGATATTTTAGGTGCCTTACATCATTTTCAGCTGCTGTTCATAAAGGTTTAAGACCCCCTAAGTCCCATGTCATATGTGCCAGCTCCATGGTGATAGTGTAGGAAGTTCTTTGGGATTTAAAATGATCCACCTCTGTACAGGCTTCTTACATTTCTCTGCCTAGGAAGTTGGGTTTTTCAGCCTCCCTTCACAGCAGATCTCTGGGATATTTGCAGAGTCTGTTTCCTTCCCTGAGCCTAAGGAGTCGTCAGGAGAAAGCACTCTTACCCCAGCTCATTCCTTAGAGCTTCGGTGCCAGCACTGCACCAGGAACCATCATTTCCTCAAGAAGGATTTTCCACTGTAAATACCTGTTTCATCCCCCAATCTTAGTGAAGAACATCAGCAAAAAGCCTCTTACAAGACCTTGTGCTCCCCCTCTTCCACATCCATGATGGGGTCAGACCAGTCCAGCAGCCACAGGCAAGGTATTACTTGGTCATCGTGAAGTCCTTTCAAAGGCACTGGTACTTCTGCCTTAGTAGGGACAGACCTTGGAAACAGAGCAGCAGGACTGAGGGCTCTGATAGCTGGTGCCTCCAGCCGTGGTTAACACACTGACATATACTCCTGGGATATGGGATGGTGGGCAGCTGGGGCTTGTGTACCATGGGAGACCTGACAGCTAGCCCTTTGTCTGGGGATATTTGCTTTTACTGCTGGCACCATTTCTCAAATCCTGTTGGTGATAGAGTGACCCAGCCCTGTGGAGACATTGCTTGAAAGACACCACATGTGGGGACTGCTCCAGTCCTGTCTGAGGGAAGAGATTGAGCCATTAGAGAGTGTCCAAAGGAGGGAAGGAGGATGGGGAAGGGCCTTGATTTGAAGCCGTGGGAGGACACTGAGGGCACTTGGTGTGTTCAGCTGGAGGAGACTGAGGGGAGACCTCACTGCAGCTCCAGTTGCCTCAGGAGGGGCAGAGGAGGGGCAGGGACTGAGCTCTGCTCTGGGGGGACCAGGGACAGCAGCCAGGGAATGGCTGGAGCTGTGTCAGGGCAGGCTCAGGTTGGATCTCAGGCAAAGGTTCTTCCCCCAGAGGCTGGTTGGGCACTGCCCAGGCTCCCCAGGGCAGTGGGCACAGCCCCAAGGCTGCCAGAGCTCCAGGAGGGTTTGGCTGATGCTCTGGGGCACAGGGGGTGACTCTGGGGACGGGCCTGTGCAGGGCTGAGGGTTGGACTCGATGATCCTTGTGGGACCCTTCCAGCTCAGCACATTCTGTGGCTCTGTGAGGGCAGCCCTCCCTCTCCTGCACGTGTGGTCCCACTTCAAAGCCTCCCACTCAACTTCAGTTGTGTTTTCCAGTCCCCAAGGCATCATTTCATAGAGATGTCAAACAAGGATGTTGTGGCTCTTGGGGATCCGATGGACTTTGTTAAATTTTGTGAACTGGAGCTTCCCAGCAGCAATTTAGCAAATCTTGACCCAGAACAGAAAAATCTACTTGAAAGAGGTACCAAAAAAAGTGGAAGCTTTTTCTTTTGCAATCCCTTAGGCATTTCTATTCCAGCTGCCTTTCACCAGTCCTTGAAGGAGGCTCTCAGCTCTCTTAGAAGGAATTTGGCTGCCTTCAAAAAGCCTGACTCATGTATCTACTCTCCAGCAGCATTCCTGGGGTTTGAATACAACATTCCTACCTTTGAATGAATGTTCAGTGTATCCTCTTTTGCTAAAGCAGTGATGTGGGAAGCTCACTCTGGGGGAATGTTCTCTGTACGCTGTTTTCTGTTCAGGCAGCTGCTGTGGAGCTGAACCTTTTTCTGTTCACTCCATTGTGTTTTTCCTTGTGACTCTCATGCCAAGGCTGCACACACCAGGTATTCTTGGAGATCTTCTCTTTTAGCTTTCCAGATCAAAGTAATTTTGTGAATCATCTGGACTTGTTGTGAGTTGGTGCTTCCTCTGGAAAGCTGCTCGGATTGCAAAGCACTTGGCAGGTTCCTGTACCTTATTTCTTCTCTCTTGAGATACCTGAGTCAGAATCATCCAGTGCTGGTATTGCACTTATCAGTGCAGCCCTGGGCTGGCAGCTCCCACTGTTCTCCCTTCTCACCTCCCTTCTTTTGTCAGGAATTGGGGTGCCAGGTGTCATTCCACCATGCCCACAGTGCCAGGCATTGCTCCTGAGGGATAACGCTGG
This sequence comes from Manacus candei, assembly GCF_025592945.1. Lineage (NCBI taxonomy): Eukaryota > Metazoa > Chordata > Aves > Passeriformes > Pipridae > Manacus > Manacus candei. The sequence goes on along the minus strand of NW_026138095.1, from coordinate 11,487,489 downwards.
AAGCCCAGCCTACAGGTCCCCTCTACAATTATTTCATGCCCATTTTCCTCATGTAGTTTCTAATTTATTTGAATCAGCAAAATCACAGCTAATTGAAGCACAGGTGCTGTGAGGAGCAGCTGAGGGAGCTGGGGGGGCTCAGCCTGGAGAAAAGGAGGCTCAGGGGGGACCTTCTCACTCTCTGTAACTCCCTGACAGGAGGGGGGAGCCGGGGGGGGTCGGGCTCTGCTCCTAGTGATGAGACCGGAGAAAATGGCCTCAAATTGCCCCAGGAGAGGTTTTGGTTGGATATTGGGAATTAAAGGGTCATCAAGCCCTGGCACAGGTTGCCTAGAGAAGTGATGGAGTCACCATCCCTGGAAGTGTTCAAAAAAACAAATGGATATGACATGAGGACACTTGCTGAACACGGTGGTGGTGCTGGGGTGATGATAATCTTTGAAGCCTTTTCAAACCTTAGTGAGTCTGTGATTCTGTGATAATTAACTGATTATTTGCAGTGGAATCTGCCTTTTTCTGAACAATAGTAGATGGCAAAACTTTTTTCTCTCTGGCAGAGATTTTGTAGAAGAAAAGCTGGGCAGTAAATATGTGGCTGGGAGATCCCTGGATTTTGCAACAACCTTTGAGGAATCAGGACCTGCAACCCCAATGTTTTTTATCCTGTCCCCAGGAGTGGACCCACTGAAGGATGTGGAGAAACATGGTAAATAAATCCTGTCTCTAGGCATAGCACAGCATTGCTTTTTATCTGCTGCATAATTATCTTAGCATGACACTTCTCTTTTGTTTTGGCTTTTTTTCCTCATCTTTTTGTAGATAATGAAGTAATCTGTTAAAAATAGACAATTGTGAGAACATAGGTTTTTGGGGTTTGTTTTGAATTTTTTTCTTAAAGTATTTTGGATTTTCATCTGAAGTTTAAATTAAACTTGTCTCCTTCCTGCATTGCCTGGATTCCCAGTGTGGTTCACGCCGCACCGATCTCCGGGCTGGGTTTGTACACAAGCCATGATTTACGTCAGAGATATCAAACACACTGTCAGAGAGCTGCTTGTTGCCAAGAAAGGTTGAACCAGAGCACCCTTGAGGTCCCTTCCACCCTGCTCTTCTATGATTTTATGAGAACTAAAAATAAGCAGCAGCTCCCTGTAACAGACTGTGCTTAGTGGCAGAGTTTTCAGTTTTTATCCCCATCCTTCCTGAGTTGGTTTCATTGGGGATGGTCAGATACGAAGCTGTCAGCTGCATCCAAAGCCAAAAGGATTTGTGTTTTCTAGGGAAAAAAAGTAATTCAGGAATATGTTTAGATTTGTTTATTGTAGAATGTGAGTTCTGCAATATGGTTTCCTGTCAAGGAGTTTGGTGAATGAGCATCATCTTCCTGAGGGTGGGGAGGCCCTGGCACAGGTTGCCCAGAGAAGCTGTGGCTGCCCCATCCCTGGAAGCGTCCAAGGCCAGGTTGGACGGGGCTTGGAGCAACCTGGAATCATGGAAGGCATCCCTGCTCATGACAGAGCATGGATGGTCTTGAATAAGATGGTCTTTAGGGTCCCTTCTAACCCAAACTGGTCACAGGATCCTAGAATCCCAGGATATGCTGAGTTGAAAGGAACCCACAAGGATCATCCAGTCCAACCCTCAGCCCTGCACAGGCCCATCCCCAAGAGCCACCCCCTGTGCCCCAGAGGATCAGCCAAACCCTCCTGGAGCTCTGGCAGCCTTGGGGCTGTGCCCACTGCCCTGGGGAGCCTGGGCAGTGCCCAACCAGCCTCTGGGGGAAGAACCTTTGGCTGAGATCCAACCTGAGCCTGCCCTGACACAGCTCCAGCCATTCCCTGGCTGCTGTCCCTGGTCCCCCCAGAGCAGAGCTCAGTCCCTGCCCCTCCTCTGCCCCTGCCCAGGAAGGTGGAACTGCAGTGAGGTCTCCCCTCAGTCTCCTCTTCTCCAGCTGAACACACCAAGTGCCCTCAATGTCCTCACACGCCTTCAAATCAAGGCCCTTCCCCATCCTCCTTCCCTCCTTTGGACACTCTCTAATGGCTCAATCTCTTCCTTCCATTGTGTCCCCCCAGACTGCCCCAGTATTGCAGGTGAAGCTGCCCCAGGGCAGAGCAGAGCAGAGCAGGGATGACTTCCCGGAGAAGGCAGTGACCCCCCCTGTGCACCTCCAGCTGCAGCCACTGCCTGTGCCTTAAAGCTCACCATGTGGAGAATTTATTCTACATCTCAGCTCCACTGTGGAAAAAGTACAGTTTTCAGCCTGAACATCCCTCTGAAGCAGAGGGGAGAGATGCCTTTGGACACTGGGCTGCCCCACATTGCCATTCTGTTCATCAGGTGTCTTTTCTCCTTCCCCAGCAATGTGCTCCACATATATCCAAGCCCATGACTTGGTCTCCAGCCCCGATGCTCCTGGCACTGTGTGAATCACATCCCAGCCACAGCAAAGCTGCTGGCTGCTGTTTAATGGGTTGGTCTCAGGACTAAACACCATCCACGCTGGCAGCCCTATCAGGGACCAGTCCCTCTGAACTCAGCCATCACCCAGGGGATTGGTGTGGGAACACTGACCTGTGGGTTCTTTTTCCTCTCTGGGTCATCCCAAAATAATATTTGAGTCTATCTTTACCCACATGGCCACGAGCAGCTGTCAGAGCTTTTGAAGCCTGGTGCAGCTTCAGCCACAGGCACCTCAGCTCATGGGGAGTTCCTGGGCTGTGCCTTGTGTTTCAGGCTCTTTCTGCCCCCAAACCACATGTCATTATTGGGAATTAAAGGCACCAACCCAAGGAAGCTCCTATAATGGTCCTGGCTTCCCTTCTCTTTCCCTGGGTCATGTTGGTGATCCTGTCTCTCATTGTGTTATTTTCTTGTTTGGGAAATGAAGCACTAAAATCCAACCACAAGTGGCTTAATTGGAATTGTAAAGCTGAGTATAGCTGAGCACCTGGGGTTAGTCAGCCAGAACAGCTACAGCAAGAAAAAGTGGAAAAAAATAACTGTAGTGAAATAACATCATTGCTACAGAGCAGCTGCACTGGCCCTCACTGCCCAGCTGGGGCTGGGCTGGGTTGACTCTTAATATTCCCTCTGTCCTTCATTAGGTTTTATTAAAGTGCAGCTCTGGCCAGATAATCCTTGGGAATGAAAGTTGGCTTCTTCCACATGCTGCTTCTCATAGCACCTTTCCTTGACAACATGGTGAGGGCCCTGCAGCAAACACTGGGGGCTCAAAAAGCTTCCCTACATCCTGGGGCAGCCTGGGTGCCTGACCCCTCCTCTGCAGCCAGCACAGACCCTCTGTTATCCCTCTCAGTCCTGTTCCCATCTAGGAAATGGAAATAACAACTGATATTTCTTATTATTAATCCCCAAGTTTGAGGGAGTGTCCTGCCTTCTGTGATTTGCCCCGTTCCCTCTTGAGTGGCTGGATCTTGAAGGCACAGGAGGAGATTAGAGGCTTTCAAAGTTGGCAGCAATCAGAGATGGTGGGAAAGACAAGTGGAAACTCTAAAAATGGGGAGAGCCGTGTCCCAGGGGGCTGTGGGAAGGCTCAGCAGAGAGCTTGAGTTTGGATGGTTGTTTTCCATCTGTTTCCAACGTTGTAGCACGAGATGGTTCCTGAGTCTTGCAAGACAAATCTTTTCCTTGTGTTAGTATAAAGCTTGTCTGCCTTGAGCAGAAATCAGGAATAAAGGGGGCCCTGCCTGCAGGAAGGCAAACCTGCATGCAGAGATAAGTGGAGGCAATCCCAAGGGATCAGCACACAGGGACACATGAACTGACTCCCTGGCTGAGCCAAATCCATCCTGTGATGGTGTGGGATGTTTGTGGGGATGTTCATGGGGCTGCTTCCCCCTGGCAGCACAAATTTGGACTTGTCTTCTCAGGAACACCCAGTAGAGAGAGCTGGTTCCAGGCAGTTGCTTTTCCTGTGAGATGAAGAGCAAGTGGTATCCTCCATCTCTGGGTGACAGATAGACACAGAACCAACCTGATCTTCAGCCAGGATCACTGAAAGGATCTCTGGCACTGGGATGCTACAGGGAAATCAGAGGAGTCTGAAGAATCATCACATTCTAAAGGAAGAAACACTAAATAACTAGATCCTTCCTCCAGGGCAGGGTAGTAAATGACATGGATTTTGGGATTCCCAGCCTGCACATGCAGAGGGATGTAGGAAGGGCAGTGGGAAATGGTCTGAGTGTCTCCTGGACCTCCCCTTCCCATGGACTTTGCTGCTCTCCACTGACCCTAGGCCTTCCCACACACACCTGCCCAGGATGCTCCATGAAGAATCTAGAGGGCTGACTGTTCTCCATATCCAAGGCACCTGGGAGGCCTTTCCTGAGGTCACAGGAAGCTCACACAGATTTCATGCACCTGCCTTCTCAAAACCAAAGGTGTTCCCAGCCTCCCTGCTGCACCCAACCCACCTCACAGGGGCCTTTCCCCACTCAGCTGGGGGTGTTCAAAGCCCATTTCATCAGCAGGAAAAGATGTTCATTTCTTATCACTGTGAAAGGTGTTTTTACACCAGGTTGCAGGGGAATAATGTTCTTAAAACAAGAAGCACTTTGTAACAAGGTACCTTCGTGTTGATGCTGTGCTGTAATTAAGAGTTTGGAAGAAGCTGCTGCTGTTTGAGCACTTGGGCAAGGAGTGGGTGAGAGCCAAGGGAATGAAACAAGAGAACTGTTCTCAGGAGTGTGAGGGCTCTTCTGGGAGGGTTTTGGGGCCAGGGAGCTCTGCCCAGCCCTGCCGGGCAACAGTGCTCAACTCACTCCTTGATTTCTTTCAGGGAAGAAACTTGGCTTTACATTCAACAACAGGAACCTCCACAATGTGTCCCTTGGACAAGGCCAAGAGGTGGTTGCTGAACAAGCTCTGGATCTGGCTGCAAAGGAGGGGCACTGGGTCATCCTTCAGGTAGGGGGTTGTTGGCCAGCCCTGCCCTTCTGCCAGGCTGTCCCATGCTGATCCCTTCGTGAGGGCACATCATTCCTGGCTCGGGGAGATGAGCCAGGGTGTCTCCTGTGTGCCCAAAGCAGCCCCTTCTCCCTGTGTCCTGCTGCAATCCATTGCTTTCCCCAGGCACTGTCAGTCTGGTTTTCCTCTCTGGGGTGTGCAGTTGTGGGGAGGCCTCTGAGGGAGGTTGTGCTGCACTTCCCTCTGCCTTGATTTGGTTCATGAATACGTGAAGGGCTCTGTCCTTCAGAGCTGGACTCGTTCTCTGCCTGCTGCTCAAAATCCACCCTGTATTGTAGTGAGCTGAGGACCCACTCACTGAAGGGAAGGCAGAGCCTCTCTGCAGTGGGGCTGCTTCCTTGGTGCACCCCAAACCAGAGGAATGTTTGAAGCTCTTATCACAGCTCAACAAAATGCTTCAGAGCCTGGGAGGGTGTGGAGGGAGCTCTGTCTCTGTCAAGTGCTCTCTGGAGCCACAATTATTTAGTGAATGCCTGGGTTTGTAATGTGCAGTCAGTAATGTCAGCTCTCATTATAGGTCCTGGGAACCCCTCTGATTTCCTTGATGTGGATTATATAAACTTCTATTATCACTGAATTTTCTGCATAAAATTAGATTAAGACAAAGCTTTGAGCCCTGATCTGAGCCTGCAGGCCTGAGTTTCAATTGAAATTAAATGCCTTTGATATTTTGATCTTAATTTTTGCTTTTTTTTCCTGCAAGCTCCCTCTAAGGTAAACAATGCTGAGCTTCTCAAGAGCTTTTCATGCAGAGAGCTGCAATAGTGGCATCTGCTTTGAGGTGGTGAACAAGGAAATATGCACTTTTTGAGCCCTATTCCATTCAGTAATGCAAAGTGAAGGGTTCTTTTCTCCAGGGACAGTGTGATGCTGTGGAGGATCCATCAGCAGTGTCAGCCTCCATGTGTTGTTTCAGTGCTAACAGATGAGCACTGAGGGACTGAAGGGTCTTTATTTCATCCATTCCCACCTTCTCTGGTGGTCAGAGCAATCAGTAAGATACTGAAGGTTAAATTGGAAGAAGTTCTTGGCTGTGAGGGTGAGGAGGCCCTGGCACAGGTTGCCCAGAGAAGCTGTGGCTGCCCCAGCCCTGGAAGTGTCCAAGGCCAGGTTGGACGGGGCTTGGAGCAACCTGGGCTAGTGGGAGATGTCCCTGCCCATGGCAGGGGGTGGAACTGGATAGGCTTTGAGGTCCTTTCAACCCAAACTATTTTATGATTCTATGATTAAACCAGAAGAACTGCAGAAATTAGATTTCTGTAAGAGAACAGTGTTGAGGTTGAGCTGGCTGGTTTTCCAGCAACACCTGCCAGATGTGACTGTCTCTGGTGGCTCAGAGCAGGTTCCCCCTGAGCTTGGAGAGGAGCTCAGCTGCCAACAGGTTCTGATGGAAACTGTGTGGGACAAGCCCAGCACTCACACATGGCCATGGGGACAGGCTGCCTGGTGCCAGTGCTGGGTCTCCTCAGGGCCAGTCAGACATCTGGCATTTCCTCTGGTGTGGTCACAAAATATGCAGATATTCCCGTTCTTGCTGTGCTTGGTTTGGAATAATGGGATACAGGCAGGACTGACTCAAGACAGATCCCAGAGCTCTTTCTGCCTTGTTTTTATAGTCACAGGCCTCCTGAGCAATCCAGGCAGTGAGGGCCCCAGGGGGAGCTGGGGTCATGCCTTGGTGATCTCAGGACAGCCCTGGACACACCAGCAGGTGTTTGGGGCTGGCAGCACCAGTTTCAGCATTTGGTGACTGGATCAGGCTCGTGGAGGGACGGACAGCAAAGCAATGGCACTTCATTGGCACCCAGACTGGCCAAGCTGCCCAACTCCAGAGCCTGGCTCTGTATCTCACTGAGTGTTCCCATCTCCTTCCAAGGCCTGGAGCTTCACGGAGTATGAGAAAGAGGGAGAGCAGCCTGAGGGGCCAGACATGTGTCCCCTACACTGATGGACAAGACCCCTCTGGTCTACAAAACTCCTTTATGGCCAGCAGACTTCCACCTGGCAGGAAAGCACTCTCTGAGCAAACTGTTTTAGAAGGTTGGATAAACCATTTTCTCAAGGGTGAGAAAATGACCTCTGGTAAAATTTGAATCCAAACTTATCACAGTGGAACTCAGTGGGAAGGGTCCCACAGAGGATTCTCCTGCCACCTCAGTCAGAGGTGGATCATAGCAAGTCTTTGCCAACAGGTAGTTTATTTGGCAAAACCTTTCCTGCAAGGCCTTTGATGACAAATACCTTGCAAACAGTTTCAAGGTTGTTTGCACAAGATCTGGAAGGACACAGACAACTCAACTTACAAAAATGTCCCAGGATTTGTGGATCATTGCACTGAAAATAAAAGAGAGGACAGGGCAGATCTCAAGAGGCACTCAGGGTAATTTTACCCAGATTAATTAAACTCATTATTTGGAGGCTGTGTCCCACCCATAGGGCAGTTTTATTCAGGCTTCCCCTTTGTTTTTGAGCAGACAAAAAGCAACTGCATTTTGCTATCCTTGGACACTAGCCCAGCTCATGTGGAGCAGAGCTCCTCTTCCAGCCCCTGAACTGGCTTTGTGCTGTCACCTCACACACGTTCTCCAATGCAAACACTTGAGAGGATCATCTGGTGGCTTTTACACACATATTGCATTACTGGCCCTTGATTGGAACCAGAAATAATGAGAGTCAAGTGCAATAACGAGTTGGGGAATTAGGTTTGTGGGAATTGGTTGTTAAGGGATATTGAGGCAGTTGGGAAGTTCTTATTGGATATAGAAGCAGGATCACTGCTGTGCGTTGGGAAGGGCTACTGTCCCAGGGCCAGTTCCTTCTCAGCCAAGTTGCCTGACATGGGAGGAGGCAAAATAAAGAAAAGAGCATCCATGTCTGCCCTGAGAACTGTGAAGTTTCTCAGCTCACTCTGAAAATGGAGATGTTTATAAATGATTGATTTTATCAGAGAAAACAGCAGAAATCCACCCAATCATTCTTTTCCATGGGAAGAACATCAGTCACACTGGCAGAGCCTGACCAGCACCAGAGTTGTACCTGTGTGTTAGCTGGAGCTCTGCTGAGCCCGTCACAGCCTCCACACTGGGGATGATACAGATGAGGAGAAAATGAAGCCCACAGTTAAAATTATTCTCTACAAATACAGATGTTCCAACTGCAGAATAGGAGCAAAAGTGCAGCTGTGTGACAGAGAACTTGTTAATCAAGGGCTGCAGAGACAAACCCAGCCCAAGCCCAGCAGCTGCTCTCCCCTAAATTGTTGGCATTGAAGAGGAGGCTGATCTTTGAGCTCCACAAAAATCCATTTGATAGCGGGTCCAGCCTCTGGATCTCCTTAGAAACAGTTCATAGGCTTGGAGGGCTGGAAAGCAGAATTTTTTGGCCATAAAAAGGGCACAGAGTTTGGGTCTGATACTTTCACTTCAGGTGTGTGCACAATTCAACCACTCAGCACTGAGCTTCCAGTGTCACCTGTAAGAGGTAGTTTGAAGTGTTGGTCAGGACTGGTGGGAAGGGGTCACTGTGGAGGTAGGACAGCAATGAAATGACAACTTGGAAGGCTGAAGAAAGTTTTACATAGATTTAGATTTTAGTATCATATTTTTCTCAAGACCCTTTTTGTTCCCAGGAGGATTTGGACCTGCCTTTAGGTAAATCCTTTTCCTGACTGTGGTGTTCACAATCTGATTGAAGATTCACAGAAGCCCAGAGTCTGCTGAGTTGAAAGGGACCCACAAGGATCATCGAGTCCAACCCTCAGCCCTGCACAGGCCCATCCCCAAGAGTCACCCCCTGTGCCCCAGAGGATCAGCCAAACCCTCCTGGAGCTCTGGCAGCCTTGGGGCTGTGCCCACTGCCCTGGGGAGCCTGGGCAGTGCCCAACCAGCCTCTGGGGGAAGAACCTTTGGCTGAGATCCAACCTGAGCCTGCCCTGGCACAGCTCCAGCCCTTCCCTGGCTGCTGTCCCTGGTCCCCCAGAGCAGAGCTCAGTCCCTGCCCCTCCTCTGCCCCTGCCCAGGAAGGTGGAACTGCAGCTGAACACACCAAGTGCCCTCAGTGTCCTCACACACTTTCAAATCAAGGCCCTTCCCCATCCTCCTTCCCTCCTTTGGACACTCTCTAATGGCTTCAGATCTTCCTTCCATTGTGGTGACACAAATGCCTGGTGGCAGAGCGGTTCCAGAGCAGGTCAGACCAAGGCTCACCTTTGGTGCCCCTCACAGCAGGGTCCCAACACGTGTCCCAGCAGAGCTGATCCCAGGGTTGTGGAGCTGCAGTTCCATACCTGGTTATTGTGTTGATTAATCACTGTAAGACAGAAAGAGCAGGAAAAGTGGACCCTGAAGCTGTGAGAGAAGTTTTCAAGTCTTTATTCAAACCAGCAGCAGTCATGGATCTACCACCAGGTTGAGGGTGTGAGGGAACGTGGGGAAGGTGCTGCTGACCATCCCCACTCCTGAAAGTGTTAAAGTCCCATGAGTGGGAGTCAAGTCAAAATATCTCCAGGAATCACATCTCTTACATGACCAGTTTCCCTCTTCTACACCAGTCAGTGTTTCTTGTCTTTTGGTCCTTTTTCATTTTCATTTTTTAATCTTTATTTTTTCCCTCATTAATTAACAATTCTAGCAAAAAGGGTTGTTGGGTTTTTTGGTTTTTGGGGGTTTTTTTGCAGTGGGAACAGCAAAATTTTGTTTTTCGTGCTTCAAGTATCAATGCAGAGTCTTTGACTGTTCCAAAATATCTCCAAGAAACGAAAAAAGAAACAGGAAAAAGAAAGTTTTTTCCTGGTAATCTGGTCTAGCAAAAGGTGTCCCTGCCCGTGGCAGGAGGTTGGGACAGGATGAGCTTTCAGGTCCCTTCCAACCCAAACCATTGTGTGATTCTAAGTTTCAGAAGCCAGTCTTTGGCTTGTGGGTCTCAGCTTTGACAAATTGACATTTTCTGCCTAAGACAAAATGTACCAGAAATGTCTTGGACAGCTTTATTGTGCTCTGCATGGGCCATGACTCTGTTTGGTCTCTGATGGTGTCACACCTGAACCACTGTTAACAATGGTTCAAAGTGTCCATGTTCATGAGAAAAGGATGGAGATGAAGAGCAGACCTAAAAGTTTCCTTTCTGGTAGGTTTTGTCCAATATGCAATCCCAGTGCTTTGGCACTCTGAGAATCCACAAAGAGCTTCAGAAAAAAATGCAGATGGGAACAAATGCACATCTTAGTAGCTCGTTCCTCCCACCTTGATATTTCTCTCAGGTTAGAAGGAAAATTTGGTCAGTTTTTATATTCTCCTTGAAAAGTTTGGGAGAACTGTGGGGTCTGTCAGGTCCCCAGCTGTGGGATTCTCTGGGAGTCATTCAGTCAGAAACCAGATTTTCTTCTCAGGAATTTTCAATTGCTCTCTATTCCTTTTGCCCTGAGCAATCAAACTTCCCTTGTTTTCCAAGATGTGAGGTGGAGTTACAGGGATGAGAAGCACTTCCCATCCTGTGGGTTCACATGGGCACTTCTTCCAGCAGTGGGTGGGCAGAGAAAGGCTCTGGCATCTCAGCGAGGAGCATCTCCAGCTGAAGTGCAGAAACCTGAGGAACAGGTGCACAGGAGGCACATTCTAGTGGGAAGAGACTTGGCAGTTGGGCTGAACACCTATTTAAAACCTGTTTTATCACTTGGGTTTTTCAGATGTGTGTGAGAGGTGCCCAAGAGCTGCAGAAGCACAACCTCTGATAGGAACAGGACCTGTGCAGGTCCAACCAGATCACCCTGTTTGATGCCAGCACCTCAGAACTTCAGCAGCACCTCCTGGGGCTCTCCAGGGTGGATCAATCACGTCTTGGGCCTTCTGTTGGTTCCTCTGTGTTGTCCAACTCCCCAGCTGTCGCTTTGGGGATGGATTGATGGAGAAGTTGTCCAAAACACGATGTTATCCTGGGACAGGATGGCAGGGCAATACAGGTGTGGCACAGACAGGGAGTTTCCTGCAGACTCCAGGCACCTCCTTCCTCTCCCAAGCCTTCCACTCACTCCAAGGGGTACCACTCAGTTTGGAAGTGCCCCTTTGTTCCTCATGGCCAGTCTGTATCCTGGGAAGCAGGAACAGCGGGATCCCACAGCTGGAGCTGCTCTGAGGGGCAGCTTGGCTCTGCCCTGTGCAGCTGGAAGTGGAGCAGACACGTCTGGGGATTGTTCAGCCTCAGGAAGAGATGACTTGAGGATTTCACCATTATCATACCCAGTGGTAGGGAATGAAGACCAGGCTCTTCTCAGTGGTGTCTGGTGACAGGACAAGGGCAATGGGGACAACTTGAAATACAGGAAATTCCATTTAAACATAAGTACAATCCTTTTTGCTGTGTGAATGGTCCAACACTGGAAGAAGTTGCCCAGAGAGTTTGTGGAGTCTTCATCCTTGGAGACATCCAAAACCCACCTGAGCGTGTTGCTGGGCTTCCCGTGCTGCCTGACCCAGCTTTGAGCAGAGGGTGAGCACTGGGTGATCTCAGACGTGTCTCCAGCCCCAGGGATTCTGTGATCTCTGCTTTCCCACTGCCAAGTTAGTCAGCAATGTGGCTTCTCTGATGTGTGTTGTCTCCTCTGTGTAGGGAGGAAGGAGTTTTGCACACCAGAAAACACTGAGCTGTGAGTTAGAACAAGCTCTGTCTGCCTTGTTTCCCTCCCTGTGACACTCCAGAGGTTTTTGCTAAGCCAGTGGCCACCACAGTCCCCAAATGGTGTTTATCAGCCTAATGGAGAGACACGATGAGATGTGTTTACACATGTACAGATGCGTGTCTGGATGCACTGATGCAGGGAGAAGTTCAGATGTTAGATATTCCCAGTTTAATTGTAGTCTTCATCCATTAGCCCAAATGTCACTTCCCTCTCTTTGTGATCGAGTTAATTTAATTCTTGAGCATCTTCCCATTTTCATAGGTTGCTGCTTCACTGAGTCAGGTTCATGGACTAAATTGAATCACAGTGAGCTCCTGGAGCAAAACTGTGGGAGATCCAGACACTGACAGGGCCCTTCTTACTGAATCATAAATCACAGAATCCCAGAGTGGTTGGGCTTGGAAAGGACCTCTGGCGATCATCTGGTCCAACCCCTCTGCTCAAGCAGGGTCACCTGGAGCAGGTTGCACAGGATCACACCCAGGTAGGTTTGGAATATCCCCAGGGAAGGAGGCCCCACAGCCTCTCTGGGCAGCTATTCTGGGTTTTTCCTCATGTTCAGATGGATCCTCCTGTGTGTCAGTCTGTGCCTGTTGCCCCTTGTCCTGTTGCTGAGCACCACTGAAATCAGTCTGGTCCATCCTCTTGACACCCACCCGTGAGGTGTTTGTACACATTGCTAAGATCTGTTCTCAGGGGTCTCTTCTCCAGGCTGAAGTACTTCAGCTCCCTCAGCCTTTCCTCAGCAGAGAGATCCTCCAGTCCCCTCATCATCTTTGTAGCCCTCACTGGACCCTCTCCAGTGGTTCCTTTTCTTTCTAGAACTGGGGAGCCCAGAACTGGACCCAGCACTCCAGGTGCAGAGCAGAGGGGCAGGATCCCCTCCCTTCCTCCAGCCCCCCAGGATCCCACTGGCCTCTTGGCCCCCAGGGCTCACTGCTGGCTCAGGGACAGCTGGTTGTCCCCGAGGACCCCCAGATCCTTCTCCTCAGAGCTGTTCTCCAGCAGGGCCCCCCAGCTTGGGGTTATTCTGTGCTGCTCTGGTGTCCTGTGTGAGATCCATTCTCTATTCCAAGCACACACAGGCAATTGGCACCAAGCCTCTACTTCAGTAAAACCAGACTCATTTTCCTTCCAGCCACATTTCTAGATCAGTCTAAAAGGAGAAATACACACTCTGCCTCTAGTTCTCATTCATGATTTTTGGATAAATGCTCTGATCATAGAATCACAGAATCATTAATGTCAAAAGAGACCTTCAAAATCATCCAGCCCAACCATCATAGTCACCCCTAAACCATGTCCCCAAGTGCCATATCCAGACTCCTCTTGTACACTTCCAGAGACAGTGACTCTACCACCTCCCTGGGTAACTTATTCCAATGTCTGACCTCTCTTTCAATGATTTCCCCCCCCCCCAATATCTAATGTGAACCTCCCTGGCAGAGTGTAAGGCCATTTCCTTCCATCTCCTCTGACTGCCCTGTCCTGTCTGACTGCCAAGTTCACTGACCTCCTGTTTCTCCTGGGTCTTACCAGCCTCTCATTAGCTCCTCATCCTCCTCTGTTCACTCAGCCAGGCACCATTTAATCTCTTGGTACCTGAATTTTCTCTGCCATCATCCCCAGGCCGTGTCTGTACTTGGCACTCAAACAAATGACAAGTGGGGCTGGACCTCAGGTGTCTGTCCTGTCTCATTGTCAGCACCTGGTGTTGGATGAAGAAGTCTGGCTCTTCCTGGCAGTTCAGGAGTGAGGAAAGGCCATGTACAAATTCTGAGAGCAGTGAAGTTAAATTTTACGATCATAGGACATCCTGAGTTGGAAGGGACCCACAAAAATCATTGAGTCCAACTCCTGGCCACCCCAGGACACCCCAATAAACATCTCAAATAGTGAAGAAAGTAGCCCAAAAATAGTCCTGGACACTTTTCATTTACTGTCACCAACATTAAGGTATGTCTGTGCTAAAAGAATATGCAAAATATAATTTACTTCATTCCAAAACTTGTCTTAACAATCAGGTGCTTGTTCTAATGCTGTAAGGGCTGTGAAGGCTTCAGAGCAGCCTCTTTGGGTTTTGTTTTCTGTTCCCTTTCTTCACTTGCATCTGCCTTCTGTGTGCCTTGAAAGAGCCTCAATTTCTGGCCCGAGAGGGCTGGGTTGTGCTGTGGGGGAGGGACAGCAGAGCTGTGGGTGGGTACAGCTCCTGGGAGCTGGGAACTTAAATCTTAGAATCAGAGAACATCCTGAGCTGGAAGGGGCCCACAAGGATCATCGAGTCCAACTCCTGGCTCTGCACAGGCCCATCCCCAAGAGTCACCCCCTGTGCCCCAGAGGATCAGCCAAACCCTCCTGCAGCTCTGGCAGCCTTGGGGCTGTGCCCACTGCCCTGGGGAGCCTGGGCAGTGCCCAACCAGCCTCTGGGGGAAGAACCTTTGGCTGAGATCCAACCTGAGCCTGCCCTGACACAGCTCCAGCCCTTCCCTGGCTGCTGTCCCTGCTCACATGGAGCAGAGAGGGAGCTGCCCCTCAGGAGGAGCTGCAGACCCCAAGAAGCTCTGCCCTCAGTCTCCTCTTGGATGACCAAGACAAGCTGCTACAGCACAGCCTTACTGGGGGGCCAGTGGTGGCCCAGGAAGATCCTGAGGTCTGATAGAGATGTAAAGACCCAGTGATACTGTAGTGACTTCACTCAGCATTAGCAGGGCCTGTGCAGCTGCACCAGTGCTGCTGCTGGGTCCTACTGGTGAAATCACGTGGAGAGTTGTGGAGGAAACACGTTGAATAGAGTCATAGTTTTTAGCACACAAAAGGCAGAGGCACTCTGCTCTTAATTAAGGCATCCTGCTTTAATTGCTTGGTGGCTCAGGTAGTGAGCAGGGAAGTGACCCTGTTTGGAGGTGGCAGCACTAATTAGTTTGGCCCAGCACAAGCAGATGATGAGGAACTTCATGGGGCCCAGCAGCACAAGAGGAACAGAGAGTGTGTTCAGAGGAGAAGCTGAAGGCTCAGTTAATTGTACTTGCTCTTGTGTGCTGTTCTTCCCCCTGACTGGGGAGGGACAGGGACTTTTTATGCAGGCAGACAGTGACAGGACAAGGGGCCATAGTTTGGAACTGGCAAAGGACAGGGGTAGAGCAGATGGTAGGAAATGGTTTATTCAGAGGGTGGTGAGGCCCTGGCACAGGTTGCCCAGAGAAGCTGTGGCTGCCCCATCCCTGGGAGTGTCCAAGGCCAGGTTGGACGGGGCTTGGAGCAACCTGGGCTGGTGGAAGGTGTCCCTACCCATGGCAGGGGGTAGAATGAGATGATCTTTAAAGTCCCTTCCAACTCAAACCATTCTGTGATGTGGCAGTTTGAACCACATTAGAAATCCAAAATCCAATTTCCAGGCTTCCCCCCACCCCTTCTCACAATTTATCCTAACACCGGAGAGAAACTTTCAGACCAGAGGCTTCTGTAGGGGAAGGGGGAAGTATGTACATTTATTTACACAAATAAATATACTGTACAAACTAAAAGCAACTATATATATATATATATTTACATTTCTGTCAGTCCTTTTAGCCCCTTCCTTTAACTTTAGTCCAGAAAGAAGCCTTTCAAGGCTGGAAAGTAACCAGTCCCTCTTGTGGGAGTGTTCTGGGCCTGAACGCTCCCCCCTCACCAAGCTCCGGCTGCTTGTTGCAGTTTCTCTCCTCATGAAGTCCGAGAAGAGCTTTGAGTCTTTGCTCCTCTGCTGCTGGTGATCTCTCCCTCTCGGTGTCCCACCTTGGTCCGTAGGCTGCTGCAGTGTAGCTTATCCTGGAATCTTCATTCCTCAAAGTCAGTTTTTGGCTGCCCCCGCTCAGCTTCGGCAGCAGCTCCCGAGCCTCTCTTGGCCGTCTCCAATTTCGCCTGGGATTCTTCTCCCAAGCACTGAGCTGATTTATCAGCCCGTCCACTTGGCTCTGCTCAAGTGCTGAGCCTCAAAATCCACCCCCCACCAGCCTAAATGCAGTGGGGAGAAAAAAAGCCCCCTAGCCTTGGCCACAGGCACTCGGTTCAGTTCTGCACTGTCCCAGGCGTCCCGCAGCTGCAGGGGGGGAAAGAAGGCCTGGCCTGCTCCCTCTTACCTCAGGGGCTGTGAAATTCTTCTTTCACAGCACACACTCCAAATGCTGCCTCTAACTCTAGCCAAAGGCTGAGCTGGAGGGTCTCAGGGCTCCCCTCTCCCCCCCGGAGGGGAAGAGAGGGAGCCCAGCCACCCCCTGGCCTTGTCCACCTACACGCAGCAGACACCAACAGCAAAACAACCCAGACAGAACTGCCGACAGCTTCCCGTGCTGTGATATGTGATTTTGAGCAGAAGCGAACAACATGAGTGGTGACTGGCTCTGCAGGGAACACTGCCCTGGCACCCAAACACCTCTGAGCCCCCCCAGCCTCTCAGGGGGCCAATTTCAAACTCTGACATGTGATCATGTGTGGAGAGGCTCACTGGGGATTGAGGGCTCCAGGGAGGGCTCAGGTAGTGCTAACTGCCAGGATCAGGTGTGTCCTTCTCTATCAGGTGTGTCTTGGAGGCCTCATGGGTGAGGTGAGAAAAAGCCTGAGGGTGCTGTTGCTGAAATCCAGGACTTCCCACGGGTGAGATGTGATCCCACCCTCCCTCCTGCCCCAGGGGCTCCTTTGGCTGCTGGAACATCTCAGTGAGGTCAAAGCATGTGCCAGACATCGGGCAAAGCTCCTGGTGCTGCCACAGCTCTGAGGTGGCCTCTCTGCACGTGGGGCAGCAGCAGGTTTGCTGCTCAGAAATAGGTGGACACCAGGTGTGGTGGAGGGGTCTGTGCCTGTCCTGGGGCAGCATTCACAGGATGGAGCTGTTCCTGAGGATGTGTTGGACTCTCTGATCCTCATAGGTCCCTTCTAACTCGGTATATTCTGTGATTCTCATGGATGAGAGCTCACCCCACTGTCAGCAGTAAGTGTGGCCAAGGAGGAGGCTCTGCAGTGCCCAATCCTGCCCCTTTTTTCCCCCCAACACATGCAGTGGGCACTGGGAGTGCTGGGATGGCTCTGGGCTGTACCTGCCTGGCAGATGGATAGAACAGCAGTACCTGTTTCCTGAGAGATCCCACAAGAGGATGAGACTTTGAGAAAACAACCAATTCTCGTTTCTCCAGGAGGTGGTTTGTGAGCAGGAGGGGAGGAGAGGGGCACTCTAGGACATGGACAGGGTCCCCAGTACTGCCAGCACAGGGAGGGCAGTCAGTGCTGCTTTATGGATATGTAGTACTATTTCTGATGGCTACCATGGCAACAATTGCATCCTGTGATATATGTTCTGCTTTGTGAAGTACAAACACACAGAGGTGCTTGGAAGTGAATTTCCAAAGAAAAGCCTCTGGTGTTCCCTTGTTCCTGCACATGTAGCCCAGCCCAGCTCTTCCCACAGCCCCTCGTCCTGTCCCTGCTCTCAGTCACTGGGGAAGTACCCCAGGCTGAGGTGCTGTGGGGATGTGTGCAGGGGAGGTGTTTCTGGTTGTTTCTTTGCCTTTTTCACAGCAGTATTTGTCCCCCACTCTCCATTTGTACAGCAAGGTAATGAATTTACCACTGCCTGTTCCTGTCTGCGGCACAACCTGGCCTGGGAAACACCAGGAAACACATCCACAGCCTTAAACATCTGGCTAAGAAAATTTGTACTAAACCAATGCACCACCTTGGTGTGTCCTGGGTAAATAAATGCATCTTCAGGGGGTTCATGGAATGAGGAGGATGTGAGACTGCTGCAGTGTAAAGTGCCCGGGGTGGTTTAGGGAGGTAGAGGAGAGTGTAGGGTGAGCAAAAGGAGGTGGACAGGCTGCATTAACCCCTGTTTCTCCTGAATAAGGTCTAGAGGCAGCCCATGGAATTGGTGGGAGGTGGGTTCCAAAACAAGCAGGAGAAGGTGGTTCTTTGCTCAGCTGCAATTGGTATTAACACAGCGCTGTCTGTGCTGGATAATTGACACATCACTCAATTACTGTGACAATAGTGTGTGTTGGCATTAGTCATTTTTTCTCAAGTTTTGTTATCTGACTGCTGGGAATTCATTTGCAAGGTTTCCTTCAATCCTGTGGATCCCTTCCCCAACACCTCCATCTGCTTTGGGCAGATATATTCATTTGAATCATGAATTCTTAGTAGCAGCCCTTGTTTTGCTGCACATATTCCTCTTTCTCATCCCTTCTATCACAAAAGGACAGTATATAAATGCACTCAATTATCATTGGACTGGAAATATTCCCTCGGCTGGCTGTTAGCAGGCAGTGATACCGACAAATAATGATCACTGGTGTCATGTCAACACAAGCAAAAGCAATTATTTTTGAGCCATCTAACACCAGAAAAGCAGATGTAGGAAGGAACTACCAATTGGAGATGAGAACACTTAAGGTCAGATATGCAGAATATGATTAAACTGATATTTAATGCACAGGGTTTCTTTTGGTATTTTGTTGAGTTCTCTCCCTGTGTTACTAAATCTCCATGGTGTTTGTAGCACTTTGGTTACAGGTTTCAGTCCACTCCTACTTGATTATTGGACTTGTGTTTTTAGGGAGAGCTGGTTGGCTGGACCCTGGGGAGAACTTCATCTCCTGAAATCCTAAATGTATCAGCCCAGCAGTGGTGCAGCAGAGCTCAGATATAATGCATTTTCTTTACTGCTCCTCACATGGTCCCCATTTATGAGAAAACAAGACTTCCCCAGAACATGATCCCTCTGCTCAGGCATCTCCTCATCTCACAACCCAAACTCCATTTCACCCATATACTGAGAGCACATCCCTGGGTCATCTCAGGGGTGGAGACTGAATTTATGCAGTTCTAAATAATAATTATTTTTCCCAGACATTTGAATCAGATTTGGGGCAACAGAACTGGAGGGAGGAAGGTGTCCATGGCTTTCCCAGACAGAATTCTGTTGACTCACATCCCTTGGTTCATCTCTGAGTGCTGCCCATCCCTCCAGCTTTTTCAAATACTGCTAATAGTCTGTGACAGCAGCCACTGTTCCCTCCCAGCCTGTGCCTAAAGGACCTCAGCTTTTCCTTTCTCCAGTGTTCCTCCTCTTCTCCAGCCCCAGCTGGGATGTCTCCATATGTAGCTCACAAGGGGCACCTGAGCCCTCCGACAGAAAAGCCAGCAGAGGGTTTCTGTGTTGCCAGGAAGAGCTCCCTTGGTGTTCTGAGGAACAGAGAATCCCTGCACTGGGGCACCCGAGGTGCTGCCACCCCAGCTCTCTGCCTGAGATGGGCACAGCCACAACCTGGGGGAAAAGGTGCAGAAACAGTAACAGTGTGCAGTGATGTCGGCACAGGTGCCCAGGGCAGTGCTGGAGTCCCCATCCCTGGAACTGTGCACAAACCATGTAGATATCACACTTGAGGACATGGTTTAGTGTGAATATGGTGGTGGTGCTGGGTTGGGGGTTGAATTTGAGGATTTTAAAGGTCTTTTCCAACCTCAACAATTCTGTCATTCTCTGTTTTTCTCTGGGACTTTAAAGCTCAGCTCCACTCTGTGATTCTCTCAACTCACAAAACACCCTGAGGCAGTAAATTGGCAGTTTAGGTATGTGTCATATGAAAATATCCTTGCACTTGTTCTTTCAAAGCTTGCAGTCTGCTCTATCCACCCTCCACTCTGCATTTCACCCCCTCCCTCCCTCCCCGAGCTCTGCTCTCTCCAAACAGCAGGTGTATATCCATTTAGTGTCTCCTTTTGGGGGAGTTAAACCCTTTTGGGGACAGAGGAGTGAGAACTGGATGCTGTTTTCAAGATGAAGGCCCCCCATGAATTTATGGAGTGCAAAATAATGTTTGCAGTTTTATTCTCTGTTCCTTTCCAAGCCTTTGGTTGGTTTTGCATTGTTTGATTGTTTTTGCATTGAACTGTTATTTGCAGGAAATAACTGTGAGGACTTAGAGGTCTCTTCCCTGGGTGATAATAGTTAATTCTGAACTCATCAGAGTTGTTGTTTTTCTGAGTGCATTACTTTGCATCTATCACCACTGGATTTCTTCTGAAATGTCACTGCCACTCACTTAGAATGATGGCACCTCTTGCAGTTCTTCACCACCAGGTTTTATTTTGAGGACTTGAAATAACTTTGTCTTATAACTAATTTTGTCAGCTCATTAATCATTCACTCTTTCAGGTGGTTTTTGAATATGGTGAGAAGTTAAAGCTCCATCAGTAGCTCCCCACCCCTGTTACCTGGCTTTTGACTCATTGGTGGCTTATGAGACCTTCCCTCTTACCTGCACTGATAGTGGGAACTGGAAGAGAAATGGCTCATACTGATGAAAATGCAAGCTTGGAGACACATTGGCCCCATGGAGGCAACTCCTCCTCTGAGCAGGCAATGCTTGACACAAATGTGTGACCTGTCTGCTGGAATTCACCTCTCCAGGACCTGCAAAAGTGTTCCCTGGGGACAACCCTCTGTGTTTGTGATGTAACTCAGCCCCACACACCATCACTCACTGCACGAGGGTCGGGGAGCAGAGAACTGGGGGGAAAAGCGAGGAAACTTGGGTTGAGATACAGCCAGTTTAAAAGGGAAAGTCACACAAGCAAAATGAAGAGTTCACTCCCCCCTTCCCGTGGGCTCAGCCATCCCAGGACTGCCCTGGGCTCCCTCCCACCTGCTGGGGACTGGGGAAGGCAAACCCCATCCATCTGAACATCCCCCTCCTCCTTCCCCCAGCTCTGTGTGCTGAGCGGGACTCCCCACGGGCTGGGCCATCCCTGGGGGCAGTTGGGCTCCCCTGTCCCCCCTGTGCCCCCCCAGCTCCCTGTGCCCCCCGGGCTGGGCCTGGCAGGGCCGTGTGAGGAGCAGAGCAGCCCTTGGCTGTGTCACAGGGACTGAGCCATCCCAGTGTGCCCAGCACTGCTCCAGCACAGCCCCAAACACAGCCCAGACCCGCTGGGGGGAACATCAGCTCTGCCCCAGCCCAGCCCACAAGCTCAGATTTTGATATCCTCAGTTCTGTCATCTAAAATGGTTTGGAACTTTCAGATTCCTGGTCTTCTCCCACTCATCCTGTTTGTGTGTAACTCCTGCTTTATTGGTGCCTGGTGCATCCTGGGGAGTCCTGCAGACCTTCCACATCTGGGATTTTCCCAAGTGGAGACTGTCAGCTCCTATAACCTGTTATTATTCACCTTATCAATTTTTCCAAAAAACTCTTCATCTGCTGCTTCTGTTTAAGAATCTTTTCCAGCAACTGAGGGATTGGAGTATGTGTTACATGAGGAGAGGCTGAGAGACCTGGGATTATTTAACCTCCAAAAGCTGGGGTTTGGCTCAGAGGGGTTTAAATCCCTCATGACAGGGGAAGTGCAGAAGATGGAGTCAGACAGAGACACTGGACTCAAACTGAGATACAGATTTCCCTTAAACTTTTCTCTTTTCTTTTCTTTTCCTTTCTTTTCTTTTCTTTTCTTTTCTTTTCTTTTCTTTTCTTTTCTTTTCTTTTCTTTTCTTTTCTTTTCTTTTCTTTTCTTTTCTTTTCTTTTCTTTTCTTTTCTTTTCTTTTCTTTTCTTTTCTTTTCTTTTCTTTTCTTTTCTTTTCTTTTCTTTTCTTTTCTTTTCTTTTCTTTTCTTTTCTTTTCTTTTCTTTTCCTATATTATACTACATTATCTTTATGGTTTTTTTACTGTGAGGATTGTTGAACACTAGCCACATGCTACCAGACAGGTTGTGGAGATTTCAGCCTTAGGATATCCAAAAACCAAACTGGGCACAGTGAGCAACCTGCTCTGGCTGGTCCCACTTGGAGCAGGAGGATGGGATGGATGATCTCCAGGGGCATCTGAGCCTCAGCATTGAGTGATTCCACTGTGTTACACAGGCTGTGAGAGCCTCCCCAGGCTCCTCAGAGACTATTCCTGCAAAGATGGGCTGTTTTGGGGTGGCCTGGCCTTTCATGGGCACTCCCTGTAGACCTTGATCATCTTGTACTTTTACAGACTCTCTGGCACGTTCCTGGTCTCTGCAAAAGGCTTTATTAGTAGCTTTTATGTTTTTGAAATATTGCTTCTTATAGCATTTTTTGGCCTTCCTGTGACTGGATTTTGTGCTCTTTTCTGTTTTTCTCATTTGGACAAAACTTACACTTTTGGAAGAATTCAATTTTCTCCTAATAATTTCCATTACTCTGCTACTTAACCATGAGAGCTCCTTTCTGGCCCCATTTATAGGTGATATATATTTATTCTAAGCCTCTAAGATGGTTCCTTGATGTAATTTCCTTGCCACCTCCAAGCAGTTCATCTTTCTGGAGGCTGTTTTTAATTTAGGGTTATCAAGTTCCTTGTCCTTTCTTTGGATGAGATAAATCACCACAGTGAACACAGCCAGTTTGGATTACCAACCAACTAAACCAAGGGGAGTTTAGCCCACAAATTCCATCCCTAATATAACAAAAAGTTGTTTTCTTGCCTGAAAACTACTGTATAGGACTCCGAGGGGAAAAAAACTGAGGCTTGTCTTTATCGATTTCACCATCTCCCCACGATGCTGCCTAATTTTCTGAGATACATCTAATTAGTTGCATGAATAAATAAATCCTTTATGTGAAAGGTCTTTGTGGAACCACCTGCTTGACTTTTTGCTGTTGAGGGTCCTCACTGTTATTCTGTTAAAAATGAACAAATGTTTTCATTTGAGCTCAGTGGATGTGGAACTGCTCTGCTTTGTCAGCTGGTACTGCTGTAACGACGAGAGTCTGAGCACTGAGAGCCCAACCAGCCCAGCTGTGACTTGCTGTACTGCTGGTGGTTTGTATTGATTATTTTGAATTTAAAAGTGTACTTGATGTAAGTGGATATTTGGGGAACTGCTCATAGGCACTCCTGGGGCGAGTACCCAATTCTAGAGCAGCCTTGGCTGTTCATGGGTGGGATGGATTTAGTGCTACTCAGGAAATCAAGGGTGTAAATGGGGGAATGATAAAGCCTCCCCTTTGTCCCTGCCAGAACATCCACCTGGTGGCCAAGTGGCTGAGTTCCCTGGAGAAGAAGCTGGAGCAGCACAGTGAGGGCAGCCACCAGGACTTCCGTGTCTTCATCAGCGCAGAGCCAGCACCTTCCCCCGAGAGCCACCTCATTCCCCAGGGCATCCTGGAGAACTCCATCAAAATCACCAACGAGGCCCCCACTGGGATGCAGGCAAACCTGCACGGAGCCCTTGACAACTTCAGCCAGGTAGGAGCTTGGGGCACCAGTGACAGGTTGGCTTGGAGCTGCTGGAGCTGCTGGAGGCCCCATGGAGCGTGATGGGGGAAGGCATTGCCCTTCCAAGCAGCAACTGAGTGAGTCCCTTTGCATCCCATCATGTATCCCAGAGTCACAGAATGTGCTGAGTTGGAGGGGCCCCCAAGGATCATCCAGTCCAACCCCTGACCCTGCACAGACCCATCCCCAAGAGTCACCCCCTGTGCCCCAGAGCATCAGCCAAACCCTCCTGGAGCTCTGGCAGCCTTGGGGCTGTGCCCACTGCCCTGGGGAGCCTGGGCAGTGCCCAACCAGCCTCTGGGGGAAGAACCTTTGGCTGAGATCCAACCTGAGCCTGCCCTGACACAGCTCCAGCCATTCCCTGGCTGCTGTCCCTGGTCCCCTGTCATGGTTTGAGATGGCCCCAAAATCCAATTCCCTAGCTCCATTCCCCCTCCCACATCTCAACCTAATGTGAGATGGGTTTTTCCAGACAAAACACACCAGACTCAAAGTGGGGGAGAGGGAATATATTACAATGACTGTACAAATAAATACCATATCACATTATACACACGATCACAACTATCTCTACCATGACATATGTATTTACAATGATCAGATCTCTTCTCCCCTCCAAATAAAAGTCCAGGAGGGAAAGAAGGACAGATCCCTTTCAGTCTCTTAAGCAGCAGCATCTTCTGAGGCAGCAGTCTGTCTGTCTTCTCCACATGCAGCAGCTGATAGCTGGCTTTCTGCCAGCACTCACGAGGGAGGTATTCAAGCTCCCTCGGCCCTCTCGACGCAGGCAAAGGGGTCTTCCGTGGGCTTCGTAACCCCAGACAAGGTCGTATCACCACGTCATATCACGAAGACACAGGGGGGTCTTCGTGACGGTCTGGTATCTCTTGCAGGGCCTCTGTGCCCTGCCTCAGGCTGCCACCGTGGCAGCAGTGCAAGGGGGGGGAAGAGCCAAGGTCAACTCCCCCCGCATTCCTCTGGCCGTCCCGGTCCAGCTCCGGGACGTCTTTTGAGCTTCTCAGCTCCTCTCTCACTCCAGTGCTGCATGTCTAAAACTGCTCTCCAAAATAGGAGTCCATGTCCCTCTTCTCCAAGAGGGGTCTCAAGGGAGTTTTAGGGGATCTGGTACAGTCTTACCCCCAGAACTCTGTCTCTCAGGCTGCTGGCTCTCTTTTTTCCCAGCTCTCTTTCCAGGAGTCCTTTCTCTGGTGCTGCATGTTGTTTCTGC
The DNA here is from genome assembly GCF_025592945.1 of Manacus candei. Lineage (NCBI taxonomy): Eukaryota > Metazoa > Chordata > Aves > Passeriformes > Pipridae > Manacus > Manacus candei. The sequence goes on along the minus strand of NW_026138095.1, from coordinate 11,463,324 downwards.
TGCTCCCCCGGTTCAGGTTCTTATCTCTGGCTCTCTGCCACCGTTTCTCTGGTCAGTGCCGGCTGCTGCTCTGCGCCCATGGAGAAAACATCTCCCGGCATAACTACAGGCACCTAGCCCAGCTTTATGCTGTTCCAGGTCCCTGCAGCCCCCCAACCAGGGGCTGGGAGGCCAAAGCCCCCCTGTGGGGCTCAGAGCCCCTTCCTCGTGGCTCTACAACATGGCCACCTCTCCAACAACAACCAAAACTACAACTCATCTCTTCTGGTGAGCTTGTGATATGTTTACATTTTTGCAGGAGCTCCCATTGGACAGAACTTCAAAACTTCCAGGGGTTTCCACCCCTTGGGGTCTACCACTTTTCTTAACCTCTGGGGGAAAACAAGATTCAAACCACTACATCCCCCCAGAGCAGAGCTCAGTCCCTGCCCCTCCTCTGCCCCTGCTCAGGAAGGTGGAACTGCACTGAGGTCTCCCCTCAGTGTCCTTTTCTCCAGCTGAACACACCAAGTGCCCTCAGTGTCCTCACACACCTTCAAATCAAGGCCCTTCCCCATCCTCCTTCCCTCCTTTGGACACTCTCCAATGGCTCAATCTCTTCCTTCCATTGTGTCCCCCCAAACTACCCCAATGCTGAGGTGAGGCCACCCCAGGGCAGAGCAGAGCGGGACAATCCCCATCCTGGTGATGCTGGACCTGCTGATGGAACTGCAGCTGAGTCTCCTGTGCAGGGGACACGACACTGAATTGTGTGGAAATGATGGAAAATATTCTTGGTGCCCCAGAGGGTTAGATCAGTGTCAGAGCCGTTGGTATGTGGTGATTAAGTGAGCTCTGCTCTGTGGCCTCTCTCGACAGCTCTGGCACCACAGGCAGGAGGCTCTGGGAGCAGCAGGACACAGATCAAACAGGGCTCCCCAGGGAACAGCCCCTGGCCAGGACAGGCTGGAGCCAGTGTGTGTCACTGCTGGAGCCATCCACGCTCCTGCTGACCTCGTTTACCACATAACACAAAGGCTGAGAGCTGAGCATTCACACTGCTGGTGATTCCTGTCCTGGAAACACAGACACAGCCTCCTGCTGCCCTGAACACTCATTGCCCTCACTCACACACTGCCCTTGCCTTGGCACACACAGCTCTCACAGCAGGACCCCATCTGGTGAACCTTGAGCAACCAGGAGGGTCTGAAGGTGCCCTCAACCCTTGAAGTGCCTTTTTGAAACAATAGTGCTGAAGTTCTTGCAGCTGATGGCTGTGCCAGGAACACACAGGGCAGGTCTGGCAGGATGGTTTTCTCTTGTGAGAAATCTCTCTGCTCTTCTGTAACCCCACCTGCAGTGCTGAGTCCAACACAGCTGGAGTGAGTCCAGAGGAGGCACTAAATTGATCACAGAGCTGGAGCACCTCTGCTAAGGAGAGAGGTTGAAAGAGTTGGAGGTGTTCGGCCTGGAGAAGAGAAGGCTCCAGGGAGACCGTAGAGCCCTTCCAGTGCCTGAAGAGGCTCCAAGAGAGCTGGAGAGGGACTTGGGACAAGGACCTGGAGGGATAGGACAAGGGAGAATGGTTTTAAATTGAAGGAGGGTAGATCTAGATTGGCTATTGGGAAGAAATTGTTCCCTGTGAGGGTGGGGAGGCCCTGGCACAGGTTGCCCAGAGAAGCTGTGGCTGCCCCATCCCTGGGAGTGTCCAAGGCCAGGCTGGATGGGGCTTGGAGCAACCTGGGCTAGTGGAAGGTGTCCCTGCCCATGGCAGGGGGGTGGAATAAGATGATGTGTAAGGTCCCTTCTGACTCAAACCATTCTTTGATCCTAATGATTCTCTCCATGCAGCCTCTTGTCTTTTGGAACCAGGCAAGAACATCCCAGTCTATTGTGGACCCTAGGCCCTGGTCCATGAGCAGGGAAATGGGGGCAGCTCTCAGCTGATTTTGCACTTAGAGTAGAAGGAATCTCAAGAGCAGCAGCTAACTGTGCTGAGCATGGGATGGGGAGGCACCATGCCAGGATTAATGTCCCTAGTCAGGAGAGATTATTCCATTTTTGTCTACTGTCATTCATCATCTTGAACTCCACAAAATGTCCCAGAGAACAAGGAAGGGGAGAACCTTCACCCCAAGTAACATTTTCATCCTGCCTCTGCTCATTTCAATCAGATAGTAATTAGCATTTTCTAAATTGCTGGAGTATTATAAAGCATCTCTTATCAGAAATCCTGGAGCAAGTGGGTGGGGTCTCTTTTACACCTCATTTCCCCGCTTTATACAAATGGATGTTCAAATTTAGCTTTCAGCTGAAAGCTACAAAGGAGCCTCTTTATTCTGTGTGGGGGATATTGTTCTGCTTTGTAGCTGAAGAAAAATACAAAACTAAAGAGGGGCCGAATGAGACTGAACTGGATTCTCAGTGTTCATTCAGGCAGTGCCCCTTCATGTCTGGGGATGGTTCCTAAAATGAGGAAGTGCTCTGCACATATTTGAAGCAGTTCCTGTGTTCATTTTCAGTGATTAAATGACTCAGGCTCCTGCCCCTCCACCTCCTGGGCAAGGTGCCACAGTCCCAGGCCCAGTGCTGGCCCCCTTGCCCAGTGTGATGACACAGAGCTCTTCAAGTGAGTCCAGATGAGGCCACGAAGATGCTCCAAGGGCTGGAGCAGCTCTGCTGGGAGGAAAGGCTGAGAGAATTGGGATTGCTCAGCGTGGAGCAGAGAAGGCTCCAGGGTGACTTAATTGTGGCCTTCCAGTACCTGAAGGGTCTCCAAGAGAGCTGGAGGGGGATTTTTTTGCAAGGGCATGCAGTGATAGAACAAGGAGGGATGGCTCCAAACTGCCAGGGGGCAGGGTTAGGTGGGATATTGGGAAGAAATTCTTCCCTGTGAGGGTGGTGAGGCCAGTGTCCAAGGCCAGGTTGGATGAGGCTTGGAGCAACCTGGTCTAGTGACCAGGAAGATGTCCCTGCCCATGGCAGGGGGTGGGATGAGATGAGCTTTAAAGGTCCTTTCCAACCCAAACCACTCTGGGATTCTGGGATTCTCTCTCCATCTCTCTGGTGAGGGATGTTGAGCACATGCAGGTGATGGGGCATTGAGTGGGTGCACGTGTCCTTCCCTTCTCCACTGTTAATGTGTGTTCCTGTCCAAAGCCACTCTGAGCTGGAAATAGTAAATATTAATTCCAAAAATATTCATTAGAATTTGCCAATAAATTTGCAATGCAAATCCACTGACTTCAAAAATTAACACATGTGTGTATTATGCAAATATGAACTGGAGGAAAAATTGATTGGCCTCTTCTTCCAGGTAGGATGCTATAGGACCAGGGAAATGGCAACAAGCTGCACCAAGGGAGGTCCAGGTTGGATACTGGGAAAAATTTCTTCTCTGGAAGCGTGGTTAAACATTGGAACAAGCTGGGCAGGGAGGTGGTGGAGTCACCATCCCTGGGAATGTTCAAGTAGTGGCACTTCATGATGTGGTTTAGTGGGCATGGGGGTGTTGGTCAAAGGTTGGACTTGATCTCAGAGTTCTTTTCCAATCTTACTGATTCTGTGATTCATCCCTGTCCAAAGTTGGAGGTATTTGGAGGCCCTGAGGCTGAGAGCAGTGGCTCTGCCTGTATTGCAGGACACCCTGGAGATGTGCAGCCACGAGAAGGAGTTCAGGAGCATCCTGTTTGCCCTGTGCTATTTCCATGCCGTGGTGGCCGAGCGGCGCAGGTTCGGCCCCCAGGGCTGGAACCGCCCGTACCCCTTCAGCAGCAGGGACCTGACCATCTCTGTGACTGTGCTGCACAACTACCTGCAGGCCAGCTCCAAGGTGGGTGCTTCACTGGGGCTCTGAACCACTGGGGATATGGCTTGTGCTGAAGCTCCTGGGAAATCTCCTGAAATACCATTTCCTTGGGATCTGTGGGTTTGCTGTGCCTTTGTGGGGAGATGAGAGGCCTCGGTGCCACTCGAGCCTGTAGAAGCTTAGAAATCACAGCAAACAGTGCCTGTGGTCTTTATTATTGAAAAGAACAGTGATCTTTGGTTTAACAGAGCTTAGAGTAAATTTGCATTTCAGCGGGGAATTGCAGGAAATCTCTGCTGTGATCCAGTTCTCCTTGGGCAGACTTTAACTACTACCTGATGTTTGTTCACTGAGAAAACTGAAGCAGTGAGGTGGAAACACTGAGTGTGCAGGTCAGTGCTGGAACCTGCAGCCCAGCACTGGCCTCTGGAGCTCTGGCTCTCTGACCTCCTGCATGTTTCCTAAAATGAGAATCTGTCTGTCCTTCCTGCCCTCCCTGTTCATCCTCAGGTGCCCTATGATGACTTGCGCTACCTTGTGGGTGAGATCATGTATGGGGGTCACATCACAGATGACTGGGACAGGAGGCTTTGCAAAACCTATTTGGAAGAATTTATTAAGCCAGAAATGCTGGAGGGAGAACTTCTCCTTGCTCCAGGATTCCCCCTCCCAGGGAACATGGACTACAATGGCTATCACCAGGTAAGCTCTTTGTTTTCTGGCATTATTTACACACCTAAATGTAATGTGTTCCATAACTGCCCTATAATCTGCCTTAGGAGGCAGGAACAGGGCTGCAGTGTTTCTGCACACCTTTGTTATCTCCCATTATGTTCTGTTTCTGTAGATGTCTCAGCATTTCCTTGGATGACCCAGTCTAATGGTAATTTGCCACTTCATCATGGGCTCATTCTGTTCATGCATGAATAGAGCAACTGTATTGGTGCTTGAGACTTGAGCAGGGCTCCTGGAAAATTACATCCACATACCGTTTGCTAAAATGGCCCCTTCAAGCTTCTTTTATCATCAGTTTTGATGAGAATCACTGATGGCTCTTGTTGATCTACTTACTGATCTCATCTGTTCTTTGTACACAAATGCAGTAGCAGAGAGAGACATATTAGGCTGGGTTTGTTCATAAAACTTAACTACTGGAAGCTAAATTGCCATGAGAGATCTCAGGATGCTGATGCTGAAGTGCACAGCAGATAATTGCTAGAGAAGGTCCAGCCTGAGATATAGAGCCAAGCCAAACTTCAGCAATTACTGAATTTTGCCAACAGGAGTAGAAGCAGTTCTGTAAACAAATATACTCTCCTTCCTCCATCAGTTCACTGGTGTTTCACCCCCAAGCAGAGCTGCCCAGCCTGGGCTGACCTGAGGGAGATGATTCCAGTGCTGTGAGCTCTGCAGGCAAAGTGCCCTGGGCTCTGTATCCAACCTGAACCTGAATGTCTCTGAATCTCACATGAACCTGAATGTGTCTGTATTTAACCTGGACCTGAATATTTCTGTATCTTATCTGAACTTGGTTGGCTCTGTATCTAACCTGGACCTGACTGTCTCTGTGTCTCACCTGACCCTGACTGGCTCTGTGTCTAACCTGAGCCTGACTGTGTCTCTGCAGTACATAGATGAAGCCCTGCCTCCAGAGTCTCCATACCTGTATGGGCTCCATCCCAACGCTGAGCTTGGCTTCCTCACACAGAGCTCGGAGCAGCTCCTGCACACGCTGTTGGAGCTGCAGCCCCGGGACAGCAGCACTGGAGAAGGAGGAGTGGGGACCAGGGAGGAAACGGTGAGAGGGGCAGAGGATCCCATCCATGTCCCATCCCTCAGTTCTGCACAGCTCAGGCTGTCTCACAGCTGCTCATTGGACTGTGTTCTACCTGTGCTGGGTACAAACCCAGCCTAAAGCCTCGTTTTATGCAGGACATCACCACAGTGGGGTGTAACTGGAGTACTGGCAGTAATAGGACAGTGGCTTTTAATTACCCTTGCACTGCGGTGCCTTCGTTATCATCCTCTGAAGGTGTTCCAGATAAACCTTGTGTGGCCTCCACTGATCTCTGAGCCACCAGTCTCTGTGCACCCCTGTGTGTCTGGCATAACAGGCTCCGGAGTGCACAGTCTGCCACCTAAATGTGCCACCCAGAGCTCAGCCCAACTCTTACTGCTGCCACCATGTCCCACCCAGCTCCCAGGCTCCCAGTAACCTTGTAATTCCTTATTTCCAGCTGAACCCCTTTGCTGTGCCTATGTACCAGGCTGGTCTTCCTCTGGAAACTCAGAGCTCATCAAAACACGGCCCAAGCATTCCCATCAGGATCAGAAATCAGCCAACACATTCTCAGGTTTTTATTTCTGAAGTCTTAAGGCCCCAGCTCTCTGTTCAAGCTTTGCAAATTGATGAGTAGCTAATGGGGAGCTTATATGAAGCCTGTAGTTTCACACATCTTTCTTTTGCCTTGGTGTGGGGCTGGGGAACTGACTGCCTTCCACTGAGGGGCTCTTAGAAGTGCCCAGTATGTTCAATTTTTGGTTCATACTGGAATTTGAGGGGACAGTAATAATCCAGAGGTAGCAAAGCCAAAGGAGATGCTCAGAGGTAGCAGATGTGGCTGCCTGTTCTCTCATTCCATTTGCTATTGAAATGCAGTTAAACTGCTCAGCCACAGAAACAAACTGATCAGTGAGTGCCTCAGCAGTGCTGTCACAGGGCCTGGCCACTCTGCAAACCCCTGGTGACACTCAAGAAGACCCTCACAGGAGCACAGGAGTCCTCATGGCTCTGTCTGGGAATAAAATCTGCCTGAGAGCAGCCAGAGTGTGGCCTCACTGCCCCATGTTGTATCTGAGGGATGCTCCCACTGCTCATTTTCTTCCCAGGGTGATCTCTGTCATGATCTGAGCTATAACTGCACTGCCTGTGTCCACCTGGTTCTTGGATGAGAGGGAGTTAAGTGTTGTCTCAGCTCCTCCCCTGGAGGATATCCAGCCCCTGCTCCGGCTGAGGTGGTTTTTAGGGAGCTTCCAGGGGAACTGTGAACCTGTCGTTTTCCTGAGGCTCTGACAAGTCCAGTTACTCCCACAGGTTTCTGAGGCCACATTACAGCAAACGAGCTGTAATTGTTGTGAAGGAATCAGAGCCAAAGGGATTTGCAGGGGAATTTCAAATTAGAGGACATTTCTGTACTGCACCCGAGCTGCAGCTGAAGAGCTTTTCCAGCAGAGCTTTGCTTCAGCTACCTGTGTGTTGGAACAACAGCCCACACATCAGTGCTGCTGACGTGAGTGGGGAGGGTTTGGGGGAGCAGCAATGGGAGGAAATTGGAGTACAGAGTCCAAAATAGGACTGGTGGTGGTCATGGCAATGAAATGCCCCTGGCTGCCTCTGCAGTTGGCACTGGCCCCCACAAACCAGATTTCTGACGTTGGATCGTTGAGTTGTAACTGTGTTATGCGCTCCTGAAAAATCCCCAGGAAGCAGGAGTCTTGCTCAGGTTCCAGCACAGCAGTAAAGCAAAGAAATGTGTGAGACTTCCACAGCAAGATGTCTAATGTTCCACAGAAACCTGGGAAATACAGCTGATCCAATGGAGATGAGGGGCTTCATGCCTCCCTGTCAGCCAGAAAGGGGTTTGTCTATTTTATTTAATCCTTTAGACACTGGAAACATCCTGTTACATTGGAGATTTCCCTGTTTTGTACTTAGAGTTCCAAAGGAGCTGTGATGGTGACCAGAAAATAATCTTGTTTCATTATGCTTTTCTTCCACGGCTCCATTAGTCCAGAATGCCAAAGTCAGCTTAAAATTCAATTTTCTATAATCACCTCCCTATATCAATAAACCAGAGCAAACCAGCTCATAAGCTCCATTGTCCTGAGGCTCAGCTGAGGCTACAGCCCCATTTGTCTCCTTGTGTTGAGTTTGACTTAAGGAGAAATAAGAAGAGAAGCTTGAAAGCCAAGCACAGAAGAGGCTGCTACATGTCATGGGGATGTTTTTAAACCATCATTTTGAAAGCTGCTCATCTGACATTAACTTTTGTAAGCAACTGAATTTTAATAGGGTGGGGCAAGCTCTCACAGTCACAGGATTACAGAATGTGCTGAGTTGAAGGGACCCACAAGGATCATTGAGTCCAACCCTCAGCCCTGCACAGGCCCATCCCCAAGAGTCACCCCCTGTGCCCCAGAGGATCAACCAAACCCTCCTGCAGCTCTGGCAGCCTTGGGGCTGTGCCCACTGCCCTGGGGAGCCTGGGCAGTGCCCAACCAGCCTCTGGGGGAAGAACCTTTGGCTGAGATCCAACCTGAGCCTGCCCTGACACAGCTCCAGCCATTCCCTGGCTGCTGTCCCTGGTCCCCCCAGAGCAGAGCTCAGTCCCTGCCCCTCCTCTGCCCCTGCCCAGGAAGGTGGAACTGCACTGAGGTCTCCCCTCAGTCTCCTCTTCTCCAGCTGAACACACCAAGTGCCCTCAGTGTCCTCACACACCTTCAAATCAAGGCCCTTCCCCATCTTTATTACCCTCCTTTGGACACTCTCTAATGGCTTCAGATCTTCCTTATACTGTGGTGCCCAAAACTGCACCAGAAAAAAGGTGCTGTGCCCAGTGCAGGTGACCTGGGTGGTTTTGGGGACACTGCCTGGCAGGTGAAGTTCTCCTGCCACGTTCAGGCTGCTGAGCTAAGGAGGTTCTGGGGTCACTCGTGCCCATCCCTCTCTCCTCCCTTTGGCACACAGGTGAAAGACCTTCTGGAAGAGATGTTGCAGAAGCTGGGCGATGAGTTTAACATGGCAGAGCTGGTGGCCAGGCTGGAGCAGAGGACGCCCTACGCCGTGGTCGCCCTGCAGGAGTGCGAGCGCATGAACGTCCTCACCGGGGAGATCAAGCGCTCGCTGCTGGAGCTGGAGCTGGGCCTGAAGGTGGGACTGGGGGACAATCCTGGGGAATGGTGCTCAGGGAATGAAAGGGGTCACGGGGAATAAAAGTGCTCACGTGCTGCTGGCTGCAAACCCATCTTGGCTCCGTGGGAAAGGCTCACAGATGGATTTCAAATGGCACGGTGCCCTCAGGCATGGGGAGGGGTTACACACACAGCACTGCCTGTGCTTTAGGAACAGAGACCAAGCACTTCTGGCCACCCCATATTGTGGCACAGCAACAGCAGGTCACTCAGAAATTGGGACGTGGCCTATTTAAATGTGAGCCAAAAATCACAACTTTTCCTAAAATGTCCAGGTATGGGGGAACTTGGAACAAAGTGTCTTAGAGGCACAAGCTGGGCTGAAATCAAAGATTGGTTGTGTGTGAGGACACAAAATGTTCAGAACTGTAAGAGAAAAAGCCTAAAAATGCAAGTTTTGGAAGAGGTACAACTCCCCTTGCTGGGTATGAGTCACCTGCTGATGGAGGAGGACCAGGACAGACCTACCCTAGGAAGACACATCCCTGATGCTCCACCACAGCTGCTTCTCCACCCTGGTAGGAAATGATACTCTGCTCCAGGAGGGTGATTCTGTGTCCCTCTGGGTGCTGCCTTTGGCCACACTAGTTGGAATGCAGATTTCTGGGTTCAGCAGGGTGGGAGGGAGGGCTGTAACTGATACTTCATCCACTGGTAGAAATCATCTTCTGCATCCCCTCCCAGGCAGTTGGTGGGACAAAATATAACAGCTCTGGTTGCCCATTGGGGGATAAATCAGCAGGGATCAGGCTGCATTGCCAGGGAGTGAGGACCTGCCTGGCTGTCCTGGTGCCCTGCAACAACACTTCCTGTTCCCCTTGTCATCCCCAAAAACTCCCCCCCAGAGTCAGGTGCTGTACATCCCTTGGGAAAGCCTAAGTGCAGCACAGAGATGCAGCCTGGAGCTGGCAGCACAAACCTGGTGGCTTCAACACTGCCCTGCACCACCACACACAGCCCTGGGGGATGGCTGTCAGAGTCACAGAGTGTGCTGAGCTGGAAGGGGCCCACAAGGATCATCCAGTCCAACTCCTGGCCCTGCACAGGCCCATCCCCAAGAGTCACCCCCTGTGCCCCAGAGGATCAGCCAAACCCTCCTGCAGCTCTGGCAGCCTTGGGGCTATGCCCACTGCCCTGGGGAGCCTGGGCAGTGCCCAACCAGCCTCTGGGGGAAGAACCTTTGGCTGAGATCCAACCTGAGCCTGCCCTGGCACAGCTCCAGCCCTTCCCTGGCTGCTGTCCCTGGTCCCCCCAGAGCAGAGATTCCATGGGATGAAGTAACAGTTAAGGGCAGCAGTTGCTGGGCATTCCCTGCTCCATCATCTCTGGAATGACAGGTTGTCATCCCATTTCACCAAAATTCTCAGCTCCCAAAACCAGTTTGCACAGCGTAGGAACCATCTGCCTGAAGGATCTGCAGCGGCTTTGACCCAACCCCTTGGCAGGAAGAGCTGCTGGGTGGGCAAGGAGGGCCTGTTCTGAGATGGAAGGACATCCCAGCCCCTCCTGAGGGCAGCTTGGAAGAGAGATCTCCAAAGGCCCTCCCTGCAGGGGCATGGGGAGGGGCAGGGTTGGCTCAGGGATTTGGGCAGCAGCTCTGCAGGGATGGGACTGGGCTGTTCCCAAATCCCAGCTGTGTGAGCTGTACCCTGAATCCTGCACATGTGTCTGCAATGCATTTGCTGCTGCTGCTTATTGTCTTCATTAAAGAGAGACATACCACAGTCACTTTGTGGTGGCCAGTGTGGACAGTCCAGTTTAAAATAGGTTGATATTTATGTAGTCAATTATTACAAACAGATTTCCCTTATTTTCTAGCATAAGGCAGTGGAATTGAAAATTCTGTTTTCTGAGACAGGTAAACAGAAGTGATTTAATGTTTCAATCCCAGAGCAGCAAACAAGATATAATTGTAACTTGGACAATGTGTGGCAATTAGATTTAATGTGGGGAAGAATATGCTGTTTAATATTGATAGGGGAATGAGGGGATGCACAAGCTTAAATAAAGCACAGACAAAATAAACGCTGAGAATCAACAATAGAGGGTGCAAACTTCTCCCAAAACCCTGCCATAAATCAGGGCAGGGCAGGAGGTGGTACCTGCAGAAAAGGAACCTCTAATGACTGGAGCAGCCTCAGCACCTGAGGGGGGATTCAGGCACCCAAGGCCAGGACTGGAGGAGAACTGCAAGGGAACAGTTTGAAGCTGTGTCAGGGCAGGCTCAGGTTGGATCTCAGCCAAAGGTTCTTCCCCCAGAGGCTGGTTGGGCACTGCCCAGGCTCCCCAGGGCAGTGGGCACAGCCCCAAGGCTGCCAGAGCTCCAGGAGGGTTTGGCTGATCCTCTGGGGCACAGGGGGTGACTCTTGGGGATGGGCCTGTGCAGGGCTGAGGGTTGGACTCAGTGATCCTTGTGGGTCCCTTCCAGCTCAGGATTCTGTGAATCTGTGAATCACTTTTATGGGATGAGCAGCACCATCAGTCTGAGTCAGCGTTTCTTCATCTGCTGTTGGCTGAAGAGACATATTTGAAGGGCCTGATAGACCACCAATGGGCAATTCATGGAAGCCTTCTGGTTGGAAAAGACCTTTAAGATCATCAAGTCCAACCATCAACCCAGCACCAACACCATGATCACCACTAAGCCATGTCCATATCCTCGTGGTTTTTGAACACTTCCAGGGATGGTAACTCCACCACAGCGTGTTCCAGTGCTTTACAACCCATTCTGTGAAGAAATTTTTCCTAATATCCACTCTAGCCCTCCTCTGGCACAGTTCTGTGTCTGCAGGCACTCGTGGGTCCCTGAAGAGCTGAGAGATGTCATGCATGACCCACAGCACTGCCCAGCATTGCCCATGTCCCCATGCCATGGGGCCTGTCGAGCAGCCAGGGAATGCTGATGGCTCTTTCTGCTGCCCTGACTTGACAGCTGGTCTTCACACTCAGTTTGGGGGAGAAATCCTACTTTAATTGTTCCTTCCCAAAGGTTCCTTCCCAAAGCAGCTCCTGTGAGAGCCGCTGGAGCTCGTTAATCCCTGGGGCTGGGGGTCTGCACTGACAGCCCTCAGAGGAGGAGACTTTATAAACCAGGAGCCTCAGAGCTCAGCAGAGAATAAATAAAGCCCAGAGGAAGCAAATCTTACTGGTTTTAACTGACTATCTGCCAAAAGAAGGCGATTTGGAAATGTCAGGCCTAATTTGAATTTTTTGAATAATTCATTGTGTCTTTGTAGCGGAAAGTGATTGTTTGGTCCAAAAATAGGAGACATCCCATTAAGAGGAAGAGAAATTGCAATAGACTGGTGGCCATCAAAAATAACTGGCACGTTGCTCTTCAAAGTCCTTTGTTCTGGCTGACTTGGGTGGGACCAGAGGCTGGGCTGAAACACTTGCATGTTAATGCTGTACCAGCCTCATCTTTGCAAGCAGATCTTTTATTTTGCAATTTGGGTGAAGGATAAGCCTCCAAAATGAGGATAATATATATTCTAAAATAACAAAGTTAGACCAAATTTCGATAGGCTAACGGGGTATTTCACTGTATCAAGTGAAAATAAAATAACCTGAACTGAGAAAACAATTTGTGACAATAGTGTGCTCATCTGGAGGGAATGGCTGCAGGCTGATTAGGGTTTCCTTCGAGGGTGTCTTTAATGAAAATTACTCCCAGCATTTGGGAAAAATAAAATGAAAAAAGTAACTTGAATCATTTCAGATGCACTTTAGTATTCAGCATCTGAAATGCAAATTTATGCATAATTGTGTTTGGACAACTACATGAGATTGCTGCTGTAGATGCTTTGAACCCTCACAGGAGGCTCTGACATTATGCTTGGATGCACAGGTTTTAAAAATTGCTTTTCTCAAGCCTTGCTGAGAATTACATTTGCTAATTCATTTGTTTCCTGAAAGTAAAACTAGACATGATATATGATCAGGGGGTTATGTCTTTAAATCAATTTGACTGCTTGCACACATTTTGCAAGATTTTCTCCCATGTTAAAACCCTTCCAGGAGTGCAAAATTCTCCTGTCTCAGTGTCCCGCTGTGGCCAGTGCAGGACTTTGCTCCTCAGACTATTTTTAGTTCCTCTATGGTCTTGTCATGGCTTTAGACCATTGATACTTCCTTTCCATGTCCAATTTCTCCTAAGATGGGAGATGGTGACCCACAGGGTATGAACAAAGAAGGAATTGCAATGGTGCTTCAGGGTCTGTGGCCAGTGTTCAATAACAAAGTCATGACAACTGCCCTGATGGGGTCAGACCATCCTGACAGGCTGGAGAAGGTCCCTGCCAGCCCCTCTGATCTTCTGGAGGCTGAGCTTTGATGTTGGATCAGGAAATTGTCTCCGAGTGTGTTATGGAGAAAATGAAACACAGGTGCCCAAGAGGAAACCCCTGGGGTTTGCACTGCCTTGTGTGTCTGTCACTTCATGGCAAGTGCCAACATGAGCCATCTCTCATTTGTGTTGGACCCTTGTGCCTGGAGTTACCCAGGACTTCAAAGCCCTTTGACCACATGATCCATCATTTTGAGATTCCCCACAGTTGTAAAATCATTGATTAGAAATCATGAGGAGGCAGAGACTCCCCTGGGATGGCACAGGTGAGGTGTGTTTTGAAAGGTGGTTGCAGTTGTTCCTCATGTTTTAGTACTAACTGCAAATATTCCTACTTCCACCTTTTCATTTAACCTCATTTGTTTCTTTTGGCTTCAAAGACCTTAAACTCTTTGTACTCATGATTTTCTCTATCCACCATAATCTGTTCTCCTTGGGGAAACCCAGCAGGTTCAGATGGTGTGGCAGAGGTTTAATCATGCCTTGTACCAGTCCCTCCTGATGAGACAGGAACATTTCCCAGGGAAATCCACAGACCTTGGGAGAGAGGAGGAATCTGATTAGAGATCCCAGGGCTGCAGCATCTTCCAGGCATGGGGCAGTGCAAAAGTCCTCTGAGCTCCCATTGGAATTGGTGGGTGCTGGGGACTTCCCCTTGAAGTCCTGCCCTTGCTTATTGCCAGACAAGATGGATTTTATTGTGGATGTTTAGAATTTTTCACAGGAACAGAAAAAGAGGAAAAAAAATAATAATGAGAAAAATATGAAGAAGAAGACGATGATGAAGACGAAGGAGAAGAATAAAAAGATGAAGAAGGAGAAGAAGAAAAGGAGGAGAAGAAAAGAAGGAGAAGAAGAAAAAGAAGAAAAAGATGATGAAGAAGAAAAGAATCAGCATAAGAAGAAGAAGAAAAATATGAAGAAGGAGAAGAAGAAAAGAAGAAGAAGGAGGAGGAGAAGATGAAGAAGAAAAAGAAGAAGAAGAAAAAGGAGGAGAAGAAGAAGAAGAAAAGAAAAAGAAAAAGGGGGGGGAAAAGAGAAAAAAATAGGGTTGTAAGTCAAGTTCTAAAAAACCAGAAGTGCTTGAATGGACATTTCCAAGGCCTGAATTCAGCTGACAGTCCTCTTTGCTCCTACACAACAGTGTATGGGGCAGGTGTGTGTCCAAAGCCCTTGTTGAAGTTGTCACCCAGCAGCTCCCAGGGCTGTGGTTGGTTCAGGGCATTCCTGTCCTGGACACTTGTCTGCCAAGGTGGAGGCTATGGGCTCTTTGTAGAAGGACTTGCTGACCCCAGAGCAAGCCTGGTTTGCCCTAAAGAGACTGGAGAGAGGTGGGGATCAGGTTCTTCTCCCAGCAAACAAGGGACAGGACAAGAGGAAACAGCCTCAAGCTGCACCAGGGAAGGTTTAGATTGAATATTAGGGAAAATTTCTTCATGGAAGGGGTTGTAAAGCCCTGGCACAGCTGCCCAAGGCAGTTGTGGAGTCACCATCCCTGGGAGTGTTCAAAAAACATGTGGATGTGGCACTTGAGGACGTAGTTTAGTGGTGAACATGGTGGTGGTGGGTTGATGGTTGGACTTGGTGATCTTAATCTTTAAATCTTTAATCTTTAAATCTTTAATCTTTAAATCTTTAATCTTTAAATCTTTAAAACTTTAAATCTTTAAATCTTTAAATCTTTAATCTTTAAATCTTTCGAGTTTTAACAATTCCATGATTCTGTGGTTCTAAGCCTCGATCACTCCATGCAGAGCTCCACTTGTTGGTGTTGGATGCACCACGTTCCATTGCCCAGGGCACCCTCCTGTGTCCCATGCTCTGGTGGGTGTCCAGCTGTGACCTTGTCTGGAGCCTGGCAGTGGTGCCTGCAGGTCAGAGCCCTGCAGGGCATGGTCAGCCCAGGAACAAACTGCAAAGATTTGGAACTGCTGGGTCTGCCAAGAATTGCTAAATGTGTGTGGGGGTGAGGTGCTTTGAGCAGATTTCAACTTTTGCTAAAGCTTTCTGGATTTTTGTGGCCCCAGTACAGGGCACCTCTGCTGACCTCATGGCTGGAGGCACTGACACCCTGGGAAAGAACAGCTGGAATTTTTTAATGTGAATAGACTGACCCAATTCCCTCACCCTTGTTCTCAGCAATGGCTCAACTGATTTCAGTTGATCTTTCCAAAAACACTCAGCCTGAGGCAAAGAGAAACTGTAAGTCACATAAACTCTGGTGAAATGATAAGAGGATAAAAGGAAGTTTTTATAATGGAAACCAGTGATCACTCCTGATCATTATCTGATCATTCCATACAGGGGAAGCTGAGCCTGTGTTTGCGGGTTTTTTATTTGCAGCCTTGCTTGGTTTGAGTGGGGCAGAATCACAGATTAGTTGTTCAGGATATTGTCTAGTCCAACCCCATCCCCAAAACAGGGACAGGTTATCTGGGACCCACTCCAGTTGGGTTTGGAAATTTCCAAGGATGGAGACTCAGAGCCTCTCTGGATAACCTGTTCCAGTGTTCAGCCACCCTGACATTGTATTTTGATGGAATGTCCTGTATTTCAAATGGTTCCCATTGCCTCATGTCCTGTCACTGGACACCCCTGAGAAGAGTCTGGTTCCATGTTCTTTGCTTCCTGCCATCAGATGTTCATAGGCATTGAGAACCCCCCTGAGCCACCTCTCCCTGGGGCTGAGCAATCCTCAGCACTGGTCCCAGCACAGCAGACGTGGCCTCACCAGTGCCATGACAAGGACATGGTCTCCAACCTATCCCAGGCTCAGAGAGGCTCCAGGCACTGCCTGCAGTCCCAGGCACAGCCCCTGTCAGCAGCTTGGCCTGAGCCAAGCCTCTGTTGTGCCAGTCAGCTGCCCCAGGTAGGGACAATGACTCGTGGAGTGTCACCACCCCACCTGTACCCTGGTGAGCTCCATCTGTGTGTCCCCTGGTGCAACCTGCTGCACAACCTGCTGCAGCTCTGAACAGCCTCTCCCAGCTGTCCTTTAGCCTTGGTAACATCCAGACATCTCTCATCTAGATTTCATAAGATTTCAGCTGAATACAGCAAGAATTTTCTTAATTTTAGTCTCTCAGGCCATGGGAACCCTCTGCAGAGCACCACGAGTTCAAGAGGGATGTGTGGTTGATGTGCAGAACCCCTCTTTGGCCAGGCAATGATGTTCCAGCTCTTCTGCCTGAACAAAAGTGATCCAGGTTTCTAAATGCTTTAAAACTAATTACTTGCTGCATAAAGGATAAGTCAAACCTTTCTCTTTATCTCACTTGGCTGAATCATATCTTACTTTGTTGTGTATTTCCCTGCTGTGGAAGGAACTGTGATTACATTTGCAGACAACACATGAAGTTAAAAAGAAAACCTTGCACTGCCAAAGCAATAGATGAGGAGAGGAGGGAGAGGAAGTGGAGGAGAGGAGGGGAGAGGACTTGACTTAACAAACATTTGGACAATTTTGGAGTAGATCATCAGAGACTCCAGTGTCCTGCCCTGGCAGTGAATGAGAACACTTTTGAACCTTTGAAAACTGGCTCTAACAAATCTTCAGTCCACAAGTCCAAACAGAAGAAAAAAGGGGCCAACCGAGGGACACCCCTTTCACTGTCCCACAGCTTCTCCTCCCAGTAGTGTGTTTACAGCAGGGAAGATGAGGATGCAGGAATGTGCAACAGAAGGTGTTCAGGAAAGCCCCAAACTCTTGAAGCCCTTCACAGTCCATGACCACCAGTGACTGTGTGGGGTGAGCTGCTGTTCCTCATGTCCCAGCCCAGCTTCTGCTTGAACAGCCTTTGCTGAACAGTTATCAGTGCTAATTGTGCCCTTTCTCACACAGGGAGAGCTGACCATGACCAGTGACATGGAGAGCCTGCAGAATGCCCTCTTCTTGGACATGGTGCCCGAGTCCTGGGGAAGGAAGTCCTACCCTTCCACAGCCAGCCTGGGTATGTGGTTCACTGACCTCCTCGCTCGCATCAACGAGCTGGACACCTGGACTGGAGATTTCTCCCTGCCCTGCACGGTGTGGCTTGGGGGGTTCTTCAACCCCCAGTCCATCCTGACAGCCATCATGCAGACCACGGCCAGGAAGAACAAGTGGCCTTTGGACAGGATGGCCCTGCAGTGTGATGTGACAAAGAAGAGCAGAGAGGATTTTGCCAGCCCCCCTCGGGAAGGGGCCTATGTCCATGGCCTGTTCATGGAAGGAGCACGCTGGGATGCACAGGTGAGCTCACCAAGGCTCTTGGGTTGGGAGGGAAGCCATGGATGTCATGTCCTTATTCCTTGGTGCTGCACTCAGGAAACTTCTCAGCCTGGACAGGCTCTCATCTGAAATAGTCATCTGAGCTGCCTCTTCAGGAAAGACAGATGGGAGATCTGGGCCATCTGAGGCCTCCTGAGATCAGAGGAATCACCCTTTGGAGCTCAGCTCCATGGCTGTGAAGGGAGTCCAGGGTGCTCAGCTTGGACTGACACATCCAGTGTGTCCCAGGTGAATCTCACTGACTGAACTGTGCTCAGTACTCGAGGTCCTGCTACAGACAGACACATGGGGTCCTGGCAGAGCTGCACTGTCCCCACACCTTCACATGGTGTGATTTCACTGCTGCCTCCAAAAGTGACAGATTTTTTGGGGGCACTGCTCTGTTGCCTGTTTGGCAGCAGTGGGGAGAGAGGAGAGGACTCTGCTTTCCTACGTGCTCACATCCTCAGGGCTGGATGGATGGGATGTGCCACACCCAGCGCACTGTGCTTCCATTGTCAGGTGCTGCAGGATGTGACCAAAAATTAATCATATTCTTTATCCATTCCCTTAAATAAAGCTTGATGAAGGTCTAACCTGGATAGTCCACGTGGACTCAGGCTGTTGACTCAGGATGGGGGGTGGGCTGACCCTGGACAAGCAGAAACAGTGAGTGTCCCTTGCTCTTCTTTCCCCCTCTGGGTGAGAGGGACACCTTTCAGCTGGAGCACAACCTCAGGCAGCCAAGATGAGGACCATACCTACCCCTTGGGCACTTACTGTTCCTACCTGTGGAGCTCTGGCATCCTCTTGGAGCATCATCCCAAGGAGCACAGCTCTCCCTGTGAGTCCTTCTGACAGTTGTCAGCTGCAGGAGCACAGCCTGCAGAGCCAGAGCCCTCAGACTGACAATTCCCACTGGGTCTGGTTCTATGAGTTGCCTGGCCCGTGGGGCTGTGATTCCCAGTTTGTTCTGTGCGTGGGAATTCAAGGACAGTGGTTCCTGCAGCTCTTCCTGTGCTCTGCTGCTGCTGCCAGGGATCTGTGAGAGAGAGAACACTGACCAAAGTGGGTCACCCAAAACCTTCTGATCTGTGTCAAGTTTACCCTCTCACAAGAAGAGGCTTTTATGTCAGACACAGCTCTTTACCCAGAGCCAGCTCTTAAGACTCCAAGTCTTAACCTCGAAGATCCCACTTTATCTGCTGTGGGACCTGGTGGGTGGCTGCTGAGGAGCCTGTTAGATCCTGAATCCCAGCCTGACCTTGCAATTCACGTCCAACACTCACTACTTATTTGTCATCTCCCTCTCTGCAATGGTTTGCCTTGAAGGACAGGAAATTAAGCAAATCTTTGACCTCACTGAGTGATGCCATCCAGTGCATTTGATCACAAACCCTTGGGAAGGTCGAACTTCCCGGCCCTTTTTCACTCTGGAAATGGGTTGACATGTACACTGGGTCTGGAAAGCCACAGGCAGTCAGGAACATGGGCAAAGGCTCTGTCAGGGGATTGCAGTGAAGGTCTCGTGTGGGTGTCATGTCAGATCCCCTCCATGGTTTTGCTCTGCTCCCAGCAGAGCTCCCAGCAGCAGAACAGGGACCAACCAGCCCAGTCTGTTTCCCAGCCCTGGTCCCACAGTTCCCTGACTATTCCCTTCTCTAAGTCTGTGGTGTGGCTGCCACACATAGCCCCTTGGAGTCACAGCCCTCAGCACAGGGAGCACTGCATTTCAGCTGCCCTCAAACCCTGACATCTGACAGGTACAAACCAACTGGACACAACACAACAGAGAAAGTTTAAAAAAATTCCTGGTCGTGCATATCAAATAATCCTTTTTAAAAAATTCCAGTGACTGGTGTTACATTTTCCTTTACCATCCTTGCCACCATTACTAGAACTGAGTTCTGCCCAGGTTTTGCCCAGATTTTACCCAGTGCCAGTCAGGGCTGGAAGGGAAGAGTGAGAAGTTTTGGTGGTGCAAAGCCAGAAATCTTTTGGGAAACATGTGGCTTCTCCCCTCTGCCTCCCCCTAATAACTCATCCAGGTGATTGCATTCAGCAATGAGCTTTGTCTGCAGGGACCATCCCAGCCCCAGGAACTGTGTTTTTCTGATTCCATTTTCCTTGTGATTGAAAGATACTGAGCAAATACCTTTATGGAACCATTCATAATCTCTGGTATCATGCTTCAATTTATTTCAGAAAGGAAAAGGATATTTTCATGGGTTGCTGCTCACACTGAAATATCATTTCCACTGAGTGGAACTATTCATTTCACCTATAATCCAGTGAGCACCAGTATATTAATGGATGCAGGACTTTTAAAACAGGTGCACAGCTCTTTTGGGTTGTATACTCCTTCCAAATTAATCCTCTGATAAAAATGGCAGGCCTTATTTAGAAGCATCCTCTGGGGAACACCTCCACTCTTAAAAGAATATTTCACATTTAGGTTGTGCCTCCAAAAAAGGAAAAAGTCCCTCTATGTTCTGCTACACACATTTTTCTATTTATTTAAACATTTATATTTGCCCTTGGGTGTCTTAAATTTATAAAACATTCATTACAAACCAGCAGGCAGCTATTAAATGAAATGAAACTAAGCAGATTATTTTGGGTGCAAATGATGTGTTGCTGCAGCCCTGTTCAAGTCAGTGACACTCAGTGAGAGATGCTTCCACTGGGGACACTCTGAGACATTTTATCTCAAGCCAGGGGAGCCTTGCTGACTGATTCCTGGCTTTCCTGCTCCCAGCAATGGCCAGTTTGATGCCAAGAATGTGCCCTGCAACTCCCCAAGGGGAGAGGTGGCTTTTACACTACATGTGGCAAGTGAAGCCTTGCCAGGTACAGACAACACAGCCCCTTGTCATGGAACCATGGAGTCATGGAATGGGTTGGGTTGGAAGGGACCTTAAAGCTCATCTAATGGGCAGGGACACCTTCCATTATCCCAGGTTGCTCCAAGCCCCGTCCAACCTGGCCTTGGACACTTCCAGGGATGGGGCAGCCACAGCTTCTCTGGGCAACCTGTGCCAGGGCCTCCCCACCCTCACAGGGAACAATTTCTTCTCATTCCCCTGGTCCAGTTGAAGCCACAAACCCCATCACTCTCTGTACCCTCTTTGGGGTGATGTTTCTGCTGCTCCTCTGCTGGTCACCAACCCCTCCCCCCTGCAAACAGGTTCCAGTGTCCCAAAGGCAGCCGAGCTGTGCTGGGGTCCTTGGGCCAACTGACCCCAATGGGCTGTGCTGGGAGGGCCCCTGTGCTGGTGAACCTCAGTGTGCACAGAGTGTGAGGGGTGTTGGGTGTTGTCTCACTGGGTCTGGAGTTGGGCCCATCATTCCCCAGCCCTGCCTCGTGACAGCTGGTTTGTGTCTTCAGGCCCATCAACATGTTCCCTCTCAGTGGCCTGTTGGGAAGCCAGGACAAGCAGAAAGGGCTTTGTGAGGATCTGAGGCCTGAGCTCCCCGAGCTTTGCACCACGAAAAGCTGTGCCAGTAGTCAGGAAAAATTGCTTTCAGAGTAGAACTGATTTCTGATCATAAGAGCGATAAAAAATGCAAATGCAAATCAGCCCAGACATAACAAAATGATGTGTTACATGGAGGTACCTCAGGAAGTTTTCAACTCTTGGTAACCCAGAAACAGGTAGAATATCTCTTGGAAATTTGATTTGAAGCAGTCCAAGCAGTTAAAAAAAAAAAAAAGAGAACTGATCAAAATCCAGTCTCAGAACTGAAAGATGTAGATTTCAAAAGAGTGCATAACAATGTTTAATAAATAGCTACTTTGCAAGGTTTTATAAGAATTATTTAATGTTTGTTCAGCACGTTGAAAATATAAAATCCTAAATGAGAGCTGGATTTATCACAGTTCAGTATAACAGATGGCATTAGTACAATTAAACTGAGGTGTGTGGCAAGAGGGATTATTTTTCTTCATTCATTTGCAGAGCTAAATAAACTACTGGAGAGGCTGAACCTCATTCCACAGCCCTGATGTAAGAGCACTGGAAATAATAATGATATGTGAGGGTCAGCTGCAGAGAGAGGCTGTTTCTCTAGCACTGAAAAGCTTTGTTTCTGTTTCTCTATTTGTTTTCATTTGGTCTCTCTAACCTCCATTAACAATTTTGCAGCTCCCTGGAAATGGATTGATGTGTAGGGCATTTTACTGTCAGAAAGGGAGACAGAAGATCCCAGAGAAACCCAAATGAGAGAAACAAGCTGTTGATTTCTTGCCCTGGCAGAGTACTGTCTTTGTCCTGTGTTGGGCAGCCTGGGCAGGGCATTGCTCTGAAGGGGATATTTAGTGACAATATTCCCTCAGGAACAGACCTGTTGAATCCTCCTTGTTGGTGTGAGCACCTGTGAGAGGGGAAACCAGTCTGTGGTGCCTTTTGGGGCCACACAAACCACTGTGTGCGTTTCATTTCCCAGCCAAGTGCTCGATTTTGGTGGTGGGATGGAACCTCACTTGGTGACTTTTAGTGAGTGTTGTTCTCCATCCCCAGCCCCGTTCAGGTGCCCACCATTGCTCCTGCCACATGCAACACTTCCCACGAGGGGAGTCTGGTCTGGCAAAACCTTGAGAAATAGCTGCATGAGAATAATCCCAGAATCCCAAAATCCTTGAGGTTGGAAAAGCCCTCCCAGCCCATGGAGTCCCCCCTGTGCCTGATCCCCCCCTTGTCCCCCAGCCCAGAGCACTGAGTGCCACGGCCAGGCCTTCCTGGGACACCTCCAGGGCTGGGCACTCCAAACCTCCCTGGGCAGCCCCTGCCAAGGCCTCACCACCCTTTGCAGGAAGAAATTCCTTCTGATATCCAGCCTGACCCTCCCCTGGCACAGCTGAGGCTGTGTCCTCTCATCCTGTCCCTTGTTGCCTGGCAATAGGACAAGAGGAAATGGCCTCAAGCTGCACCACAGTAGAAGCCAGAACAAGAGAAGTGAAGACTTTGCCCATAATGTAGCTGGACAGAGCCAAGAACGTTGTTCCCCCACAAAGTCCTGCTCAGATGTGTGTGGGTCTGAGCACCTGAGGGGAGGCAGGCTCTGTACCCTTGAGATAACCGGCACTGAGAGAGGCTCATGGTGAGACAGGGCAGGTGTTGGATCCAGACCCTCCTTCCCTCAGACTCATCCAGCCCCTTGAGCTCAGAAAAGCTGTTTGCACTTCCCCAGTAAGACCAACCTGTATAAAAATCACAGAAGATGATGCTGTGATGGAGCAGCTGATGGACACCTTGGAACTCTAACTGAGCTTTGTCTCCTTTCCTTTGCAGGCCGGGCTGATCACCGATGCCAGGCTCAAAGAGCTCACCCCAGCCATGCCTGTCCTGTTCATCAGGGCCATCCCTGCTGACAAACAGGACACCAGGGCCATGTACCCATGTCCTCTGTACAAAACACGCCAGAGAGGCCCAACTTACGTGTGGACTTTCAACCTTAAAACCAAGGACAACCCTACCAAGTGGGTGCTGGCTGGTGTGGCCCTGCTGCTGCAGGTCTAGGGGCACCCCCACACCTCTCATTTGCAAATCCCAACATTGCCTTCCTCAGGCAATTTAAACAATTAAATGCTGAGGTTTAGCCCAAGCTCCATCTCTCCAATGGACTCCCCAGGACTCTCTCTGAGCACTGGAGATATGGCCATAACAGAGCCTGTGAGAGGTGACAGAGGTGCAGAGGGACACGTGGACCAGGCTCATGGCTGCTGTAAACCCAGATCCTGTAATTCCTACCCTGCTGCACTGGAGCACTGGAAGATCCCAGCCTGCAGCCTGATAATCCACACTCAGAGGTGTGAAATATCTTAATCTAAATCTAGTTTTTATTTCTATTTTATATTCCAAAGTAGTTTTAAAATCAGTGGACTTTTCCAAAACACTCAGATAGTCCAGTGACTTGTGAAATTCTCCAGACCTTGTATTTTTTCTCTGTGTTTCTTTCCCATGTGTGTGATGTTGAAAGCTGGGAGGTGAGCAGATGTTGTGGTTATAAACTGTTTCTTGCTAACTTTCTAAATTTTAGAAACACTGAAAATAGTGGTAATATCCAATGTGCTTAATGGAATCAACTGTAAAATAGAGCACAGGCGTTATTTAAGAGAATTTTTCGTGGTCATAGAGACTTACTGTGTCTGGCTGAGCTGGAGCTCATTTCCCCACAGCAGCCCTCACAGTGCTGTGCTGTGCACTGGTAGCCAGAAGGGTGTTGCTAACACCCCAGTGTTTTGGCTGCTGCTGAGCACAGCACCAGCACTGTAACACTCCCTCCTCAATGAAAGGAAGATCTTGGGAAGGGACACAGCCGGGCCAGCTGATCCAAACGGAGCAAAGGGATATTCCAGACCATGTGATGTCAGCTCAGATATAAAAGCTGAGGCAAGGAGCAGGAAGGGGGGCATTCATTGTGTCCAATGGCTGAGGAATCATCATGTGTACCCAAGCCCTGCTTCTGGGGAGGGGCCGCCCATCACTGCTCATGGGAAGTAGAGAATAAACCCTGTTATCTTTCGCTTTTACACACGCAAGCTTCTGCTTTACTTTTGGCTTTAAATAAACTGCCTTATCCCAACCCATGAGTTGGTTTTTTTTCCACCTTACTCTCTTCCCTGTCCCACTGGGAAGGGGAGTGATAGAGTGGCTGGGTGGGTTCCAGGTGTTCAGCCAAGGTGAACCCTCCACAGTCCTTTCTGGTGCCCAATGTGGGATGAGATAAAGGCAGTTTTATATATATATAAATATATATATATATATACATATATATATGTACATATATATATGTATATATACATATATATATATATTGCATGCTATAGTGAGGAGGAGGACGAAGAAGAAGGAGAAGAAGTAGAAGGAGGAGACAGGGCAGATAAGAAAGCTGGTTCTTCAACAAAGGAAGTCAGACAGCTCAAACAGGAAGCCGAGGTTACCTGGTCCCTGACCTCATCAGAACTCTGGGACTTATGGAAAGATTCCAGCTGCCAGCCCAGTGAATGGATTCCTGCCCGGCTGCCTCGATGCTGGGACAACAGGGCTGATAGTCAACAACTGGAAGGTCATGAAGCTCAGCTGGGATCCCTTGCCAGAGATCACCAAATTGAAACAGGAATTGGAAAGGAGAGAACAATTTGCAGTGTTTGGAGACGGCTCCTCTCAAGTGTGATGGAAAGGTATCCATTCAAGGAAGATCTAATGAGCTCCCCGAGAAAGTGGGGCCACTGCAGATGAAAGTATCCAGTACTGGAGAGAATTAGCAGTGCTGGAAATCATTTGTAGTAACCTAAGAAGGGATGACACCCCCAAAGACCCAGAGGATGTTCATTGCATGATGGCCATGTGGAGGAAGGTGGTTCAAAGCACCCTTGAGTCATATTCTAACAGTCAGGTAACATTATATTACCCACACACAGATCCACCAACTGTAGAGGATGCTCACGGGAAGTAGAGAATAAACCCTGTTATCTTTCACTTTGCTTTAGCGCGTGCAAGCTTCTGCTTTACTTTTGGCTTTAAATAAACTGCCTTATCCCGACCCACGAGTGGTTTTTCCACCTTACTCTCTCCCCTGTCTGGCTGGAAAGGGGAGTGATAGAGTGGCTGGGTGGGCTCCAGGTGTCCAGCCAAGGTCAACCCACCATGCTAATAAAACTCATTATTCCCGGACTAGTCTCTAGAAGTTGCCTGTAGGCCTGTGCCACGTCTTTAATCACAGCACAGAGAGCAAACAGGAGGTCAGGTGGGAGGAACAAACCTACCTGGGTATTTAATCCTGACTGGGTGGCTGAGAACTGATGTGTTCCCAGAGCAGAGCTGGGTGTGCAGATGGCAGTGAGCCAGACACACAGAGCATCGCTCTGGACTGCAGGGGCTGAGCCCTGGGAGTTGGGAATCACAGAATCCCAGAATATGCTGGGTTGGAAGGACCCACAAGGATCATCGAGGCCAACCCTCAGCCCTGCACAGGCCCATCCCCAACAGTCACCCCCTGTGCCCCAGAGGATCAGCCAAACCCTCCTGCAGCTCTGGCAGCCTTGGGGCTGTGCCCACTGCCCTGGGGAGCCTGGGCAGTGCCCAACCAGCCTCTGGGGGAAGAACCTTTGGCTGAGATCCAACCTGAGCCTGCCCTGACACAGCTCCAGCCATTCCCTGGCTGCTGTCCCTGGTCCCCCCAGAGCAGAGCTCAGCCCCTGCCCCTCCTCTGCCCCTCCTGAGGAATTTGTCCCCTCTGAGCTCTGCTGTGCTCCATCTCTTGCAGGGCCTGGAAGTTCCATCCACTTATGGCTTTACCTGTTAAACTGCCTTTACCTCAACCCACGAGTTTCTTTATCTCAACCCACCAGTTTTCATAATTTTGCCCTTTTGCCTCACTCCATCCCTGTGGGAGGGAGGGAGCCAGGGAGTGTGTGGGGCTTGGCTGCTACTGGGGTTAAACCAGTGTGTCTGTGGGCAGGGTTTGGTCTCTCAGAGCTTCATATCAAACTGAGCAGCTTCATGGATGGCCTCAGCACACACTGGAGAAGACATGGTCAGCTCTCTGCCAGTGCAGGGTATCAGCTTCCCTCCCACTGAGAGTCCTGCAGGAGGGTAATGTCCTCAGGCCTTGCAGGAGGTCCACAGGAACTCCCTTGCTCTGAGCAGCACAGCAGCTCTTCCTGCAGGAATGAGAAGATACAAAATCCTTGGGTTTGCAGTCCCGGAGAATGGCAAAGTTCTGGATGAAGGGAAGGTGGGAAAACTCTCTGGTAAGAACTCTGTTTAATTGCCAGGAAGTGTCTCCAAGGTACAGCCCCAAAAATTAATGATGAAGAAGTTAGTTGTGGCTTAGCAAAAGCCATCTGCAAATATCTAAAGCAACGGAGAGAGCTGGTTTAAGCTGCCTATTTTAAAATGCCTCTAACCCGTAAATGAGAGTCTGTGGACTATCCCACTTAATGAGTACCTGGCTAGAAGAGGTCTGCTAGCTGGGGAAAGCTATCCTATTAAATTAAATCCCTCACAGTTTGAATTAAAACCTGCCAATTAGATGTGTAATGTACACTGGTCACTTCCCACGGCTTTGCAAAGTTGGGCACATTAAATTCTCTGTGGATTTCACCATTCAGGAGGTTCAGTTGCATAAACAGAGCACGGTTGAATTAAACACAGAAAAGCAGAACCAGAATGTAGAGTAAGTGCATCGTGCTCCAGATAATCCATCCTGCTGGATTAGTCCTTCTTAGGTATTTCTTGAATATTTCTTTACCATGGGGGACCTTCTCACTCTCTACAACCACCTGACAGGAGGGGGAGCTGGGGTGGGTTGGGCTCTGCTTCCCAGGAACAAGGGACAGGATGAGAGGAAATGGACTTAAATTGCACCAGGGGATGGTCAGGTTGGACATCAGGAGGAATTTCTCCCTAGAAAGGGTGGTCAGGCCTTGGCAGGGGCTGCCCAGGGAGGTTTGGAGTGCCCAGGCCTGGAGGTGTCCCAGGAAGGCCTGGCCATGGCACTCAGTGCTCTGGGCTGGGGGACAAGGTGGGCATTGGGCACAGGGGGGACTCCATGGGCTGAGAGGGCTTTTCCAACCTCAGGGATTCTCTGTGTGATTCTGTGATCCTCAGTGCTCTGTTTGTGGGATTTCCTGCCATTCTGGAGAGTGTTACTATCATAAATTTCAGGCTGCCTCTCTTTCAAAACCTTTCCTCCTTTTTCCAGCACACCAGGGCCTCTCTCTGCTCACTGTTGCCCCTCAGACCTACAGGAAAGGAGAAGCTCAGTAACTCCCCAGGCACTCCCTGCTCTTTACAGAGCCACAGCCTGGGCTGTTCTCTTGCCAGCTGAACAAGAATGGGCTGTTGACAACAAAATTAATCGGATTGTCTTATTTATTATATACATCTCCCTGCATAATTCACCAGTTGGGCAGGCAGGGGAGTGGGGAGATATTTATAGATACTAGAAATGTCATCAGGGTGTTCATTCCTCATCCTTTGAAAATCGTCACAGGAGACTTGGCTGCAAAATGCTACAAGAGGATGGTGAATAATTTGGTGCTTTAGGGGGTGAAAAAAACATTTGACAGGTGTGAGATATTTCAGCCATACCTGCCCAAAGCAGGCCATTAAATCCAGCTGCCCAGGCTGGTCACTGGGAGCAGTGCATTGGCAAAGGTCACCATTGTCTGTCCCTGAGCTCTTGGAAGCAGCTGCCCACTTGGCATTGCCAGTGTGCACCTTCCTGCCCACCCTGCCCTGCCTGGAGTGGAGAGACTGGCCAGGGCCCCATCCCAGGAGCTGGCACAGCTGGTGCTGAGGGCTGAGCACTTTGGGTAACCTTGGGGCACATCTGAGGTTGGGCTGCAGCAGGGCAGGGGTTTGGGCAGTGCCAGCAGGGTGGGCAATAGGGCAGGGGGTCAGGTGGGACCCCACCTGTGCTGCCTCCAACTCCGAGGTCCCCAGCACAGGAAACATGGATCTCTTGGAGCGAGGCCAGAGGATGGAGCAGCTCTGCTGGGAGGAAAGGCTGAGAGTGTGGGGATTGTTCAACCTGGAGGAGAAAAGCTCTGGGGGGACCTAATTAAGGCCAGTGCCCAACCACCCTCTGGGGGAAGAATCATTTCCTACAAAAATCCAGCCTAGCCTTCCCCTGCTGGGGAGCAGAGATTGGAGCTGCCCCTCCCTGCCCAGGGGATTCCAGACTGGCTCAGCCTTTCTGGATCTCCACGGGGTTGCTTTGGGCCTGACTCCTCAAAAGGTCTGTGGGCAACTAGTTAACTCCAGATTGGTGGCATTTTCCAAAGAGATGAAAGTGAAAGAAGGAAAATTGTGCTCTTGGACACTTAATGTCACGGAAAATTGACTGAACTCTCCTGGGATAGAAAAGTGTCTTTTCCACAGCCTGGGAGTGTTTTACCTGCTGCAAATTATAATTGACAGAAGAGCACAGTTCAAAGTAGAGTCTTCACAAATGCTTTGGAATGGTGTCCCATATTTGGGGGTTAAGCAGCTCCATTCTGCTGCAGCTGTTGCTCACAGAGCAAAGGAAAATGAGGACGACATATAAAAGCAGAGCCTGGTTCATGGGCAGTAGATTGGGCCCACTGAAGCAAAGTAATTGCAGCTATAATTGGGCACTAGTGATGCCCAGGGATGCAAATTCTGCCTGTGTCACTGCTCAAGTATTTACAGCACAAAACTTGCTGCAATGTATCAGCTGGATGCGTTCACTTTATAAAACAGCATTAATATATTTAATTAGCAATGGCTTATTAGACTCATGTCTGTTATTATGCATTGTTTTTTGAATGACTGTAATTGCCCAAACCAATCTACAAATGTATTTACCTTGTTAATGGCTGTGAACCTCATTTTAAAAGGTTTTGGACTGTGGAAGTTGTTCATGGAGTCATAAGCAGCCCTTGTAATTGGAGTGCTGGGGTGGCTGTTAGTGCAGAAGGGTGGTTTGAGGCTGTAAACACACAGTCTGAAGGGCTTGAAAGCCACTTACCTGTGTGCAAACTTTAGGATTCACTTCAAGTTCACTTTTACAACATTCGTTTTGATTAAAAGCCGTGAGGCAAAACCCCGAGTTCAGTGTCTTGGTTTAATGTTTCCAAGGGTCTGTCAGGAGCTGGGATGGGGGGAGATGTCAGCTGGGATAGTCTAGGGCCTGTAGCTCTTCCAGCTCCTGGGAAGGGCTCTTTCAGGTTCTCCAGGCTCACTGTTGAAAATGCTGCCTTGGAAAAATCAGAATATTTGTGGGATTGAGCTTTGATGAAAGCTACACAGGAAAAGCAGCTCATGTCCATGATGAGAGTTTTGTCCAGGTCAGCAGCCCTGGAGACCTTGGAATTCAGGGCATTTGTATGATAATCACAGCATCATTTAGGTTGGAAAAGCCCTCCCAGCCCATGGATCCCCCCTGTGCCCGATGCCCCCCTTGTCCCCCAGCCCAGAGCACTGAGTGCCACGGCCAGGCCTTCCTGGGACACCTCCAGGGCTGGGCACTCCAAACCTCCCTGGGCAGCCCCTGCCGATGTTTAACAACCCTTTCAGTAAAGAAATGGTATCACATTCCTCTCTTAGGTGCAACAGGACACTGTGGAAACTGAGGCCCACGGGGGTGACAGCAGAGGGTCAGCAGAAGGCAGGTCAGATACAGAGGGGGGGATTTGCTGTGAGGGAGGAGCTGAGTGTGCCTGGTTACATGGTCACTGTCACCATGGCTCTGAGGCTCAAAGGCAAAGGTGTGAGCTGCCGAAGTATCAGTGGGGACTCAGCCCCAGGGACTCAGGGCTGCCTGGACATGTGTCCCCACCGGGGACAGGGCCTGACAGGTTAACCCTAATCTTGGCCAGCAGCCCTGGCAGCCAATGGAGCAGCAGTGCTTTGCACTGGCAGAAGTGCAGCCAGAAGCAGAGGGGGGATTCCCCAAAACCTCAGCTGGGGTTAACCCACCTGAGGAAGTTCTCACGGGCTCAAGAGTGCAGGGGGAGACCTGCCCCAGCCATGTCTCCCTCTCTGCTCCCCCCCAGATCCTGGAGAAACCAGGGCTGCCCTGGGGCAGTGGCTTGGGAGGTGCCAGGGGGAAGGATGGGCAGGAGATGCCTGGCCCATGGACCTTAAAGGAATGACTGGAGCTGCTGATGGAGCAACATCAATGCCCTGAGCTGCTCATTATTATAATTTCTGTCCCAGGGAAGGGCTGGAGCTGTGTCAGGGCAGGCTCACGTTGGATCTCAGCCAAAGGTTCTTCCCCCAGAGGCTGGTTGGGCACTGCCCAGGCTCCCCAGGGCAGTGGGCACAGCCCCAAGGCTGCCAGAGCTCCAGGAGGGTTTGGCTGATCCTCTGGGGCACAGGGGGTGACTCTTGGGGATGGGCCTGTGCAGGGCCAGGAGTTGAACACAATGACCCTTGTAGGTCCCTTCCAGCTCAGCACATTCTGTGGTTCTGTGACTGCCCAGCACAGGCTGTGGCAGCAACACCAACGTGCCAAAACCCCTCCTGTCCCATCCCAGGTGAAGCTGTTTGGGGCTGAGCTGCCCAGGCTCTCTGAATGCATCACAGCCTTTCACTCTTCCAGTCCCCCCCTGTGCCACCACCATCCCACCAGGAACACACCTGGCACCAGGTGTCTGAGCCACCCTCCCTGAGTGCCCCTGACTGGGGACCAGCTCTGCAAGGGGCAGGGGGAGGCCCTAAAGAGGGAGATGTTTGCCATGCACAGCTCAGCTTGACTTTTGGAGGAGCTGGGGACTCCTGAGGCTCAGGGCATTGATGTTGACACGCACATTTTTTGGGAAAAACCAAGGGCATTGTCTCTGTGCCTCCTTTAACATCTCTGTGACCTTCAATGTCACCCTTCTGTGACATTGCACAGGTTCATGATCAACAATGTGTGGTTGCTTTGAATCCATTCAAAGGTTTAGCTCATAGAATCATAGAATTATGCAGATTAAGCAGAATTTACATTTTTGAGTTAAAGAGCTGCTTGAAATTGTTGATAGACAATGGCATTGGATTTTTTTACTGTTTCTGTTTCTTTGTTTTAAGCTGCAATTTCTTGAAAGTACAATCATCTTCCTTTAGCTGAAAAGTTGCAGGGCTACAGAAAAGTGAATATTTGTGGGGAAAAAGACTCAAAATGGTCAGTATTTGAAGCAGCCTGCAAAACTGCATAAAAAGTAGCAATGAACTCCTCCATAGGGAGGTCAGAACACAGCTGGATTCAGGCACTGGATGTGCTCATATCAAAACAGGGCCCCAGAAAGAAGGAGAGGTGTAGTGGAAGGGACCATAGAAACAAATGAGAATTTTTATTATTTTTAGAATTACTGAGGTTAAAAAGACCTCCAAGATCATCAAGTCCAACCTTAGTCTGGTCCATGCTGGGACCACGCTGAGAGCTTGAGATCTATCAGTGATTCACCACTAAACGAGTTTATTGCTGGCAGTTTCCTTCCATTTTTTACTGAAATGGGAGAGTCCAGCACCCCTTTGCCACTGCTGCCCCCTAACCTCACACCCCTGGGAGATCCTCCCGTCCAGGGAGCATTTCCCACTGCAGGATGCACAAAGTACAGGGAGAGGAGAGGAGAGGAGCTGCCAGGAGATATGCTGGGGGCCACAAGCAGAGAGCTGAAAGCCTCCTGAGATCCAGTTCTCACTTCCCAACACAGAAGACAGCACACAGGGAAGGAGGGAATGTGGATGTGGGGCTGATTGCAGTGGAGAAAGATGCCAGACCTGGAAATTAATTATCTGTTCTTCAAAGGGACTAAGTTCTCCAAACTAATGAGAATTATGAATAGAAAATTGTGGAAGGGGAAACAAAAAATTCTTTAAATAAAGATATTGGGAAGTAAAAAAGCCACAAGCAGAGAGGCAGCTCTGCCTAAAAGCATGGAGGGTGGATGGAGTTGGCAACTGCAAATAATGCTGAACACAGGAGAACTGCAAAGGAGAAAAGAGAGTTCTCCACAAAGCAGAACTGGAAGATGTGGGAAATTGCTCAGGAAAGCTGAGAACAGTGGAAGAAAGGCTGTACCAGGCAAAATTACAATCAGTCATGGGATTCCTTCCCAGTGGGTCGGGTCCCACATCCAAGAGTGGGGAAAACTCCTGGTGGGAATGCAGAAGGGCAGCAGTGAGTGAGGCAGATGAAGGCTGTTGGGCTTTAATGGACTTCTGGAGCTTAATGGTTCTGCTCAGCTGTGACATGGGCTTGGCCCCTGGACTGTGTGGACACAAGTCCTCCAGGGGTGACTTGTCCCCAGGCTTTATCCAAACTGTGGCACTGGGTGTAATTTCTGGGATCAGATGTGGAAAAACATCCTGGCCCTGTGTCAAGGGATGACCAAGACAGACCCAAAGTACCTCCCTCTATCTACTCCTGTTTGTTTTGGAGGAAACCCCCAGGGACCCCTGACATGTCCTCTGCTCAAATCCCTGCTTTGGACAGGTGGGCACCAGAGTCTGGTGGTCCTGATGCAAATTTTGCATGTTGGGAAACATTTTTCTGTGTTCCCTAAAGCAGGGAGTGAATCCCACCATCAGATGGAGGTGTGAATGTCTCCTGGGCTCAGTGACATGTCCATGGCTCCCCAAGGCAGCACAGCCCATTGCTCATCCAGTGCTGTTCACACCTGAATATCTGGGAATTTCCAAAGCTCCTCCATGAAAAGGCCACATGGGACGAGTAAATGAGATGAGGTGCTTAGGAGAGAACAGGAATGAAAGGCCACGTGGAATCCCTCTAAGGCTGCATTAAATGCCAGGCTTTGGGCCTTTAGAGGATGTGGGTCTTGTCAAGCAAACAAATGATGCAATTACAGGTTGGGCTGACAAAGGTAACTGCATAAACTGCAGAGACATAATGGGTTTAGTCCGCAGGAGACATTTCAGTTAATAATGCATAATATGCCAATGAAATGTTCATTTGGGGAGTGCAGTGAGTGGGTGGGGGTGGCTGCTCCCCAGGGGTCAGGAGGAAGCACTCAGCCAGGGACCATGGGCCTGCTGTGCTCTCGCAGGGGAAGGGGATCTGACCAGCGCTGGCAACACATCTGCCTGGTGGAGCTGGAAAAAGGTGTTCAGAGCACAGCACTGACCTGGGAACAGCTCTTTTCCTGTTGGGGATTCCTGAGTGCTGGGCCCTGCTCCCAGGGCTGCCCCACAGTCCATGGAGTTCAGTCAACAGCCCAACTGCAGAGCTGAGAGCTGCTCATCCCTCAGTCACAGGGCGAGTGGAGCCATTGCCTTTGCTTCTGCTCCTCATCTTTGGAGATAAGTCACCTCAGGGCAATTTCCAGGGACAGCTCCGTCCCCCTCTGGGCTGGGTGTGCTTCACTCAGTGCTCCCTGTCCTCTGCTGTAGCCCGAGGGGTGAATTAACTCCTCAGGGAAGGTGTTTCCAAGGGTAACTGTAGAACCAGTCCTGGCTCTGTTCTGAGGTCACAGAGGACACAGCAGGGCCTGGTGTTCAGCCAGCCCAGGGGTTTGCTTTGCCTGCCCACAGGTCTTTGATCCTCCCTTCGTTTGTACCATCCAGGCCACCTCCCTCCCCTGTGGCTCTCAGGAGTCATTTGTCCCCAGCTGGTTTGGTTCAGGGACATCTGGGCTCAGTCAGTGACAGCATCTGGTGCTGACCCAGGCCAGGTTGGTGGGACAGGATAAACAGGGACCTGGGCATGTGTCTGAGGACTCCTGGAGCCAAGTGTCGGGCTCCTGCACAGAGAGTGGGGACAGGAACGAGCGGCAAATTAATGAGACATTTGGTTGCCAGCTGGGATAGACTCGACTCCAGATGACCTCTGCATCTGGGAACAGTGCCAGGCAGGAGAATGGGACAATTGGGATGAACTGATGCAGATAACAATAAAAAACCTCTATTAACACTGACAAAGGAGGAGAGTGAAGAAGTGCTTTGTCAGGAGCCACCTCTTCCCCTCAGCCTCCATGTGCACAGTGAATTGTCTGGTTTGATGCTAAGTCTGTGCCTAAAGAATAAGCTGAGATTGATGTGAGACACACCAAGAGAGCTTCCTCCTCACCCTGACCAACACTCCTCACCCACCTTTGCTTATGATGAGCTGATCACAGTACGACAAGTAGGGAGGGTTCCTCCAAACACTCCTTGAGGCCCCATCTCAAATCTGTGCTAAACCCTTGCATCTCTCCATGGTGTTATACACAAGATGCATGCATAATAAATATTTATAATTATTTTAATAATGTATGGTTTCTAAGTCATCATGGCAGCCAAAAGGCTCGTACTGGGAAATCAAGATGCATCCAGTTCTTTGCTGGTAGCAGAGAACAACCCGAGACAGTGCATTGCCCACACCCATCTTCAGACTTCAGACAAGCCAGCCAGAAATGCTTTTAGTCTTGCAAGAAAGTTGCTTTACTGGTTAAACCCACAGCAGAAGAAGGTGGATTTCAGAGAGGTGGATCAGCAAGACGTGAAGAAAAGGGTGGTCCACAGAGAGACCTTGCACAGACCATCTGTACTGGAAGGAAGCAGAGTGTGTGTTGGCTGACAGACTCAGAGGAAGGTCCTGCTCAGCAGGAGAGCCTCTGGAGGTGCAGAGCTGCCAGGAAGGGGTTGAAGACCATGTGCAAAGCCCTAAGGAGGATTTTTGGTGCTTCCCCAGGTCATTGCCACACAAACACTTCGTTATCCAATTCTTTTAGATTCCATAGAAGATTAACTCAACTTTTTACCTCCACTTGCAAAGAGTGGCCAGGACAATGTGTGTTTGCATGAACAGACTCTTGGCACAGGTGGGGGGTCAGCTGGAGGTGAAACACAAACGTGTCTCTCTGCAAAGCCCGTGGGGGAGCTGAGGCTGCTGGTTCAAAATCATCCTGAGGTCTGGATGGTGTCACAGACCAGAGTTTGAGCTGCTCCAGAGAGAATGTGGTGGGTGGAACCACACCAGACCAAGGACACATCTTATCCAAAAGTAATCCTTTAAATAATTGAGAGAGGGAAAGTTCATTAGTTCAGTGGGTGCTTATTCCTCTGTCATCTTTCCTGGTAAAGATCTGCACATTTTCCCCACACTGAACATGCCTGGCTCCAGCTCCCAGACGCTGACCCCATTACCCCTCCCAGTCTATTGAGGAGCCTTTCAGAACTTGGTGTTTTTCCACATTAAGCTGCTCTGTGTTGTGAGCACATTGTCTTTCAAGTGTCTCCTCAATTAGCTAAACAGGTTGAGGTTTTAAATCCTTCACTTCAAAGTGTCCTCTCCTATCCTCAAATCATTTTTATGGCTCTTTTTTGCACTCTCTCACTTTTTATCATCCCTCTAATGCATGTGCTGGTCTCAGCCAGTCATCCCCAGGGGCTGGAGTCACCTCCCTGCCCTGGGCCCTCTCTGCTCTTGGAACATCTCAGAGCAGTGTTGGCTTTGCTGCTGCTGAGTCACATTGAGTTCCTGTGTTCCTCTGACCCCTAAATCCAGGGCAATGTTGGCACTTTTGGGATCAGCTTTGGGCACGGCTGTGTCAGCTGCAAAGCCAGACCTCTGCCAGAGCACCAGGGAGCAGAACTGAGACAGAAAAATATGTATGAGATGGAGACTGATCTTTCCTGTGCTCATCACCTTAAAAACAGTTGCTCTGGGTTTGCTCCAGGGTGCTGTTACCCCTCTGTTTGGCAGAGCAGAGTGTCCAGCAGTTCCCCCGAGGCTGGCACTGCCAGTCCTGAGCGTAGGGCAGAGCACTCACCATGCCCACACCTCCCTCCAGTGTCCTGCCTTCTGCAGGAGGACACAAACCCCAACAGCCCCAGCACAGTCACAGCCCTGCAATGCCCAGTCACCCCCTGCTCCCAGCAGGGCTCTGCTCACCCCGGGTGGGGCTGTGCTGCAGGGGCAGGAGCCAGAGAGAGGACACAGGACAGGGGGGACAATCCTGCCCTCGCCTATTTTTTCCAGATTCTTTTCCCCACCCTCTGGGGGAAGAACCTTTGGCTGAGATCCAACCTGAGCCTGCCCTGACACAGCTCCAGCCATTCCCTGGCTGCTGTCCCTGGTCCCCCAGAGCAGAGCTCAGTCCCTGCCCCTCCTCTGCCCCTGCCCAGGAAGGTGGAACTGCACTGAGGTCTCCCCTCAGTCTCCTCTTCTCCAGCTGAACACACCAAGGAGAGCAGAGTGGGAGGGTTACAGCTTGGGAGAAGGAAAGAAGGTGCCTTTTCCATGGTTTTATCCCACCTTGGTTATCACTGTGCCCTTCAGCAGTCCCAGCTGATCCTGCAGCACATCTGCCCTGCTGTTTTCCTGCAGGATTTGTGCACACACACATGGACATGCCACTGACTCTTCCCAAACCTGCTCAGCAGGGCTCTTAGTAGGTTTGTTTGGCAGAAATCAAGGAAGACCAAATGCTCTAAAGACACATTCAACTAAAGTGAAGGCACTGGATCTACACTCTCTCTGTACTGCCAGGTGAGGGGATGTGCTGGGAAGTCATGTCCTCAAACAACTCCTCCAAACACGTGGGTGCTGAGCTCCCATGATCACAGATCTGGAGAGCTTTTAGTTCCTTTGGGGGAACAGCCCAGCTCCCTGTGTGCTGCCCTGAGGTGGGAGTTATCAGTCTGCTCAGCTGTGGTGCTTTTGTAGAGCCTGTCAGCTGTACTCTGTGTGCCCTTGAGGTGACACCACATCTCCTGGGCCATCCTCAGCACTGGGTCCCACCTCCCCACACACACCAACTCGGAGGAGTTTGTGTTCTGCAACCTGTCAGTGATGTCCCTCCAGGGCTTTCCACACAGAATCCCAGAATTATTAAGATTGGAAAAGCCCTCCCAGCCCATGGAGTCCCCCCTGTGCCTGATCCCCACCTTGTCCCCCAGCCCAGAGCACTGAGTGCCACGGCCAGGCCTTCCTGGGACACCTCCAGGGCTGGGCACTCCAAACCTCCCTGGGCAGCCCCTGCCAAGGCCTGACCACCCTTTGCAGGAAGAAATTCCTGCTGATGTCCAACCTGAACCTCCCTTGAGGCCTGTTTTCTCTTGTCCTGTCACTGGTTGCCCAGGATGAGAAACTCCATTTTCTGGAGAGCTTCGGAACAGCTGGGCTTTGGAGTGCTCCTGGAAATCTGAGTCACAGCCCAGGACAAATCAGCCAGGATAAAAAACCTGTCTCCTCCACTGCAGTTGGGGAAAACTTGCTGTACCTGATCCAGCTGTGTCCAGGTGGTCTGGGCTTAGGAAGGTGTTCATCACAGCCTGAGCTTCCACATGGTGCTAGGACCATACCCACAACCATAACCATTCTGTGCCAAAATCCTTCATCCTTTGTTTAGGGCTACTCTGTTCAACACAGCCCTTCTGTGAGAGCAATGCCTACCCAGAGATCCAATTATCTGGACCACATGTGTGGCTGATGGGAAGATGTGTCCATCATGTCCTGGAGAGCAGGACAGGCGGGTCAGGCTGGGGACACGTGTGGAAGTGGTGGCTGTGTGTTGTGACCATGTAGTGTTTTGTTCACTACAACCCAAGAAGGTGGTTTTGGCTTTTGGGACAATGAGGAATTGTCTGGTGTTACATTGAGAACCTTTGAATTCCAACCCAGAAAGCCTCTAAATTGCAGTGCTCCAGAGCCCAGACAGTGACTAATGGGCTCTTCAACAGGTGCTAATTTGAATTTACCTTGGGAAAAATACGTGAAGTGGAAGGCAATTAATCAGATAATCCAACGTTTGACTAAATCCCTTCCTTGAACTCGTTGATCCGTCCAATTACCAGCTACCAGGCTGCCTTGGAAAAATACCTTCAAACCTAACAGGGTTGGGTGAAAATCAGGAATTAGCACCCCCAGTGCTCACAGCTGGGCCAATAAGGGGGGTAGCAGGTCTGTCACACCCTGACCTGGCTGGGGGAGGAGGAGGAATTGCTACTCCTGAAGGTCACTCAGCAGTGCCATGTCCCAGCCAGTGCCAGGGGACACCCAAATCTCCACAAAAATGGTCCTTCAGTGTGAGGATTCCCTACATACACATGCAATGAGTAAATCCGAGTGTACTATATTGTGAGTGAATTTATTAGAATCATGGAATCACGGGTTGGTTTGGGTTGAAATGGACCTTAAAGTTCATCTTGTTCCACCTCAGAACAGCAACCTGGCCTTGGACAATTCCTAGCAAAGTGACAGAGGGGCCCAGGAGCAGGGACATGGGTGAAGGCCACTCCCAGCTTATGCTGTCCCAGTAGGAAGCAAAAAGGAGCCATTTACGTGACTTTACAAAGCTGTGCCTTACAAAGTCAGGGCATCCCTGAGTGCTTACAAATGGTTGGAGTGAATGAGCAGAGGCCCTGCAGTCAGAGCTCTTTGGGGACAGGGCCAGGCCATATGTGGCCAGCACCCTGCAGGGCTCCTGGACAAGCTATCCAGCCAAAGAGCTCTGTCTCTAGAGCCAAATTTGCAGCCTGTGCCCCTCTGCCAGCAGACACCTGAAACACTTGGCCCCCTTTCTCTGGTTCAGTCTGCATCATCACTGACAGGCAAATCATAGAACCAGAGAGTGGTTTGGGTTGGAAGGGACCTTAAAGCTCATCCTGTTCCATCCCCTGCCATGGGCAGGGGCACCTTCCACCGTCCTGGGTTGCTCCAAGCCCCGTCCAACCTGGCCTCGAAATATCTCCAATTGTCTTCCTTGGGTTAGAAGTTGTTCCCTGCAGGTGTGAGAGAAGAGAAGGTGCAGGAGAGGGCTGCTCCAGGGGGCTGGCCTTGAATACCAAGCAGCAAAATCATTTGACTATCAAAGATAATCCTGGAGTCTCTGAGTAGGGGTGCTGGGATGGGACTCACTGCACAGACTGCAGGGACAGGTCACTGTGAGAGGCAGGGCTGGGTTTTCAGTAAATCAACACTCCCCCCAAACTGTGGGGGAGGTTTAGGTTGGATCTCAGGCAAAGGTTCTTCCCCCAGAGGCTGGTTGGGCACTGCCCAGGCTCCCCAGGGCAGTGGGCACAGCCCCAAGGCTGCCAGAGCTGCAGGAGGGTTTGGCTGATCCTCTGGGGCACAGGGGGTGACTCTTGGGGATGGGCCTGTGCAGGGCTGAGGGTTGGACTCGATGATCCTTGTGGGGCCCTTCCAGCTCAGCATGTCCTGGGATTCTGGGATTCTGTGTCCAGCCTCTGCTTTACAATGACTGCAGCACCACCACGCCCTGGGAGCAGAGATTGGAAACTGCCAGTCCCATAAGCAGTTGAACTCAACTAGATCCTAAGATATTTTGGTTCCTCTCCCTTGTTATAGGTAAATAAACTAGATTGAAATATAGCAGCAAAATTTATTGTAAGATTTATATAAAGTGCAAATAAGCAAAACAGGGCACTGGGCGGCCTGGGGAGACCCTCGCTCCACCAAGGGCCCACAGGCACAAGAGGTATAAACAGTAACTTTTATACCCTTATCAATTCCCCTCCCATAGTCACTTGTTAGCTCTTCATTGGGCTTGAGTTCACAGACTTGGTTCTGGTTGGTCTTTTTGCAGGTCCATTTCAGCTGCCAGGTACTTTCCATTGATAACTTTAATTAGTTCTGAGCCCTTGAGGCCTGGTGTGTGGGACTGCTCTCCAGATGTCCGTTCTGGCCCTTCTTTATCATCCTTGTTCTTGACCTCCTGATCCTTGTTCTCTTCTTCATCTAATGAGTACACAATGAGTACACTTAGACAATATGCTTTTAGAAAAACAGGATATAGCATACATGTTCAACAAAGCATAATACTTTATCTTTGCCAGCTAGAGAACTACCAGCTGCAGAACAGCCAACTTATAATAGTAACATGGCAGTTAACTATTCTGCAACCCACAGCTCCCCAGCCTTAGCGAAGCATTAACTACAATATTATATAATAAGCACATGGGCTTTGATGAGCAAATAACTTTACTATTGCTTATTTATTACAACCTCTTCATCCAAAGCACAAATGTGCTCTTTTCCTACCAACAAACTTGCACATAAAGGTGGCACCAAGTGGTTTGTGCTCTGTGGAAACCAGTCCAGCCTCGAGGGACAGAGGGAGCTTAGTGGGTGACCTCTCTGCAGTAAACTGATGTAAACAGCCTGAGGGGCCTGAGTTAGTGGAGGAGATTAAACCAAAACCCAAGCCAGATTCCCCTGGTGGTAAAGCTTTTCCAGCATGGTTGGCTGATTCTCTATATTTTTAAAGCCAGCTCTGCATGTCCCCAGGCCAAGCTGTCTAAAACATGGGCAGATCAGAGCGACCACCTCATCCTCATCCCCATCCACCATTCCCAGGCAGTCCTCGTTTACCACTCACTCCTTGGAGACTCCAGTAAAAGCAGCTCTTGAAGCCCATAGAGGGGATGTTTCTGTGCAAACACAGCCACTAAGAAAGGCTGGCAAATGCCTCTTTATTTCCCTCTCAGCAGGCAGCTCAATTTGTCTCTAATGAGCACGAACACACTCTCCTGCCATTACTCACTGCAGTTACTCTGGACTCACTGGCTGCACACAGAGAGCTGGGATATCCAGGGAACAGCTGGGATACCCAGAGAACAGCCTGTGCCACAGCAGACCCTCAGTGGCAGCTCCTGATGGACACTGTGACCAGGCCACGCTGCATAAAGGGGTCAGTCAATGGCTGAATGTGACACAGCAACCAGGACATGGTGTGGGGACATTGAATATTGGGGCAGTTTGGGGCACCACAATATAAGGAGGATCTGAAGCCATTAGAGAGTGTCCAAAGGAGGGAAGGAGGATGGGGAAGGGCCTTGATTTGAAGGCGTGTGAGGACACTGAGGGCACTTGGTGTGTTCAGCTGGAGGAGACTGAGGGGAGACCTCAGTGCAGTTCCACCTTCCTGGGCAGGGGCAGAGGAGGGGCAGGGACTGAGCTCTGCTCTGGGGGGACCAGGGACAGCAGCCAGGGAAGGGCTGGAGCTGTGTCAGGGCAGGCTCAGGTTGGATCTCAGGCAAAGGTTCTTCCCCCAGAGGCTGGTTGGGCACTGCCCAGGCTCCCCAGGGCAGTGGGCACAGCCCCAAGGCTGCCAGAGCTGCAGGAGGGTTTGGCTGATCCTCTGGGGCACAGGGGGTGACTCTTGGGGATGGGCCTGTGCAGGGTTGAGGGTTGGACTCGATGATCCTTGTGGGTCCCTTCCAGCTCAGCACATTCTGGGATTCTCGGATTCTGTGACTTCAAGTTTCTCTCCTCAGGGGAATGAGTTCCCCTTCAGCTTGAAGCACCAGTGGCAGGATTTGGCTGCTGCAGCTGCACTGATGGGTGAGCACAGGTTGCCACAGGGTGGAGAGACAAGCTGGGGCCCTGAACTGGCAGCTCTTTCCTTCATGGAGCCTTCACAGATGGGCAGTAGGTTTTGGGGTGCAGTTCAGCCCTATGTTTTCTGTGGCAGAAAAAATCACTGGCCCTGGATGCTGGTGGACAGGCATCTGTCCCTCTTTGCTTAAGATTTCCATCAGCTTTTGGACAATCCCTGCAGGGTCACTGCCTAGAGGTTCCTGGAGAATTGATAATGAGTGTTTGAGGAGCTTTTGCTGGGCATTCTGCAAATCCAGGACAGCATCCAATCATTGACCCCACGGACACAGCCTTGGGATGAGTGTGGGCTGAGCTGAGCAGGCTTTTGGCCACTCACACAATCCGAGAAATGCTCAGAGACAACACTTGGTGCAGTTCAGAGGTGTTCACATTGGGATCTTCAGATGATCTTAAAGTCAGTTCCATTCAAGTAAAAATAATATTTGTTGGTCTAAAACCTTCTCAAAGTATAAAAATCAACACTTGTAAATAAGAAAACAGCTGGAGTTCTCACCCAGCCTGCTTTAATCCCATCTCACAAATAAGGGATATAAAGTTTCATACATCCTTTTCACAGGCCAGGCAAGGGGTTACACTGACAATCCCTGTTCTCTGTCATCCTGCTGCTTGAACTATTTTCTCTGCCTCTCTCTACACACCAAAAAAGGCACAGCTATACCTTGGTGATAGCTGCATTTCTCTTTTCCTGAAGTGCTTGGTTTTACTGAATAGATGAATGAGCTGCTGGAGTGAATTTGCCTCCAGC
Organism: Manacus candei; assembly: GCF_025592945.1. NCBI lineage: Eukaryota > Metazoa > Chordata > Aves > Passeriformes > Pipridae > Manacus > Manacus candei. The sequence continues at coordinate 11,421,410 of NW_026138095.1, read as the reverse complement.
CCTGACCTGAGCATGACACAACAGGCTAACCCAGCCCTCCTGCCTGAGAACCTGCCTGTTAGAGAACTGCATCAGGGATCCAAAGAATCCTAAGTTAATATTTATAATGGGCTTCAAAGGAGGTGGAGCAGAGCAGCCCCATATCAAAGGTGGCTTGTTTTACTAGAAGGCTCCTTGCAGAAGATCCTATAATTGAGGCCACAGTAATTGGAACAGAGTAATAATTTCTTGGTAGGATGGTGACTGAGTGAGCAGTGTGGGACTTTTGTTACTAATTAGATTCTGGTCTACAGAGTGATATCCCAGAATTTCAAGGTCCCTCAGTTTGTCTGTGTGCTTGTTTTGCCTGTGTTGTGCTCTGGTGTTGCCATGGCAGGCAGGATTTGGGTGATGTGTGACAGCGTGTTCTACATGGAGAGACTCTTTCCACATGGTTATACCCAAACCTTACTTAGGGTGACATTTTTCAGGAAAGATTCTGCATCAAACTGAAAAACAGGGAGGTGACATGAGAAAAATAGGGGAGGATTGGGAGTAAGGATGGGATTGCATTTAAGGAGGATTTATTAAAAAGAATGAAACTGATGTGATTCCCTGTGATTACACAGAGCTCCAAAACATTTAGGGAATACCAAAAAGAATCACAGAATCGCACAAGATGCTGAGCTGGAAGGGACCCACAAAGATCATCCAGTCCACTCCTGGCCCTGCACACAAGAGTCACCCCCTGTGCCCCAGAGGATCAGCCAAACCCTCCTGCAGCTCTGGCAGCCTTGGGGCTGTGCCCACTGCCCTGGGGAGCCTGTTGCAACAGGCTGAGGATCCATTCCATGAGTGCAGATCCCATTTGCTGTGGCCCCATCTCCTCACTGCACAAACAAACCTTCCCTGGGCTGGAGGGACACTGTTGGCTGTAGAGCCCTGCCTCAAATCCAGGAGCAGTTTTGGGTGTGGAAAAGGGAAGAGCTGCTGGCTGGTGTTGGATTATGGGCACGATGCTGCCTGGGAGCTCAGCTCTGGTCTCAGACTTGCTGATCCTGGGCCTCATTTCCTGGAAAAGGTGGTACCTGATTTGCAGGAATACTCCAAATCCAGATCTGCAGCTGAGGCTTTTCCTTTAAGCCCAAAGGTGCTGTATGATAGTAAATCATCTAAAAATCTGTTCCTTTTGTAAACTCAGCCCTCACTCTTGCCTTCGAAGGCCACAGTTCTGTGTCTGAACAATGAGGATGACACCAGCCCTTTATCTGGGTGTCTGGAGATAAACTTGGCTCCCCACAGCCTCATCTGCACTGGTGATGAATGCCATGGGAAAGGCTTCTGGAAGTGAGTCATCCCTGACATGTGGATGGTTGAAAAGGCATCCTCTCTCAGGGCCAGGGCTGGGAATTTGTCTCTCATCTGCTGTGAATGCCAGGCTAGTCAGTAAGAAGGACAATAATGGATGGTGTTGCTCCATCAGAGAGCACTGAACCTGTTCAGGACAGACAGTGACACTGGACCTGCAGAAGATAGAGGGGAACAAGGGGTTTATTTCCCAGGACTTCAGAGACAGAAAATCAGCCCAGAGACCTCTACCCAGAAGGCACGAGCTTCCACTATTTTAGATAAAGATGGTCACCATCATCATTATTAGGTTACAAGATGTGCCTCTGCCCATGGACACAACAGGGCACCCAGAGGGTGAGAGGAACAGTCCAGGCACCAGGATCACAAGGGATTGTAGCCAATAGTAGTGCTGGTGACAGGGGCTGGACATGAGCCCAGGTGAGCCCAGGGGGCAAGAGGTCAATGGCCCCTGGGCTGTGCCAGCCATGGTGTGTCACAGCCCCAGGGCAGGGACTGTCCCTGTGCTGGCACTGTTGGGGCACCTCCAGTGCTGGGGCAGCTCTGGGCCCTCAGACAAGAGAGACATTGAGGGGCTGGAGCGTGTGCAGGGAAGGGAACGGAGCTGGGAAGGGGCTGGAGCAGCAGGAGCAGCTGAGGGAGCTGGGGGGGCTCAGCCTGGAGCAAAGGAGGCTCAGGGGGGACCTTCTGGCTCTGCAACCCCCTGACAGGAGGGGGAGCCGGGGGGAGGTCGAGCTCTACTCCCAGGGAACAAGGGACAGGATGAAAGGAAATGGCCTCAATTTGCATTAACCAAGGTTTAGGTTGGATATTAGGAAAAAATTCTTTATGTAAAGGCTGATCAAGCCCTGGCACAGCTGCCCAGTGCAGGGGTAGAGTCCCCATCCCTGGAGGGAGTTAAAAGCAGTGTGGATGTGGCACCTGGGGACATGAGTCAGTGGTGGCCTTGGCAGCGCTGAGGGAACGGTTGGACTTGATGATCTCAGGGGCTTTTTCCAACCTGAACAATTCTATAATTCTGTGACTGTGTCTTGTATGGGAGACACTCAGCTTCCCTGGGGGAAGGTTTGTCAGTACCCAGCTGCCAGCCTTGTGTGCTGTGAGAGTGTCTGAGTCCCACAGTGACACCCCTCCTGCTGCCCCAGAAAGCTTTGTGCACCAGAGTAGTCCCCTTCTTGTTAAAGACCAGTCATGAGGCAGAAAAAACTGAATGCTGGATTTAATTAGTCCAAGAAGACCACATGACTGAGCCTGTGATCCAGGTATGCTCAGTGCACAGGACCAGGGGCCAGCACAGGAGCAGCAGGTTGGTTGGTAGGGTCAAAGAGACTTTAAGGTGTTTTTAGGTGCTTGTGTGGTGAGACACAACCCTCAGTGTCCTGAAAACGTGCCACAGTTCTTCTTCTGCCATTTCCCACTGTGCCTTGGAATAGAAACCTGTGTGTGATATTTGGGTGTCCTTGGAGGACTCTCCAAATGAAGCAGTGCTGGGTGTCACCTCCTGGCAGAGCAGCCTGCACACCCCCTCCTGCCTGCCCAGCAGGGCCAGGGCTGCCAATCCCAGAGGTCTGGCTGAGCCAAGGGCTCCCCTGGGCTCCATCACTGCTTGTGGTGGCAGGAGCAGTGGGGACCAAAGGGGGCCACACAACTGTTCTCACAACTCATATCCCAGCTCACAGCAGGGGGGTGAAGTCATGGGTGAGAGGCAACCCAAGGCCCAGCGTGTCCAAGGCAGCTGGAGTAGGAGAATACTCCTTGCTGGGGAAACCTCTGGGATCTGGGTGACTGGGTGATCCATCCATCCAGCTGGAGAGAAAGTGCAGGCCTGGGAGACTGCTGGGGGAAGCTTGAACAGTGCAGTGTCATTCACCTTTTAAATATGTCAGAATTAGGTGCCTCAACTGAGAAAAAATATCCCTCTCTGGGTCTCCCCAGAGGACAATTGGTCTTAGACACCTGGCACAGCTGCAGCAAGATATTGGACTGTCAGCTCTGGAAGCAGGGACAGAGGAATCCCAGCCCAGAAGGGCTCAGGCAGCTCCTGAGCTTTACTACAGCCAAGCAGAATTTTGATCACTGCAGGTACTGCCATATAACCCTCCAGAATCACTGGACAGGGCCAGCTCCCAAGGAGCTCTTAGGCAGCAGTGGAACACTAAATTATCTGAACGACACTAAGGCAGCCCTGAGTTGACTTCTGACCTGATGTAGTCTTGTGTCAAGCAAGAAGAGGCAACAAGATGAGCAGCAACCTTTTTGTCTGGTTTTGGGTGGTGAAATGGGCACATGCTGCAGGTGACCTGTGAGATCTGTCCTCTCCCCTGCCCTGGATGCCCCTGTGCCACAGCACCCTGGGAGTTCCTGCAAAGCTGGAGTTCACTGTGCTCTTGGCAGAGGCTGAGCTTTGTGGGCAGCCCAAAGTTCAAACTGGAATAAATAAAAAGTGCTTCCCAAACCTAGAAGCAGAAAAGAAGAACTGTTACCTGGCATTTCAACAAGGAGGGAAATAGGAAACTGTATCTTATTCCCAGTCTGCTCCTGACTCACTCTGTGAGTGGGGTGAGTCACTTCCAAAAGTCTCTCCTTCCAAAGTCCTCCCTGCTCTGCAGGAAATGGTGATGCTCCTGGAAGCTCTTCCAAGTGCCATTCATTATCAAATGCCTTTAAGTGTGTTACAACCTGGGAGGAAATGCCTTGTGGACACAGATCTCTGCTCTCTGGGCAGAAAACACTCCCAGGTTTGAAGGGAACTTCAACCCACCACAGAAGGACTCACTGAGCTGTAGGTTTTGACTGTGAAAATAGCTGAGGGAAAGGTGGTTTCCAGTTTAGAGAATTACTGTGGCAATAAGACTTAATATTGGCAGCCATCCAGCATTTCTTGCAGTGGGAAATAACCCCCATTTCGTGTCTCCTTGATATTTGTTCTGGGGGCACTCACCTGGCTTCGTCTCTCAGCAGCTGCTCCTTCTGAGCCTGGATTAAAGAGTTTTTTAACACCCCGCACTTTTGACCCCCTAAAAGTGCTTATACCTGGTGACCACGTCACCTCAGAGCCTCTCACTTCGAGCTGAAATGCTGAGCTCTGTAAAAATGTCACTGAAAAACATTTCCCCAACTCGGTTTGGAGTTGGGCTGCTTCTCCACCAGGACCAGCCACCCCAGCAGCCCTGCTCCAGGTCCTGCAGGTCTGGCAGAACTTGTGGCATTAGGGCACCTTCTGTTCAAAGGCCTCAGCCCACCCTTGACTCAGAATTTCCCTCTTTTATTGCTTTTTACATCCCAAACCCTCTGTGTTCTGAAACTTTCAGCAGTGACAATTTCATCCTTATTTCTGGATCACTGAGCTCAGTGTTCTAAAGTGCGTGACCTTGTCCTAAGTGCTGCCAAATATCACTTGCAGTGGCTCTTGAGAGGGTAAAACCCATCCTGAGCCCTGCCAGTTCCCCTCTGCTGCAACCCTTCAACACCATCTCTCTCAAGGACGTGGAGTGACACAAATCCCTCTCAGATTATCCAGCAACACGTGATCTAGTGCTGTAGAAAAGGCAAAACACATTGCACATACCCATCGTCCTGCAGCCCAAATTGTAAGAACGTTAGAGAATTGATTTGGGGTTGTTTGACAACATCTGCTTTTTTTAAACCCCTGCTGAAAGGTGTTAATTATCCTGTAGTCCTCTAATTCTTCACCATTTTCCAATGTCTTTCCAAGGCAGCTGGGAGCAGTGCTAATCCTTGGGTTTAGGAAACATTCCTATGTGTTTTGCTGAAGCCCAGGAAGAGTGGGAGAGCTGCTGGGAAGATGTGATTGATGGAGTTTTGACTTCTGTCATTGACTTCAACAGCATCCTTGGGGCCTCCCAGCAGTTTTACTGGATTTGGCCTTTCCAGGAGTGAACACAATCCTCTCTGTTTTCACATGTGAGGATCCTGAGCCTTCCCGGCAGGAGGAATTGCTGCTTTTCTAGTGGAATGTTTTGGCCCTGTGCAGCTCTGGCTCTGTGCCAGCACTGGTGTGCCCAGGTGACAGGAGGACCCTGCTGTGGGAGGTGACACCAGGACTCTGCTCTGGGACCTGTGGCCGAGCTGTGTCCACCAAGGAGAAGTGGCTGACAAAATCCAGCCTCAGTGTTCGTCAGGTGACCCCACACCCACACCACCATTCCCATCCTTCAGTCCTTCCACAGGAAGGTCTTTCCTCTGCAGAGCCCCTGCCCAGAGCTGGCCTTGCCCTTTCTGTGCTCTGTTCCCCCAGTCAGGGGATCCACTGGGACCTGCTCAGCCTGCCCTGGTCCCCCCGAGGGTGAGGTGGGATCTTCCCCAGGCAGTGTGGGGATGAGCTGGGCCTGGCTCCAGCTCAGCCTGGGAAATCCCAGCTGCACCAGGCAGGGACAGGCACTGGGGGTCCACACTGTGCTGGGGTGGGCCAGGGGCTCGTCCTCTTCTGTGACATCCACCAAAGTGTCCCTCCAGTCGTGCAAGGAAGTCATACCCTGCCTGGAGGGAGCTCCTCGGGGGCCAGGGTGCCCAGGCCACCTGAGCCACCTTGGGCCACCAGCAGAGAAGCTGCAGAGCTCACTTAGTGGGGCCAGTGGGGATGGCTTGAGTGAAGGTTGGTCACCAAAGTGTGAGCTTTGCACTTAAGTACTGAAATCAATTATTACAGGGATTGGAAACAGTGGAATTCACTGTCTTTTGAGGTAAGAATTGGTCCCAGCCTCATCTCAGTCATCACTGACTCTCAACACCACAAATTCTGCTGTTCTCCTCAATGCCTTTTATAGGAAGTGGAGAAATCAGCTAATTCCCCATTGCTCCATCCTGATTTATTAGTACCACAAAGAATTGAGTAATTATGAATAGAACTGCCAGGCAAAATGAAACTTCTCCCTTAAAAATGCATTTTAATTAACTCTGCTGGGTTCATGTGTTTCTCAGGCAGTGCTGGTTGTGTCTCACTGATTGAGCTCTGCTCACACAGACACAGGAGACCACAAGTTTGGCCAAAGGGCTAGAGAAGGGCCTTGTCTTCCCACTGGACCTCCTCTGGAAGATGATTGTGGGGTATTCCTCCTCAAAGCTTCTTTAGTCCACTAAAGCTGAGCAGCAAAGAGTGGGTTGGGTTGGAAGGACCTTAAAGCTCATCCAGTCCCATCTCCTGCCATGGGCAGGGACACCTTCCACCAGCCCAGGTTGCTCCAAGCCCCGTCCAACCTGGCCTTGGACACTCCCAGGGATGGGGCAGCCACAGCTTCTCTGGGCAACCTGTGCCAGGGCCTCCCCACCCTCACAGGGGAGAATTTCTTCCCAATATCCCATCTAACCCTGCCCTCTGTGAGTTTGAAGCCATTCCTCTTGTCCTGTCCCTCCAGGCCCTTGTAAATAGTCTCTCCCATCTTTCTTGTAATCTCCCTTCAGGTATTGGATATCAGGTCATCCTGGAGTCTTTTCTTTTCCAGTCTAAACAATCCCATTACCCCTGAGCAAAGAGCAGAGCTTGGGGCCTGGTAGATGAGTGGTGGAGAAGTGAGGACCTCTGCACCACACCAAGGCAGCAGTGGAAAGGACCTGTGGTGTGTCAGCCCTGGGATGACATGGCAGCAGAATTCCTCTGAACCTCAGTGCCAGAGCTACCAGGTGGCAGAGAAGGGACAGGGGCAGAGATGTGGCACAGCTGGGTGAGAAGAGCTTCTCCCAAAGCCCTACAGTGCAAGGATGGGCTGTGAGGGAAGCAGTGCCCTCCCTGCACCCCAGAGCTGTGCTAGGAAAGGGCACTGATGTCTCAACAGTTTTATTTCCAGCAATCCTTCCCAATTCCCAACTCTCCCATTTTTCCATGTAAGTAAATCCTCACGATGCTGAAGGTATGTGAAAAAGGAAATATGAAATTCTACTCTTCCTTCACAAAAGGCAAGAGAAAATCCCCACCATGTTTCCCAGCCAGCCAGAATAGGAAGGAATCCCAAATTCAGAGCTGGGAGAAATGAAAATACAGTTTGACCCTCTGGTAGCATGGGGGACTGTTCAGTCAGACACACAAATGTCTCCTCAGCACGTTTCACATCTTGGAAGAAAGATGGGGAAACTCCTGTGTGTTCAAAAGCAAAGCAAAGCCCATGTCGAAGCCTACAGACATTCCAGAAGTCCCAACTTTGCAATTCAAGGCAAAGATGGAGAGAATATCACAGCTCATGGATGCAAACTTAGAGAAGGGCAACTTTAAAATAAAATCTTTAAGGCTTGCAAGACAGAATTTTACAGCAAATGGTAATGTCTTGTTTCTTCCCTGCTTCTTTTTCTGGTTTGATGATTAAATGCAGTAAATAAATACATAAAAATAATGACTCCTGCAAACCTTGCAGCATTCATTTTAATAGATGCTATTTAACTACACACAGAATCACAGATATCTACCTTTCAAACGCTGGTTACAAATATTGGGAAGGCCGCCAAGAAAATGGCTTTTATTTCCCCTCAATAGATATCAAAAAGAAACAACTTCTATGTTGAAATTGCCTTTATTTTTTAATCCATAAATATTTGTTACTGACAAAAGTGGAAAAATCCTTAAGACTCTAAATTTTACTAAACTGATAATATTTTTGTTTACAGTACATACAGAATGTGCTTTTACAGGTAAGTATAACAACAAGAATAATACAGAGAAAAACAGTCAAATACTGCTCATCTTGAAGCTTGTTTAATGGTTAACCAAGAGTCTGTGCAAATTACAGATACAAATGTACTTCCTCTTCAGTACTACTGTATAATAAACATGGAATCCATAAACTGGGCTAAAGCACAAAAATATCCACTTAACCCCTCTTAGGAAATATTGTCCCCCGAAACTAAAAATATTACAGTAAGAAGTGTCTTTCTCAGAGCCAAGAAATTCTTGCTACAAAAATGTCTGAGGGGTTGGCAGGGGGGCACAGGGGGCAGAGGGTCAGGGGGGCAGTGGGATGGAGACCTCCCGGACATCGTGTGGCCATGGAGACAGGGGGTGCTGAGGGCACAGAACTCGTTCACATCGACACCACCACGCCCCAAAGGGACCCTGCAGCTCTCCCCTCACCCCTGGGCTGCCACAGGGGCTTTCCCAGCTGGGTTTTGGTGAGGGCACCCCAAGAGCCGACTCTGGGAGCTGGGAACAGTCCCTTCTCCCATCTGCTGACAGACAGCACAAAGTGGCTGCTCTTTGAGGAGCAGCCCCAGCACAGCCTTATTGCTACAACACTTGGTATGAAAATATTTCAGCCCCTTTCTCACATATTCCCCTTACTTTTCACACATTGGAAATATACCCCAACCTGTACGTGTGAGATATATTTCAGCAGAGTCCCTCCTTCCACATGAACACTAAATCTGAAACAAAACCAACACAAGCTGTTTCTCCATCACATGAACTGAAGATGACAAATTGATCACAAAGTAGAACACATATTTCAAACAATTAAAGTTACCCTGTTTCATGATGAGTTTGGTTGCAGTGGTGGAAGAAGATGAAGACATGTCCCAGCTCCCAGGAACTGTCCATCTCTTACAAAAAACATGCCAGGCTCTTGCAGATTCCTGGTGGGAATGCCTCTGATGGATACAGGAACAGAAAGATGCATGCACGAAGCCCAGGTTCATGGGACCAGCTTTGTAGCCAGCCAGGTTCCAGAACAGCAGACAGAAATGAAATCTAGGCCAGGAAAGGAGAGCTTGCTACCAGAAAACTGTCCCTGTTTCTTCCCACCCACTCCCATATCCAAATAACAGATCATCATTTATAAAAGGAACGTTAAAACATTGAAAAATATTTCATTTTTCCTTAAAACATGAGTCACTGGCATTAGAAGACTTTTTATGTCAAAATTCTGTTCCATGTGGTGCTCTGTGTGGTTCATTAAAAGTAGTTTGCCACATTTCAAAGAGTGATTTGATGTAGTTTGAAGTTTAGATTGATACAGGGTCAGTCAGAATTACTGATTGCATTTTGCAGTGTGTATGTGTATATATATATTTGTGTCCATATACATACACACACATGAGATTGGTGTATAAATCCCAGTGCAGAGCACTGTTTTTTGTTGCTGCTCAGGGAATGCAAATAATGATCAGTTTTTAGGAAATAATATAAACTTTTCTATACCCCGTCTCCTGGTCCCTGCACATGCACTCAGGGAACTGGACACTCCACAGGGGTGTTTCCACCTGTGGGTTGAAGAAAAAGCTCAATTCTTCAGAGTATATTGGATTAATCAAGGCAGATTCTATTTCACTGTACAGAGGAATGTGGCTGCTTCCTGCCTTTCTCCTGAGTGCAGGATGTCCTGGTGACTCAGACACGAGGAGGAGAAAGCAGAGAGGTCCCAGTGCAGGTGGCAGCACCCCTTGGAGCTGTGCCTCCCAGGGACCCTGGCCAGAAAGAGAGCAATGGGAAATCTGGGATGCAGCATCTGCCCACCCCAGCACTCCCTTTCTGGGCAGACAGGATTGTAACACATCACACACGATGTGTCAGGACAATGACAAACAATAGTCATAAAAACACTTTGCTGCTCTACAGTTTCTGCTGTGAGAGGGTCTCAAAGCCCTTCACACCATGGTCTGAAGCCTCTGTGGAACTGGAAGGTGTTCCCATTATCATCACAGGGAACTGAAGTGCTGGGATCAGGCTGTGGGACACGACACCCGGTCACAGAGCAAGTATTTGTTCAGTGACAAAATCCCAGAGTGAGGAATAAGGAAAAAAAGTAACCAAAGAACACCTGTGTGTGCTGGAACATCACTGCCCCATCTCCCAACCCAGCCCAGCACACAAAGCAAGCCATGGGAGCACAGCGTGCCCCACTGGTATCAAGGGCATTGTTCCTTCCCAAGAAAATTTGCTGAAAACTTTCTGTGGTGGTGGCAGAGTCCCTGAAGAGATTTGGCCCAAAAAGGGTGGGACACATCTGCTTAAAACAGTTGAGTGGGTGGAAAAGACAAGGAAATGGGGCTTAATTTTCTTTGGAGGGTTGTTGCCCAGATAGGACAATTGGCAGAGGGCTTGGTGATATCTGCCAGGCAGAATAAGAGAAGACCCCGAGGTCAAATGACACGGGCACAGCTCAGCATCTGCATGGGCTGCTTGAGGGAAAAATTCCCAAATCTGCATCTGGTCCAGCAACTTCTTAGCTCATAAATGGAACATTTAGACAAGGACTAGAGCTTGAGACAGACAGCTATGGGAATGGAAAGAGAGGAGTGTTCACCTACCCATGGCCTCACACTGCCACCTCTGCTCCTCTGGCTCTGCCACCACAGCTCCCGCAGACTCTGGGGTGGCCTCTCCTCTCCCACAGTGTTCATGTCTCCCTGCCTGAAGAGGGGAAATCCTGGCCTTTCTTGGGCCAAGAGTGAATGGAAGAGCCCCAGAACCTCATCAGGGACTGACTCCCCATCAGCCCTCTTAGTGTCTCTTATCCTCACAAGAGTCACAAACTGGTCTGTGGGAAGGTCAGCACAGGGCAATATTGTCCCAGGGATTGTCTTCTGGGAGGAAATATCCAGTGACTGAGCTGAGGAGCTTGGAGGTAGTCAGGGGAGAGTGGTTCCCTCAGGGGAAGGGCAGGAGAGGAGGTGTGAGCCTTTTCTCTCTCATCCCTCCCATGCCATGAACTGCCACTCTGATCCACAGACAGTTCTGGTTGTTGCTCAGAATGATTTTGCCAAATCTGAACCATGGAGACTGTTATTTATTCCTTTCCAGCTCAGTTTCCGTCAAACAAAGCCCCAGCACCTCTCACTGATGGATCCTTCTCAGCACAGTCTCCATCTGATGGGGCAGAATAAAGCTCTGGAACTCATACCAACAGACCCATGTGGCCACCCCACCAAGGCCTGCCTCTAAATCCCACTGGGATAAGGACGTGCTCCTCCTGCCTACCCTGACAAACCTGGTGCTGCATCAGAAACCTCCACAGGAGACTCATAAACCTCCAGAGGAGACTCAAGCTCCCAATCATTGTTTGCTACAGGACTTGGCATGTGGAGCTGGGAGCATCATTAAGGCCGGGAGGTGGGAGGTATTTGAAGGGAGGGACCAGGGCAGAGCTGAGTTCACTGAGGTTTAATGTAGGAAAAGATTTAATTGGAAATGTAGGACATGAGGAGAAGTGTCCAGGAATGTTCTTACAGCCTGAATTAGTCGTGCCACCCAGAGGAGGGAGCGTGGCTGCCGGTGGGACGGGCAGCGTGGACAGCATGTGGTGGGACCCCCAGGGCACACCATGGACAGGGTCCAGCACCAGGAGTTACAGCACTGGGTCTGGCTGGCCTTCCAAACCTCTGAGACCCTTTCCCGGTCCCAGAAGTGTGTTCTGATGTGAGTTAGTTCTACAGAATTTGATAGGAACACAAATAAAAGGGAAAAAAAAAATAAAGCAAAACCAAACCCAAATCCAACAACAACAACAACAACGCAAAACCAAAACAAAAACAAAACAAAAAAAAAACTAAAGCAAAGCCCAATCTGGCTGGAAAGCCAAGGATAAAACCCTCACAAATTCTGGACCCACGAGTCTCTGTTTTAAAGATTTTACAAATATACAGTATCTAATTAGCATTATATCAGATATACAACATGCCCATTAATTATAATTATGCTGGATATATAATTTATATGCATGAAATGTAACTGTCTTCATGGTTAGGATTGGTACTCAGTGGAATTGGAATTTGGAAGGTTTTCTTGGGAGGCCATCACATGGAGAGAAAATCATGGAAAGTTACCGACCTGCTTTTGGGCAGAGACACCCCCAGTCTTGTGCTTCTGCTGAGGGCTGGGGAAAGATTTGCTACATAAGGAGTTCTGGGTTGTAACTGAGAGGAGAAAACGTGTTCAGAAACAGGGGACCTGGGCCAGTGGAAAATGCTGTCAGGAAAAGATTCTGAGGAGAGATCCAGGCTCAGGGGCAGGGATGGAAACCTGGCCTTGCAGGGCTCTTGGTGCAGTTGGGACCTCCCCAGCACGGCTCAGCAGGGCGAAGCTGAACGAATTCTGGTGCTTTAGGTTCAGCAGTGGCAAGAAGCTGGAGGAAGAGAAACCCTATTCCTCCTTCCTATTTACATGTTGGAGACACCAAGATATTAGAATGATGAGTGGAGGAAAGGGAAACAAGCATTTCAGCGTATTTGTGCTTATTGAACACATCAACCCCACTACTTCCTACACTGAGAGAGCAGGCGATTTGTAGGCACTAGTATGTTTGTATCTTATGAGTATATTTAATATATACTAAAAGTTTATTTCTCAGCCAGGCTATTCTTGTCCCTAGATCTGCCAGTCCCCAAGGAAAGTCTGCCCTTGAACTTGCTCCAAGGGTGACAAGGAACAGATGTGTGGGTGCTGACTGGTGTCGAGCAGCCTGGGGGTGACCCCCCAGCAACCAGAACTTCCCTCCTTGCTACAGAAAGACCAAACATGAGGACAAGCCCCTTCCTGACAGGATGGGGTGCTGTGTTTCCTCCTCTCTACCTTGGGCTGCATGGGACTGCTTCTACCTGGAGCAACGGAAAAGTCCTAAATTCATGGGAACAATGAGATGATGCAGGTGAGCCCTTGGAAGGAGCCATCGATTACTATGGCTTTCTTTGACAGAAACTGATGCACATCAGGAAAATTTCCTCTATTATCCCTCACTATTGTCTGTTGGCTTGCTTGGGTTCTTCTCATGTCACCGATGGAGGGGTGGCTTTAAAAACAACGTGGATGGGACTGTCAGAGAAGTCTTTGCAGACACTGAGTTAGTAGAGGTTACCTTGGCCTATAAGGCCACTGCAGTGTGGGGTGCTGTGGCCACCCCCAGTCCTTACAGAGTATGTACAAGGCCCGAGGTTCTATCACACAGTCACCTCAGTCTTGCTGGCCGTGCGATAGTGGTGGTGGTGGCCGGGGATGTAATGCAGTTGCTCCACGGTGTTGTGGCGGCGCGAGGCGAAGGCCTGGCGCTTGGCCGAGGTGGGGGTCATCCCCAGAGTGTTGTACAAGTTATTTGAGGCACTGGGATGGGAGTGCATTTTTGACATCCTGTAGCGATCCAAGACGGGTGTGGACACAAAGACATCCGTGTGGGACAGTGCCCGGGACATGGACTGCTCGGGGTACCCCGAGCGCTCCGGGGACAGCAGCGGGTCCTGGGAGTGCAGGCGCTCGGCCGACAGCAGCTGCTCGTCTGAGAGGATCCGTTCGTAGGACATGCTGAACTCCTCGGGCATGATCCTCTCAGGGGACAGCACCCTGTCCTGGGACATGGCCCGGATGGGGCGGCGGGGCCTGTCCCGGTGGTTGGTCTGTTGGGACATCTTGATGACGTTGATGGGGAGCGTCCCCCGCGCCGCCAGGTCGGGCAGGTGCCTCCTCCTCATGTAGTACTCGTCAGCCTCCTTGTCAGCTGTGGGGAGGGAAAGGGAGTGGTTTAGGAATGTCACAGTGCTGTTCCACAGGGGGAAAGGGAACTGTGCACAGCACACAGCCCTGGAGTGGCCTCCTGGGGACACCTCAGGGACCATCAACCACCCATGTCAGGAGCTGCCTGTCAGAGAGACCCCAGAGAGTTTGAATTGCATGGGGATGGGGGGAGTCCCTGTGCAAACACCCACCTTCCTGCACCATGAAACAACAGATCCCACATGCCATCCAGTCCAGACTTGGTATGACGTGATTTACACAAAAGGCGAGTTATGGAGAAAGTAGCAAATGTCACCTTCTCAATACACTTCTAAAGCAAGGACAGGGCAGGTGAGCTGAGCAGGACAGTCCCCCCACTTGAGGGAATGCACAGCTCATCTCTGGCCTCAGACATGGATGTTCCCTGGAGTCCATGAGTGACATCATCACATTTTTAATTACCATTTTTGAATAGTTGTAAATGTGATCACAAAACAGGTTTGGTAGTCACTGGATGTTCTCACTGAGACACTGAAACACCTGCCTAAGGTTTCAGTTTCCATTTTCTCAGACACCTTCGTTTGATAGAATTTATCCCATGGAATGTTTCGTGCTCAATTTGCTGTTTCTGCATCTTAAATGATCTCTTTTGCTCAGAAACTCATCACCCCCCTCCACACACTCACCCTCCTCTCTTTGGCTTTTAGAGAAACACTAGAGACTCAGTGTTGGCTCCTGCAGCTGTACCATGTTAGACCACTTAAATCCTACAGCTGGAATGACCTGATTCAACCAACATTTAATTAAAAGAAGCAATTCCACAACTGTTTCAGATTTTTTTTTTTTTTTTTTTAAACAACAGAAACACAAAAACTTCCTGGTTAACCCCTTTGATGTTCATATGCTGTAAACTGGGATTACTTACCTGGAAGGAGGCTTAGCAGTTCTTGGGCTTCAAGCCCAGTGCAGCCTGTAAGGAAATGTCATTAAGGTCAGGAGGTGAGAGGTACTTGAGGGGAGGGAGAACTTCCCTCTGTGCCTGTGGCTGCAGAGATGAAAGCACAGGACATCAGTCCCTCACCAGAATGGTCTCTGTCACAAGGAGAAGAGCACAACATTGGCCTCTGTCAGGGGTCAGGGGATGGAGAATGTTTAATGCTCAACACTGATCACCTCTACGAGCCTCCTTCCTCATTTCTTTGTCTGAGATATTTCCTTGGTGTGTCCAGAAGCACCTCTATCCTTTCTGGCTCCAGAAGACCCTAGAGTGAGCCCCACCCCAGACACCTGGCAGGCAGCCCTCTTCTCCTTGGAGAAGACAACACAACCCTCACTGGTGTGTAGGAAGGGGACTCCACATGGACAGGTACAGCAAGTTTCTCCACCTTCCAGAGGAAACAATCTTCTTGAGAAGTAACCTCATAGGAGCATCTTGGGATGGAGATCACAGAGCTGGGAACACACACCCACGAGACCCAGTGTGCACTGTCCCTACCAACTTGAGCTAAGTGTTGATTGGCAAAGACATCCTGTCCTACACGTCCTTGGCCAGCTCCTGGGACCTGACATGAAATTCCTTTGGAAAGTCTTTTGCTTATAAGACAAGTATGATAAAGATATATGATAATGATAATAAAGAGGGACACCATTGATTTTCTCAGCTCCAATATTTCATTCTGTAGTAGGTGATGTGAGATGGGAAAGTATCAGATGATAGAAGAGGAGAATTTCATGTGCATAGAGATTCTGAACGTTGTTTGAGTGACAAAAAGAGCAAAGCTCTGCTGCAGGACAGTCTGGGCAATCCAGAATTGGGTAAGGAAGGTGGTCCCACTTTCTGTAGGCATCCAACAGGCCTAAAAGTGAAATATGGGTGGAAATTTCCTCTCTCCTCTGAAATAGCCATAAATCTGTTGGTTTGATGCACCATGCTGGCTGAGAGTTGAAGACAGTTGGCTGGTGTCCCATGAGGCAGAGCTCAGGTGGCACAGGGGGTGCTGACACCATCCCAGAGTTTGCTCACAAAAATCACAGAATCTGCTGAGTCAGAAGGAACCCACAAGGATCATCCAGTCCAACCCTCAGCCCTGCACAGGCCCATCCCCAAGAGTCACCCCCTGTGCCCCAGAGGATCAGCCAAACCCTCCTGGAGCTCTGGCAGCCTTGGGGCTGTGCCCACTGCCCTGGGGAGCCTGGGCAGTGCCCAACCAGCCTCTGGGGGAAGAACCTTTGCCTGAGATCCAACCTGAGCCTGCCATGACACAACTTCAGAGTACTCCCTCAGGTCCTGTCACTGGTCCCCACAGAGAAGAGCACAGTTACCCAATGGTGCCTGAATGTCTTCTCCAGCCCTGGAGAGCTGTCAGCACCCTGTGCTGGATGATGTCACTTATGTGTGACACTTATCTCCTCTCCCAGACATTCTCTTCACTGTTCCCTGGACCCTGCTCCTCATGGGCCCTTGCACAGTCCAGAAGATCTGTGAGCAGGGTGGTTGGTTCCCATCTCAGCACACAAATTTACAAACTGAGAACACGTGCAAGGGCCTGTTGGCACCATCACTGCTGCCAATCTCTTCTCTGCAGCCCACACACCACCAAGGCTGAGGTCACCCACAGCTCTCCTGCTCTGGCACACTTCCTGCTGCTGGGATTTGCTCTCCAGAGCACATGTTGGAGGAATGAGTCTTTGTTTTTTGCAATCAAAAACTTCTTGGAATAGTATCTCATGGCAAATATCAGACAGCAGCTCCTCTGGTCTCAAACACTTTTGTCTTTAAAATCACCCTTGAGGAAGCCTGAGAAGGACAGGGGAAATTCCATATGGCCACAGTAAGTGTAGGCATTTTTATTCCATAGTTTATTTCTATAGAAATGCCCCACTTCGTGTGCACAGGCTTGGTACTGGTGCTTGGGGCTGGCTGCAGAATAGAAATGAAGCAATTACAACTCTGGCACTTGGCCTCTGCTCTGGATGAGAGGAGTTCCACTGGATTTGCCCAAGTGGCTCTAAATAGATGTAATTAAAGCAGAGAACATCCCAAATGGAGATGTGCTGGGATGCCCATACCTGGCTGTGGTAATTGCCAACAGGAGCTAAACCAGCTTATGTGAGGTTTGCAGCGTCTGAGGCTGCTTTAGTGAGGTGAATCAGCTGATGAAAAGTGGTTTGAAGTTGTTCCTTGCTAATTTAGATTAAACCCCCAGCATTTCTACGCCTTAAATTTTTTTTTCCATTAGTAGCATTAAAAATATCCTTTTTTCCCCTCTCCCATCCCATGTACAACTCTGTACAGCCATTTGCTGGCCATGGCTAAACCTTTTAGGGAGCTGATTTCATTTCAAAGGTTATTCTAAGCTCACACAGGCTGTGCCCCCCATGATGCTGAGGGACACGTGTGGATGTTGGCACAGCTACTCTGGGAGGGTTTCCTGGTGTAGACACGCTTCACATCTCCGCCTCAAAGGAATCAAAGCTGAAACAGCAGTTTCTCATGAACAACAAGCTGGTTTAGGCAGGCACCAGACAGACTTTTACCAGGCTGTTGCCTCTAAAAGGTGGTGTCAGTGTGAGCCAGTGGTGGAGAACGAAGCCTGACAGGAGGCCAAGGTTCTGCAGCACACACGTGCCAAGAGACAAGAGACAAGCTCAGCACAGCTCTGTAACCACAGTGTTTGTGCACCCAGGGACAGCCAGGAACCAAACACAGCCCCAGGCTTTGGAGACTGGAGGCTCCAGTGGATTGGGGTGGGAACTGGGAACGTTTGGTTTCATAGTTGGCTAAAACCAAATTCTCCCTGGGAACAGAAATCACAGAATCACAGAATGGTTTGGATTGGAAGGGACCTTAAGGATCAGCTCATTCCACCCCCTACCACGGGCAGGGCCACCTTCCAGCCTGATCCATCTCATCCTCATTATACTGGGACACTGAGGCTCTCATACCACTGCTCCTTATCTTGTCATTGGTATGAGAACAGACAACTGTAGTTTCAGGCAAAATAAAACTACCAGTATGTTTCTCCATCAAGGAGATGGAGACTCTGCACAATCCCATATGTTTCTCCATCAAGGATGTGCTTAAAAATTCAAAAAAGTGGATTCCAAAAGGCCAGAAATTGTGAGCAGACAAAAAGAAATCACTGGTGTATTGATTGACAAAAATTTCTCTTTTTTTTAAGTCAGTCCCATTGTTCTGGGTCATCACTTGTGTTTTTCAAACATTTGGACCTGGAAATCATGTTTTCTGCACACTTTCTGGGTTTTTTTCATTGGTTTTAGTTGGATTTTTTTCTGCCCTTTTTTTCCTCCTTTGGCAGTTTCAGGAACATTGACCAGGGCTGATGTCACCAAATTTCAGGAGTATTTGAGTGCTTCAACTGCCTTGATTTTAGGATAAACTGATTTTCCCTTAGACTGCTTTTTGGGGGTTTTTTCCTCCCATTTGTGGGGAAATCCCCAAATAAGTGCTCTCTAAGTGCTCTTACTCACACATTACACTTCAACATGTCTAAGGCAGAGCACAGCTCCTCTGACACTGGAATTAGAGAAACAAGGAACATTTTTGGTGATCTGGGAAGAGAATATGGAAAAGCCAAGGGGATTTTTGCTTCCTGTGGTTGTAGTTAACGTGGTGAAAGTAGGTGCACGTGTGTATGTGTGTGTGTGAGGCCATTAGAGTAATTCCTTTGCTTTTCTTAAAGGTAGTTCCTCTGTTTTTCTTTCTCTGCAGCTCCAACATATTCTCTCTTCTGGCTTGTACCTCCTGTTCTAATTGGCCTTAACATTTTGAAGCTGCCTATTCATTTGTGAAGATTCTTTAGCCAAAACCAAGTGGTTTAATATGCCTGAAAATATCACCTTCCTTCCTGACTGACCTTTCTCACTTAGCTGGAAAGAGCAATTCCCTGGAGCTCTGGGCAGGATGGAATTAATAGGGCAGCTCTTGCTCAGCCAGAGGTTCCCACACCCACCCACCACTGCTTTTCCCACCTTGCAGGGCTGCCAGGGCAGGGCTGGAGTAGGTCTTCCCATGGAGGGGGTACCCAGCCCCTCAGAGACCTTCCTACCTCTGGGAGCAAACACTGGGTGGGGTTTCCTGTTGTCTGTGCCCTGAAGGAAGAGCTGGGGAAGTAAAGAGCCCTGGAAGCAGAAAGCTCCCATGGGACTTGGTTCTGAGTGGCTTCCATGCAGTCAGCAACCTGTTCCTACTGCTCCTAAAAGGTCTGGGGCACCTTCAAGCCTTTGCTTTGGAAGGAGGAGAAGCCACGGTGCTGCTTTCTCAGTGCAGTGGCAGGAGAGGTGAGTGCCCAGAGGTGGAAGCTCCCTCCTCAGTGCAGTGCCACTGGCCAGGGACACAGCAGGGAGCCCACAGAGTCCAGAATGTGCTGGCCCCACAAGGATCATCCAGTCCAACCCTCAGCCCTGCACAGGCCCATCCCCAAGAGTCACCCCCTGTGCCCCAGAGCATCAGCCAAACCCTCCTGGAGCTCTGGCAGCCTTGGGGCTGTGCCCACTGCCCTGGGGAGCCTGGGCAGTGCCCAACCAGCCTCTGGGGGAAGAACCTTTGGCTGAGATCCAACCTGAGCCTGCCCTGACACAGCTCCAGCCCTTCCCTGGCTGCTGTCCCTGATCCCCCCAGAGCAGAGCTCAGTCCCTGCCCCTCCTCTGCCCCTGCCCAGGAAGGTGGAACTGCAGCTGAACACACCAAGTGCCCTCAGTGTCCTCACACGGCTTCAAATCAAGGCCCTTCCCCATCCTCCTTCCCTCCTTTGGACACTCTCCAATGGCTCAATCTCTTCCTTCCATTGTGTCCCCCCAGACTGCCCCAATGTTGAGGTGAGGCCGCCCCAGGGCAGAGCAGAGCAGGACAATCCCCTCCCTGATGCCCCAGGACAGGGTTGGCCCCCCTGGGCATTGTAAACTGGGGTTATTTTCCAGCAAAGAGCTGGGCAGCCCCTGAGAGCAGCTCTGGTGTCAGAGACACTGGGACCCTCCGAGGGGTCACAGGGGACTGTCCTTCCCTGATCCCAGCACTGAACAGACACAGGATCCCTGATGGCTCTGTGGCCAAGGTGGCTGAGGTGGAGCTGACCGTGCCATTGCTGAGCTCTGTCCTTATCTCTGGCAAAGAGATACTAAATTTTATTTTTTTCTTAATTGATTATTCAATATTCTTGGGCAGAAATTGTCTTTCACTACCTGTCTCTGCTAACTGGAGGAAAATAAATAACATTTACCTGCCTGGCAAACCCAAAGAAATGCAGACCAGCAGCTGAAACATAGATTTAAAAAGTATCTATTGCCTTTTATTTTACTTAAACAGAAATATTTTATTTGTTAAGGAGCTCTTCATTAACTTTTTTTTTTATTATTTTTTTAACCCTAACAGGGAGTTCATTGGAAAGAAGTAATTTTCAATATGAACAATGAACTCCTAATAAATAATTTTCAAACTCCAGCATTTAAATATTACATTCTTTGTGTTACCTTTAGCTCCTTCACATGGAATAAGAAAATTATATTGCTGGTATTTTCCAAGGGAAGTTCTGGGAGCTCTGTGCCTGTTTTCCTTTGGCTCTGGAGTAGAGCAGCTGTAAGAAAGTGATTCAGTGATTCTGGAGGTGCTGAATGTATTCAATCCCAGTGGGAGCTGAGAGTGCTTGGCACTTTCAGAGTCCAAACTGTCTATTTAGTTACTCAAAAACACAGTGCCAAGCACTTGGTTTGGCATTTACCAGGTGCTCTGCAAGAGGATGCGTTGGTGCCTTGCAAAGATCCCTGAGCTCTGTCCACACCTGCCCTGGAGGGGGAATAGCTGGTGTTTCCACTTCTAGGGTTGATGGTGCTGAATATTTAAGGGGGTCACTGAACCCCACTCAAGGCAATGGCCAAAGACAAACTCTGATGTTCTTGGATTCATGTTGACTCTCAGGGATCCAGTGAACAGTAACAGGGACAGGAATGGCCCAGAGAGTCAGGAAAAGCTCAGGAGAGGAGCACTGACTGCTCAGTACATTGTTGAGAACATTCAATCTTGGCAGCTTAACACAACTTTTGTCATTTTAGACAAATGTTTGTGAAACCATAGAATGATATTGTAAAATTCCAGAATGGTTTGGGGGTTACAAGGGACCTTAAAGCTCATCCAGTCCCACCCCCTGCCATGGGCAGGGACACTTTCCACTAGCCCAGGTTGCTCCAAGCCCTGTCCAATCTGGCCTTGGACACTTCCAGGGATGGGGCAGCCACAGCTTCTCTGGGCAACCTGTTCCTGTGTCTCCAGGGGCTATATTTCATGTGTTGGGAAATTTTTATTTCAGCTGAGAAATGAAAATAAATTCTCACCTCGAAACGGGGATATTTTGAAGCAGTAATATTACAGTGCCACGATTTCAAGGGGTTTCCAATATCAGATATTACACCCATGAACATGGACTGTTCATCAGTGGGATACAGTGGGGGGGAAATTCTTTTGGTTGAGAGTGTAAGATCCAAATGTTTCTAGGGAAACATGGCACATGGCAAACTGACTGATGGAGGTGGCAGGTTCCAATCTCCAAATACCTGAGCTCTGTTCTCCAACACAGTTAAGCACATGTTTACTTTTAAGCACACCAAATGCATTTGACTTAATATTAAACAGGTATGTAGTCCCATGTTGAAGTGTCAAAGAATGGACTGAGGGGTTTTTTGTGCTACATTTCCTTTGTCTCTTCTGAAAAATATTCCACAGATATATCTTATGGAAAATCCAAGGGCTTCCCTGCCACTTAATTGTGTGTGTCTCACTTAACTGGCTAAATTGGGAATGCAAGTTTTATTCAGACTAAGGAAGTTAGATCTGCTCCTCATCCTCACCTTCTCTCAGTGAAGGTATTGCAAGTATAAACACCTAAGTTATTTCTCTAAATTAGGCACTGGAAATACATGGCTGCATCCAGAAACTGCTCATGGAAACATCCAACTGCAGACCCAGGGTGAGTCTGGACAGAGCATTTGCCTGCACAAAAATCCCTTGTGTTTCATAATCCCACTGAAGCTGAAGTTTGTCATCACTGAGGTGATGAACTGCAGCATTACAAGACTGTTGGCAGAACAGGGCATGAAAGAGCAAGACAGGAGAGATCCTGACCTGTGTGAATAGAGAAATGTGCTGGAATACCCAAACCACTGGATCAGTGCAGGGCACAGGCCAAGACCAGCTCTGGGCACACACCCCATGGAACACAGGGATCACAGCACTGCCCAGGGATGTCACCTGCTGACACAGATGCTCCCAAAAATCTCAGCAGCTTTCTGCTGTTATCTGGTTCCAGCTACTCCTGTGGATGGAGAGACCTGCCCTGGGGTGCCAGGGTGAGCTCTGAGTCCCCTCAGCCTTCCTGGATTCCAGCAGAGAAAAAAAGGATTCTCAGCGGACTCCATCAGGAGCAGACTGAGGTGGAGGAGTGGGAGGCAGCACAGCAAGGAGGTCAGTAAGCAAATAACCACATGTACTCTCTTAGTAATGAAATGACTCTTTGCCTCTCCTCATCCTTGATGGGAAGTGACAGCCAAAGGAATCATTACTGGAGTTGCCAACCCGGGAGAGCAGAGCAGAGGGAGGAGGTTATTGGCTGAACACTGAGCCCAGTGAGGCTCAAAACAAAGAGATACAAAGGAAATGAAATGAGCTGACACCTACTTAGTCTCTTCAGAGAAGAATATTTACTCGGGTTCGTCTTGACAGCAGATTCATAGGATGGTGGGAGGTGAGAGAGGTTCTGGAAGGACCTGGAGAAGGACAGGTCGTAGGGTTCGGTGGCAGAAGTGAGGATGTTGTTCATTCGTGGCTTGTCTGCAAAAAAACAACAGAGAAAGGCAGGTCTATGGTGTGCACCAAACTGAGAGGAGAGAAGCAAGTCATTCCCAGACTCCAGCAGGCAGGGAAGCTGTACCAGAGCCAGCCCCAGTGACAGGATCCTGGACACAATTCAACCTGGCACCGGCAGAGCAGAGAAATGGATCCTGTGGAGATATTTCCTTGTCCACAGTGATTATGGAGAGAAGCAAACTGCTGCCTCCAGAGCACCTGGAGCTCGGGGGGAGGGGGGTCTGGGCTGTCAGTCACCCACTCACCAAGGGGGGCTGTGGACTGACCCCAGTGCAGCCTGAACCAGCTCAGGCAGCATCACCCACCTTCACCCCCACAAACTGTGCTCTGCCCACCCCCAGAGACACAGAAACAAGCCTATGGGGTCACTTTAACTGGGGCTGATAATCAAATTGCTTTCTCATGGTGCCGGACCTCTGGTTAATGCCATAAGCCTGGAGGCTCCTGGGAAATGCTGGTCCATGGCCCCAGACGTTCTGGTGGGATCTGGGATGTTCTTGCTTCCCCTGCACTCAGGGAGTGTGAAGTGGGACTAAGGTAGCACATCTGAGTGCAGTCAGATGGCCAGGCAAGGTGTTTGAGAGGTCCCTGAGGCAGGAAAGTGCTGTCTATGAGGGTTGGAGGGTGCATGAGGGTGCCCCACACCTGACGGGTTGAAGGTGCCCCTCTACTGATGTTCATTTTGTTGGTCACTGAGGGAGTCCCCAGCCAGTGTTTCAGTGCCCTGTCAAGATCTAAAGCTGAGGGCACTGGCAACAAAGATTAGCACTGAGCCTGGATGCTAAAATTCAAGTCCAGACTATCTGCAGGGTTTTGAGCCCTTGTTCCTTTGCTGCAGGCTGGAAAATGAGCTTTCATCAGCTCAGCCAAGGGACAGGGACCTGTTGAACTGCATTTATAACTCCCAGGTGTTCAGATATTAAAACAGGCAGATGTGAAAGTGTTTAACAAAGCAAGAACTTCAATTATTGGAAGCAAAGCTAGAACAGACTGCAGTGGGCTCTGTGGGAGCTCATACCAGTGATGGGGTTGCATTAGCTGTGTCAAAAGGCCAAACCAGTGGCCACTTCAAATATGGCCTGACAATGAAATCAGAAGGCTAAATCCTCTGCAACAGCTGGGGAGCAGCAGGATGTCCAAGCCTTGGGTTTACAAGTTCCTGCTGTACAGCCCTAAAATGTACCCATGAAGAGCAATGCAATGTGTGCTCAACATGCCCTTACCAGCCTCCAGGCCTCTCTGGGCTCCTCTGAACCGTGGGCTGGTTGAGACCAAAGCACAGATTCTAACCAAAATAACGGAGGAGCAGGGGAATTTCACCTCAGCAAATGTGTTGGCTTTGTGCAGTGTCCATTCATTTGCCAACTTCTCCCATCTCCCAGAAAAATTCAAGACAAAATCCACCCAAATACGGTGCAGGTATTTCACAGATATTTTTCTAGATCTGGGTTAGAGGTTAAATTGTTTACTTCAAAAAATACTTACAGGAGTCAGGCCACCCCCTCCCCTGCTGCCTTCCTCCTGTGTGGAGCCCTCTTTGCTGGACAGCAGAACATTTTCCTCCTCTCTGAGGTTCTCATTTCACTGTGTCCTTGGTGCTCTCTGCTGCCTAGCAATGAGCCCAGCAGCTCCCTGTGTGTCTGTCTGTGGGGATCCAGTGCTGCCTTCACAACTTTTCTCCCACTGTGACTTCCCCAGGATGTTTTAAACCTCCTGTCACCCACCCTTCACGTTGCACACACGTTGTACACAAGGCTGATTCAGTCTTGTCTTCCAGCACAACCCTGACCATGATCTCCCAAAGGCAGCGTGGGCAGACCCCTCCTCTCACAGAGCTCTCACAGAGTCACAAGCCCAGTGCTCAATTCAGAGCCACCTGAACCATTTGGGTCATTCCAGGGCATCTCAGACACCCACAAAGGGCTGAAAGGAGTGAGGTAGGACCTACCAGAGGTCTGATGTCACAGAGTCACAGGATCCCAGAACGTGCTGAGCTGGAAGGGACCCACAAGGATCATCGAGTCCAACCCTCAGCCCTGCACAGGCCCATCCCCAGGAGTCACCCCCTGTGCCCCAGAGGATCAGCCAAACCCTCCTGGAGCTCTGGCAGCCTTGGGGCTGTGCCCACTGCCCTGGGGAGCCTGGGCAGTGCCCAACCAGCCTCTGGGGGAAGAACCTTTGGCTGAGATCCAACCTGAGCCTGCCCTGACACAGCTCCAGCCATTCCCTGGCTGCTGTCCCTGGTCCCCCCAGAGCAGAGCTCAGTCCCTGCCCCTCCTCTGCCCCTGCCCAGGAAGGTGGAACTGTTAAAGACTGTTGTAGACTATTAAATTGTCTTCATCTCAACCCAGGAGTTTTCTCACATTTAACCTTCTGATATTCTCCCCCAACCCACAGGTGGGGCAGTGAAGTGGCTACGTGGGGTTTATTTGCCAGCTGAGGTTAAACCACAGTGATTGACTAATCCAAGGTGATCCCTTTCCTTTTGGTAAAGGTGACAACAGGAGGATCAATGAAACTGCAAGAGAAGCTGGAACACTTGCTCTGCTTTCTACAGACAAGGGAAATACTGATTTTGAG
The DNA here is from genome assembly GCF_025592945.1 of Manacus candei. Classification (NCBI taxonomy): domain Eukaryota; kingdom Metazoa; phylum Chordata; class Aves; order Passeriformes; family Pipridae; genus Manacus; species Manacus candei. The sequence continues at coordinate 11,396,187 of NW_026138095.1, read as the reverse complement.
GTTCTTTCACTCATCACAGACCACAGCCTGTATTGATTTCAGCTCTTAGCAAGGCAATAACAAGAATACCATGAGATTGGCTCACCAGAAATGGCTTAATTTGTTGATAATCTTCATAAAGGAGAGACAGCCCCATGTCCTGTACTGTTCATTACATCTGGGGGGTGCTTGCCAAATGAGTGCTTTGGCTTTTGTTTGTGTTTATGTCACCCATGTATTGACTCTGGAATTACAACCACCATGGCACCAAACTCAACTCTTGCTCTTTCCTGTCCCTGGCACACTGATTCCCTACACTCTGCTGCTCCATGAGCTTCCTCCCAATACAGCTTCCTGCAGAACAAATCCCAGCAGTGATTTCTTTCCCAGCTATGCCCAAGGTGTGACTGTGAGGGGAGGAAGAGCTTCCTCTGCTCTCAAGCACCAGTCTGGCACCAGCATGGGATCCCCCATCCTGTGGAATCCTCCATCTTGTGGGATCCTCTATCCTGTGGTTTTCCCAATGCTACCAGCACAGCATGGTGAGGAGGAAAGCTGCTCTATCAAGAACAGGGACTTCACATGTTTCTGGAAGCCACTGCATGTTGCCCTCTGTGCTCAGTCAAAGGAAGAGCCCAGTTCTCTGCCACAGCATCATTTTTTCCCAGTTCTAAGAAATTTCAAGGCACTTTCTTATAGAATTTAGCAATAGAGAAAATTTCCTCCTGGCAATGCAATAACCATCTTAATAAACTCTTGTGTTCCTGTTGCTTATGTACATCTCTGCACTCCTAGAACAGGGTGATTGTCTGGCAAAAAGAACATAGCCCCAAGTGAGCACAGAGCTGGAGTGTCATCGCTCTGGGAATATTATTTCCCTGCTGAAGACTTCAATCCATGTCTAATAGACTGACTGCAGGATTAGGGACTGCATCATATTCATCAGGGGGCTGGAAACAATTGATTAGATATTATCCAGTAAACAGAGACTGTATCAGCATCAAAACTATGTCCCTACTCCTCTTTGTGCTTGTGTGGTAAGGACCCTGGGGTAACATCTCTTTGCAGATTTCTCAGGCAGAACCTGTATCTGATCTCCATTTTCATGGAGGTTTGGACATGCTGCAATAAGCCCAGTCCTATGTATGGAATTTGTGCTCAGTGCCAGAGCAGGAGCATTAATTGACTGCTTGCATGAGGTGTGTGAAATTAAGTGCCACACATTTATCTGATGGGCTGGTGAAGAATCAGTTCATCTTCTCCCTGCCTGTTCTATCCAGTCAGTCAGGAACAGGCTGTAAAGATTCTGGCACATGAGAAGTCACCTTGAAATCCACTGTCCATCATTCAGCAACACAAGTGATAAACTGAAATGACCAAAGCTAATTTCAGATGTCTTTTGCATAATGTAGTTTGAGGGGGAGATCAGAGAACTGAGGGACTCCACTAAGGAGAAATATCTTGTGCAATTTATATTCTGGGACCAGTTCAGCCCAAGTTTCTTTGCAGTTTTTAACTCCTGCAATATATTTGAGCCATGCTTTTCTCTGCTCTCTCTTCTCTTTGTTTGTGCTGTTTGTTGGCTCCTATGGAGGATTCAGGACATAATCAATTATCAGGGAGTAAATAAAAAGGTCTCCCATTCCTGGCCAGGCAGCTGAGGTTGTGCACTGCTGTGTTCCCAGCATTCCCACTCCTTCCAGTCCAGATCTGTGTTCTTGGCAACTGGAGATGACTCCTGGAAAATGAACTGTGGCTTCTGGGATTACCCCATCCTGCCCCTCTGATCCCCCATCCAATGTGAGCACTGTTTGCAGAGGTGTTTGCAGGGGAACGCAGAGGAGCTACACCTCCCCTTGCCCATGCAACAGGGATGGGAACATCACCCAGCAGTGCCATTTCTCTTGGGTTCTAAATTCTCTTTGCTGGAAAGAACCACACCTTTTTACAGTCAGTGCAACATCTTAAAATTCTGCTGATGTCTCTGATTAATTCAGTAGGAGAGGGCTGAGCTCTGCAGCACTTCCTCATCTCCTGAGCAGCAGTGGTGGCACAGCTCTCTGGCAGGGCTGGTACTGGCACAGCCCAGCCCAGAATTCACAAGGCTGAGCAGTGTTGGCACTGTGAGCTCAGGAAGGGAGCAGGGAACTATGGGGAGCTGTAACCTCTGTTCTTGCACACCTACCAAGGACTGTGCATTTCACAGGATCACAGAATCACGGGATATGCTGAGCTGGAAGGGACCCACAAGGATCATTGAGTCCAACCCTCATCCCTGCACAGGCCCATCCCCAGGAGTCACACCCTGTGCCCCAGAGGATCAGCCAAACCCTCCTGGAGCTCTGGCAGCCTTGGGGCTGTGCCCACTGCCCTGGGGAGCCTGGGCAGTGCCCAACCAGCCTCTGGGGGAAGAACCTTTGGCTGAGATCCAGCCTGACCCTGCCCTGACACAGCTCCAGCCATTCCCTGGCTGCTGTCCCTGGTCCCCCCAGAGCAGAGCTCAGTCCCTGCCCCTCCTCTGCCCCTGCCCAGGAAGGTGGAACTGCAGTGAGGCCTCCCTACAGTCTCCTCTCTTCTTCTTCTTCACGAGCAGAGTTGTCAGGCCACTCCAAACCCTGTCGTATTTCTGTGGGAACCAGAGGGCTCCTGGGCCAGGCTCAGAGAGGCTCCTGCTCTGTTCACAGCAGGCTCTTGCAAAAGGCTGGAGAAGGTGCCATCCTGGAGCTCTGCACCTGAGGAGCCAGAGCTCTGCCCATACAGTGGGACTGATGTGCTTCCTGCTCCATCCTGGATCCAAAGCGGATCTGGGGCCTGTGGTTGGAGTGTCACCCCCATGGGTGTTGGGGGCCTGCAGTCCCTCTGTGCCTGGGGATTGCAAGGACAGCTGGGCTCTGAGGGGACACGTGGATTCACTCCTCTGATTTGTAACCTGTGGGGGAAAGAAAAGCCCTCTGAGCTGAGGGGAAGCCTCGTTTCACTGCCAGTGCTTTGCAAACTCTGCAAGCTCAGGGCTCAGAAGTCTCAGGATTTCTAGAGATTTGTGGAGATTAGACCTGAAGTTTTGTGGCACCTTGCTCTGCCCCTATTCCTGGAAGACAGTTTCCGAGTGTGTTTACATGAGCAGAAAACCTTTCATGTTTAAGGACAGGAGAAGATGATACCCAAGCTCCAAAAAAAAAGTGAATTGATGGCAAAGTTTTAAACTAAGCTCAAGTGGTAAAAGGGATGTGCTGCAGATTTACATTTGAGTCTGCACATATGTTGTGTGAATTCTGCAAGACATTTCAACAGATGCCTTTTCAAACATTCACCCAGAGAAAGCAAACAATTTCACCTCGGAGGAGCTGATACCACCCAGCCTTCTGCTGCTCAGCTTCAGCTCAGCACAGCTCAGCCCTCCATCAAAGCACACCCTGCTCCCCAGCACTGCTCCTGCTCAGCCAGAAAGCCTCACACGGAAAATCTTCCCGGATTCTGACGAAAGTTCTTACAAAGCCCTCATTCCTTTGGAAAATCTGGGAGCACTGATGACGTTCTGCAGCCTTTGCACCACAGCTCAGACCTCCCAGGCCATCCTGAAGTACCACACTGTTGTAGGAGGCAAAGAACTGATGTTCACAGACTCAAATTAAAATTTATAGCATATATCTTCAGTGTTTGTGTTGTCACACTTGTTTTTTCTGTGTTACAAACACTGTTATTAATAGTCCTTCACATCTCTCATGACGAAGCTCAAAGAGGCTCCTACATTTCCAGGTCAGATCCTCTGTGGTGTATATCTGCAGCTCTCTGGTGAGTAGCTGCCCTCATTTGGAAGAGCTGGAGATGTAGGATTTTAAATTCAGTCAGGGATAAAAAACCTCTGCCTGTCAGGATGGTGCTGGGATTGGGGTTTCAGGGCTCATGGCTCAGAACTGAGCAGCAACTGAAGGAGTAAATGGAAAGAGGAACAAGGAACATCCTGCAGGGTGTGCCCTTGAATATGACAATATATGACCCAGCAGGATAATATCCTGGAATTGGATCATCCAGGGGGCATTAACAGGAGCACAAGAAGTGCTTAACTGAGCCTTGCATAGTCACACACCACAACACGGGGTGGGAGGAATCATGTTGCCAATTAAAATCAAAGGAAAAAATACAGAGTGGAATTGCACTTGGCAATCAAAGCACCGGGCAGATCCATTCTCCTGAGTTTGCTGCCTTTCCGTGGGGTTGCAGAAAACAGCCTCTGCAAGTGCCTTGTGGTCAGAACTTGTCGCTGCAGGGAGGGGGAGCTGGTTCAGCAAGGAAAGGCACAGAACTGGGGAATGGTCTGGGTTGAAAGGGACCACAAAGACCACTCAGTTCCAACAGGGACACCTTCCACTATCCCAGGTTGCTCCAAGCCCCATCCAACCTGGACTTGGACACTTCCAGTGATGGGACAGCCACAACTTCTGGTCTAGTTGGAACTATATGGTCTTTAAAGTCCCTTCCAACCCACAGCACCCTGCTTTCTAGGATTCTGTGACTGAAGGAAGGTCAGCACACATCATCAAAGGTCGCATCACTTCAGTGAAGCCATGGCCCCAACAAACCAACACATCCCAGCACAGATTTTGGCTCTGCACTGTGGGACATTCTCAGCAAATTCTCAGGGCAAGACAGGACAGTGCTGACCCTGATTCACAGAAGCCTTTTCTCCAACCTGCTCCAATTCCATAACTGGATCTGTGTTGCAACCCAACAATCTGTGTCCTTTGCTTTGCAAAGCTGGGGAGCAAAGCAACGAATCATCATTGGACAGCCCCAGCCCAAATGGCAGCTCAGAGGCACCACAAAGCTCGTGTCCTGGGGTCTAGTCCTGCCAAACCCCCTGGTTGCTGCTCCCCCTGTCACTGCAGCCCTGCTGCCTTGGGGAGCATCAGCCCAGCCTGTGGCTGTTTGTTCTGGAGGTTATTGCTCCAGATCTGATTATCCTCTCATTTTCTCACATGTATTTCTACCGGGGATAAATCTAATTTAACAGTCCTTAATTGTTATGATTTTGTAAACAGTGTCTTAAACACAATAGACACAAAACTCTTGACAAATTGTTGGAGGAGATGTGACAGAATAACGAATCATCTCAGATCTTCTGGGATTGGCCCAAATTGAAGCTTCTGGTCTGATGTTAGAAAATTGATGCAAGGATTTTTTTCAGCAATTTATCCTCCAAAGTCTTATGTGGGAAGGGAGATGCCCTGGATTTTTTGAAGTGAAGAAGAGAGAAAGAAGGAAAGAAAAGAAGGGAAGGAAAGAAAGAGAAGAAAGAAAGAAAGAGAAAGAAAGAAAGAGAGAGAGAAAGAAAGAAAGAAAAAGAAAGGAAGAAAGAAAGAAGGAATATAAAAGACACACACATACATCCATATATTTATAAGAATCTGATAAAAGTTCACACAAGCACAGCTATAAAATGAAATTTGGCTCCATCAGAGCAACCCCAGGCACCATCCCTGGAAAAACACTTGGCCAAATTAATGACTTGAATTAATTTGCTGCTAATTGTGGTTTACCAAGTATTTTTTGAGTTGATTGTCAAATGCAATTAACTGACATAAAAATTCTGATATGGACTTCCTATTAACTATGTTATTTGGAAATGTGCTTGGTATTTATGTAGATGTAAAAAAACTATGTTTCTTAGATCCTCTTTAGGGTAGGATAATTATATATGCACTAAATATAATGAGATTAAACTTCTGCAGCAGTAAAAAATAGAGTAATAAGCTTTAAAGAAACTAAGCCCAGGCAGTCAACATATATTTCTGTTACAACTGATGCTACACTGCCTCAGTTCTCTTTTGTGCCCCCAGCTTGGTTTTTTTCTTCATATTTTAATATTTTTATAGGAAAATCATTTTATGTGCTTATTTTGTATGAAGACTGAATATCTAAGCAAGATAAATTAATGTATCAAAAGATTTCACTGCATTTCTCATGTAAAATGAAATGTGCTCAGAGCCTGGGACTCACTCCCTCCCACTCACCTTTTACATACAAATCACCACATTTCCCAAACTGCTTCAGAGTTTTTCATTTGCAGCTCAAATCTGCAGCTGATGTAGAAATAAAGTCTGGAGTTCAGGAAACCCACATCAAAATTCTAATTTCAGTGGGACTGGGGTCTGAAGTCTGTCACTGAAAATTTAGAATTTAGGCTGAGGTTTCTAAAGGACTGGAGATACCTCTGGAATGGGACATTTGGTGTCCTGGAAGGGAATCAGGGGCAGGAATGGTCTGAGAGCAGAAAAAAATCAAGGATTTCTTTAAGATGTGGGGTGTCAAAGTCAGGATGGGTCATTCAGAGCCCTCAACAGTGGAATTTAAATGCTGGTATTGCAGAGCATGGCTTGGCAGAGTCATGGAATCACAGAATTCCAGACTGGTTTGGGTGGCAAGGGACTTAAAGCCCATTTCATTCCACTCCCTGCCATGGGCAGGGACACCTTCCACCAGCCCAGGTTGCTCCAAGCCCCGTCCAACCTGGCCTTGGACACTTCCTCTGACTCACTTCCCTGTGGTCACTCTGCTTGATCTCCACTGGGAATTGTCCTCCCAACACAGCACATTTTCCAGACACATTATCCCCCTCAGTGCCAGCCAGGCAGGGAGGGAAGGGAGCCTTTCTCCTCCCTCTGTGCTGCAGAGAACACTGTGCTAATGAGGTGACAGCAGCTGACACAACCCCACCAGTAATTAGCAGTTATTCCTCCCTGCACCAAAGGGTTCAGAGGAGTCACAGCACTGCCATGGGCAGACCCTTTGCACAGTGAAGTTGTGCCCCAGGAGTGGCACCTCCCCTGCAAGGTCAGAGCAGAGACCCTTGGGGGTTTAACCCTGGGAACCTGCAGTCAAAGCAGAACAGCTCCAACGGCTGAGGGCAAATCTGCTTTTTGTATTTTTTTCCTGATTCCTTGTGAGCAGAGGTTGTTCTTATCCTTGTGAGCAGAGGTTGTTCCTCTGTGGCATCTACAGGGAGAAGAACAGAAACATCAGGGCATCAGCCCATGGAAATAGATGTTGACCATCCTCTGCCTTTCTCAGCTCAACAGTGTTCCTCGTACAGTGGGTTTTTCCCAGAATGTTGTTTGGTGGAACAGCTGCCCCACTGCACACCTGGATCACACCGGGACACAGATTCTGTTATGATTCCCAAAACAGTAGAATGGCTGCCCCATTGCACATCTGGATCATTCCCTCACACAAGGTTCCTGCTGTGATTCCCAAGACCTTTGGGGAAACAAATGGGCATTTTGCTCTGCTTTTGGACAGGCCTAACCAAGAGAAGAAGGGGAAAGGGGACTCAGCTTTTCTCCCTCCTCCTGCAGAGCCCTGGGCTCCACATCTGCCACAGTTGGGAGTTGGAATTCTGCCACATCCCCCATTCTGTGGGAATCCTCTGCTGCTCAGTCCCAGGGTGGAATGAGTTTGGAGATTCAGCATAATTATACATTCTAGAATTATAGGTGAAGGTAAGAGACCTGTGAAATTCCTATGGTGGTGGGGAAAGGGAGAGACAGAAGCTGAGCTCTCATCCTGACAGGAATTCCAGATTCCAATAGCTCACCCTTCACACATCCAGGTCAGAGCAGAGTGGGACAGTCCCTGTGGGAGCTCCTCCAGGAGAAGGAAAGATAGAAAGATAGAGAGAGAGAAAGATAGAGAGAAAGATGAAAGAAAAAAAGCAAGAGAGGAAGAGAGAGAGGGAGAAAGAAAGAAAGAAAGGAAGAAAGAAGGAAAGAAGAGAGAGAAAGAGGGATTGTTTGTTTGGTGGCAGGTCACCCACAGCCACTGCCTTGCTTGCTCTGTGCTGGCAGAGAAGGACATTTACTGAGTTAAAAGTGAACTGACCCCAGACCATGTGCAAGAAAGGCATGTCTTGACCCTCACACCAACTTCTTTCCCTCCGTCTCTGTTCAGTGTCACTACAGGCTGAGGGACAGAGCCCATGAACAAGATGCTCAGAAAGGCAGCTCATGTCCCCTAAAAATTTGCACAATCCCCCTGAAAATTCCCTGTCCTACCCAGGAAAGGATTAAATTAAACCTGAGGCCTTACTGGGCTCACTCAGAATTGCAGCAGTAACTCTGAACATTGCAAACTCTTTGGATGCCTTATTTGAAAGGTCCAAATATCTCTTCAGACTCACCAAGCAATGGCTTCCCAGCAATAGCACATGTGAATATAAGGAACAGAAGAGCCCATGGCCATGTGGATAACTCAGGAATAAAATGGAACTCTGAATCACACAGTTATTTGTAGTCAGCTCATCCAAATCACTTTGTTCAGCCACATTATTAAGACTCAGGAAACGCAAGAAATCCAAGATCATGAGTTTATCTGCCTTGATTTTTGTCTCTTAAGTACATAAAAAAGCAAAGCAGCTGCCAGGGCCAGAGGGAAGTTGAGTTGTTTGAGCACATGTTGTTCCCTTGAGTTATTGAATGAAGATGAAGCTGCACTGAGACTCCTGGGCAGGAAAATGGGACTCACCTGGCTCTGCTGGGGCAGCTCAGAACCAGCAAGTGACAGATTTTAAGAACAAGTAGCAAAACAAAAGAGAACAAAACACAATTTCAACCCTATTTCTCTATCTTTTCCTTCTTTTTTTTCCCTCAAGAAGGTAAAAAGGTAAACAGAGTGAGTAGTTTGAGGAACAGTTGAGGCTGTTGATTCAGCTTTGATAAAAATTCCTGTGGCACAACCAGGTTTAAAGCTGACACTGTTTCTCCTGTGGTTTTTGAAAGATAGAAAAAGAAATCCCAGTAATGTTGTCTTACAAGTGAAAGGAACTTGTGGGCTGAGGAGATCCTGACCCACCCTCTAGGAGGCAGAAACACCAAAGATTTTAGGTGGCCTTTCCAAGGGTTCTCCCACCTTTTTTAGCAGCATGGAAATTTCCATACATGGACATGACTCACAGTAAATCAACTCCAGAACAGTTAACAGGATGAAGTTTCAGAATTAAATACCAGGACAAACCCAGTAACAAATACAGGCTCAGAGTTGCAAGAAGTGCATATTGAGATGAGATTTACCAATCTCTTCCTGGTTCCTCGGCAGCAGGAAGACTCCAGAGGCAAGCTGGAGGAATAGATCACATTGCAAGGGTAAAGGTGCAGGGAAGAACATGGACAAGATCAGGACAAGGAAGCAGCAGAAGAGGGAAGAAAGCAGAGAGGACCTGAGGGGTCATTCAGAGGGGGGTCTGATTGCCCAGCGATGGAGGAACCACTGGTTTGGGGGGTGGCGACTGGTCTGGGTTGGATGGAGCCAGGGAGCTGTGATGATTTGGTGATGGAGGGGGTCACTGCCCACACTCAACTGCTGATCTGGGGTCAAGGAAACCTAAAGGAGGAGGGAGAGAGGGCAGGGGATGCACAAGGGCTGGGAGGACAGGGCTGAGCAGGGAGTGATAAGGTTTCTGGACATGGAAGAAGCGAAGAAATCTCTCCGGGCTGGGATGAGCTGAAGGAAACAAAGTGGAAAACAAGGGAGTGTCCTTGAAGAGTGTCTGAACTCCTGACACTGCCTCCAGGATGACGTGGGGCATCCCTTGTTGGGTCAAGAGGGCTGGCTAGAGAGGTGCCAAAAAGTGCTGCTGAAACACGTTTCATGAGACATGAAACTCGTGTTTTCTGAGCTCAGCAAGAGCACTGGCAGGAGCTTCACACATGTGGAGCTGTTTGGGTACAAAGACCAAACCTGGGAAGCTCTGGAAAAATTCTGGAGGGGCTGCTCTCCCCTTTAGAGGGATGAGCAGACAGGTTTGTGATGAGAGGCTCCCCCAGACATCTCCTGAGGGGGCAGCTCTGAGGTTCTGGGGACAGGCAGTGCTGGGCAGTCTGTGGTGGGTGCAGGGACATGAAAGGTGCTCTGGGTTCCATAAGTCCCTGGGTCAGAGAAGCATCATGTTTGCACAATAAAATAGGGGGGTTGGAAGGGTGTGAGAGCAATCACTGTAAGTGGTTTAGGAAGAGGAGGTTCTGTCCATGGCACTGGGCAGGGACAGCCCTGAATCCCTCATGGTCTCTCTGTCCTGAACAGGAGAAACTTGAATGATGTTGTGCAGTGAGTCAGGGCCTTCAGCAGGTTATTCCAACCAGCCCCATGCAAGCAGGGGTTGAACAGGCTGGGTTTAGCCATGAACCCCAACTCTGGCCACACATTGTTGTGCCAAAACCACATCAGCTTAGGAAGCTTTGTCCCATGTTCCTTGTCCTTCAAACTGCCCTTGCACAGATGCCCAAGCAGCACTGGAAGTCATGGCTTGGCTGACAAAACAGACTTTGCTTTGATTATAATTTTTCCTGGTTTGTCTGGTTAAATCTGACACCACTTTGCTGATGTGGAAGAGAGAAAGGAGCAATCAGACACGGGGGAACACGAGGTTGGTCGGCACAATTCTAAAAGCCTGGGCCATATTTCATTTTGCACACTATTGAAAAATATGGTCCTATATTTAATGTTAATGGAAAGCATCAGTCATGCAGCATTACCATAGGAACATTTCTATTAACATTAAACATACTTTGACACCAGTAAATGTTACTGGCTGGTAGAGGAAAGTTACACCGTGTGTAATTTTGCTCTTTGTTATCTCTTACCATGTGTAGGTGTCTGGGTGGCACTGTCTAGTATCAGGTGATTATAATTTTGTTCTTGGTCATCTGAAATTCATAGAAAAAAAATACCTTTAAGAACTAGCTTAGCAAACCCAGTGATCTGCAGATGATAATTACAGCTCACAGCACTCACAGGAAATCTCAGCGTGATTCAAAAAAGAAGAGGAAAATGCTTAAGAAAGCAGAAGATTCTGTTCTGTAGTTCACTTAAAATTCCAGATGCAAGAAGAATATGATAATAGGAATCTGCTCCCCTTCTGCTGAGCCTGCAAATTAAGGTTATCTGCAAAGGTGAGAAACATGTCCAGGCAGAGGCAAACTGTGGCTGCTGGACCCGCACGGGCTCCCGGGAGCTGCTGGAACCTCAGAGCCCCTGCCCCCTGCTCCACCTCCACCCACCAGGGAGACCTGGACACTTGGAGGTTTGGAGATTTGGAAATTTGGAGGTTTTCAGGACGTTATCCCCAACCACCCAAAAACCACTGTCCCACTGTGAGCACAACCAGAGCAACAATGTCCTGTCTGAGTGCAGAGAGAAATCAAATAAGTGACCTCTTTAATCAATGAAGTTGAGTTAAATGTCTGCGTGTGGATGTGGATCTCCCTCCCCAAGAAGGGAGAATCCTGTAAAACTGATGTATTCAGTATTAAATTCTTCAAAGTAGGGGGAAAAATCCATGGCAGAGTGACTGCCAGAACTGGGCTTGGGAACTACCCTGTGGGGTGGAAAACAACTCTGCCTCTTTCTCACCGTAATAAAACCATTAGATAAGTGAGTCCTGATAAACTTCCATGACCTTTAGATTCCACACAGGCCTTCAGTAAGGAAAGGATGCTTTGTCCAGATCTTTACAACAGGGATGGAACTGTAGCAATGGAGGGTGAGAGGAGATTTCTAGAAACCTTTCCTGCCGGGCTCTCCCTGTACAGGGTGGATACTCTGATGTCTCCTCTGCTGTTCTTGTAACCCTGTCACTGATACTTCACTTTCCCCCAAGAAGAGCTGTTTCCCTGGGTCATTCTCACTGCTGTTCTGACCAATTGTTTCTTTTCTGTTCCAGGGACATGGAGAAAACCCCCCTTGTTTCTGCCACAGCTCTTTATGACAACACTGTTCCTGTGTGTTCCCTTAACTTTACTCTTCAAGTTAATGCCATTTCTTTTATGTTTCTCTATAAAACTTGCTTTGCCTTTGATTATTGTCATTTTAGCACCCCGTGCTCTCTCTGAGTGACCAGGATCCTTCTCAGGTCTGGGACATGTTTCTGAGAGAGACCTGACCAGCACAGAGTGGATTCCCTGGAGTCTTCCAAGTCAACTTCTCTTGTTCACACAAACTCGTGATATTTTACTTTTCCTGGTTCACGTGAAGTTTGTGATCCTTTGTGATTCCTTATTGCTTTTCTGAGAAACTGTCCAATTGTTCTCCAACACATTTCAACATTCTTGTTTTAGTCCAATGCATCTCATTTTTCTCCATTTAATCAATTTATTTTCAGGCTATTTCTCCAATTTGTCAAGAACATTTTAAATTCTAATCCCATTCTCTAATAGACTTATGGTCACCCAAGCTTCATATCACCTGCAAATTTAATAAGCAAATTCCTTTTCCACCAGTAACAAGGAGACTAAATTCAGAACCACATCGGTTCATCTTTGGTTCCCCTTTCTGGTCACACATCTACCCCAGAGAGGTTCATTAACAACATGCTTCTCAAATTAAACTCACATTACTCTCCTAGAAACTGCTGGAAATCTTGCTGAGGTCATGAGCCTTAATAGAAATTATTCCTCCCTGGCCACAAAACACAGCCAAAAAATAAAAATAAAATTAACTTCACATGATCTGTTTCTGAGAAGTTGTGCTTTATCTCCCTGAAACTCCTCTCCCTGCACAGTACGTGGAATGTCTGTTTACAGGCAGGATTAAATCAGAGCTTATTTACTCAGGGGACAACACTGGACATCTCTGCTGGGGCACTGCTCCACCTGGCAACCAGGCACTCCTTAAACACAAAGGCAGCTGGAAACACCCAAAGGGTTTGATCCCAAAGGATTTGAGAGGAGCCCAGGTTCACATGGACCTCTGGAGTGCCCTTGAATAAGTGGCCCACAGGGCCCTCAGTTAGAATTTTCCTCTAGATCCTCCCCTCTTGTTTTTAGCAAGGGAAAGTCCTGCAGGAACAAGTTTTGTGACTTTGCTTTAGTTTCTCTTCCTCCATATGGTCAAATTTCACTTAATTGTGAAAACTGGACCAGAGGACGGGTGGAACAAATAAGAAAGTATTTCTGGAATCCCTGGGACTATCCAGGGGGATTTTCCCAGAATCAGAAACACAGAATATGCCGAGTGTGAAGGGACCCACAGGGACCATTGAGCCCAACTCCTGGCCCTGCACAGGACCCTTTTGGGGGCAGGTGGGTTAATTTTTATCTAGTTTCCAGCAAACATGATGCACATTCATGCTCACTAATCCTGCATTAGGTTTTAACTGTCCCTAAGTTCAAACAGACCTTTTCAGTAATACAATTTTAAAACACTGTCTGTGGTGGTCAGTCTGGCACATCTTTAGAAATAACTGCAGTAATTTCAGTCTTTGTTACCAAAAACCACAATATACTTTAGGTCTTAACTGACTCATCTGGATTCAGCTTCTATTAGATCTTTTATATTTCTTGGTGGGACTAAAAACCCAATTTATTACTAGAAAATGCTTTCCCATAGAGGTATTTCTAGGTCATGAACCTTGACAATCATAACTTTACCATTCTCTTAGATAATCTCAATATTCTGTGCCTCTGGAAAGCTGTGGGGATGAGGTCTGGGCTGGGATTCACTTCAGCAGATTTGATCCATGGCATTGTCAAGTAGAAATGTGTTTTAAATATTACTGGCAGAATGGTGTTTAGCATTTTGGCTGCCAATGGGGCTGCTGGAGCTGCCAGACCCAGCTCTGGGGAGCCTCCTTTGTGCAGAATTTGTAGGATTTTGGTTGCAGAGGCAGCTGGTTTGTACAGTGCAGGTCAGGGCTCTCAGTGCCCTGAGTACAACTGTGTCTCTTGCAGCTGCTTATCTGCTGTCAAGTTCATAAAATCACTAAATCACTGAGGCTGGAGGCACCTCTGGAGACCTTCCAGTTCAACCCCTGCCCAAAGCAGGGTCAGCTTGTGTGGTCCAGGATCATTTTTGTCATGGTTTGGAACATCTCCAAAGATATCCTGAAGAAAAGAAGACTCAGGGGAGACCTTTTCAGTATTTCCAAATCCCTGACAGGAGGGGGGAGCCAGGCGGGGGTCGGGCTCTGCTCCCGGGGAAAAAAGGAACAGGACAAGAGGAAAGGGCCTCAAGTTGCACCAGAAGAGGTTTAGATTGGATATTAGGAAAAAATTCTTCATGGAAAGGGTTGTAAAGCATTGGCACAGCTGCCCAGGGCAGTGGTGGAGCCCTGGAAGTGTCAAAAAAACATGTGGATGTGGCACTCGAGGACATGGTTTAGTGGTGAACATGGTGGTGGGGTGATGGTTGGACTTGATGATCTTAAAGGACTTCTCCAACCTTAAGGATACTGTGATTCTGTGACTCAAAGAATGGAAACTCCATAACCTCTCTCCGAGTCCTTTTCCAGTATTCAACCACCAGTGAGAAAGCTTTTTCTTATGTTTAAGTGGAATTTTCTGTATTACAACTTGTGTTCTTTGCCTCTTCATAGAATCCCAGAATCCCAGAATCTGCTGAGTTGGAAGGGGCCCACAAGGATCACTGAGTCCAACCCTCAGCCCTGCACAGGCCCATCCCCAAGAGTCACCCCCTGTGCCCCAGAGGATCAGCCAAACCCTCCTGGAGCTCTGGCAGCCTTGGGGCTGTGCCCACTGCCCTGGGGAGCCTGGGCAGTGCCCAACCAGCCTCTGGGGGAAGAACCTTTGCCTGAGATCCAACCTGAGCCTGCCCTGACACAGCTCCAGCCCTTCCCTGGCTGCTGTCCCTGGTCCCCCCAGAGCAGAGCTCAGTCCCTGCCCCTCCTCTGCCCCTGCCCAGGAAGGTGGAACTGCAGTGAGGTCTCCCCTCAGTCTCCTCTTCTTCAGCTGAACACACCAAGTGCCCTCAGCTGCTCCAAAGCTGATGTTTCTGCTGTGGCACTGGGCACCACTGGGAAGGGACTGGCTCCATCTTCTTTACTCACCTATCAGTTAATTATCTGCACTAATGAGATCCTCCTGAGTCTTTCCCTCTCCAGGCTGAGAAGACCCAGCTCTCAGCCTCCCCCACACCCCAATCCCATTCCTGGCCCTTTGCTGGCCCTGCTTCAGTTTGCCAGTGGCTCTACTGGACTTGGGAGCCCATCACTGCTCCCAGCAGTGCAGATATTTCCCCCAGTGCTGGTAGAGGGGAGGGATCACCTCCCTGACCCGCTGGCAGCATTCCTGGGATGCTCTCCAGGGTGCTGGTGGCCTCCTTTGCCACAAGGGCGCATTGATCCCTCACCTTGCACTGGGTGCCCTACATCGGTCATTTTACCCACCATTTATTACCTTATTTCTAAGTTATTAGATCTATTTTTGAGGTTGCAAAGCAGGTAGTGAGTAACGAGCCTGTTGTATTTTTCATGACCTCTCCCTGACATTTGCAGCGATAAGTTCATTGAGCATGACTAAACTGCTCCACAGACACTTCTCTCCTCAAAGCCTTGGCAAGTGATGGATTTCCCCGGGAGGTTTCCATCCTTCCACATGCTTTTAGAGCATCGTGTGGTTCCACACAGACATGGGGCCGCAGTCACGCCAAGGAGAGCAAGGACATCAAACCTGGCTGCAGCAAAGCTGATTTACAAATCAATCTGCAACTCAAACACCCAAGTTCTTTGTGCCCTTCCCAACTGGTGTTGCTCACACACACCAGGAGCTGACAGGTGAGAGGTGACACAGAGATGGAGACACTTGTGGTGTGAAATGCAACCATGTAGAACAGGAACAGACAGAACTGGAGCACATCAGTTGTTCCAGAAGGGAAACAATAGAGGTTTCTCCCTCCTGCAAACACAGAGTGCTCAGTGAGTCACTTATTGCCACAACCTCACTCCAAGGTGAAACTGTGTCCTCACTGAGGACAATGACACCAGCACTCACAGGGATGGGAACCACCATCTTCTGATTTTGATCAACTTTTAATTTCACAAGTCCCTTCCCTTCCCTTCCCTTCCCTTCCCTTCCCTTCCCTTCCCTTCCCTTCCCTTCCCTTCCCTTCCCTTCCCTTCCCTTCCCTTCCCTTCCCTTCCCTTCCCTTCCCTTCCCTTCCCTTCCCTTCCCTTCCCTTCCCTTCCCTTCCCTTCCCTTCCCTTCCCTTCCCTTCCCTTCCCTTCCCTTCCCTTCCCTTCCCTTCCCTTCCCTTCCCTTCCCTTCCCTTCCCTTCCCTTCCCTTCCCTTCCCTTCCCTTCCCTTCCCTTCCCTAACCTTCCCTTCCCTAACCTTTCCTAACCTTCCCTTCCCTAACCTTCCCTTCCCTAACCTTCCCTTCCCTTTCCAAACCTTCCCTTCCCAAACCTTCCCAAACCTTCCCTTCCCAAACCTTCCCTTCCCAAACCTTCCCTTCCCAAACCTTCCCTTCCCTTTCCAAACCTTCCCAAACCTTCCCTTCCCAAACCTTCCCAAACCTTCCCAAACCTTCCCTTCCCTTTCCAAACCTTCCCTTCCCAAACCTTCCCAAACCTTCCCAAACCTTCCCTTCCCAAACCTTCCCAAACCTTCCCTTCCCTTTCCAAACCTTCCCAAACCTTCCCAAACCTTCCCAAACCTTCCCTTCCCTTTCCAAACTTTCCCTTCCCAAACCTTCCCAAACCTTCCCTTCCCAAACCTTCCCTTCCCAAACCTTCCCAAACCTTCCCTTCCCTTTCCAAACCTTCCAAACCTTCCCTTCCCAAACCTTCCCTTCCCTTCCCAAACCTTCCCAAACCTTCCCTTCCCAAACCTTCCCTTCCCAAACCTTCCCTTCCCAAACCTTCCCTTTCCAAACCTTCCCAAACCTTCCCAAACCTTCCCAATCCTTCCCTTCCCAAACCTTCCCAAACCTTCCCAAACCTTCCCAAACCTTCCCTTCCCAAACCTTCCCTCTCTAAAAACCTCCTATGTTTTGAGGCTACTGCTTAAGAAATGCCATCCAAACCAGTCAGAACCCGAATTATTGGCATTTTGATGTGGCTGAGCTAATCAAGCATCTGAATGCAGCACTGGGCTTCATTTACCACTTCTGTAGCCCTTTGTAAACACTTTCTAAGCAATAAAATGCTTTAAAATGATGGCTGAGCCTTCCTACAGCTCTTCAGGTTTAACAGGATAATGCTGTTAATTGTGAAGTGCCAGTTAGGCAGAAGCTTATCTATTTTTGAGACAAGGATCTGAGTTCAAAGCTATTTACTAGGAAACTCCATTAGGGAAAGAAAGAATTCACAGGGCTCTGAATTGCCAGACCACAATAGGAAATTTCTGAGGCAGCTGTAGGAGAGATCAGATAAAATAACCAGCAAAAAGAATGAGGTATTTTACTGGGAGAAAGGAAACCAGTGCTCCTCTGCAAACAGGGGGAGACACATGGACAGGAAGGGGTTTTAAGGGCTTCATTTTTTTTTTCCAAAGGAAATGGAGTCACATGGAAAGGACAGGACAAAGTGCTGCATCCCCCAGAAATATATCTGTGATTATGTCTGAGTTCAGTAACCACTGCTCAGTGAGGTACCACGTGGGGAAGGAGGGGCTGTGTGGGGGCACTGTGAGGGGAGAGGGGAAGATGCTGTTGGAGGGAGAAGGAAGATTCTCTAGGAACTGGGAAATGCCAGGGGACAAGGCTCTGCCTGGATGGCCTTGCTGCCCTGCTGGGATGTCCCTTCTGCTGCAGCTCCAAACCTGTCTGAGCTCTCCAGAGCCCTCCAGCTTCAGCATGGAAGGAAGCAGAGGAGCCTCTGCCCCACCACTGACTCTGTGTCTCTTCTCCCTGTTGCTGCCTCACATTTCTCCATGGAGGTGACACTCAGATGTCTGGAGGTGACACTGATGTCCCGGCAGCTCAGCATGGTAAGAGCTGCAGGTGGTGTCCTGCAGGTACAGCTGTTTTCTGTGCCTGCAATTAGGGCTCAGGCAGCTCCATGAGAGAGGTTCAGGTGATCTCCTAAACTTCCCCAAGGGCCTGTCTTCTCAGTGTGCCCAGACTGTGTTTCAAGATGGAGGGGAGGGGTCCTTCTATTAATTCCTTGAAGTTTTATGAGAAGGTACATGCAGTTTTGAAAAGAATATTCTGGGCTGGAAGTCACCCACAGGGATCATTGAGTCCAACTCCTGGCCCTGCACAAGCCCATCCCCAAGAGTCACCCCCTGTGCCCCAGAGGATCAGCCAAACCCTCCTGGAGCTCTGGCAGCCTTGGGGCTGTGAGGATTTGCCTGTGGAGGATGGTCCAAGAGCGCACATTTCTCAAAGACAGGCTGATTCAGTCTTGTCTTCCAGCACAACCCTGACCATGATCTCCCAAAGGCAGCGTGGGCAGAGCCCTCCTCTCACAGAGCTCTCACAGAGTCACAAGCCCAGTGCTCAATTCAGAGCCACCTGAACCATTTGGGTCATTCCAGGGCATCTCAGACACCCACAAAGGGCTGAAAGGAGTGAGGTAGGACCTACCAGAGGTCTGATGTCACAGAGTCACAGGATCCCAGAACGTGCTGAGCTGGAAGGGACTCACAAGGATCATTGAGTCCAACCCTCAGCCCTGCACAGGCCCATCCCCAGAGTCACCCCCTGTGCCCCAGAGGATCAGCCAAACCCTCCCTGATCTCTGTCAGCCCGTGCCCTGGGCTGGCTCTGTCAGCCACAGCTCTGTGACCACTGCCCTGGGCAGAGCTGATGTTCCCCCCCAGCGGGTCTGGGCTGTGTTTGGGGCTGTGCTGGAGCAGTGCTGGGCACACTGGGATGGCTCAGTCCCTGTGACACAGCCAAGGGCTGCTCTGCTCCTCACACGGCCCTGCCAGGCCCAGCCCGGGGGGCACAGGGAGCTGGGGGGGCCCAGGGGGGACAGGGGAGCCCAACTGCCCCCAGGGATGGCCCAGCCCGTGGGGAGTCCCGCTCAGCACACAGAGCTGGGGGAAGGAGGAGGGGGATGTTCAGATGGATGGGGTTTGCCTTCCCCAGTCCCCAGCAGGTGGGAGGGAGCCCAGGGCAGTCCTGGGATGGCTGAGCCCACGGGAAGGGGGGAGTGAACTCTTCATTTTGCTTGTGTGACTTTTGCTTTCCCTTTTAAACTGGCTGTATCTCAATGCAGCATTTTTCTCACTTTTATCCCCCAATTCTGTCCTCCTTGGTGTGAGGGGGTGAGGGGCACGTGGGGCTGAGTTCCCTCTGGGGTTAAACCACCACAGTCACAACCTGCGTTGTCTGCACAGGGGGAAAAACTCTGGGAAACTTTAAATAACCCCCAAAGAGTTCCCATTGCACCTCTTGCCCAGGAGATCCTCTTAAGACACAACCTTTTCACAAAGATTTAACCTTTCCTTTGGTACTTACTTCTAGTCTTCTCCAGAGCCAATTTTTTAACTCTCAATGATTTCCTATGTGAATATTGTTAAAAAAAATCTAGATTTATTGTGTTCTATAATAGAAAAAAAAATATTAAGTGTCAGAATACAGAAAAAACCCACTGTATTTTCCAGCCTGTCTTTTTCTTAATAAAGTTTCTGATAAAGACTGCAAAGCAAGGATATTTTTAATATGTGCCAACTGTATTACAGGTCTGTGATGGTTCTGACAGTCATGCATTATTTTACATTAGTTTTACAGTATTTAATAAAGTATTTGGAAGTGCTCTTAAATCTGTAATCAACATGACAAAAGAAGTGGCCCAAAGAGGAACAATCAGCCTCTGAAGCCCAGGGCAGGGGTGGAATTCCCACCCCTGGAGGGGTTTAAAAGACATGAGGATGTGGCACTTGGGGACATGGGTTAGTGGTTGAACTGGATGATCTTAGAGGCCTTTTCCAACCTAAAGAATTCCATGAAAAACAATTCCTTGCCATCTTCTCCTCTGGCCTTTCCAACAACCTCAGCATTTTTCTCCCTTCAACCTTCTTCCTCAGCTGAGATTTTCAGAGGAGGATGTAACAAGTGGGTTTTTTCTCTGATGACAAGCTCCCTCTTTGGCATCTGCACTAAGGAAGAGAAAATCCCTGTCTAAGGCTGCTCTTCCAGAGCACTTCTGGCTTTGGGAACTGAAAGCAATGTAGCCCTGAAGGGAGGAGGAAAGCAGAGCAAAAGCTGCTGATGAGAATAGAAATACTTTCAGCACAAAGTTCCTCATTTATCACTCTCCTGCCCCCTCTGGCATCTTCTGTTCACAGTTTGCAGTGTAGAGGGAAACCCTTGAGCAAATGTCCTTCAGCTGTTCCAGGATGCTCAGGCAAAGCTGAGCAGGTGCCTGGGGCAGGGGCAGGAACCAACCCTGTGCTCAGCAAAGCCTTTTCCCAGGAGTTTAGACAGAGTGGCAAAGGCAGCCCAGGGAATGGGGGAGGTGAAGCCCATGGTCCCATCCTGAGTCAGCTCTGCCCAGCCAGGACTCAGAGGTGATGAGCACATGAGTATTTAGCCTAATAGATCATTAAATCCCAGCTGTATTTCATGTACACCAGCCAATAACTAATTACTTTGTACTTCTGTGCTGTGAATATCCTGCTTGCAGAGGGTTTGTGCACCTGGCTCACAGTGCCCAGGCACACTGACCCTGAAAAATGGGCTGGAGCAAGGGGCAAGCCAGACAAAGCCAGGAGTTAAGCCACTAGTAGAGTCAGCATGTCAGTCATTCAAGGGGCTGGAAATGCCAGATTAAAGGCTGTCCCCAACCCCTTCATTTGATATTCATTATGTCAGGGGTTTGTTCTCCCATTCCAACATATTTTTCAACTGTAATCCTGTGACTCATTCATTGAACAGGATGCTCAGGGAATAAGGCAGCTATTCAGGAGTTATTTTAATCCTCATTAAGTGGTGAATGGTCTGTTCTTTAGTATCCCACGCCATCGAAACCCTGCACTGATTAGGGAACTGTTATTTTCCATGAAGTCTTTCCTCCAACACCCATCTAAGCCTCACAAACAGCCTCCAGACTCCCAGCCCAGGTAAGGTGAGGACTGCCAGCCTCAGGTTTAACCTGAGTCCCAGAGCAGGTTTAACTGAGCTCCAGAGCAGATGCACCTGAACCTGTAAGGTTCTATTCCTTTTGAGGAACAGCCCTGGAACACTCAGGGAAGATTTTTCATATCACACATGGGATTTTTAATAGGATTTTGCAAGCATAAATCAGCTGCTAATTAATCACCCCCCTTCTGTGGGGGAGGTAAAGCAGGTGTGACTGCTCCTGCTTTACATGTGGGGAAAAAAATGAAGACAGGTGGAATCACCTCCCAGGGGCTGCACAGGGACAGAAGGAGGACTGAGAATGCTCCCCCAGCCCAGTTCAACCCCAATCAAATGCATTGTTACTGTCCATCACCAGTCAGGGCAGTGAGAGCACAGCCTGCCTGCTCAGGGAAGGGGCTGGAGCAGCAGGAGCAGCTGAGGGAGCTGGGGGGGCTCAGCCTGGAGAAAAGGAGGCTCAGGGGGGACCTTCTGGCTCTGCAACCCCCTGACAGGAGGGGGGAGCCGGGGGGGGTCGGGCTCTGCTCCCAGGGAACAAGGGACAGGATGACAGAAAGAGCCTCAGGTTGCACCAGGGGAGGTTTAGATCAGATATTAGGAAAAATTTCTTCACAGAAAGGGTGGCCATGCACTGGCACAGCTGCCCAGGGCACTGGAGGAGTCCCCATCCATGGAGGTGTTCAAAAAACATGTGGATGTGGCACTTGAGGACCTGGTTTAGTGGTGACTGTGGTGGTGGAGCTGAGGTGATACTTGACTTGGTGATCTTAGAGTTGTTTTCCAACCTTAATGACTCTGTGATTTTATGGCTGTGGCAGCTCCTTGGAGTTCAACACTTTGAACATCCTCCTGCAGGTGTTTCAAATGTGGGGAGCAGGAAGCTAAAGTGACTTTGAAAGGCTCTGGTTAACTGAGCTTCCCACAGGCCTGTCCCTGAGGCACCATCCACAGCAGGAGAGCCTTCCAGGGGTGCCCCAGTGCCCTCCCCTCCTGCCTGCCCCCTCGGGACACCCATTGCTGTCTGGGTGCTGGCACAACAAGCTCAGGCTGCTGTTCCTCACAGCTGGACACTCGTGAGCAGGATTGGCACTGAGGGTTTGGCTGCAGGAACTCCTTGGCAGTGCCAAGAGAGGAATCATGTTCACCTGGACACCAGTCAAGTGCTTCCCCTGCCACCTCCTGGAGCTGTCACTCAGTGCCTTGTGCTTCTCACATCTTAGAAATGCTCTAACCCCCTTAACTGCTCTGCACAGGCTCAAGGCACAGCATTTATTTGGAATTAAGGGCTGTGTGAGTCAACACTTCACAGGGAACTTCAACTCAGTCATTTGCTACTTTTTGACCTTCTGTTTCTCCAGTTTGTGTTGTGTTTATTCTTATTTTAAGGTTATGGAAGAGAAAGGGCTGAAATTAATTCTAAGAAATCAAGAAGGAGATGAATCATAGAATCACAAAATATGCTGAGCTGGAAGGGACCCACAAGGACCATCAGTCCAACTCCTGGCCCTGCTCAGGCCCATCCCCAAGAGTCACCCCCTGTGCCCCAGAGGATCAGCCAAACCCTCCTGGAGCTCTGGCAGCCTTGGGGCTGTGCCCACTGCCCTGGGGAGCCTGGGCAGTGCCCAACCAGCCTCTGGGGGAAGAACCTTTGCCTGAGATCCAACCTGACACAGCTCCATTATGTCCAACTGCAGGTGGAAAATACTGAGATGGAAAGAGCACTGATGTTCTGGAGGTAATACCTGACCCCTTCAGGAAATCAGGATGGCCCACTGATGCCAAAAAATTGATGGAAAATAGTCCTTCTCTTTCAAATATCTGAGTGAAAGCATGTGGAGAACAGGGCTATAGAACAGGGCTGCAAGTTCCCTCACAAAAATATGTCTCCTGTGTTGAGAGCCTGAACAAACTCACACACTCATTCACACTGGAATCTCCTCCTCCCACACACACCTTATATCCCTGATGGAACACGGAAACCAAGCCCACTCACAAACTCCCTACACACCAACATATGTCTCCTTCCCAGCACATTCCTGGAGCTCCTCACTGACTCTTCTCAAGTGCCAAACTGCCAAAGCAAACTGCAGGGAAGAGCTTGGCATGAGGGAAATACAACTTCTGTTTTCAAGCAGCTACGCCTAAAAAGAGCACTTACAGAAAAACAAAGCCACAAAAAAATATTTCCCAGTCTTGGCCAAAATGGTGTTTTTAGAAACGGCAACACCCCATGAGGATAAAGGTAACCCAGAGCTCCAGACATCTCTCTCCAAATACACTGACAGTTGTGGAGCATCTTTGGAAAGGCTGTTTGATGGACAACACAGTATCAAAAGGGCAGATTTTCCCACTGTTCCCAGGGCCTCGGGAGTAGAAGAGTCTGGAAAAGAGACACGTCCTGGGGATTCCCCTCAGAAATGCATCTGCTGTAGAGAGCAGTAACCAGAGAGACCCTCGCTGCCCCAAAGGGGAATGTTTGGACTCACTTTTGAGCTGGGGTTTTATATCTCCCCATAGCATTTCTTATTTTATTTGCTCTGATTTTAATTAATATATTGCTGCCCTTTCTCACATGTTCCAGCATAAATCAGGTGAACAAAATGACAAAAGGACTAAAAGAAATCCAGAGGAAGATAAAGAACAAGGACTTTCTTTCTGGGAGAGATAATTCTGCAGTGCTGGTGGCAAATCCCAGGGGACAAACAGAGCTGGTGTTGACAGTCAGTGCCTGGGATCCCTCCTGTGTTTGAGGACTTCCCACTGACTTTGGAAACACAAAGTAATTGGATAAATATGGACTGGTTTTGTCAGAAATCAAACAGCTGAGCAGGCTGCATGACTAATGTCAGCCAGCAAAGCACAAACAGCAGCTGGGGGAGCAGCCCTGGATTCCAACCTTTGAGAACATGTTTAAAATGCACCGATCACAGTGAAAACATATGGTCAGAAGGGAACAAAATGTGTCCTTTAAAGGGCACTTCTGAAGATGAAGTTGATTTAAGAAGGTATAAATAGTCTGGGGTTCTAAAGCAGGATTAGTTAAACGCAATCTTTTGTGGAACACAGCCAGCTCCTGCACATTTCAGGGGGAGAGATAATTATGCAAATACCTTTGGAAGTAACACATGGTCCTTTTTAACCCCGTGGTATTGGTAGGAAGGAGAAGGGAAGGGAATTTGAAGTCTTCTCCGTGTTTTTCCCTCTTCCATGAAGTATAAAGAGAAACAAAAACTGAGGATGAAATCCCTGGCAGAAGGGCTCTCCACTGACTCCCGTGGGGCTGGAGAGCAGAAATCCAAGCCCCTGCTCATTCTGTCCCTCAGGGAACACCAGGACCTGACTCTCCCAACTTTTTATACTGAAAAGACACAGAAATAAGCAGAAAGCCTAAACCCTTGTTACACTCAAAGCATAATTCACAGGAAAAACAACCTAATTTGGATTCCCATGGAACAGGATGGTTTGGAATGGCCTGTCCTGTCACCCAGGGATCTACAGGAGGTGCCCAGAGCAGAGCACAGCACGGCTGGGCCAGCCCCTGTTCTGGCTCAGGAGTGATGGACAGGACACATCATAAGGAATGTGATGATCATGACAAGCAGACTTAACTCCTTAACTGACTGTGAGTCTCTGAGATCAGCTCAGCTGCTCAGAACAGGGTGCCAGTAACACCAGGACTGGGGATCTGATCCCTGGGGGCCATTCACTGAGGAGCTGGATCAATGATCCTTGTAAGTTCCTTCCCACTCAGAATATTCTGTGAAATATTCTGTAAATCACTCTAAAGTCAGAGAAACTCCCTTGCTCTTTGTCAGCAACACATGACCACCCCTGAGGTGTCTGAGCAGAGAGGACAAGATTTGATATGACTCAGGAACAAGCCTGTGTGAGGGGCCAGGAATGGGAACTCTGCCTGGTGGGACTGGGGGAAATTTATTCCACCCTTTTGCTGATTCCTGGCATTTTCTTGTTCCCAGGCTTGTTTGCTTGCCCATCAACTGCTAAACACTGCTTTGGGCCAGGGCTTTAAAGAGAGTTAAGATCCAGATCCAATGTAGCAGTGATCATATTCTTGTCTTTAAGCACATGAGGAAGTCAGAGGCACTAATCAAACACTTAAAATGAACCACGGGCTTTATAAAGGCAAAAAGAAAGGGGGAAGAACTACGAGATCTATTTAAATCCAGTCCTAATCCTATCAGCAATTAAGCAGATGGTTAACTTTAAGCATCTGCTTGAGTCTAACTGAAGTCACATCACACAGTAGCTTTCAAAATAGCAATTCTCTAGAAAGATCTGGGTGTGACAGTGTCAAAATCGTGCTTTTTACTATGAATTACCTTTTCTGTTCTTGCAGTGTTTCTGTGCCATCAGAAGGGGAAAAGTGACATAACCTTTGAAGGAGCTGAGAACAGATTTACTAACCCTGACTACCAAAGTCAGGACTATATTCCTTTCATGAAACACAGATTCTTGGATATGTTATACATCCTTATTATTTTAATTTAAAAAATATTTAATTAAAAAGCCCTTTTCCATGTGTTGTAATTAGAAATGTTCAGCTTGGTTGACTCAAAACCAGCTGAAATTGCAAAGCCTTTTTCTTTTTTGAGTAATTTTATTTTTTGGTATTTGGAAGCCTCAGAGTAACTCACATGTGGAAAACTGGATTCCTGTTAAAGGGGAAAAAAGAGTTCCAGCTAGTCCAGGAAACCTGCCTGGATTCCAGTGACCAAATTGCTTGGCACAGTGAGCACTTCCAAACAATGTGTCTGTCTGCAGTGACAATAACTTAAGTATTTATCATATATTTAGGTTATATTATATATTACTGTATATATTAGGCTCATACAGGTCTTATTTGGGGAAATTCTGTAATAACTACCAAAGTAAGATCTTTAAAATGATCACTTTTTGTTGTGCCATGCTGGTACCCTTTTCCATGGAAAATGAGCACCCCCTTAAAGAGTTGTTTTTCCATCCAGTTGTCTCAGTTTTAGCAGAATTGGAGCATTTTTTCACCAATCTTTCAAGACCCAGGTTCCTGAATCATTTGAGTAGGTGGGGATTTATTTATTTTCCCATTAAAGGGAATTCTGTGCCTATTTTTTTTTAAAGAAGAGGCACAAACAGCCCTTTGCAGCTTGAAGGCCCCCAAGGCAAAAGGCAAACAAAAGAATCAACTTTTTTTTTTTTTTTGAACCTGTGGGTTTTAATTTAGCCTCAGGTTTGGTTTCAGATCTCAGCTATGGTTTCTCTAACAGGTGTGGTTGGTGAGACTGCAACTCCCTGATAACTCTTGTGATATTTACTGCCCTTCTCTGCCAAAACCTGGCTATATGGCAGAGAACAGCATTTACAGCTGTGTAGGGAAAGCACTCACTCTCTGCCTTCCATGGGAATAGTTACATAGCTAAATTTAATCCTCAGCTATATTTGCTGGAAAAGATCTATTTAATTTAGTTTAATTTAATTTAATTTAATTTAATTTAATTTAATTTAATTTAATTTAATTTAATTTTATTTTATTTTATTTTATTTTATTTTATTTTATTTTATTTTATTTTATTTTATTTTATTTTATTTTATTTCTGCACTCAGCTCACCAAGGCCAAGCAAACCAGTCCTGTGGTCATGTTTAACTGGGCGTCACTGGGTGATGGTGCTGAAGGAGCTGCTCTTGCTCCCTCCCCAGCCCTCAGTTCCATGACTCTCCTCCCTCTCTTGTGCCTGTGTTGGTGTTTAGATGTTTTTCTATCAGTTTTTTTTTCTCATGGAGTTTTTGGCTAGAGCAGGTCCCTGAGCTCACTTTTGGTACAAAGGGGGAGGAGGAAGGTGGGGACGAGGATCTGCCCCTTGCAGGGATGAGGGATGTTCACCTTGGTGGGTGATGGCTCAGGGACTGGTTCACATCAGGAATTCTGGTCCTAATACGAAGGTGTCACAGGAACAAAACTTCCCTGAGCTCCTGGGCTGTGCCTTCAGAGTGAAGTCACAGACACAACTCAAGCACAGAAATGCTGTTTGTCTGAGTTGGGCAGATTCTGCCCCACCCTGGGCAGGCCCCTCCGTCCAGCATTGCCCCAAAATGAGCAGGAAGCTCAAGGTTAAATTGAAGCAAAAGCACCTTTGTGTGGAGCAGCCTCCTGGACAGACACCTGGCATGCTGTTTACACCAGAAATGCCCCCTCTGAGCTGCTCTGGACTCCTGGCAAGGTCCACACAGACACCGGGAGCCCACAGTGCTTCTCCCCTGAGATCCAAAGGGATCACCAAGGCAGGCTGTGGGTGTGTGGATATCCTTCTTCTCCCTTGATGACTCCAAAAGGCCTCCAGAGCTTGGGAAAAATCCCTTAAGTGTTTTTCAGCGTGAGAAACTGGGAGAAGGAAGAGGACAAGTTCCCTGAATGGCAAAGTTCAGGATACAATAACTGCAGGAAATTTTGCAATGCAGAGAAGGGATTTTTCTTCTCCTTTTTCCCTGTTCTCCTCTCCATCTGCTCCCCCCCTTCAGTGCAGTGGGAAGTTGCTGTCCAGATGGTGCTGACACACTGCAATGCCTTCAGTCCAGATGCAAAGCCTGTCCCTTGAGGAAGGTGACTCCCTCTGCACCAAGAGACACAAAACTTCCTGGGGAAGCACTTCTGCAAGAGGGGACTTGGCTCCTGGGCAGCTGGGGGGGAGCAGCTGAGCAGGAGGTGATGGTAGCTAAAATTCCTGTACAGGATGTACAAACATTTGGAAAAACTCAGAAAACTTCCAGGCAAACAGTTGGTTGTAACTGCAGGAAACCACAGCTCATGAAACCATGGGGGTGTGAAGATGCTCCTGAGCATGAGGGGCTTGGTGAGAGCAGTGAGAGGAGGAGATATCTCCTTGTCTCTGCTCACACTGAGTGTGTACAACACTCCTGGACGTGCCCCAGCACAGGCAGGATGAGACTGTCCTCTCTTAGCCCTGCTCTCCAGACCACGGCAAAACCTCCTTCTTGAGGCAGATGTGCCCCATGTACTGACACTCACCTGGTGACAGAACCACAGCTCCTCCAGACCCACTGCCCAGTCCCTCTGAGACCTTGTCCCACCACTGTGGCAGGAGCCCCTGCCCCAACCAGGCCTAGTGTCCCATCAGAGAATGCACACAGTGCAAGCCATCAGGCAAACTATCGTGAAAGTTCAGCTGCAGGGGCTGCCCTGGTGTCGAACTGGGCTAAAACCAGCCTGGTTCACAAACTCCAAACACACCCCCTGCTTTTGAAGCAGGATTTGGCAGACAGGTGGGGAGTTGGCCTGGAAATCTCTCACTGACAGTCAAACACTTTATACTATGAAAGTCCAGTCCCCTTTCATCCAGTCAGGACCTTCTGACATAACCTTCTTGGGGTCTGGGTGTGGAGATTCCTCCCTTGGCTGGGGGCAACCTCCAAGGTCATTCCTGGAGGCTGAGAGCAGAGATCTCACAAGCCTCAGTCTGGGTGAGTTATATCAAATCTCTGCTTAATAATTATTTCTTTTTGCCAGCTTTAATATAATTGCTTCAATAATTGCTTTATTATAGTGCACTAGCCTATCTTACACTACACTACTATTAGCTTTAACATTATTATGTAGTAAATAATTCTGATTAAGATCTTTTGTTTGATCATTTGTAATAATAAATGATTCATTTTATATAAATATTCTCATTTTACCAATCATTAAAACCTGTGGGACAAAAGTGGTTCAATCACAGCTCTGTAATTTCTTAAATTTAAATCACTGGCATAATCTGAGGCTGAAATTGGATCCAGCCACCCCCAAGCTCCTCTCTGAGTAGTTTAGAAAGCCAGGGAGTCCTTTCTGCACCTCATGAAAATGACAGGGCTTTTTAATAAATTTTGTCTAAGCCTTGCACTCCCACCCCTGACAACTCCTTTTTCTCTTGATCCACCACTATCCCAGAGCTTGGAAAGCTCGTGCTGTCTGAGCCAGTAGCTCCAGCTGCTTTCCTTGTGCAAAACCTTTGGAAATCAGAGTGCTGGCAGCCACTGTCCCTTAACCTGCATATCCAGAGGTTCCTGACTGCCTCAAACCTTATGTTTCATGACACCAATGTGTTGCTGTCACACAGTGCCTGCCAGCCCAGCCCTCTGCAAGGAAAAGCTACACTGGACACAACTTTCTTCCTGCAGTTCCCTTTCTCAGGATATTTCCGGAGCATTTCCTTTTGGAGAAAGAGATACATTTCTCCAAAATCAGGCTTGGGATGTTCTACCAAATACAAGGTCTCATTTCATGTGCTCATTTTGCAGTTCCACACATGAGCTCCCCTCCATTGAAGTATTTTTGTTTAGCACCAAATGTATTTATTCTGCTTTCTTTACCCAGACCATGTCCAGCTGCAGTTATAAAGGGAATTCCATTGGAGAAATTGAGATCCTTGGAGAAATGCACGTAAAGAGCCGAGGTTCTGTGGTAAATGCTGCCATTAATTGTGAAATGTGGTAAATTATGTGACAAATGATCTCTGCCATCTATGTCGTGACAGCCAGTGACACACAGCAGAGTGGTGGTGGGGCCACGGGGCTTCTCCTGCCTGGAGGGACTGAGCTCCTGTTGTGGAGCACTTTTGGCTCCTTCTCCTTCTCCAGACCCATCTCCCTGCTCCCTCATGCTGCCCAGAGTGGGGAGTTGAACTAGCCTGGGGCACTGAGCAACTAAAGCATTTCACACAGCTGGATCATTCCCACAGTTTGGTGCCCACAGGAATTTTGCTTTGTGCAAAGGGGGTGGAAGGCAGGACTGGAGCTGCACGTGCTGCATGAGGCACTGAGAACACACCAGCTGAGGGAAGTGAGGCTGCACTGAGGGCTGGGGGCTGAATTCAGCTCACCAAGAGCTCAACAACAGATCCCCCTGATGTCATTTGCTGTCACAAATGCCATATTTCATCTCTGCTCACGTCTCGTGGCTCCTGGGCCAGGCTCTCCACACCTCTGGTGGCTTTTCAGGGTCAGTCCAGCTGCAGGTGCAGAGCAGAGCAGTGACCAGCTCCCCTGTGCCCTGGGACACAGCCAGGTCTGTGCCCTCCTCTTGGCTCTGGGCATAGGGAAAGCAGGCTTGGCATACAAGGTGTGGCATGGACAGAAAAGTTCTTCCAAGGATTACACAGTGGGAGACATTTGGATAGAAATGCAAAGTCAGCATCCTTGGAGGGAAGGGGCTGCCCTAATCTGAGCCAACAACTGTGACAGGGACAGGCTCGGGCTCCAGGAGCTGCTCCCCATCTGCTCATGGTTTCTGTTCTCAGATCTGGTGTAGGTTTTAGCTGAGCTTGGTGGCTCAGAGCAGCTCCTGTGCAAGCCCTGCAGGCTGAGCTGCCCTGGGCACTGCCAGGTCACCACTGCCACCACTGCCAGGGGTCCTGCAGCCCCTCTCAGATGTGACATGTCTTAAACTGGTCACCTGACATCCACAGCCAGGCACTGACCACACTCAGACCATCCCATGGCCAGACCTGTCCTGGGCTATCCCTTTCCTGGGACAGTCAAACAGTCCTGTCCTGCTCTGCTGTTCTCATCCACGAACTCTGAGCCCTTGGCAAAGCAAACCAGGGGTTGCTCCCCCCAGCTCAGCCATGGGTCACAGTCCTGCCGGGCCCCAGCACTGCAGAGCACCAAACACAGACAATTCTTAGTTCCTCTCTAGACAGAGTAGTCCCACATTTTTGGGTTCTCTGCCACCAAGAGGGTGCTCTGGTAGCTGCACAGAGGCTCTGAGAAGGAGGCAGAGGTTCTGAGGCAGGAGTCCCCGAGAACAGCCTTCTCCTCACCACCTTCTCCCCAGGGAAAAGTCCCAGGCACTGCTGCCCTCGGAACCTGGTAGAGAAAGCTGTGCCCTGGTGAGCAGGATCTCAGCTCCAAAGGGCCAAAGTGATTGCTTTGCCTTTTCCATCAGGGAAAGTTCACTGAAAGTCTGACCTCCTCACTCCCTCCTCCCAAATATTTCCCAGAAGGGACATTGGACAGATATTTGACATCCAGGGAAGAGTCGCCCAGTGCAGGCAGGTTCCTCCAAAACACTCAGGCTGTGCCAAAGCCCCACATATGCTGTCCTTCCCAAGGACCTTCCCAAAGAGTGCCCAGGGCCTGAGCTGAGCCTCCAGCTCTGCAGGACAGCAGTGCCAGTGCAGAGATTTTCCTGGAGCTGGGGGCCAGAGGGAAGGAGCTGCACTGTGGATCAGGGGTTCTGGGACACAGGTCTGGGACAGAGTTCTGGGATACAATTCTGGGACACACAGTTCTCCTGTGGAACAGTTGTTCCTGTTCCCACAGTTGTTCCTGTTCCTGTTCCCAGAGTTGTTCATGTTTTAGAGCCCCCTGCCTTGTTCTGTCAGGGTGCAGATTAACCCCATAAAGGGCTGCACTGCTGCTTGTGTCCCTCAGCCTGGAAACAGATGATTGCCTAAGAGTACCTGGGATCACCCCCCACCCTGCACCCACAGAATTTGAAGCCTCTGGCTCTTGTTTTAAATGTCACTGAGTTTTCCTGCACTTTAATATTTTGATCAGGATGATTTGTTCTGAAAGGCTCTGGCAGTGACTCACTGGGATTTGGGAATCTCTCTTGCCAGTCCCCACCTGCAAACACACAGCTAAGAAGTTTCCCTGTTTTCATCATATCTTGCTCTTCCTGCTGTTCCCAGCTTTGCCAGCAGCATCACATGTGGCAGTGCATCCCTTTGGAGCTCCTGCCCCCTGAGTGCCCATGGCAGGAGGGAGAACAGGAGGATGAGGGTCCATCCCTTTGCAAACTTCCCTTGGCAAGGCAACTCGCACTCTCAGGAAGTCAAGTCTCATTCTCCAGCAGCCCCTCTGAGCATGAAACCTTTGAGTGTCAGGGAAGGAC
Organism: Manacus candei; assembly: GCF_025592945.1. Classification (NCBI taxonomy): domain Eukaryota; kingdom Metazoa; phylum Chordata; class Aves; order Passeriformes; family Pipridae; genus Manacus; species Manacus candei. The sequence goes on along the minus strand of NW_026138095.1, from coordinate 11,364,511 downwards.
TTGCAGGGAGAAAGCTGGAATATCAGTCTCAGGCACCTGGAGATGTGGGAGAAGGGCACTGGGAACAAGGAGGTCCCTCATGTCCCCAGTCCTGTCCACAGCACCAGCTTCCCATAACCAGAGGAAAGGGGCTTCTCCTCCCACATCCAGTCATGCCTGGGTTTAGGGACTTGGGACTAACTGCTGAGTTTTACACTTCAGATTTTGTTAGGTTTCCCAACTTTGGTGGCAATTATGAAATACTAATTTAATAAGTTGTTATTTGTTAATCTCGGTAGATCCTGATTCTTTTCATTAGTGTAATTTTATTTTTTTTTTTTTAAATCTCCCAACATTTGCCTTCCCAACTTCTGGATTTTACATGGTTTTGAGTAAGAAGAACTAAGAATTGACGCTTTTCCCTTTTAGTTCTAATGAATATCTCTTGTTTGGTTAAGGAGCAGTGCGAGGTGAGCAGACACGTGATCAAACAGGTCTTATCTGATCACAAACATGTTTGGGGTGGAAATGAGGAGAAGGTCCTGAAGAAGTTGCTCAGGGAGGTTCTGAAACCTCCCAGCTCAGGGGAAAGTAATGCCTTTACACTGGGAGGTGGCAGGAAGGTAAGAAACAGTTTGTATCTTACCTTGTCCTCAGTGACACCTCAGCTGCACTGAGCGTTGACACAGGGATGCACTGCTTCCCTGGAACATCACACTGCTTCCCTGGAACATCACACTGCTTCCCTGGAACACCACACTGCTTCCCTGGAACATCACACTGCTTCCAGGAACACCACACTGCTTCCCTGGAACATCACACTGCTTCCCTGGAACACCACACTGCTTCCCTGGAACACCACACTGCTTCCCTGGAACACCACACTGCTTCCCTGGAACATCACACTGCTTCCAGGAACACCACACTGCTTCCCTGGAACATCACCCTGCTTCCCTGGAGCACTGCACTGTTTCCCTGGAACATCACCCTTCTTCCAGAAACACCACATTCCTTTCCTGAAGCACCACACTGCTTCCCTGAAACATCATACTGTTTCTTTTGAACACTGCACTGCTTCTCTGGAATATCACACTTCTTCAGGAACACTACACTGCTTCCCTGGAGCACTGCACTGCTTCCAGGAACACCACACTTCTTCCCAAGTTTCCAGGACCAGCAATTTGCACACATCACACAGTGGGTGTTGACAGACAGTGACTGAACATGGCACCTTACAAAGAATTTTAACACACTTGAAAACACAGTGCTTCAAATTTTTATCAGTCCCCAGCAAAGGCAGCTGCTCTGGAGTGGAAAAATTCCTGACAGTGCTGGAATGGCTGAGTGAGGCTTTGGGAACTGGGAGCACAATTTGCTCCAGGACACAAGTCCTGAGATGTCTGTGCACACATCAGCTCCCCAGACTCTGGGACAGAGGAGCATGACATGGGCTGAGAGCAGCACTTGCAAGTCACACCCTGACTGATGCCTGAGACAAGAGTTTCTCATGCAGGAATATAAGCTGGGTTTGTAAGAAGTTTAAGAGATCTCATCTAGGCTTTCTCTCTTCTGTCTCCCCTCTCCCAGCTTTCATCCCTCCTCCAGTTTTCACAACATCTCCTTTCTCCAGTATAACACGGACTGTGGGCAGGAGGGAGCAGAGCAGGGAAGGAAGGCTGCAGGGTGGCAAGTACCACATGGGCTGAGATGTGCTCAGACTGTAGCAGCAGCTGCCAGGACCTGTCATCTCCTCTCCATCTTCTCTCCCCCCATGCCATGGGAAGCAGAGAGAGGAGGACTAGGGCACAGAGATGCAGGGGAAAATCCTGCTTCCCTGGAGAGGCCAGGCTTGCTGGTTTGGGCAGGGCTGGCTGGGAGCAGGGTGGAGGGGACAGAGGTGGTGTACCCGGGGTGGGTCACACAGTTCATCCCTGGATCACCAGCAGATGTTGGAAGGACTCAGGCTGGGGCTTCAGGCAGGGGCTCCTTGGTGAAAGTGGAGTGCAGAAGTAACCACCACCACAGCAAAGGGGGGGTGATAACTGAGGGTGATAACTGCTCTCAAGAGGGAACTGAGCAGTGAAGGTTAATATTCCCTAGGGAAGGGGTTGTGGATTGACTCAGCAGACTGGGTAGGGAGGAGCAGGTTCTCCTTGGAGGAGGCTCTGTGTGTTTAGCCCAGCAGAGCCAGCCAGTCTCCAGTGCCTGGAAAGCTCTGCAGCACCAAAACCCGCCTCTGAGGCTGCTCCCAGTGGCACAAGTGTCACCTGCTGCCCCGGGAACACACCATTAATAAAGTCTGAACTGCCACTTGGTAGCCTCAGTGCTCACTGTTGCAGAAGGGAAGCCAGGGGAAATGGAGGTAGAGACAGAAAGCTTTGGGTTTTGCTCTCCCTCACCTTGCACTGCCTTGGTGAGCTGCCTGAGAATTTACAGAGTCCCAGCTCAAAGCCAACAAATGGAATTGTTCATAGTCACAGATACCCCTGAGGTGGGTAGAGAAAAACCATTCTTTGAAATGTTTGAAGGTTTTAAATAGGCTTTGGTTCCCTCATAGGGAAATAAAGTTTCCTACTGACAGACCTCTCAAAGCAGTGCAGTGATTGAACAAGAACAGGATGTTCTTGGCAGTGAGAGAGTCCCAGATCACAATCCTGCCTAGAAAACATTCCCATTGCAGCAGGAAATCACCTGGAATATTGTGAATATTGAATATTCACCTGGAATATTGTGGCAGTATTGGGCACCTGCAATATAAGGAAGATCTGAAGCCATTAGAGAGTGTCCAAAGGAGGGAAGGAGGATGGGGAAGGGCCTTGATTTGAAGGTGTGTGAGGACACTGAGGGCACTTGGTGTGTTCAGCTGGAGGAGACTGAGGGGAGAGCTCAGTGCAGTTCCACCTTCCTGGGCAGGGGCAGAGGAGGGGCAGGGACTGAGCTCTGCTCTGGGGGGACCAGGGACAGCAGCCAGGGAAGGGCTGGAGCTGTGTCAGGGCAGGCTCAGGTTGGATCTCAGCCAAAGGTTCTTCCCCCAGAGGCTGGTTGGGCACTGCCCAGGCTCCCCAGGGCAGTGGGCACAGCCCCAAGGCTGCCAGAGCTCCAGGAGGGTTTGGCTGATCCTCTGGGGCACAGGGGGTGACTCTTGGGGATGGGGCTGTGCAGGGCTGAGGGTTGGACTCGATGATCCTTGTGGGTCCCTTCCAGCTCAGCACATTCTGGGATTCTGTGACCCTGTGCAATGGACTCTGGCTTTGCTTTGCCTTTGCCCTTCTCTCAGCCTGGCAGCAAAGGGTACAACCTGCTGCCTCCCTACCAGTCCTGCTGTCTGTGCAGGGACCTTCAGCTGCACATCCAGCCATGCAGAACCACGGGCAGCTGAGATCTCTCATCCCACAGCAGCACCACAGAACAGATCTCCTTGTGCCAGAGCTCCCTAATCACTGACTGTGGATCAAAAGGGAGCTGCAGAGAGCAGCTTCTGATCTATGCCCTGATAATGGAATGATTACCCAGTCCTGACTCCCATTTCCACTCTGATCTCAGTCTAAGGATTTCATTCCCCACAGTTGGATGTGGAAATACCTGAGTTACTTGTGCAGTGATTTGAAGTCCCTGAGAGCACTGGGCTTCTCTTCTGTATCCCTGCACTGACCATCCCAGTTTCCCACTGAGGCTGGGAAGTCCTTCAGAGGGAATGGCTGCAGCAGGGAGAAGCTTTGCACTACAAAATCCATTTCTACTTGATGCCTCTGGGGCACAGGGTGTGACTCTTGGGGATGGGTCTGTGCAGGGCCAAGGATTGGACTCAAGAAACCTTGTGGGTCCCTTCCAAATCAGCATTTTCTGGGATTCCATGATTCTGTGAAATCAGGGAAGCAGAGCCTGGCTTTTCTGGATCCCAAAGGCCTCCCAGCTCGTGGCAATGCCAATGTGACCCTCCTCAGGGGTCTTTTTGCCCAGAGCCTTGGTTCTTCTCCATCTGACCCCTCTGCACTGTGTGCTCTTTTCAGTGTAGCACCAGCACAGGTAAATACACCCAGGTGGAAAAGTCCTGCAGCAGCCTCAGCAGTGGAGGGGAAATAACCTTGTGAGAGTGCAGTGCTCTCCCTGCAAGCCCACAGGTGCCCTTCCCTACACTGTTCCCAGTCCAGCTGTCCCGAGCTCCTGGCACTCCTGGCACAGCTGGTGCTTTGCTCCAGATGTGGAGTTGGATGTTGTCAAAATGTGCCTTCCTGCCCCAGCTCTGCTGGTGATGGATGAGCCTTTGGGATCAGACCCTCCTGTGTGCACCATGTCGGCTCCCTGGGTATGGTTCCACCCAGGGCTCTGTGCTGGAGACAGAGCATTGCCTGCCCTTGGGGTGAGGGATAAGGTGACCCTGCTGCTGTGCCAGGGTGTTCTCCAGGGAGTTGTTGCTCCCTCTGTGCTGATGGACCAGAGCAGTCTGCAGCTGCCATGTCCCATCTGCCATGGCAGAGATGCCAACAGGGGGGAAAAGGGATTCTGAGGGGTAGAAAGGCTCTGGCAGCAGCTACAGTGAAGGTAGAGGTGACAATTTGGAGCAGACGAGTCTTTGGGGAGTCTTGAAGAAAGGCCAGTCCTGGGAGGTCTCTGGGGGTGTGTGAGTGGAGGGGCAGCCCCAGCCCAGGGGGTTCTGCCCCAGGCTCAGTGTTCCAGGGTCCAAGCTGTGACATGTTCCTGTGCAGTCTCCCAACAGGACTGTGGGGGTTGCACCTCTGCAGCACCAGCACTGCTGGGAGAGCAGAGAGCAGGAGGGGGAAATCTCCAGCAAGGTCCACCAGCAGCACTCCCTCAACATAAATCAGGTACAGGGAGAGTTTTTTATTGTTCAAAGGGGTGCAAACATCCTTCTGGCTATACCTGTTCCCTCCCCACCCTCCTGAATGATTCCCCACTCTCCTGTGCTGAGCACGGGGCAGTGCCCAGGGAGCTGAGCCACTTTGCTGGGCATTTGGCACACGGCTGTGCACAGGGGACTTCATTCCAAATGTCACCTCTGGCGATGCCCTGGGAGTGTGGAGGGGGAGCACTGATGGGGCAGGGCCTTAGGTCTCTTTTCTGGAGAATAGTAGCGACCTCCAGGGAAAACTGCTATGGAAAAGCTGCCTCAAGTGAGTGCCAGAAGCTTCCAAAAGGAAAAAAAAATACAAGCAGAACCCCAAAATCTCAGAGTCCTGAACACTCCCCTGCTCAGTTTTTCCTGCAGTCTCCATGCACAGGAGGGTGGCTGGTGGTTTTTCCTCACAGTCCTCATCATAGACACTGATTTCCGAGGGCCTCAATCAATGGGGTAAAATCCAGCAAGGTCTTACTGTTCTGTATAAAACTGAGCTGCTGCTCAGCCCTGAGCACATTTCTCTCCTTTCCTCATTGCCTTCTTGTTTCCTTGGACTTCTTGAATTGTACTTTCAAAGAAGAGATCCATTAGTCCCTGCTAAACTTCCCTGCAGGCTCCACACCATCCTGGTGGGAAGAGCAGGGCGGATACCAGAGGGCAATTCCAGCACTCCCACCAGCCCAGCTGGGTTTCTGACCAGCAGCAGATATCAGCACCTCTTTCCCTGAGGGCAACAAGCCTCAGAGACATAATTTCATGCTCTTGCTGTCAGCTGCCTTGCACAATTTATCTTCTCATTACCTCTTTAACAGCACTGCCTGATAGAGGGAAATAACTCCAGCGATGGAGGTGTTGGCTGTGGAACTAAAGCAGTGATATTGTGTGCAGCAATATATATGCTAAGTTTCTGTACAAGTGCCCAGGAGATATTGGGAAGGTGGAGAAAAGTGGTTCCCAGTGTCCAGGGAGCTGCTGGCACCCAAAGGTGTTTCTCCCTGACTTGTATAATGTCACTATCAGGCAAGTGGCCTTACAGGAGCAAAAGAGAGAAGGGCTCACCTGGAATCAGTGCCAGGCAACCCTCACATACTGCAGACTGCCATGGTACAGCAGAGAATTTTGAGAGGATTTGGGTCTTTTGGGTGCTGCCTCTCAATGGGGTTGGAGGGCCCACTGTGATCTCCAAGGAAGAAGCGAGAAGAAATACCCCTGAAAGATGAGAAAATATTGGATACTGATGGCCTGGCAAAAGAAGTGAGCTTGGAGCTGTCCCGAGTGGGGCAGCTTTCCCCATATTCATCTACAGCCAAAATCTCCTCTGCAAACCTGCAGAGATGGGGAGAGCTTCCTGTGTTGCTGTGTCAGTTGATTTTTCCAAAATCACATTCCATACTCAGTGTCACAGTTTCCCACTTCACACATCCCCAGCTTTCCTGGAGCACCAGGAGGCTCCTCTGACCAGTGTTGCAGCAGTTACAGCACCTGTGGCTCTGATTGTTTGTCTGGTGTCCTGAGGATATTCAGGTTGCACTCCTGTGCTTTGCTGCTCTCTCCCTCTCACTGAGCAGGAGAGCATATCCCAGGAGTCCATGGCTGAGGGATTTGGCAAGGAACCAGGAACTTGGCACTCTCTTCCCAGCAAAAACCTCAGCACTTCCCCTGGGCCACGTCAGCCCCTTCTTATGGTAAATTTGACTGTGAATTCAGCTTCCAATGAGAACAGTTTTAGGACTCATTTGAACAGCTCAGTGCACACTCAATCCACTGGATCTGGAAAAGCATATGGAAACACATGTTTCCCAGTGTGGGGAGTAGATCACCAGTTCAGTGAGTTGCTCACTTCCCTCCAAGGGCACAACCTCTCTCAGTAGAATTAATACAAACAGAGAACAATAAAAAAACCCCAGCCTACATCGTATTTATGAATTTCCAACTCAATTATCATTATTTTGTTTAGGATTTTAATGCTGAAATTCAATTTCTTCACCTTCTTTTTTTACTGTCCTGGAGGATGTGTCAGAAACCAGCTGATGTGTCTGAGAAATACATCAGACCTCATGACATGAGTTGTCACCTCCTGATCTGTTGACAATCCAGGGTGCAAAATGGAATGCAACCAGCAATTCCCTGGGACAAGGGTGAGGAACAAGCCCTCCCGGGTGCTTACAGCCCAGAGGCAGCTGGGAGTTGGTCTCTGGAACTCTACTTAGTGCCAATGATGCTTCCCACCAGCAGCTCTGCCACTGAGAAGATCAATGTCTAGAAGGCAGACATTTCTTTTCCAGGAGAGTGGTGGTCTGTGGGATGTGCCACAGTGCCCACTCTGGGCAGTGGGACAGGGATTAGCACAAAAAGCCACCAGATTTGCCAGGGTTCAGTGTGCCAAGGCCTGGGCAACAACAACCTTCCATCCTAGGCTGGAGAGATGATGGGGAGTTTAATCATGAGCATGTGAGCAGCTCACAAATGTTCATAGTCCAGACTCCAGCAGATGTTTTGCTGGGTCACCATCCAGGCCACAGCAGGAGCAGCACTTGCCAGGAGGGATGAGCTCAGAGACTCTATTGCCATGTCTCTGAAAAGGGCATTGTCTTGTTCCCTCCAACTCCCTTCTTTTAGGAGAAAAAAGCATATTGCATAAATTACAGACACATCAGCAGAGATGCTGCTGACACAGGATTTCCCTGAGCTCTGCCTGGTCCCGTCTCTCCCAGCCCATTTGCTGGATTTGTTACCATGCTCCCTGCACACAATGGTGTGTGTCAGTCCCCGAGGTAGGACAGGAGCTGTCACAACATTTCCCTTTCTCTGCCCTCCTCCCAGGGCACTGCTTGGCACTGGGTTGCATTTTACCCTGGCAGCCCCTTTGGATTCCCTCCCCTGTGCTGCTGCAGAGCTCCTGGGGGCTCAGGGGGTGCTGGGAGCTGGGAGGTGTTCACTGGGGTGGAAAAGGCTGGTGGAGTGAAAAATTTGCCTCCCCATTCCCTAGATGGCCGTGACAGGACACAGTCACAGACACAGTCACTGTGCCCATTGGTTTCACACTCCTGTCTTGTCTCTACAAGCCTGAAAGAAAAGAGGGCTTTGGGCTCAGGCTCTGGAGGGGTTGAACGTGGTCTGGGCAAAGCCTCCTTAATCCCAGCTGTGAGCACTCATCTTGAGCTAAATTCCTCCCCAAGTTTCACCCCACCTGAGGGGGGGCTTTGCCCCTTGTCCTGCTCACCTCAGGGCATGGACAGACCTCCATATCTGGCTCAGGAGCAGTTTCTGACCCAAGGAGGACACTCATGGCCACTGACCCTGAGCCAAACCACTGTTCCCTGAGGTGGAACCACTGTCACTCTGCTCTAAGCCTCAGTGACCCTGGGAAACAAAAGCCTGAAGAGCTCAGCTGTAGGTTGCTCCGGAGGGTCTGGGATGCCCTCCCAAGCCTGGTGACCCAGTTCAGCAGGGTGCCAAAGCACTGGAGCAGGCACTGGGGCTGAACCCTTGGCCAGCAACCCCAGCATGATCTTGCCCATTAACGCTGCATAAACAAACAATCACTTAGAATGTCAGGGAAAATAATCTTCCCCATAATCACTGATTAGAAATGTTTGCTTGTGGCTGGATATTTATAGCCTTCAAGAGGAAAATGTCACCCTCCCTGCCTGCCTTGCATGGCAGATAGTGTTTAATGAGCGATCCCAGCCTCTGGGCTGCTGCTCTTTGGGAAGGGAGATGATGCTGTTCTTGATTTACACTTCCTTCTGCTTTCAGTGCTCTACTTCAAGAGTGGGATCTCTTTCAGGGGTGGGATTTGTCTGCAGTCACCCTCAAACTCATGGAACAGGGCACTGAGCTCCCCTCCCCCAGGGCCTGTCTCACACACAACAGCCACAGCCATCCCTCCCTCTCTGGCTCTCATTGAAGCTGCATTTCACGACCACTGTGCTGAAGCCCTCGAGTTCCTCAGCCACAGCACTCCAGCACTGTTGTCCTTCTGAAAGAAGAGGGTGGAAGAGATAAAAAGAATGGTATGTTCAAACTGATGGAAATGCCTCAAGATTACCAAATTTCAGGTAGAATTAAAGGTAGATCATTCCTTAAGAAATTCCAGCCTAAGCATCTGAGACTAGTGGTCAGACCAGACCACAGAGGAGAATGAGCTGGAGCAACTCTTGCTTGAAGGAAACCAGTTGTGAGCTGGGCTCTGCAACCCCATGTAAATGGAGGAGTGAGGGGACTGAGGAGGCTGGAGATAAAGATTAGAGCTCCTCACACATCTAGGGTTTGACAGGACCTACAGAAGTGGATGTAAAGGGCCACAGAAATCTTAGGATAACCTCAGCTTGCTCACAGGTCAGGGAGGTGCCTGCACTTGGCACTTCAGACTCGCGTGGAATCAGGAGTGAACAGGATATGCTTATGAGCCTTTTTTCCAGCATCCCAGATTTGCTGTCTTTGATGTTTTTTCAAGACACTCAGAGCTCCTCAAATCCCACAGCAGTCTGTGATTATCTCACCTCTACAGAGAGCTTGTACATGCTTTGACAAACCAAGCACTAGAGCAGCATCTGGCAGAGGAGTCTGCTTCACTCTCTCTGCTCACACCGGGCCCATGGCAGGGCTGGCTTTCTTGCCTCTCTTGGTGCTGCTGGGGGACTGTGTTGCAGAAAAGCAAAAAGCCATTCAAAAGCTCCCAATCCCCCCCTGCTATTCCTCTTTTTGTCTAGAGCAACCAAACATGTCTCCCCATGGTCCTCCTGCCAAGACTGGGAACCAGTGACAGAAGTGTCCTCAGAATCCCCATCCCTGGGGCAACATCCCTCTCACCCCAGCTGCACCCAGGAATGCCCCAACAGGAGACAAGGACTGCTGGGAAGTTCATGGCACTCTGTCAGGCACCAAGACAGCAGTGATCTGAGCTCAGCACCCAGGAGAAAACCCCAGTGGGGCAGGATCACTGAGCTGGTTCACAGAGGTGCACAAGGACCTGTTGCTTGTGGACAGGTTGGCAAGGCAAGAGCACAAAGCAGCTGATCCACCAACAGTGGCAAGCTTTGGGCTAACCTGGGATTGCCATGGAGGAGAGGCACTGCTCTGTCACAGCCTCTCAAGGGACAGGACCCTTTTCAACCTGGGGAGCACCGTCAGAGTTTTCTCTGGAGAAGCTTTCAGCCCTCTTCCATCTGTCCAGGTGATGGACAGGCAGTGTGCTCCTGATCCTGACACTGCTTCTGTGGAACACCACAGGCTGCACAAGTGGGACATTTAGACCTTACATTTAGGTTCTGAGCTGCAAGTGTAGCCCCTCTGGTTGTGAATTATCCTCCAGGAAGAGCCTGACTCGTCTCTGACCAGTGCTCATTCCTTCCTAGGCAGCTGTTTGCAGTGAAACTTTAGTCTCTGCCTCATTTCCTATGCATTCCCAGACTGTCTGCCCGGGAGAAATATCTTTGGAATCATTTACATTGGACAGACAGTTTACTAGGCAATTTGATGAGGCTGTAAATCCTCCCTCCACCCCCTCAGCCAACGCACACTCTCCTGTCACACAGCAGACTTTCTTCTTCTCAGCTCAGGTACTCACAGGGCTACTCAAAAAACAATCTGACCCCAACTGACTGCAGCCACCCAGACCAAGCCTCTATGGACAAGGGCTGTTTCCTCCCATGGTTTCATCCCCAGAGCCACTGTCAGAGCTGCAATGCTGGAGATCTCTGTGCTGTGGAAGGCCCAGGCCCTCTGTGTCAGGCAGAATCCTCCTGCATCCTATCTGCTGTTGATTCTGCTAAGAATGGCCTGGAAAGGATTTATGTCATAGACAGTTGGCATTTAAGAATGTGCTGGGCAAAAATGTGCAGGGAAGAACTGAATTTGCACTTTCCTGTTTGGAACTCTGGATATTTTCTAGGTGCAGGATTCACCTGCTAAACCTGCAGCCACCTGGAAGTCAGGAGGGTTGCCTGAGTTCTGAGTGCTCAGAGGAAAGGGCTGTTGGTGTTTCTGATGTGTTTGGGAGAGCCAGGATGAGGAGGGGTTGGGATAAGGGAGCAAGTGGTGGCTTTGCCAATCCTCACCCATTGCTCCACCCTCTCAACCTCTGCAGACTGGCATGTGGTTTCCACCACAGAGCTGCTCCTTTACCCACCTACACAGACAAAAATTCTTCTTCTCTGTGCAGAAAAGGTCTGCTACAATCTGGCATTTATAAACCAACAGGATCTTAGGTCAGGCCTTTGCTGTGCTGACCCTGGGCAGAGATTATTCATTATTTGTGAGCCACACTGGCTGCCCAATTCCTGCACAAACGCTCCACGTCCCAGATCAAGTGAAAGGTCTCACAGCAAAATTCCAGGTGATGTGTTACTATTTAGCACTGCCAGGTTCCAAGAGGCACAGAGAGCAATCCCAGGGAGCCCTGGGCTGTGAGGGAAGCTGAGTTGGCTGGGTCAGTGTCTGAACTGGTCTCCAGTGACATTGGACCCTGAGGAAAATGGTGCAGACATGGGAACAGAGAAGCAGAAACATCCCTGCACACTGAGGGGACAGGACTGGGAGTTTGGGAACAAGAGATCCCATGGGATTATCATCATCATCATCATCATCATCATGGCTGGGCTTCGCGAATGAAGATTTGGGGATGGGATTATAGAGAGGGGGTTTTGGGCTCAGAATGAGAAGGTTGAGGGTTGCAGTCTATTTAGGGTGGGTTTAGCTGCTGAAAATTAACCAAACCATGCTGCTGGTGTTGAGGTCCAGCCGGACTCAGGCACAGAGGTTTCTTGGCTTGGGAAGGTTGGGGCAGAGGGGAGCTATGGTGGGAGAGGCATAACCAAAACATCCATGGATACAGCAAACTGAGGCCTGGAGGGGCAGGGACTGAGCAGAGCCTGAGCACACAGGAGTTCCTGGGGGGACAGAAGGCTCAGCTCTGCTGGTGGAGGCACAGGGGACTTGTTGTGCTGGGGGGTTATAAAACAGGGCTCAGACAAGAGGGACCTGACATTAGAGGAACAAGAGAAAACCCAAAGTTTTGGAGGGGATTGATATTTGACACTGTCCTGGTCAGGATGGGAAGCAGCCATGAAAAAATTCTTCCCCCAGAGGCTGGTTGGGCACTGCCCAGGCTCCCCAGGGCAGTGGGCACAGCCCCAAGGCTGCCAGAGCTCCAGGAGGGTTTGGCTGATCCTCTGGGGCACAGGGGGTGACTCTTGGGGATGGGTCTGTGCAGGGCCAGGAGTTGGACTGGATGATCCTTGGGGGTCCCTTCCAGCTTAGCAGATTCTGAAATTATTTTGTGGGATGGGGCAGAGTAGGAACAGTTCTCAGGTGTCAAGGGAGCCATAGAGGGAACTGTAGCTCTGTGGCCCCAGTAAGTGAGGAAGCTCCCAACCAACACTGCAAAAGCATCAGGTCTGTGCCATATTACCCACATCACTGAGACAGGGAGGAGGGGCTGGAATGTGCTGGAAGGGAACCAGTGCATTTTTTCATCCCAGGCACAGTGTGAGAGACTGAAAACCATGGACTGGTGAGTGACTGAGGGAAAGAGCAGCAAGTGGAGCTCAGGGCACTCAGAAAACGTGGGTACCTGTGCTGAGAAGGTGCTAGTGCCTGGAGAGAACTGGTCCTCTGGGGTGGGGCTGACTGAGCTGGCAAGGGGGAAGGTGAGCAGAAGACTCCTCATGGTCAAGTATGGATGGAGAAGGTGGGGATCTGTGTGCACCATCCGTCCTGGATGTGCTTTGTTCTCCCCTTTCCTTGGCCTCAGCTGAGAGCTGTGGACTCGCTGGGCCTTTGCACTGAGCTTGTGTGGGCCTGTGCCAGCACTCCATGGGCTCCCTGCTCGTGTTTGCCATCTGAGAAGGGAGTAGCCAACACAGACATGAGCTGAGCCACCCATTCACCAGGCCTGGGGAAGGGACAGGGTTCAGGCAGCTCACAAAGCACAACAGCAAAGCGAAACACAGATGTCTCTAATCTTCTGCAGTGGGTTCAGGGCTCTGCTCACCCTGCCAGGATGTCCATTGGGGAACTCCTCCTGGATTTGGTGATACAGACAATTAATTGCAACATGTCAGAACAATACAGATCAGGACACCTGCATCCTGCATATGTCAGACGTGCTGGAGACAGGACAGAGAGCTGGGGGGATTGGGTTAACTCGCAGCTCCAGGTCCAGATGTGTTTTCAGTAGGATGAGAAGCAGCACAGCTGTGCCAGAGATGCCCTGTGAGGTGAAGCACCACAGAGGCTGGAGCTAAAAGCCACAGGGAGCTCTGGATTGCTGTAGCCCTGAGCACCAGGATTCACTTCCTCTGTTTACTGATGCATTTGTGTGTCTCCTGGGAGACTACAGTTGCCTTGTGTCTTTTAAACATGCTCTATTAACTGCCATCACATTTTATCACTCCTCTGGCAATATCCAACAACACCTCTATAATTTATTTTCATTAGTTTTATTCACAGCCACCACAGAGGTCACAGCAGGGGGGGAGAAAAGCACTTCATCCCTTGCACTGCTAAACCTGCTGCAATAACAGCTTTTCAAACAGCTGATGCTAAAGAGATATGAAAAGATAATGAATAACGAAAAATAAAGGATCTGACCTTTCCCCAAAAAAAGGTTCTTTCAGTATCACAGCACTTCAGCATAAGCTGGGGGTGGCCTGCTTGGGAGCAGCTCTGGGGAGAAGGACCTGAAGTCCGGGGGGACAACAAACTGTCCATGAGCCAGCAGTGAGCCCGGGGGCCAAGAGGGCAGTTTAATCCTGGGGGTCATCAGGAAGAGCTTTGCCAGCAGGGCAGGGAGGGGATCCTGCCCCTCTGCCCAGCCCTGGGAGGCACATCTGAGCTGGGCCCAGCTCGGGCTCCTCAGCACAGCAGGGACAGGGAGCTCCTGGAAGGTGACTCTCCTACAGAGCTGCCCAAGGGATGGAGCAGCTCTGGGAGCAGCAAAGGCTGAGGGAGCTGGGGCTGTTCAGCCTCCAGAGCAGAGCCTGAGAGGGGCCCTGCCCAGGGGGTGTCAGGGGCTGCAGGGAGGGGGCAGAGGATGGCCCAGGCTCTGCTCGGGGGGCCCAGCAATGGCACAGGAGGAACGGGCAGGAACTGATGCCCAGGAAGCTCCAGCTGGACAGGAGGAAGAACTTCTCTGCTGGGCAGTGACCCAGCCCTGAACAGGCTGCACAGGAGGGTCACACTGGGGATATTCCAGAACTGTCTGGCCACAGTCCTGTGCCATGTGCTCTGGGATGGCCCTGCTGAGCAGGGAGTGGGACCAGTGACCCACTGTGGTCCCTTCCAGCCTGATCCATTTGGGATTCTGTGGAATGGGCTCTGCAGGCTCTCCCAGTTGTTTTCCTTCTCCAGCTGACTCAATACAACCTGCAAAGAGGCCCTGTAAACTCACTCTCTGACACGGGGGATGGAGAGGTCACTACAAACGTCTTCCAGAGCAGAGACTGAGACCACAGAAAACAGACCACAAAAGGGGCCACACATGTGTCCAAATGGCACCTTGATATGTAGTCAGGACGCAACTGTCCAGGACCCACTGCTGAAATGATTGATTCCCACTCAGAATGAAAATTCTAAACATGCTACACGTAAGAAAAAAAAAAGGAATTTCCACCACACACAATGTTCCAGAGACTGTTTTTTTTTTCTCTTGTATAAAGGCCTGTAAAAGGGAGGGAGATACAGGACACCAAATCATTAACTTGATGATAAATTTGAAAATATCTACAGGGAGCTAATTAAGGGAAAATAATATCTCATGAATGGTGGAGTTCACAAAGCTTAACCCCAAATTGAAAAACAGTGAGAATTACAGCAACCAAACTAAATGTCACAGTGGAAAACTCCAAAGAAGTTACACCCAAGGAAGGACCCGGACACAGAGAGACTCCTGGGTCACCAGGGCACCTCTACAAACAGATTCTGCTCCAATTTCTTTTGGAAGAAATATTCTTTTGGAAGAATATTTCTCTCCACTTTGATTTCTCTAGTCCTCAGTATTGTCTGATATTTGCCCCAATGCCCAGGTTTGGGCTGTATTTTCATACAGTGCTCCCTAAACATTAGGTTTTTGCCCATCACATACTTCTATTGAGATTTTCCATATAAATATTGAATAAAACTGCCCTTAGGCACAGCCCTTCAGGAGCTCTGGCAAACTCCCTCCATCCTGGCTCTTTCCTTCGACACAAGATCTTTTCTGTCTTGTCTTTGTGCAGTTCCTCCTTCCCCTTCTAATTCTCCTGTAATCCTCGTTTTGTTCAGCATCACTAATGAGTTCCCCATGTGACACCGTATCAAATGCTCTCTCACAGCCCTCAGAGATGGGATCTCCCATGTTCCCTTTGTCTAAAAACTCCATTAGTTTATCAGGAAAAGATATCGGATTAGCTGCCACAGTCTCCTTTAGATAAAGTCATGCTTCATTCTGGCCTATTTCCCACTTATTTCCAGGCCTTTAGTTACTTCTCCCTTCAGAATCTATTTCGAAGCTTGAATGAAGCTGAGTTCAACTTTCAGGCTCCACATCCCACTGTTTGCCCTTCCCTGCCAGGACCCTCTGACTGTGGTGGGTGTTTTGTTCCAGGGAGGGTTCATCTCAATGGGGTTCTGCTTCCTCCTCTGCTGTGGGAAGTGGGATCAGGAGGGGAGATCAAACCTCCCAGAGGTTAAAAAACTCCTCTCAGGATTTTCTGGCAAGTTGGGCAGCAGTGATTGCTCCCAGAGAGGGCTCAGCTGTGGCACCACGACAGGAGCCTGGGAGGGTCCCTCTCAGGGACTGTGGGAAGGTGTCACCTCTCTGGGGTCTGGCTGAATGGACCCACCTGGCCCAGCTGTTGCTCAAACCAAACCCAGTTCAGCTGGTTTCAAAGCTGCTTGGCTGAGGATATCCAGCTCAGAGCTGTGGGTGTGCAGGGGACCCCACAATAAATGGACATTCTCAAAGCCTGGAGCAACTGCCCTGATGTGGGAGATTCATCAGCAGCCCCCCAGTGCTGCTGCTCATCCCAGGACCTGTGCTGGAGTATCTGGTGCCTCTTGGGCTTGTGTGTCGGCTCCTGGGGTGTCACCTCACCTTGTTTACACATGCTCTGCTCCTGTCCTTGTGTTTCTGATATCCTGGTGAACATCCACATCATTAAAAATGGAACACAGCTCCTCCTTTTCCTTTGGCATTAGACTGAGCCTGGTTTTAATTTACCACCCCACTCATTTCACAGTAGTCTCACTCTTTTTTCCTCCTCGTTTCATTTACATAAAAAGGAGCTTTTTCTCTCTGCTTTAACATGTACCTCACTGTGACACTTGACAATTCTTTCTTAATCACTACATTCCTTGACCTCTAAGATGTTGTCTTTTGCTGATCAGTCTCTTTTAATTTCGTTTCCCCAGACAAAAAAACCTCCACATTTTCATTCCCCTCCCCCTTCTTCTCCTGCAAGAACTTCTAAACCCAGTGGCCAATTTCCACCCCACCTGACAGGATGGTGGAAGCACCTGTGATAATCAAGATTCTACAAGTATTTTGAAAAATTGGCAGCTGACTAAATGAGAGAGATTCAAATGAGTGGCTCCACTGAGGGAAAAGCAGCGTCTCTGAGCCATAATCCATTCCTTTTGGCAGCTGCCTCCTTGTCAGTCAGCACATGCCTCCAGGTCTACCTGCAAGAGCCTGTGCTGCCTCCAGGCTCCCCACAGCCTGAGTGGGATGATATAAGTGGTATGTGAGAGTTTGAGTTCTGAGGTTGGGGTCTCTGATACTGTTTTGTGGTTTTTTGGAGAGTAAAAGTTTTGCTGGAATCACAACATGAGCAATCACACAATGCCTGGCTGTACTGCTTAAGGAATAAGTTGCTCTCCTTCCTTCCAGACTCTGCTAGTTCTTTATATTTTTAATTGAGCTAATTATGATTTCCCCTCCTGATACGGACTCCTAACAGTTTTACACCTGGAATTTGAAAGCTGTTTCTGAACTGAAGTCCTAGAGCTCCTCAGGCCCTGCTAAACCCTTCCCTAAGCTGGTAAGAGCTTTTCTTTTTGGACTGAAGAACTTCACCTACAGATCTTTCCTTTGTTGTAGTATTTCATCTTGGTTGAAGCATTTTATGCTCGTTGCACCCAAGGTCATTGAGTCCCACAGCAGTTTGGAATGACTCAGCTCCTCAGTGTAACTTCTGCCTCTTGCTTATGGGCTGTTGGATAAAGAAACTCAAGTGGTACCAGCTCCAAGACACAGATTTACCACCATGAGTTTTTCTTATTCTGTAAGACATTATCTAGAAAATTAAAATCCCCCCAGTGACAAAATTCCTGCACTAACACTAATTTTGGTGAATTTACCCATTTCCAGGTCTGATTCTCAAATCTTCAGGTCATTATAAACATTTCTCTATCAGAACCTCTCCCATCATTCTGTCCCAGGTTGGGGATGGCCATGACACTCCTTCATTGCTTTTCTCATCGTTTCCACCCCACTTTTCCAGTTCTCAAAGCCTGCACACCCAAGAACCAGCCCCAATTCCTGATCCTCCATGCTCATGTATTCCATCAGCTCCTGTTTCACATCTTTACAATCTTTTAGTTGCTGCTGTTCACACAGTAAGTCTCCAACCCTTTTACCCTGACCCATTTAGGTGCTCTGACAGGTTTTTACTACTATTCAGACTGACTTACACTTGTCCTTTCCTTTCCTCACTGAGAAGTTCTCAACAAGGACTCTCCAACCACACAGACCTTTCTATTGTTCTTGGTGTGTTTCCAGTGTTCCCCCTTTGTCTTGTGCCTGAGAACACTCTCCTTACTGCTTTCCTATTTCATTTCTCACATGCTCTGCCCTCTGTTTTGCTTGGACACCAACTCTTCTCACTTTTAGTGTCACATTTGATTGTTAAGGATGAGGTACTCCTCCCTGCTCCACTGTCACCTCATCTGCATCTCTGCCAACTTCTTTTTCATATTCCCTGCTGCAGCAAATCTATTCCTTGGATCTGTTTCTTTACCAGCATCTGGCCTCTTCCTCTCTTATGTGGTCTCCAAATTCTCCTGATCACCTAATTTCTGTAAATTTTGGCTTTCTTGGACAGTCACTTCTACTCTGTGATTTCCATGGTAAATTTATCATCTGTTTGTCTTCATCCCTCACCAGCTCAGTGGTATTTGACTTTGGAAAGTTACCCTCAAGTGTCCAGTGTCTTCTTTCCAGTGCTACAATTTTTCTGGCTGTAATCCATCACAACTACCTTGCCTCTTTTGCTTTAGTCCATGGAACTTCCTGAAGTTCTCTGAGTGTTTGACTTTCCAAGCCTTTCTGCCAGTGCCAGTCTTAACTCACCATTTTGGCTGGTACATCACTCAGTGTTCAGTTCTACATAGAATAACTCACCCACAGCAATAACATGTCCTGTAAACTCACGAGAGTGGCCTTTTCTCTCTAGGAATAATTTCAGCTTAAATATCTGGGTTTGGGTCATGGCACAGCCTTTTCCATTGGATTCTGTGTGGAACAAGGTCTCTACATTGCAGGAAAACATAACAACAAAAAATGTACCAATGCACTCTAAGCTAAAGGAAAAATACCAAAAAACCAGCTTCTAGTAAAAGGCATTATCACACTCCATGGCAATCCTGGATTCTTAGGACTTCTAATAGGATTTATCTCATTTTGGGGAAGTCATGGGACTTGACTCTGGCAATTAAACTTAAATCCACTTCTACACCATGTGGTTATTCAGTCATCAGCTAAAGTTCTCAGATTTCTGGAGGACATGTATCTCCAAATAGTCCTTCCACAAAACAATATCTGAGACTCTGGACATAGAAGGGCGGAACTTGTGCATCAAGTAGAAATGGATTTTGTAGTGCAAAGCTTCTCCCTGCTGCAGCCATTCCCTCTGAAGGACTTCCCAGCCTCAGTGGGAAACTGGGATGGTCAGTGCAGGGATACAGAAGAGAAGCCCAGTGCTCTCAGGGACTTCAAATCACTGCACAAGTAACTCAGGTATTTCCACATCCAACTGTGGGGAATGAAATCCTTAGACTGAGATCAGAGTGGAAATGGCAGTCAGGACTGGGTAATCATTCCATTATCAGGGCATAGATCAGAAGCTGCTCTCTGCAGCTCCCTTTTGATCCACAGCCAGTGATTAGGGAGCTCTGGCACAACGAGATCTGTTCTGTGGTGCTGCTGTGGGATGAGAGATCTCAGCTGCCCATGGTTCTGCATGGCTGGATGTGCAGCTGAAGGTCCCTGCACAGACAGCAGGACTGGCAGGGAGGCAGCAGGTTGTACCCTTTGCTGCCAGGCTGAGAGAAGGGGGAGGCAAAGGCAAAGCAAAGCCAGAGTCCATTGCACAGGGTCACAGAATCCCAGAATGTGCTGAGCTGGAAGGGACCCACAAGGATCATCGAGTCCAACCCTCAGCCCTGCACAGCCTCATCCCCAAGAGTCACCCCCTGTGCCCCAGAGGATCAGCCAAACCCTCCTGGAGCTCTGGCAGCCTTGGGGCTGTGCCCACTGCCCTGGGGAGCCTGGGCAGTGCCCAACCAGCCTCTGGGGGAAGAACCTTTGCCTGAGATCCAACCTGAGCCTGCCCTGACACAGCTCCAGCCATTCCCTGGCTGCTGTCCCTGGTCCCCCCAGAGCAGAGCTCAGTCCCTGCCCTTCCTCTGCCCCTGCCCAGGAAGGTGGAACTGCAGTGAGGTCTCCCCTCAGTCTCCTCTGCTCCAGCTGAACACACCAAGTGCCCTCAGTGTCCTCACACACCTTCAAATCAAGGCCCTTCCCCATCCTCCTTCCCTCCTTTGGACACTCTCTAATGGCTCAGTCCCTTCCTTCCATTGTGTCCCCCCAAACTGCCCCAATGTTGAGGTGAGGCCACCCCAGGGCAGAGCAGAGCAGGACAATCCCCTCCCTGATGCCCCAGGACAGGGATGTCCCCCCTGGCTGCCAGGGCACTGCTGACTCAGGGACAACTGGCACCACCAGGACCCCCAGGGCCCTTTCCTGGCACTGCTCTCCAGCCTCTCATTCCCAGTCTGTCCGTCCATCCGGGGTTGCCCCATCCCAGGGGCAGGATCCAGCACTTCCCCTTGTTGAACTCCATGTGGTTGCTGATTCCCAGCCCTTGGATTCATTGAGATCCCAAGCTGAGGTTTCACAGGGCCATATGTGCCTACACTGCTCTTTTGTGTAGAGGGTTTGCTGCTGTGATCAGTGCTGTGGAACTCGAGCCCTGGAGGATCCTGTTACAAGTAACTGGTTTTCTTTCTTCTCTTCACTTTTTTAAATAGGTATCAAAATTCCCCAAATCAGGAAAGAGAAGTTGGGTTGTGCCTTCCTGTCTTCTCCTACAGCTTGAAATCCTTTCTTATGAGTAAGGGACATCAAATGCTCCTGAAATGCCTCTGGCTGATGGAGGATGAGCCCTCAGAGAATGGATATCACTATTTATCACATCACTATTTATGAATATCTCTATAATTTTTTACAAATCCTTTCCTGATATTTGGTGCATTTCAGCAACTCAAGAAAGCTGGGAGATGTGTCAGCACCTACAGCAGTTTGGGAAGAACTGGGAAGTTGTGCAGCTTCAGGAGGGAAGCTGAGACCCTTGTGATGGAGACTTGTGGGCTGTAATTATTTCCCAATTGGTAATTGAGATGTGCTGCCTTGGAAAGCAGCAGATGGTAATTACACTCCATGAGATGTTTGTGTTTCCTGTGGAGCTGTTCCAGTGCTTTCATCGTGGGGTGGAGCTGGGGCCTGGCTGAGTGGGCTGGGCTTTGTGGGAACCCCAGGACTGATTCCAACAAGCATCACAGGCAGGGACTGGACTCAGGGTCCCGTTCAGGACTCAGTCCTTTGGAGGAAAAGTAGAAAGTTGCAGTGCAGCCTGAGCAGGTTGGGGTATGAGGCTCCTCCATCTAGAAACACAATGTTGAAAGCCTCTCTGGAGTGTTTGTTCCTCCTGGCCCCCACATTAACATGCCTTTCCCATTCTCCATGCACTACAGAACTTGCATTTCCACCATCCTGAATACACACATGTAATCCTCTTCTATTTCTCTTTCCATGGCATGGACATAGAGACTCCTGGCAGTTCTCTTGGCACTTCCAAGCAGAGCTCAGTCCTTCCCTGTGCTCTGCAGTGGACAATGTGGCTGCAGGGGCACATTTCTATGAATGTGCCTGCCCCTCCTCTGCCCCTGCCCAGGAAGGTGGAAGTGCAGTGAGGTCTCCCCTCAGTGTCCTCTTCTCCAGCTGAACACACCAAGTTCCCTCAGTGTCCTCACACACCTTCAAATCAAGGCCCTTCCCCATCCTCCTTCCCTCCTTTGGACACTCTCCAATGGCTCAATCCCTTCCTTCCATTGTGTCCCCCCAAACTGCCCCAATGTTGAGGTGAGGCCGCCCCAGGGCAGAGCAGAGCAGGACAATCCCCTCCCTCGTGGGCTCCTTGTGACAGTCCCTGTACAGGGGAGGGAAGATCTTCAAACTGTGGTTCAAACTGGACTGAATTGTCTCCTTATCTCCAACACTGCAGCTGAGAACCAGCCCTGGTGGTGACCAGGTGTGTTGTGTATTTGTCTGGTCCCAGCTTGAATGCCCCAAGGATGGATAATTCTTTGAGAAATACGTCTATAAATACAATCTTAGGATGACTCACAGTGATCCGTGTTCTCCAAAAACCTCCCAGAACAGCAAGAAAAGTTCTTTTTCTAGGGAGACCTTTTGAGAGGCAGAATGTCCTGAGGTTCATTATGTGTGAGCAGTGTTGTGGAATGCAGCCTGTGTCTTTGGCCTTTCCAGGATGTACTCCAGACTGGGGAGGATTGGAATGCCCTTGGGGATCCTTTAAGAATAAGCTTTTTTTCCAAGTGTAAAATATTTTTCCCATCCATGATAATTATTAGAATAATAAAGATCACATTACAGTCACATGACTATTCTCAGGTATTGCACTGAGCCCTCCCTGGCAACTGCAGCAGTGTAGGATATGCTGATGTTGCCTTCTGCAGACACATTTGAACAACTTTTGCTAATTAACATTAATAAATATGTGCTAAAAGCGTAACTACAAACCAGGCTACAGCTCACAGTTTTGGCTACTGATTGAAAATTGTACCACCAGGTAATGCTTTCTGCTCACTTTTATTCTAAATCTCTAAGGGACTTTTATTATTTATGTCTGCAATCAACAAAGTGTTTGGTTTCTGATCTGAGCTGTGTCTCCCCAACCCGTGCAGTCCTTTTTGTCCATCAGAGCAGCCCCAAATCCCTCACAGCCTGTTGTGTGTTTAACCATAAAACAGCTCCACAGTCTGGTTCCTGATGGACACAAAGGCCTAAATTCACCTGTCTGTTTAATGTTCCTTCCTCACTGCTCACACTCTGCTGATCCTGAGCATTGCCTGATTTCCACCTCTGCTGTCCCACTGGCACACCAAGGGAGCCACCACCCTGTGCCAATGCCACCAAACCTGTGGGAACTCTCAGCATCTCCATCAGGACAAATTCCCATGGCTTATGTTCCTGGATCAAAGAACAAACCTGACTTGGTGCTCATTTCTAACCAGATCTGGATGGGAAATTTGTACCCTTTGTGATCCCTGCCCCTCTGCTTCAGCCCAGCTGCCTGCTGGGTTTGCAGGATCATCTCCACAATGTTAATGGGACACGTCTCCTGGGCTAGGGGTGCTGTCAGACCAGCAATATTCAAACCTGGGTTCCCACAGGTCTTCACATATAAATGCTGGAACAACTGCTTTCCCAGGACCAAAGCGGGGTGTTCTCCTTTAGAAAGTTACACAGAAGGTAACAACGGGAAAAAGGCATTTCCCACTGCGGGGAAAGGAATGGCACTAGTAAGTCTATAAATCCAAGAAAAGAAAGAGTTAATTCCAGGGACTGGATACATCTGAGAGCACTGGTTGTCATAAAAACACCAGTTCTCCCCCACAGTGGTCCCCCTTAAGACCAACTCTTGTAACAGGCTGAGTGTGAAGGTCACCTTCATCCCAGACTGTGCTGCTTCCAGGAGTCAGGAGCAGCCAGCACTGCCTGGCCTGTCAGCTGCACAGCCCAGCTGCTCCAGCTCTCCTGGTGCTCCCAAACTGCTCAGTGCTGGGCACACACAGATCTCCTTTACAGCATTATCACAAAGACCATGGTTCATACTCAAACCAGAGAACCCCATTAGGCTCTGGGGCAGTCTCAGCTCCTCGAGGAAGCAGCAGGATTACTCCACACAGCAAAATTACCTTGGGAAGTGGGATGTCAATAATTAGAAAACCAACCCAGATACCCCTCCCTGTAGCCTTGTAAATTAAAATATCTTCCTTTTTCCCCCATCTGCTCCACCTGTGTCCATGGTTTGGTGAAACTGGTGTTGAGCAAACACTCTTTTCCCACACACCTCCAGATTCCAGTTGACTTCCCCCAGCTCTGCTGCTCTGGGATGCACAGCCCACATTGTGTCCTGAGCAGTGGGATGAGCATGGACATCATCTCTCCCTTCTGTCCTCAGGGGTGGAATGAGCCTGAAGATTCTCTAATATCATAAACCTCATCCCCTACAGTGCCACTGTCACCTCCACGTGCTGACTGAGCACAGGGACAGGTGCTGGGGGTAGATCCTGGCACAGGCTGCCCAGGGAACCCAAGACCAGGTTGGACGTGGCTTGGAGCCACCTGGGGTAGTGGAAGGTGTCCCTGCCCATGGCAGAGGGTTGGATTGGATGGGCTTTAAGGTCCATTCCAACCCAAACCACTGTCATTCTGTCATTCTGGGATTCTGTGTGTGCCAAGAGAGACAGTCCAGCCTTGAGTCCTGGACTGGCACCTGGATCTCTCTCCAAGAGTAGGGAGTTCTTGGACACTCAGTTGTGTGAAAAGAGATTTCTGGTTTTGAGTTGCCCATCAGTGGTGACCCCGACAGACCAAACTCTGAGGGCCCCTCTGTACTCTCAGTTTTCACCTGGGCTGAGGCTGATGGCCATTTGCAGAAGGAATTCACTGTTCTCCTGGAAGTGCCAGTTTCTGTTCCCTGGCTCAAGTGCACCTTCCACACAATGTGCTCTCAAGGGGAAACATTCAAGTAAAACCTTCAAATTGGTCTTGAGGATCCTGTGCTGTCCTGTGTGATGTGTTGGATAAAGACCCAAGAGGTGGAACGGTGGAGGAAAGTGTATCCTGGGGGCAGGGAAGGATCAGTGGGGAGGGGCTGAGCACCAGCCCTGCAGGAGAACAACCAGCCAGGAGAAGATTTGGCTGAGAGCCTCCAGCACAAACCTTTGGAAGGGTCATCCAGGCCATGCCCAGCACTCTTCTCTGACAGACCCCGTGTGACAGACCCAGGTGGGACAGAGCAGTGTGGAGGGAATATTCAAACTGTCACAGCCCCTGATGAGGTTTTGAGGCGACTTAGAAGGAAGTAGAAGGTTTGACCAATCCTCCCACCATCAGAGCCCACCCAGGGCAGCTCCTGCAGTGGTGGAAGCCTGGTGTCACAGTGTCTGCAGCTCAGTAAACACGCTAGGGAGTGCTCAGAATTGCCCTAGTTCATAAAGAACACACCAATAAAGTCTCACTCCTGTTAGAATAAAATCCATTTTTGACATTAATGCTTGTTGACACTGATCTTAAATGATAAACACACCTGATAACAAACACAACAATATTTTTCTCTGGAAATATCTTTGCTTAAGAAAAGAGAGGCACCTGTGTTTGGGGAAGAGCTGGTCTCCTTCCTGACTCAGTATCTCACTAGGAAAGCTGCTTTGAAGCACTTCAGTATCAAACACAGAGAAAGGAAGATGGAAACCTCACTGTGGAACTTATGATGAACCAATTTATCCAAGTTAGAGCAAAGGACTGAAAACAATTCTAAGCAGTTTAATTACAAAATGTTCTAATCCAGTGCTGGTGTTGGAGTTTCATTTGTGGCATCTCTTATTAGAGAAACTGAACCCATGGGAATATGGATGTGAATAAAACATTTCATATTTTGGCCACAGAAACAGAAAAAAACCCCTTTGAGAGGTTTATAAGCTCTTTTATCGTTATACAATTGTTCTGCAGAGCTTTGGAAATCCTCTAGAATTAGAATAACTTTTGAATCCTGTATCATATGTAAGAAGGTCTCTTTGGGAATGCCAATGGGGGGTGTCAGGGTTTTGTGCAGAGACTCTCATCCCACTCCCAGTGCCCCAGGAAACAGCCCCCGACAGCAGGCAGGGAGCTGCACCCATGAGAGTCCTGCAAACTGAACATATGGAAAAAATGTGCTGGAAACTCAGAGACACCCCAGAGTCCCACATCACCTGACCAAGGGTGGCTCCTTCAGCCCAAGGGCCTTCTGTGCTGGCACAGCACAGACAGAGGGCAGGCATGGAATCCCACAATCCCAGGATCACTGAGGTTGGAAAAGCCCTCCCAGCCCATCGAGTCCCCCCTGTGCCCAATCCCCACCTTGTCCCCCAGCCCAGAGCACTGAGTTACACATCCAGTCATTCCTTGGACACCTCCAGGGGTGAGGACTCCACCACCTCCCTGGGCAGCCCCTGCCAAGGTCTGACCACCCTTTCCAGGAAGAAATTCCTCCTGATGTCCAACCTGACCCTCCCCTGGCACAGCTGGAGGCCGTTCCCTCTCCTCCTGTCCCTTGTTCCCTGGGAGCAGAGCCCGACCCCCCCCCCCGGCTCCCCCCTCCTGTCAGGGGGTTGCAGAGCCAGAAGGTCCCCCCTGAGCCTCCTTTTCTCCAGGCTGAGGCCCCCCAGCTCCCTCAGCTGCTCCTGCTGCTCCAGCCCCTTCCCCAGCTCTGTTCCCTTCCCTGGACACCCTCCAACCCCTCATTTCCAGCCTCCTTGGGCTCTGCTTTGGGAACTGCAGTGCGTCATCTCAGGGAACAAGGAAGCCCATTGGCACATTCATCATCTAGAACTGGCACAGGGTTTTGAACCCAGAGGATATCACAAGGGAAGCAGATATGGCTACAAGTCAGTTGTCTTCCTGAGGGAAAAAAAGTGAACAGAAATGAGGAGTCAACATTCCTCAGAACCTCATAAACATCAAAGGACAGTGATTGAAGGGAAGTTTAAGGATGTTTCATCCTCAGTATGAGACACCAAGAATTCACAACACACTGAAGCCCAGATGCCCTCCTGGAGGAGACAGACAGGGAGGGGAAGGCAGCTCTTCCCATCCTCTTTGAAGCTTCTTTTGCATTCAGCAGCAACAAGGAACCCGTGAATTTTCCTGGACAGGAAAGATCCCAACTTTCGGAGCTGGCTTTGGCTCCTTCAACTCTGATTTGACTGCAGAAACCACAGAGAAAGGAGGAGGCTCTAGGATTGCAATTTTTTTCTCCTCTTACAACTGTACTTCCAATTTTGTAACCAGGAACCTAATCTTCTTCTAGTACAGATAAACTCATGCAAGATTTCACTTGCTATTTTGAGCAAATGCAGCTGGAGGGACGATGTTTGCCTTGAAGCCATTAACCCCTCTCTGCAGGTGAATTCCTGGGCAGCTGGACTCCAGAATGAATTAGGAAATTTCAGTACATTGCCGTGTTTCTTGCCAAGCTGCAAGGAACATCTGGCAGAACTGCTTATCACCAGCTGCAGGGCGTGGGGTGGCTTCTGGGAGGCAACTGCTGACAAGTCAGTGTTGGAGGGACAATTCACAGAATCCCAGTCACAGAATGTGCTGAGTTGGAAAGGACCCAAAAAGATCATCGTGTCCAACTCCTGGCCCTGCACAGGCCCATCCCCAAGAGTCACCCCCTGTGCCCCAGAGGATCAGCCAAACCCTCCTGGAGCTCTGGCAGCCTTGGGGCTGTGCCCACTGCCCTGGAGAGCCTGGGCAGTGCCCAACCAGCCTCTGGGGGAAGAACCTTTTTCTAATCTCTAACCTAACCCTGCCTTGCCATTCCTGGGACCCTGTCCCTGGCTGTGGCCCTCAGTGTCACTGCATCCTCACAGAAGGACAGGTGGGGAGGAGCACAGAGGGAGGAAGGACAGGGGCTGTGTTATCTCTGTAAATACCTGTGGAGGATGCTCAGAGCTCTCTCACACCCTGACCTCAGTGATTTCAGCTGACAAGTCTGGTCCCTGAGTGTCAGGCAGAGAGCACTGCTGAGCCAAGATTTATTTTTACCCCATTTCCGTTGTTTCCAGAACAGTGACTGAGCTTCTATGTTGTAAGATGAACTTATTAACCAGGGATGATTTAACCTACCACGTGTTTTCTTCTACACCACATTACATGATCTCTTAGGGAGGATTCAGAAGACAATGCTATCCAAACACTGCTCCCACTTCAACACCACTATGTGCTGCCATTTCCCACTCAGTGGGAAAAGACTGACATCTCTCTGGGCCTGTACTAAGGACTAAGAGCAAAAGTGATGATGTCCTGCTCAGCACAGCCCAGCCTGAGGCAGCAAGTCTTTGATCCCAGAGGAAAAGTCCTGGGGATGAACCACCCTCGTGCAACTGGAGATGCCAAATGTACAACATGCAGTGTCACCACTGGGCAGGTTTTACTCTCCTGCCTGAAGCAAAGTCAGATCTGGGACAGATCAGGAGGGTGTTTCATGTGGTGTGGCCCTGCCATGTAAGTGCCACGTTGCTGTGACCAGAACAGTTTGGTTAGCTTAGGGTGCAGGCTCTGTTCAGTGGGGGGACAATTCTGCTGTCTCCCCCTGTGACTTCTCCAGGGATGTGCTGGAAGGTTCCCACCCTCTGCTGGATGTCCCAGAGCACCACACTTGAGGTGTTTCCTCCTGCAGGTTGTCTTTCCTCTCTTCCTATTTTTACTGCCCTGATACAAAATGAAGGTGAAAGACTGAGTTAGTTCTCTAACAATCCCAATCTCCTACTCCCTGAAACTATTTCAGACCAAGGGCAATAACTCTGATGAACCCTGTGCAGATTCTGCACACCCTTGATGCTCCAGTGGTCCCAGAGGGTCACTCTCCATTTCACCTCATGGCTGGGAGCTCCTCATATGACTGAGAGCAGAATGCATCTTAGAAACACCTGCTTTCACACCAGGCACAAACTCCATCCTGTTTTCTGTGAACTTGGAGATCCAGGTCAGCTTAGGTCAGACAGTGCCCATGGCTGAAAGGCAGGAGGGTAGCAAGCCCTCTTCCCTCTGGAGATGGGCATCAGTCTAAGGTGAGTGAGCTCCCTCCTTCCCCAGGCACTTGTACTGGGCATACAGGAACACCTCGTTCCCTTCAGACAAAGCCCTTGTGAGCAAGATCCAGATTTCAGAAAGGCTCTCGTGTCTATTCCTACACTGAAAAAGTCAAACAAATCGTTGTTTCCTTCAGAGATGAGACAGAGAAGCCTCTGCTCTCATTTTTGAGGAAAAAGATAATGTTTTATTTTGTCACAGACCAACAGATGCACAGACGAGACTGAAAGCAAAACACGAAGCCAATGGCCAGAAATTCTTAATCACAACAAAAATGTGCAGAAATCCGGTCTACAAAACCTCGGGAAGAGCAGCCACAAAGGCACGATTTGCACATTGAAGGAAGGGTTGTTTTTTACATTTGGTTTCTTACTGAACCACTGTCTTGCAAACCAGAAATTCAGAGAGCGTTTCACTTTGGCAGCAATGACCTGCGGTGTTAACAAAGCAGTGGCTGTGCCTGGTGGAGCTCAGTGTGATTGATACAAGAGCAGACAGGAATGTCTAATTCCCCCTTGGATTCCCTTCTCAGCATCTCCAGTGGAGCTGATTATCCTGGAGACAGGGACTGGAGATTGTCCTACAGACTCCCTGCTCCAGGGCTTGGGACACCACATCCCCTGAAATAAATGAAACCTTCCCTCACTGCACTGGTTTCCTTGGGGGTCCACTCAGAGCATCTCTCCTGAGAGGAGAAGGATTCTCTGAGTTCTTGCTGCCAAATACTCTCTTTTTTTTTCTTTTCTTTTAAACCCAGGAGCTGCAGACTAACCCTGTGCTGGACAGGCAGAATTCCTGGAACCACTGGCTTTCTGGAATAGTTTGTTCAGCTCTGAAACATCAGATGAAATATAGGTGGATCAGTTAATTATTTGATTTCTTCCACAAAGCTTCATTTTACTGGGACATTTACAAGAGGAATTGAGATACCCAGGTCCAATTCAGATTAGCCAGCTGGGCTGCTCCTTATTTTCCCTGATATCCTTTGATGACTCACAGGAATATTTTTTATCATTACCTTTTTATTCCATTTTTTTGTGTTTAAAAGTAGAGATCAGAGGTGAGAACCAGGAGCTCACCACTGTTTTACTATTCCTACTGTTACATCTGTCTCCAGTCTCTCCTTTACTCCCTTCTCTTCAAGCTTTGATCTCTGTGTACTCAAGCTGGCACCAAATAGGAGGTGTTAGACCCAGCTCAACCCAATTATAATCTTCTGGCTTTTGGTCAAGATGAATCATTGAATCACAGAATCATTAAGGTTGGAATATACCTCCAAGATCATCAAGTCCAACTTTCAACCAAAAGGAATTATGTATAATACAGTGCTCCAGTGGGAATCTCTTCCTTCCCATTATCCCTAACATTTGGAATAACTGGAGCCCAGATTGATGGCTCTGGAACTGGGCCTCAAGGCTCTCAGTTTCTCACAGGTTTATGGATATTTTCTCATTTTTCTTTCAAATTCTTCTTAAGACTAATCCAAAGGAATAGTCTCTTCTTCAGCAGAATGAGAACGTTGTTGGCCAGGTCAGAGCAGGGCAGTCAGAGATTCCTGTTCCTGGTGTTTCCCACCTACAGCCCAGAATTTCCCATGACCACAATGGATGGTGCAGAGAGTCCCAGGGTGACACAATCTTTGACTCCACGTGATGTAGCACAAAATCCACAGTGACAGCCCCAGGACACGAAGCAATTACTTGGACACAGGACTGGAAGGGACATGGAGGATGTTTGCAGAGGACCCAAAACTGGGAGGAGCTGTTGACTCCCTCAAAGCAGCGAGGCCCTGCAGGGGGACCTGCACAGATCCAAGGGCTGGGAATCACCAACCATGGGAAGTTCAACAAAGGGAAGTGCTGGATTCTGCCCCTGGGATGGGGCAACCCCAGATGGACGGACAGACTGGGAATGAGAGGCTGGAGAGTAGTGCCAGGAAAGGGCCCTGGGGGTCCTGGAGGTGCCAGTTGTCCCTGAGTCAGCAGTGCCCTGGCAGCCAGGAGGGACATCCCTGTCCTGGGGCATCAGGGAGGGGATTGTCCTGCTCTGCTCTGCCCTGGGGTGGCCTCACCTCAACATTGGGGCAGTTTGGGGGGGACACAATGGAAGGAAGGGACTGAGCCATTGGAGAGTGTCCAAAGGAGGGAAGGAGGATGGGGAAGGGCCTTGATTTGAAGGGGTGTGAGGACACTGAGGGCACTTGGTGTGTTCAGCTGGAGAAGAGGAGACTGAGGGGAGACCTCAGTGCAGTTCCACCTTCCTGGGCAGGGGCAGAGGAGGGGCAGGGGCTGAGCTCTGCTCTAGGGGGACCAGGGACAGCAGCCAGGGAAGGGCTGGAGCTGTGTCAGGGCAGGCTCAGGTTGGATCTCAGGCAAAGGTTCTTCCCCCAGAGGCTGGTTGGGCACTGCCCAGGCTCCCCAGGGCAGTGGGCACAGCCCCAAGGCTGCCAGAGCTCCAGGAGGGTTTGGCTGATCCTCTGGGGCACGGGGGGTGACTGTTGGGGATGGGCCTGTGCAGGGCTGGGGGTTGGACTCGATGATTCTTGTGGGTCCCTTCCACCTCAGCATATTCTGGGGTTTTGGGATTCTGTGACTTGCTCCCCTTATTAGGGCTGATGGTGTGAATTTAGTAACAGACACGAGGGTGTCCCTGAGGAGCAGAAGGCAACTTAAGTTGCACACACAAGATTGAAGCAACTTTTGCAGTACCTTCTCCTGCATGCTCCTCATTTGGTCACAAGCTGGACCCAATGACCTTGGAGGTCTTTTCCCATCTCAATAATTCTATAATTCTGTGGTTTCAAAAGTAGGTGAGATGGAACCCTCAGCAGAACTAAACCTTTAGCTGTACCAGGCAGGGGAGGTCAGAGAAATGGGCAGGGATGGCACAGGGGGAAAGAGGGGGAGACACACCTGAGATGGAGGGTACCCCACCCCCAGCAACAAGTGATGATCAGCTGCTGCTGCTGTGAAATTGGGAGCCCTTCACTAGTGACCAAGGGCAGGAGCACAGGGACCCACAGCCAGTGGCCTTTTCCTCCCTTTTGTTTCCCTTTCCCTCAATATTAGGAATCTATTGTGTCTGACTAAGGGAATAACTGGCCCTCCAGAGCTCTTTTCCTGCAGAAATGTCATTTGAAATTGTTATTGCTTAGGTCAGGTTGTCTGGTAATCCTTATTCAGGGAATGGCTGAAGGAATTGGTGTCCTGGGACTCTCTCTGGGGCAATTACCTGATTTCAGGGAGATAACTCAGCTGTTAATTAGTGCTCAGTGCTAAATCCTCCTTAATATCCTTATCCTGACTATCAGGACACATCCTATGTGACACCACCATTCCTGTTGTGTGTCACAGTGAAAGCAGGTGAATGAGAAGGTGTTTGAGAGAGGGGAAGCATGTTGGGATGATCAATATTATTGATCCTGGTTTGTGTGCCCTTTGTCCAATGGTTGTCCAAAAGCAAGGGCCTGGCATCTCACCCAGTTATTTCCACTATTGGGATCTACCTGGAAAACTGATGACAGTATTCTAATTACTGTTTGCAGGGTATGAATTTATTTCATAAATTTTCAGGCTGCACTGAAAAAACACCTGATTTTTGTGCAAGATTTCCACAGTTCTTCTCCCCTCAGGAAATGTGGAGATCTTGGGAGTTCTCAGGACAGGTCACTGCTGATGGGAGCAGGTGACCCAGCAGTGCTGGATGGCACAGAGATCACTGATAACACATATGATTTTTCTGGACATGTTTGCCTGTATTTCCAGGACATTTCCCACAAGAAATGGAAAGAGAAGCAGCTACTTCCTCCTGGATTTGATCCTGCTTCACTTGAGCCATCTAAATTCACCCTATACATTGCCATATTTATGCACACAGTGATTCTTTCCCTTCCCAGCCCACACAACTAATTACACATATATTTACTCCTCATTTCACCCTGTTTTGTTGAAATTGCCTCCTGTGACATTGTCATTCTCCCACAGTCTAAAATCCTGCATTTTTTCCAGCAGCTCTATTTATTCCAAGATAGTTTTCTGTCAATCTCTATTTACAATGCTCAGGGATTTTTCAAAATATTTGATTAAGTTTTCAGTAAAGTTTGAAATGTTGCAGAGAATCAAAAGAGGCCAATATAATTTTCAGCAACACATAGAGAGCCCTCATCTGTTATTGTCATTATTACTCTTTGCATGGCTGCTTCTCATAAGAACCACCAAAATCCTGTATTTATTTTGACATGAAGTTACAGTAGAAATGGTTAAGAAAACAGAAATAAATTTGATAGACTTGGTGAGGAGAGCTGGAGAAATTGAGGGGAAGAGGCATTAAAACCCCTCATCCCAGATACATTTTTTTAGGAATGTGAATAGTAAATCAGCATGCAGGGTGGTTGATTTTATATAGAGAGAGAGATAAAATTTATATATATATATATATATATATATATATAAAGTATATATATAGTACATATAAATCCAGAAATATAAAAACATTATATATATAATTATCTATAATTTGGATAATGTATAATAATTTTATAAAAAATATACTTAAATATAATTTATTTATATATTCAACAAAGAGGCAATAATCTGTGGCTAACACAGAGGTCACCTTTGCTCTCAGTAATTTTATATAAAAATATTCCTATTAAGACAATAATAAAACATTGTTTGTAACTAGGCTTAGGTCTAGATATATCCAGAGCTGTGTAGTCATTCACAGAAATGAATTAGAGCATGGCATGGCAGTGAACACACTGGCCTGAAATTCTAGATATGTAGGAGTTTTAGACTTTAGGATTTTTAGACTTTTAGATTTTTTTTTGTCCAGTTCTTAAAAATCCTTATTTTTCGAAGATTTAGGCCCTGGAAGTAGAACAACATGTCTGGGTTCAGATTTGCCCTCCTGAAAGTCACCACTCACGATTGCACAGAACTCTCACAGCACAGGGTTTATTGTTTTCAGGTTCCTTGGAAAGCTTGTCCCCTCCTGTGCCCAAGAGGAACATCCTGGGACCAGTTTTGTGCCCACAATTGCTCAGAACGAAAGCTGGACCAACCCTAAGCCTGAGACCTTAAACAATTCCAGGAAACAGAAATTACAGAGCAAGGGACTGGTCCCCCCTTCCCAGTTGGTGCTCTGAATCAACCCAAACCATCAGATACCAGACAATATAGACCAGGTGCCACCTCCAAACCTTCTGCTGAAGCTGCTATGTGGAAGAAGAGAAAAGCCAAGTTGTGACTTTCCATTCTGTTAAATCTTTGTGTTTGTTTTATCCTCCAGCAAAGTTAAAGCCCAAAACTTCCCAAGGAGTCCGTATGGAATCCAAGGTCCAACTAGAAAAAGTCATCCAGCTTCTTCCAGTCACCCAGGTAAACAAGAAGAAAATCCCTGCCAAAATATATTTGGTGGAAAGACCCAGCTGCAGGATGAGGTCTGGTCCTTGCAGACCAACCTCTCCATCCTACACCCGACACAGAGACTTTTGGTCCCTGTAGCAAATCCACCAGTCAAAGGTGATTTCACAGGTCTGCAATTGCTTCAGCACTAATTCAAATGAGGCTCATTATCGAAGAGTGTGACAGCAGGGATGGAGCTTTGTCATGTCCCATGACTGTGGATGCAATCACAGTCTCATCAGCTGCAACTGCTTTGCCTCAGTCGTGCAGGAAATACCAGGGGAGGAGTTTACAGTCCATGTGTCCCTGAGTAAAAAGCACTGTTTGCCCCTGTTCCTCCAGGAAACTGCCCCAGCAGCAGCTCTAAATCAGCCAAACTGCCCAGTGGGTCACAGTGTCACCAGGGACAGATGCAGGAGCTGGGGAGGGACAGTGCCAGCAGAGCCACGGGGCTGAGGGATGTGAGATTACACACTGACCCTTAGCACAGTGTGAGGAGCTTCAGAAAGACCATGAGAGCTTCTAGCACTGCTGAGCTGCCTTGTGCAGATCTGAATTAACCTGCCTGAGAGTGGTCAGTGCCCCTGGGACAGTGAGTGCACCTCGTGGGCAAAGCAGCCTGAGTGAAGGTGGAGCTTACAGCAAAGTTTAGGGGATCCAAGGAGTGAAGTGACTCTGGGGTCTCTCCTTGTGGAGCTGGACAACATTGTTAAAAAGGGCTTTGCTTTCTTCATCACTGGAGTCTCCATGCCAAGATCAACATCAATAGTCTGACAGGAGTCCAGGGAAGAACAACCTCATGGTTGCTGTCCAGGAACCACAGAATCCCAGAATGTGCTGAGCTGGAAGGGACCCACAAGGATCATCCAGTCCAACTCCTGGCCCTGCACAGGCCCATCCCCAAGAGTCACCCCCTGTGCCCCAGAGGATCAGCCAAACCCTCCTGGAGCTCTGGCAGCCTTGGGGCTGTGAGGATTTGTGTGTGGAGGATGGTCCAAGATCTTGGGCCAACTGCAGCAAAATGTGAGAGCACAGGGTGGCTCAGGAAAAGTGTTCAACTAGAATAGAAGAGGAACAAGGAATTCTGCATGGAATGGTCACAACATCACCTTCATGACCTGGGTTGGTTCCAGCAGACAGATTTGTCCTCTGAACTAAAAGATCACTGAGCCTGGGGAGAGTGGGGAGGAGCCTGTAGAGGGGTTGTCATAGAGGAATAGAATCATGGAATTATGGAAAGCTTTGGGTTAGAAGGGAGACTAAAGATCATCCAGTTCCACCCCCTGCCATGTGTGGGGACACCTGCCACTAGACCCCATTGCTCCAAGCCCTGTCCAACCTGGCCTTGGACACTTCCAGGGATGGGGCAGCCACAGCTTCTCTGGGCAACCTGTGCCAGGGCCTCCTGACTCTCCTAATATCTGATCTAAATCTGCCCTCCTTCAGCTTAAAGCCATCCCCCCTTGTCCATGCCCTTTGAAAAAAGTCCCTCTCCAACTCCATTAGAGCCTCTTTAGCTTCTGGAAGGTGCCATAATCCAGAGCCTTCTCTTCTCTGGATGGAATCATCAACACTGAACTGAGGTGCTGAGTTTGGGACTGATGGGTGGCCCGAGGCAGCTCCTCTATTGTATCATGCAACACAGAGATATTTGATGTACAGAGAATGATCTCCAGAGAGCCAAAACACAGCAAACCACGGACAACATGGGCATGTTAATATTTGCCATGCACACACTGCAGAGACATTGACCATCCAGACCTCTCTATTAATAGATTTCCTCTGTTCAGTGCTAATGGCATCTCCAAGCACCTGCTGTTACACAAATTGAAAGCACTGGAAGGCAACTTATCCATCAGAGGCTGTTTGGACATGAGCAGATGAACAGCAGCACTCACGTCCAGTGACAGCCATCCCAACAAACCCCTCCTCAGCTGAGCTTAGTTACCAAACTGGGTGAAATATATTAGAGCTCCTCAATGCTAAAAACCAGAAAGTAATCCTCTTCAACTAACAATGAAGGATTTTTCCCTAATTCTTGGTAACTCCTAAATAATTTCCAACCATTTTTGCCTTGATTTCAATTCACGGTGTATGAAAAAAAAAAATCAATTGCAGCTTAAGTCTTATTAAAGTATTATTGTATCAGAAGATGTGATTAAACTGAAGTGCACAAGACTGGATTTAATGGCCTTGCTCTAGTAATGCCAGTGGTTAACTAGAACCCCATGGGATATCATGGTCCCTTCAGTCCCACCAGGAAATACCTGCACAGCGGGCTCTGATAAACAGTCTGAACATCAGTGATGTTCCTCACCCTTCAAACTGCCACCTGACTCTACTCATTCATGCACAGTGTCCCAGAAATCTTGGTTTCTTCCAAAAGATTTATTTCAGACTTCACAGTGTTACAGTTGTCACTTAAAAGTGCATGGTCAGAAATCTGAATCCTCAGTGGGATACTCTTTTTTTCTGAAGGGGAAGAGAACACTGAAAAAGGTGTTGTCAACAGGGAACATGTTCTCTAGAAACCCTGAGCTCTTTGTGAGGCAAATAGGAGGCAGATTGTGGCCTCTGGGTACGAGCAGCAGAAGGCAGAGCCTGCACAGCCACTGCTCACCCTGCAGGTCGAGCAGGAGTGGGCAGAGCCCTGCAGGGTGTTCTCCAGCTCATCTGCTCAGGGGTTGCAGAGTTCCAGAAGAGTTTGGACAATTCTCTCAGGCACAGGGGGTAACTCTTGAGGATGGGCCTGTGCAGGGCCAGGAGTTGGACTCGATGATCCTTGTGGGTCCCTCTAACTCAAATATTGTGTGATTCTCTGAAAACAGAAATCTGCACAGGGCAGGGGCTTCCCCAGGGTGGTCAGTAAGAAAGGCTGAAGAGGAAGTTTAGTCCTTCCTTCTCCTTTGTAGTCAAAGGCTGAGGACTCTCATGTTACAGATAAAATATTCTGTGAGCTGAAACACTGGGTTGAAAATCAGGTTCCCTCTAGGGTTCTACCTGAGTTCAGACAGAGACTGCTCTCCAAAATCAGCATTTAAACAGGGACCTGCCTCTGCTGCTCTGGTTTTAATAGAATTACACATCATGCAGTCAAAGGAATGAAGATGTGAATCAGTCCTATCATTTGGGACCAAAATAAGGTTGTACTCAAGTCCTCCTCCTGCTGCTCAACACTGGAGTCAAGTTCACCTCAACTTTCTGTGGGTTTCACATACAAAGTGTTAAACTGGTTAAACTTTGATAAAATCTACATCTAAATAACAGCCTACTCTGAAGTAAGAAAACTAATGCTGATGCATGGAATTGAAAGGAGATTGACATTTGGAGGACATAAAATCTTTTGGGAAGACCTAAAATATCCCCTAAGTAGGTGAGCTCAGTGACCTGGATCTGTACTTTTAATACAGGAGTAACCTATATTTGCTCCAAGTGTTTGCTGAAGAGGGGATGTTTTTTGGTGTATGGGTTTATTTTTAGTAGTTAAATGTGACCTTGGGAGAAGATCCTATAATAAGAACAACGATGAAACTGGTCTGGGGTGAGTCACACCACAGGCTTTGATGCAGAGATGATGAACACAAATCATTCATCCCTGGTCATTTCTGGAAGGAACGGTCTTACATTCAATTTTCAGTTTGGGAGTCAAGTTGATACTTTCAAATAGGAGGAATTTCTTGATGGCAAAAAAATACTCCTTGTCCTGCAGGGTAATTAATCATCATTTCCACCACTGGGAAACAGATTCTTCAGGAATCCAAAATAGAAGAAAAGACCAGGGCAAGGCCAGGGGTTCCCCACTGCCCTGCCAAGTGCAGCTCAGATTGCATCTGCCACCACCTTGGAGTTTTTCAAATCAATCCCATAATAAGCTCCCTTATTTCTCAACTTTCCCCTTTCTAAAACAGTCCAGATAAATATGTAAAGAAAGGTCTGAGCTTCCTCCCTCCTTTGGGGTGTTTTTTACCTTTAACAAACTCCACTGTGTCAGCTATGGGAGAAAGTGCAGCCTCAGTTGGAAAGACAAAAGGCTTATTTCTGTCTTACCACAACAATAATTCCCAGCCTTCCTTGGGAATAAATCTGAGTTACCACATGCATCACCCTGGCCATCTAAATCCATGTGGGGTTATGGAAAATGAATATTTGAATATTCTTCAGGCAAGAGATGAAATTAGTCACAAGATATTAAGTAAAATGATAACATGCAATGATAAATGGGATGGTTTCCCAAAGGACATGGGGGAAACTTTAATAAAATTCTCACTGGCTGGTATTAAATTTTCAGCTCAGCTGGCAGAGGCCAGGAAGCTGCACAGATCACTGGGTCCTGGAGCACCAGAGGCCTGGTCTGGTCCTCCTGGAGCTCAGCCTGGGTCTGCACACTGAGCCAGGCCACAAAACTCCTCTGGTACACACAGAGCTCTGAGGAGCACCTTCACCATCACTCACAGAGTATGGAATGGTTGGGGTTGGAAAGGACCTCAAAGCTCATCTCATTCACCCCCTGCCATGGGCAGGGACAACTCCACCAGCCCAGGTTGCTCAGGGCCACATCCAACCTTCAGAGAGACCCTTCACTGACACCATCCAACCATTCATTGCCAATGGCCTGGAAGATCCAGCTATCACCTTTCTTCTTTCCAGAGAAGCAATCTGAGAGTGGTGATCCCTTTTCTAAGATACAACCAAACATGCTGAAATGAGATTGGATCCACCAGAACTAGTTATTTCTTTTGGTGACATGTAGTGCTCTGCCACCAGGACTAGTAAGTTTGGGACAGGTCACACTGCACCACATCTCTGGGCAGCCTTAGCAGCTCTGTTTTCAGTGCTGTCCAGGGATCTTGCCATTCTCCCCTGCTTTTCCCACATTTTTGCTAGATCCAAGAATCTGCCCCTCTTCTCCTGTCTTTTCTTCAATAGCTCTTTGGTGGCTGCTGGAGGGAGGATGTGTTTTAGGTAAAAAGAACAAAAATAACAACTCTTTCAATGTGTTCCTTCAGTACAAGCTGGAAACATGACTAAAACATCTCTCTGGTGACCAGAGACAGGACCCCAGGGAACGACTGGAGCTGTGTCAGGGCAGGCTCAGGTTGGATCTCAGCCAAAGGTTCTTCCCCCAGAGGCTGGTTGGGCACTGCCCAGGCTCCCCAGGGCAGTGGGCACAGCCCCAAGGCTGCCAGAGCTCCAGGAGGGTTTGACAATGCTCTGAGGGACAGGGTGGGATTGTTGAGGTGTCTGTGGAGGGCCAGGGGTTGGACTGGATGATCCTTGTGGGTCCCTTCCAACTCAGGATATTCTGGGATTCTGTAATCCCATGCTCAGAGGTTTGGGTGCCACACAGAGAGTGAAAGTCAGCACTGCTCCAAGAGTTCCCTGGGATGTGAACAGAGAGGGGGCTGTGTGTCCATGAAGCTGAGCTGCTTGTTGGGACACCAGAGTGTCACTGGGAAGTGTGAGGTGTCTGTGTCAGCCTCCTGTTCCTTCACTCTGGTTGGTCACACTGATGAAATGGTTGGGCAAGGACATAAAGCCCTGGAGCCTTCCCACATCAACTTCCAGCTCCCCAGAGAAGCTGCAGCTGCCCCATCCCTGGAAGTGTCCAAGGCCAGGTTGGACGGGGCTTGGAGCAACCTGGGAGAGTGGAAGGTGTCCCTGCCCGTGGCAGGGGGCGGAATGAGATGAGCTTTAAGGTCCCTTCCAACCCAAACCATTCCACAGTTCTATGATTATGACATCAGACACTTCCATGGGCAGCCCAGAGTGGGAATCCTGGTGCCCTGTGAATGAGAGTTGTCTCCACAAGACAATTCAGGTTTTGGGTGTGATGAGTCTCACCCAAGTGACAGGAGACAAGGGTTTGGTAAAGAAACATCCCACAGGGTTGAGTCCTGTAGTGCCTCTGGTTCCATCTTCAGAAAGGGTGCAGAATACTTTTGGCCTTATGCTGTTCCACCATGACTCCACTTCAAAATGGCCTTTAAATTGTTCACCAACTATCTGGAAAATTTCACCCTTCCAAGTTTTGACCTGGAGGAAAAATGCTGATGTTTTGATGTTTGTTACTAGAATACATTAGAAAAGTAAATCACTCCCTTAAAGGTATATTAAAGGGGAGAGTGGTTTCCCCCACATATTGAATGAACAAAAATTCTAAGTATCTTTAAATGTCAATAATA
Source organism: Manacus candei (assembly GCF_025592945.1). Lineage (NCBI taxonomy): Eukaryota > Metazoa > Chordata > Aves > Passeriformes > Pipridae > Manacus > Manacus candei. The sequence goes on along the minus strand of NW_026138095.1, from coordinate 11,324,881 downwards.
TTATGCAATCATCTGTGTAGCTGACTTAAAAAAAATGAATTTATTTGTGCATTTGGTATAAATCCATCTCAAGATAATACAGCCAAGACATGTGCTGACATCTTGGTTCACTTTTGGGTTTATCTATGGAACGACTGACAAAACAGGACCTGAAAGGGATGATAAAGTGTTTCTTCTTTCCCCTCCTCGCCAGCCTTTTTTAGGTTTGCCCTCAGACTGCTTTTATCTTCAAAGTGTCCCAGAAATGCAGTGCAATGTCAGAACACAGGTAAACAAATCCAGCCAGGAGCCTGACTCACTTATTTATGGCTGGAATGTGCAGGTTTTGTACTGATGTTGGCAAGTCCTAACTGGAACAGTCTTGCTGATTCCAATGGCACTCAGGGAATCTCAGAATGAACTGTACAACTGGAACTTTAACACCAGTGTGGGAGAGCAGGGACATCATTCTGTCCTGGATCCCACATGTCTGGGATGCCCTCATGGTTTAGTTGTATCTATGTCTGAATAGGAAACCATTTGCTCCAACAAACATCTTTTCCTAAGGCAGGCTGTGAGTCCAGATGGACTGGGAGGCACATCTGAGCTGGGCCCAGCTCGGGCTCCTCAGCACAGCAGGGCCAGGGAGCTCCTGGAAGGTGACTCTCCTACACAGATGCCCAAGGGATGGAGCAGCTCTGGGAGCAGCAAAGGCTGAGGGAGCTGGGGCTGTTCAGCCTCCAGAGCAGAGCCTGAGAGGGGCCCTGCCCAGGGTGTGTCAGGGGCTGCAGGGAGGGGGCAGAGGATGGCCCAGGCTCTGCTCGGGGGGCCCAGCAATGGCACAGCAGGAACGGGCAGGAACTGATGCCCAGGAAGCTCCAGCTGGACAGGAGGAAGAACTTCTCTGCTGGGCAGTGACCCAGCCCTGAACAGGCTGCACAGGGAGGGAGTGGAGTCTCCTCACTGGGGATATTCCAGAACCCTCTGGCCACAATCCTGTGCCATGTGCTCTGGGATGACAGGAAGGTTGGATCAGATGACCCACTGTGGTTCTTTCAACATGAACCATCCTGGGATTCTGTGATTCTGATCTGAAGATTCTATCATCTGAAGATATAACTTAATTTCAGGTCTTTCCTTAATAAGCAAATGTTATCCTTTATACTTCCATGCCTTTATGTTTGAGAAAACACAGAATAACTCTGTAGCTTTGGTGAGGCAAAATCTGCCACATCAGAAACTGCCCCTCCCAGTGTGGTTCTTATTCTTGGGTCCTTCTAAACCAGCCCTTTAGTGAGGACTGTGTGGGGTCCCTTCCATTGTCTCTAGTCATCTGAAATGGAGGTGTCTTAAGCCAGTTTTCTGTGTTCCTCTCACCATAAAAGGAAAAAGATGTATCTCCAGAAGACAGCATGGAAAGCCTTAGGATGTGATCTGTCACCCTGTGGAGGTGCCCAGCTCCTGGTCACAGCAGGAATCAGGAGGTGGCTCCAGTCTTGGATCCTGCTTATTGCAAAGACACCTTAAGCCTTGAGCTTAAGCCAGCATTTCCTTTCCTATGAAACAGGAATCAGAATAATCTCATTTCTTAGCTCACTTCTTAATGAAATTCTGTGACCTCTGGGCAGGTGACATGGAGTCAGTGCAGGCATTTACTCCATATGGTGGAAGGGCCATAAAGGAGTGGTGACAGCTGCTGAAGATCTAAATGCAGGGGATCATTGTGTTTCTGGGACTCATAAAACAAATCTCTGCGTGGAAATTAAGAGACAAATTATGTCTCTCTGCTGAATCTCCAGGAGGAACAGATTTTGTGCACTGATTGCACTTTGATTTTGCTTGATTTCAAGAGTTTCAGGTAAATGGGATCTATTTATTTAAGTACGTTATAAATTTTTGGGAATGAGCTCAGTTTAGAGGGGGATCTAAATTTATCTGCGTTGTAAGTACCTCTAAAATGCCCCAACAGAAACAATTTTCTTCTATATTTCCCAAACTCAGAGTTTAAAGCCTGAGAAGCTGTTTGGATGGACAATTTCCCCTGGAGTTAACATCACATAACTGTGTTGAGAGCTATCACAATTACTTATTAACCTGAAAGTGGGGAACAATTCTGGAAGCAAACAGCAAATCTCCCACAATAATCTGCTGACTATTCTCCTGCTGCAGTGGTTGGGAAAGTCCCCTTGAAAGCTAACACTGAATTCCAAACTCTGTGGCAAATGTGACTTTCAGCTTGTTGGACTCAGCCTCTGGAGCTCCTGATAGGAAGGAAACATAATTAATGGGGAGTTAAAAGGGAGTGATAACAGCTCAAGTGGGATTAGTGGTGTGAGCTTTCACCCTCAGTTCTCCATGGTCATCCTAGAAAATAATCCATTATTGGAGCAAAAGACATGATACAGGAGATCCAAATATTTCACTGGAATGATAAGATTTGGAGGCTGCTAGGAAGAAACATCTAAAGGAATATCTGCCAAAATTGCTGTGGGAATGGCTGTCCAGTGATGCTGAGCATCCCAAGAGCTCTGAGTCTTCAGGACTTTCTCAGCTTCCAAAGGACAAGGTGTTTTCTCCCACAGAGGTGACTGGGAATCTTCTAATTAAAAAGAGGAGGAATAAAAATGTTATGGAGTCATAAACCTTGCAACTACAGATCTGAGAGCTGGGATACCAAGGGGAGAGACACCAGGGACAGCTTAAACTCCTGTGTGCTCAGAAGATTCACCCAAGATGAACGGATTGATCACTTTATTAGATACTTCCATGACTTTATTAACCAGTTCTGCCTCTACAGAAGACCTTAAAAACCTACCAGCCTCTCCAACTCAAAGTCCTGCAGAGGCCACTTGCCAGAACAACCTCTTGCTCTGCCCACGTGGGTGACAGGAGGGAAATGACCTGAAATGTCACACTCAGAGCTTTTCCCAAAGTCCCAGTGCTTGTGCTCACCGGGAGAAGGAAGGACAGGAAGGTTGGAATTAAGCCTATTTCACTGTTTCTTGCCCAAGTTTTGTTGGGAGAAGCCAGGAGAGAAGGAGGGAGGAGAGGGATGGTGATCCAGCTGCTTTTAAAGGCCTTCACATGTCTTTGGAGTACACAAAGGAAAACTCAAGATTATTCTGGATAAATCTAAATAAATTAATAACAAGCAGCACATGATGACCCTGGGCTGTGTGAGGAGGTGGATTAACAAGAGCTGGTGGAAATAGTTTCCATCTTTTCTCTTTCCTCTTGACAAATGTCTGCCAGCAGGAGCCAGGTCCTGCCTGTGCCTCCAGGGGAGGGGATGAAAAGAGGATTTCCTGTTGCAAAACCTTCTGTCAGGGAATGAAAGGACCTTCCATCCCATTTTCCTGAGCAGGCTGTGGTCTCTTCTATAGGATCTGAGGGATGAAGGTGCCCTCTGTCCTGGCCTTGCCCAGCTGGGAAGTTGGGCATTTGGGTTGTTTGCAGGTAACACCATGAGATGCCTCCAAACCTGAGCACCCACTGCTGAGGTTTATTGGAAATATCCACCCAACTGCACCCACTGACACTGGAACATCCATCCTTCCCTGCTCATTTGTCCTGAATTTTGGAAGAGCCAAGCTCAGGGGGCTCTTCAGGCTCCTCCAGAGACTGCAAGGTGCTGCCTCCCCCGGAGAGCCTGTTGGGACCCCATGTTGTGACACCTCAACCACAGTTCCTGTCACCTGCACAAATGCCCTTCCAATTTATCCTGAATGTAGTTGTTTTTTCTTCTTTTGAACTCCACTGCCAGCTGGAGTTCAAAAGGAGATGCCTTCCAAAAGCACAGGAGGGGGGTGCTGGGTAACCAAAGCCCCCCCATTTCTCGGTCCCTGCTGTCACGATTTAATCCCAGTGGTAGCTCTGCCCCACACAGCCACCCACTCACTGCACCCAAGGGGGGGGAAGAGATTTGGAAGGGTAAAAGCAAGAAAACTGGTGGCTAAAGACAGCTCAATAAAAGAAATAAAATAAAGAACTAAATTGTAATGAAAAGGAAAATAATGAAGAGAGAGAATTAAAACCCAAAAGAAGACAATTGCTCACCAGCACCCAAGAGATGCCCAGCCAGTCCTTGAGCAGGACCCTCAAATCAACCTCCTCCTCAGTTTTATTGCTGAACAGGCCCTCATAACAAATATCAAGCATTGGAATAGGGACTCACCATATCTGGAAATATTCAAAAAACATGTGGATGTGGCACTTGAGGACATGGTTTCATGGCAGTGCTGGAAGATGATTGGACTTGATGACCTTAAAGGTCTTTTCCAGTGTTGGCGGTGTTATCCCCCGTGGTCCTGGGCCATCCCTGGGGGCAGTTGGGCTCCCCTGTCCCCCCTGTGCCCCCCCAGCTCCCTGTGCCCCCCGGGCTGGGCCTGGCAGGGCCGTGTGAGGAGCAGAGCAGCCCTTGGCTGTGTCACAGGGACTGAGCCATCCCAGTGTGCCCAGCACTGCTCCAGCACAGCCCCAAACACAGCCCAGACCCGCTGGGGGGAACATCAGCTCTGCCCCAGCCCACACACCCACCTCCCCCAGGAACACTCGGACACTGCCCAGGAGCTCCCCCCACGTGCCTTTGGAGCAAAGGTTTCAGATCTGGGCTCTGAGACACAGCCCAGAGGATCCACCTGGGCCCTCTTTCAGTGCAGCATCAGTACATGACATTGTGGGGACAAGGAGCAGTTAATTGGCTGACATAGGGTTGTTTGATATCCCTCTTTCAGAGTCTGTGTGTTAAGAGTTCCTGCCTCTCACCCAGCGTGAGCCACCTTTGTCTGATGCTGGTGGGAGAATCTCTTTCTTCCAGACACAACCCGACAGCCTCTCCTGTCCAGCAATGGTTGCTGGTGGGATGGATTTTTCTTTTCAAACTAGTCCAAGTCTCATGAAATGTAATGAGGAAAAAAAATTGAAATTACTACAGAATTATCTGTAGCAATATCCAATTGCTAGAAATCAAATCCTTGCCCAATAGGATGGTGTAGTGTCTGATTGACTACAGGCACAGCTGGTATAGCAGGGCATAAACCTACAGCACTATATAATAATAATAATAAAAATAACAACAATATTTTGCATTATTCTGTCTGTTATTACATATACTAATGAGGATTTGCAGTTACACAAATGGAACATGTTCTCCACTAAGTATATTACTCCTAGATTCTCTAATAAATCAATGTTTTATGCAAGTAGAAACCTAAAGTTAATGTTAGAAAAAGTGCATTATCATCCCCAGCAGCTCCCAAACCCCTGCAATGCAGCTTTTATTATTTCTGTAAAAGAGAAAAAGGAAATCAATAGAGATCCCTTGGGCGTAATCCTCAGCAAGATTAGCACTCTGTCACCCTCTGCTATAATCTCCTGGAAAGCAAAAAGGAGAAGGGCGAGGGGGAGGGAGAAAAGGAAAGAGGTCACAGGGAAACCAAGAAATGGGAATTTGTTGAGGGTGTTCACTGTCCTTCTAAAGCAGAATATTTCAGAGGTGACTCTGGTCTTCTCACCTCGAGGCTGAGAAATGTTGGAGATGTTTTGCACAGCTGTTGAAATCTTTAGGTTTGAATTAGAGGAGAAACCTTCCAAATTTGCCTGGAGTAAAGTTCCCTGATTTAAGAGGTGGTTTTAGGAGCTAAATCTAGAACTCAGCCCAAGCCCAGCAATGCTGAGTGTTGTAGAGCCTGAGTTTGGGAGTCTTGGCCCTTGGACCAACGGTCTGGAGCTGTGTCAGGGCAGGCTCAGGTTGGATCTCAGGCAAAGGTTCTTCCCCCAGAGGCTGGTTGGGCACTGCCCAGGCTCCCCAGGGCAGTGGGCACAGCCCCAAGGCTGCCAGAGCTCCAGGAGGGTTTGGCTGATCCTCTGGGGCACAGGGGGTGACTCTTGGGGATGGGCCTGTGCAGGGCCAGGGGTTGGACTGGATGATCCTTGGGGGTCCCTTCCAGCTCAGCAGATTCTGGGATTCTGTGGAGCCCTGGAAGCAGGGTGGGAGCCAGTGGAGAGCCAGTGGGAAGCTCCTGGAGATACAGGGAGGGCATTTCAGGTGACATCTCAGAACTGCCTCTGGAAAATTCAGGAGCAATATTGCAAGTTCTGAAAAATGGATTGAGAACAAACAAAAGTGTGTGTGCAGGGGAGAACATGCTCTGCCACATCAGTCTGTTATTTCCTGCCCCTCTGCAGTCACACATTAGTTAAATTCACAGATGAGCTGCATGGAGGGGCAAGCCAAACAGGAGAAATAATAGAAAAGGCTCAAGAGAGGCCAGAAACATGGGCAGAAAATGAGCAAAGAAGTTTGGAATCACAAAAAATAATTCATTGGGAGTAATCATACAGAATCCCATAATGTGTTGAGCTGGAAGGGACCCACAGGGATCATCGAGTCCAACTGCTGGCCCTGCACAGGACCACCCCCTAGAGTCAAGGGTCAGTTCAGGTGAAAATTCAAGTGTCCTGAGAGATCATGGCAGGGCAGAGGGGTGGGGACAGAGCACCATGGACAGAGCTGGAATCACTGAGGGACAGAGCACGTGGAGGGCAGACCACGGCACCATTTGCATCTTGTCCAGCACATCATTCCCAGCTTCTCACATTTAGGTGCCCACAAAGCCAAGTTTTGTTGCTGGGGAAGTTCCCTTTTCCAAACTGTGGTTCCTAGAAAGCAGAGGAAGTGCAGGAGCAGAGCACCAAGCTGGAGTTTAAACAAACAATTCAGCAGCTGCTTTCTACTGAGCGAGCTGAGATCCTGCAGAAGTGCTGTGCCATTTAGCCCTGTGTGCCTAATGAAACCATCCTTGGCTGGCACTGAGCTCCACCTGACAGCAGAGAGCCGGGAGTTTTAACACAGTTCCTGATTTCAATGCATAATTTATGGAGAAAAATGGAAATGAACCTCCAATTTTTTCTTTCAGTCCCTCTCCCGTGAGCTTTCCTTCGCTTACTGCTCTGGAAGTGGCCTCACAATAAACCCAGGGAATCTGTGCTGTGAATAAACTGTGTACTGCAGGGAACTTTCAGATCTCTGAAGCTGCTTTTCCTGAAGTTCCCATTTCACCTGACAAAGGAAAACCAGGCAGAGAAAACTGAGGATACTTCATGAGGAATTTGCATTCTTGAGACCTTCACAGTCACACTCAGCACATAACTTGTACTTTCAGGTAATCATTAATCCAAGCCTAAAACTTCCTTCCACTGGTAGAATAAAGTTACTCCAAGGCTTACAGCTGATTAATAGCATTTAATAAGCATGACTCTTATATGGAACTCATTTGCTCCATATAAGAATGGTTTAATGGAAAATTTGTTTTTGCTTCCAATGCCTCCGTGCTAAAGATGGAGCTCAAGGCTTAACACACTCTAAGATTTGCTGATGCAACAGAAAATAGGTTCCATTTGAGATCTGAATTGCTAAAGAGAAGCTTCTTTCTCTTCAATGACTGTACAGAAGAATAAGCTCCTGACTATTAGACAGTCTAATGTAGGAGTAAAACCTCTTGTAATTTTTGCTCCAGATCTGTGGAATTCCCCAGACCAAGAAACCCTATTTATTAAGCTCCTGACACTGGGATTCTGGCCTCCTTACATAAAACTAGCAGTAAAGTCTTCCAAAATCTCATTAAAAGATTAGCCTCCTATCACAGGCAGCTGGGACATTGCAGAGGAGTGTGCTGAGCTCCCAGCAGGAGAAGGTGGAGTAAAACCTGGGCAAAACTCTGCTCTCAGCACATTCCTTCAATAAATCCTGCCCAGCCAGGAAGGATGAGGCTCAGAAGGGACAAACATCACCAAATATTAGCTATCTAAAAACCAGGAGTTGATGTTCTCCCTCCAGCCTCCTCCAAGTGCCAATTCTGATTTAGATAAATGGCCCATTTTTATCTCCTGACTGAAGAAGGCACCTTGGAACATCTGGGAACTTGGGCACATCAGGCAGATTCCTAAAGTTCAGTGGTGATCAGCCAGATCCTGGTCCCTGTCCTTCCCTGCACAGCTGTAGCTACCTCAGGGGCATTTTGTCTTAGTTTTTGTCTGGAAAAGCCTCCAGGGATGGAGGAACTCTGGATCTTTTTGGTCATGGAAGGTTTATTTAGACCTTATTTAGGTCCTTTCAGTACCTAAAGGGGCTGGAAGGGGCTTTTCACGAGGGCATAGATGGACAGGCCAAGGGGGAAAGGCCTTGAGCTGAAGGGGCCAGGGTTAGAGGGATATTGGGAAGAAATTATTCCCTGTGAGGGTGGGGAGGCCCTGGCACTGGTTGCCCAGAGAAGCTGTGGCTGCCCCATCCCTGGAAGTGTCCAAGGCCAGGTTGGAGCAATCTGGGATAGTGGAAGTTGGAATTGGATGAGCTTTAAAGTCTCTTCCAACTGGGAATTCTCTTCCAACCATCCTGGGATTTTATGTTGCTTCCCTGAGCTGTTTTCCTCTGTCTGCCTGGGCTCAGCTATTAAAGAAACTATTTATTAGATCTGTCATCTCAGCTCAGCTCACCTGATATGTGTGCTCCCTTTATGTTCAGTGTATTCAGTGGTGTCTGAATTCCTGATTTCTTTGTGGAATGAAAGCAAATTTTCTCGGATCCAGAAATTATTCAACTCTCATATTCCCAGCTTGTTCTTCCTTCATAGCTGAGTGGTTTAAATGCAGAGGCAGAGCTGTGCTGTCTCATTGTGGCTGTTTGCACACAGCTGCTGCTTCGGAACTGCACAGGAACAAGTGGGTTTGGAACTGAACTGTGGTACCTCGAGTTCAGCAATGAATTTTTACGCCTGCTCAAACACTAGATGTTTGAAACTCGTGTAGTTTCCTGTGCCAATACTCAAACCCAAATTCTTAAAAGTAAAAGGCAGGTGACAAGAACACCTGGAAAACTAAGGAAAAATGAGAGCAGCCAAAGAATTTTAATTTAACAGTTGAAATAAATACCTGCAGGCTCTTTCTTGTTGGCTGTCATTGCTCCCTGAGCCGAGTGCCAGCATGGCTTTCATCTGCTTGGTCTGAAAAGGACTGGAATTTCTCTTGGGACTTGTGGTCACATTTCCAAACATACAAAGTTTTCCATGAATTTAAAGTTGGCTTGGGCAGCTTTTGAAGCTTATGTAAGACAATAAACCTATTGTATTTTCCTTATTCTTAGCTATTGCAGTACCTAAACTTTATTAACCACATAATTCCAGCAGCATCCATATTATTTCTTCTTCTTGGTAGGATGAACCACTGTTTTGTTAAGAAACCTCAAACTCTTCAGATAATTCCCAAAGCTTTCATATATAACAAGATTCATACAGAAATGAGCTTTACTCAGTGCAGCATGTCCTGGTTTTTTATCAGATCATGACAAAGTTGCTCTGAGTTCCCTCAGTGACCACTGGGACACAGCAGACAGGGTGAGTAACTGGAGGACTTTATTAAGAAGAGACATGAAAAGGGACATTTATGTGCCAGGTAGCTTGTTCCAGTGGAGGGGACACCAAAAGACTTAAGATAAATCTTATAAGACAAGCTTATCTCAAGATAACCTTAAGGGGATACCCTCAAACTGCTTCTCCTTTGTGAACCAGTGGCAAGTTACTCAAGTTTAACTTGTTCTTGCTCCTGGTAATTCTCTGCCATACCAAAAAAAGGACAACACAAGGAAACCACCAAGTAAATGTCAGTCTCAGAAGGTTTAGCTAAAAGCTTTCCAAATTCTTATTCTGCACTCCTGATGGAGCAAGACTGGGAGGGTTCTTAAAATCCCTGGTGGGGAGGTAGTTGGGTAATTGCTGCCTGATGTGGGACCAATCCTGGCAAAATTGCCTTGTTTCTCCCCTTTATTGGAGCTGATATTGGCCAAGCAAATGCTGCACTGGCACTTCTAGTCAAGAAGTACTATTTTTTATCCTGAGCTTCATAACCTGCCTGTGAATCGAATCTCATCCTACTAAAGAGCTCAGACAAAAACAGTTCATAGCATAGAAGCTTCAGGCCTTCTGGCCCACATCACCAATTTTACTTGCATTCACACTTGGCCTGGACCTGGAAAGGTCGAAGAAAGCAGCTGTTCATGTGACTGAACATCTGGCTCAGGTCCCTTGTGCTGGATGAACGTCCTCAGCCCCCTCAGAGCTGTGCAAGGGCATCTCTTCCCCTTTGGGATCCTCCTCACACCTCCAGGACCACCAAGACCAAGGGTAAAATTTTGCCCTCCTGGAAGTGGCTGTGGCTCCAGGACTCATGATTCGTGTCTGAACATTTCCATTCCCTCTGGTTAAAACATTTGCAGACAAACTTTGCATCTCCAACTCTTCCCCCAAGGGATGGGGCTCCTCTTACTTTTGCTCTGCCACACCCCTGTCCCTTCAAATTAATGAGTTATAGGCAGAGAAAACTACCTTCATTCCTACATCCTCAGTAGGGCTGATCCTACCCAAAGATTCTTGGGGTTCTGCAGCCTGGCTGATGGAAAATATCTGGGGAGATAAAGGACCTGCCAGTCTCTGGGAAATGACAGCTATGGGGTCATTCTCTGGGTTAGAGACGTGAAGATGAGAGAGCAAAAATACAGAAGTGTGTGAAACCAGGGAGGGGAGGAGAGAATCTGAATTATTTTCTTGTCCTTATTCTTATTCTTTGCAGTCTGCATAACTTCAACCTCAATTTTTTCCCTCTGTGTAAAACTCTCCATCAGTCAAGTGCCTTCACAACCCCAAGTCACAGACCTATAAAACCACAGTGGTTTGGTTTGGGTTGGGAAGGACCTTAAAGCCCATCCAGTTCCACCCCCTGCCATGGGCAGGGACACCTTCCACCAGCCCAGGTTGCTCCAAGCCCTGTCCAGCCTGGCCTTGGACACTTCCAGGGATGGGGCAGCCACAGCTTCTCTGGGCAAACCTGTGCCAGGGCCTCCCCACCCTCACAGAGGAGAATTTTTTCCATATGTGTCACCTAAATTTCCCTTCTTTCAGTCTGAATCCACTCCCCCTTGTCCTGTCACTCTAGTTCCTGATGACCAGCCCCCCTGTCATCTGCTGTCATCTGCTGTAGTCAGAAGCCCCCCTGTAGCCTCTTCAGGTCCTGGAAGGTGCTCTGAGGTCTCCACACAACCTTCTCTTCTCCAGGCTGAACAGTCCCAACTCAGCCTGTCTGTTGAGTTTTTCATCAGCAAAGTCATGTGTTGCCCTATCAATGAGTCTTTGTACACAGATAATCAGCAGTGAGGTCATGGAAGACAAATTACCTGGCAGCCTTGATCCCCCAAGGACACCCAGCCCTGTGTCTCTGCAGGCTCTGCCAAGGGAGCACCTTCATTGTGGCACCTTGCAGAGGTGCAAAGCTCCTGCTGGCCACAGATGGGTGCAGGGCCCCTGTGCTGGAGGCAGAGGGAGGTGAAGGGAAGGGCTGGGGCTGGCCCAGCACGGGGGAGGAAATGTCCCCCAGATGGTGCAGGATCCCAGCAGGGAAGGGAGACTCCCCAGGAACAGCTTTTCCTCCAGAAATATAGATGTCTTCAAACTAAGGAATGTACCAGTGTCAACACGCTCTTAACTGGGAAATGTGGCTTGGCACCTCCATGGAATTTCTAGTCAGGAGTCAGAGGGAAGCAGAACTGAGTCTGGAGGAGGGAATGTTCCCTGAGCCTTGAGGTGAGGGAGTTCTCCTGCTGTGCAGACACAGAGGTGAGTCCTGCAGGTCCAAGCACAGCTGCTCCATCCCAGTAGGAAAGCTGCAGCTCAGGCTGCCTGGCTGGAAGCCTTTGAGATACTTGAAGATGTTTTTGCTCTCCAGCTGCTTGTTGGGTTGTGGTCACCCCTCCCAGATACAAGAGGAGCCCCAGCTGGCACCAACCACCCCTCCACCATGTCCTCCATCCTCAAACTCTTGGTTTCAACCCTGCCCCAGGAGCATTTCTGGGCCAGTTAAGGGAAGGACAGAGTCTGGTCTGACTGGCTCTCACAGAAATGAGCAGAGAAAGCTTGGTTCTGCAGGGAATAAGGGCTAAACTTCCTTTATACATCTGATTAGACAAACTGGTTGCAGAGGGAGCAGTTTATTACAGAAATCCTCGCTCTGTGGTTTCAGCTCATACCTGCACACCAGTGTCTGCGTGCTCAGAGTAATTCTTTTGATCATTTTATGGACAGATTTAATATAAAGCAGCCTCATTTCTTAAGCATAACACTGATTTTTCCAAAATTTGTTGTTTGGGGACTTTTTTCATTATTATGTACAAGTAAATCACTTGGCTTTGCCTGGTGCAGTTTCAGCTTCCAAGAAGTGTTTAAAATATTAGTATGAAGTGATATGTCAGGTAAATGATTGGTGTTACTTCTGGGATTAATTATCCAGGGTTCCTTTGCTTGCCATCTCCTGCTCAGCTCCATGACTTCTCTACTCTCTGCTGGAAATACCAACCTAAGAGAGCTCTGGACTTAATTATTTGTTTTCAAGTCTTGCAGAAATGACACTCTTGTCATCTGCTGTGGTCAGAAGTGGCTGCAGAACACAATTAGACCATGCTGGTGAATTCACACCCTTTCCAAAGCCTCCTGTAGCCCAGCACTGAGGATTTAAAGGGAAGCTGTTTTCCATTGCTCCAGGGCACTTGACCCAGCATGGGTTTAGTTTTATCCTACTGGCAGCACTAAGCTTTATCTAAGACAAGAACCTTTGATGTTGCTTTGTCCCACAAAACAGTAATATAAATATTCAATCACAGAATTGCTGAGGCACCTCTGGAGACCTTCCAGTTCCAACTCCTTTCTCAGAGCAGGATCAGCTGGAGCAGGTTATCCAGGACCATGGGCAGATGGGTTTTCAATATCCACAAGGATGGAGACTCCACAACCTGTCTGACCCACTGCAGTGTTCGGGCACACTCACAGTAAAGGAAGTTTTTTCTAGTTTTTTAAATGGAATTCCTTGTATTGCAGTTTGTGTCCATTTCCTTTGTCCTTTCACTGGGTAACAGAGAGAATTCCAGAATCCCAGAACATGCTGAGCTGGAAGGGACTCACAAGGATCATCGAGCCCAACCCCTGGCCCTGCACAGGCCCATCCCCAAGAGTCACCCCCTGTGCCCCAGAGGATCAGCCAAACCCTCCTGGAGCTCTGGCAGCCTTGGGGCTGTGCCCACTGCCCTGGGGAGCCTGGGCAGTGCCCAACCAGCCTCTGGGGGAAGGCTCTGGCTGTGTCTTTACCCCCTCCCATCAGGCAGGTGCACATTGATAAGATGCCCCCGAGGTTCCTCCAGGCTGAACACTCCCAGATTTGTCCCAGCAAGCAGGAATCCCACCCAGGCTCAGCACTGCACCCCTCTGTGTCAGAAGGGAGAGCAATCCTTGCCAGCCTGTTTGGAGGCTGAGGACGAGGAGCTCGAAACTGGTCCATTTGGGAAAATTGTTCAACTTTCTCAATTTACATTTCCCTGCATTTGCAATGCCAGGTTTGTTTTACTCCAGCTTAGTATTCCAGAAATATTGCCATTTATGCAACCAAATTTCTTTGATCTCAACCAGCTCACAAAAGCTTTCAAGACTCTTTCCCTTGGCTGCTGCAACTCCCACTCACAGCCTGCAAAGTCTGGACATGCTGGACATGCAGCTTTTCTCAGGGTGTGACTGCACTTCCCTCCCTGCTGGTCCTTCACCTGCCCCTCTGAGGGAAAACACCAACACAGGGCTTTCTGTCCCTGAGAATGTGTGTTCCTGGAGGCACCACAGCCTGGTTAAACAGCTACAGCTTCTGAGTGTTGCTCACCACAGGAATTGCAATTTTTCAAGGAGGAGCCGTGTGTGTTTAATGAAACCCCCCGAAGAGATTTGGGGTCATTGCACAGAATGAGTGAGTTCAAACCTGAGAATAAAAGGATTAATTCACCGAGGAGGAAGTCAGAACCTCTCACTGGGAGACAGGGACCTGCATTACCCCTAGAGTGCTAATTACACCGGTATAATGAGCTTGTCAAAGCACTGGGGGGAGACAGATTTTCAAAGCCCAGGGTGGGCCAAGGTCAAACATCGTGAGCCAGGTACTTTGCCCAGGAGTTATAATGAAAATACAGTTATATAAATATAGTTATAGAGACCTGAACCAGGGGCTTGCACAGAAGCTACAGTTCTACAGGAATTGGCCCTGATTGTACTGATGGTGTCACGTGGTTGCACTGGAATTAACTGTGCTCTGATGGATGGAAATGGAAATTCAGCACCTGGTCACTGCATTAATTCCATGTTTGAGATCTACTTGGTGGCATGTAGGAAAAAGAAAAATATGCAAGGAGATTCATCTGACCATTTAATTCTTTCATTCTAAGTTGTATCCCCCTGTCCCCAGTGGCTGTCAGCTGGCACCACGGTGGGATCACAGCCCCAGCAGGTCAAGGTTAAGGTTGTGTAGGAAGGAAGCTGAGATCTGACATCTGCTGCCTTCGAGGGGTGTCCAGTTCAGCAGGAGCTTTAATGCACAACCTGTGTCTCACTTGGGCTGCTTTTGGGAGCTGGGAGTGCACTGGCCATGTTTTACCATCTCAAATTTATGAGACAAGTCCCCACAGAACAATCTCATGGTGTTTTGATTAAATCCTCTCAGTTCAAGCACATCTCCTATTGGGTCATTGCAGGGAATTTAAAGCTCTGGGTCGTGGCAGCTGCAGGGCAAATATGAGCATCCAAAAAATATTAAAGCAAGAGCAAGGAAACTCTGAATGTTTTATTACTTTCTATGAGCTGAACAACTGAAATGGAAAAGTGACCTCAGACTTCTGGGGTTGACCAAAGGACAAAGAAACATCTGTATGCAGACACACCAGTGTAAGTAGGGCATGATCTGCTGAGACACACAATTCCTGTTTTCTAAACATTTATTAATCCTGGCAATGAAGAAATTTCAGCAGAAGAGGTGTGACCTGTCCTTCTTCCAGGACCTGTCCTAGACATGATGTCATCAGATTTCAAATCAGAACTTAACAAGTCTGGGGAATAACAAGAACAGTTCATGTGGGAAGGTATAAAAATGTAAATAAATAAAGTCCCAATGTTAATGGACCAGCAGTACCAACAGCAATGTCCAGCAGAGGCCATGGGGCTGAGATTGCCAGTGAGTCCCACACGGGCTGAGCTCAGAACTGGTGCTTTGAACACTGTGGCTCAAGTCCCTTTGACTTAATGCTCGTGAAGGTTTGATTTCTACCTTTTGGGGTCCTTTTTCAGCCTGATACTTAAGCAGATGCTTAAATACAACCCAGCACTTTTCTGAGTGAACCCTACTTTTAAGAGAGAGCCTTTCTGCTGTCACATCACCTCTCCAGATGATGCCCAATTAATTGTGTGAAAAGCCCTGTCGTTTGCAAATTAGTGTCTGACACCTCAACAGGAAAATAGGAATATGGACAATGAGCAAAACAAGATGGAAAACATTCTGCAAACTAATCATCAGGTAATTCTGGGGTCTATTTTGCTGCAACAAAGCACTTTATCTGCCAAGATATGCTTTAGCAATAATGAGACTGTATGAGCCCCATAATATATTTCCAGTTCAGACTTCTCCCCTGGACAGCAGGGAGCCAGAATATCACCCAGCTCAGTGAGACTGGAGGTGCTGAATATTCATTCAGTTCCATCTACTACTGCTGACTCCGATCTCTGCTCAAATGCTTCAAGTCTAATTTTAATTAATAAGAATTTTTACTTAATATTCAGCCTGAAATGTCGCTGTGTTTCTCTCCTTTTGGAGATAGCTGGATAATCACTGCCCTCCCTGAATTTGCATTAATCCATGAGAAGTTTTTCTCACGAGGTGAGGGTGGATGTGTGTAAGGAGTGTCAGGAAGGTGGTGGAGCTGCCTCAGGAAGACATGGAAGTGTCCTCTATTTTCTCTCTTCAGCAGCCCAAGAGCTCCCAGGGCATCTCCTGGAATATCTGCACAGGATTTCTGCCACCTGTGGCAACCAGAGAGTAACAATCTCTGATAGAAGGTGAAGGAAGGAGGCTAGAAGGGTTTCCACAGTGACTGGGCCATCACCAGAGCCCGTGGGTGGACACGACATACGTGACATTGTGAAGAGTTTCCACCCCTGTGAATCTCAGGTGGTTGTGCCTCTGTTTAGGCAGGACCAGTACAGGGGACAGGGGAAACTGCTGGGCAAAATAAAGACTCTTGTTTGCTGCATCTCCTCACACTTGAGTTCAGCTCCACTGTGCAGGAAGGAAAGGTTGGCAGGGAAAATGAATCTCTCAGAGGAGTAATTTGGTGTTTAGGAAATTCAGCTGAGTGGGTTGGGGGTGAGGAGGGGTTAGGACATGGCCTGAGCCAGTCCCCATCCTGAAGGAGGAAAAGTCTGGGTCAGGACTGACTGGAAAGGGTCATGGCAAGCAAGAACATCTTTTTACTGTCTCCTGTAAAGGCTTCAGGAGAGGTAATCCTGGAGGAGCTCCAGTATCTGAAATCACCAGACCTGACTCCAACAGGACTTGGCTTCCTGTCCAAACAGGGGCAAGGAACAGCTGAGGAGCCCCGTGGTGGATAATTATCAAACCAAGTGCCTGGGGCAAATGTTCTCTTGGAGCTGCCTCAGTTCCTGGGAGTTGGCTCGGGAAGGTCCCAGGGTGTGACCCAGAAATGTGTCCCATGTGTGGCCCAGGCACAGGGGCAGGTGGAGCTTACATAACCTTCCCAAAGTAGGGTGCAAATAGGATATGAATGGAAATAGGATATGAATGGACACACAACATAGACAGAAAGCACAAGAATGCCATGGAATGTGTGCTACTGGACTAAGGGGTGCTCTCAGGATTCCCTAATTGCCATTTCGGTCCCAGTGTGCAGGAGTTGGAATGGGAATGACCTTTCCTTCCTCAGCCCTAAGTCTGTTCTGCTCTCTGTTACCCTGCATTAGGTGCTTTGCATGGAAATTGTCCATAGAATCATTTCCTGGGAAGCTTTGTCTTGGCTATCCTAATAAAAATGCACCATCTGCAAGGGTTGTGATGAGTCAGTGAGGGGGAATGGGCTCAGCTGGGGCCAGAGCAGCTCCACCTGGGAATGTGCTATCCCAGGAGTGAGAATGAGCTCTCTCTGCATGAAATCCCAGCCTTTCCAGCTGGGGGAAGTGATAACAGTGTCTATTGACAGCCTGTCTCATGAAACATGATTTGTTATTCCTTCTAGTTCTGTAAACCTGGATAACAGCTACACCTTGGTCAATAAAGCCTGATGTTTACCTCAGTGACTGTCAATATTTATGCCATTATAGGATGATTCAGGGGTCAATAATCCTGGGTTCTTGGGAAGCAGAAAGCTTTAGGTCTGAAATCAAGCAAGACCTTCACAACAGCTCTGTGAGCACCAAACCCTGCAGGAGGCTCTGTAATGTAATATAGATAACAGAGACTGTGCTCTGCAAATTCCCTTTTTCACAGAATCATGGGATCATTAACGTGAGGAAACACTTCCAAGATCATCAAGTCCAACCCTTTAATCAATACCCCCACTAGACCATATCTAGTGACATTTCTACTTGGTTTTTAAACACCTCCAGGGCTGGGCACTCCAAACCTCCCTGGGCAGCCCCTGCCAAGGCCTGACCACCCTTTCCAGGAGGAAATTCCTCCTGATGTCCAACCTGAGCCTCCCCTGGCACAGCTGGAGGCCGTTCCCTCTCCTCCTGTCCCTTGTTCCCTGGGAGCAGAGCCCGACCCCCCCCGGCTCCCCCCTCCTGTCAGGGGGTTGCAGAGCCAGAAGGTCCCCCCTGAGCCTCCTTTGCTCCAGGCTTTTGTATTGGCTGTACAACTTTAGTGCTTTTTTCTTACCTTTAATTCTAAGTTCACATCTCGTCTGAGCTTGGAGTTTGGATTCTTTCAGGGAGAGGCAAACACACCATTTTCAAGCATTCCTCCCAAACCCAAGAAATCAGCTTTAGTTGCTTGAAAAATCCTTGAGGGAAACTGCATATGCACAGTCAGACAGGAGAGATGGAATAGCAGGACCTCCCTCCCCATGGACTGGGAGTCTGGAGGGAACCAAAGTCCTGCGTTCCCTACCAGCATCTCTTGTCCTTCTTTTGGTCCATGAAACACAGAGGGAACTGAACCCAGCAGTGAATCAAATGATCCAATGAAATTGGATATCTTGAGTTGATATCAAGATCCAATGGGGAGCCTTCCTTTGCTTCTCTCTCCTTTTCCCCAAACCTCAATGAGTAAAGTTGCTTTTCTTAAAATGCTCTTGCTGACTGGTACCGAGTGGGATGGCTCAGGAAGTGTTGGGGGGTGTGTGACTCCTTAATTTCTATAACCCTCAATTTCTATAACCCTTTGCCTGTTATTGGAAAGTGATATCAGAACAACCACCCAACAGCGTTTCCATCTGGTTTGTCTCATCCTTCCAGGTTTAATTTAAAACTTAATCCAGTTTTAAAACATTGATATCAGTGATACTGATCTGATCATCTGAATCAGGTGATGGGGTTAAATGTGAATGTCAATGGTCCAAATCATCACATATTGGTTGGTTGTGGTGACTGGAGAGTCTCTGATCCCAGACTGACCTCAGCATCCCACAGGAGGGCACATCCTGCTGGGAATCACTCCTTTGGCCCTGGGAAAACAGGCTGTAAGCAATAAGCAAGGCAGGACCCTGAATAAGGAGGACACATTATCCTCTTTAAAATGTTTTCACAGCATCTCAGAATATGCTGAGCTGGAAGGGACCCTGAAGGATCATCGAGTCCCACCCTGGGCCCTGCACAGGCCCATCCCCAAGAGACACAACTTTTCTCATTTCCAGTTTAATTTTTTTCTGACAAAATGGATATTTAAAATGGCTTTCAAACTGAAGTTTCTCATTTTCAGCTCTTCAACAGGAATCCACATTTCCTGTCAGTGGCCCCTCTTGCTCCTCCTTTTCCTGAGCAGTTCAAGGCTCAGCAGAGCAGCCCCAGTGAGCTGGGACCTGCACACAGCAGACAAACCTGCCACCAGCGTGGACCAGG
This sequence comes from Manacus candei, assembly GCF_025592945.1. Classification (NCBI taxonomy): domain Eukaryota; kingdom Metazoa; phylum Chordata; class Aves; order Passeriformes; family Pipridae; genus Manacus; species Manacus candei. The sequence goes on along the minus strand of NW_026138095.1, from coordinate 11,305,931 downwards.
AGAGGTCCAGAGGTTGGACTTGATGATCTCAGAGGTTTTTTCCAACCTAATTAATCCTGAGTTCTGCATTTTTCCTGACTCCACTCACAGAGCTCCTGGATGATGCACAATGTCCTGTGTGGGGCTGGGAAGGATCCTGGACACAGAGTCACAGAATATACTGAGTTGGAAGGAATCCATCAGGATCATCCAGTCACACTCCTGGCCCTGCACAGACACCCCAACAATCCCACCCTGGCCCTCAGAGCATTGTCCAAACCCTCCTGGAGCTCTGGCAGCCTTGGGGCTGTGCCCAGTGCCCTGGGGAGCCTGGTCAGTGCCCTCTGGAGAAGCTACTTTTGCACAGATTTCTCATGGGAATCAGTTCATTTCTCTTGTAATCAAAATTAAAATCTTCTGATCACAGGACATATTAACAGCATTAGTAAAGACTAGGAAAAGCACAAGCAAAATAAAAATACATATTTATTATATGGCAAATACACCAGCTTTGGGAGGTTTTGTTTCAAATTTGCTGTGTTGATTTGTGCAATTAATCAGCCATTGGAAGAATTCATATATGGGAGACTGTGATTGTTTCTTTTGCTCTCTTCATCTGCCTCTCCTCATTCGGTATCTCACCACCTCTAGTCTTGTTAAGTATTCAACACTAAATCTGATTCTTTAATACATGAAATGCTTCTTTTCTGTTTTCTAATAACAGGCTACCGTGACTTAGAAGGAGGATCTGCAGTTTTAGTCAAACTTGAATCTGTTGGAACTTACATGGATTTTTTGCCTTCTTTGAATAGTCTGATCAGCATCACTGAGCATATGGAAATAACTTCAGAATGATCAGCAAAACAAAACTGAGAGATTTCTTTTAGGCAGAAATCTTAGCAGTAAATTCCTCTGTAGGGAAAAAGGCAGCCAGGTTCAAGGGACAATTCGTCCTGTGGAGACCATCAGTTCTGCAGGTCCCTCCTCCTGATCCAAGGCTCACTGAAGTCAACAGGAGTCTTACACTTCCACATATTCTTTTTTGTTTTTATTTTTATTTTTATTTTTATTTTTATTTTTATTTTTATTTTTATTTTTATTTTTATTTTTATTTTTATTTTTATTTTTATTTTTATTTTGCATGTCTCACCTCTAACTTGCCCTTCCAGGTGTGCAGCTATTTCTGCCTTTGAAGGAGAACAATAAGTCTGACAATGCCTTGGAAGTTCCCCACAGCTCCAACTGCTGCCTCCTCCTCACCCTCACAGGTGGGACACCTTCAAGACGTCTCTTTTTCCTTCTCTTTGGAATAGATTGACTTTCACAGGAAATCAGGAGGGTAAAGGGAGGTTGTGCCCTCAGGAGGTAACCCAGATGTCCTGCTGTCTGTCCCTTTCTGATGGACCTTTGCAGCTTTCCTGGTGTTCCACTGCATTGTTTTTTTCTATTTTCATCTGCCTTCTTTCACCCCTGCCTGTTAAGCCCCACATTCCCTGCAGCAGGTGAGGTCATTCTCCCAAGATTTGCAGGGATCTTTAAGCCAACACACAGGATGCTGTTGGAGCTCAGTTTTCTAGGACACTGCAGAGCTGATAAGGTCACCTGGCATCAGCCTGGGCTGTGGGTAGCCAAGCATGGAACTGCAGGATTCAGGGACATAACCTGCTCATTTCCCATTTCTTATTATTCCCCCTTTATTCTCCATCTGTTTTGACCCCTCAGAGGAAAAAAAATTTAACTAAACTTCAAACCAAAATGTTTAAGTCACTCTTCAGTGTGGTCGTCTGGGGGTTTCTTTTTCAGATCTTGGGTTGGGGGGAAGGAGAAAAAAAAGAAAGAATAATTTCATTTTGAATGGACCCAAAAAACCCATTTTCCAGTTCAGTCAGCAAATCAGATCATCAATTATTCAGAGTGTTTCACATCAGTGTGAGAAAACCAGTGCTGTGCTGGGTCTGGGAGGGATGTAGGAGGCCAGTGAGGTCACTGGGGTGAGAAGATGACACTGGGAGGTGTGAAAGTGCTCCACACTGAAGCTACATGGTCTCACAGAGCTTTTTGGGACTATTTTAACTGCTCCTCTCCTAATCTGTGCCAGGTGAAAGGGCTGAGGGGGTGTGAGGTTCCCAGAGCTGCTGTTTGCAGTGTACCATTGGTTCCCTGCTCAAGGAGAAACTAATCCTGCAGCTGGGATGGACTCTGGGCCAGGCTCAAGTGCCACCTGCCCACTGAGTGGGGTCACACACATGGGGACACTTCATGTGCCTGGGGGAGTGCTGGGTCTCTGACTCTTTGTTCAAGAGCAAGTAACTCAGGAAGGGGTCACTGGCAGGTCCTGTAGGGCAGAACACAGAGTCACAGAACCACTGAGGGTAGAGAAGATCTCCAAGATCACCAAGCCCAACCTGTGACCAACACCCTCGTGCCCACTGAACATACTGTGAAGTGTCACAGTCATTTTTTCAACACTTCCAGGGATGTGACTCCACCACCTCCCAGGGAATCCTGTTCCAGGCCTTGACCAACTCTTTTAGTGAAGACATTTTTCCTGATATCGAACCTGAACCTCTCCTGGAACAGCCTGGGGCTGTTTCCTCTTGTCCTGCCCCTTGTTGCCTGGGAGGAGCAGTGGGCCCATGGTGAGCACTGAGGCTCTGAGGGTGCCCTGCTCTCATCTCTGCTGTGCTTGGAGGCTGCCCTGGCTCCAGCACATCCTTCCCAAGGAGAATTCCTCAGAGCAGTGTCTGGAGAGCCTGTAACCACCAAAGCAAGAGTTGCTAGTGAAATCCCTTCCTGCACACCCTTTTCTTCATGCCATGTGGCTGCTGAGGGGGTTTTGTCACCTGAGACTGATTATAAAGAACCATGAGCCGAACACCTCCTGCCCTTCTGGCATGTCATAGAAATATGGAATGGTTTGGGCTGGAAGGAACCTTAAAGCTCAGCTCATTCCAGCCCCTGCCATGGGCAGGGACACCTTCCACCAGCCCAGGTTGCTCCAAGCTCCGTCCAACCTGGCCTTGGACACTTCCAGGGATGGGGCAGCCACAGCTTCTCTGGGCAACCTGTTCCCTGGAGCTCTTGGAGCTGGGAAGCACCCAAGTTATCAACCATTTCTGGGTGTCAGGAATCAACAGATTCCTCTCCTTGGAGCTGACTCGAGTTCCCCATTTCATTCTGTGCAGACATATCTTAGACACCATTTCCACCATCAGCATTTCATGCTGACAAGCCTGAAAACCTAAAATGGCTCCCTCAACCCTGACACCCCTGTGGAGCATGATTCCAGACTCCTGGAGGTGCTGCCACGAGGCCAGGAAGTTGCCCATGAGGCCACTTGCACTGAAGTTGGGTTTGTCTGTAATTCCAACCACTGCCCAGAGAGAGCCAGGGAAGGGCAGTCTCTGCCACACTTTCTCTGTGGATGATTTTTGAGACTTTCCTGGTTCTCAGTGACCTTGAAGATGGGAAATGTTTTGGATGTCACTGTAGTGACCATTTCTGTCTCCTGAGCCCCTGTGAGACCCCTGCCCCAAAATACCTCACATGGGACTGGTACAGGGCTGGTAAGATCCAGAACTCATGACCCAGGAGGCACCAACACAGAAGGTCTCTGGACTCCTGCTGGGGACTGGGATCACACAAATCCAGGGCTGTTATGGTCCCTACTTCCAAATGTTTGCTCTTTGTTCCTTCTGATTCTGCCGTAAGACCCAGCAAGGGCTGAAATTCCTTTGGGAAATTGTAGAACAGGAAGAGATTTTGACTCTGTTCAGTACAGGCCCCAAAATTCAGAGACAATCATGGAATCTCCTGAGCTGGAAAGAACCCAAAAGGATCATCGAGCCCAACCCCTGGCCCTGCACAGGCCCATCCCCAAGAGTCCCCCCCTGTGCCCCAGAGGATCAGCCAAACCCTCCTGGAGCTCTGGCAGCCTTGGGGCTGTGCCCACTGCCCTGGGGAGCCTGGGCAGTGCCCAACCAGCCTCTGGGGGAAGAACCTTTGCCTGAGATCCAACCTGAGCCTGCCCTGACACAGCTCCAGGCCATTCTCTTGTTATGCACAGAGAGCATCAGCCAATCCAGGAGGTCTATGGGCAGATTATTGCTCCCAAATCCCAGGTCATGGATTGGTGCACCCAGAGAGAACGAAGTGAGCAGCTCCCTCTCTGCTGGAGGTTCAGGAGCCTGGTCCTGCACATCAAACCCTGCACTTTGCCAGCCCTAAATGAGAGCAGCCCAAGGCTGTTAATAATATGTTTGTTGGAACAGCTTTGAGTCTCCTGCACACAGAAGTTTCCTTTATTCCTGTGCCAGACAACTGTAAAGAGGAAACAACTGTGATTATTGGAGCTCTGGCCATGAGATGGATGAAGTGTCACACCCCAACAGGGCACAGAGCAGGACCCACTCCCCCTTGCCTTTTGGATACATCCAAATACCAAAATCTCCCCCAATGAATGGAACTGTCTTTTTTTTCAGTCTAGGATAGCTAAATTATTCACAATAATCACATTTCTTTTCCTCCAGAACACTTGAAACCATCTGATAAAACACATGACTCACTCTGGCTTTTGAGCCTGGATCCCCAAAGCACCACTGGCTGGAGTGAGAGGGTTCAATGTTGTGCTCAGAGCTCTGATTAAATTTCCAGATTGCAAAGCTGAGATGTAAATGATAGATGGTGACATGGAAGGGTGGCCTAAAGGCAGATGTTCCTGCATTTCTCCAAACAGTTTTATGTGGAGGGGAAATTGAATTTTTGACCAGCCAGAAATTTCAGAAATTGAAAAAAAAGGTATTTTTGAAAATTATTTGGATTCCAATTTTTTCCTGAAGGAAAACTCTGCTTCTCCAAGGAGAATACAGTGTCTTTGAATCTGCTCTCCCTGTAACAGTGAACTCTGGCTTGGATATCTTGGCCAATCTGACACAGATAATTCTGTCAAGTTAAAAATGGACATAAAATTTGCCTCCCAACTTCATATTTTCAAGAAAGTGTTCATTTGCTGGAACACAAAAAGACTGAGAAGTTCAATTCCTAAAAACATCTCCAAAGGCATGAAAACAAAGAGAGTTTGAGTTGAACACCCTGAAGGATGAGGAACTTCAGTATCTGAACATCTGCACCCGACGAGGCACTTCTTAAAAAGCAGGGGAGGCCCTGGCACAGGTTGCCCAGAGAAGCTGTGGCTGCCCCATCCCTGGGAGTGTCCAAGGCCAGGTTGGACGGGGCTTGGAGCAACCTGGGCTGGTGGAAGGTGTCCCTGCCCATGGCAGGGGGTGGGAATGGATGGTCTTTAAGATCCCTTCCAACCCACTCTGGGATTCTGTAACTCCAACTACCAGATTTTGCCAAGGTTTTGGAAAAATGTGGATTCGCCCTCCTCTTTTCCTCCATCTTTCTTGTTCTCCTGGTAAAGAACATGCAATAAAATAACACCCATCCCAGAGAGCACCCACCCTTTCACACTTTGCATCCTCTTAATGGCACTGACAAGGAATGAGCCAGGACTCCCTGCCCTAGAGCTGGAAAAGGGACCATGACAGAGTCAAGATTCCCAGATTTCCTGGGTCTGGGCATTATTGTCCTGCAGCACAGAGTTCACAGCATCTCCTCCTCTGGGAGGGCAGAACCACAGGGTGACCCAGCCTCTCACCCTCCTGTGCAGGAACCGTCCATCCCAGCACAGGGAGCACAACTGTTGTTTTCAGATCTCTTGTCCAGGGCAGTTTTCCTCTGCTATCACCACTAATCCTGTTAATAGAAATTGCATCAATAAACCAGCTCCTTTTGATGTCTTCCTCCCTAATCTTCACGCTGGATTACTGCAGTAGGTCACCTTGTATCCTCCCTTATCCCTGTCAGAGCATCCTCCTTTGAAATCTGTAATTATCTCTGGGAGATAATTGCCAAAATCATTTGCAGTCCTGGAGAGATCTTCAGAACCTACTTGTTTATGAAAGCAAATAATTCAGGTTAATCAAATATTGTGAGGTTTCCACTCTGCCTGTCTTAGGTATTTGTACATTGAAATTTGTGCCTTGGCTGTTACACAACCAGCCTGGAAATGCACCTTCCTTGCAGGAGGGACACAGACAGGGGGGCAACTCTGCCCCTCAGTGCCCACCTCAGTTTTAGGGAAAAGCCCTTCCTTCTGATGGATGTGAGAATCAAAATGTTCAGCACCTGAATTTGCCAAGTTGAATAAATACAGACACAGATACAATAATGTGCATGGACAGGAAGAAAAGACTGGTTACTAAACAGTGGGGAGTGAGGAGAAGACCATCATCTTAAACAAGTCCTTCAGTTTTGCCCCTAGTTAGACTTTTCACCATTTATGTTATCCACATTGAACCTACAAGCTCTTCAAAACCAGTTTTTAATCTTTACTGAGCCACCAAAATCAGCTTCCTTGATTTGCAGCTGCTCAGTGGGGTTGTTTGATTTGTTCTGCCTTCAACTCTGGTGGGTCAGGGGTTGAAACCCTTTCAAGTGAAGCTACTGGGTAGAACTTTCTCCAGAAGTTTTGTTTGGGGTGGATGTATATGTGTATATATATATATGTGTGTGTATATATATATGTGTATATATATATATGTGTGTGTATATATATATATGTGTGTGTATATGTATATGTATATATGTACGTGTATATGTATATATATATGTATATGTATGTATCACTAATTCTTCATAGATATATACATGCAAGCACACAGAAGAGGGATTGACACAGGTTGGGGAAGGAGTGCTAAGCCCTCCCAGTGCCCCCAGCAGTCTCTCCACACTGCCCAGCATTCCCAGTGCCTGCAGAAGCCATTCCATGCAGGAGCAGCTCCATATTCTCTGTTTCCAGCATCCCTCACCGCTGACAGACTGAAGGAGTCTGTTGGCACACAGGTCTGTCTGGAGTGACAGGGGAAGCAGTTGCCACAAGGAAAGGCATTCCAGGCAGTCCAGGCTGCTCCCCTGCAGGGAAGAGCTCCCAGCAGGGGGAAATCCCTGCCATGGCCTGGGAGCAGCTGAGCCTCGGGTGTGCCAGAGGAAGATCCACTCCAGAAAGGGCTGGAAGCTCTGAGAGATCCCTGCACAGCACAGCTAAAGTGGGCAAAGGGATTTAAAGGTGTCTTTGGGCAGTGAATGGTCCCAGTGCTGCCCTGTCAGTGATCCCAGCAGTGCTCTGGGCCTGCCCTGGCCCTGGACTTTGTGTGGACCATTCTGTTCCTTGACCCTGCTCCCTGTGTGGCCCAAGTGGACCATCCTGCCTGAGAATTCCCAGGATGGTCTTCAGGGAAACCTCTGCCAGAGCCAAGGGGCAGGGACTGAGCTCTGCTCTGGGGGGACCAGGGACAGCAGCCAGGGAATGGCTGGAGCTGTGTCAGGGCAGGCTCAGGTTGGATCTCAACCAAAGGTTCTTCCCCCAGAGGCTGGTTGGGCACTGCCCAGGCTCCCCAGGGCAGTGGGCACAGCCCCAAGGCTGCCAGAGCTCCAGGAGGGTTTGGCTGATCCTCTGGGGCACAGGGGGTGACTCTTGGGGATGGGCCTGTGCAGGGCTGGACTCGATGATCCTTTTGGGTTCTTTCCAGCTCAGCACATTCTGGGACTCTGTGACTTGCTCCAGCACCCTCTGCCCTCTGGGCATGTGACCCAACTTTCAACATCAGGGCAAGTGAAGAAGTTGGACTGAGACCCCACCAGCAAAGGTTTCCTTGCACAGAGAACCCAAATTTCATGACAAAATGGGCTGAACTGAATAAACCTGATCACTGTCCACCTCCGGATTCTGAAGCAGACTTGACATTTCTGGGATTATATGAGGTAACATTGGCACTCTCTTCACCACCAGATCATCACTGCAGTCTCATCTTTGATCCATCCTGGATCACAGCAGCATTGGGATGCATTTCAGACATCGGCAGGGGCTGCCCAGGGAGGTTTGGAGTGCCCAGCCCTGGAGGTGTCCCAGGAAGGCCTGGCCGTGGCACTCAGTGCTCTGGGCTGGGGGACAAGGGGGGCATCGGGCACAGGGGGGATCCATGGGCTGGGAGGGCTTTTCCAGACCAAATGATTCTATGCCTCTATGATTCCATGCCCATCCGATTGTGTGTCTCATGGGAAACAAAATTCCAGCCTGACTCCTGCAAGCCGGGAGCAGCCGGTGGGAATTGCTCTGCAGGTGCCTGAGAGAATCCACGGATTCCTGGAAATCACCTATTTGAGAGCTCTCTCCCAATTTCTGCCTCTCCACACACTCAGTGAATAACCCTAGTTTGTGCCTGTAGTTAAAATATTTATTCTGGACAAACATTCCAACTGTCTGGATTCCCCAGGTTGGCCAAATGAGAATCTCAGCTCTTTGAGGCACCTAATAAAAGGTGTAAAGCAAGAACTAGAAGTACTAATTTTTTTCTAGGAAATGTAATTAATTTAATTTTAATTAAATAATAAAGACTAGCAGAGATTTGCAAGGATCTATAAAGTTTGGATTCAAATTATAGACAAAACATTCCATATACATCTGTTAATTTTGAGCATTTTTACTGATAATGTTCAGTGATCTCCAAATTCCCCTCTCATAATTTTCCAGAGGTGGCAAATGACAATGTCTTGAAGCAATAACTATTTATGACAAGCAACCTGAGCTAGTAGAAGTTGTCCCTGGTTGGAACAGGATGATCTTTAAGGTCCCTTCCAACCAAACCACTCTGTGATGATTCTATGACAAACTGGACAAACCCAGATCACACATTTAAGGGTAAATAATCATAAATTCTTCAAATGTCTCTCCAAATTTTAAAAAAAGGTCTGTGATCAGTCTTTTTAGTTGGTGATGTTGGTTTTTTATTCATTTTGAATGACATTTGTTTAAAAACTTGACTTCCACTTGTGCTGCAAGAGAAATAAATATCGTCAAAGATCGAAAGCAAAATGGAAATGTTGCAAGATCTGTCTCATATTTCTGTTATCACTTAGAGTGAATATTTTTTCTTCTGTTTTCAGAAAGGAAAAAAACATCAAAATATCAGCATTTCTCATCTAAACTTCCCTCCCAACTTCACTTTCTGGGCTCCTCTTCTCTTACAGTAACCAAACTTAAAGAAAGGAGCTGTGAGAGGGAGTCTGAAGCTGGAACACCAGGAAGGGCAGCAATTCCAGCCTGGAACAGCAACAGGACCCAACAATTTACATAAATGCAGCAGCAGTGGGAGCTCTGCTCTAATTAAGATGCCATAATACAAACTCTGGTTTTATATGGCCCATAAAATCCACCCTGGGAGTGGACTTGGCATCACCCTGGGACCAATCTGCTGCTGTTTGTTTATTTTTTTATTGATTTATCCAAAAAGTCACAGACATCATGTTCTTACACTGCAATACTGGGGCTTTATAATTCAAGGAGGCACTTCTGGTCTAAGGCCCTATTTGCAAGCAATTATATGTTGCTTTAAAGGAGATGTCTCGTGGAATTGATTTTCCGTGTCTCTCATGAGCGATGAAATATAAGTTTCAATAAAAAGCAGAATGGCCAATTCCGTGACTTCCCAGTTAAAATGTTTTCTCTGCTTTAAGTAATAGCAGGGTGGCATTGCCAGGTACAGGCAGTGTGGCACTGCCTATTGCAGCGAGAGCTCAGGATCTCAACACATAAAATTAATGGGATTGAATCCATTGATTCTTCTCAGGGAAATGCAGCTTTATTTCCTGCTGCTTTTCAATACTTCATTTTCTAGACTCTCTCTGCTCCCTGAGCTTTATTAACAAATAAAAGTTTCCAGTCCTGATGGCTAGAGAGAGGAGACAGTATGCACAAATTCAGCAGATTTACACAATAAACCCCAAATGCTTTAAAATTTCATGAGTTTTGGAGAACAACTTTTTGATGTTCCAACGCTGGGATAAACGATAGCAGGAAGATGCAATAATTTCATTTTGCTCCTTTATTTCTCCTGCTCTGCCTTTGTCCCTGCACCAGCCCTACAGCCTGGGCTCCCTAAACTGGAAGGTTTTGGTATAAAGTCTTGTACAAAGTCCAAGAACAAGTGGCTTTTCCTGTCCCACTCAGGACACCTCATTAGTCAACTGAACCTTTGCCCACCCAGGGTTATGTAAGAGAATCCCAAACGGGTTTGGGTTGGGAGGCTCCTTAAAAAAGATCCAGTGCCACCCCCTGCCATGGGCAGGGACACCTTCCACCAGCCCAGGTTGCTCCAAGCCCCGTCCAACCTGGCCTTGGACACTTCCAGGGATGGGGCAGCCACAGCTTCTCTGGGCAACCTGTGCCAGGGCCTCCCCACCCTCCTAGGGAAGGATTCTTTCCTAGTATCTGATGTCCAGCTGATGCAATTCCCTTTTTATTTGAGCAAACCATTCCATTGGGACCACTCCTCCCAACCACAGGAGGACAGGTTGTAATGACAGGTTTTTCCTGCCTGAAGTGACGTGGATGGAATGTGAGAGAGTGAACATACACTGGGCACAACATGGGGTGAGAAACATCCTTTTCTTCCACAGCCTTTGGGATGTTCACTCTCCTCTTTCTGAGCTCTTTGGGGACAGTGTGTCTGGAGTTGGACTCCTCAGCCTCCTCTCAAAGGCTGAATCTATGAGCAGACATGGTTTGTACCTGTGGTACAACGGCTCTGTCTAATCCACACACATTACTGTCTATCCAGCTGCTGCCTTTCTTGGCATAGAAACTGCTCCCAGGAAGGTCCCTTTGCCCAGAAAACTCCTGCTCCTGCCACTTCTATCTCAGGGCCCCGTTGCATCTCCGAGGCACCAGCATCTTGTGCTATAAAGGCACTATATAATGTGAGAATCTGCCTCCTGACACTCAGTGGGACCATCCAGCTTCAGTGTCCAATGTGGGACAAACACACCGAGCAGCACATGGTCTGTGGTCTCAGATTGAGTGCTGAGTGCCAGTCCTGGGAGGAAACTCATGTCCCAGTGCTGCTCAGCACAGGAAATGGGGTTTTCTTGACAGAAATCTCTGCTCTATCATCCCTGAGCTCTGGGACTCGCTCCTGTCTCCAGGAGGCTCTGGCTTTGTTTCATGGTGCACACTCAGACCTTCCTGGAATCCATCCATGGCTCAGGCACAGCCCTCCCTCAGTAGGGGCTCTCTGGGACTGTTTGCCTTCAGGAGGAGCTCAGGTCCCTTTGATTTCCTTTCTCCCAGTCCCATTCGCTCCCCTGGCAGGGACACACCCTGATATTTCTCCAAAGCTTCAGTAAAAAAGGCCCGGGGTCAGACACTGGGTTTTCTATGCACTCCCCTCCCTGGACAGCCACTGTCCCCTCTGTCCCCTCCCCAGCTGACCCAGGCAGGGCATTTTTGTGCCATTTTTACCAAGCTGGTGGGTTTGAGTCTCAATTAATACCCACTTTCAGAGGCCAAGAGGCACAGACCCATCTCATCCTCAAAGGGAACTTTCTTCCAGGCACTCTTTTAGCTCTTAACTCTTTCTGCATTTTTAGTGAAATCTCTGCACTTTTACCTGACACTACAGAGTTTATTCCTCCCTTACTTCACATTGAGCCAAAGGATTATTTCAATGCCAATTAACAGTTTTTCCCTTCTCCTCTCTACAATGCCCTTTACCTTGGAGTTTTCCTGCCCTGTCCCAGTGCTCCCAGCACCACAGATGCTTCTTGCTGCCAGAGGAGAGCAAATTAGAGCTTGTCCTGTCTCATATGTCAGTGATAAGTGTCAGGGGAACCCTTGTTCCCAGGCCATATGTTTGGCTCCCAGACAGAACAGCAGCAAAATGCTGCTGAGAGAAGCAACGTTTGACTGAATGTTTGAAATCCCTCCAGTTTTGTGCCTGGGCACCCCAAAATAATCCTTTGTGCTTGGGCTGGGTGTGCTCACAGTCACTTCAGCCTCAAAGAACTGGTAGGTCAAGGAGGGCAGAGGGACTGAAGATCCAGAGAGGAGCAAATTTTGTGGTAAACACAATGTGGGGCTGCAGGGGCATGACTTGGGGTCTGGCTGACCAAGGTGAGGAGGCTCTTCCTAGGATAGAAACAGAATCCTTGGGGTTGGAAAAGCCCTCCCAGCCCATGGAGTCCCCCCTGTGCCTGATCCCCACCTTGTCCCCCAGCCCAGAGCACTGAGTGCCACGGCCAGGCCTTCCTGGGACACCTCCAGGGCTGGGCACTCCAAACCTCCCTGGGATGTGTCCTCCTAAGGGTCCAGTTGGGCAGAAATTCGTGGAGTGGGTGGCAGGTGCTGGAGCTGCAGCAGTCCAGAGCAGGACCATCCTGTGCCTCCAACTACTGTGCCATGACAAGGCCCTTTGGCTTCTTTCTGCCCTTTGGGAAGCAGATGTTCCCTGCAGGACACAGGTTCACCTGCATGTGGGGGGTCTGGAGGGCAGCAAAAATAAATGGCACCTCTGGCTTTCCCACACACGGGTGACAGAGGGACACCCAGCAGTCAACAGGGAGCAAGACACAACCCTCAGGGAATGGCAGCAACCTCCAGGTCTGGAACATTCCCAGGTGAACAGGACCTGTCCTGAGGCAGGTTAGTGCCACTTCCCACAGAACAGGAGCATCCAACCGGGGAGTGGAGCCTGATGGAGCTGGATGGCCCAGGCCAGACCTGGAGACTCTGCCAGTGTGGAAAGGAAGTTTGGATTCCTGAACCCAAATGATTCCCCTAAAACTCTTTATTTCTGGATATTGTGCTGCAAAACTTCTCACAGTTTATGAGAGCACATGAAACAAAGATTCCTAAAGCCTCTGCCTGTGTTTAGGACTAAGAACATGGGATCCACACAGCAGAAATAACACAGATCTAAGTTCAGCACAGGGTTGGGATCAGGACTCTCCAGGGCTGCTGACACAGGGACTGGAGGCAGAATGAGCAGCAGCAGAGGAGCTCTGAGCACAGAGCTGGTCCATGAGCAGAGCTCTGAGTTTGCAGGTGCACAGTGCAAAAACAAGGTGTTTTCACTCTGAGCCTTCAGTGATAATGTGGGCCTTGGAATGGCTCAGAAAGCAGAAGAGCAAGGTGGATCTCATCCTTCTGTGTCGTGTTACACCCCTCAATGAAGTGAGACCCATGACAAGGCTTGTCATTAAGGCACTGAGGGGATCAGAGGGATGGAGCAGCTCTGCTGGGAGGAAAGGCTGAGAGAATTGGGATTGCTCAGCCTGGAGAAGCTTTGGGGTCACCCAACTGTGGCCTATTGTGGCCTTGCAGTGCCTGAAGGGAGTTGAGAGAAAAGATGGAGAGAGACTTTGGACAAGGGCTTGGAGTGACAGGACAAGGGGAATGGCTTCAAACTGACAGAGGGCAGGGTTGGATGGGATATTGGGAAGAAATTGTTCCCTGTGAGGGTAGGAAGGCCCTGGCACAGGTTGCCCAGAGAAGCTGTGGTTGCCCCTGGATCCCTGGAAGTGTCCAAGGCCAGGTTGGATGGGGCTTGGAGCAACCTGGGCTAGTGGAAGGTGTCCCTGCCCGTGGCAGGGGGTGGGACTGGGTGAGCTTTAGGGTTCCTTCCAACCCAAACCAGTCTCAATGGATTAACAGCTGTAATTTTCTCTCTCTGCAAACTCAGCTCAGACACTGAAATCTGTTTTCCAGAAAATTTCCAGGAAAATCATTCAAAGACTCCAATGAGACCACAGTGCTCTCAACCCACACAGAACCCCCTTCTCCCGAGTCATGTCCTCTGACAGAAACCCTTCCTGTTGCACACTGTGCCTTCCCAAGACAAAACTTTGACTCACTCTGCATTAAAAAGAGCTGGAAGGCCGTGAAACCCTTGGTGATGCACCTGTCACTGTGATCCCTCATTAGCACTCAGATCCACATCCCATGGGATTGACAGGGTGGCTTCCCAAGTTCAACAGACCCTGAACCAATCTCTCACTGAACTAATGAAGCAAATAGTTCTCCAAAACACACTCTAAAACTGACTGCCTTCCTAATGCTGAATTGTGAAACTCAGGCCACTGTTTATGGCTGGAATTCCTGCTCTGCACAACCCTATTTGTTGTTTTCTAATGAAACGCCTGATCCAGTTAAATGAACATGAATGGAAACACCAGTGCTGGTGACAAGAAAGCAGGAGGGATATATAATTAATGTGATCATTGTAAAAAAGCTGTGTGATATCATTCCATCAATTATCAGTCTCTAATAATTCTGTCAGCAAGTGAATGAAAGCATTTTATCAATTAGTGCCAATGGTTTCCCCACAAAGAGCAGCGAGTGCTGCTGAAACCCAAATCACAACTGCAGCAATGGGAACAGAGAAGGAGGGAAGCACAGAATGAGTCTGGAGATGGGACCCCCTTTTGCTGTGACAGTCACTGAGAGGTTCCATCCAAGGGCTGCATTGGGAAGAGCTCCCTGCCAGCAGGTCAGGGAAGGGATCCTGCCCCTCTGCCCAGCCCTGGGAGGCACATCTGAGCTGGGCCCAGCTCGGGCTCCTCAGCACAGCAGGGCCAGGGAGCTCCTGGAAGGTGACTCTCCTACACAGATGCCCAAGGGATGGAGCAGCTCTGGGAGCAGCAAAGGCTGAGGGAGCTGGGGCTGTTCAGCCTCCAGAGCAGAGCCTGAGAGGGGCCCTGCCCAGGGGGTGTCAGGGGCTGCAGGGAGGGGGCAGAGGATGGAGCAGGCTCTACTCGGGGGGCCCAGCAATGGCACAAGAGGAACGGGCAGGAACTGATGCCCAGGAAGCTCCACCTGGACAGGAGGAAGAACTTCTTTGCTGGGCAGTGACCCAGCCCTGAACAGGCTGCACAGGGAGGGAGTGGAGTCTCCTCACTGGGGATATTCCAGACCCCTCTGGCCACAACCCTGTGCCATGTGCTCTGGGATGGCCCTGCTGGGCAGGGAGTGGGACCAGTGACCCACTGTGGGCCCCCCCAGCCTGACCCATTTGGGATTCTGGGATTCTGTGAAGGCAGTGAAAATTTTGCAGCACAGTATCCAGAAATAAAGAGGTTTAGGGGAACAATCCAGTTATTTGGATTCAGGAGCCCAAACTTCCTTCCCACACTGGCAGAGTCTCCAGGGCTGGCCTGGACCATCCAGCTCCATCAGGCTCCACTCCCTGGTTGGAAGCTCCTGTTCTGTAGGAAGTGGCACTAACCTGCCTCAGGACAGCCAGGTTATGTCTGGGATTCCAGGGGCCTCTTTGAAATCAGCCACATAAAGGGAATTGCAGGTGTGTGAAAAGCTGCAGTTTGTAGTGACAGTGAGAGAAAGATTCTTCTCTCTCAGTGATGAGGGCACCAATATCTGACCTTCCCATTTAGGTTTCTCCTGAGGAGGTGGAAACAAAAACATCCCTGGAGAGGCTTATCTGCCCTAGAAGTGATGGTTTTTTTGCACTCTGAGTTTTCTGCCAGTGTCTTGATACAATACCATAACAGCTAAGTCTCCTTTTGAGCCCATCATGGAGAAATTCACCCCCACAGGGAAAAGCCTTCAGGACTTTTTGTTCCAACTGCTCCTCAGGATCACAGAGCAGGGGCAGCTTGGCCAGAGTGGGCTCTGCACTCCACGGGGGAAGAGGAATGTGCAGGGACAGAGACACTGACTGGGAGCAGCATTTGGAATCCATAATTTCATATCCAATGGAGTTTCCCAGCTGCAGTTGCTCTCCTCCAGCACAGCCTGAAGTCCAGGAGTGCTGTTTGAAGCTGCTGCTGCCCCTGCAGGGGCTGTAAACCCTCTGTGGAGATGTTTGTGAGCACTCAGCAAGAATCTGCCTTTTCACAGGGATTTTCTCTCCTCCTCTCTTGATGGGAGGCTGGTATTTGACTACATTAGCTCCTGACTTAAAGTTCAGGCCATCTGGCATCCCAGTGTGCAAACAATCTTGTAAATTAAAGGGGAAAATATGCTCCTGATTCCCTTATGGCTGCAGACACACAAGCTATTAAATAGTTGGAGATGTGCAGAGTGCACTTGGAGAGAAACAAAGCTGGTTCCCAACATCCCCCCAGCAGGTGAGGCAGCAGTCAGGAACAAAGGTAACCTGAAATTCCACTGAACTTCATCCTTTCTGGTATGTTCTCTTTCACTGACTCATTCATGGAGTGCTGACTCTCCTCAAGCTGGACACAGGGCTGGTGGCTCAGTCAGGCTTTTGTAGACCTGGCCTCAGGGTGTTAAGCCAGACTTTTGATAGAATCTTGAGCAGGTTCAGTCTTCACTTCAGCCCAGGAGCTAATTTTGCTCTGTGCTAAACCCACAAAACTTTTTCCAATTCATTTTTTTTAACTAATCTGGAAAACTTTCTTCCTAAACACTTTCAAAGCACCACCCTCTTCACTCCTTTCTTCGAAAGCCTCCCTGGTATATTTGGTTCCACGCTGCATTTTTCACAAGGTTCCTATTTTATTTAAGACCATTAGCAGTCTCCAAAGTTATATAAGGATGAAAAATCCTCCCATGTTTTAATGAACCTCAGAATGAGCTTTAGAACAATTTGATTAGAAAGCTCTCAAAACGTCAAGCGCTCCCTGGGGACTGAGCCATAATGAAGGTAATAATTAGCAAGATCAAATTTTAAAATTACCTATTCCATAAATATATGTTTTACCTCTGGCACCTGGAGGCAGAGCCAAGTAGGTAAAGGTCTGGAGAAGTGGAACAAGGCTAAGAACATGCAAAGACATGAAAGTACAGAGGTCGTGCCCCTCCCAGGAAAAATAAAGTGGTAAAAGAGAAGAGAAGAGCTCAGTGCCTGTAATGAAACCAAGGATGGGACTGGGAGTGGAGCATCCAACTCTGACCAGTGCCAGGGATTCAAACAGAGGTTGTGACTTGGTATCTCCATGACAGACTTGGTGAACATGAGGTTCAACAGCTGGTGCTGCACCTGGGTCAGGACAACCCCCAGGATCAGTCCAGGCTGGGGATGAGCAGATGGAGCAGCCCTGGGAGAAGGACCTGGGGGGGCTGGTGGGGGACAGGCTGGACATGGCCCAGCCCAGAAACCCTCCATGCCCTGGGCTGATCCCACAGTGTGGGCAGAGGGAAGGGGGGGATTGTGCCCCTCTGCCCCTCAGGTGAGACCCCCCCTGCAGAGCTGCTCCAGCCCTGGGAACAGCACAGGGAGGACATGGAGCTGCTGGAGAGAGTCCAGAGGAGGCACCAAGAGGATCAGAGGGATGGAGCAGCTCTGCTGGAGGAAAGGCTGGGAGAGCTGGGATTGTTCAACCTGGAGAAGAGAAGCTTTGGGGAGACCTAATTGTGACCTTCCAGGACCTGAAGAAGCCAACAGGAAAGATGGAGAGAGGGCCTGGAGAGACAGGACAAGAGGAATGGCTTCAAATGCCAGAGGGCAGGGTTAGATGGGATATTGGGAAAAAATTTTTGGCTGGGAGGGGGTTGAGGCCCTGGCACAGGTTGCCCAGAGAAGCTGTGGCTGCCCCATCCCTGGAAGTATCCAAGGCCAGGTTGGACAGGGCTTGGAGTAACCTGGGATAATGGAAGGTGTCCCTGCCCATGGCAGGGGGTGGAATGAGATGAGCTTTAAGGTCCATCCCAACCTAAACCATGATTCTTAATGACTTCAGAGGAGCAGGGGGTTACTCTGCTTTCTTTCTCTGCTCTGGCTCACCAGGATGAGCAGACACAGCACTTCCAGCAGTGCAATATCACATGGGGTTGTGCCTTTCCACGAGCAGCTTCTCACTCCCATTGCTGTGCTCGGTCTCACCAGGGGATCACTGAGATGACACAAGTATTTCTGGTGAGATTCCCCTGGAATTCAGCGTTTCCTGCCCACACAGAGTGTTCTGCTGCTGCAAGGCACATGGTGAGGCCCTCACAGCAAGGCTCCTCTCAGAGCAGACCCAGGACAGTGTCTCTCACTGTCCCTTGCACAGTCCCTGGAGCCATCCTGGATCCCTGCAGCTCCACCTGGCAGTCCAGTGTCCTTTGTCACCTGGCTGGGACCAGTGACAGACCACAGGGATAAAAAGCTCAGCAGAACACTTGGTAAGGAGGGGCTGGGCTGTGCAGGCAGAGATCCCTTCCTTAGCTCCTGGAGGGCCTCAGATCCCCTCTCCTGCCATCCCTGCTCTGTGCTCAGAGTGCTGATGCAGGACATCCCCCTAAAGATTTGCTCTAACAGGAGCTTTGCTCCCAGCTCCTCTCCTCTCCCTCAGCCAGGGTGACTGAGGGAGTGCTGGGATGTGCTCTGGCACCATCACAAACAGGTGGCCTTGAGCTGGGGCAGCTCTGCAGGACAAGCTCCAGTGTGACCCCCTGGACCACCCAAGAAACCTCCAGTACATGCTCTGCACTCCAGTGAATGTTCCCCTGTTTGCCCCATGGATGATCTCAGAGCTCTGTGCTGAGCCTGGCCCTGCTCACCTGTTTGAGCCTGGCCTTGTTCATCTCTTCAAGCCTGGCTTTGTTCACCTGTTTGAGCTTGGCTTTGTTCACCTGTTTGAGCCTGGCCTTGTTTACCTGTTTCACCTCCTGTTCATGTGCCCAGCCTCCAGACAAGGTGGACATCCCTGTCCTGTCCTGCTCAGGATGACCCCAACACTGGATGGCAGGAGGACCCCGACAGTGGACTTTGGGAGGCCCCTGACACTGCCCAGCTCCAGGACTCTGGGCCCTTGTAGGCAGCTGGGATTGAGGCTAAGCCCAGACTTTCTCCACTGGTGAGGCCTCCAATAGAAGAACATCCATCCCATGCAGCAGAAGGAAAGCAACTTGAGAAGAGTCCACGGAAGCACTGGTTGCTCAGCTGGAGCAGAGGGAGGAACAGGCTGCACCTGGGAATTCCACTTGCTGTCCATGATTCTCACTCTTCCTTTAAGCACTGATGTCTCTTTGTACCAAGCTGTTGAATCTCACTGACAGGAGGTACCAGGATTCCAACAAAGGGCTGCAGTTTTCTCTTTGCTTCTCACTGAGACCTCTGGTGCTTCAGGAGTTCAGACTTCCAGCCCACATGGGATGGAGCAGTGGCTCTGGCACTGCCTGAGCAGCACAGAGCCATGGAAGGGCTCCATCCCTTGGGCCTGAGGCTGGGGGCAGTTTGGGGCACCACAATATAAGAAAGATCTAAAGCTGTGACAAAGTGTCCAAAGGAGAGACATGAGGATGGTGAAGGATCTGGAGGAGCCATAGGAGGAGTCACTTGGATTGTTCAGCTGGAAAAAAGGGTACTGAGGGCAAAGCTCAGAGGAGCTGCAGCTCCTCCCGAGGGGCAGCTCTGACCTCTGCTCTGGGGGGAGCAGGGACAGCAGCCAGGGAAGGGCTGGAGCTGTGTCAGGGCAGGCTCAGGTTGGATCTCAGGCAAAGGTTCTTCCCCCAGAGGCTGGTTGGGCACTGCCCAGGCTCCCCAGGGCAGTGGGCACAGCCCCAAGGCTGCCAGAGCTGCAGGAGGGTTTGGCTGATCCTCTGGGGCACAGGGGGTGACTCTTGGGGATGGGCCTGTGCAGGGCTGAGGGTTGGACTGGATGATCCCTGTGGGTCCCTTCCAGCTCAGCACATTCTGTGATCTCTGATCTCCATTGCTGGTGTGCAGGATCACCCACCATCCCTCAGGAATTCCACATGGATTGCTGCCCTGGCTGCACACAAACACCTTCCTGAGAAGCAGCAACCAGAGCTGACCCTGCTGCAGGTCACTGGGGAGATAAAGCTCTCCAGACTGTGTGTCTGTCTCAGTTTCCTGATGCTCTGATAGACATTAATCAATCACTGCAGCTCTCTGTAATTTAACCACTTGCAGTGTTTGGTGTTCCTGCTGTTCTCTCCTGCCTAAATGAGGTGCATCCAGGTCACCTGTAGCTTAATGCACTGCCTGAGGTTTGGGCCATCAATTACTAATATTTTTACCCAGTTTTTCCAAGGTTTGCTGCCTTGCTGGCAGGCTGATGGTGCTGGAGCCCCTGTTGATGGCTCACATCTGGAATGACCAGCCTGTGTTTCCAGCTCTTTAGCAAATCCTGGGAACTCCAGGCTGGGGTTATGTCCTGTGGTCAGCAAACCCAGCAGTTTGTGGGTGTTGGGAGTCCCCAGCAGGTTGTCCAGGGATCACTGTCAGCCTGGCTCCAAGAGCAGCTCTGTCCTCAACGGGAGCTGTTCCCAGACCTTCTCCTCTGTGGAGCTCCAACTCATGTGGCAATTCCCAGTTGGATGTATCTTTTATGCAGCCCCTGAAGTCAGGTGAGCTGATCATTCTGGAAGGGTCCTGAGCACAGTTTTCAAGGGAAGGGGTTGCCTTTGCAGGCAAATACAAAATTGTCACCCCTTAGTCTCATTTCTACTTTTCTACATTTCTCTGTCTGTCTTATCCCTCTTTCTTGGCACATCCCACCCTTGCTGCTGCCAGGAGCCAGTGGGGCACCTCTCTGGCCCTGTGTGCCCTGGTATTGAGCACAATGGACAGAAATCTGCCCATTAATAATTTCTTCTGTCACACAGAAAGTCAGGATGAATGGTCTTTAGAGAGACAGAAATTCTTCCCTCCCTGTGAGCAACTGACCTTTAAGGCTCTGCAAAACCACCTGGAGAGGAGAGCAGGGGTAGGGCAAAGGGCAGCCAGGGAGAGACACAGGGCTCAGACTGCACAGCTGAGCCCCAGAGACTGGCAAAAAAGGGAATTTCCGGGAATTAAAGTGAACTTTGGGCAGCCTTGGAACTAACTGAAAATATAAGTGTGGTTATTGCTGTTCCAGCACATGACCTTCTCAGAGCCTTTCCAGCTCTTGGCATCTGCCTCTTGGTGAAGTGAGTGACTCCAACAAAGAAAGAACAACTCTGGGGCCAAAGGGAATTTCTGCTTGGTAGCACAGACCTGTCTCAGCACTGAATTCTCAGTTTCTTTCCCCATTCTCTCCCCTGGCACCTGCACACCCATCACACAGATTTGTGAGAAGATGTAACAGAGAACAGTTCAGCTCCACTGCTCCCTCCCTTGGACAGCCTCGCGGAGACAAAACCGGGGCATCCTTTCAAAAATAGGCTGATCTGGGTTTGACATAAAAAGGCCCCCCAACTCCATCTCGGGCTGTGCATAAAATTATCCTACCTTTTCTCACTCCCCCTCATCAGGAAAAGTCTCACCCCAGGCTATTTTGAAGCCCAAACGTGTTTCTTTCCATTCATATTTTCCAGGGTACTACAGAAACATTTGCACTTCTGAAATCTCATGTCTGTGATGTGTGAACTGCTTTACATGAAAGGGAAGCCTGGATTCCTGAGGATCACTTCCATTCGTCCTGTTTTGAGGTGAAGGAGGAGGGAGGATTCCCCAAGCAGAGGGAAGAGCTCAGAGATAAGTGTGCAGGAATGTGGCAGTCATGGAATCATTAAGGTTGGAAAAGACCTCCAGGACCATCCAATCCTGGTTAGCATCAAGGCTTCTGAGCACTCTCATCTTAAACAGGGAAAGACAAGGAGAAATATGGAAAAACATCCTGCACTTGAACCACCATAAGAACAGCCTGGGAGAGCACTGAGGGCTGAGGGGGAGCCAGAAATAAAACTGAGGAAGGAAATATGGGAAAGAAGCTTTGAAAAGGAGACAAAAATGAGAGGGAGGAAGGAGCTGCCATGCAGAAAAGTTGTCAGATGCCAAGATCAAAAATCCCAGTGACCAGAGTTTTATGTGTGCCCCTGGAGAGCTTGGACAGCTCTCACCAGCTCTCAGTGTGTTGTTCCTCACCAGATCTGTTTGGAGTCTGTCCTGCAGGACAGGGATGTCTTTGTGCTGGCCATGGTCAGTGCCCAGCCCAGTCCCACATAGGACCCCCCAGTCCTACAGTCACTGCAATAATTCCCTCCCTCACACACCTTTCCTCTTCCAATTGAGCACATTTGGAGGGGACCCACATGGGATTTTATTTGATCCGTGCTGTTTAATTCCAGTTTCACAGTAGTTTTTCTTTTTCCAAGGCCCCAACAATCTGAGGAGAAACACAACCCCACATGGGAGTTTGTCTGACCTGTGCTGTTGCATTCCAGCCATCCCAGTTTCATAGTGGTTTTTCTTTTTCCAAGGCCACAATAATGTAAGGAGGAACACAAGGCCTTTGTTGGCAGGGGCTGGAATTGCATCCTCTGCTCTCCAGCTCTCAGATGCTTCCAGAGGACATTTCCACATATCCTGCAAGAACCCAGGTGTGTGCTGGGCCCTGGAACCAACTCCTTTCCTCAAACAGCTCCATTCTCTACCTAATCCACTAAATCCTTTTGTAAGTGATACAAAAGAAATGCTCTAAAATACAGGACTATTTATGTTACAGTACCCAAAGTCTAGAATGAGCAGAACTGCAAAGAGATTGCACAGGGCCTGTATTCATCTTTAACCTTTCCCACCTGTTAAATTTCCTTTCATTCACGTATCTCAATTACTTTTATGTAAATATATACTTTTCTTGCCTTCTTTTCAGGCTTATTTGGTTTTTGTTTAAAAGCAAAAGCCAGCAATTAAAGAATGATAAAGCCACTAAGTAGATCCCATGATGGTTTCCCTTTACAAAGGGAAGTGGGATAACTTTGTGATTCAGGGAACTTCAACCACAATAAGTCAGAGCTTCAACCACAATAATTCACAATAATTCACAATAATTCACAACTTCAACCACAATAATTCACAATAAGTGAATTAAATGCTTTGTAACTACTTGTATTAAATTTCCTAAATCCCTTGTTAAGTCCCCAACAGTTCAGCCTGAGGAAAGGGAGGAGTGTGAGGATTGTACAAGAGAAGAGAAAGCAAGTATAGCCCAGGGCTGTGTGTTGGGAGAGTCCCTGGGGTGCCAGAGCAGCCAGGGTGAAGGCAGGGAGTTCCAATGAGAAATGAAGAATTTGGGGACCTTCCTGATTCCCAGTAGCTGCCCTCAAGGCATGGAGTGATTTAAAAACTGGTTTGACTTGGGAAGGGAAAACCCAGAGAAGGGAATCCTGGAGAAAAGCAGTCCCTCTGCTCAGAAGATGGAAGAGAGTGAGGCTGCTGCCAAAACCTGTGGGCATGGCCAGAGATCAGCACTGGGGGGGATCCTGTGTCCATCCCAGCACTTGGCAACAGTGCAAACTGGAGGGACAAGGAGCTGGGATCCCTCCTCCCCTCCCCTGGGGCACATCAAGTCTGAAGTCTGATGGTGCAGTTTGGTACAAGCTCCAAAATCTATTTCCTGAGCTTTCTCCCCCTGAAAGGGCTCCAGGAGCTGCTGCCTTGGCTGTGACTTCCCCCGGGTGCCACAGCCAGAGCCTGCAGTGGGTTTGCTGGGCAAGTTCAGCTGGGGCTGGGTCTTCTCCATTGGGGGCTGAAAACTGCCTGAGTCAGCCCAGCTCTCCTCTCCCAACAGTGGTGACCTGCAGATGAGCAAGAAAATCCTGCCCATGACACTGCATTCGAAGAGGAACCATTTCCCAGCATGATACAAAAGTCCCCTTTTAGATTTGAGGACTCAGAACTGGGCAAGTAAATGCAGACACTTCCTTGCCTTTCCCTCTCTCTGTGCCCAGAGCTTTGGGCAGCTGTGACCCTGCGGGTGAACCTGGGGGGTCTCTCAGGGCTGTGCTGAGGGAGCTCACTGGCCATGTCACCTGGGGCTCTGTGCCCTTGTACCCCCAGTGCCATGTGCACACTGACAGCTGGTTCTGATGCTGTGCCCTGTGCCCTTCATCTTTTCCCCACCCACATCCTCAGCACCTCTTGTGCTCATTGAATCCCTGGAAGACCCCAACAGTGACCAGAGATGCCCAACCCTCTCCTCTGCTTTCTTTGCTCAGCCCACTGAGGGAGGAAGATTCCCATCCAAAAATGACTTTATGTTAAGGCACATACGCAGTGTTTCCTCATCCCTGTGGCACAAACATTTTCCTCTGCCTGAGCTTTTGGGAAATTTGACAATGGATCTTTTATGAATGAAGAGCTTAGTGGGATCTGTTGGGATGCAGCTCCGCCCAGGAATCTGCTGAGGTACCCCCATAGTAGGAACAGAGGAAGGAAAAATGAGATTTTCCTTAAACTGGCCACAAATGTGGTGTTTGCAAATGGGCAAAGCCTGGCTGAACAATTAGCAGTTGGCACTGTAATTGTTCACCTGAGTTCTTCCAGCAGTGTGATTACTGATGCAATGGAAAGGCTCCCGAGCATGAGACAGAGGAACAAACAGAAGCTTTACCTGTTCCTCAAACCTTGGAACACTCCTCAGTGTCCAGGCTGCTCATTAGCCCAGGATGAGCCTGAAGAGCCCTGTGCTGGCCACCCTTGGGATGCACTGGGGACAGGGAATGGTGGTGACTCTGAAATTTCAGGAGTCTCTCAGGAAGTATCCTGTGGTGTGAGGTGTCAAACCCTACCTGTCCAACACCTGCAATCTTCCTTCCAGCCTCTCCACAGCTGGGACTGAGCCAGAACTCTCCCTTCCTTTCATCTGGAATTATCACCTTAGCCAAGGCTGCCACTTTCTTTCAGCAGCAGGGCCAGGTCCTGGGGGCTACAGCTTCCCTTATCCCTTCCCCACATCCATGGCAGAAGGGTCATCAGTGTGGGCAGGGCAGAACTAGTTAGACCCTGTTTAAAGCCCCTGTTCATCATTGATGGCCACCCAGAGCCTTCTCTGGGCACATCCCGTGAGCATCCATCCTCAGGATGGTCCTGGCACTCATTCCCTGCAGGCATCAGAAAGGGTTTGGTGGATGTGACCCCTCTCAGTGCTGATCAGACCCCAGGGCAGCAGGACCAGTCCTGGGTGAGGGGATTGTCCTGCTCTCCTCTACCCTGGGGTGGCCTCACCTCAGCATTGGGGCAGTTTGGGGGACACAATGGAAGGAAGATCTGAAGCCATTAGAGAGTGTCCAAAGGAGGGAAGGAGGATGGGGAAGGGCCTTGATTTGAAGGCGTGTGAGGACACTGAGGGCACTTGGTGTGTTCAGCTGGAGAAGAGGAGACTGAGGGGAGACCTCACTGCAGTTCCACCTTCCTGGGCAGGGGCAGAGGAGGGGCAGGGACTGAGCTCTGCTCTGGGGGGACCAGGGACAGCAGCCAGGCAATGGCTGGAGCTGTGTCAGGGCAGGCTCAGGTTGGATCTCAGGCAAAGGTTCTTCCCCCAGAGGCTGGTTGGGCACTGCCCAGGCTCCCCAGGGCAGTGGGCACAGCCCCAAGGCTGCCAGAGCTGCAGGAGGGTTTGGCTGATCCTCTGGGGCACAGGGGGTGACTCTTGGGGATGGGCCTGTGCACGACCAGGGGCTGGACTCGATGTTCCTTGTGGGTCCCTTCCAACTCAGCATATTCTATTCTATTCTATTCTATTCTATTCTATTCTATTCTATTCTATTCTATTCTATTCTATTCTAAAGGAGGGTTTGCCTTAAATCACTGACCACACTCCAAGGGGAAGCTGATCAGTCCAGCTGGTTCCATTACCAGGATATATTGACATCCAACATAGAGATGTCCACAGACTCAGAGCTGAAGCTACCAACCCTTGGCACTTGTCTGGCTGCTGTCCAACCTTTCAGCCATGTCTCAGACCCCATTATTTCAAGGCACAGCTCCTGTCCTTGTCTAGTCCACACAGCTCTATTTCCTGACTCACTGTTGGCACTAACAGATAACAGATGATGTTCTGCACTCCAGGGTTCTGTCAATGCTGATTTATGGCTTTGATTGGAAGCCACATCACAAGAGGTTCTGTGCATGAAGCAGGAGTGCAGGGTCCCCAAACTGGGGAGTGGCAGAGGAGGGAGTGCAGACACATTGTTCACACTCTGTCAAAGACAGGCATGAGGGGCCGTGCAGGGAAGGGATCATTGCAGGGAGCTTAAAGGAACAGAAGGAAGCATTTTCTCATGCAGTGCCTGATTAAAGTGTGAAACACTGCAAGGGAAGGGAAAAGGGGGGGGAAATGCAAAAAAACCACAGAGAATTCCAAAGCAGATCAGACAGGAAACAATGACATGAGGGTGCAGGTACAATGCTGGAGCAGGAATCTCTAAATTCCCTGTTACTGTGAGTGGGAGAAGGAGACAGGGACAGAGAATTCTGTGCTTTCACAAGTCATACACTTATTCCTAAGCCTTTCTTGTCCAAGAGGAGCTGTGGGGCTGGATGGAACTGGGTGGGTCCACAGTAGTTTCCTGACCAAGCAGAACACTCCTTTGCTGGTGGGAAGTGGGACACACAGGGAGTCACAGCAAGGGAAACACTGCCTGTGATAGCTCAGGAAAACCAGGTCCCTGGGTGGGTGGTTTGTGCTGACAGCAACAGATCTAAATTTGATGGTAATTCCTATAAAGAAATCACAGACCTAAAATTACCTTATGTTCACATTCTGGCATATTTGTGATCCACATTGCAGGCAGAAGACAGTCACCTAGAGCAAGCTTGGAAATGGTGATGTGACAATTGTGTCTTGACATCCACTTATGTGTTGAAGTAGAGACTTTTAGAGCTAAAAATCACTGCTGAGAGACAGGAGCTCTACAACACCAGTCCCCTCCTCCCCAGTCCTCATCTGGTCCCAGCAGGGGTGGTGGCACAGGCAGGGGACAAAGGGCCATTAGACATTGTTATCTGCCCCGTGTTTTGATTTGGTCACTAAATCATCTCATCCAGACACTACTGTAGCAATAGAGTCCTTCTGAGTGCCCTGACTGGGACTGGAAAAGCCAAAATCCACTCAGCTTTAATGTGGGCACTCCTGGTGTCATTTCAGAAATGGTATTGTGGAAATGGTTGGTGAGGCCACTGAACAGTGGGGATGGTTGTCAGGAAAGGCACTTCCTCCAGCTTTGGCTTACAAGGGTGTCCCACCTCCTCCTGAACCCCTGATGTTTGCCAACCAACCCTCCAGCCCCACAAGATCCCCATGTCCACTCCATCCCCACAAGCTCCTCACATCCTTTCCAGCCCCACAAGCTCCCCACGGCCCCTACACTTGACTTTCACACCCTACGGAGGAGTAAAATTTGAGGGATAACTCTGCTTTCCCACACCAGAGTAGCTGTGTGATGTTTGATAACATATTTGCAATAAACAACTTTTACTCCTCTTCAATAGCTGAGCCAAACCCACCCAATCAATACCTGTGGCTGGGAATTGCTTAAAGAGCTCCTCGAGCCATGGATCATTATTGCTGTCCTGCGTGGGCAGTGTCATTTCTATAACAATAATCATGGGATATGTGTGACTGTCAGTGAAGGACCCCATTAATGAACCTCTGCAGGATGGAAAGGAAAGCCCAGAGCAGAGAGACAGACAAGTGGATGTTTAAAATAATCCCCAGAGAACTCAAGGCTCTCTGAGCACTGAAGCAGCCCCTGAATGGGTGGGTATGAAAATGAGCAGCAGGTAATTATGACCTGTCATGATGGGCTGGAGAAACCCCAGCAGGCTCAGTCCTGGGCTGTCCCACCTTTGAGACACACAGACTGTGGTGGATTTTGCTCGTAGTGGCACAGATTCCCTTGCTGGGGGTGAGCTGGGGGTGGGACCCAGGCCCACACCAGACAGTGGCCTGGGTGGCTGCTGAGGCTGCTCTTCACTCACCCAACCCCAACCTGTGCCACAGCTCACACTGTGAAAGAGCTGCTTTGGGTCCCACCTGCCATTGTCCACCTGTGCTTCTCGTGGCTGGGCTTGGGAGGACAGGGAATGGCTGGGGAGCCAAACACTGAAGGACAGAGCTGAAATCTCTCTGGATTAGAGGAAGCTGGGACGGGGATTCCCTGACCAAAGAGAGGGAGAGAGAAAATCCCTGTAGCTGTAGAAACTCAGCAGTGATGGAAGTGGGGAAAGGAGATGGAAACAGATTCTCCTCATACTCTCAGGCTCATGGTGTGACTCTTGGGGATGGGCCTGTGCAGGACCAGGAATTGGACTCGACAATCCTTGTGGGTCCCTTCCAACTCAGCAGATTCTGGGATTCTGGGATTCTAGGATTCTGGGATCAGTGCTCAATGAAAAGACCAAAAAAAATAATATAAAACCAAAATGTAATTTAAATTCCATTTAAAGAGAGAAATGCTTTTCTTGTCATATCCCAAACTCATCTGGACACAGTCCTGGGCAGTCAGTGCTGGAGGAACCTGCACTGAGCTGGGTGGTCTCTAGAGGTGCCTCTGGTCCCATTCTGTAGAATAGAATCTCAGAACCATTAAGGTTGGAAAAGACCTCCAAGATCAAGCCCAACCTTTGACAAAAAACCACCTTGTCAATTGAACCAGAGCAGTGAGTGCCACGGCAAGTCATTAAATCTTGAGTTTCTGCCAGAGAAACCATGTTCTCCTGTCCCACTACAGGTAACAGAGACATTGCATTGGTTACTGGGGCTGCACTGGGATCAGACCCTTCTCTCTCACCTCCCAGTTTTTTAGGATCAGTTATCATGTGACAGCTGGGATTCAGGATCTCTCAGAGAAGTGGTGTCTGGTAACAGAGCTGTGGAATTTTCCTAGCACTCCAAGCCCTATTTGGCAGCCCTTGGGGAGGTGATCCAGACAAACTGGATCAGCCTGGGTCACTCTGTGCCCGAGTTCTGCACTGGCTAGATGAAAAAAAATGGAAAAAAAAAGAAAGAAAGGGGGGGGGCAAAGCCCCAAAGGAGGTGGAGGTGGGGCTATGGAAAGCCTCACATGCTTCCCAAGCTCAGCTCTTGCTGAGATGCAGAGCCTTTAACCTAAATTAATAGATCCTCTGGGGTGTGCAAAACTGGGCTAATATTTTGCAAGAATAGCTCTCCCCTGCCTCTTGCCCTCCAGTATGATGAAGACAAAATGCCTTCATTATTGCAGCATTTAACAGTGTGCAGTGTTTATGAAGAGGCTGGAGGATGTGAAGGAATCCAAACCAATTACATTAATCTCCCAGCAAATAAAGCTGCAAATATTTACTTTCACTCTACTGCTTTATCTTATTGGACAAGCTCTTGAATTAATCTAAATCCAGTCCTTTAACCTTTCTGGATGGATTGTTCTCTCTGACATCAGGAGGTCACCCAGACTTTACAGTTGGGCTGCACAGGCAGACACAGCTCATCTATAAATTGCATTTTGGGCACACGGGCCCTGTTTAAATTTCCTTCATCCGTTGTAGTGCTTGGAAGAGAAGCTTTCCCTACCTCCCTCCAGTTCTGAGTGTTCCAGCACAACTCTGCAGTGCAAGAGCAGTGCAGAAAACCCCATCCCATGGTGAACAAACAGTAGGGCAATGTCAGATTTAATGCAAGACTGTTCCTGGAGTGATGTCAGTTCATCACCACAAAAACTTTCCTCACAGGAGTCCACTGATCCAGCCCCAAATCTCCTTATGCCTCAGACAAGGCCCTGGTCTCCCACACATAAATCTGGTCTGCAAAGCTCCACCTTAATTCTTTTTGCCATTTATTTTTTTTCCTTTTTTAACACGTGACACCAAATTCAGTGCTTGGCTGTGTGGCTTCAGCAGCAACACCAAAGGTGTGAGTAGAAAATGAACTCATGGTGCCCACAGGACTGTAGCACCCAGGACATGCCAGGGATGGACAGAATTGCTCTGTTGTGTGAAATACCCCATTTTTTTACTATTTTGCGTACACATCTAAGTTTTCTGTGACAATCCATTCCCATATTGCAGCTCCTTCACCCTACCAACAACCCCTGAGCTTGTTCTCTGAGCTTGTTCCACCTGACTCTGAAAATGCAGTGCTGGGGGTGTTGAGCCCCAGAAGGGCCTGGTGGAACAGGCCCTGTTAGACAAAGCTCTGCAGAAATCCAGCTGCACAGCTTTGGAGCCACCTACCAGTGATGGCAAAGAAAGTTCTCCTGGGTGGTGGAGTGATTTCTATCAGTCTTTTTGCACTGGAAGGCCACTCGTGCACCACTCGTGGTGGCCTGTCCATCCCCTCCCCATCCCGTGGTGTTGCTGCTGCACAGCCCAAGCCAAGGTTGGAGGTGTGCAGGGACCTGGAGACACTCACCCTACTGAAAGAGCTGCTCCAAAATCCTGTTCCAGCACCCTGTTCATCCCTAGAGGTGAAGGGACTTCATCAGGAAGGTAGACCAGTGGAAGAAGCAGGACATAAACTATTCCTGGTGTGCTGGATTTGACCATCACCAGCAAAAGCCTCCAGTTCTTTTGATTTCACAGCAAGGACACTCAGGACTGGTCTGGATTCATCACAGAATCATTTAGGTTGGAAAAGAACCTCCAAGACCATCAAGTCCCACCATTAATCCAGCACCGTCAAGGCCACCACTGAACCATGTCCCCAAGTGCCACAACTACACATGTATTAAATCCTTACAGGGATTGTGACACCACCACTGGCCTGGGCATCCCATTCCAAAGCCTGAGCAGGTTTCCCATGGTCTCCAAGTCCCTGTGGAACAGTCTAGGTATGATCCAAACCAAGAGAGGAAGAAGCCAAACTGCTTTCTGCTTCAGCCAGGGAGTTTTTCTTCACACTCTGCCCATGAGGACCTGACAGAAAGCCTTTGCCTCTCATGTGGTTGCCTGACCAGTTGTCCCTCTGTTACACCATTCCAAGGAGAAACTGTTAGGGCTGCAGGCAGGAGCCTGGGCTGTGCTTACACCAACTGAGCAGGGTTTGGAAAACAGCGGGACATCACACAATGGAAATCATTAAGAATCATTAAGATTGGAAAAGGCCTCCAAGATTGTGAAGTCCAACCTCTGACCAATCCCACTGCACCATCCTATGGAGTTCCACATCTACGTATTTTTTGAGCATTTCCAGGGATGGGGACTCCACCCTGGGCAGCCTCTTCCAGTGCTGTGTGAGACGTGACAAAATTTACAGCCAGTCCTGGGAAGGATGGTTGGATTTCATGGATGTTTTAGGTGGAATGATATAAGAAATGGCCAGACTTCCTAGGTAAGTCTTGGGGAACTTCTGGGGAGCAGAGCTGTGCAGGACCAGCAATATATGCATAACCATATTTGCAACATTATATAATGCCCAAGATCATCTATACACCTCTCTCAGAAACACCAGATTTTGGTGCATATGTAGCAAAATTGGCACAAATGGGGAACTGGTGGTTACTGGGGTGGAGGTGCAGAGGTACAAGGGGGACAAAACAGAGAATCAGGAAAAGGGGAAAAAATAATAATTTGTGCAAGGGGTGTAATGAATTGTGCCCAAGGGTTCCTGCTGGGAAACCCTGCACTGGATCACCACAGCAGGGGCACAGCAACAGGGTTGGACAGGGCTTGGAGCAAGTTGGGAGAGTGGAAGGTGTCCCTGCTCATGGCAGGGGGTGGAATGAGAAGGTTCCTTCCAACCCAAACCAAAACTTGGATTCTGTGATCTGGGGGGCAGAATATGGACCTAAATGGAGGGGGATGGTTTCTGAGTGATTGAGGTGGAAAAAAAGGGCAGGAGGAGGAACAGAAGGAGGTGGAGAGAGCACTCAAGAGTTCAAACAATCCTGAGATGGAAAGTACCATCCAGATGACACTTCGAGGAGTCAAAGGCTGCTGTGACACACTGAGGGCTCTGCCCAAGGAGAGCTGATGAAAACTCATGGAATGGAAGGCAAGGAGCCAAGGGAAGCGATGCCCCATCCCTGGAAGTGTCCAGGGCCAGGTTGGGTGGGGCTTGGAGCACCCTGGGCTAGTGGAAGGTGTCCCTGCCCATGGCAGGGGGTGGGATGGGATGGGCTTTAAGGTCCCTTCCCACCCAAACAATCCTGGGATTCTGTGACTCAGACAACCCCCCGTGGGGTTGTGCCATGGCACTCAGGCTGGTTTATAGGGTCAGGAGGAGCAGGATGGGGAACTTCACTTGGCTGTCAGGCAAATCCCTGGCCATGTTGGCAGTGTGGTGTTGGTGCCTGTGCCCAGCCTGATGGCACTGGCAGCTCTGGCAGCTCCTACAGCTTCAAAACGTGGGTGAGATGAGGCAGTGAAGGAGCAGAACTCCCTTAACATACTTGATTCCTCACTGTCATTTTAAAACTGTTCTTGCTCTGAATTTCCTCCTCCTTGCAGATGATCAAATATTAAAAAAAAAAAAAAACAAACCAAGAAACAGCTCTTCAAAAATCTCTCCCTGGATTTGTTTCCAAGGATTTAAGGATTGGACAAGTGTAAAATCATCATCGCTAAGGAGAAATTCCTGATTTATACTATTATGAGGATGATCCTCTTCCCTCTGCCAGAGAAATGTAAAGTCACCCAGGGGAACCACGGATCAGCCTCTCACATCTGTTCCATCTCAGCAGCTCTGCTGAGTGACCAGGTGGGTACAGCTCCAAATGGAATGGCATAGGAATGTCTTGTATGGCATTTCCACTTCTCCCTCCACCACAGCAGATGGGAAAGCTCAAAGCTCAACCCTGCAAATCTTACGAGTCACCAAGAAGGAGCTCTGAGAGGTGACAAAGGAACTGGAATTATGGAGTTGAGGAGCAGGAAGTAGGAAACATTTTTGGGATTCAAAAATCCCTAAGAAGTGTCCTTATTAAGAGCTGGCAGGTCCCTGGATATTTGCAGCATTTTGCAAGTCCCTCAATTTTTTATTTAAAAAATGGCAGAATCAAAACCATTTTATTAATGCATCTTAGTTTTGCTGATCTGTTTAAGGGAAAGAAAAGCAAATAAGTGATTCCCTCCACTCCGGATGAAGTGTTTCATATTGATGTCCTTCAGGGGAAATAATTTGTATTTTCATTCAGAGCTAACTCATTATGAAACATCTTTCAATTGTCATTTCAAGAAAAACATGGAATTTGCAATGAAACACATTGTTAAACACAAAACAAAAGCCTCCCAGGCGAAAGGGAGGAGCTGATTGAAGGCAGGAACCCAAGCCCAGCACAGCTCTGCCCCTACATCCCAAGAAATTCCAGTCCAGAGGCAGCACCTGAGTTCTGGTAGCCCCAGAAAGAACCAAATGCATACCATGGTAACAAATAAAGGCTTGAAGGGCACAGCAGCATCCAAAGAGTGGGAACATTCAACAGGGAAATTACACAACAAAACCAAAGGTGGGACACTGCAATAATCCGGGTTCTGGGGCATTAATTCCCTGTTAACTGATTTCATTCCATGCTCTGCACACATCCTGCTGCCTTTTATTTTACTGAGCCCAAATGTTTCCCTGAGGTTCCTGTTTGCTTTGCCTTGAAGGCATTTTGGTGCCATATCCCCAGTGAGCTCCCGATTTTACAAGGGTCTGGAGTGACAGGAAAATGGGGAATGGCTTCACACTGACAGGGGCAGGGTTAGATGGGATATTGGGAAGGAATTCTTCCCCATGAGGGTGGGGAGGCCCTGGCACAGGTTGCCCAGAGAAGCTGTGGCTGCCCCAGCCCTGGAAGTGTCCAAGGCCAGGTTGGACGGGGCTTGGAGCAACCTGGGCTGGTGGAAGGTGCCCCTGCCCATGGCAGGGGGTGGGACTGGGTGAGCTTTAATGTCCCTTCCAACCCAAACCAGTGTGTGATTTTAAGGTTCCTGTGCCCTTATTCTTCTCTGGCCCTTTGCAAAACTGAGTAAAGCTTTTGGCCACATCCCATTTGCTGTGTGAGTGCAGCCACTGCCAGGCTGGGCTGGGAACACACCCAGGTGTGAGCTCTGCCCAGGGAACACCTGAGCTCATCAGTGAGCCCTGACTGAGGAATCCCAGAGTCACAGAATGTGCTGAGGTGGAAGGGACCCACAAGGATCATCAAGTCCAACTCCTGGCCCTGCACAGGCCCATCCCCAAGAGTCACCCCCTGTGCCCCAGAGGATCAGCCAAACCCTCCTGGAGCTCTGGCAGCCTTGGGGCTGTGCCCACTGCCCTGGGGAGCCTGGGCAGTGCCCAACCAGCCTCTGGGGGAAGAACCTTTGCCTGAGATCCAACCTGAGCCTGCCCTGACACAGCTCCAGCCATTCCCTGGCTGCTGTCCCTGGTCCCCCCAGAGCAGAGCTCAGTCCCTGCCCCTCCTCTGCCCCTGCCCAGGAAGGTGGAACTGCAGTGAGGTCTCCCCTCAGTCTCCTCTTCTCCAGCTGAACACACCAAGTGCCCTCAGTGTCCTCACACACCTTCAAATCAAGGCCCTTCCCCATCCTCCTTCCCTCCTTTGGACACTCTCCAATGGCTCAATCCCTTCCCTACATTGTGTCCCCCCAAACTGCCCCAATGTTGAGGTGAGGCCGCCCCAGGGCAGAGCAGAGCAGGACAATCCCCTCCCTGATGCCCCAGGACAGGGATGTCCCTCCTGGCTGCCAGGGCACTGCTGACTCAGGGACAACTGGCACCTCCAGGACCCCCAGGGCCCTTTCCTGGCACTAGGAAGGAGAAATTCCATTGCAGTGTTTCTGCCACCAAACTTCACCAGAAGCTCAGGTGTGTCTGATAACTCTGAACCTGAGAACCCCCTACTTCCCCCCCCACCCCAGAGCAGACAAGATGCAGTTTCTTTAATTTAATTCTTTAAATCTTTAATCAAAAGCTGATTGAAATTCCACCTCCTTCTCTCTGGATACCTCTGCCCATTTCTGACTCTGCCCTTTGCTGCACAGTTTGAAACTCCTAATTCACACACTTAAAAAAAAATTAAAAAATCCCATTCTTTTGAAAATGACCTTTACTTTAAAATTGTTCAATATCTCTATTTTATGTACCAAAATGCAATTCATTCGATCATAATAAATATCCAGAGGACTCCTGGGAGACCCCAGACATTTGGATCCAGCCAGACCAGGCAATGAATTTCAGCTTAATATTGCAGGCTTGTTTGTTTTGCTATTAATTCTAGCAAGGACAATTGATCAATTGTTTCAATTTTAAATCAGAGAGGGAATATCTGACTTTGGCTTCCCTCATGGTCGTTCAGTTGCTGCCTCTGAGCTCCAAAGATCACTTTTGATTATTCTTTTCTGTGGGAAATTCAGCTGCCCCACGTGAGGAATATCAGCTGTCCTTTCCCCAGTAGATTGGAGATGATGCTTAGTTTTAATTATGTTCATTTCCAAATAGCCTAAAGACACTGCAGAAGTACTATGGACACTGCAAAGGCAGAGCTTTGGCAGAATCCTGCAAGGTCTGGGACTCGTGGGCTGTGCAGAGCCTCAGTTTCCCACTTTGGAAGGTTTGGAGGGTGTCAGACCTTCTCATCCTGCCCTGTTACCACAGTGTTTCTGCAGGCACTGACCACACCTGCATGGCCTGTAAAATAAAGATTTCCTGACTCCCTTACTCTGTTTTCTGGCACCATCTGCTACTTTCCCTCTCAGTATTATTTCCCCACCTTCCTCGGATTTCTCTTGCTGTCTGTGCTGCAGTTTAGCACTTTCCATCTCAGGATTGTTTGATCTCTTGAGTGCTCCCTCCACCTCCTTCTCTTCCTCCTCCTCTTCTTTTTTTCCATCTCAATCACTCAGAATCCATCCCCCTCCATTTAGGTCCACATTTTGCCCCCAAATCATAGAATCTTGAGTTTGGTTTGGGTTGGAAGGGACCTTCTCATTCCACCCCCTGCCATGGGCAGGGACACCTTCCACCAGCCCAGGTTGCTCCAAGCCCCGTCCAACCTGGCCTTGGACACTTCCAGGGATGGGGCAGCCACAGCTTCTCTGGGCAACCTGTGCCAGGGCCTCCCCACCCTCACAGCCAAGAATCTCATGTGCTTTTTGGTAGCTCCTCTACGCATATAAAACCAGGCTCTCAGCTGAGGGTCCATCAGCCACCTCCCCCCCCTCCCTTTTTTTGCTTTGTTTCATGAATTTCCAACTGATGGTTTTTTTGGAAGTAAGAATGTTCTGCAGAAATAAATTTGTTGAGCTTTGTTTGCTGTGTTCCTCTTTCAGAATCAATTATTCTTGCAGTTCTCATTTGTTAGCAGATTCATTGCTTTGATTCCTTGCTGAATACTGACACCCCCAATCCTGGGCTCCCCGGGTACCTGCAATAGTGGCAAATTGCCTTTGTGGGTCAGGGGCTCTATCTGATCCTCCTGGCAGCTCAGGAAAGAGGTGAGTTGTGATTTCATTTTACATTCTGCCAATAAGCCCTGGTCCAGCTTGTCCCTTGACACTTTTGGTCTGGTCTAATTCCAATCCCCACAGCTTTGCTCTGTTCCACTGAAAAGCTTGATTTCTGAGCTTAATTTGAGTTGATGCTGTATAGATCACTCTGCAGCCAGAGCACACTGTGCTCTGGGATCCTGCTGATCCTCACCAGGCAAACCAAGCCAGGCTGGGCAGGGCAGGGAGGACCATCTGCTATAATTGGTGATACTCCCTCAGTGCTCTTGGCTGCCACAGATTGGGCCACTGGTGATGACCATGACGAAAGGAGTGGCTTCCTGAGATCATCTCTGCTCTCTGTGAGCAGTGATGGGACCCAGGGAATGGCTGGAGCTGTGTCAGGGCAGGCTCAGGTTGGATCTCAGGCAAAGGTTCTTCCCCCAGAGGCTGGTTGGGCACTGCCCAGGCTCCCCAGGGCAGTGGGCACAGCCCCAAGGCTGCCAGAGCTCCAGGAGGGTTTGGCTGATCCTCTGGGGCACAGGGGGTGACTCTTGGGGATGGGCCTGTGCAGGGCTGAGGGTTGGACTGG
This sequence comes from Manacus candei, assembly GCF_025592945.1. Taxonomy (NCBI): domain Eukaryota; kingdom Metazoa; phylum Chordata; class Aves; order Passeriformes; family Pipridae; genus Manacus; species Manacus candei. The sequence continues at coordinate 11,269,451 of NW_026138095.1, read as the reverse complement.
ATGATCCTTGTGGGTCCCTTCCAGCTCAGCATGTTCTGGGATCCTGTGGAGCTGACATTTGTATTAAGCTGCTCTCTCCCAGTCTGGGAGCTGCAGAGCACAGCCCAGTCTAATAAGGCTGGGAAGACATATCTGGCCTTATAAAAACTTAAATGAAGACTCTGGCACATCAGGAAAATCTATGTCTCACTCTCATGCCACTTCTGTCTCCAGCTCCTGCCAAGCATTATCACAACACTTGGAAAGCTGTGGTAGGATCTGAAATCTAAAGGAGGGGACGTGGGACATAAAAATCCAGTTCTGAAATGGTTTGCAAAATAAAGCCAAGCTAATCACATCCATCCTGCTCCTAGAAAATCCCCTGAATGAATACCCAGTGCAGGTACAAGGTGATCCTGCAGAGGTGCAGGAGCTGAACACAATAGAGATGCTGCTGGTGACAGTTCCTTTCCTCTGGCCTCAGCACTGACAGCTCTTTCCAGAAGTGTGTATCTATTGGAACCCCAGTGAGACACCGAGGAACAGGAAAGGGGCCTCAGGCAGGAGATGGAGTTTTTGGTTTGCTCTGCACTGCTCTGTCCTGCAGGCAGATGGAAGGTGGGAGAGATGAGATAGAGAGGAGATGTATTGTCTTCTGGGCTCACTCCTTCCATGCTATTAATCAGCTTCTCTTCTCAGATAATTTGTATAAAGTATAACTTAAAGCAAAACAAAGCCTGTGGAGTGATTTCTGCCCTTATGAATTCTTAATTCAAGCAGGACAGCAGATAATGTATCTCAAAATGTTGCTACTGCACTTTCCAGCAGCAGCCAATTAATTACTGCAGGATTGGGGATTCAGGGCCATCTCATCCCTTCAATAAATCTCCTGTGTCCAGTGACAGAAAGAGTTCCTATTCCACAGGCACAACACTGAGGGACTTGGAAAAATGGCTTTGTCTAGGAGAGGTATCCTGATGGCAGGAATGGCCTGGCCAGACTCTGAGAACACTTTCTGTTGCCTGTAGCACTGTCAGCCTTGTTCAGTGTCCCTCCTCCATATGCTCAGGAGAAGAGAATGGATTTTGGTCTTTGGCACCACCTGAAATATTCCCTTTTTGTCCTCCTGGCTGGACCCTGTGTTGGTATCTAAACACAGGTTCCCAGTGGACCAAACAAAGCACATTTGCTGGTAGGTCCTAAAGTTTAGTTCCAAGTGAGGCATCAAAATATTGAGTCTTTTTCTCAGTGTCTTACAAAAGGTTTGGCTGCAGTTATTGCTGTGCAACAGTAACTCCATCACCACCACCCTTGGTCAATAAACTTTGACATTATCTCACCAAAAATTGAAATCTTTGGTTACTTTTCCAGCTGTTTGCTTAATGCCAATACTTTAAAAATGTTCTGCCCTTGGCAATCAATGAAACAAAGTCTGCCCTGGGGTTTGGGCTCATTCCTAACCTTTGAAGCTAAGTCAGGTATAGCAATCTGGCAGCAGCTTCCTCTGTAACAGTTTGTTCCAGGGAAAAAAAAAAAGAAGTTTGACTGTTATGCTCTGATTTGAATGCAGAATTCTCTCTAAATCTATTGTAGAGCAAAAAAAACCCCCTTATAGCTGAAAGAACTGCTCAGCTTGGGGATTTTACAGGTTTTTCTTAGGGATACAAACAGGGATTGATGAATAACCTCCCTCTGCCCCCTGTGGCACCCAGGGCCAACCCCATGGGGTGACTTGGAAAATATTCCAAAGAGCTGAGACCAAGTGCAGTCAGTGGGAGCTGCCCCCCTAAACACCACGGGTTTGGGACAGGAGCAGCAAGAAGAAAGATGCCCATGAATAACAAGCCCCACGAGCCAGCTGAGAAACTCGGGGCCCTCAGCTCAGCTCTGGCTCTGGGTGCCCTGGGCTGGGTTAGGTAAGGCTGGGGGAACTCTGAAGTGCTGCTTCTCTGCACCCACTTTGCAGGACAGCAAATTGCACAGCCCAGAGGTCAAGGCTATGAGTCTTCTCCAGAGCAGAGCAGGGATTGCTGGGAGGCCCAGGGAGAGAGCCCAGGGGTCCTGACTCACTTCCAACTGAGAACAGCCAAATAATGAATGGGGGGGAAACAAGATCATCGTAAATCTTGCTCTGAAGTCTTTAATAATGAGGCTTTATTGTAAATCCATCACAAAGGAACCCTAATATGGAGCCACCAAATAGGTCAGGTTAATTACATCATCAGGAAATGCTGGGATACCTCCAGCCTTCACAAGAAAAAGTAATCAAATCCCTCAGGAATGGGAGAGATGATTTATTTTTTTTTTAATTAGTGGAGCATTTAAACCTCTGTGCTGACACCTCCCTGTGCTCCTCTGGTTTCACTGAGATGATACATTTTTCCTCCCGTTTGACAAAATATGACATTTAAAGGTAAGTAGTAATTAGGGCTGCTTAGCTGGGGCGAATTTGCATCCTACACCAGCCTGGTGTCATGGAAAACATCTTCATTGGCTGTAAAAGAAGACATTTAAGGGACTCAGTGAGCACCTTCCCTCACTTTGCTCTGTGTGCAGCCTGTGAGCCCTGGCCCATGTTCCATACCCAGGCAGAAAACCTGCACAGTTTAACCGTAAATACAAACCAATCCTGCCTGGATTCAAGGGCAGGAGAGAGCTGGGATGTGCTCTGAGTCTCCTTTGAGTCCCTGGGTGACTCCAGGGAAGGCTTTGAACAGCCCTTTACCTCATTCCCTTGCCACAGTGCTGGCACTTCCCATGTTTCTGGCTCCCAGACTCTCCCCAACCCTGCATTTCCAGTAAAATCCCAAAGCTTGCAAGACCCATGAGCTTCCCAGCTCCAAGAAATCACAGAGCCACAGAATCACAGAGTCATGGAATCATAGAATCAGGGAGTCATAGAGGATGCTGAGTTGGAAGGGACCCAGTAGGATCATCAAGTCCAATTCCTGGACTCCACGAAGTAACAGTGGAAGTTTTCTGATGGGTTTTCAGGTGGGTTTCAGCTCAGGTTGTGCTGTTGAAGCAACCTGTGAGATCAGAAAATAGTTTTCAAAGTCTCCTTAGAAATTAGAGGAGCTTTTGCCCAGGGTCTCTGCTGGAGGAATCCCACCTGCAGGGCCAGCTCAGGTGAGACCCTGAGAGGAGGCTCAAATCCACCACCTCTGGACTAGTTTATGTCCTGCTTCTCCCACTGCTTCCTGAGGAAGCCCCTTCACCTCTAGGGGTGAATAAGGTGCTGGAACAGGATTTTGGACCTGCCCACCTGCAGCCAACACCCCACCTGGGGCGGGGAGGAGATGGACAGGCCACCAGGACTTGGTCCCTGTCCCAGCAGTGCCAAGCCCAGAGCACAGGGAGCACAGCCAGGGATGCACCAGAGCTGGAGCTCCTTCTGGGACCCAACTGACAGCAGGAACCCCCCATGGGAATAAACCCCCAGCCTGCTCTGAACAGAAACACTCCCACAGCCTGTGCTGTGCTCAGGACCAGCCCCAATTCCCTTTTCTGAGCCTCCTTTGGGGTTTTTTTCAGCCACAACCAGGGGTGGCCAAAACTGGTTTTTTTAAGGGACACGTGTTTTCAAAAGGAACAAATATTTCCCTTGAACCACTGAATTCCTTTTGAAATCTCATCCTGCTACATTTCGTGTTTTGAAAACTTGAAACATTTTTCAATTCTCAAAACACGTTTTTTTTCTCACTTCTCATCCAAAAATACACTTTTCCCAGGAACTGTTATTATATTATTCCAACGTATTTTCCATCCTTGTCTGTAAAATATCAGTGAGGATATGTGTTACTGAGGTTTATTAATATATCTATTTATACTTTTCTCACTTCAAGCCATGGTATTTTTTCCAAGCAGACTCGTACTCGCTGGCAAGATGTTAATTGTGTCACTGAGGCTCCTGCACCCAGAAAAGGTTTGTTTAAAGCTTCAGTAATTGTTTTGAGCTCCACAGACTAATAATTGCCAGGCAGGAGAGCTGTGAGTCACCAAAGTACTGTAATCCTGTGACCTGCACAAGTACCTGGAGGAGGCAAAGGTTATTTAAGAAGCAACATTTCCCCTCTCTGGTTAAATCCAATTTCTTTGTGTTGCTCTGCCAGTCACTGTGTAGTTGCTGAAGGAGTGCAGAGTGTGACATATAAAAGTGGTGGGTGTTATTACTGAGCATATTAAACTGACAAGAAAAACACAGGGCTCAGAGGCAGCTCAGAGGCACTTCTGAGGCTCACCAAGAAAAACAAGCTGGTGACACGATCCTTGTGCCCCAGGCTTGGACAAATGATGCTCAGGAGTCCGAGAAGGGGTGAGGTGCACAGCTCTAAGAGGTGGCTGGAGAGTAAGGTGGGACAACTGCCCAAAAGTCAAGCTTTGATACAGTGAGAGAGAACTTAAAAGGTTCTGTGGAAAAAAAATAGGGAAAAAAAAAGAAGAAAAGAAAAAAAAATATTTCTTTCTATAAATAAATGTGGGCAGGGAAAGTGCTGGGGAGGGAGAAGATCTAACAGGCAAACTTGGCACAAGAACAAAAAGTATTCACTGGCCATGAATAAATTCTGAGTGGAAAACTGAAGGAAGTTTCCATCCAACAAAGGAACAAAACCCTGGCCCAGGGAGCAGCAGGAGGAAGGGAAGTGACTGGAACCAAGTGGAAGGGCAAGAGAAAGGCACAGAGAGGAAGGAGCTGCCCAGGTCACCCCAGCAGTGTGACCCGGGTCCTGAGGGGCTGAAACCTTTTGGGGAAGCAACAGCACCACCCTAATCCCAGGGCAGCTGCATTTTGGGGAGCTGGATGTGGCCATGGAGTGCTGTGCCCACCAGATCCTCCACCCCTGGTGAATCCCCTCCCTCAGAGCCCCACTGGCACTTCCCCCCCGACACTTCAGTGCTGGGACCGCCGGGGCAGGGACACTCTGCAAGGTCACACCAGCCTGTGGCTGCCTTTTTAAGCTCAGTTTAATGCCATCAGTGTGAAGCAGGGCTGGATCTGACAGCTGAGCTCAGCCTTCCACAGCAAGAGATTTATCAAAGAGAGGTTTCTCCGAGAAATCCCTGTCCCTGGTTTATAACCTGAGCTTTACCTGCAGCCTCTTTCTATTCTCATTTATCCCACAGCCTGGGGCTCCTCTCCTCACCAAGATAATGGGACAAGTGAAGAGGGATTTTTGAACTGTGAGTGTTTTTTATCACTAAAAAAAGCTCAGGAAAAAAAACACTAAGGTCATTTTGCAAGGATCTGAAAATGTTTGTTTCATTTGTTGTTTTTTTTTCTGTTTGTTTAACTTTTTGTTTGGTTTGTTTTGGCTTTTTTTGGTTTGGTTTTATTAATCAAGAACAAACCAAAACCCCCTACAAAAATCTCTGGACTCAACTGAAACATTGATGGATTTCTCTGCTTTAAAAATGAAAATTAAGTTGAGATTGAAACACTTCAATTGGAAACACATCTCCAGTGGAAAAACTGAAAAACTAAAAACTGGAATTCAAATCTGGCAAATGAAACATTTGGACCTGTTCTTCACAACACTTCCCTCCCTCCTGTCCCAACCTACCAGACTGTTTTGCCTGACAAGTGTCACTTTTTCCCATTAAAGTAGGTTTGCAGAAATGGTTTGAACATCCAGAGGGCAGGATTGGGTTAAATATCAGGAAGAAATCCTTCTCTGTGAGGGTGGGGAGGCCCTGGCACAGGTTGCCCAGAGAAGCTGTGGCTGCCCCATCCCTGGGAGTGTCCAAGGCCAGGCTGGACGGGGCTTGGAGCAACCTGGGCTGGTGGAAGGTGTCCCTGCCCATGGCAGGGGGTAGAGTGGGACAAGCTTTAAGTTCCCTTCCAACCCAAACCAGTCTGTGATTCCATGATTCCATGATTGTATGAAAGCAGTTTTCTCAGCTCTTCAAACTAATTTCAGATAACTTCAAAACAGGTCCTCCCTTCTCCAGGAGAATCATGAATGAGCCTTTATCCTTTCCCACAAGGTGTAGATGTCCACTCCACACACCTGGGGAGAGCTCCCAGGAGTGAACACCCTCCCTCCAACATCTGCCCAAGCCCACAGAAGTGGTTGCTTGGGGAGCACATCAGAAGGGCCAGGAGCCAACATCCAAAGCTCTTCTGCCTGGGGACATGTTTGGGGGGCAGGTGGGGGGGGAGCTCTGTGGTCTGCAGAATATTGGGGCAGTTTTGGATGTCACACTATAAGGAAGAGATTGAGCCATTAGAGAGTGTCCAAAGGAGGGACACAGAGATGGGGAAGGGCCTTGATTTGAAGGTGTGTGAGGACACTGAGGGCACTTGGTGTGTTCAGCTGGAGAAGAGGAGACTGAGGGGAGACCTCACTGCAGTTCCACCTTCCTGGGCAGGGGCAGAGGAGGGGCAGGGACTGAGCTCTGCTCTGGGGGGACCAGGGACAGCAGCCAGGGAATGGCTGGAGCTGTGTCAGGGCAGGCTCAGGTTGGATCTCAGCCAAAGGTTCTTCCCCCAGAGGCTGGTTGGGCACTGCCCAGGCTCCCCAGGGCAGTGGGCACAGCCCCAAGGCTGCCAGAGCTCCAGGAGGGTTTGGCTGATCCTCTGGGGCACAGGGGGTGACTCTTGGGGATGGGCCTGTGCAGGGCTGAGGGTTGGACTGGATGATCCCTGTGGGTCCCTCCCAACTGTGACTGTGGTTTCCTGACTCCCTGTATAATCCAGGTGACTCTCTGGCAGTTCTGCTCTCACAATTTAAATCACTAATGAAACGATGATTACTGGTATTGTTTCTTTTCTTTTGTTTTCAGACAGCTGATTTATCTGATGTTTGCAGCAACAATAAGGGTGGAAGTCTGGAAGACAAAAGATGTGTATCAGAGCCCCTCAAGGAGCTTTTTTTGAAAGCTTTCTTTTCCTGGGGCTGTTCAGGATTCACCAGAAGAACTCAGATGTTACCAACCCATTCAGAGCTTAGATGGACATGGAACATCACTGGGTCAGTTCTGCAGCTAAAGATCAGGTTTCTGGGGACTTGTAGATTTTGGATGCTGTGGAATGGCCTCTTAGATATACAAACAACAGAGCAAACCCACCCCCAAACCTGAACAAAATGTTCACAGATCAGAAAGAAAAATAAGTGCACTACCAATGGAGTCTGGACGTGGCTGATTTGTTGGGTTTTAAGTGATATGGAATTCATGCCTGGCACCTGAAGGCTCTGTGATTTCAAGCAGGTTTTACTTTGAGACTGAAACCAAAATTGAAAGTAAAATATTTGGATCAAGAAGTGAAATATTTCAAAAAAGACTAAAGGAAATGTCTGTGTAACACTCAGCAAGAGACCCCCACCTGGCTTTTTGCTCAGCCCCCCTGCTAAGCCTCATGTAGAGCCCAAAATTAAAGACTGGGTTAAATAACACCCTGAAATAATGCTACAAGTTCACCATGGGACTGGTAAAATGTGCTGCTGTTCTGCATAATAAAAGACTTGTCTTTAATGCAAAGGCAGATTTCAACTCCATTCCCTGATATAAATAGGGCAGCTCAGAGTCAGAGTGAATACAGAAATTGTTTTCTTATATGCAAATGAGAGATCACATTATTTCATAGGAGGAACTGTAATAGTTGGGAAATGTTTCCAGATCCTTGTTAAAGTGGAAAAAATAAGACTCATCTAATGTTCCCAGATAAAAATGACATTAATTGAAAGTTTGATTCTATTCCCTAATGAGTTTTCCTGTTGCATTTTAATTAATAATTTCTTAGATCCAGGAGAACTGAGTATCCCTTCAAATTAGGGCATTAGTTATAAATATGGTGATGTTTTAAGAGCAGTTCTTAAGAATGCCATGGATTGCCCTCAGAATGGCTGTGAGGGTGAGGGACAGGAACAAACCTCTCATGGGGTGCAGATCTTGGTGTGAGCCACCACAGAGCCTGAATCCCTCCTCTGCCAGGAGCCTCCAACCAAAGACCTTGAGGAATATCTTCATGGTGGCTCAAATATACCAGGTCCTACAGTAAACACTGGAGGGGGATGTTTAATAACCACCCTGAGATCTGGGATTTGATACCTGCCATGTTTTGTCATTCCAAGGCCAGGCAGGATGGATGGACCCGTCCCTCTGGGATTTGCCTCTGAGTCACCTCCCTGTCATTGCAGAGGTCATAGAATCATAAAGTCATGGAATGGTCTGCGCTGGAAGGGACTTTAAAGCCCATCCAATTCCAGGTTGCTCCAAGCCCTGTCCAATCTGGCTTTGTCCTGGCAGTGTCAGTGCCAGAGGCTTCCAGTCCTAGAAAAGGGCTGCAGTCAGTCCTTGGTGAAACTGGTTTTAAGCTAATGAGTGTTTTTTTTCTTTTTATTGTTCCTTAATTGGGAATTGCATTCTAGTTTAAAACAGCATTTCCCCTCCTGTGTCAGGTACAAAAGGGTTACAGAATTTTTTATTTTTTTTTTGCCCGCTCCCTTGACCCCGGGAATGAAGGTCTTTGCCAAAACACCTTTTGCTGTGAGCCCTGGTTTACATCTAGAACTGGTCCTGTCTCTCAGTACCTTTGGATTAACCTTTCTCTCCTTCCACCATCCAGAAACCCCCACAAATTTCCCTGCTCAGAAGTGACGTCAGCTTTGCTTCCCAGGAGAGCTCAGAAACACAGAAAAGCGTTTTTTAACAGTGGAGCATGGACTGAAATCCCTTATTCCCCTCCACCACACACCCCCTCACGCTGCTGTATTTACACATCACAAATTTCCTGAACAGGCAGGAGCTCCACACGTCCCAGTCCCAGCACAGCAGGGCCAGGATGCTGCTGGGACCGGTCGGAGTGCTGGGAGCAGGGCAGAGCTGCATCCCGCTGCCCAGGCTGCAGAGCCTGGGAAGTTCTGTATAAAAAGCTGGCTCTGGATGTGTGCCAAGAGGTAGTAAACAAACTGGGAGCTCTGTTTTTCCTCTGGCTCTCCCTCCAGAGCCTGGTCTGTGTGTGCAGTGAGTGCCGGGCAGATCGCTCACATTCTAAAAGTGGCGCTTTTTTGGGGAGCAACGAGGAGGGGCTGGAATTACCCCTGCCTTCCAGAGTGCCAGGGGAGCAGCAGGAGGCTGCCTGCACTCTGGATTCAGGCCAAAGATGTTAAATGACACGAGAACAAAGTTCAGAGCTGCCTCCAAAGCCCATTCCGGTGCCGGAAGCGTGAAAGCAGATCCCCGCGATGGATGAACATGAAAAGCCAAACATATCGATCACTGTGTGCAGCGCTGGCAGCCCAGCTGTGGTGGCAGCAGCCTTGCAGGCTGTGCTGCAGTCCCACAATCACACACAAGGTGAGGAGGAGGAGGCAGAGGAGCCGGGACCGGGTGGGTTTTATTCCCGGTGCTGTCCCCGTGGCTGTTCCCGGCGCCTGTGTCCTCCCCAGGGTGGACCTGCCCAGCAGCCTGTCTGGGTGTCTGCTGGGTGTCTGCAACCTGCTGCACCTCTGCCAGGCTGGGAGCAGTGTCCCTGCTGCAGGAACCATCAGGACCACGGAGCTGCCCTGCCCGAGGGGCCCAAACGCCTGTGGCCTCTGCTCCACGACCCCCAGAGCACGTGGTGTGCAAGGTAAGGCAGCATTTCCCATTAATTCTTGTCTGGGTGATTAGGCAGCAAGAGGAGGCAGTGCTGGAGGAAGCAGAGGCCTCTGCACGCCCAGGAAAAGATGCTGCAGGTGGGGAGGGCATTGGAATGGGCTGCCCAGGGAGGGGGTGCAGTCACCGTCCCTGGAGGGGTTTGAGCAGAGCCTGGATGTGGCATCAGTGCCATGGTCTGGGTGACAAGGTGGGGTTGGGTCAAGGGTTGGGCTGGATGATCTCAGAGGTCTTTTCTAACCTTGTTGATTCTGTGCTCTGTGATTCTGTGAGGGAGCAGTGCTGGGCTGGCTGTGCTGCTGTGGGCAGGGATGCAGGGATGCTTTGGGAGGATGGGGGGAGGCCAGCCAATTTACCCTCCACTGTTTGGTAGTGTTTTGTGGGCCTCCTCATGCTCTCCCCTGTCTCAGCCTAAACTCCCTGGGGTTTTCATGTTGTATGCTCCCTCCCAGCCCCCATCCATCCAGCTCCCTGCTCTGATGCCCTCAAGGACACTCTCAAACCTCTGCCCCATCTGTCTGCTCAAAGGAGTGACCCAATTCCCCTGGCAGATGGAGACAATGGGCCTCAAATTGCCCTTGCCCACTATCCCCTGGAGCCCACCCAGGAGTCCCAGCAGTGATCAGGGGATGGCACAGCAGGACGTGGCCACGGTGAGACCCAGCTGTATGGAGACCCTTCACCAAACCTCCCTCACCCTGTGCCTCAGCCCCACAGATGGAGGGAATGTGGGCAGAGAGCTCCTGGAAGATGCCCACTAGCTTTTCCCCTTCCCAAAGCCCTCTTTTGCTTATTCATTTGGGAAACTGCACAGAGAAATGAAGGACAAAGCAGATGATGATTCCTGTGACAGCAGGGGTGTTCAAACCTTCCTTCAGAAGCACTAAAGTAGAGATAAAAATCAAACAAGGCAGTGCAGAGAAGCTGTTTGTCCCTGCCCGAGGCGGGGCAGAGCCCTTGCCCCTACTCTGTCCTCACAGCTGCTTTTTTAGGGCTTCACAGCCTCCTCCAGCTACTGCCTTGACCTACCACCTGCAGATGTAGAAATCTCCTTCAGGGCCCATCTCTGTCCCTCTGATCTGGTTCCCTACCTGCCAGGATGCCTTGGAGCTTATTGTCCGTGGCCTGCTGGGCTCCAGAGCCTCGGAGCTTCCCTCTCTCCATTGCCCAAGGAAGGGTTAAGCATCTTCCTGCCTCTGAATCAGCCCCCTCCTGCTCTCTCCCGTGGTTCCACATAATTTCTTCTGGGGGACGATGTGTGACCTGCATGTCCAGTCCTGAGGACGCTGCACAGTTGCTGCAGGAAGCCAGTTTTAATTCCACAGGCACACAATGCTCTGTAAAACAGAACATTGCTCTGTGTGCTCCCGGTGCTCGGGGTCACTGTGGCCAGGAGATGTCTCTTCCTTTCGTGGGGGAAGTTTGAAGGAGGATAATAACAGATGCAGAGACTGAAGGGAGAGAATGATGGGTTTGTGTTCAAGGAGCTGCTCTGAGGGCCTGGAGCCTGTGTCTGTGCCAGTTCCTACGTGATGTGGGATGAATCCTCACCCCGTCACCACAGGATCACTTGTTTTCCTTCTTTTCAGCTTTTGGCATCTACAGAATAATTTGCAGAGTCCACAGCTCTGCCCCTATTGTGGGAGGTTTTGTTTTCCCTCAAACTATTCCAGACCCAGGATGGGATGAGTGTTTTCTTTGGAGGTGATAATTTTTCCCCATTATCCATGGGGATCCATTATCCCCAAGTCAAACAACTCCCTGAGGCATCAGGATGGATTGTACCTGCTCTGTCCCTTGAGGGATGGGGATTTTTTACTCTCTATGCTCTGCAACCTTATTGTCCTTTCCTGTCACTGAATGATTATCCCTTCAGTGCCAGGGTTTTCCATCTCACAGAGTACAGTTCATTGAACATCACAGAGCTCAAAAAAACCTACAGGCCAAGCCAACAAATAAATGACATCAGCAAAACCAAAACAGGAACAAAGAGACAAAGAAGGCTGGGCAGTGTTTGGATCCCAGAGCTGGGAGATTTTAAAGGCAACAGAACCCCAGGGAATTATTGTAAGAGAATATGGAAACATCAGAGAATCACGGAATGGTTTGGGTCAGAAGGGACCTTAAGGATCATCTCATTCCACCCTCTGCCATGGGCAGGGACACCTTCCACCAGCCCAGGTTGCTCCAAGCCCCATCCAACCTGGCCTTGGACACTTCCAGGGCTGGGGCAGCCACAGCTTCTCTGGGCAACCTGTGCCAGGGCCTCCCCACCCTCACAGGGAAGGATTTCTTCCCAATATCTCGTGTAACCCTGCCCTCTGTCAGTCTGAAGCCATTCTCCTTGTCCTATCACTGCAGGTCCTTGGAAATAGTCTCTCTCCATCTCTCCTGTGGGCTCCTTCAGGTCCCAGAAGGCCACCATTAGGTAGAACCTCCTTATTTTGGTTTCCTTTTTTATATGAGTTTCATCTATAGAAATCATTATTAGTATTGATTAATTTGCCACCACATTTCACCTTTCTAAATCTGCAGAAATATGCTTTTCATCTCTAGATGTGCAGAAAGAAGAGCACCCAGAGCCAGAAAGGGAAGAAGTGAAATGAATACAGGGAAAAATGCCTCAGAGTTTTGAAAATCATGCTTTTAAAAATAAGAGACAGAATTAAGATTGAGGCAGTGCCTTGGCTCTACCCCCTGATGCCTCAAAGGATGGTGGTTCATTATTTTGATCCATTTGTGTGTCGATTTAACGTGCTGTGGAACAGAGCTCCCACCATTAATTCCAGCTAATGTACAGTAAATTACAGCACCCTAGGTTGGATTTGCTTGGACTTCCACTACTAAAGAAGCCCAAGAGAACAGGTCACGCTGGAAGAAATTCAATTCTTATAGACTTTCCAAAGCCTCTAATGAGAGGGATTGTGAATCAAGAGCTATTTTTGCTGTAGAGGAGCCCCATGCAGCTCATTTCCTTCTGTAGGTTCAGGCACCTACAGAAGTGTGGAAGTAACAGATGCTGGATCTCTCTAAGATCTCAGCTCTCTGTAACCTCCCAGAGCCTCATTTCATCATCAGGACTCAGGATTATGGCAATAATCTCAAAATACAAAATGCAGAATTGTGCATATTACAATAGAAAGATGATTTACACCATTAAAGGCAAACTTTGCCTCTAGTTCACTAACAGGTTTGGAAATATCTGGCTAGAAAGCTTTGAGTCCTTCATTCTCAGTGATCTGGACTTCCTTCTTGAGAACTCTGAGGTGAGGGGATGACTTTGAACACTTGATTGTGCTACACTAGGAAAAACCCCTCTGGCACAGGACTGTGGCTTCATCAGATAAAAGCAGGAAGGAGGGAGAGAAGGATCAAAGGCTCAGGATGGAGCATCCCAGTGGTCTCCCTTCAATCTCAAAAGTGTGAGACTCTTCACAGACCTAAATGGCTGAAAGGATTTTTGTGTGAGTTGCAAAGAATAAACACGAGGATCCCAAAGGTGTGAGATGCTTTATCCCATGATTATGCACCTCATCCCTGTGAGTTGGGCAGACATGGAACACGTGGGGAGGGAACAGAATAAGCCATAAACTTAATTCCCTCTCATGCTTGTTCCTAGTAGGAAATGCTCAGGAAACAGGAAACAGGGCATTTCCTCTCTCCAGAGAAATCTGTGTGAGAGAAACAGTTAAAAAATAATTATGCCATGTGAGCCGATAGAATGTGCCTTCCCAGAGCAGGACAAATGGGAACCTCTTTGGTTTTTCAAACTCAAAGGGACTTTGCTTAAATTCCCTTCCAAAGGAAACTGCTTCAGCTCATTATTTGCAGACAGCATCTGTCACTTCTGTGTGCCAGTGGCTGCTGATGGCCCTCCCAGAACACTGTCCCAACGTGCACACTGCTGTGTGGGGAGAAAGGGCTGCTATTAGAGCAATTTTCCACTTGAAAGCAGCAATAACAGCAAATAGAGCCTGAGCCACATGACTCTGCTGGATCTGGGGCACTCTCCCCAAGACATCCACCCTCCGTGGAAGGCAAGAGCCTGGAGGGGAGCTGTGGGCAGACACAGCTGTCACTGACTGCCCAGACCTGTGCTGGTGGGCAGAGCAGGGACAAGGAGAGCTCAGCTGTGGCCTCTTGTGGACCTGCTCAAGGAGCTTCTTCTTCTTGCAGGGCTTGAGATCCAGGTGACATCTGTCTACTCTGTCCTGGAGCAAAACCCATCTCCACGTGCAGCTTCTGTGGGAATATGGGGTGTGATGGACACAGCCTTGGCCAACAGAGCATTTGAGGTGCCCTCTCCTGTGGAATCAGCAGGAGCTCAGTCTTGGACGCCACAATATAAGGAAGATCTGAAGCCATTAGAGAGTGTCCAAAGGAGGGTAATAAAGATGGGGAAGGGCCTTGATTTGAAGCCGTGTGAGGACACTGAGGGCACTTGGTGTGTTCAGCTGGAGAAGAGGACACTGAGGGGAGACCTCACTGCAGTTCCACCTTCCTGGGCAGGGGCAGAGGAGGGGCAGGGACTGAGCTCTGCTCTGGGGGGACCAGGGACAGCAGCCAGGGAAGGGCTGAAGCTGTGTCAGGGCAGGCTCAGGTTGGATCTCAGCCAAAGGTTCTTCCCCCAGAGGCTGGTTGGGCACTGCCCAGGCTCCCCAGGGCAGTGGGCACAGCCCCAAGGCTGCCAGAGCTGCAGGAGGGTTTGGCTGATCCTCTGGGGCACAGGGGGTGACTCTTGGGGATGGCCTGTGCAGGGCTGAGGGTTGGACTCAATGATCCTTGTGGGTCCCTTCCAGCTCAGCACATTCTGTGGTTCTGTGACTCCAGAGCTCCTTTGCCAGGCCCAGGGCAGGGTTGGTTGCTGTGCTGGATGTTCCCATCCACCAGCCCAGCAGACACATGGAGCTACAGGGAGAAGGGTGCTGGGAATACCCCTCCTTCCCTCCACTTATCCTGGCAACCCCCTTTGTTGGTGGGTTTTGCTGCTGTCCCAGCCCATCAGACCATGCTGAGAGCTGACAATGTGGCAGCTTCCACACCTCTGCCCTTCAAGGGCTGCTTTCCCACTCAGACTCATTCCTTCACCTTATCACATCTGGTTTATGGGCATGGTGGGATTCAGTCCAAGTTTGGACTCAGTGATCATGGATGGCCTTCCACCCTTAACAATTTTATGGACCATCCACAGCTCTGTGGTGAACCAGCCCTGGGCTCTTCTTTCATCCACCATGAGCAGATTTTTCTGGGATACTACAACAAACATTTCCCTGTAACCAGTAGGGACCAGGGTCCAGCTGCTCCTGGATGTTCCCTGTGTTCTGCTGGTGGAGGACATTTGCTCCTGATGAGGGGCTGCAGGTGTTTTGTTGGGAAAGGGGACCCAGGCTTTTCTGAGGGGTAAACACCAGGGCTGTCCTTTGTAACTCAGCCTGAGGCCACACAGGGAGGGAAATATGGACTAAATGGCAGCCCTTTTTCAAAAGCTTAGGACTGGTCTTTGAAGAACTTGTGCTGAATGATGACTTCAAAATAAAGTTGGGTGTTTTGCAGTGCCAGCATTTCTCCCTGTGCCAGGTCCACATCTCTGCCAATGCCATCACAGCTCCTGGTGATGGGCAGGGTGATGCAGCAAGGCATCTCTGTGGGCACCAGGTTTATATCCAGAAGCATTTGTTGCCCTCAAGACTGGTTCTGGGGCTCCAGCTGTACAGAATTCCCATAATACAGACAGGAAATCACAGAATCATGGAATAATTTGGGTTGGAAGGGACCTTAAAACTCATCTCATTCCAACCCTTCCATAGGCCAGGACACCTTCCAATGGACCAGGTTGCTCAGAGCCCTGTCCATGCTGCAGTTTGGCCAAAATGACCATCCCTCCTTGAAGTTTTACAGCAGTTTGGTGAATCTGGGACATGAAGAGGCATTTACTGTATGGCTGCTGCCTCACCTGAGGCTCCTGCAAACAGGAGCAGGAATCCTGATTAGCCAGGGATGAAATCTGAGGCTGATCCCAAAACCTCCAGCATCTTCTGGTCGTGTAGCACCAGGATTATTTCATCCCTCCAGTTTAACCCACACACAAATTGGGTTTCTGCACTCACCCCATTGCCTGGACTCCCTTATTTGGAGGAAAGAGGAGTCTCTCATGGTTAATTCTGTACATTTTAGGTGGCTTTTTCCCAGTAACTGCTGAGGAGATGAGGTGACTCCTGGCTGAGGTGACTGAGGTGACCCCCCTTCCTCAAGTGAATGGAGAAATAAAGGAAAAATGTCAAGCAGCAGGTGCTTCTTGGACATGACTTCTGTCACTAAGACCACTCCTTCATGTGGTCCACATCCTCTAAAACCTCTCCAGGAGGATCTGGCAGAGTATTTGGGAGACTTGGAGCACAGCTGCCTGACACAGCTCCAGCCATTCCCTGGCTGCTGTCCCTGGTCCCCCCAGAGCAGAGCTCAGTGTCTCAGTAACTTGGTACATCACACCTGCCTGGGTGTGACCCCAGGACAATTCTCAGACTTCAGTAAGACTCAGGCTTTGAGAAACTGTAAAACAGGCAGCCACCATCATCATCATCATCTTCTTCTTCACTGCTCCCTCTTGCCAGGCCCTGGTGAGGAGGCACTGGCCACTCTGGGCGAGGCTGAGCACACCCCCGAGCTCCCCAGGGTCCTCCTTGGGCTGCTTCCCAAGGATCTGTTTGCACCCAGGTAAGACAGACAAGGGCAGCAGCCTGGGCCAGACCTGCATCTGAAGGAAGGACAAAATTCAATAATCTGCTTTTCTGAGGGATCTTCAGCAGGGAAAGTCAAAGAAATTCCAGGTGAATTCTGGCCCAGTGACCTGCAGCCCTTGCCTGGCATGTTTGAACAACCCCTACGTTCCCCAGAGCAGGTTCAGAGCTCTCAGCACTACCTCTGCAGCTCAGACATGTGTTTTCCATATAAAAGAAAAATTGGGGCTTTCACATGGCAATTTCACATTTCAATTTTCATCAGTTAAAAATTAGATTGTTGAAATAATGGTCCTGCAGCAGGAGGAATGAACCTTCCTCCTCTGACTGCCCAGTAAAAACAAGTGTCAGTCTGTCTCCTGCCTTCAGATCAAGATCCCCAACCTGCTTTTTTCTTGGAATATGGAAAAATTAGATTGCATGAAGTGCCTTCTTAGCAAGAAGCAGCTTAGAAATGAGCAAGATGTAATATCTAAAAAAAGCCAGATGAAGGATATTCACTGTTACCTCAGCAACTGCTGAGAGGGGAAATGACCTCCCCCAGCACAGGGAGAGCCAGGAGCTTAGAAAGGAATGTCTCTTGGAAGCTGATGTGTGGCTACAACTGTCCAGGAGCAGTTAATCCCCATCCTGCTTGGAAAAGGAAAAGAAGGAAGGGAGCTACAGGCCAGTAGGATTTGTCATATTTGGATTTTGAAGGAGCTTGTTTCAGACCCAGTGAGTGAGACTTTAAAAACGTTTGTAGAATACTTTGAACAGGCTGCTTGCCTTCAAATTGAAAATGTGCATTTCAGTGTTCAGGTACCAGATTCACAAAAATGTGTCAAGTTCATTTAAAGAGCCTTAAATATCTGGGTGTTTTTTAAAACTTCAAAATCTCTGTTTCAGCTCTGTCACAGCCAATATTTTCCATTCATTATGTTTTGCTTAACCTTTTGGATAAAACTGTCGTCACTCTCCCAGGGCTTCTGCAGCACCCTAATGGGAAGTGGTAGATTTTGAAAATGTATCTGGATTTCAGGGAACAACAATTCCATCTATGTTGTATTAGACTGCAAAGGGACGCTCCATATGCTTGGATCTCCTCCAAAGGGATCCAGATTGAGAAGTAGATGGTAAGGTTAAGAATTCAGCTTAATTCAGCTCTTACTAAAACCAGTAGTAACTTTATTGTTGACTTCAGCAGGAAGAGATGATCTTCAAGGTCCCTCCCAACCCAACCCATTCTATAATTCCAATATCAACATCACCAGAATCTGCTGTCCCCAAGCTGAGCTGTGACATCACACCTGACACTCCCCTCCCACAGCTCCCATCAGGACCTGGCACTGCAGGGCCTGCATTCACATGGGATGCTTTTGGAGGTAATTCCAGTCTCTCCCAGCTGCTGTTTGAGCAGTGTTAATGTGTCAGAATTTAATACTGATGTGAAACAAACCCTCAAACCCTGAAACCCTTTCTGGAGGTTTGCTTCTCTGAGCCCAGTTCAGAGAGCAGCAGCCTGAGCAGTCCCTGCTCTCCCCAGTTTACTGGAGCAAGGTTTGGAATAACTTTTATGACAACCTCCTAATGAAACTGGAGCTGTTTAGAGGAGCCTTATTTTTATATTACCAATGTCCACAGTTTTCCAGCCACAGAGAAAAGCTTCAGAGGAAGCAGAAATGAGCACTGAGCTCTTGGCTCATAGATCATTTTAAACATTCACCTTTTGGAAAAGATGGGAAACAGAAAAATCAATGGAGGCTCAAATTCTGGGGGTTTAAGCACATTGGAGTTATTAAATGGACATGCAGAGAAATCCAACAGAGAAACCAGGCTGGGGCTGGGCTGGAGAGCCAATTGCAGAAAAATGTTAAAGCTCCTGGGGATGGGAATGGCTGTGCTGGGAAGGGGAAGGAGGAGTGGCTGGAGGTAGGATATGGCCAGCAGTGCTGCTGCTCCTGTGCCTGAGTTTGCATCCCAGTGCTTGGATCCCTGGAGCAGGAGGGATGGGTGGATGGTTCTGGCCAGCCCCGTGTCCTTGTGCTGGTGTTGTCCCAGTTCTGTGACACCCAACCACTTCCCAGGAACTGGAATGCCAGGAACAGCCTTTCCTTTTCAGCAGCAGTTTGGAATCATGGAATCACAGCATCATGAAGGTTAGAAAAGACCTTTAAGGTCATCAAGTCCAACCATCAGCACCATCACCATGGTCACCACTAACCCATGTCCTCAAGTGTCATATCCATGTTTTTTGAACACTTCCAGGGATGGTGACTCCACCACTTCCATGGATTTCCATGGCCTGTTCTAGTTCTTGACAAGTCCTTCCCTGCAAAACTTTTCCCTGATGTCCCACCTGACCCTCCCCTGGCACAGCTGGAGGCCGTTCCCTCTCCTCCTGTCCCTTGTTCCCTGGGAGCAGAGCCCGACCCCCCCCCGGCTCCCCCCTCCTGTCAGGGGGTTGCAGAGCCAGAAGGTCCCCCCTGAGCCTCCTTTTCTCCAGGCTGAGCCCCCCCAGCTCCCTCAGCTGCTCCTGCTGCTCCAGCCCCTTCCCAGCTCCGTTCCCTTCCCTGCACACGCTCCAGCCCCTCAATGTCTCTTCTTCTCAATGTTTTTCTTCTTAAGCCATTTTTTTTACAGCCTGGGTTTTTTAAAACCTGTTTTTATGTGAAAGGACACGTGTCAGGAAGATGATGTGTGGGATGTACAGGAAGAAGTGAGTCAGGGTAAATAAATACTTGCCTAGGTCCCTGTGTGTGGTTCAGAAGGTGACACTGAAATAAGGTTGTTTCTAGAGCTGGTGGCACTAAGAATATTGGGACTTCCACCAATTCTTCAGGAAGTCTGGCAAAGTGACCTTGAATATCCCAAACAGGGAGGGTTTGCTCCTGAAGCTCTGGTAGATGAAGATGACGCTGGTGTGTCTGCTCTAATTAGGTTTTTAAGTGCTTCAGGGTGAGGGCTGGCTTTTCACAGGGGCTGTGACAGCATCCAGCACAAGGCAGCTCTGGAGCAAGGCAGTGCATCTGGCTTTGTTATCTGAATAATGGTCAAAACAGAAATAGCATAATAATAAGACAAAAATGATATGCTGGAACAAGAAGTAACCCTGGTAATGTGATAACAGCCATGATTACAGCCCTGGTGTTGGCTGTAATTATCTGAGGGGGTTCAGCAGACCTGGGCAGAGGGAAACACACCCTGATCAGGTCCCATTCTCCACGTGAGAGGAGCCCTGGGGAGGAGGTGGTGGCTGTGGAGGCTCCCCCTTGGTGCAGTGTGGCTACAAAAGTCTCAGCAGGTTTGGTGTTTTTTGGTTATAGTGAAGGGAAATGGGCACTTTAAAGGCCAATTCATGCCATCCTGGATGGTGTGCCTGAACGTAAACTACATGAATGACTTGGTGCCCATATAAACTCTCCTGTTTAAATTGGCTGTAATAACACTTTCTTTATCATCTCCATGGAAATTCTCAGCACTTTGGGAAGCAACTTATTTTTCCTGAAGCTATGAAACACAAACACAAGAAACCCCTGATCTTAATTGTGTTCAGTAAATCCCACTAATGTTCATGTGCCAACAATAATAACAATTACAAATGAATCATGGAATCACAGAGTGGTTTGGGCTGGAAGGGACATTAAAGCTCATCCAGTCCCACCCCCTGCCATGGGCAGGGACACCTCCCACTAGCTCAGGCTGCTCCAAGCCCTGTCCAACCTGGTCTTGGACACTTCCAGAGATGGAGAATTCTTCCTTAGACAAGCACTGAGCAATCCCAGTCCCTGGTTTCTGTTGGATAATGTCTCCCAGGCTGTAGGATAGAGGCAGATAACATCCTCTGCTACCAGTGTGAGCCCTCAGCTGCACTTTGTATTTATTATAAATCAGAAGTCAGCTGTCACTGGGCCCCACTGTTGGTACAGCACCGAACCTGGCCCAGCGGGGGAGTTTGGAACCGAGAGTGGCTTTGTGACACACCTCCTGTGCCACCCACAGTGATGGCACCAAGACAGGCCACAGGGATGGGAGGTCTCCTGAGATATCACCCTTTCTGAAGAGGTTCTGAGCTGCTGAACTGTGCTTAGCTGCTGGAAACAGAGGAGTGCCAGGTTGGAATGTCCTCCTGAACAAGTCAGAGCAGCCACAGCTTTGCTCCTGTTGATGTAGGTTAGGGTGTTTAACTGAACAGGGATTCTCCTGTACAACTGGAGATCACCAAAGAGATCCAGAAGACTCTGCCTGGTGACCCACAGCACTCTGGAGCTGCCTTGGGACTCCTCACCCTCCCTGAAAGAGAAATCAGTGAGGTGGGTGCAGGAACTGTGTGAGGGTGGACACAGGGCATCCACTTCTTCAGACCCTCCAAATTCCTGCTTTAGCATTTGCACCTTTGTGGACAAAATGGGAGTGGCTGGAGGTGGAATAATCTGCCCAAAAGCCCAAAGGTGCTTCTCTGCCAAGTGCCACTGTACCTGGAGGGATGTGACTGGTGGAACATCATCAAAGATGTTACATTTGGATCATGACCTACAGATTTCTTTGAAAGAGTTACCTTTGGGGCCAAATTTTAAATTGTTTTTATCCACAGAGCAACAGAAACCCAGAATGGGTCAGGTTGGAAGGGACCACAGTGGGTCACTGGTCCCACTCCCTGCTCCAGCAGGGCCATCCCAGAGCACATGGCACAGGATTGTGTCCAGATGGGTCTGGAATATCCCTGGTGATGGGGACTCCACCCCCTCCCTGTGCAGCCTGTTCAGGGCTGGGTCACTGCACAGGGAAGAAGTTCTACCTTATGGGAAGGTCAGATATCTGTGCCATCATCCCTGAGGGAGGAGAGAAGAATTTTTCTCTCACTGTCACTACAAACTGCAGCTTTTCACACACCTGCAATTCCCTTTATGTGGTTGATTTCAAAGAGGCCCCTGGAATCCCAGACATAACCTGGCTGTCCTGAGGCAGGTTAGTGCCACTTCCTACAGAACAGGAGCTTCCAACCAGGGAGTGGAGCCCGATGGAGCTGGATGGTCCAGGCCAGCCCTGGAGACTCTGCCAGTGTGGGAAGGAAGTTTGGGCTCCTGAACCCAAATAACTGGATTAGTCCCCTAAACCTCTTTATTTCTGGTTATTGTGCTGCAAAACTTTTCACTGCCTTCACAGAATCCCAGAATCCCAAATGGGTCAGGCTGGGGGGGCCCACAGTGGGTCACTGGTCCCACTCCCTGCTCAGCAGGGCCATCCCAGAGCACATGGCACAGGGTTGTGGCCAGAGGGGTCTGGAATATCCCCAGGGAGGAGACTCCACATCCTCTCTGGTCTCTGTTCAGGGCTGGGTCACTGCCCAGCAGAGAAGTTCTTCCTCCTGTCCAGCTGGAGCTTCCTGGGCATCAGTTCCTGCCCGTTCCTGCTGTGCCATTGCTGGGCCCCCCGAGCAGAGCCTGGGCCATCCTCTGCCCCCTCCCTGCAGCCCCTGACACACCCTGGGCAGGGCCCCTCTCAGGCTCTGCTCTGGAGGCTGAACAGCCCCAGCTCCCTCAGCCTTTGCTGCTCCCAGAGCTGCTCCATCCCTTGGGCATCTGTGTAGGAGAGTCACCTTCCAGGAGCTCCCTGTCCCTGCTGTGCTGAGGAGCCCGAGCTGGGCCCAGCTCAGATGTGCCTCCCAGGGCTGGGCAGATTGGAACCTCCACGGGGTCAGTGCTGGGTCACTGAGCAGGGAGTGGGACAGAAATCAGTTGGGCTGTCACTCTTGATGCCAATAAGACATTGGTTGTCCACAGAGCAGGCAGGAGTTTAATTTGGGCCTGGGTCCCTCATTAAGTCACCCATCACCCATCACTCACCACCCAGGCCCTGCACTGAGGGTGCACAGCAGGGATCAGCCTCAGCCTGTTCCCCTCGCCTGCTTTTGCCTCAAGTGAACTCTTCTGACTTCAGCTCAAAGCATCAAAGCCCCTCAGCATTTCTTTGAAGACCATCAACAGTCAAATTGGCTGGAATTATGCTGGTTTATTCCTCCCTGGAATCAGGGTAAACCAAGAGCTTCTGATGGGGCTCTGTAAGATGGGCTGCTCTGGCAGCCTGGGAAATCAACTCATTTCTGATCCAGGGAATACTATGGATTGGCAATTTTTCCTCTAAGAGAAAATTGAGACTTAGATGAAAGCCACATATTTTTAATGCAAATTATATTTTCAACGAAAAAGTGGAAATTTTTTATGCTGAACTTATTCCTTTTTCAGTGGTTTTATTCCCCAAGTTCTGGCTTTGTGTTTTCCTTCAGAACACTGTTTTTTGTATGTGTATGTGTGTGTACACACATGTACAAGTGAATAATAGATGTTTGCTAAGTGGGATTGTTAATTACTGTCAACCTGCTTTGCAATCCTATAATTTTGACATAAATATATTTTCCCTTATTGCTGAATTGGTCTCACCCCAAATTAATATGGACCAAGAGTAACTGTGAGGCTAAATTGAAGGATGTCTCTGGAACTGGAGAATGTGTTAGTTATGTTAGGGGATAGATTCCCTGACAGGAGCTTAAACTAAGCACTTAAGAACCCTCTTCAGCATCTTATTGTCTCTGATGAGATCATGATTCAGGCTACTTGAGTAGGAGCTCAAGAATGCAAACCCTCAGGGAGTGGAACTTGCTCCAAGGACAGGAATCCAGGTTTAATGAGCTTGTCTCTGCCAACCTAAAGAAAATTGTCAAATAAGACCTCAAATGGGGATGAAGGCACCCAGACCAAGGAAAATCGGGAAGGGCCTTGATTTGAAGGCCTGTGAGGACACTGAGGGCACTTGGTGTGTTCAGCTGGACAAGAGGACACTGAGGGGAGACCTCACTGCAGTTCCACCTTCCTGGGCAGGGGCAGAGGAGGGGCAGGGACTGAGCTCTGCTCTGGGGGGACCAGGGACAGCAGCCAGGGAATGGCTGGAGCTGTGTCAGGGCAGGCTCAGGTTGGATCTCAGGCAAAGGTTCTTCCCCCAGAGGCTGGTTGGGCACTGCCCAGGCTCCCCAGGGCAGTGGGCACAGCCCCAAGGCTGCCAGAGCTCCAGGAGGGTTTGGCTGATCCTCTGGGGCACAGGGGGTGACTCTTGGGGATGGGCCTGTGCAGGGCTGAGGGTTGGACTGGAAGATCTTTGTGGGTCCCTTCCAACTGAGCATATTCTGGGATTCTGTGATACTCAGGTGATCAACCCCAGCCACAGACAACAGCCAGGGCCAAAACCAAATCCTGCTGTCAGAGAGAATCACAGATTGGTTTGGGCTGGAAGGGAAATTAAAGCCCATCTCATTCCACCCCTGCCACAGGTTGCTCCAACCCAGCCTTGGACACTTCCAGGGATGGGGCAGCCACAGCTTCTCTGGGCAACCTGTGCCAGGGCCTCCCCACCCTCACAGGGAACAATTTCTCCCCAATATCCCATCTAACCCTGCCCTCTGGCAGTGGGAAGCCATTCCCCCTTGTAATGTCCCTCCAGCCCTTCCAAATAGTCCCTCTCCATCTTTCCTGTGGGCTTCCTTCAGGTACTGAAAGGCAAAAATCCATGCAACTAGGAAATGTTTACATCTATATCTGCTACATCTGGAAGAATGCAGAATTCCAGTGCCATTTGTAGCAATCAGAGCAATCAGAGCAGTGCTGCAGTGCAGGACTCAACCCAGGGCTCAAAATACCTGTGAGAAAACATTTCCTGCTGCCTTATGCTTCCCCTTGTGCTGGGGAGGAATTCTTGGAGGGAAGATTCCAGTAATCATTAAGGCCAGTTTAAATGACAAAACCCAAATATCAGTTTGTCTGGCAGCTACTCTTGTGAAAACCTGCTTCTAGGTGATAATGGCTTTAAAAACTGAATTAATCAGCCTGAACTCTTCCCTGCTGGATGTGTCTGTCAAGGTAGATTTTTTTTCTTTTTCTTTTCTAATTTTCAGGAAAAAAAAAAATTCTCCTTTTCTAAGAAAGAAATAGCAAGGAAAAGATTTCCCTGGATTTTATTAACTTTACATAGTTGTTTTGAAGCAGGGTTTGAGGTCTGGAAGGGCACTCAGGGGGACAAGATGTCTCATTTTCTTCCACATTTAATCTTTCCAAACTGCAAAAATTCTGAACATCTATGAGTTGCTCAATAAAATTTTTTAAAGTTTTTCAGCAGATTCCCTGAGTTTTAACCTGTCCTAGGGATGCTCTGTGTCCCTCAAGCTCCTCCACGACCAGGCTGTTCTGGGGATGTGGACACAGAGAAGGATGTTGGCTCCAGGTTTGTGGCACCAGGTCTGAGAGCAGCTGCTCTGACCGTCCTGGGCTCCCCTGGACACAAAAATTGAAAGTGGTCACCAAAAAAATAGAGAGATAAGGAACCTAGGAGGGGTCAGACTTGAATTAAAAGGACAAAAGTAAGAGCAAAAGTGAGGAAGGGGGGGAAAGGAAGGGCTGATAAGTTGGATAATAATGGCACAAGAGACAGGGCAGGAAAAAGAGAGCTCAAGCAGAGACAAGAAAGAAAATGAAGATAAGAAGGTAAATAGGATCAAACTCACTGGGATGGTGGAACATTCCCATCCATTGGGAGGGACTGTGAGAAGGACATGGGAACTAAAAGGAAAAATCACCAGCGCTGGGCTGGCAAGAGAACAAGGGCTGGGGAAGGGCAGGAGGTCAGGGAGAGGAGCTGTGGGACACAACTGGGACACACCAGAAGGAAACCAGAGTTCAACATAAACAGGTAAAGGTTCAGATCTCCCCAGAACAACACAGAAATCCAGAACTGAACCTCAGAGTGTGAACCTTTCCCACAGCTGCCTGCTGCATGAGGAGCTGCCTGCTGGCACTGCCAGGTCCCTCCAGAGGACAGGGGGTACCGAGTACTCTAAGCCCAATTCCTGGGAGATCTGCTGGGAATCTGAGGTCCCATAACTGCTGATTGCCACAGCAGAACAAACAACAATCCTACAGGAACCAATGTGTATTTCCCCTTTAGTTTATTGTCTTCAAATTGCACCATGAATCCAAACCCTCAGTAAAGTTGCAATCAAGTTGCCAGGCCAAGATGCCAAAAGGTCTCTGCAAAACTAAGTTGCTCCTCTTCTGCATTTCCTCCCTGCCATTATTTTCTCTTGCAAACATCAAGTAAATTTTGAGAAGCATCCTCTGTCTTATCTAGTGAAGAGGGGAAATACACAGAACCATCCAAGCAGATCTGAAATTCCAGGAGCAGAGCTACAAAAAGGTTCAGCTGGAGGAAATGAGGATGAAATCTGAGCACAAGAAGTGCCATAAAAGGTACAAGTAGAATTTTGTGCATGAACTGGGATATCTGACAGTATAAAGGATTTGGTGTAGGGAATTTAGGTGATAAAAGAGACATGAGCACATTAACAATGAAAGTGCAACTTGGTGGTAGTAAATTGGTTGTACTGACAATTTTGGCTTTAATCTGAGCACAGCTACCTGGTTGTAATAAAAATGACACTTCTCCTCAAAATGGTGTGAAAGAAAGTAAAAAATATTATGAGAGAACTAATAAGGGCCCTGAGGAAATTTATATTTCTGCATTCAGTGCAGACCTGGGACAGGACACAGCAAAGTGAGAGATCTTAATGAAATTCTGAGCAAGTCCCCAAGCCCAGGATGGGACCAGAGCTGTGGGTCCAATCATGTAAAACCTAAATCAGGATAGTACATTTGAATTAGTCCAATGCAGAGTTATCTCAGTTCTGTCACCCTCACTTGGAAACATCACCTTGATATTCTTTCAATGCAGCTATTTTGGGGTGAAAAAAATGACCTGCTCAAGGCACTGTGCACCTGTGCCTGCTTTCACAGCATGGACCACGTGTGTGGAGTGGAGCTGATTTTAAAGGCTGAGAATCATAGAAATGTAGAATCATTTAGGTTTGGAAAGACTCTTAAAATGATCAAATCTGGTCTTAATCCAACACTGCCAAGGCCACCACTAAAACATGCCCCCAGTCACTACATCCACATGGCTTTTAAATCCCTCCAGGGGTGAGGACTCCAAACCTCCCTGGGCAGCCCCTGCCAAGGCCTGACCACCCTTTGCAGGAGGAAATTCCTCCTCATGTCCAACCTGACCCTCCCCTGGCACAGCTGGAGGCTGTTCCCTCTCCTCCTGTCCCTTGTTCCCTGGGAGCAGAGCCCGACCCCCCCGGCTCCCCCCTCCTGTCAGGGGGTTGCAGAGCCAGAAGGTCCCCCCTGAGCCTCCTTTTCTCCAGGCTGAGCCCCCCCAGCTCCCTCAGCTGCTCCTGCTGCTCCAGCCCCTTCCCAGCTCCGTTCCCTTCCCTGCACACGCTCCAGCCCCTCAATGTCTCTCTTGTCTGAGGGGCCCAAAACAAGACACATCCTGAAGATACGCCCAGACCACAAGGAGCTGCTGACAAGAAGCACATCTGGGCCACTTTATGGAAATTGCAGTTTCAGGTTTTGTTTTTAGCAATGAGTTATATCTGAGTTCCCAAACGAGCAGTGCCAGCCCACCCTTTCCCAGCCCTGTTAAAGCTTGCTGAGATCTCTTCTTTACATTTAGAACTTACAGGAACTGATTCCAAGCCTCACTTATTCCTTTCATTGGCCCTTCTCATGCCCAGCCATCCCAAAAGCAGGTGTTGCTGGTCTCCTGCAGCAGTGTCTCCCACTTTGGATATTGGGGGAGCAGGAAGAAGACCTCAAACAGGATTGCTTTGACTTCTGGGGGGCAGTGTTTTCTTGCACAAGAAAATTGATGTGAAGGATTCCCCCTCTTCAGAGGATGAAAAGGAAGCGTGGAAATAAACTGGGTCCTGTCCTTGTGTGAGACCAGTCATGGAAGTAAAATCCACCAGTAAAATCCTCAGAAGACAGGCCTCCTCTGTTCCCGTGCTACAGACTTCTCCAAGATGGTTTTGTCAGGAATTGCATTTGCCAAGAGCAAGATTTAAACTAGGTAATACTTCCTCTTTTGAGAAAACTTCCAAACAATTCTGAGTGTCCATGCTGGGAGCATCATGGAAGGACAGGAGGATAAAACCACCAACAAGATCACTCACTGCCTTTCACCAAACTCTTAGTGAGGATGGTTTTGCTTTCAGACCAGCCTGGCTCCTTTTGAATGATAATATTAGCAGAAAAAGTGTTGATTTAGACATCAAATGCAATTAAAGTCAAACTTTGACAACTCCTGAGTAACTACAAAGCACCCAGTGGAGTTTTCAGCTGTGCTCTGAAAATGCAGCCACATGCAGAGTCTCACCAAACGTCCTAAAAATTGGAGTGCTTTAAGCCAGCTGTACTTACTGCTTTTAAGACCAGGTATTTGATGTTCCTGAAGCTGAGATAAGGGAGAAGACTCTCCTACAGCACAGGGACATGCTGATTGCTTTCACAGTGCCTGAATCTCGGGGTGTGTTGCACCTCTCTGTCCAAAAATCAAAGCCACCTCTACAGAGAGTTTCATGCAGAGGGTACCAAAGACAAGGTGGACTTTGACAGCCACATCTCCCAGAGCCTCAGGTGAGTGAACTGGGCTCTGCTGCTGGACACAACTGGCTCAGACACGGGGGTAAATGCTGATGGGCGTGTGGGGGTGGGGAAAGGGCGTCTTTGTTCTTTCAGTGATTGATCCAGGGGGTGTGGGAGCAGCTGTTGGCTTGTGGCACTGCTGGAAGAAAGGGGTGAGAAACAAAGAGGACATGGGGGAATGGCATTAAACTGAAGGAGAGTAGATTAGATTGGATATTAGGCTGAAATTCTCCCCTGTGAGGGTGGGGAGGCCCTGGCACAGGTTGTCAGAGAAGCTGTGGCTGCCCCATCCCTGGAAGTGTCCAAGGCCAGGCTGGACGGGGCTTGGAGCAACCTGGGCTAGTGGAAGGTGTGGAGGGAGTGGAATAAGATTATCTTTAAGTTCCCTTCCAACCCAAACCATTCTGTGTTTTATGATTTTGTGATTCTGTGATTCTCAGACCTTTGTCTCCCAAAGGACCCTGCCCTGGGCACAGCTGCCCCCTCTGTACCACTGCCCAGCCACAAGGTCCTGCTTCCACTGTGTTTGCTCTCAAATCTCCCTGAATACAGAGCTGCTGTCAGGCCCTGCCTGTCCTGCTCCAGCCCAGAGCAGAGCATTGCAGCCCCTCCATGGCTCAGCTTGGATTTCCATCCCTACAGCTTTGGAGACATCACGTGGCTGCATGACATTGAGCTGGGAAACCTCTAGAGTGGAACATCTCTGTGATCCATCTCCTGGAAGTGTTAATGTCATCCTCAGCTCTCGTTTGTGCCAATTAGCCAAAGCCCTGTGGAGGAGGAGGAGATCCATAATTCCAGCTGGAGCTGCTGTGTCATGTGTGGTTCTGCTGCAGCTCCTCATTGCTCCTCCAGCCCCCCCCAGAGGGGTCCTGGCAGTCCCCGCCAGACAGAGCTGATTTAGACCCTTTGCTCTGCTGGAACTGGTGATAAATCAACTCCCTAATGAGCTGAAGCTGCTGTTGGGACACGACAACTCCATCACCACTCCAAGAGGCTTTATTAGCTGGAACAGCTGCTCCACCACTGGTAATTTTTGTGGGAGCCTTTTTGACTTGGCTGTTTAATATCTGACCTCACGTGATTTATAGGGACAGCAGGTTTGTTGATCTGATATTGTTGATAAGATATTGGGGTAACAGTAGCACCCAAGATGGATCATCTTTGCTCTCCTGGGACAAGTGATACTTCATAAAAGGGATTTTGCACTCAATATTTATTCTTGAAAGCAAATCCCAAAGTTACAACATCAGTGCTGCACAGTTCCTCTCCCCTCCAGTAAAACAGGGCAGCCCCAGTAATGTGGCTGTATCAATTTAGCTTAAACATCAGTAATTCCAGGGGTGTCTGGGGGATTTAAACACCCTGAATGCCAATGGCATCCCAGGATCCAAACAACAGGAATCTTTCCAAATGCTTCCCTTCTGCTTTGCCTCCAGCAACCACCAGCAATCCTTGATTTTCCTGTTTTCCAACCCAAATATTTCTTGCCTAATTTAATGTATTTCCTGGTTGCATTTGCCTGTATCATCCTATATGTTATGTAAATATGACATTTGGTGTTCAATAAGCCCAGCACACGTGTAGAGTCATCACTCAGCCACACTAATGAGAGAGTAACTCCAGTTTGGAAGCTGCTGCTGGGCTTTGAGCTCTGTAATGATACCAGTGATGTCCAACCTCACCCTGTGAGCCACAGGGACTAATCTGTGGTCATTAAAGAGCTGGATGCCCTCTCCAAACACTGGGATACTCCTGAAGAGGGATCAAAGCAATGGAAGACAGACAGCCTGAGTCCTACTGGTATTCCTTTGCCCTTCAAGGGCACTGATTGATTCTCCAGGAGTTCTGGAAGCTGTGTTTTTTCCATGAGCTTTTCAGAGAGCCACTGAAGCTCTTGAGATCTCTTGCAAAAATCTGTAAGATGCAGAAGGGTCTCAGATTTCTGTCAGCACTGAACCAGTGATTTATCTGCACTGAACCACTGCTGACAGAAGTGGTTTTCTACCACCCTCTTTGGGCAGGATAACATGGGATGTTTTCTCATGTGACTCCCTCCTGGTCTCCATCTCTCCGACACTGACACTGAGAATATCCTGGATTGTCTCCCTTGGGATCAGAAGGCAGCTTTGCAGACTTGTCTTGAGTGAAATTTCCACTGAATTTCCCCCTGTAGCACAGGAGTGAGCGTGGTGGCACCTGCAGGAGTCCTGCTGACAGAGAGCAGCCATTCCAACCTGCTTTCCCAGCTCCTGCCCACACCACAAGCTCATTCCCTGTCACAAAAACTAGAAGTTTCCCAAAGTCTGCTGGGCTCCTGGGTAGTGGTGCACAAACTGAGGTGAAGACACCTGGCAGTATCAGGGGTGGCCTTCTCTGTACCAGCACAACTAAGTCCACACGTGACTGGTGTCACCAGTGGCATCCAGTTGACCAGTTCCTGCCTCACTAAAGGCCATGGTGGAGTCACCATCGGTGGAAATATTCAAGAGGAGCTTGGGGATGGGGTGCAGGGTGATTGTGGTGCTGTTGGTTGATGGTTGGACTTGATCTCAAAGGTCTCTTCCAGTCATGGTGATTCTGTGAAGGCCGTGGAGGCAGAGATGGTTCAGCAGCTTTAACACCTGAAATGTTTGAGGCACCCTCAGAGCCCTGCACTTGTGAGGACAGTGCTCCAAGGCTCAGCTCTGCTCTGTGGCAGGACCTGCCTCTCTCCATCCTGGCCAAGGACCTTATCCAGCCACTCCAGAGAGCTCCTCAAGGAAAGAGAAATCAAGATTTGACAGGAGCCTCCGAAGTGTGACAAGAAACGAGACCCGCTGAGTCTTTGCCCCGGGAATGAGGCCAAATTTTTGCACCCAGCTTTTGGTGTGGATGCAAT
Organism: Manacus candei; assembly: GCF_025592945.1. Classification (NCBI taxonomy): domain Eukaryota; kingdom Metazoa; phylum Chordata; class Aves; order Passeriformes; family Pipridae; genus Manacus; species Manacus candei. The sequence continues at coordinate 11,238,750 of NW_026138095.1, read as the reverse complement.
GAACTCATGGCCTGCACTCCTGGGATGGTTATTGGGAGAGTGAGAAGAGAGGGGAGTGAACACTGGCCTTTTTTAACACTTTTTTCCAGCCCCTTCTGTTCCTGAGCTCCTGCAGTGTGTCATTATCTGGGATTGCAGGCTTTGCCCAGTTTCTGCTCCTGCCCAGTCAGCTCTCGTCTCCAGGACAATCTGAATTAGTTGGTTTTAGGATTTCACAGGGCTGGAATATTGAGACACTTTCAGCTGAAATCAAGAAGGAGGAGTCTGATCCTGATCCCACACATGTGGCTGGTGGGGGTTTATGGTGGAGGGAAAGGCCCCAATCTACACATCTTTGTGCCACAGGTCCAGCATTTTACCAGCAGAACATGTCTCTAGTGGGTGCAACTTTGAAGATCTTTCTTTGTCCTCTAAGGCTATTTTGTACCTTCTTTAAAAACATGAAATTTCCACCATTTTCACTGTAAATTCTGGCTTCGTGCCCACTGCTGTTTGTAATTCCTGCTCTAACAATGAAGTGAGGATTAAATCAGCCTTTCCAGACCACCACTGCCAGGACAACTGTTCATCCCTCTCTCAGATTATTTCCTGCACCTTGCTGTTCTCCAGGGCTGTTCCCCAGAGCTGGAGGAGGGGTGGAATCCTCAGTAACCAGTTCTGTGGACACATGAGGTGGCTGATCTCCAGCTCTGCTGACTAAATACAAGCAGGACTGTTTCTTTCCCCAAGGAACAGTCTTATCAAACAAATGCCACTTTCTCAATTAACATCTCACCACCTGCCCTTACCAAAGGGACAGGCTCCTTGTCCTGTTGGTAAGATGATAATAATGTTGATAATGATGATAAACACAATGACAATAACAACAGCAACAATAAAAACACTTGGGATCTTTCTTTGAGTATAATCTTAGGGCTCCTAAGTAAAAAAGGATGCTGGAGTTCTTGTTTTGGCAAACTGAATGATGAGCTTAAAGGTGAGGATAATAAAATAAAATAAAATAAAATAAAATAAATAAAATACCATCCACTGGTATTTTCCTCTGCTCCACAATATCTCTGTTGTTTGGGTTCACCCAGTACCAGCACATGAAAGTCAAGGTGGATCCCAGTCCCACTGAGCTCCACAGCTGTGTGTAAAAAGCTCTATTTCTCCATGGCTGGTTCCCTGCCTATAACAGGGGCAATCAAACCATCCAGAAGAAAGTTCCAGCCACCAAGGTGCAGGAGAATTTTGATACCAGGTTTGTATGTAAATTGTCAGCAGCATCCACTTCCTTCCTCCTCCTTTCCTCCTTCTACCTCAGTTGTGCAGCACCAAACTGTCCTCAAGGTTCACACACTTGAGAAAAAGGAAATAAATCTCATTTTTCCGAGTGTGAGCACAGATCAGGGGCTGCAGTCACGTCTTTAGCATGAATAGGCAGTAAATGAAGACTGAAGTAATTCATATCCATCATTTAAAAGCGCTACCAGACTAAAACTCAAGTTTGAAAGAGCAGATCAGAGCAAAAATCCAACTAAAGCTGGTTAGCAATGACCAGGTTCAAGTTTTTGGTTTTAATTAAAACCAATTTCCTTGACTAACATGACTTTTTAATGCACAGTAAGTTTGCATTTTATTTTTTTTTAAGGAGTAAAATAAAACTTTTCTAAATATTCTTCTGCCCAGAACTTCCCCTTCAGCCACCGTGTGCACAGCCCAGGGGGGGCTGTTTGCAGTGGGTTTAAAACGATCCCCCCGACTCACCCTTTGGGGGTTGAAGTTTCATTCCACATGTGAGCCCTGGCAGAGCTTCCTCTGCAGCCCCTTTCTGATCCCCCTGTGAGCAGGTTCAGAGGAAGCACCACTGCAGGGGGGGATTTCTGCTGCAGGGGGGGATTTCTGCTGCAGGGGGGGATTTCTGCACTCAGAAGTGTTTGTGGCTCCGGTCCCACCGCAGGGCTGGTGGAGCCTTTCAGGGCAGCACAGGAGGAAAAGCAAAGCCTTTGCACCCCCAGCCCCCGTGAGGAACCAACTCCCTCCCATTCCCCTGGCACATCCCCGGAGAACAACGCTTTTGTTTTCACTAATCTTTCATTTTCAGGGCTGATTAGATGCTTTAACTAAGTGAATCCTATTATTTAAAGCCTTCCTGGCTGCTTCTCAGGGTGCATTCTGACTCATGCACCTATTTGCAGGTGGAGATTAGAGAGAGAAGGTGATTTTTTGCCTTTCAAAAATAGCAGTGAGCAGGTTTTTGGACTGAGACTTATCTGTTGTGTGTGTGTGTGGCCAGTCCTTGGTGCCCACCTCAGTGAAAAGAAGGGATGCTAAAACCTCCTGACTGAGGCTTCCTGGTGGTGTTTGACTCCTGCTTTAGAAGGTGCAATGGAAATAGCATCAGAATCATGGAATGACAGCACGGTTTGGGTTGGAAGGGACCTTACAAAACATCCAGTCCCACCCCCTGCCATGGGCAGGGACACCTTCCACCAGCCCAGGTGGCTCCAAGCCCCGTCCAACCTGACCTTGGACACTTCCAGGGATCCAGGGGCTGCCACAGCTTCTCTGGGCAACCTGTGCCAGGGCCTCCCCACCCTCACAGGGAAGGATTTCTTCCTCATATCTAATTTAACCCTGCCCTTCTTCAACTTAAGACCTTTATGGATCCTAACTAGGATATTTTCAGGCCTTTAAATATTAGAAGATGTATATTAAACCACAAAGATAAAGCCAAAATACAGCAGTGCATTCCCACCCCCCCACCCCCCCCAAGCTGGAGCTCCAGGATTCCTCAGGACACCAGCACAGAGAGGCAGCTCTGAGCTGGGGCAGGGGGGATGAGGTGCCAGGGTAGGGACCCCTGGGACAGCAGGTCACACCTGCAGGAGCAGGGCCAGAGAGGGGAAGAAACTTCTGAAACTTCTTCCTTCAGTTCTTCAGAAACACGGGCTGGTTTCTGACTGACCAGAGCACGGCCAGGGCGAGGCTCAGCCAAGGTTAAACCAGGACTAGTGAGCCCCATTTTTAATGTAAATACCACTGATGGTGTGCACAGGCTGCATTTCTTTGAGCTCCCCGTGTACCACCCACAGGCTCCACCTCTGCCTCACCCTCCCAGCCCAGCCCACGCTCCTCTTTAACTCGCTGCTCCCTGGCCAAGGTAATTTGGAGATTTCTTATTCCCCCAAACAAGTTAATGATCTCCTGGAGTGTGATCCAGTGCCTCTCTGACACATCTTTCTGCAACCCAAAACGCCTGAGACACAGCTGCAAAAATAGCCACAGGAACCTGGAGTCAACATCCAAAAAGATCAATTAAAGCAGGAGCCAGATACAAAGAGAATGAGAAGGAACAGGAGCCAGTAATTTGCATTCCCCAATTAAGGAGATTTATCTGCATTTCTAGTTAATAAAAGACATTAATTGATTCACGTTTTTTATGGCTGCACACTGAGCTATTTCTGTCTGGAAGGAGACACTCTTAAATGGAATGAGTCAGAGCAGACCTGTTATGTCACCCTGGGACCCTGAAAGACTTGTTAATAGCTCTGAAGAAATCAAGTTGCTTCACACACTATTTTCTCTTCAGACATCAAAAGCAGAGGGAAAGTATAGTAGTTCTGAAGGCTGAAAATGCTTTTTTTTTACTCAGTCCTTTGCATTTGACAAATAGCAACAGGATAATCAAAGAGACACATCCAGAGACATCTCAGCAGGATTTATGGGCCCAGCTCAACATGATCTCCAGAGATGTGGCTCTAAACTGAGGGAAGTCCTGGCAGGTCAGAGCTCCTCCATTGCCTTCCTTCTAGATTAACTTTGCAATTCAAAAGAGAAGGAAAGTCTCTATTTTTCCCCTCAAAAATATTTAGAAAAACACAGACATAAACTCTTCCCTGTGAGGGTGGTGAGGCCCTGGCACAGGTTGCCCAGAGAAGCTGTGGCTGCCCCATCCCTGGGAGTGTCCAAGGCCAGGTTGGATGAAGCTTGGAGCAACCTGGGCTAGTGGAAGGTGTCCCTGCCCATGGCAGGGGGTGGGACAAGATGAGCTTTAAATTCCCTTCCAACCCAAACCATTCCATGATCCCATGATTCCATCATAAGACACTGATCCAAAGTGACCAGGTACATCTGAGGAACCCCAGCTGTACCTTCAGCCCTCTGACAGCATTTCCACACTCACTTTGGAAAGGCAATCAGACAGCTTGGAACTGAAAAACATATATTCTTTGTTTTTAACCATAAGAACAAAATGTGGACAAATTGAAAGCATTTGTCATTTCTGCTTCTGTTTCCCTGGTGACAAAAAAAAAATAAAATAAAATAGAGTAACCAGTATTTCCAACTAAGACAAACCCTGCAGCTCAAAGGCTTGGCCAGTTTGTCCTGATTTTTGCTTTGCTCCTACCCCGTGGCTCTAGGCAGCATGAGGGTGGAAATAGCCTGGGAAATGTGTTCTCTTCTGCAAAGCTGGAGCCTGTTTGCCAAAAACAGCTGGAGTCTATTTGCCTATCCCCGGGTAGTAAAATACTACCTGGCTGGAGCTGTTCATCATAAAATAAATGTCTGTATTGGCCTCATCCTATTTAGAAAGTGAGAGTTATGCTTTGTTTTCCTGTCAACCTTTGCCAGGAAGAAATCATCCCTCCCAGTGCTCATGATGGAGTTCTCTGTTGTTTTCTCCAGCCTTTATTTAGTGTTGATGCCTTGAACATTCACAGCTCCTGGGCATCAGAGGAGCCCATCAAAGGGCTCAGCTCTGTCTTACACACATGTGAAGTAGAAGCCTGGGTTTCTTCTGAACTTGCCTCCCTGGGTGGGGGTGTTTTAGCACCATTTGGGTCCTCCCTTCTCTGAGAGTGTCTCCTGTTCACATCTGCCTACACAGGAACCTCAGCCTTGTGTTCTGCCCTTGTCACCTTCCTGAGCCCCACTCTCTCGGTTGCTGCAGCTTTCTGGCTCCCAACACAAATTCTCCTCCTTGCACACAGCAACCAGTGATCCTGCTGTCATTTTTTTCTCTTTCAGTGAAGACCTACATTAGAACACTGAAGAATCCTCAAAAACAAGGAATTCCTGTGGCAGAGCAGGGATTAATACAGGCAAGATGAATGCAGGCTGTGCTGGCTGGAGCTCTGGTGCTTTGGGACACAAATCTCAGGATGTGACACCAATTACAGATCTGGGGTAGTGGTTCTGTGCTGTCATTGAAACTGGGATGCCCCGTGTTGTGCCTGCAGGGTGGGTGGGATTGAACTCAGGCTGGAGTTCACACTGGTTTTAGGGAGCAATGCTGCTCAAAGAGTCACATCACCCCTCCTCTGCCCTTTGCAGCTCCCCACTGTGCCTGTCCCCAAGCCAGCACAGAATCCCAGAATCACTGAGGTTGGAAAAGCCCTCCCAGCCCATGGATCCCCCCTGTGCCTGATCCCCACCTTGTCCCCCAGCCCAGAGCACTGAGTGCCACGGCCAGGCCTTCCTGGGACACCTCCAGGGCTGGGCACTCCAAACCTCCCTGGGCAGCCCCTGCCAAGGCCTGACCACCCTTTCCAGGAAGAAATTCCTCCTGATGTCCAACCTGATCCTCCCCTGGCACAGCTGGAGGCCGTTCCCTCTCCTCCTGTCCCTTGTTCCCTGGGAGCAGAGCCCGACCCCCCCCGGCTCCCCCCTCCTGTCAGGGGGTTGCAGAGCCAGAAGGTCCCCCCTGAGCCTCGTTTTCTCCAGGCTGAGCCCCCCCAGCTCCCTCAGCTGCTCCTGCTGCTCCAGCCCCTTCCCAGCTCCGTTCCCTTCCCTGCACACGCTCCAGCCCCTCAATGTCTCTCTTGTCTGAGGGCCCAGAGCTGCCCCAGCACTGGAGGTGCCCCAGCAGTGCCAGCACAGGGACAGTCCCTGCCCTGGGGCTGGGACACACCATGGCTGGCACAGCCCAGGGGCCATTGGCCTCTTGCCCAACTGACCATCTTGGCCACCACAGCATCCGTGAGGAGAACTGCTGAAGGGATTTGGGTTCCCAGGCTTTGGATTCGGGTGGAATTGTCTATTCTGGCTCATTGTGTGGGCACAGCAGTGCCTGTGCTGGCACCAGGGAAGAGGCACTGAGAGGAAGGGAGGGAACAGGGCAAATTGCCTCTCCCAGCTGTAGTTTTGGGAATGTCATTTTAAACTCTACCCAAACCCCTGGTTTTAGCTGCAAACCTTGTACACCAATTCTAATTGGTCATCCAGGATTTTATGAACCCAAACTGACCTGATTTAGGATGAGCTGAACCACTACAAAGATACTCATTCACCCTTGCCCTGGGGAGCCACATGACCAATTAGACTAAAAGCCCCATTTTTAGGCTGCTAGAGGTGAGATGAGAAGAATTCCATCTATATGACCAACGTGTGACACTCCAAAGGTGTTGTGAGCCTGGTAAGTCATGGGGTCACCTGAGAAACCGGAGTGGGCTGAAGGGCTGCCCTCCCCCTGTGCACTGGACTGAAATTCCCCCCTCTTTGGAGAGGTCTGGAGGGTTGAAATTTGAGGCATGGGATGTACCTTTGCAAGGAAACCAGTGGGAATACAGGAGAGGAATGTAATGGCCTGATCTGCTTTATTTCTGAGGCAAAGAATTCCTGCAAATCAGCGATGTGAACAGCCACAACTGTGAGGAAAGAATTCCTGCAGAACAGGGATGTGAACAGCCACAACTGTGAGGAAAGAATTCCTGCAGAACAGGGATGTGAACAGCCACAACTGTGAGGAAAGAATTCCTGCAGAACAGGGATGTGAACAGCCACAACTGTGGCAAAGGTTGAGCAGCTGGGAGCTGATGGACTCAGAGCACAGCAGCTCCTTCTTGAGGGATATTACTTGTGCTTTCAGAACAGAGTTATAAAGACACAAATAATCCACCTCCTCTGGGAAATTGTCCTTTATTTATTCTGCTCCCCATCAGGAACTCTGGGCTGCTGGAACAGGTTTATTACAGGAACACTGGCCCTGCTGGGCTCCAAACCTCAGTGATGCCAAGTGAGGAAAAGGGAACCATCTTCCCAGCCTTGTCCCAGCACTGGGACAGTTTTCCTTTGGGAAATGCCCAATCCTTCTGGTACAGAGCTCCTGTGCCTGTCCCAGGGTGCACAAACTGGGTGATTCTTGGGGAAACTCCTGCACTAAATCTCTCCATGACACAACTTCATGTCTTTGTGCCGGTGTTGTCCTTTACTTTACACATGATTTTCCCCTCTGGGTGCAGGATGATCCCATGGCTCCCAGTCTTCCTTTTCTGGGCTTAACAAGCTAAACTTCAGTCTCATCTTGCCTAGCAGGACAAATCCTCCCCAGAAAACCCTTTGCAGCACAGTTCTGTGCCTGCTCCAGTGTGAATTAACCTTTTATTGACTGGAGCGGGAAAAGAGAAACTTCTCAGTGGCTCCTGCCCCTCCTGTGGGTGATTCCTTGTCTAGGGAGTGCTGAAGAACAGCTCAAAGGCACCAGTTTTTGTGCCTCCTCTCTGTTCCCCAGTGGATGGTTCATATCCATCCTGAGGGCTGGAGGCTTCTGTCCCAGGGGATCTGATAAACACAGGGATGTGAATTTGTCAGAAGGTGGGGATCCTCCAGCTGGATGTGCCAGAGAGGTCCAGCTCTTGGAGTCAGTCCCTGTGATGGGTGGTGCAGAAATCAGCTGTGGTTAAGATGAAGCTCCTCTGGACTTTCCTGGAGTGTGATGTGGGATGTGCTCCTGCTCCCAAGGCAGCACCAAAGGAGACTGAGCAGCAAAGTCAGCTGGAGGTACCAGAGTGACTCTGTCTGGTCTGTGCTGCCTGTTTTGGAAAGAAGGAAGGAATATTTCGTGTGTGCTGGAACTCCCCTGTGCCTGGGAAAGCTGGGTGAGCAAACCCCATCAGGGTGGGCTTCTCTCCTGGGCAGCAACACAGCCTGGCAGGGGCTCCCATTCCCACTGCAACCGATGGACCAAAAGGGATCACAAATCCCAGCTCCACCAGCAGGATCCTGTTCCCTGCAAACCACAGAGAAGGGATGGACACTGCTGGATTTCTGCTGGCCAATCTGTCTGACCTGGCACTTGTGCAGACACAGGGCTGCTGCTGGGGATTGTCTCTCAAGTTCTGGCCTGTCCACGTGCTGCAGGATGAGAAAAGGGAACCCCGGGAGCTCAGGTTAACCCTCATTATGTTCTCTCTCTTCCTTTCAAATGCTGCTCAATATTTGCTGTACAATTCATGGAAAGAAAGGTCACTATTGCCAAGTCTCAGCTTCATCAATGCTGTTCCCAGATTCCAGAGGTCTGGAATGGAAGGCTTCCTGGGTGAGACTGTCCTAAATTCTGACCAACCCCTCAGCACAGGTACCTCGGCATCCTCCTGAAGGAGGGATTTTACTCCTTCCTGCATGAGCAACCAAGGGAGAGCCCAGACACCATCAAACCATGAGGATAATCCAGAGTTTGTTTTGTGCAAGGACAGACTGAGCAGGTCCCATTTCTGACTCTCCTCCACAGTGCCTGGGTCATTCTGAGAATGCCACAGATCTGAGCTCTCTGTGGCTGTGCCAACCCCTCATGTGCTGCCAGGCTCCAGGTCACTGCTGGCACGTGGAAAGTGTCAAAGGGCTCTCAAGGGATCTGGAGAAACAGGCCTTGAAGTTCAAGATGTGCCAGAAGGTTTTTTTGTAGCTGCAGGAATGGCAGGGAAATAGAGAAGTATTTCCACACGTCTGTCACCATCACATCTGCACTGTGGGAGAGGGGCAGGGCAGCACAGAGACCTCAGCACAGGCAGGAAAAGCCACTGGAACATGGGCCCCTGTCATTTTGCTCAACATTTCCTACCACTCTGCCCCACAAGCCAGGGGGGATATTCCAGCAGCAGGGAGATTTGGAATCCCATGGCAGAGTCTGTGTCAGGATGTCCCACGAGACACAAAAGGGGGCTGGAAACTACCAAAGTGCTGCCAGGACCTGCCTCACTCCCTGCTTTGCTTTCAGAGGGCAGGGATCAGAGAATTGCAGAATCATGGGATCATGGAATGATCCCATTGAGAGGGACATTAAAGCCCATGCAGTCCCACCCCCTGCCATGGGCAGGGACACCTTCCACCAGCCCAGGTTGCTCCAAACCCCATCCAGCCTGGCCTTGGACACTTGCAGGGATGGGGCAGCCACAGCTTCTCTGGGCAACCTGTGCCAGGGCCTCCCCACCCTCCCAGGGAAGGATTTCTTCCCAATATCCCATCCAAACCTGGCTTCCTTCAGCTTAAAGCCATTCCCCTTGTCCTGGCACTCCAGGCCCTCGTCCAAAGGGGCAGGGATGGGGAGGGAGCACCTGGCCCACTGTGAGTGCCATTCCCAAGTGAGATATCCCATGTGCACTGGGAAGGGACCAGAGCCTACACAGGGATTAAACCCCTCAGGGACAGATAAGCAGCGTGGGTGATGGCAGAGGAAGTGCTGGGGTTTGTGGGTTCAGATGTAGGGGGGGTCACACATTTACCTTCTCCTGCTCGTCTTCCTTCTGCACTGCTCAGACTGTGCCTGGTGCCAGCCCACACCTGACCACAGCTGCAGCTGGTGAAGCCACTCTGGGGGATTTGGAGCCTGCTGGAGGCAAAACATCTCCCTGCAGGTCACTGGGGCTGCCAAGGACCACCCAGAGCTCGGCCTGGGGCTCGTTGTGCTCAGTCTCCACAGAGCAGCTGGGAACACTCAGGAGGCCAAAGCTCTGGGGAACAGGACACAGCTGGACACCCCCGGGCTGGGTGAGCCTTGGCCCCTCATCCAGGACCCTGAGCTTCAGGCAGGTCAGGAAACCCCGAGAAGGAAAGGGAGAGGGGTCACCAAGCTCAGCTTCCAAGCTGTGCCCTCTCTCTGGACCCACAGAGAAGGGATGAAGGTCATCCCACCTCCTGCCACAGGGAACTCCTCAGAGTTCCCCAACTCTTCCCATGCAGCCTTTGATCATTTTTTTGCTCCCCTCAGTCAGAATGTCCTATTTTTCCCTCAGGCCCATAGTGGAACAGATAGAGGATATTTCTGGTGCCCTTGGGGTGCACAGCATTAACTGTCCCCAGGATGAACCCCTGCCCTGGAAGGTGGGACAGCACAAACTCAGAGAGGTTCCTCCAGTGCCAGCAGTCTGAAGCACTTCATCCCCAGCCTGAACATTCCCATTGCTGCCCTCACTCCTCTTTTAACACCACAGTAACTTTGCCTGTTTCACTCACCACAAAAGCCTGAAGACCTGTGTTCTGTGTTCTCTGGGCCTCCCCAGCCCCTCGGGACACTGAGACCCCCAGGGAATGCTCATTCCTGAGGCAGAAAGCCTTGCTTGTTCTCCCTTCTCAATTCAGCATTTTTAAATCCCTGCCTTCCACTGACACACCCATCAAACTGCCTCTCTGTCCCAAATCTACTTTACAAACTCTTATCTACAGCTCCCTCCAAGCACAGACACTTTGCCAGGCACTTTTAGAGTCTTAATTCCTATTATACCTCCAAATTCAAACCTCAGGTTGTTCTCAGCACCTATATTTGAACTGACTCTATTTCTGGTTTCCTGGTTTCAGATGAATATGAGGACATACCTTTTATAGACTGCACACTCTTGGTATCTGAGCATATCTGAAATTAATAAGTTACACATACTTTTGAATAAAATGTGTTACATTTTAAACAATAGAGGCAGTGAGATGCCAGGAAAAAAAAGAGATAAGAGTAGAGTACCTTAATAAAACTGTGTTTCCAAAGAGCAGTCAGGGAGTTGTGAGTGCAGATATGGGCACACACAAAGCACAGACCTGCTCTGAAATATGGCTCTGAAGGATGAGGGGTTTTATTCAGCAGATCTACATCTCTCTGGCTCCTCCAGCATTCCTCTTGTAGCTGGAAGGTCCCCAAGCTCAGTCTGTGTCTGATCACAGCATTGGAATAAACCCCCACGAGTCAGGGATCACCCTGAGCAGGGAATTCCTTTTTGGTCACAAAAAGTCCATTTCTTCAAGGTACATCAGCTACATTAGGAAGAAAGGAAGGGAAGGGAAGGGAAGGTTTGGGAAGGGAAGGTTTGGGAAGGGAAGGGAAGGTTTGGGAAGGGAAGGTTTGGGAAGGTTTGGGAAGGGAAGGTTTGGGAAGGTTTGGGAAGGTTAGAGAAGGTGGGAAGGGAAGGTTTGGGAAGGGAAGGTTTGGGAAGGGAAGGTTAGGGAAGGTTAGGGAAGGGAAGGTTAGGGAAGGTTAGGGAAGGTTAGGGAAGGGAAGGGAAGGGAAGGGAAGGGAAGGGAAGGGAAGGGAAGGGAAGGGAAGGGAAGGGAAGGGAAGGGAAGGGAAGGGAAGGGAAGGGAAGGGAAGGGAAGGGAAGGGAAGGGAAGGGAAGGGAAGGGAAGGGAAGGGAAGGGAAGGGAAGGGAAGGGAAGGGAAGGGAAGGGAAGGGAAGGGAAGGGAAGGGAAGGGAAGGGATGCTCTGCACTGCTCACAGAAGTTCATTCTCTGCAGCAGATCCAAGGCAGTGCCATTGAAATCAATTAAAATCTCTCAGTTATTGGCACAAAGTGGGCTGGGAACCAGCTCTTTGGAGGAGGAACTGGGCTGTCATCCAGAACCTGTGTGTCAGCCCTAGGAATTCCTGGCAGCCTCCCAGGTTCTCTGTTCATTCACTTGATGTTTGGACTATCCAAGAGTCAGAAAAACTGCCATGGAGAGATCTGTCCCTGGCCAAAGGCTCCCTGCTCCACAGATCCTCTGGCTGTGGCATCACCTCAGCATTTGTCTCAGGCCAAAATGCAGCCACTGGCTGGGAAGCAGAGGCAGTGAAGAAGAGCTGCTTCTTTCTTTTCAACTGACAGACAGGTTCAATCCAACCCTCAGCCTCCAAAACTGCCCCAGATCTGGGGTTTGGCAGCTTTATTTACTCCATGAGAGCACCAGAGTAGCCTCATGGCACTGCATGGGAATGGTGCTGTCCCCAGGAAAGGCTTTGGAGACACCACAGAGCCGCAGAATGTCCTGAGCTGGAAGGGTCCCCCAGGGATCATGGAATCCAACCCTCAGCCCTGCCCAGCCCCAGCCCCAGGAGTCACCCCCTGTGCCTGACAGTAATGACCAGGACTGTCTTTCCATAAAGAAAGATGCTGGGATGAGGGATTGGGGATGGATTTTTCCAGGAGTGTGGTGGCCTTTGCGTGAGGGATCTCAGGACCCTGGACAGTTTTAAGCCCCCACCTGAAGAGTGTGGATGATGGAATGGGTTTATCCAGTTCTGAGGAGGAATGAAGGTGCTCTCAGGAAGGAAACATCTGTCCCAGCAACAGTCAGGAGCTGAGCAGTGGGAAGGCTGAGCCCTGTCCGAGGGTGGTCTCTGACACAGCTGCTGGGGGTCTCAGTGCAACCCTCACTCTCCCATCCAATGCCTGGGAGCAGCACCAGGAGTGGATTATTCCCAGCAAATTATAACTTTTTAGTTGTCAAAAAGTTGTAATTTTTATTATTTTGTAGTAGTATTGTTATTATGTTATATTATTTCATAATTTTATTGTTTTATTATTTCAATATTACTCTGCAGGAGCAGAGTGCAGGGATTATTTTGGGAAGTCCAAGGACAGTCCAAGGAGAATATGCTCCACTCATCCTTCAAACCAAAGAAGCTCCTAAGACCAAATCATTCCCCTCTCAATGAGTCCCAGATCTGGAAAGCAAATCTGGAAAGCAAACTTGGGTCCTGTGTCTCCAAAGACATCTCTCTGATGATGCCCCAAGTTTCTCCCAAGGAACTTTAGGGCTGTATATAAACTGTATATAACACACTGGCTTTGCTATAGAATTTTGGGTGTGCCCAACCTCTTCATCTGACCATGGGACTCAGTTGTTCTGCTGAGACCACAGATGTTTCAGAACTACAGATCCCTCTGTAAACCCCTCTGTCTGCACACAGGAGCCTCAATTATTTTCAGAATGTTTGAATTTCCTATTTACAACTGGCAAACAGGAATAAGGCTGAATGCTAAAGACACAGCTCTAAGGTGGTCCTTCATTTAGGTGTAAACCCATGTTTGGGGAGATAACCAGCCTGAGACACTCAGTGACACCATTGCAGGAAATCATAAGGCTTTTTTATACAACATTTTTTGATAATAAATATAGAAATAAATATAGAAAAACACATTCTTCAAAGAGCAGCTCGTGGTGTGCAGCTGAAGCTCCAGTTTCATAGACAGCTGGGCTGTACCTGCCAGCTTTTCACCAGCCTTCAGCTCAGTTCTCAAAGATATCTGCCAAAACATCACAGAGAGTTGACAGACTCTCTGTGAAAGGGCATCCAATAATAGGCAGGGCTTCTTTCTTCTCCTCTCAGCTATTGTCATTTATTTTGTTATCCTGTTAACACACAGCAGAGAGAAGAGGAATCCATTCCAGAGCACCAGATTATTGAAAACCATCCCTGGGCATTCAGCAGGGTGCTGGATGCCATGGAGTTTGTGGGAAAAGGATGGGCAACATCACTGCCCACAGATGGAGAATTAGTTGAGTGATAACTTCTGGGATTTACCGTGACCTGGAAACATCAGCTCCTCAGCAGTGGCAGTGGGGAAGGTGGTCCCAAACTCTGTAACAGGGACTGGTGCTGAAGGCAAAAGCCAGGGATGTCCAGTGACTTATCAGCCAAAACACAGGGCTGATCCCAGCCTGGGTGTGCACACACAGACAGGTCCAGGGTGGTCTTTCCAGGCTGACACAAGATTCTGGGTTTAAGTGTCCCTCAGTGAAAAAGAACAGGCAGCCCAGCCTGGCTGGCACCTTCTCAGTCCTCACCCTGTCCTCCAGGAGGCACATTTGATCAGGGAAAGTTAAAAATGCTACTGATGGGCTGAGGAGGTGAACAGTGGGATCCCCTCCCCTGCCTGGGGAGGTTGCTCACAGGGGGAAGTGTTTTCCTTGCTGCAGGAAGGAGTTTCCATTCCGTAGCTGGTTCTGGAGCAACTGTGGACTCCTTGCCACAGGAAACTGGATCTCACTGGGTCTGTTCAGCTGGAGAAGAGGACACTGAGGGCAGAGGTCATGGCACTTACAACTGCCTGGGCAGGGGCAGAGGAGGGGCAGGGACTGAGCTCTGCTCTGGGGGGACCAGGGACAGCAGCCAGGGAATGGCTGGAGCTGTGTCAGGGCAGGCTCAGGTTGGATCTCAGGCAAAGGTTCTTCCCCCAGAGGCTGGTTGGGCACTGCCCAGGCTCCCCAGGGCAGTGGGCACAGCCCCAAGGCTGCCAGAGCTCCAGGAGGGTTTGGCTGATCCTCTGGGGCACAGGGGGTGACTCTTGGGGATGGGCCTGTGCAGGGCCAGGGGTTAGACTCGATGATCCCTGTGGGTCCCTTCCAACTCAGCAGATTCTGTGCTAATGTGTGATATTCTGTGATATTCCATCCCACAGCTGGCTCTGGAGCAACCCTGGGCTCCTTCCCCAGGAAGCTGGATGTCCCTGGGTGTGCCAGCTGAGCTCTCCTGGCTCAGCAGTGCCCCGTGTGCCCCTGCCCTGCTTGCTGCTGTTCCCTGCCCAAGCCTGAGGAAGGCTCTCAGCTGAGCCACCAGTCCTCCCTGTGCTCATTGCTAACAGTCTGGGAAGGCTTGGAAAGCCACCTCCCGTGTTCTCTCCGTGGCCATGAGCGGTGTGAAGACAGAAGGGGCCCTTCCCCTTTGATGTTTCACTTGCAGGAGGTTATGCTGGGGTTTGATGTGGTTCTGCTCGTGTTCCCCCACCCCTCACCCAAAGCATCAGCTGCACCATTGGTATGGTTTCCACAGCCTCCCCCTCTCCTCCCACCAGGCTCTTCAGAGGGCTATAAAAGCCAGAGCTGTCCAGACTCTGCTGAGAAATGGCCGGTCGTGTCTGAAGCCGATTAAATAATTCAGGGTGGCTGAGATGCCCTATTGCGTAATGGAATCTTTCTGCAGAGCTCTGGAGCCTTTCCCACGTCCCAGGGGGCCCATTTTCAAGTCAATACAATTAAGTGTCAGAATATGCAATGGTTGAAATTAATCTGGAATAAGAATGCAAGTGATCTTTAGCACACACACTGCAAGACACCATCAAAATCATTAGATACCAGCCAGGAGGAACAGCAAATGATTCATTGGCATGCAGCGGGCTGGGCTCAACACCTCTCCATTGACAGGATGTCTAACAAGTGTTTAATGAGAAAAAGGACTCAACATACCTAACCTAGCCCTTAATTTTTGCATATCTATTCATGGCAAGCTACAGATGCAGGTATGAAAAAAATGACCCTTTAAAGTTCTCTCTTTCCCTGTATTAATGAGTCTCCTGCAAGCTTGGATTACTAATGATGGGGGCAGGCAGCAAATTCCAGCTTGGAGCTGATTCATTGTGTGTTTTGGAGCCATGTTGGGCTGAGCTGGTTGTGACAGATGTAATATAAGACCCCAAAATAACAAATTAAGGGTATGAACCAGCACTTTGGGAAAGAAACTGGAACACAAGGCTGCAAGCCAAGCAGTGGAACCAGCCCTGACAGCAGGGAACCAGGACAGGAGGGAGGAATCGGAATTTTCAAACTGCTAATGATGATTAAATTAATAAATCTCTTTCCTCCCATTCATCTCTGAATCATATTTACATGGACCAGCAAAACTGCTGGTTCCTGAGGTGATGCTCGGAAAAGGGGCTTATTCTGGGGGCTCCAAAAGGAGCAGTGGGTTGTGTAACAGGGGATGGTGGGTGTCCAAGGGGAGGAAATGGTGTCAGCCACAATACCTGCCCCTGTTCCACCACGGTTCAGTCCACGTGTACAGTCTGCAGCTCTGAATATTAGAGATCCACCGGGGTGTCTGCACGAAGGGCAGTTTGCATACAGACATGTCATTTATAAAACCCAGAGCCTGTCACAGACCCAGCAAATCCAGGGGAGGGGGTGCCAATGAGAGAACACAATGGGTGGGGAGAGCAGAAATGACCTGCTCCTGTGCTGACACAGGATGTCCCACAGCCCTGTCTCACTGACAGGCTCTTCAGAGACTCACACAAACACCAGATCACTCGGGCAAACACAGCCCCAGCCACGAGTCACTCTGTGCTCCTCTCCCATCACCCTTCAGTGGGAGCAGCTGAGCTGTGGTGCTGGGAAAACTCTGCAGCTCCCAGGGAAGAAAGAGCTGAGAAGGTGGAGCTGTCACCCACAGCTGGAGACACTGGAGCACCTCAGGAGGACCTTGGTTGCTAAGTATGATCTAGAGCTGCCTTTGCCCTCTCTCATGTCTGTCCCTGTAGATTTTCTTACACACAAACATTACACTGATAAAGCTGTTGCTTTACTCTTGGCTTTGCAACAGCCCTGAGGGACCCTGGTGACACCAGAACCCCATTCCCCAGTACTGGCCCATGGGATCTGGCTCTCCAGGAGGTGAAGGTTGGCCAAGGTACCAGGTCAGTGCTGGGGTGGTGGAGCAGAATTTGCCCTCAGATTGTGGTCAAACAACTCAAACAACACCCTATTTTGCAAGCTGTGGAGAGGGCCAGGTGATGCTAAAACCAGTCTGGCACATCAACCCCAAATTAACATCCTCATAGTGAGGCAAATATCTGGCAGATAAATTGCTAAGCTGACGTGGAGACATATGACTGGCAGTCCATCACTTTATACTATAGAAGTCCAGTCCACTTTCTTAGGATCAGGTTCTTCTGACACACCCTTTGGGGTCTGTGGTGTGTGGAGGTTCCTCTCTTGAGAGGGGAGGCCCTTTCAAGGATAATCCTTGAGGTTAAGAGCTCTGCCCACAGCATTGGTCTGGTGAGTTACATCAATCTTTGTTTAATAACTATTGCTTATTTTTATAGCTTTAATATAATTATTTCACAGAATTGCTTTGATATAGTGCACTACCCTATCCTATACTATACTAGTAGTTTTAGCTTCTATACTGTGTAATAAATAATTCTGAATAAGATCTTTTGTCTCATCGTTTGCCAAAATAATTAATTTTATATAAATATACCCAGTTTGCCACTTTTAACCCTTCAGGACAAAGTTGTACTTAAACTGTTGACAAAGCCCAAGGCTGAGATTGGATCCAGTCACCCCCAGGCTCCTCTCTGAGCAGGGGGTCCTTTCTGTACCTTGTGAGCCAAGGGGAGGGTTTCTCTGATTAACTTGGTCTAAAGCCCCACTCCCACCCTAACAGAGGGCCCCCTCAGCCTCTCAGAGCCCGCTGAACACATGGAGGGAGACTCAGCTGCTGCCCTACCCCTCAGCTCCCCCTCCCCTCCTGACACTGCCTCGTGCCCTCTCCCAAATGCTGCAGCTTCTGAACCTCAAACCCACCAGGTCACCACCTCCCCTGCTCTGGCACCAGGAATTACAGGCTCTGTGTGTCCTCTTGCACAGGGGCTGGCAGAGGAGGGTGAGCATTTTCCAAGGCAGGATCAGATCAGGAACAATTTCCTCCTTTAAATATGCACAAACCCAGGGAGTTGGATATTCATCAGGTGCCAAAGTATCTGAGGAGTGATATCTGTGGGGTGTAAGGCCCTGCTAAAGGACATACACCATGTTCCACACACCAGGCACAGCTGAACCTCCCAGGCAGGGCTGTGCCACCCCCAGTGCCCCGAGCCCTGTGCCCATGGGAAGTGCAACCAATCTGCAGGAGGGAGAGAATGGAGGCCCAGCAGGCAAATCTCACATTCAGCTGTAAATCTGCCACATCTGCACAGATAAAATGTGCTGTGGGGAGCTCCTGGGGCTCAGTCACCAGGGCTCCCCTGCCCAGCACTGTTCTCACCCTGCCCACACTGCAGAGCTGAGCACTGGCCCGGGCTCCAGCCTTGGAGTTCTGGCTCAGTTCTTAATTTTTCCTGCCTATGGCACTGCAGGAGAACATCCTCAGAGCACGTTTCAGTGGGATACTCAAAGAAGAGCCTCCTGCAACGCCCTGACTCAGAGCACATCTCAAAATGATTCCAGGAACAGCCCAGATCCAAAAGTCAGAGGTCACATTTCTGGAAGTGTTACTGGGCAGGCTGAGGGCAGTAAGGGGACTGAGGACACTGGGGACACTGAGGGCACTTGACTCTCCTTGTTTTCAACATCTGCTTTTCAAGTTCCAACCTCCTCAAGGACCTGGCACAAACTTACAAGGAATTAGCAGGTTGTAGGGAAAGTTCCCTACGAGATGATCCCGCAGCAGGAGGGTCTGACCCCCCAAACCTCTCCTGCCTCACTGTTTCCTAGCCCCTTGCACTGGGTTCAGATGGGAAATTATGCTTTTCCCACCAAATAACCTCACTATTTTTAACACTGTTGCAGAGTTACCAGGAAAACAAAGAAGCTGTTCAGTGATGAACCAACATTATCATCTGCTCCACAGAATTTCTGCTGCTGTCCCAGACTGGTGGAACACAAGGAGCCCAATCCCACTTGGAAACTATTTTCAAGGTCTGAGACTGATAGTGAAAAAAAACAAAAACAAAAACAAAATAAAAATCACATTTTTACCTGAAAACTCAGCAATCATGGTGTGAAATAATCTGTCTGGAGTGAATTTACTGCTCCTCAAGCTTTGTTCCTTCCCTGTGGTTGGGGGTACCTGTGGGTGCCTGCTCCCTGTTGTAGCAGCTGTGTAACCTCCTCCAGCCTGGGGAACTGGGCAGAGCCCTGAGGAGTCCTGGCACCTCTGTGAGCACAGTCCAGCTCAGGCCAGTCCCAGGTTGGGACACCTGAGAGTATCAAGGTGCTCAGAACAGGTTGAAGAAGCTGGTTTTAAATAAGAGGGATGTGATAACTCCTGTCTGCTGTGCTCCTGTTTGTGCCACTGGAGCGCTGAACTCTCAGCAACTCCCACAGCACTTGGAGCAGCTGGAGCTGCTCCTACACAAATAAGGCAGGTGGGATCCATCCTCTGAGGGCTAAAAGACCTCCACAGCTCCCTCTTGCTTGAGGGGGGAAGAGATGTCTTGTGCTATCCAGTGAATGCTCCTTTAGAGGTGCTTTTGTCTCCCAGGTGTGGTAGAACCACATGGAACTGAAGGTTCTGCCTCAGAATAAAACATCCAACCTCTACCTGATGTGATATGAGATTAACCCTGCCATGTGCCTCACCATGGGCACCTTTATGGCCTGAAGAGTTTGGATTCATCCCTAGATCACCACGACACACTGACAGCAAAGTCTTTCCCCACGGTGTGAAGAACACCCCCTGTAATGACTTTACAGCCTTTAAATGCCAGGCAGTGATGCATTGCCCACTGACATGTCAGAGAGGAACCATAAATCACAATCTTGCAGGAGCCTGTGGATGTCAGACATGTGGATGTGCTGATTTGGTCTCCATGGTAGTTTGGCATGTCTCACATCTTTGTCTTCTGCCCAAAATAGATTAGCTCTTAAATATTACTCAGCACTTGGAGTTCTGCCACAGCACAGAAGACAGTTGAGAAAACACCAAAAATGTGTCTCCCAGTGCAAAGAAATATTGAGATAAACTTCACTGGCTTTGTTCAGTCTAAAAGTAGAACCCTTTGGTGTAACAACAAGGCAGGGTGGGGTTATTTGGCTCATGGCAGCTGAAGTGGAGATTTTAACACATGTACTGGAACTGAAATAAGACAAAACCTGAGCATGAAGCTGCTCAGCTAAAGCTCAGGACTAACCCTTGCTGTAGCACTCATCTCTCCTGTCCAGGTACTGGGCTGTCAGTTCAAACTGAACACAGGAAATTTTTCAATATTTCCAGAAATAATCAAATTATATCAGGCACAATCATAACAACAGAGCCCCTCGGTTACTTGCTCCCCCAAAAGTCCTGCTTTCACAGCACAAACACACAAATCATGTCACAGACAAAGACAAACCTACACATTTGCACAAGCAAACCAGGCAGTTTGCCTGCAGTACGTGTGGAGATGTTCAGCACTTGCACCACTCATGAGTGGGAGTGTGAATCTGCCATTAAAAAAAATTAGAAATTAACATTATAATACTGTTTAAATAAAATGTGGTTTTATAGGTAGCTGAAAAGTAAATTCTAAGGCCATTCCTTTCTGGTTTGTCCATAAACAGCCAAGGTAGAATTTGATTTCTTCAGAAAACAAACTTTGGAAAGCCTCCCCCCTTAACCCCCCTGTCTGGGGGCTGTTGTGGTGGATGGACAGTCTGGACTCCCCCTGCCCACTCTTCCACCTTCCCAGGGATGGGAAATGTGCTCTGTGGGGCTTCCAGGTGTGAAAACCACGAGCCCATCTACAGGAGAGCAGAGCCCCCGAGAGCTTTCAGTCCAGAGGGAAAGCAGGTTTTGTTCTGATGTGGGGAGGAACCAGGGAAACCACATAGCCCAGAAAACTGCTGGGAGATAATCCCGATGTCTGGGACAAAGAGGCAGGAATGTGGCCCTGCTGGGGGTTATCCTTGTGCTTGGGAAAGGTTATCAGGATCTCCACCCTGTGGCCCATCTCTCCTGGGGTTCTCTTGCTGTCTCACCCTAAATACCCTCCTGATGTGACATGACATGACTATAAAACTCCTCTTGGATGGGCTGGAGAAAGGGAGACCTTGTGTAAATGTCCTTCCTCGAACCATTGCAGTTCCCAGCCCAGCTGGGGTTTGGAGGTGGTTCCTCTGCTCCCCTTCCCCCGGAGCAGAGCCAGGCTGGAATTGCAGGGTATTGGATTACAAGTCCCACGGGTGCTGCCTCAGCCTCAGTAAACTTTATTTAAGCACACACAGACATACACAGACAATATACATAGATTTGTTTCTTCTCTGACAGTGCTACAGGACCAACACTACTGCGGATGACACTCGTGGAGAGCTGGAAAAAGTGCAGGAAATGTAAAAACCAAGGTCTTTTAATAATTTGTGAGTCATGTCATCCACAGGAACAACACAGGAGCGTTCAACCAGGTGAGCACGAGGACACATCTCCACATACAGTACATTGGTCTATAGAGGAATCTCCACATACATTGTGTCTACAGGGAGGTACAACAGTCTCGAGGTCAGGAGGACACAAAACCAGACAGGGACTGGCACATGCACCCCCAGTGGCACAGCCCAGTGGCACTGCCAGGGTGGCTGGGGCAGGGGAGGGGGGACAGAAAGATGCTCCAAACACAGTCTCACTGTACACTCCAAAAACTCACCAAAATAGGCAACAAGGTCATCAAATGAACATTCATTGGGGGTTCTGGTGCCCAGCTGGGCCAGAGCTCACAGCTTTGGTGTCACCAGGACTCCTGGGATAGGTGGTTACTTGTCTTATAGAGCTCCAGCTGGCTCTCAACATGTATTTTATATACAGTACATATACACAGAACATACACAGAGCAGTATATGTATACTTTTGTGTTTTCCTGTTTGTACATTATATCACAGGTTATAGGAACACATAAAATATATGTTTCAGGAGCTAAAAAGGAAAGAATTTTATAAAATATTCATCATACACCCCTCACCCCCCCAGAAAAAAAAATAAAATAAAAGCCCAGAAGTCAAACAAAAGAACTCCAGAGAGACACTCTGGAAGTGGTCACTGCCTGCCCTGGGCCAGCTGTACATCCCTCCCCTTCCTCTGGGAGGACAGGAATGAGGGGGGTTTGCAACCATGCACCCAGGAAAACACAAAGCTGTATAAACAGTCCAACTGCACAGGCAGAGTCCAGAATCTGGAATCTGGAATCTGGAATCTGGAATTTGTCTGACTCTGCACTCCCCCACCACCTCCCCTGCAAGGATTTCAAAGGTTCTGCCCGAGCACAGTATTTTACCTGCAGCAATATTTCCTGGACTAAACCCACTACCTGCAGTCCAACACTGTTCTCTCAGGGCACTTAGAACCCACTGCTGAGTTAGAGCTTTTTATTTAAAACAATCTTTTGATTTAGCAAAAAATGGTTTCCACTGTACCCTTCGTGTGTCCTCTTCCTAATGTGACAAACCCGGAGGAGATGAAATTATGGAGATCTGGGCCTCCACTTCGGTAAATATCTTTTCCATAGTGACCTGTCAAGGAAAAGAAAACAAAATCACCTTTATTCAGTGTACCTGTGTGGATATAGATATCTGTATTTGTGCTATACAGCCCTGCTGTCACCGTCATAGAAGAGCACCAAGACCCCACCACGTGTCACACTATTCATCCCAACCTGAGGGTCTCACAGAACACAACAGCTACAGCAGCACTGCTTTACTGGCAAAGATTTATGGAGAACAACTGCACATTTTGATAATTGCCAAGGCAAGAACAGAATCTGAGAGGGGAACCACTGATGTGCCAAAGCAAACCCCCCAGTCTTGGGGAAGTTGGCTCATCACAGGCTCAGCTTGAGGTTTGGGACTGGTCTCACTCAGACCTTCAGGACTAAGGAGCTAAAGGAATTCAGAAGAGATTTTTGACTTTGAACATTTCCCATTCCAGCCCCACTCCTGACAGGATTCCTGCTGGCAGAGCTTTTGTCTCAGCACAAAAGCAGAGGTGTCCAGGCTGCACCCACATCCCCAGGAACAGCAGGACAGCAAACTTTGTCCTTTAGCTTTGATTTGCTCTGGTCCACGAGGGGCATCCCTGGACAGTTCCTCAACTGCAACAGCCTTCTCAAAAGACTTCTTTGGAGCTTTCTCATCCCCTGACAACAGAGTAGGTTCGAGAGACACCCAGCCTTTTAATATTTTAATACATTAATAAAGAAAAAAGCTTCCTGCCGCCTTGTTACCATGCAAAGCTCTGAAATGAGGACAGAGATAATTTTTCAGATACTCTTTATCATCTCCTCCCTTTTTCATGTTATTAATTTTTCTATTCCTTTTATTTCAGAGAGAGGCAGAGATAAGATAGGTGCAGGGGGAGGGAAGGAAGGTGGCCTCAGGGGCCAGGAATGCAGCTCAATCCCCGGTAAATCTCCACTTCTCCATGACTTTCTGCCCAAGCTGTGATGTATCACTGCTCAGAGCCAGGGGGCCTGGAGGGGCTGATGGTCCAGAGCCTGGTGCTGGAGCAGGAGAGGGCAGGGACAAGTGGGCATCAGGGATCCAGCTGGGAATATCCTGGGGCCACGTACAGATGTTACAGCCCTATTTTTCAAAGATTGAGACCACGTGCTGTTTGTTCTCATCCATTTTCAGACTCTCTGGCAGCACTACCAGGACAGAGACTTTGGAACCTACTCAGTCTGAAAAGTTTGCCTCTTTTCCTTTTAGCCAGTCACTCTCAGCCCAGTACCCAGCAGTTAGTGCTGGTTTTGCAGGTCATTCCTCCTGTCAGCAGAGTCCACCTTGCATATGAACAATCTGAGGGTGAGCACCCCAACCACTCCCCAAGGTCCCCAAATGTCACAGAACCATGGAATGGTTTGGGTTGGAAGGGACCTTAAAGCTCATCCAGTTCCACCTCCTGCCATGGGCAGGGACACCTTCCACCAGCCCAGGTTGCTCCAAACCCCATCCAACCTGGCCTTGGACACTTCCAGGGATGGGGCAGCCACAGCTTCTCTGGGCAACCTGTGCCAGGGCCTCCCCACCCTCACAGCCAAGAATTTCTTCCATATGTCCCATCTAACCCTGCTCTCTGGCAGTTTGAGGCCTTTCCTCTTGTCCTGTCACTCCAGGCCCTAGGAAATAGTCTCTCTCCATCTCTCCTGTTGGTCCCTTCAGGTCCTGGAAGGTCACAATTAGGTCACCCCAAAGCTTCTCTTCTCCAGGCTGAACAATCCCAACTCTCCCAGCCTTTCCTCCCAGCAGAGCTGCTCCATCCCTCTGATCCTCTTGGTGCCTCCTCTGGACTCTCTCCAGCAGCTCCATGTCCTCCCTGTGCTGTTCCCAGGGCTGGAGCAGCTCTGCAGGGGGGGCTCAGCTGAATCCCCCTGTTCTGCCTCCAAAGCCCCTGTCCAGGAGCTGCCTGGCCAGGACAGCCTGGCACAGGCTGTGCCAGCCCAGGAATGTGCTGAAGAGCCCCAGAGGAGCTCACACATGGCCTGCAGGAGCTGCTGAGACTCCTGACAATATTATTCCTATCTAACAGAAAAAGCTTCCCACTCCCTTCCCATGTGGATTTTTTTCTGGTCAAGGTCAGCCAAGTGCTCCCTGTAAACTCCTCAAAACACATAGAAAGTGTTTCTCTAGGTTTGGGAGGGTTAACAGAGGACAGATTTATTCTTACAGTTGCAAGGTGGTAGCAAAACCCTTCATATTTGGAGGCACCCACTCAGCAATTGGCTGGGAAGAAAAAAAGGAAACAAGGATTTTCTAATTCCATGGGAAAGATCAGGGGCTCTTTCTTTCTTCTTGCTCCCTTGCTCTTGCAAACTCTGGCTGTTGCATTCCTGGAAAAGGGTGGCAGACCTTTGCCTCTGAGTCCCTGGAATTTATTTGTGCTCCATGAGATGATTTTCCTGCTCCTGGGAAGCAGAGATGGTTTGTGGCTGCAATGCCCAATTTGATTTCATTTTCTCTATAATTTTCGAAAATGTGCTGCATTTTTTCTTTCCAGTAAGCCAATTTTTGCTCATATACCAACAATTTCTGTGCTCTCAGGACCAGAAACTCTGGCAACTGGCACTCCAGAACTGCCATAAATTCCCTATTTTAAACAAGGATCAAAGAACCACACAAATAAGTGCTTTTACCTCCAGCTGAAATCAGCTGTCTTTTATATGTCCCTTTGGAGAAGCTGTTTAAAACAGAGATCAAGAAGGGGAAGTATATTAAAAAAAGCAAACATTTACTGGCAGATTGAAGATTGTTCATCAGCCATTTGCTCTCTGAACCTTGCTCTTCCCCTGCTTATAGAACATTGTAGTTAAATTAAAACAACCCTGTGATAACAAGCCATTAGCATTTGAACAGGAGGGAGGTTTTCCCAGGAGAAACTTGAATTTGCAGACTTCAAGGAGCAGGACTTTTCCTGTTTTATGGAGAAATTACAGGATGCTACTTTTGCTTTCTGTGGTTTTTTCTTCCTGCTCACTTGTGCTCCTTTCTCTGGCCTTCACAAAATGCTGGATTTCAAAGGTGCCTCGGGGGCTGTGGGTGGGTCAAACCCGGGTGTTGTTGTTCAAACAGGCTTTGCCACAATCCCTTCTTGCCTGGGGGGTTTCCCATTGGAAGTGAAGCTCTCCTGGACCTTCCCCAGATTCCCATGTCCAGCAGCCCCAGCAGAGCTGCAGAAGCTCAGGCAGAGCAGTGGGAGCACAGACTGACCCAAAACATCCCCAGTTTGTTCTCTGGGCTGTTTTCCTCCTTTCTGTCCCCACCCCTGTGCCCTCACCAAGCTGCTGGGAGTACTTCTGGAGCTGGAGGGAGGGATGGGCTCTGCCAAAACCAGGGTTCAGCCACAAGCTGAGCTGAGCTGAGGGAGGTGTCTGGCTCATGGGGTAGGAAGGAGCCCCTGGAACATATCCAAGATGTTCCCTCATAGGCTGAAGCTCAGTGTCACCCTCTGCTCTACGGTGAGAGAGCTAAAAACTGCCCAGTTCCTTGAAAAACATGTACATGGAGTGATATTCATTTTATTTCAGACTTCAGGGATTTTTCATGGAATCACAGAATGGTTTGGGTTGGAAGGGACCTTAAAAACCACCCAGTCTCACCCTCCACCATGGGCAGGGACACCTTCCACCAGCCCAGGTTGCTCCAAGCCCTGTCCAACCTGGCCTTGGACACTTCCAGGGATCCAGGGGCAGCCACAGCTTCTCTGACAACCTGTGCCAGGGCCTCCCCACCCTCACAGCCAAGAATTTCTTCCATATATCCCATCTAACCCTGCCCTCTGGTTCTTTGAAGCCATTCCCCCTTGTCCTGTCACTCCAAGCCCTTGGAAACAGTCTCTCTCCATTTTTTCTGTAGGTCCCACTGAAAGGCCATAATTAGGTCACCCCAAAGCTTCTCTTCTCCAGGCTGAACAATCCCAGCTCTCCCAGCCTTTCCTCCCAGCAGAGCTGCTCCATCCCTCTGATCCTCTTGGTGCCTCCTCTGGACTCTCTCCAGCAGCTCCATGTCCTCCCTGTGCTGTTCCCCAGGGCTGGAGCAGCTCTGCAGGGGGGTCTCACCTGAGGGGCAGAGGGGCACAATCCCCCCCTGCCCTCTGCCCACGCTGTGGGATCAGCCCAGGGCACGGGGGGTTCTGGGCTGGGCCATGTCCAGCCTGTCCCCCACCAGCCCCCCAGGTCCTTCTCCCAGGGCTGCTCCATCTGCTCATCCCCAACCAGTGTCACCCCCCTGCAGGTCAGTGCAGCAGCTCTGTCCCCTCCATGTCCTGTTTGCCAAGAGGTCACTGCCTGCAGGGTTTGGGGCTCTGGGAATGGCACACCCCGCTCCGAGCCCGAGCTCCTGGAGCCTCCCAACATTCCCTGCTCCCAAAGCCAACCCTCCCCACAGCTGCCTGAGCTCATGGAACCACGTGTGCCGTGTGTTAGCACGGGATTTCTGGAGAGCTTCTGCACCTCTAAGGTCTGTTCCTCATGGCTGGGATCAGATTTAAAGCACTGCTTCGGAGCACCACGAGAGCCTCGCTGGAAGAGGCTTTTCCTTCACTTTTGCTCCCTGTTCTGGCTCACTCTGGGATCCATGTGCTGTAATTCCTGTAAGCCCTGGGACTCAGCACACACTGCCAGGCTGTGCCTTTCAAAGGAAAGAGGAGGACTCGAGCAAAGCTTTGTGTTCCTGAAGCAAAGCAAGATGGGCACTTAACTTAAAACTTCCAGCAGAAACAGGAACATGTTGAAATTTGCCTCCTTTCCCCCCTCTCCCTTGGTTGTGAGGGCACAGCAAAGGCAGAGAGCTCAGGAGAGGCCTGCCCACAACAAAGGCAAATTCTTGAGGGCATCCAGAGGGAACATTTCATCACAATAACATCCTACATAACACACATATGGAACAACCTCAGCCACAAACAGCAATTACAAGCCCAGCTCTGATTTAACAGAATTATTAGAGCTGAACTAAAATGCTGTTATCCACCTCTTGGAAATGTTATTGCTGAGCACAGATTACATCACCCCAGAAGGGCAGACAGGGACTGGCCTGGACAGGCTTTTGCAAGACACAGAGTGATCTGACCTCATCCTTGTCACAAATCTCCTTGGGAGAACAAAACTGGACCCAGGGAGGAATCCCCACATCCAAACTTCTCAGCACAAACATTACTGTCAGACAGATCTCTGTGGGAAAAGAAAAAATCCCCTTGTTTTGTGGGGTGAGGGGAGGATCCACAGGCTCCCTGTGCCTGATGCTGCTCATTTCTGCTGGAATGATTCTTCTGGAGCTGTTTGACACCTAACAGAGCTGGAGTGATTTTCTTGGAGCTCTTTTACGCATAACAGGGCTGGAGGGATTCTTTTGGAGCTGCCTGACACATAACAGGGCTGGAGTGACTCTCTTGGAGCTGTTTTACACATAACAGAGCTGGAGTGGATCTTCTGGAGCCGTTTCACACATACCAACAGACCAAGGCAAAGGGCACGAGCTGCCTAAAGGGCTCTGAGGTGTTTGCTGAGCCCATGGCAGACTCTGCATCACTCTGTCTGTCCTGCCAGTCAAACACAGGGATCTCTGAAAGCAAGGGGAGGCACCAGACCCAAAATGATGAATTCCTGGGCCTGGAGCTGCCCAGGGATCACCCCAACCATCTCAGTTTGAGGAAAGCCTAATTCAGGAATTGGTGGGAGTTAGACATGGCTGTGGGTTACACAACTGGAGGAAGTGTTTGTAGCCAGGTCAGGCATCTTGGGGTCTTATCTTGGGGTGAAGATAACAGAGATTACAATGATAAGGGGCACCCAAGGGATGCCATTGAAACATCCCCATTTCCCTTCTCAAAACAACCCAAAATTCAGATGCCAGCTGGCACCTCTCACACACACAGTAAAGGCACAGGAAGGGCAGCACCACTGGGAGTTTTGGTTAAATACCAAGTTTCTGGCATTCCTGTCTATCCTGAACATGCAAATGGACAAGAAAAAAAGCAACTGGGAAGAGTTCAGTGGTACTTGGGCTGAGCTGCCAGCATTGCCCAGCCAGACATGAACAAGATGTAGCCCAAGTCAGTGCAGGGAATATCAGCTTTTTCCATATCCTACAGATATTCTGGAGTTTAAATCACACTGGTGGGCTGAGCAGAGCCAAGTTCCCAAGGAATCCCAGAATCACAGAAATATAGAGGTTGGAAAAGATCTCCAAGATCACCAAGTTCAACTGCCCACTCAGCCCCACCTCTGTGTTCACCACTAAACCATGTCCTCAAGTGCCACATTCACATGTTTTTGAACGCCCTGAGCAGCCTGTTTGGTGCTTTACAACCCTTTCCAAGGAGAATTTTTCCCTAATATCCAATCTAAACCTCCCCTGGTGCAGCTTGAGGCCATTTCCTCTTCTCCTGTCCCTCGTTCCCTGGGAGCAGAGCCCGACCCCCACCTGGCTCCACCCTCCTGTCAGGGGGTTGGAGAGAGGGATAAATGTGACAACACATCCAGAATTTCTCCCTCTTTCCAAATAACTGCCTTATCTTTCTTTATGTCCCTCTTCCCCATGTCTTTGTCACATCCTTCCCTGCTTCATCCACCTTGTCCTCCACCCCACGTGACTGCTGAGCACAGAGACCCTGCTCAAAGCAGCCCCATGGGGACATCTGGCCACAGCCTGTGCTAAACAGATGGCAGGGGTGGCCTTGGCCCTCCCCTCCCCTGGCTCTCTGTCCATGGCAGAGCTCAACTAGATCGTCTACACTGCCCAGAGCAGCTGTGCCTGCCCCATCCCGGGCTTGGAGCAACCTGGGACAGTGGAAGGTGTCCCTGCCCATGGCAGGGGGTGGGATTGGGTGGCTCTTTAAGGTCCCTTCCAACCTAAACCAGTCTGGGATTCTGTGAGGAGCAGGATCCATGGAGTCCCTTCCTCCTGCTGTGCTGCACAGCACAGGAGTGGCTTTGGGTGGCTTTGAGGGTTTAATGTTTGCTCTTTGGGGACCATCAGAGGATCCTTCAGGACACGTGTCCCTCAGGGTGGCTGTTGATGAGCAGCAGCCCTGTGGGAGCAGAGCTGGTTCAGGCCCTTCAGTAGGAAGGACTTGGCAGGGGTGGGACTGGATGAGCTTTAAGGTCCCTTCCCTCCAGGTGCCCCAGAGTGTTG
Source organism: Manacus candei (assembly GCF_025592945.1). NCBI lineage: Eukaryota > Metazoa > Chordata > Aves > Passeriformes > Pipridae > Manacus > Manacus candei. The sequence goes on along the minus strand of NW_026138095.1, from coordinate 11,209,652 downwards.
TGGTGGCTCTGGAGGAGGGCAGGTGCCCACCTGAGCAGACAGAGCTGAGTCCTGCCCACCATGAGCAACCCTGTGTCACCAGGGCTGCCTTGGCCTCCAACCAGCACGTGGCTCCTGCACAGCTGACTGCCCAGAGAACATGGAAAAACTCAGGCTGGGATCACTCCCGAGCCAAGAGGGAATCTGGGTTCAAAACAGAACGAGAGGATCATTCCAGCTGGAAAACTGGGAGATCCTTACTTTTCCTTTGGATTTATTTCAGTGTGACTTCTGCATTAGCAGCTTTCAGAGGGCATTTGCATCCCACTTTCCACCCTTCCTTGCAACCAGGACAGGTAAAAACTCACTACTCACAACTGAATACTGGAACTTCCAAGGAAAATCATTGGGCAGGAACTGGACTTTGTGGAAAATGACTCAGACTGGAAGACTTCCCATAACATCACCAGAATGGGGAACAGTTTCCTGGCACGGGCTTTGGATCACTCCAAACCAACAACCCTGCCAAAAATATGCCCAATTACTGCCCAGCAGACCAAGCCAAACCCAGAGCACTGAGCTGCAGGAGGCCAGGTCAGACTCATGGATCTCTCTGGCACTGGAAAAGCTGGAAAGTGAAGCTAAAAGCTGTGCTGGTTCCCCCCTCCAGTGATCCAGGGAACATGTCCTGTGGTTAATTGTTTACTCCCTTAACTACAGCACTTGGCCTTGACTGTGAACCCCCTGCAAGCTGGAACAGCCTGTGAGAAGCTTCAGGAAACTGCACTTTTAGGTTCTTTTAACTTAAAAAATGACTATGTGAAAGAAAAATCCAGGACTGCAGGGCTAGAGGGTCTCACCAGCCACGTGCATCTGGGATGACAGAAACACAGTGAGCAGATCAAATTCTGCTCAGATGTTGCAATAAAAGCACTTTCACAGAGAGAGAGGATTCAATGGACAGGAAAATAGAACCCAGCACATCTCCAGGTCTCCAAAAGCATGTTCTGGGGAACAGAAAACCTACTGAAGGACCTGAACCAGCTCTGCTCCCACAGGGCTGCTGCTCATCAACAGCTACCCTGAGGGACACGTGTCCTGAAGGATCCTCTGATGGTCCCCAAAGAGCAAACATTAAACCCTCAAAGCCACCCAAAGTCACTCCTGTCCTGTGCAGCACAGCAGGAGGAAGGGACTCCATGGATCCTGTCCTTTGCAGAATCCCAGACTGGTTGGAAGGGACCTTAAAGGCCACTCAGTTCCAACCCCCTGCCATGAGCAGGGACACCTTCCACTATCCCAGGTTGCTCCAAGCCCTGTCCAACCTGGCCTTGGACACTTCCAGGGCTGGGGCAGCCACAGCTTCTCTGGGCAACCTGTGCCAGGGCCTCCCCACCCTCCCAGGGAAGGATTTTTCCCAACCATCTAATCCAACCCTGCTCTGTCAGACTTTGTAGGACTGCCAGAGGCATCCAAAAACTCGAGCTGCTTCTGTGTCACAGCTGTGCAGTCACAGGGGGTGCTCAGGGAAGACAGATGAAGGTGTGATTTGCCATCAGTTTTGGACAGCCTGAGCTGAAAGGATACATGGATACATGGCTGCCATAGAACACCCCTTTGGGAGCTGGTTGTGCCTCCTGCTCTGCTCAGGTCTGGTCTAGGATTAGTCCCATGTGGGGTGGGGGCTGGAACATCACTGCTGCAGCAGCACAGCTCCCCAGTGCCCACAGGAACCACTGACTGCTGTCACTGGGATTTTGGGTTTCTGAGTCCCCAGCCTGTTGGGGTTCCTCAAGGTTTAGCAGTGGCTTTTTCCACTCACTGAGCACGGATTGCTACTGGGTGAGTCTGGACAACACTCTCAGGGACAGGGTGGGATTGCTGGGGGGTCTGTGCAGGGCCAGGAGTTGGACTTTGATGATCCTTGTGGGTCCCTTCCAGCTCAGACTGTTCTGTGATTCTGTGACTCTGTAGATATAATCCACCCTTGATTTGTTTGTGCTTTTTCTCTACATTTTATGTGATGGCAACTGGCACAGGTTTCCCAGAGAAGCTGTGGCTGCCCCATCCCTGGAAGTGTCCAAGGCCAGGTTGGATGGGGCTTGGAGCCACCTGGGCTGGTGGAAGGTGTCCCTGCCCATGGCAGGGGGTGGGATGGGATGGGCTTTAAGGTCCCTTCCCACCCAAACCATTCTGGGATTCTGTGACTCAAGAGAAGGAGAAAAATGTTCCTCCTGATTTCTGTCCCAGGCCATGAATCAGTTCTCTCATCCCCAGCACTCACACACTTGTGCTCAGCACAAAACACCCTCTCAGGGAAACTGGATAATTGAGGCTGAGCACTGTTTCATCATCCTGCTGAATGCCAGAGCAAGGAAAAAATTACTGCAGGTTGATTTAAAGTATTTTATACAAGGAAGATCAGTCAGCACTAAATGCTGCAGGTTTTCACAGCCGTGTTCCTGCAGCTTTACCAGCTCAGTGTTCTCCTGCTCCCACAGTGCTCAGAACAATCAGCTTTAACTTCTCTCTGCCAGCTCAAGGCCAGGCCTCTTCCCTCCTGGAAAACACCAGGCTGGGGCTTTTTTAATCCCTGCCAAGAGGGGCTGATGGTCCATCTTTATCCCCGTGGCACCAATCAGTGAGTGCAGGGAGTGCCCTCGTGCACACACCCCGTGGGGGTGGCAGGGCTGTGACCAGGGGAGTTTGGTGACATCCAAAAATATCCTTTTGGACTTAAAGCCAGTCCCAGCTGAGGAAGGACTGGAGATGTCTCAGGCTTCAGAGCATGCATCTCTGCTGCTCTGCTGGGACATGGGCAGGATTTGGCAACCCTTCTGCTTCCTGAACAGCAGGGAGGAAAAGGAACAGAAAAAAGGTGGAAAAAAGGAAGAAAAAAAAAAAAGGAAAAATAAAAGAGAAAGAGGGAAAGGGAGGAAGGGGGGGAAGGGGGAAAGGAAGGGCAGGGCAGGGCAGGGCAGGGCAGGGCAGGGCAGGGCAGGGCAGGGCAGGGCAGGGCAGGGAAGGGAAGGGAAGGGAAGGGAAGGGAAGGGAAGGGAAGGGAAGGGAAGGGAAGGGAAGGGAAGGGAAGGGAAGGGAAGGGAAGGGAAGGGAAGGGAAGGGAAGGGAAGGGAAGGGAAGGGAAGGGAAGGGAAGGGAAGGGAAGGGAAGGGAAGGGAAGGGAAGGGAAGGGAAGGGAAGGGAAGGGAAGGGAAGGGAAGGGAAGGGAAGGGAAGGGTCTTGGGGTTGGGCTGAGCTTGCCTAGCCCTGACTGCTCTGGGCTGGGCTGGGCTGTGCCAGCAGCACAGTGTGTGCCACCCACCCTGGGCTGGCTCTCTTGGGGACGGTGGTGGCACCAGCCTGACAGGCCAGGCTGTCTCTGGGGACAAACTGTGACTCCAGGGAGCCACAGGAACCATGAGCACAACACCCAAGACCCAGGGTGAGGAAATAAGTTCTATAGATCTGTTTTAAGGGCAGAATAAATGAGCCTTTCTGTATTAATTTGAGCCATGAGCACGAGCAGTGCTGTAACTGCTTCTTGTGTTTAGATTAGAACATTAAAACCTTAAATAACACACTCCCAGCTCCACACACGAGGTGAGCACCCCTTGGCTATGGAGGAGATGTAGAGCTGTATCTATGAAGTGTGGTCATAAATCTGCTTCCCTTCTCCCAGCACTAATTCCCAGATCAGTAAGGAAGAAATTAAAAAGTTTCCAGCCAGAGAAAATGCCAGCTTAGATGCACATAAAGCCTTTTGGTTGACACATTTAGAGAAACCATATTAATTATCTCACGACTATCTCGGCTGCTTTTCCTGCCAGCAGGGTTGGATTTCCTGGCACGTGAGTTCTCCCCAGCAGGACAGGGCAGGGGAAGGCTCTGCTGCTCCTCTTGCTCCCACTTGGCTGTTTGCTGCCCCTGCCCCTTGCTGCTGAGGGCACAGAGGGGACACAGCCCAGGGCACAGAGGGGACACAGCCCAGGGCACAGAGGGGACAGAGCCCAGGGCACAGAGGGGACAGAGCCCAGGGCACAGAGGGGACAGAGCACAGGGCACACTGTGCTCACTTTCTTACACACAAAGAGCATTCCCTGCTGTCAGAGCTAAAATTTTCACTTGCTGTGACAAGTTCAATCCTCCTCCTTCTCCTCCTCCTCTCGGTAGGGGACTGGGTGTCTCTTGCTTATTCCTGATCAAAGCAATACCAGAATCCCAGAATCATTCAGGTTGGAAAAGACCTCCAACATCATCAAATCCCCCCTGTGCCCCATCCCCTCCTTGTCCCCAGCCCAGAGCACTCAGTGCCACAGCCAGGCCTTCCTGGGACACCTCCAGGGCTGGGCACTCCAAACCTCCCTGGGCAGCCCCTGCCAAGGCCTGACCACCCTTTGCAGGAAGAAATTCCTCCTGATGTCCAACCTGAGCCTCCCCTGGTGCACCTTGAGCCTTTTCCTCTTGGATTTCAGGCCCTGTCAGAGCAGCCCCAAGCACTGATGTTATGACACCTTTCAGCTTCTCCCAATACAGGACATCAAGGAGCCACAGCTTCAAAAAACATATTGTGTGCTCTGCCTTGCTTTGAGGTGCCCACCAGCTGGGGCAGAGCTGCTGCAGAGCCCCAGGTGCCCTCGGGTACCTCCAGGTAACCCCGGGCATCTCAGGTGACCTGGATGCTGAGGCAGCCACGGCTCAGACATTTGGCTGTGTGAAGAGAAAGGGATGAATCTCTGCTTCCCCAGGACAGCTCATAAGTGCTGGGAATTCAGGTGGGAATTAGGAATAATGGGGACTGATGGCAGCTCCTGCAGTGGTGAATAAGCAGGAGAAAAGCCTGTGCATAAGTGTCCTCCTGATTCAGGGTCCTATTCTGACCCAGGGCCACTTCTCCTGCATTATTACTATTATTATTATTATTATTATTATTATTATTATTATTATTATTACCATCATCATCATCATCATCATTATAATCATTATCATCATCATCATCATCATTACCATTATTATTACATTTATGTAATTATTTCTAGAATTTGATTTTCCCATTCCTTCTCTTGATGGTTTTGGCTTTTTTTTCGGTGGCCAGAACTGGACATTTACTCAACAATGTGGATGTTTTTACTCATCATTCCAGTGGGCACCTCCAGCCACAGCTCTGCAGTCCAGGCCTCTCCTGTTCACTGTATTTCCTTCAGCCCCTCCTGCCTGAATTACACTTTTCCCATGGGAACAGCAGCAATTACCTCCATGGAAAAGTAACCAGGGGGAAGTGTTGAGTGCTTTCCCAAGGCTCTGTAATCAGATTTAGCAGGTGGAAGCAGCAGGAAGGAGTTACTGCTCTGCTACAGAAAATTATGTCAAGAACCTTCACACTGGAGAAAGCCACTTCTGAGAAGGAGATGAAGATGTTGTTATAAAATTCCACTGGAAAGGGAAAGTCTCCAGAGGGTAGGAGGGATGTCATGATCTTGGAATCAAACTGCAGGACCTTCTAGTCTTGTGTTGGATTTTGTGTCGCACAAAATCTGCAACTTCAGCCCTTAATTTCCAAGTAATGCCATCTCTTGAGATGACTCAGGGAAGCTGGTTGGTGCCTGCAACTTAACTGCCTTTAAAACACAGTTTTTATCCCATATGAAGAGATTAATTTCAGAAATGTTTAGAATTTCTGCACTCACAATAACCCTCTTGAATAAAGAAGCTCCAAAACTTCAGATCCATTCCCCAAATGCATTTGGCTTATGAAGTTACTCCTCAACAAACAGAATTTTTAGAAATACATGGTCCACATGCTCATTAACACGTTGTGCAAGGGCTTTCAGGGGAAAAGGATGATGATGACTGATTTTTCCTTCTGGGTAAGAGAGTAAAAGGGAATGTACCTGCTGCTGCCTCAATTAACTCTGAAGATCTGAGTTCTTAAAGCACATGAGCTCAGGAAATCTCTTGAAGACCAGGGATAGAAGGAGAGGAAATAATTGTGTGTATGTCTTAGATTTAATCACCTTCTGAAGGGACTGATGCTGTCACTCAGGGCAGGAAGGGCAGAGGCCATAAAAACACAGCTTTGTCAATAAAGGAGATTTGATTATTCATGTCTGGGGTTGTTTTTCTGGTTAAGGTAAGGGAATGTTTCATTCAAAAGATGCAGCAGAATATAATTTGTTAGGGAGCCTTATTGGGAAGGGGAATGAGGAGAACTGATGAGGGCAGACAGGGGGGCTGAGCAGTGTGACAGTGAAGCACTGCACTGTTCCCAGGGGGCAGGGGAAGGAAAGTGGCTCCAGGTGCTCTTTGTTCATGGGCAGACTGTGATCATCCCTGCTCCCCAGTGCCAGGGGACAGCTCTGCCTCGAGTGGGAACAGGCATGAAACCCCCCCTGGAAGATGCCCAGCTCTCTAAGCCCCATCCCATCTTCTCTCTTCTCAGAGGGGATTTTTTCCCTGGTATCAAACAGCCCTCACTGAGTCAGAACGAGCCCCAGCCTGCTCCTGTCCCCTCAGGGTGTGGCCATGGACACATCAGCTCTTCACCTGTCCTGGATATTTTCTAAATCCAACCACACTTTTAAAGCTGTAGAGAAAAACAACCTGGGTAAGAGAAGAGTGGCAAACGTTGGGTTACACCCAACAACGTCCCAGGGCAGTGGGCACAGCCCCAAGGCTGCCAGAGCTCCAGGAGGGTTTGGCTGATCCTCTGGGGCACAGGGGGTGACTCTTGGGGATGGGCCTGTGCAGGACTGAGGGTTGGACTCGATGATCTTTGGGGGTCCCTTCCAGCTCGGCATATTCTGGGATCCTGTGACATGGACGCTGCCTTGCCTGGCTCCTGGAAACACTCCTGCTCTCCTCCTGCTCCCACCAGCATCACAAGGGAAATCTCTGACAGCCTCATCTTCTCACCAACCCAAACCACTTCCACAGCCACAAAGCTCAGGATAGGAATGGGAAAGTTTGTGTTTTGGTGTCTGACATTTCCCATAATTTGTCACCTTCGCCCAGTTCTGTTATTGATGCACCTTTCCCACCTGAGAGCTCTAAGATGTCCTTTTCCCATGCCCTGTTGTCTTCAGGAACTGCCCAGGACAGTCTGGAACCTGCTTTCAGTGGATAGAGGTGCTGCTGTGAAGGAGTTTTAGTTAAATTAATACAATCATATCTAATGTTCAACCAGGGCTAAGGGTTGGACTCAATGAAACTTGTGGGTCCCTTCCAACTCAGCATGTTCTGGGATTCTGTGAACAAGGCCAGTGAGTTCCTACAGACTCCTGCTCTAACCTGCTTCTGCCATGAAACTCTTCTGTTGCTGCTTTTTTCCCTTTACAACAGAAGGTCAGTGGGCCAGAGGGTTCAGTCCAGGAATTGTTAGTGGTTGGTTGGCCATTAATCTCCCCAGTGCTGGCTCTCACCCTCCCTGCTGTGCCTCCATCAGCAGCAATGCTGCCCTGGCACTATGGGGCCACCTAGACACGGCTCTGGACACCTGGACACGGCTCTGGACACCTGGACATGGCTCTGGACACCTGGACACGGCTCTGGACACCTGGACACGGTTCTGGACATGGCTCTGGACACCTGGACATGGCTCTGGACACCTGGACATGGCTCTGGACATGGCTCTGGACACTTGGACATGGCTCCAGCACTGGGCAGCACCCCCAGGGCCTCCCAGATCAGACAGTGTGGAAAGCTGATCAACTCAGGAGGTGCCTCCCAGGTCCTGGAATGGGGAGAGGGGGTTGGTAGAGGTGTGGGTGCATTAACAACCAGACATTTCTGACATGGGTCCTTCCAGCGCCTAAAGAGGCTCCAAGAGAGCTGGAGAGGGACTTGGGACAAGGGATGGAATGACAGGACAAAGGGGAATGGTTCTAAGCTGAAAGAGGTCAGGGTTAGAGGGGATATTGGGAAGGAATTCTTCCCTGGGAGGCCCTGGCACAGGTTGCCCAGAGAAGCTGTGGCTGCCCCATCCCTGGAAGTGTCCAAGGCCAGGTTGGACAGGGCTTGGAGCAACCTGGGCCAGTGGAAGGTGTCCCTGCCCATGGCAGGGGGTGGGACTGGATAGGCTTTAAGGTCCAACCCAAACCATTCTGTGATTCTGTGAGTGAGGGCAGGATACATGAGACTGGGTTTGTTTTTCAAGCCTCTTCTTTGTGCCAAATTAAGAAGAATTGTTCCAGCAGTTTGTCCCCATCCCATCATCCCCCCTGCAAGCTCCTCATTACCTCTGCTGGGTTGCAGTTTGCAATACTTGGTCCTGCCCCACAGGGAGCAAACAGAGGGAAATCTGTCAGTGTTGGTGCTCCCAGTGCTGGATGAGCAGCCTGGGATACCCACAGTTATGGGCATGGAGTGCCCTTCCATAGCTCCTGGCACAACCTGCTCATCCCATGGAGTAACAGGAGTCTGTGCTGGCAATTCTCCACCCTGCAGGTTCCCAGAGGGAGCAGGGAGCTGCCCTGGGCTTTGAATGCTTATAGGGAGTGACTTCTGAGTTTAAATGATGATCCCAGTGTTTACTCCTGAAGATCTCCACAGCCTGGGGGAAAGTTGTAAATAGGACTCTACACTCAAGTAACATCCACTGTTATTGGGGTTGGATATGCAGGAATATGACAGGGAGCCATTCCCAAAGTACAGGGAAGGAATTTAATGGCACGAGTCCTGCTGGTGTTAATGAGAGACACAAAGCCACCAATTCCCCGTGTCCTGCTTTGAAATGACACCTTGGAGGGCCTTCAGCAAGGGCTGCTCCAACCCTAATCACCTTCCCAGGGATGCTGTGCCTCTGAACACTGCTCCTCCCTGCTCAGGCTGGGAGGAGCATCACAGCTTCTCCTGCTGGAGATTTGCTGATCTAATTTAGAGAGGTCCTAATATTCCCCTTCTAATTAATTTGTTCTGTTCGCCTGCCACTGAACTGGCTTTTGTTCTTTGGGAGCTCCTCAAAAATTAGCTGCAATACCTGATGGAATTTAATTATATAGGCTAGGAGAAAGTGATTAAGGGCAAAGGGAGGGCTCATCACAGCCCACAAGCTTCAAGGGTATGAGCAGAAGGGAGGGCAGAGCCTGCTCTGCTCAGGTGGAGGGAGAATACTGAGGAGTGATTGTCTCCAGCAGGGACTTTAAGGTTAGAGATAAACATTCCTTGATATGTGAATGCCTTTGCCAGGGTCAGATGTGTGTTACCAGAGCTGTCCAGATCTGTCTCAGATACATTCTCAGTGAAATTAGGTCTGCACATCACCCTTGGCCTTGTGCAGCAGATCTGGGTTCTGATGCTCTTTAATCTCCTTGGGATCTGTGCTTCCAGAACAGAGAGAACAGGCTGCAAGGGAAGGAGCTGAACTCAAAGGCTCCTGCTCCCTGCCAGGGACAGCCTGAACCAGAGCCTGGGAGGCTCTAGATCCCATATCCCAGTTCCCAGTGCCAGAGCTGAGCAAAAGATGCTAAACATGAAGGGGATTCAGGCCAAACTTCAATAGGAATTCTGCAAAACTGCACAATTCCCCCAGTGTCTGGTCAGCACAGCCATGCAAATCTCTACTCCAGGGCAGAAGAATAACTGTTCTTCAGAGAAAAACGGTGGCATTGCATAAAAGGGTGGCTAAGGAAAGAGAGAGAAAAATGGGGAAGAGAGAGCAGAGGAAGAACTGGGACAAATAAAACAGGCTGATCACAGGAAAACATTCAGTTTGACTCTGGAAACTGCTCACAGTCACACAACTGAAGGTATCCAAGGAGAGTGTGAGTGCCCAGGCTATGGAAGACACACAGGATACACCTTTCCAGGCATATCCTGCATTTTGAGGGGCTGGAACAGCACTGATGTTCAGGTATCACATGTCAGCACATCCTATATGGTGCTGGGCTCTGAAATGGTGGGTGAGAGCTGCTCTGGAATCCTCTGCAAAGCCAGAGCACCCACAGGGGTGATTGCCCATCAGCAGAGGACTCTTCCCTGTGCCTGCAGCCTCCTGGGGCACTGCCTGACCCAGGGACAGGCTGAGTGAGGGGCTGGGAAGGACAGTCAGGGGGCAGGAACAGAGAAAGTGTCTCTGCTCCCAGACTGGCAGGATCCTCTTGGGAAGGCACATCAGGGATGTGGGCTGCATGGACAGGGATCTCTGGAGGGGGTTGTCTGGGATGCACATCCTCACCGTAACATCACCACCCAGATAAGCCATAAAATAACTGGAAATGGAAAAAATTTGTACGTGATTTTTGCCCCAGTCAAGCTGCTTAAGCCCCAGCACTGAGCAGCCTCTCACACACCAGGGAAGAGCTTTTCAGACCCAACACACACACACCTCGTTCTACTTAGGAAACGACACATCCTCCCTTGGGAATTGGGCAGGAGGGGTGAGGGGAAGCAGAGCAGGAGCTGGCTGTGTTCCCAGTTCCTGCTCTGCTGCCACAGGAGACACCAGGGACTGTGGCAAGGGAGCTCAGGAGACCACGCTTAACCCTTTGCTGCCCTGGTGGAGCCTCCTGTCCTGGGCAAGGATCATTAGCAGGAGCCTGCTGAGAAGGTCCCGGTGCTAACGAGCCCCTCGGGGCAGTGGCACAGATAAAGGGCTTCCTGCTGAGCCAGGACCCCGAGCAGAACATCCTCAGCTGCGGAGCAAACACTGTGTCTCCCACTGTCAGTGCCGATCTTTGTCTGCTGGAGGAGCTGATGGGGGCACTCAGAGCCCATCCTGCATAAAACACAGGCCTGTCTGCCAAACCCACCTTGGAGCGAGGAATAAACGATCTCTCTGGGCTCCCACAAGCCCTCAGGAGCTCTTTGATGCTGCAGACACTTTGTGCTCTTCTGCCAAAGGGGGGACACAGTGACAAGAGCTGCCACCCTGCTTCTGAGCTGACGGGCAGATAGTGGGGTCTGTGTGTGCCCGTTGTGCCCACACAACTATCATCCTGCAGCCAACAGAGAGGCCAAAGCAACCTCATGTGCTAATTATGCTAATTAAGCACAGCCACGTGGGCCAGGAGAGCCAGCAGTGAATGCTCCCAGAGTTGAGGGAGAGATGATTAGAAGCTGCTACAAAACCAACCCCCAGCTGAGGGGGTTCCCAGCTCACCCACCATCCCTGTCTGCAGGAGCTGGTGCTCCCAGACAGCCTGTAGGAGTGGGTGTGCTCAGGATTCTCCTGCCTCCTGAGGCACCTGGGCTCTGGATCTGCTCAAAGACACCCAGCATGTTGGACTGGGAGTCCTGGCTGCTGCACAGCCCGGCTGGGCCAGGCTGGAGAGGTGGCCCAGGAGAACCTCTTGAAGTTCAACAAGGCCAAGAGCAATGTCCTGCACATGGGTAGGGTTAATCTGAAGCACAAACACCGGCTGGGCAGAGAATGGATTGAGCCCAGCCCTGGGAGAAAGACCTGGGGGGGCTGGTGGGGGACAGGCTGGACATGGCCCAGCCCAGAACCCCCCGTGCCCTGGGCTGATCCCACAGCGTGGGCAGAGGGCAGGGGGGATTGTGCCCCTCTGCCCCTCAGGTGAGACCCCCCTGCAGAGCTGCTCCAGCCCTGGGAACAGCACAGGGAGGACATGGAGCTGCTGGAGAGAGTCCAGAGGAGGCCATGGGGATGCTCCAAGGGCTGGAGCCCCTTTGCTCTGGAGTGAGGCTGAGAGAGCTGGGGGTGTTCATCTGGAGAAGAGAAGGCTCTGGGGAGACCTTCCAGTGTCTAAAGGGGCTCCAGGAGAGCTGGAGAGGGACTTGGGTCAAGGAATGGCTTCAAACTGAATGTTGGATTTAGATTAGATATATGGAAGAGATTCTGCCCTGTGAGGGTGGGGAGGCCCTGGCACAGGTTGCCCAGAGAAGCTGTGGCTGCCCCATCCCTGGAAGTGTCCAAGGCCAGGTTGGACGGGGTTTGGAGCAACCTGGGCTGGTGGAAGGTGGCCCTGCCCATGGCAGGGGGTGGGACTGGGTGAGCTTTAAGGTCCCTTCCAACCCAAACCATTCCATGATTCTACGATGGCACAACTGAGTCCTTCCCAAGCTGAAGAGCAAAATGAGATGCTCTCTAAAAGCATCTCATTCACATGGTCCCACATGAATATCACAACAAGAAACCAGAAACAAAATAAGACCCAACCTTGTAAAGCCTTTTGCTGTGTCTGGGTCTCAGTCCCAGTATGGCAGCACTGGGCACCAGTTTCCTGCCAGCAAAATGCATCCTGTGCTCTTTCTCTCTCTGCAGTCAAAGTCTAATTCATTGGCTTTTCCTTGGTGTGGAAATGGGCTCTGATCTCACCCCACGGTGTGGACCAGTTTGATCTTTTCCAGCGTTTGAGAGGATTTGAGCTGGGTGAAGGAGAGTTTAATGGAATGAACTCTCTACCCAAGGAGGGAGGTGTGAAATGGGGACCAGGTGGCAAATTGGGAAGCCTGAGAAGGAAGAACACTGAGTGGATTCCGAAATTAAGGAGATCACACACTAATTAAACCAGCCAGATTTGGTAATGACTGCTAATGGCACATTAAGCTGTCTAGTCTGAGATATAGGTTTGTTTTGCTGCTTCCCAGTTCGAGTTTGCTGTTTGTTTGTTTATTTTGCTGGTTTTACAGTTTTATGGCTGTTGACCTCCTGAACATGACAGTCCTGTCCCAGCTCTGACAGGGGTGATGTTAATGACCCACAACGAGTTCCTGTGCCCCAGGAGCCCAGCAACGTGCTCTGCTCAGCCCCTTCTGCTGAATATCTCTGAAAAAGGTGAATGAAATGGAGTATTCAGAGAAACAGAGGGACTGGCTATGGAAGGGAAAGCAATTTAGACTCCAGCGTGGTTTGGGGATTTTTATTTTTTTTTTAGTGTTCTGGCATGTTTTAGGAGGAAAACAGAGATTTCTTGAGTGGTTTATGGTAATGTGTCCTGTCATTCGTCCTAATGGCTTTTTTTTCTCCCCAGTGCAGTCCTGTGGCTCTTCTGTGCTCACACAGCCCCCACCCCAATGCAATTCCTCCCGTTTTGTGGCTGTTTGCAGGGGGGTTGGGCTCCCAAAGCAGAAGGGGAGGTGGTTTGCAGTGAGACAGCCTGGCTGCCAGGGCAGCATTCCCCCAAAACCAGGACCAGGGACAAGGATAAACCCAAGGGCAGGAACTGTGAGACCACACTGTGCCACTCCAGACCAACATCCCCTCTGTGCCCTAAGAACTTGCAGGGGGAGCAAAATAAAACCCCAGGTACTTTGAGACTGAGGTTCTGGTTCTATTCTGGGTTTCAATGACATTCAGCTCTGAGTGTGTGGGATTTGCCTCTCTGTGCCCAACCCACAAGGAAAAAGGAGCAGGCAGCAAGAAGACCTTGCTCTTTAATTCCAGCTTTGGGGATCTCATGCAAAGCTGAGAAATTGGGGTTGACATGGTGCAGAAGTGAAGGGGACAACGCTCTCAGGGACAGGGTGGGGCTGGTGGGGTGTTCTGTGCAGGGCCAGGAGTTGGACTGGATGATCCTCGTGGGTCCCTTCCAACCCAGGATATTCTGTGATTCTATGAATTGCCTGATGATTATAAAGAAAATAATCTCCCAGACCAATCAAAACATTTCCCCTCACTACTATTATTTTTATCCTGTTTTTAGGTGAGAGCTTGTTGAAGCCACAACTTGTTTTGAGCAGCAACTGTGTCTTTTTCTTTTGGAGAAATTCAACATTAAATACATCGGAGTGTTGAAAAGAAAACTCAAGAAAGAATACCCAGTGAGGGGTAGAACAAACCTGTCTGCTGCTCTTAGGGAGTTTGTTTGTTATCTCATAGTCCAGGCAGGAGACAGTGTAGGCATGTCCTGGTGCTCCACAGCTGGGATTTGGAGAGTGTCCCACACTAAAATGGTGAGAAAAACTGACCTTGGCATCCCAGAGGATCCTGATAATATTGGATGCTTGCCAGAGATTTTAGAAGTATAGAAGAAGTTTATGTTTTATAAACTTTAACTATGGGCCAGGAGGATGATCTTCCTAAGGGGGCAGATTATCACCTTGGCCTTAAACCTTCCTGTGGAGGGGAAGCTGGTCCTTGCCAGGGTCAAACCTGGGAGCAGAGAGCAGAGCTGAGCAGGGTGGAGGTGCCAATGGTCCTGGAGGGTTGGGGAATGCAGGGAAATCTCATTGGGTCTGTAGCTCTCTCCCAGACTCTTCCCAAGGACTTGGTGACTGACTGGGTGGCTCAGGAGGCAGTTCAGCAGATCAGCCCAGACCTCAGCTGGGTTGTGCTGTCACTGCTGGACCAGTGGTGGCAAATCCTGTGCTGAACTGAGCTCCTGGGAAGGATTCCTGCCCATATCCATGGCATGGAGGTGTGGGGGATGGCTTCCAAAAGGCTCTAAATCCAAGGCAACAGCTAATGGGGATCACAAGCTGCAGGAGATCCTCCACACCCAACACCTCCTGGTGGGAGATTTTGTGTTGCTGAACTGCTTGAATTCATGTCTCTTGATTTCTGTTTGTTAATTGAAGGAGAGGAAAGACATGGCCAAAAAATTGACCAGTGACAGAACTCAAAGGTACAACTGGAGCTGTGTCAGGGCAGGCTCAGGTTGGATCTCAGCAAAAGGTTCTTCCCCCAGAGGCTGGTTGGGCACTGCCCAGGGCAGTGGGCACAGCCCCAAGGCTGCCAGAGCTCCAGGAGGGTCTGGACAATGCTCTGAGGGACAGGGTGGGATTGTTGGAGTGTCTGTTCAGGGCCAGGAGTTGGACTGGATGATCCTGGTGGGTCCCTTCCAGCTCAGGATGTTCCATGATTCTGTGGTTGTGTGATGGAGCCTGGCTCACACGTATCCCAAAGCTTTACCATGTCACAACCTGCACTATTGATATGCAGGTGATGCAAGCCATTGATTAACCCCCAAAGCATGAATTAATTAGAGCTGTAGATATGGCATCAGCATGAATTAATTAGAGCTGTAGATATGACATCAGCATGATCATCACAATTGTCTTAAAAGCAAAGAAAGCTGAGAGCTGTGGCAGGTTCCTGTAGAGCTGCAGCCACTGCCCCATCCTGAGCACTGATTCCTCCACCCTGAGCACTGATTCCTCCACCCTGGCTGCTCCCACCAGCTGCAGGAGGGAAGGAGGGAGGGAGGGAAGGAGGCCCTGAGGAGCCTCAGCCCTTTAATGAACCCCAGCCAGAAACAAAGTGTGCTCTCAGAAAAGCTAATGGGAAAATGTTCCCTTCCCAGGGACAAAGCTGCTCAACTCCTACTTCCAGGAACCAGGTCACTTCCAGGCAGGAATGGACCCTGAGCAGCACAGACCCAGCCAGGGCAGCTGTGTGTGCTGGTGGGGTCCCTCCAATGTCACTGCTGTGCCCTCTGAGACTTGCTGCTCCTGTTCTATTCTCTCCTAACTCCTCTTTCCCCTTTTCCTCAGTTTCAGACCCAGATCATAAAACATTTCAAGGAGATTCACTGATTTATCAGGCTTGACCTCAGCAGATCACAGAGCAGATTTGGATGGTTCCCTCCTCCCTTTCCAACACAGAGCCAGGGAGGAGCAGGAAAGGCAGGAGAGGAGAAAGGGGGAGAGATGAAGGCAAAAAGGTGAAGGAAATGGAAGTGTGGGCTGCAGGGGAGGGGGGGATTCTTCCCCTCTGCCCTCTCAGGTGAGACCCCCCTGCAGAGCTGCTCCAGCCCTGGGGAACAGCACAGGGAGGACATGGAGCTGCTGGAGAGAGTCCAGAGGAGGCACCAAGAGGATCAGAGGGATGGAGCAGCTCTGCTGGGAGGAAAGGCTGGGAGAGTTGGGATTGTTCAGCCTGGAGAAGAGAAGCTTTGGAGTGACCTAAGTGTGACCTTCCAGGACCTGAAGGATCTACAAGAAACATGGAGAGACATGATTTCCAAGGTCCTGGAGTGACAGGACAAGGGGGAATGGCTTCAAACTGCCAGAGGGGGTATAGATTGGATATTAGATATGATTGTATTAATTTAGCTAAAACTCCTTCACAGCAGCACCTCTATCCACTGAAAACAGGTTCCAGACTGTCCTGGGCAGTTCCTGAAGACAACAGGGCATGGGAAAAGGACATCTTAGAGCTCTCAGGTGGGAAAGGTGCATCAATAACAGAACTAGAGAAAGGTGATAAATTATGGGAAAAATGCAAACTTTCCCATTCCTATCCTGAGCTCTGTGGCTGTGGAAGTGGTTTGGGTTGTTGAGAAGATTAAGCTGTCAGAGATTTCCCTTGTGAAACTGGTGGGAGCAGAAGGAGAGCAGGAATGTTTCCAGGAGCCAGGCAAGGCAGTGTCCATGTCACAGGATGGCAGAATCCCAGAATGTGCTGAGTTGGAAGGGACCCACAAGGATCATCCAGTCCAACCCTCAGCCCTGCACAGGCCCATCCCCAAGAGTCACCCCCTGTGCCCCAGAGGATCAGCCAAACCCTCCTGGAGCTCTGGCAGCCTTGGGGCTGTGCCCACTGCCCTGGGGAGCCTGGGCAGTGCCCAACCAGCCTCTGGGGGAAGAACCTTTGGCTGAGATCCACCCTGAGCCTGCCCTGACACAGCTCCAGCCCTTCCCTGGCTGCTGTCCCTGGTCCCCCCAGAGCAGAGCTCAGTCCCTGCCCCTCCTCTGCCCCTGCCCAGGAAGGTGGAACTGCACTGAGGTCTCCCCTCAGGCTCCTCCAGCTGAACACACCAAGTGCCCTCAGTGTCCTCACACACCTTCAAATCAAGGCCCTTCCCCATCCTCCTTCCCTCCTTTGGACACTCTCTAATGGCTCAATCTCTTCCTTCCATTGTGTCCCCCCAAACTGCCCCAGTGTTGAGGTGAGGCTACTCCAGGGCAGAGCAAAGCAGGACAATCCCTTGTCTGACATATTGAGCTTTTTCAAACCTGCACCACTTTTTTGGAACAGGTGTTTGGACCAAAACTTTTCCGTCTCAGACACTGATAATTTTTCCTTCTGGTTTTAGGAAACAACAGACTTTTTTACAAGATGCTGGCAGTTTCTTCCAGCCATCCGTCCTGGCACTGTCTTTCTGGCTGTTCCAGAAGCAGGATCAGCTCTGTTTGCAGTCATTTCTCTCAGCCCTAAATGAGGCTGGAATGCTCAACCCCACAGGTGCCTCCCCCCTGGGCCATGGGAACTCCCACTGAGTCACATCATCTGCCTTGGGACCTTCTGTGCCACCATCCAAACTGCTCCAAATTCAACAGAGCTCTCTTTGGAAGCTCAGACAGACACCTGCCAGTTTCCAAAGGATCCCAAATGTCCTCGGGAAGGCAAAGGCACGGTTTCCCTCCATTCCTGGTGTGGTGTTCACCCTGTACCCTGGGCATTAGGAAAGAGCAAACTGTTAACACCTTGCCAAGGTCTTGCCTTTGCAGTTTGGTGTCACCTGCTGTGCCCCCTGACGTAACCCAGCTCTGAGGGGACTCCAGTGAGGCAAGGAGGCTCTGACCAGCTGAAGGTCCAGCCCTCAGGGACAGCAGGAACAATTTATCCTGTGGGTATCCAAAAGAACACCATACCCTGACGGATGTGAATGCTCATGGAAAATGAATCTGTGGAAGAACAAAGGTTATCAGGAATAGTCAGCATGGCTTCAGCAAGGGCAAATCCTGCAGGGTCCTGAAGCTGGGGAAGAACAAGCCCAGGCAGCAGCACAGGGGAGAGCAGCTCTGTGAGAAGGCCCTGGGGGCCCTGGGGGACAGCAAGGGGCCCTGAGCCAGCAGTGTGGCCTGGTGGCCAAGGGGGGCAGTTGTGTCCTGGGCTGCAGGAGGAACAGTGTGCCCAGCAGAGCAAGGAGGGCATCCTGCCCCTCTCCTGCCCTGGGGAGGCACATCTGGAGAGCTGTGCCCAGCTCTGGGCTCCCCAGTTTGAGAGGGACAGGGAACCACTGGAGAAGGTCCAGTGAGGTCTGTGAGGATGATGAGGGGACTGGAGGATCTCTCTGCTGAGGAAAGGCTGAGGGAGCTGGGGAGGCATCTGAGGGGTGACCTCATCCATGTCTGTAAGGATCTGAAGGGTGGGTGCCAAGAGGATGGACCAGAGTGATTTCAGTGGTGCCCAGCAACAGGACAAGGGGCAACAGGCACAGACTGACACACAGGAGGATCCATCTGAACATGAGGAAAAACCCAGAATAGCTGCCCAGAGAGGCTGTGGGGCCTCCTTCCCTGGGGATATTCCAAACCTACCTGGGTGTGATCCTGTGCAACCTGCTCCAGGTGACCCTGCTTGAGCAGAGGGGTTGGACCAGATGATCTCCAGAGGTCATTCCAACCTCAACCACTCTGAGTCTGATGTCAGCCTGCTTGGTTTTGTTGGCCAAGTCATGTCTCTGCCTGTGCTTCAGTTTGAGAACTGATAAATGGTGATAATACTTATTTTCTCAGCTGGGCTTTGGGAGCCTCCTTATAAATATTTATGAAGAGCTCTGTTTATAATTATAAGTAAATAAATGGGTGTATGGAATTCACAGTCTAAGGATGCAAGTTGTTCTGTTTCACACACTCAAACACAGTCATTTATGGTTTCTGCTTTCATTTGGAAGCAGAGAAGTTGGGAATAGCAACTTCAAAACCACACCTCAAACTGAGCCCCAATTAGGAAAGAAAAGCCAGTACTTAAGGGGCAAATCCTGCTGACATCAGGAAAGACAGGGAGAAGCTCTTGTAGGTACTTCATGTGCTTAAAGATGTAGATGGTGCCTGTTGAAGTTTATAAAGTGCTGAAGTGTCTAAATCCTTTCTCAAGTCAGTCTGAGAAGGGACATCATGCTCAAATACTCAGAGTCATTTGGGATCTTATAATCTACCCATTCTCCTGTGACACCTGCAGTAGGTTACCTTTGGGGACCTTCTGAGAATCCTCTCAGTTGTCTTTTTGCATCTTCCCACCCCCTTTGTCCTGATCAGCCTTGGCCTTGTTTCCAACTCAGCAGAGTTGCACATTCCTAATTAACCCCTTTGGAGCTCCCTGAGCACCAGGAGCCTCCTGCCATCACCACCCAAACCCCGAGCCCAGCAACAGCCCTTCCCTCACTCCTTCCTCTACCGAGGCTGGTGAAGGTTCACAGGGGCCAGAAGACAAACTTCTGTTTGCAGGGAGTTGCCCTGAGCTTTGTTTTCAGCTCTGCAATAATCCATATGTAACACAACCCCCCATCCAAGCCCAAATGCCCGCCTGAACAATGTCTCCCAGGACACAGAGATCCACCCCAAGGCTCAAAAGACCCATCTTCTGTTTCTGGATTAAGCCCCTGATGGCTGTTTGACCTTAGGGAATGCTTCACACCTCCCCCTGACTCAGTTTCCCCATAAATTGTGGATGTTGGTTCTCTCCATCATTAAATACTTTGACGAAAAAATTAAGATATTAAAAGCCAGGGAGGGTTTTTCTGGAGGGAAAGTCAATCTGCTTTATAAATGGCTTTGGGATAACAGGCATGATTATCAGGGATTCTTTCAGTGATTATATTTTCATGGTTTCATGAATTCCTCCACTTGGAGTGCTCTGCAGCTGCCCCTGGAAAACAGCCCCATCCTTCCCTAGGAGCAGAGCTGATCTTTGCAGAGCCCTGAGGACACACCATCAGACTGCTGCAGTGATCCTGCCAGGATCCCAAAGCACAGATCCATAAGGAATCCCCCACTCCACAAGTTTGGGAGGTGGTTTGCACAAACTTGCTGCCAGACCTGTGCTGAGTTTTAATTGCTGATGGGAATGTGGAATGTGGATCCCAGTGGAGAGCTGGGAACACGCTGGAGATCTCCAGTTGTCCATGAGAAATGCATTTAATGCTTGACATCATTAGTTGTTCCAATGAGGTTTAGAGGTGTCAGCAGAGGGGGCCAGGTTGGGCTGGAAATGGCTGAGCAGAAACAAAGGCATCAAAGATCTACAGCCAAGCCTAAAAGATTGTCCCTTAGTGATACTATAATTCAAATTGTAGTGAATAAGAAGGAGGAAAACAAGTGTAAGTTAAAAGGCTGTTCAGAAGCAGGACTGGGAGAGCTTCCTGGAGGTGTTTTAATATATTTTGGTGCTGAGTGAAGAGGCTGGAGAGAAGTGACAGGTCAGTGGCTTCTCCTCAAGTACCAGAATACAGTAAATCTGTGTGTGCAGACATCTGCAGGGCTGGCACTTCGGGGGTGTTTAAAGCTGTTTAAAGCTATTTAAAGCCTGGGAGGGCCCTGCCAGGCTGGGAAGGGCCAAGGGTCTGATCCTTCTTCTGCTGCCAGTGTGCCCCTGTGATACCAAACTGTGAGTGTTCAGCCAACCCCCCAGTGCTGTGAGAACTGAACCTCCTGCAGGACTGGCTGTGACTGACCTCAGAGGAGGGGATTCTGCCCCTCTGCTCGGGTGAGACCCCCCTGCAGCTCTGGGGCCCCAATTCAAGAAGGACGTGGAGCTGCTGGAGGAGCCCAGAGGAGGCCACAAAGAAGATCGAAGGGCTGGAGCCCCTCTGCTCTGGAGCCAGGCTGGGAGAGCTGGGGGTCTCACCTGGAGAAGAGAAGACTCCAGGGAGACCTTGGACCTCTTCCAGCACCTAAAGGGGCTCCAGGAGAGCTGGAGAGGGACTTGGGACAAGAGATGGAGGGACAGGATGGGTGGGAATGGCCTTAAGATGAAGGAAGGTAGGTTTAGATTGGATATTAGGAAGAAATTCTTCCCTGTGAAAGGACTCCTCACAAGGGGGAATGGATTTCCACTGACAGAGAGTAGGTTTAGATGAGATATTAGGAAAAAATCCTTCCCTGTGAGGGCGGTTCATCCTGGAGAGGAGAAGGTTGAGTGGAGACCTCAGAGCACCTTCCAGGCTCTGAAGAGGCTACAGGGAAGTTGGAGAGGGGCTGTTCATCAGGAACTGGAGTGACAGGACAAGGAGGAATGGATTCAGACTGAAAGAAGGGAAATTTAGGTGAGACATATGGAAAAAATCCTCCCCTGTGAGGGTGGGGAGGCCCTGGCACAGGTTGCCCAGAGAAGCTGTGGCTGCCCCATCCCTGGAAGTGTCCAAGGCCACGTTGAACAGGGCTTGGAGCAACCTGGGCTGGTGGAAGGTGTCCCTGCCCATGGTGGGGGTGGGACTGAGTGGTCTTTAAGTTCCCTTCCAACCCAAACCAGTCTGTGATTCCATGTCCCTTTTCCAGCCCCCTGTGCCCAGGTCCCAGCCCTTCCTGAATGGTGCCAGTCACTGTTGGCACCTCTGCTCACACAGGACCAGCCCAGTGACTGCCCCAGGTAAGTTGTGTCTTCCAGCTGGCCCTGCTGGTCCCACCCACCCTTTTCTGCAGCTGGAAAAAAAACTGCCCCAGCACGTGCCTGTGTGACATGAGCACAGGATGCTTTAGTGCCCAGGCTGGCACTAAAGGAGGTGGCACGGAGCTGAATTGCACAAGACAGCCACTGATGGATTATGGCACCCAAAATTAACTGGAGGGATATTTATATTTTCACTGTCCAAGCCTTGGAGTGAGGCCCTGGGAGTTTGGCAGCTCTCCCCCAGGGCTGGATTAGAAAGCTGCTGAGGGCTGAGGCAGATGCAGCAGAAGGTGAGTGCTGGCTTTGTTTTCCAGGTAGTCCTCTCAGAAACAGCAATTCAGACAGTTGCTTTGGTCTTAAAGGTGGCACCATTATTTTTGTGACTTTCTTGAGTGAAAGTGAGCTCAGCCTTTGCCCCTTTTGCGGGCACTTTTCCTGGGGGATGATTTTCTTTGGCTGAGTCATAGAATCATGGAATCATGCAATGGTTTGGATTGGAAGGGACCTTAAAGACAATCTCCTTCCACCCCCTGCCATGGGCAGGGACATCTTCCACCAACCCAGTTTGCTCCAAGCCCCATCCAGCCTGGCCTTGGACACTTCCAGGGATGGGGCAGCCACAGCTTCTCTGGGCAACCTGTGCCAGGGCCTCCCCACCCTCACAGGGAAGGATTTTTTCCTGAGATCTCATCTATACCCATTCTGAGTAAATCTGAGCCTGTCTTTTTTTGAGTCTTGGGGCAGATCTTCACATGATTTTGGTTGTGTCCTGACAGGAAAAGGCCTATCAGAGTTCCTTGGCAGCAAACTCTTCCCAAGGACTGACATGGTGGCTCAGTAAAGCCCTTGCAGTCCCACATGTGGAAGGAATGTGAGCTCAGCTGCTGCAGTGGGGCTGTTTTAGGAGCTCTGAGCCAGCTCTGTGCCCTGGGCAGGGGGTTTTGGCAGGGATGTGACACCTGTGACTGTCCCCAGTCCATGAGGCTGGAATGTGGGACTGCCAGCACAGAACCAGCCCCTGTGCTATCTTTCTCTCCTGCTTCTCAAAACAAGAGCTTGGCAGGGTTTTAAATTTGAACCAGGAGCTGGAAGTGAGAGTGGTTTTAACCCCTGAATCTGCAGCTGCTGTGAGAACCTCTCCCTAAATCCAGGGCAGTTCCAATGATGAGCAGCAGAAACCACACACAGAGCTGGGACATGGCCAGGAGGACCTTGTGCCCCATGGGCAGGACAAAGCTGTGTCCATCTGCCTCATGGGGCTGGAATTCTCTGGATAAAGCTGTGTCCATGTGCCCCCCAGTGCTGGAATTCTGTGGATAAAGCTGTGTCCACGTGCCCTGTGGTGCTGGATTTGCTGTCCCTCCCTGGCAGCAGCAGCAGCAGCAGTCCCCCCTCAGGGCACACACCCTCCCACCTTGCCTTTTGGACTATTTTCTCTTTGGCTGAATTGCTAATTCCATAGTAATTACTTAGGAAAATTCCTTAATCAAAATCACATTGGAGGAGGTAATGAGCAAATAGGTCAAGGAGAGCAACGTGTCTCACAGGCAGGAGCTGCCTCCCCGAGCATCTGCAGACCTGGCTGCCCTGGAGGACCAGCAGGAGGCCCAGGGGGGACAGGGCTGTGCTCCAAGGCAGCACAAAGCACCCCAAGGCTGCCCTTTTGGCTGCTGGGTGCTCTGGGGAGGCTCCAGCTCCCGTCTCCCAGGAGGGCTCTGCCCTGGCTCGTGCAGCATCTCCTGTAGCTCAGTCTTCCAGGAGCACACTGCTCTACAGAGAGGCCCTTGGGCTCTGAATGGCTCTGAGCATCAGCCTCACTACCCAGAGGTTTGAGAGGACACCTGGTTGATGGAAGCTGTCCTGGATTCTTGGAAGGGTCAGAGACTCAGACAGTCTGAGTTACAAGCACAGAAAAGATTTGCTCCAAGATGTCATATTTTAAAAAACTAAATGCAAAGATATATAAATAGATATAAGTACTGAGACCTAAAACCCCAGCTGGAAGTTCAGGATCCCCAACCAGCTCTCTGTCCAAGGCACAGCTTGCTGACCTCCCTCTCAATGACACTGGAAAGCTTTTCACTCCATTATTATCTTCACACAGTTAAATCTCTGCTGTCAGCCCCAGATTTGAGAGTTCAGAATAATTGCACATCACATCCAACCTTTTGGCACCTCTCTGGACATCTTTTCAAGCTCATTCAAACCCTCACTGAGCAGCACATGTCCCAAAGCAGCTCCTCCAGGGCTCCAATCATTCATCCGCTGCAAACCCCAACTGTTTGTTCTCATCCCTTGCTTTCTGTCACTTAATCTGTTATTAATTCTTGAGAAGACCTTTCCTCTCATTCCATGCTGTTCTCAAGCACTATTGATGAAAGATCTGGCTGACAATTTCCAGAGAGAACTGACTGCAGTGCCTGGACAGCATCAGTGCCCTGCCCACGTCACCGCTCCCTCCCGGGGCACGGGCACACCCACAGTGTGTGCACTTCTCTCCCAAAGCCATCCTGCCTCTCCTCCTTCATATCCTGACTCTCCTCCTTCATTTTATTGCCATGTCTCACAGTGCACCTGCTCTGCCAGCTCATCTCCCACGTCCCCAGCACCAGCTCCAGGCCTTTCTCAAGGTGAATATTGACACCTTCCACTCACCTGAGGGACGGCTTGGACTGAGCTCGGGGCACCTCAGCAGCTCCCCTTTCAAAGCCCTTCAACTGAACATTTAGTCCAGACTGATGTTTATCATTTCACTGATAAGATTTTATACAAGAGTTCCCTGATTCTTCAGTTTTAGGGAGATCACCAGAAACAGCCCCCACCCTGCCCGTGGGACTCTCCTGTCCCCCCCTGCTATGGACATTGACAGTGCAAAGATTAAGGTATCAGGGGGTTTGTCTTCCCTGAGCGCCCTCACATTCTGAAAACACACATTGCCATCATTTCCAGCCTCTCTGCCTAAAAATTTCCCTCCTTTAGATCAAGACGTCATATTGCACAAGAAAAACAGAACATTGTTCTATTGCAAAATCTCCCTTCATCTAAAGAGGGTTCTCTAGGTGAATCTCAACAGAGGAGGTTCCTGAAGTGCAAGTAACAATTTTCTGGGACACAGAGCTCCTTCAAACTCAGCTTTGTCCAAAAAAGTGAGGGCAATTCCAGACTGGAGACTCTGCAGCTCTGACAGTGGAGGAATTTGGTTGGTTGCTTGGTTTTAAATCTATTTCTTTAGCTCTGATAAAGGAATTGACAAAACTCACCAACAGAAAACCAAAAACAAAAGTCAAAAAATAAACCCCAAACCTATCAAAGGCAGACATTCCATGGGACACCTTTGCTCCTGGGAGAAGAGAAAACTAGATTTAAGCCTGGGCTGAGGTTGGTTGTGGTGTTTAATGCATTGCTGGGAAGCACGTGAATACCTTGAGAGGAAGTCCCTTCCCATGTCAGCCTTGTCCTGGGGAAGATTCACCTCCTCCAAAGGCATGGCAGTGTCTGGGCTTTGCCCTTTTTTAAAAAAACCCACCTTTTAGTCCCTCTCTTGGCTCCCTGAGCTGAGCCAGCACCCCTCAGTTGGGGACTTTATGCCAATGCCGAAAATAAAAGTGCCACTATGAGCTTTCAGTCACCCTTGGAGTGCTGCTGCTGTCTCCAAAGTGAGGGGAGAGTCCAAAAGGTGTGAGCTTGGCCAGTGCCACCACACTCTGAGACCCTGTCCCACAGCAGGGTGTCATTGGAGACCCAGTTCATGCTGAGGGGAGTGGGATGGGGGAAATCTGGGAGGGCTCATGGAGGGTTAGTGCTGTGCCAGCCTCCATCTCCTGGTTCCTTGCCCTGGTGCCCTTCTGAGCAGGGCACAGGAGTTTTTCCTAATTTCAAGTGCCCCAGCAAAGCCCAAACCTCTGGTTTATGAGGGGCAGTGCAGTTAACCCCATAAACAATTCAGGGATGGAAATCAGGAGAGGACTGGCAGCAGCCAGTGAAACATTAATGATCTTCCAAGTGTTCAAAGGTAAATATTTCATCAGCCCTACCACGTATCACTGTGACAATTGTGTTAAACTGGTGCTCAGGGGTGTTACCTACAACTTAACACCAGGCTGGGGCCAGGTCTGTGCCAGGAGGACTAAACTGGAGTGACTGGGCAGTCAGGAAGGGATGCACCACTGGACACACACGGAATCTCAGAATCAACAAGGTTAGAAAAGACCTCTGAGATCATCCAGTCCAACCCCTGACCCAACCCCACCTTGTCACCCAGACCATGGCACTGATGCCACATCCAGGCTCTGCTCAAACCCCTCCAGGGACGGGGACTGCACCCCCTCCCTGGGCAGCCCATTCCAAGGGCTGATCCCTCTCTCTGGGAAGAACTTCCCAATGTCCAACCTAAACCTGCCCTGGGGCAGCTCAAGGCTGTGCCCTCTTGTCCTACTGCTGGTTCCTGGGAGCAGAGCCCGACCCCCCCGGCTCCCCCCTCCTGTCAGGGAGTTGCAGAGAGTGAGGAGGTCTCCCCTGAGCCTCCTCCTCTCCAGGCTGAGCCCCCCCAGCTCCCTCAGCTGCTCCTCACAGCACTTGTGCTCCAGACCCTTCCCCAGCCTCGTTGCCCTTCTCTGGACCTGCTCCAGCCCCTCCATGTCCTTCCTGAGCTGAGGGCCCAGAGCTGGACACAGCACTCGAGGTGAGGCCTCAGCAGTGCCCAGTCCAGGGGCAGAATCCCTGCCCTGCTCCTGCTGCCACCCTGTTCCTGAGCCAGGCCAGGATCCATTGGCCCTCTTGCCCCCCTGGACACCCCTGGCTTACGTTCAGCTCCCTGTGCTCAGAATCCAGCAGAGAGATGAGAACAGGAGCTCAAAGAGCACCATTTGTACCTCTGACAAGAAATCAAACCTCCCCAAGCTGCCACTGAGCACAAAGGGCAGGAAAGCAGCTCTTTGGTGGAAGGTTGGACTTGATGATCTTGGAGGTCTTTTCCAACCTTAATGATTCACATTGAACTCATGAACACTAAAGAAGCCCAGACTTGGAAGGACCAAATGCCTCAGGATCATTGGGTTCTCCTGCAGAGGAGGAACCAGATGTACCATGCAGAACCCTTGATCTTCTGGCTCCTTTGGAAGCAGGAGGGCCCTGCTGGTTTTCTCAGTTCCCACCCCTCTAGCCCAGCCACACTGGTGCCCATCCCTTGCCCTGCCTCAGGAATTTGCCTTTCATGCCCTCCAGTCACATTTTCCCTGAGCCTGAGGGGGCTCAGCCTGGTGCTCACCCCCACGAGATCCCAGCTGGGGATTCTGGGCATCCTGCACAAAAATTTGACTTTTTGCAGTTTATCCATTCCAAATATATTTAGAGAAACAGAGACAGACAGAGGAGGTGACACAACAGAACATGAGGAAGCAGCAGTGAAATGAAGGCACCAAGGAGGATGAAGGGGTGTGTAGGAGAAATTTGGTCAGATAAACACTATTAGACAGAATCACAGAATCCCAGAATGTGCTGAGCTGGAAGGGACCCACAAGGATCATCCAGTCCAACCCTCAGCCCTGCACAGGCCCATCCCCAAGAGTCACCCCCTGTGCCCCAGAGGATCAGCCAAACCCTCCTGGAGCTCTGGCAGCCTTGGGGCTGTGCCCACTGCCCTGGGGAGCCTGGGCAGTGCCCAACCAGCCTCTGGGGGAAGAACCTTTGCCTGAGATCCAACCTGAGCCTGCCCTGACACAGCTCCAGCCATTCCCTGGGTCCTCAGGGCTGAAAAGTCATGGGGTATAGTCAGGAGGGACTGAAAGAAATGGTTTTGCCAGAACATTTTGGCTCAAAGAAGGTAGAACTTGAATTCTGGTGGGGGATGTACAACTGGACACTGCAGGGAACCTGGAGCAGGAACTCTCTGGGAAACAAAAACCTGTGTGTTCTGCAGGAGAGGCAGAAGGGAAGGTGCAAGGGGCCCTGAGTGCCAAGTGGGGAGGGGAAATTCAGCTTGGCAGCTTGGGTAGAACAAGATCAAACCAATAAAAAATGTATCCCATATTTAAGAATCAAATAAATAAATAAGTAAATAAATCTGCTCAAAATCCATGGATGAAATGGTTCTGGAGAAGGTGTTAGAATGAGGTTACCATGGGAGCTGACAAACCTGCCCAGTGGGACACAGGTTTGAGTAGAAACCTTGACAATGTTCTCAGCCATCCACCACTGAGAACGTGGCTCACTGGGGGACGGTTGGACTCCCACCTCCAGCCCAAAGAAGTAATACTCCAAATGACAGGAAAGCCCAGTTATTTCCGAGGGCACCAGCTGAGAAATTCCTGCAGCAGTCAGGGACACACCAGAGGTGACACTGCCTGGGACTGGAGAATGCACAGCTTCTAAAGAGATGGAGCTCAGACAGGGATGTAACGACTTCAGAGGGCAAAAAGAAAGTAGGGAGACAGTCTTGGACACCAAGGGACTAAAGGCCTCAGAATTTGAACTTTGGGGAACTTAGAACCTCTGCAAATCTTGAGGCTAACATTACCCAACCAAACTGAGGGTCTTGGCTGTGTCAAATATCCCATAATGCTCCCCAGATTCGGGGGATGTGTGGATGTTTTGGATGTGTGACTCTTCTCCTCATAAAAAACCATCCAGGATTCTTGGAGAAGCAGCTGTGCCTTGGTTGGAAAGTTGCAACTACATTTGTAGAAGACCTTTTGAGGGAAGCTTTGCTGCTGCCTTCCCTGTCCCTGCAGGGAGCAGCGGGGCCATTCCCAGGCTGGCTCTGCACAGCCCAGCCCCACCAGCTGTGCCAGGGGCTGCAGAGCTGCAGGACTCAGGCTGGGGGCACCTCCCTGCCCTCTGCAGCCAGGGAAAAGGACACTGGTTTGTTCTTTGTCAGTCACTGCCCTGCTGAGATGGGAATGACCCAGGTCCAGCCCTGCCAAGCCCCCTGGGCAGAGCCCCAGGGACTCTCTGTGCCCAGGACAGGGGCGCTGGTGCTGCCTCTTCCCTCTCCTGGGTTACAAACAGCCTCCTGAAGGACAGGGTGACCTTCCACGTGACCTCATAGATGTCAGGTGGCAGCCATGGTGCTACACAACTGTTATTGTTCAACCAGAATGTGTCACAACAACTCCTGAGAACTCGTCTGACCCCTCAGTCCAGCTCTGCCTCCGCCACCTACGGGGACAATGAGCACTGGTCAGAACCCACACTGACCCACCTGAATCCTTCCATGGATAAGCCCACCCAGAAACACATCAGGAGATAGTGGAGATGTCACTCCACCTCCTTTGCTGCCCTTTGCCACAGCAGAGGGACTGAAGGCAACAAAGAAAGGACAGCAATGTAGGGATGAAGGGAAAGCTCATCTCCCACCTCAGCTCCTCCAGCCACCTCACACCTGAACTCCTCTGGGGTCATTCCTGTTCCTCTTGGATGCTCCCCAAGGAGTCTCAGGGGAGACAGGACCCTGCTAACTCTGTGCTCTGTGGGTCAGCCAGTCCCAGCCATGGAAGTGATGGGATGAGGGCAGGAAAAACCCTGGAAACTTGGCATGAGAAGCTCTGAGATGCACAGCCAGCTCCAAAGCAGCAGTGGGACACTTCAGACACGGAGGCAGTTGGAGCTCTCTGACTGTAGCCTGCACATCAGCAGCCCTTTCAGCTTCCCCCCCTGCTTCCTGATCCTGAATAGATTAATATAGATTTAAGCAGGTTTAACAGAAACCCTTGTTCTGCTGAGCTCTGCACCCTGGATGCCACACTGAGCACCTGTGACCTCAAGCCTGCAGCACTGGCCTTGTGCTCTAAACCTACAGCCTGGAAACATCTCCACACCTTCCTTCCATCCTGCAGCCCTCACAAAGGCTGATTCCGTCCAGGGTTCCACGAGGACCCTTCTTGTAAGGCACTGCTTGCTGGAAGGAAGATGGGATGACTTTTGAGTTCAGGCTGAGTGTGTGACCAGTAAAGACCCAGGAACAACTGGGATTTGGGGTCCCTCTGGTAAGCAGGATGTGGACAGCACAGAATGATGGAATCATGGAACAGCAGAACTTCCCCCAGCCCATGGAGCTCTCTGGGAAATGGTTTTTTGGTAGGAAAAGCTGTGGATGCAGGGAGGGGAGATGTGAAATGAAAGGAAGCACCACAGAGGATGAAGGACAAAGGAGGGGATTGTCCAACTCTGCTCTGGGCTGGGACAGCCTCACCTCGACCCTGGGGACAGTTTTGGGTGCCACAATATAAAGAGGGTCTAAAGCTGTTAGACAGTGACCAAAGGAGGGAAGGAGGATGGGGAAGGGCCTTGATTTGAAGGTGTGTGAGGACACTGAGGGCACTTGGTGTGTTCAGCTGGAGAAGAGGAGACTGAGGGGAGACCTCAGTGCAGTTCCACCTTCCTGGGCAGGGGCAGAGGAGGGGCAGGCACTGAGCTCTGCTCTGGGGGGACCAGGGACAGCAGCCAGGGAAGGGCTGGAGCTGTGTCAGGGCAGGCTCAGGTTGGATCTCAGCCAAAGGTTCTTCCCCCAGAGGCTGGTTGGGCACTGCCCAGGCTCCCCAGGGCAGTGGGCACAGCCCCAAGGCTGCCAGAGCTCCAGGAGGGTTTGGCTGATCCTCTGGGGCACAGGGGGTGACTCTTGGGGATGGGCCTGTGCAGGGCCAGGAGTTGGACTGGATGATCCTTGTGGGTCCCTTCCAGCTCAGCACATTCTCGGATTTTATCCATTCCTGCACCGGCAGACATGGGGTAGAAAGCCACAGGTTGGAGATTTAATATTTCTCTCAGTGCCTTTCCAGAGGGGCCATTTGAGCCCTGGGGCAGCACTCTGGGACCAGCAGTGATGGAACACCCTGTGTGGAGGTTCTTTAGAGAGATGCTGTTTTCCTCAGCAGTGATTTAACACCAGAGACAGAGGTGTTGGCACAGCTGACAAAGCAGGGACAGATCTGGGGAGAGACAACCTTGCAAAAGGCCATCCACATATATTAGAATTATTTTCCTGAGGAGGATTTGATGAGATGTGAACTTCATTATTTGCTAATGTTGCAGCACAGAGCTTTGTCCAAAACCCAGGAGAGGCAGAAGAAATCTTTCCATTAACTTCCCTGATTGTGAGATTGTGACGGATGTACTCCCTTCCCTTCCTCCTCAAACATTTTAAATCGAACAGAAAGAGCAGTTAGATGTGTCCTTTCATGGGGGAGGACATCATTCCCTCTGAGGGATGCTCATATAAATCCCCACATGGGAGTGTTTTCAGGTGCCCATAACAATAAGATAGTCTGAGGGTAATAAAGCTTCAGAGAAGGGGAAGTGAGGTAAGACCCTCTGAATTCCCAAGCTGCCCACCCATGGCTGCAGTGCAGGAGGAGCAGGGCCTGCACCAGTGACAAAAGCTCTTGGCAGCCACAATAGAAGTTGTTTTCAGGTCTTCAACATGAGCCAAACTTTCCTGCTGGCTGTCAATCTAGAAAGAAACCTTCTTATGAAAGCCACCAGAAAACATCCCAGAAGGAGGGAATACCCTGGAGATGTGGATTGTGGAGAAGCCAAGCTGCCCCAGGTAGGGCAGCCCTGCAGACTCTGCCTCAGCTTGTTGCTCTGGCCAAGCACAGCTTGAGACAGACAGTGAGAGCTCCTGGCTAAGCCTTTGAGGATTTAGATGCTAAACCAGAACACTCATCAATTAGGTTTTCAGAGCTGGTCAATGATCTCCTGCTGGGAAATGTTCCCACTTCCCCAAGCCAGACTTTCAGAGTCTGTGAGAGCTCCACACCCGGACACCAGGGAGCTGCTCGTTCCACACCCAAGGACTGAGCCACGAGGAGATCAGCAGAAATTCTCCAGTGTCACCTTCACTCTCCCACACCTTGGAGCTGAGCAGGTTTTCCATGACAAGGCTGCAGGAGTCACCTGTACCTTTGCAGAGCCTGTGGCCACTGCTCCTCATGGGGGCTGTGGGTGGTGCTCGGCTGTGGAACCCACTGCTCTGGGGGACAATGCCAAGGAAGAAGTAGTGAACCTTTGTTCCAGTACATTTTGTGCAGATTTAAAGTCAGAAAAGACAACTGGGAAAGAAAGGAGGCTGATAGTGATGGAAGCAGAGCATGGATTGAGTTGCAATATCTGGGCAGGGGTCCAAGAAGAGGGGAAGGAAAGTTTACTGATTCTGGCACGCTCTTAATGGAGTATTGCTTCCAGCTCCTCACCTCTGTTTACACTCCTCTGCAGTGTGATAGGATCAGCAATCATGGAACAGGAGAGGCTTAACATGGAAAATGTCCTTATAAAGATTTCATTCTTCACAGTGTCAAAAGCAACTTTCTGGAGGCCAATTTAATTGTTGTCAATACTGGTTGCAAATTGGCCTTAACATTTTAAATTGATGTTTTCTGTAAACTGCTGTGATTAATGGAAGAAAAACATTGTGTTTCTGCCTTTCTTCTGAAGATCTAATGGATGTTACAAACAATAATTGATCCAGCAAAACACACAGAGGCAAACAGGGAGAGGCAAAGCTGCTACAGAAATGATTTTCCCCTTCCCCAGCTCCCAGTAGAGCTGCAGGATGAAACAGGGCACAACAGCTGCTTAGACAGTGGGCTTGGTTGGTTTTTTTTCCCTGAGGAAACTCCTGAGCAGCTTTAACTAAAATCTTTGAACTGCAGGCAGGATTGTTCTGACTGTAAATTGCCACCAGGGTGTCAAATCTGAGTCCTCCAAGATCCCAGACCTGCTGTCTGAGCCTCAGCCCACACATCAAAGTGCCTGGAGCCTTGAAGA
Organism: Manacus candei; assembly: GCF_025592945.1. Taxonomy (NCBI): domain Eukaryota; kingdom Metazoa; phylum Chordata; class Aves; order Passeriformes; family Pipridae; genus Manacus; species Manacus candei. Next base: position 11,177,683 of record NW_026138095.1, on the reverse strand, counting down.
TGCTGGGAGTCAATCCCAGTTGGACACCAAGTTCCCAGATCACCCCAGCAAAGGCTCCCCTGTGTCCTTGCTCACAGGCAACTTCTAAAACCCTGCTCAGGGCTGAGACTACACGGGACACAGCTCAGTGTTATCAAGCAGCTCCCTCTGCCCAAGGGGATCCCTCTCAGGCCCTCTCCTGACTGACCTCCTGCATCCACTGCAGAGCTGCTCCAGCCCTGGGGAACAGCACAGGGAGGACATGGAGCTGCTGGAGAGAGTCCAGAGGAGGCACCAAGAGGATCAGAGGGATGGAGCAGCTCTGCTGGGAGGAAAGGCTGGGAGAGCTGGGGTTGTTCAGCCTGGAGAAGAGAAGCTTTGGGGTGACTTAATTATCAGGACCTGAAGGGAACCTGCAAGAAAGATGGAGAGACATGATTTCCAAGGGCCTGGAGAGACAGGACAAGGGGGAGTGGCTTCCAGCTGACAGAGAGAAGGTTTAGATGGGATATTGGGAAGAAAGTTTTGGCTGTGAGTGAGTGAGGCCCTGGCACAGGTTGCCCAGAGAAGCTGTGGCTGCCCCATCCCTGGAAGTGTCCAAGGCCAGGTTGGACGGGGCTTGGAGCAACCTGGGCTGGTGGAAGGTGTCCCTGCCCATGGCAGGGGGTGGAAGGAGATAATCTTTAAGGTCTTTTCAAACCCAAAACACTCTATGGTTCTATGAATTCATCATTTCACCTCTTCCTAAGCTGATTTTGATGGGTGAATGAGCTAAAAAAGAAAGATGTGACAGCTCCAGAGCCAGGAGAGAGAAGCGGCCATGGCAGAGGATGTGGGAAGAAGAGGATGGAGTCCTCTCCTTCAACAGCACAAGGGACATTAGTCTGACTCAACTGCCTGGGAAACTGGAGCTTGAGAGGAAGAAGGGGCAAACTTGCAGATCCAAATCAAGACACAGGTCAGGGCTTGAATCAAAGCCTCCTGAGGAGCAGGACTCCCCTCACCTGCTGCCTCCTGGAGCCCTGGGACCTGCTGCCCTGCATTGCTTTGTGCAGGACCCCCATCCTTCCCTCCCTGTTTCCCAGGGACCTGGGTCTGGGCAGCTGGTGAGGGCTGAGGTGACAAACCTGCAGCTCAGACACCCAGTGCTTCCCAGGGAGAGGAGCCTCTCCCAGTCCTGCCCTTTCTCCCCACACTCCACATCCTCCACAATACCTGTGCCATTACTTCCTCTAATGCCCTCTGTTCCCAATCCTTTCCCACATCTGGAGGGGGAGGACAGAGCACAGGGTGAGGGGAACCACATGATTTAAACATCCTTCCTTCCTGTCCCCAACACAGAGTGTGGAGTGTTATAGGACAGGACAAGGGTATGACCTGACCTGCCCCTTTGGGTGTTATGCTCCAAAACTGTTTCCAATTCTATTTTGTATGTTTTCAGAACAGTATTTCTTTGCCCTTCCCAATCCAGCTGCACAGATTGAGGAACTGGGAAAGCATCCAAATGTATCAGGTTGGACCTCCTACACACACAGAGTCTCCATCCTCCGTAATTCCATCTCACTGCTCCCTGTCAGCTGAGCTGTGACTCTCCTGCCTCCATCAGTCCCACATCCCAGGACCCCACCAGCCCAGCAACCCCAGGACTTACTCTTAAACACAGCAACTGCTGCAAATATCAGGCAGAGAGTAGTGGAATGGTTTTAAAATAAAAGAGATTTAGATCAGATGTTAGGAGGAAATTCTCCCCTGTGAGGGTGGTGAGGCCCTGGCACAGGTTGTCCAGAGAAGCTGTGGCTGCCCCATCCCTGGGAGTGTCCAAGGCCAGGTTGGACAGGGCTTGGAGCAACCTGGGCTGGTGGAAGGTGTCCCTGCCCATGGCAGGGGCTGCAATGAGCTGAGCTTTAAGGTCCCTTCCCACCCAAGCCATTCTGTGACTCTGTGATGTCACAGCCTGGCTGTGGCAGCCCCTGTGCCCCCACTTCTGCTCTGGCAGCACGGGGGGCATGGGGGGCTGCTGCCTCCTGAGGCAATTTGGGGCATCACTCAGTGTGTTCCCACAGCCCCTCAAACGTGTTGGTTACATGCCTGCACCACACTCCTGGACTTTTTCCACACCACTGCCTCTTCTCCACCGGAGCACAGTGCCAGAAAATGCTGCTTCACTACATTCCCACATTATCCATGTGTTTTGGTGGGTAGTTCTCAGCAGGCTGAGTTTCACTGGGAGGCTTTGTTTCAAAGTAAATCTATATGTTTAATCCTGGCTCCTGCTCACAACTTGCACTAGTCTGTCTTACAAAAAAAGAAAAAAAAAGCTGTTGCCATAGTAACCCCCAGTTTCTGGTATCACTGTGGCTGATCAGCACTGCTTGCCCGGCCTGGTGGCTCTGGGACTGTCCAAGGAATGCTAAATTCCACCAAAACACTTTTACAGACACCTGGTATTTATTCCACAGCTCTGGGTGTTGCTGCTCTGCCGTGGCTCTGTGGTTCATGTGAGCATCACCCCCTCAGACGTGTGGACACACACACAGTGTCCACCTACTCAGTTAATTCCCCACAGCAGCAAGACTTGCTTATTTTTTTTCCAAATTTTTGTCAAATTTGTCACTTGTTAACTGGTATAACACATAAACCCCTGCCATCAGTCATGGGAGATATTTGGGCATGAGACACAAGAAAATATTGCAAGTATTGTTGCTTTTGAGTCTCCAGCAAGCTCACTTGTAAATATATTTGCACTGGGGGTGTTTCGTTGTCTCCTGTGTCTTATTAGTGGGGCACAGTTTTCCCAAAGGCTCTTTTTTCACAGATTACCCTAAAGCTTCACAGCTCAGTAAGAGGCTCAGGAGACCAGAATAAATCAATAGCTGCAGGCAGCAGGAGGTGCAGCCCCAGCATGGCCGAGGGAGTGAGGAGTCTGTGGGAATCAGGGAGCAGCACTGGTTAAACCTCTCACAACTGAATATACCACAACCTCTGGCAGCATCACAAGAGGGAAGTTGGATGTCCAAAACAGTGAGATTAAACAAGGATAAGCAAAGAAATATTTAGCAGTTAAAAAGATCCATTTGGAATCACACAATAGGCTGAGTTGGAAGGGACCTACAAGGATCATCAAGTGCAACCCTCAGCCCTGCACAGGACCAGCCTGGGGTAGTGGGAGGCGTCCCTGGCCATGGCAGGGGTGGGAGTGGATGAGCTTTAAGATCCCTTCCAACCCAAACCAGTGTCTGATTCTAAGGTTCCTCTGCCCTTATTCCTCTCTGTCCCTTTGCAAAAGCTGAGCAAAGTTTTTTGCCACATCCCATTTGCTGTGTGAGTGCAGCCACTGCCAGGCTGGGCTGGGAACACACCCAGGTGTGAGCTCTGCCCAGGGAACACCTGAGCTCATCAGTGAGCCCTGACTGAGGAATCCCAGAGTCACAGAATGTGCTGAGCTGGAAGGGACCCACAAGGATCATCCAGTCCAACTCCTGGCCCTGCACAGGCCCATCCCCAAGAGTCACCCCCTGTGCCCCAGAGGATCAGCCAAACCCTCCTGGAGCTCTGGCAGCCTTGGGGCTGTGCCCACTGCCCTGGGGAGCCTGGGCAGTGCCCAACCAGCCTCTGGGGGAAGAACCTTTGGCTGAGATCCAACCTGAGCCTGCCCTGACACAGCTCCAGCCATTCCCTGGCTGCTGTCCCTGGTCCCCCCAGAGCAGAGCTCAGTGCCTGCCCCTCCTCTGCCCCTGCCCAGGAAGGTGGAACTGCAGTGAGGTCTCCCCTCAGTCTCCTCTTCTCCAGCTGAACACACCAAGTGCCCTCAGTGTCCTCACAGGCCTTCAAATCAAGGCCATTCCCCATCCTGGTTGCCCTCAGGCCAATTAAACTCTTTGCATTCCAGCTCATTCTCATGGCTTTCCAACCCACCCCTTGTCCTGTGTTTCTTGGTTCAAAAGCTCTTTGGGATGAAGTCCAGTGCAGGTGTAAAAGCTCTCACTTGCTGTTTGGCCCCAGGATTGGGGGAGCCAGGTCTGTGCCATGTGGGGATGCAGGAGGAGCATGTGAGGCAGGGCCATGGCAGGGGGTGGAATGGGATGAGCTTCCAACAGAACCCATTGTGTGACTGTGATATCACAGCCTGGCTCTGGCAGCCCCTGTGCCCCCACTCCTGTGTGTGCAGCAGGGGTTGGACCCAGAGCATCCCAGTGGAAGGTGTCCCTGCTCATGGCAGATGATCTTTAAGGGCTCTTCCAACCCAAACCATTCTGGTTTTCTGTGGCTCCCTGACCAAAGCACACACACAGCACACGGCCCCTCTGAGAGAGGGGAGGGCCCAGGGCAAACTGCTCCCTCACTGCCTGCCAAAGGGCAGGACTTACCCAGGGACAGGGCTTTACAGGCCTTTAGGCATTGATTTTTGAAGTCCAGACCTCTTAAAATAAGGCCCTTGCTTCTCTGTCCTCCATTTCCCTGTAAAAGGGAGCTGGGATTGCCCCAGGGAGTGGGAATCAAAGGGTATCAGCTGTCCTGGTACTGGGGGTGAGTGAATACTGCCAACATCTAACCCTGTGCAGGGTAACTTCGGGCTCACACAGGTGAGGATCCCAGATCCCCCACACCACAGTGAGCAGCTGGTGTCCTGTCTCATCCCCCTGCACCAACCCCAGCACATCCACCTCTCCCCACTCTGCTGGACTCATCCTCCCTCTTGGCAGGGGGATTTCAGTGGCAGGACACAGAGTAACTCTTACCCTCCAAACCTTCTGAGACACAAACTCTGACATTTTCCGGTGGCTCAGAAAATGCATTAACCCATTTGGGATTTTCCTGGGAGGGAAAGCACTGGGGCTTACCATAACATGGGATGTGCTGGGAGGAAAAAGCAGATGGAGTGGCACTGAATTGCCTTATCTCCTATAAATCCTCAAGGTTTCAAAGCTGGCCCTGTTTCTTTCTTTTCAAATGTCAGTGAATGGCACCAGGACTATGGAGAAAAATAAAAAAAAAAAAAACCTGTTCCTGGAACTCTCTGCGTGTTTTCCAAGTGGTTTCCCTAATTCTTCACCCACCTGCACCTTAACTAGTGTCTCACAACAGAGCCCAGGGGCTGGAAAACGCTGCCGGGGGCCCGGGGGATCGTTTCACACCTGCTTTGTGTTCCCCTGAACAGCTGTAAATGACAACTCAAACTGGGAAGCAGCGGGGGTTGGAACACCTTCCACTGCCATTCCCACACCCAGCCCCGGCAAATGAATTCAAAGACCTGCTGAGGATTTTGGGGAGAAACTCGCTAATTCAATGAATGAAGGAAGGGAGTAATTTGAAGCAGAGCCTGGCTGATTCAGAGGAAGGGAGAGAGGGGAAAGGGAGAATGATGGATGAGGGGAAGGCAGGGATAACCTACAGGGAATCTGGCTCATCCCGGGCTTAGAAAAGGGACAAAGCCCATCCTGAGCCCGTGGCCAGGGGGAGCAGGGCCAAGAGCAGAGATCCCTCCCCTGTGTGATGTTTGGGGTGGAAACACTCCCCTGTGTTTGGCTGGAGATGTTTGCCACGATTTCCACAAAGATTAAAGGCCTCTCCTGCATTTGTTCACATTCAGAACAAGCTCAGAATATGCCTCTGGGTGGAAGGCACTGCTGAAAACACCACTTTGAATACATACATCTCTGGAACATCCTGACTCAAATGGCTTATTAAAAACCTTCCCCAGATATATCAGGCTAATCAGAGTGCTAGGCTGGGCTGTTTGCTGCATTCCAAGTGCTAATCCTGTCAGTGGGCTGTTCTTCACACCTGCAGGTCCCCCCAGATGAAGAGCAGAAGATTTTTAACACTGGAAAATTATCTCCATTTCCCCCTGTGGTCACCTCTTCCCTGGCACGTCTGGAGCTGCTTTCAGACCAGTGAATTCTCTTGGTGAGGCATATTCTGAGAATTAAAAGGCCAACAGAATATAAAATATAAAACTAGGCCAGAGTCTTCTCTCCAAGTACAAAAAAAAGAGTCTTGTCCTTGATCTCCAGCCTCCTGCTCCGGGGGGTGGTGAGAAGGAGCAGAATTCCAGGCACAGATTTTACACACCAGGTAGGTGAGACCTGGGGACCCTTCACTGCTGTGAACAGTGGCAACAAGGACATCCTTGTCCTGAACACATTTGAGAAGTTTTCCTCCCACAAAACTTCCCACATCAATCCAACAGTCCTGAGTGTCCCTTCTCTCCCATGTTGGCAATACAGGGGATTTGTGTGAAAAGGAGCCAGAGTGGGAGAGCCAGAACGAAACCAAGAAAACAAAGGATCAGTTCAGCCCATGTGCTGTCCTGGAGCATCAGAGATTTGTCCCAGCTGTGGGTCAGGACATAAATCTCCCTGAGCCATCAGGATTTACCTAAACCAAGCCCACTGTGATAGAACAACACTGATTTCCAGCAGCCAAAGGTTTCAAATCCTTACTTGGTTTGGAGAACAGCAATAGAAAGACCCCGTGTGTGACTGTCACCCTGAGCTGGCCCCCCCTCAAGGCCCTCAGAAAACTCCCATCTGACAATTTCTGTGAATCTTCCAGGTGCTTTGCTTCACCACATTTTGGGAAAAGCAAAGCAACCCTTTGCATCTGAGTTCCAAAAGGCCTTCAAATCTCCTTTGAAGGCCAGAAATATTTCAAATATTTCCAGAAGGCCTTCAAAAACATCAGCAGGCTGAGAGAGCTGGGGCTTTTCAGGCTGGAGAAGAGAAGGCTCCGGGGACCCTAAAGGGGCTCCAGGAGCTGGAGAGGGATTTTTCAGAAGGACCTGGAGTGACAAAGGGGAATGACCTTAAGCTGAAGGAGGGTAGATTTAGATTAGATTTATAAGAAATAAATTGTTCCCTGTGAGGGTGGGGAGGCCCTGGCACAGGTTGCCCAGAGAAGCTGTGGCTGCCCCATCCCTGCAAGTGTCCAAGGCCAGGTTGGACAGGGCTTGGGGCAACCTGGGCTGGTGGAAGGTGTCCCTGCCCATGGCAGGGGGTGGAATTGGATGATCTTTAGTGTCCCTTCAGCATCACTGTGACAGGACCTGCCTTCACCCTTTCTGACACACCAGTTCACTGTGGATGTTGCAGGAGTTGCCTCTGGCTCAAACTCTGTCCCTTGTGCCCAGTGTAGCCCCTTCGCCTGTGGAGCACATGGAGCTGCCTCTGGGGGACATTTCCCACCCCTGCAGGAACTACTGACCTTTCTCCCATCTCTCCTCCTTCCTGTCTGTGTTTCTGTCCATCCACTGAACACATGAGTGGCACTGACCTTCACAAGAGGTGTCAGCACAGCCCCTACACCTTATGGCACCTCCTAAACCTGCACCCCCACACCCCTGAGACCCCAAACCACCCTATAACCCCCTTAAATCTACCCCTATGCCCCCATGAGCCCCCTAGACCCACTTCTCACACCCCTGAGACCCCCCAGAATCCTCCTATAGCCCCCATAAATATGCCCCTACACCCTTGTGACCCCTCTAGATCCGCTCCCTGACCTTTGAGACCCCCTAAACCTGCCCCTACACATGTGGCCAAGGAGAAGATAGAGGGAAATATTGCTGGAGTTTTCCTCCCCAAACCCCTAAAAGCCCTGCTGTGATGAAGATATTGAAAGTGCCAACAGAGATGAGATGGATATTGTGGAATCTCAGATTCCTCACATTTTACCTGTTGCTCACAACAACAAACTGAACCAACAGGAGATCTGGGGGCTGGAGGAGCATTCCTGGCTCCTACTGATGGAGTGATGTGCTCTGACCCGAGCGCTCTGTGGGGACAGCTTCCAGGTTTTCTTTACCTGGAAAGACCCAACCACCACCAAAACACAGGCACTGCATAAAAACAGTGACCAAAAGTGTCCACAGAAGTGAGAGGGGGTGGAAGGGGCTGTCCTCAGCTGCTTTCTCCGAGGGAAGCAAAAGTGGCAATAAACTCTGGAGAGATGCTCTTCAGACACCTGGGGAGCTCAGGTTTGGCAGATCCCAGTGTGGGAAATGCATTCTGCCTCCTAGAACCAGCTGCTCCCATCCTGCCTGGGGAAGGGGGTCATGGCACAGGAGCAGGATGAAGCCCTCTCAAAACCAGCTGCCTTGTCTGAACAGCAATTGTCTCCATGTCTAGGACAGAGACACTCTCCTTTTTCCCTTAGACAAGCCTTATCTAGACGTGGGCTGAGAAGTAAAGGCTGCACCCAACACCAGCCCAGCTGCAGAGCTCAGGGGCTTCTGAAACCACCTGCTATGAACTGCCTGGGGAGGTCACTGAGGGCTTTGCCTCAGCCTTGAACTGCCCTTCAGGCATCAGCAAGTGCTGGGGACAGAAGCAGCTCATCTTCCTTCCAGCAAGCAGTGCCTTACAGGAAGGGTCCTCGTGGAACCCTGGAAGGAATCAGCCTTTGTGAGGGCTGCAGGATGGAAGGAAGGTGTGGAGATGTTTCCAGGCTGTAGGTTTAGAGCACAAGGCCAGTGCTGCAGGCTTGAGGTCACAGGTGCTCAGTGTGGCATCCAGGGTGCAGAGCTCAGCAGAACAAGGGTTTCTGTTAAACCTGCTTAAATCTATATTAATCTATTCAGGATCAGGAAGCAGGGGGGAAGCTGAAAGGGCTGCTGATGTGCAGGCTACAGTCAGAGAGCTCCAACTGCCTCCGTGCCTGAAGTGTCCCACTGCTGCTTTGGAGCTGGCTGTGCATCTCAGAGCTTCTCATGCCAAGTTTCCAGGGTTTTTCCTGCCCTCATCCCATCACTTCCATGGCTGGGACTGGCTGACCCACAGAGCACAGAGTTAGCAGGGTCCTGTCTCCCCTGAGGCTCCTTGGGGAGCATCCAAGAGGAACAGGAATGACCCCAGAGGAGTTCAGGTGTGAGGTGGGATGTGGGAGATGAACTCCTCTCCATCTCCTCTCCTCCCCTCTCTCCATCCTTCCCTCAGGAACTCCAGGCACCTCCCAGCAGGTGCCCCAGCCCTGCCCTCAGCAGCACCTGCAGGAGCTGCTTTGCTTGGGCTCCACTGCCTGAGCTGAGCCCACCTCCATTTGTCACTGTCACCTCCACTCTCTCTGCTCACTGACACCAAACCAGCCTGATGGAAAAATGAAGCCATGGTTTATTTAGCAGGACTGCAGGGCACCCTTCCAATTATAAGTTTGGAAACAGAAGTTCCAAGTAAAACAAATCCCAAACTCAATCAGCAGGTGTGTAATGAGGACAGTCCTTTCTGGTTGCTCAACCTCTCCTACTCTGCAGTGCTGAGAAAACCCACAGCCAGCAGAGCTGGTGCTTTTCAGATCCCACCACAAAACTCTACAGCTGTGGTCTTCTCCAGCCAACTTGCAGCACCAGTGAGCAGTGCTTTGCCTGGATCTTACTGCACATTTCTGCCTCTATGTTTTTCCCCAAGCTGTCCCCTATTTCCTTCCCTTTTTTAAAATTTTCTTTCCCTTTTCAATAAAATAAGTATTAGTGACCCTTCTACCTCCACACCAGGGCTTACCAACTTTATTCTAGTTCAACATACTCATTTTCCAACTTTTACTTCCTTCCTTCCCAGGTTTTAGCATTCACTTATACAATTTCCTGATTCCCACAAAGATCTGCAGCTCAGCTGAGTAACAGAACACAGATCCAGCATCGCCCTGCTCTGCCAAGGAAACCTGACAGGAAAACATTCCCTGTATGGCTGTTTTATGAGCTCAGGATCCTTTGTAAGTGATTAGCTTCCTGTCTCCTATGATCTATGGGGACATGTTAACAGCAGGCACAGCCAGGAACAAGTTCTTTTGGGCAGTTTACAACAGCAAGTTTTCCCTTCCCAGCTTTGGCAAGGCCTGGCTGTGATATTCAGTCCAACTGGCAGCACTGATCCATCACCCTACAGCTGCCAAGGGCTGTGGGAGGCTCTGCTGGGACTGAAGTCCCTTCTCCTTCGGGGCTGGGTTTGGGAGTATCTCCTTTAGTGGCTCCTGCTGCCTGTGGGTGCCTTTTGGAGCCCTGGCTGGGCTGTCCTGGCTTTTGTCCCTCACACAGTCTGGGCAAACCCACAGACAAGGTGCCTTCCCCTTCTGAGGCATCTTGCCTTGCTCATCTCATGTCCCAACCCTCAGCCAGCACCAAGTGGACTCCTCACTGACTGCTGTCCTTTGTAATGGGGTCATGTTCAGCTGGAGAAGACAACTCAAGTGCTGTTCTCCAGACCAGCATTTTACTGCACAGGTAACTCTCTGGTGTAGAGAATTACAGGGGTCCCTGGCTCTGAGGGAAATGGGAGAGCAAAGGAATCCTTCTTAGTACTCAGGAAAATTACTTTGTTCTCAGCAAAAGGCTTCCAGAGAACATCATCACCAGGGCCTGTCTGCACAGGGTGATGAACACTGCACCAAAACCCTTCAAACTGCCCCAACCAAACAGTCTCAACCACACAGTCCCAACCAAAAAGTCCCAACCACACAGTCCCTGCCTCAGCCACATGCCCTTCCCACTCAGAGCAGAACCCTGCAGGTCGTGGAGCAGCCTGAGCTCCCACTGCCTTCCTTCAGAAGCTTCTCCAGCAGGGACCATGAGTGAAACCTCCTCTGCTCACCAGGTGACACAGGTCAGGAAGTGCCACCAGAACCTCCCACGGGAGGCTGAACAGGTTGTGAGTGAATGAGGGCCCAGCTCTGAGCACACACCCAGAGCAAATGGGAGGTGGTAACTGCTGGGAGATCTGCCACATCCCCCCCACAAAGGTGTGCAGCACCCACTTAGACACTGCTCAGACAACTATCAACCTCTGAAGCATTAAATAACCCAGAACAATATCTTTATTCCCCAGCCCTGTGCCACTGGGGGAATCAATGCAAAAAGAAGGCAAAGGATTTCACAGAATTCACCCAGCTGTAGAAGCTGAAAAAAACCCCAAAGTGTGTCCCCAGTTCCAGGCCAATGCTCCTAGAGGACCTTTGGAGCTCTTCTAGGTCACCTCCCACACCATCCTCTCAGCACATGGCCACAGTTCCCCTGGATGAGCACGGAGGCCCCAATTCCACGGATTTCTCTCTTCCCAGCTGCTCAGTGCAGGGAGCCCCACAAAGCCTCTCAGCATATGTGTTTTGCTGGAAATACACACTGTTCTACACTCAATACAAGCTCCTGGTACAGCCTGAATTTATACCTCGCTGGCTCTGAATTTTTAAAATGCCTGGAGAGAGAGAGAACAGCCACTCTGCTCCCAGAAACCTGAGAGAATCATCACCACTGAGCCCTGCACTGCTCCGCTCTGCCTGGGCGCCTTTTAAAGCCATTTATTATCCTAATTTTAGGTTTACAAAGTCTGCTGGTGTAAAGTGGGATGTTCTGCTGCCTTCTAACACGGCCCCTCGTTGCTCTGGAGAGAGAGAGGAGAGCAGCACTTACCTGGGTTGCTCTTGGAGGTGCGCACTGGGGTGTAATGGTTTTTGGAAGAGGTCCTGACTGGGGTGTTCTCTTTGGGAGAGGTATCTATGGCTGAGATAGTCTCTCTTTCACAGTGTCCTATTGGGATTGGTCCCTGCTGCCTTAAGATGTCAGCCAGAGCCCTGGGGAGAGAGAAAGAGGGAAAAAAACATATTTTCACTCGTCAGCTAGAATTCAGTATTTTCAGTTCCTCAAATCCAGCAGCAGTTGGATTTCTACCAGAAACAGAAACAAACAAACAAAAAAACCAACAATATTCATAATAAAATAAAAAATATGGCTTAAAAGCTCAGTTTCTCTCTGTGTGGTTGCTGCAAGTAGTTCCTGGCTATTGTTCAGTTTTTCATATGCTTCCCCTCATTCACTTCACCCCAGGGTTGTGTCATCCCTCCATCATTTTCCTTGCAGTGCAGATAAACTGCTCGTTGTAGCAGAAAGCTCCACCCAGAGTCACTCTGAACACATCACAGCCCTGGGACCTGCCCAAGGGGGCACCAAAACTGCCCTCTCCAAGCCACACTTCTTTAAGATTGACCAAAATCAGGAATCTGGTCCCCACACTCCAGAAATCCCTAATTTTTCTGCACCACAGCAGTGGGGGGAGGGAGTTTTTGAGAGGAGAACCAGCAGCCCAGAAGAAAAGGATTAAACAACGTTCCTGGGTGAATGTCAACACAGCTATTAGCCTACCTTGAGCTTTCTGCCCATTAGGGATTTCTTTAATGGTCCTGAGGTTTCTCTGCTATTCTCCAAGAATAAGCAATGCCACACAGTGCAGCTGCAGCCAATGTTTTCCCCTTGGATGGCTGGATACTCCAAGATTTTTTTTTCCCTCTGTGAATATCATGGACACAGTGGAATAATCACAGCGTGAAATGCTCTGATTTTCTTAGGGCAGCCACAAGCTCTCACTGGAGCCACAGGGAAAGGAGGAAGGGGGTGACTTGTGTGGATTTAAGGGACAGTGGCCTTTGAAGGATGATGGAGTTTGAAAGGCTCTTTTCTCTTGGCAGAGGGAACATGTCTGATGTCACCTTGGGTACCAAGAAAGATGTAAGGAGGAGAAATTCTTTCATTGCATATTGATGAGGAGGATACTGGTGTTGCTCATATCTCCTGGCATTCCTTAAATGCCATATTTCTAGTCTTTCATATGAGAAATAGTTTGGGACTCGAGTCCCTTCCATTTTCCAAATGATTTCCTCTCCAGACTGCTGTCCCTGTGCATAATGGATTGCAACACTAATGTGCTCTACAAAAGAAACCCTGGGAAGATCTCAGAGGCTCCCAAAGAGGATTATGTTAGTTCACAGCCATCCTGTGCAGAATATTTTTAACCACTTTTGATTATTTATTGGCTGTAGAGAGAGCAGAGATAGGGGCTGTAACCAACCATAGGGTATCTGTGTGTGCACACACACTGAGACAGGGAGAGTAAAGGGGTTCTTGTTTGCAGGGACATGAAAGCACAGATTTTATTTAGTGCTAAGACAGGCTCAGAGAGCAGTAAGAGGTAGATACTGAGCCTTATCCCAAGTCAGGACTCCTTTTGTTTGCTCCTAAATCCTCACTGAGACAAAAAGAGCTGGCATTTGGTGTTCTCCAAAAGCTGCTGAATTCCCACAGGCTGGCACAGATCTGTGAGTGCTCCCCATGGACAGTCATGCTCCAGGTATCTCAGACTGGCCACCAGCTCACAGGACATGTTGGAAATTTTGGCTCTGTGTCCAAGGTTGTAGAGAACATGAGTGGCAGAACAAGGACCTGAAGCTGAGGCCTGAGGTTCCCACCCTGTGTGACACTGCACAGTCCCCTCCTGAGGAGAGGAACCATTCACCCAGTAATCCTGATGCATTCTATCCTACAGGATTCCAGCCCATTGCATTCCAGACCCTGCTGACTGGAGAATATTTGGGAAGCTAAAGAGCTCTGCCCGTTTGGCATCACCATCCTGTTGGAGACAACACATTTTTTGAAGGCAGCACGTTGGCAGAACTGAGCCCTTGGTACATATCTCCAAGATATATTAAGCATCAGATGACCATTTAATGGCATCTGCTGTACAGAAACACAAAGAGTCATTTTTCAATCACACAGATTGTATTAGGACCATTATTTACTGGCCCACAGTGGTTTGGGCTCATTTTGAACACTTGTCCAAGACACTCTTTGTGTCAAGAGTGCAATCACTCAGAGAGCAGAGGGAGGTGACAGATGAAGATGACTCTAAAACACTGTATAAAACTCTAGATTCCACTCAGCTTAATCCATGGAGCCACCTGGGCAGGACCAGCCAGGGCAGGGATCAGAGGGGTGGGTGGGGTGGGGAACACACAGAGCCAGCCCTGCAAACACAAAGGTGGGATGTGGAGCTGCAGGCACTGATGGGGTGGAAATGGGAGAGGACAAACCAGTTCTGCCTGAAGCTGAGTGTGTTTAACCTGACCAAGAGAGGCCCCACATCCCACCAGTGAGGAGCTGAAAAAGGGGCAGAGCAGGGCTGTTTGTGGAGCTGTAAATCAAAGGAGACAAGAGGCACTTGGTTTAACAGAAAAAAATCCACAGTGGGACAGCAAAACACTGGAACAGGGATCCAGCGAGGCTGAGGGATCTCCATCCTTGGAGATCTTCAAATTCAGCTTGAAAAGACCCTGAGAAACCTCCTTTGCCAGTAAAGATTGCCTTGCTTTAAGCAGATGGCAGAAGGAGGGACCTCCAGAGGTCCCTTCCAACTCGATTTCTGCTGTGATTCTGAGTCTGGGACACCTCCCACTGCAGCTCAGCTCGTTTCTCCTCATACTTCTGCCCTTTGTCCTGCTAGTATTACTCTCTGAATGGGGTTTGATACAGCCCTAAGCTTCCCTGACTCCTGGATGGACAGTTTACCTCCATTCACTAAAAATAATTGAGGCAATTGGAGTGAATCTACCCTGGAACAACTGAAGGTGAGAGGAAGTGCCTCATCCCCAGCCAATATCCACCTGAGAGCTGAACCCTCAGCCTGCTGCCCTCTCTGAGGACAAACCTACGTGTCCAGGAAAACATTTCAGCTTGTGATCTTTATCACAAACAAAAATACAGCTCAGGGACCTGATGAGCACAAATGTAACCCCTTTTTTGTTTTCCATCCTGAAGGGATTGTAATAATGAGAGCTACTCTCTGAGTTGGTTGTTGGTCCCAACACAATAAGGAAATGATTTCGGGTGCCAGCCCACCTGGGAGGGAGGAGATTGTTGCTCTCAGACACTGAAGAAATCCCTGGTGATGCTCAGGAAAGTGATGTCTGTCCTGTCAGACTATACATGAGAGAAACTGAGCAGAGGTGTCCAAAGCAGCCCTGGCTGGTAGACCTGGGACTAAACCAGCGTGAGCTCAGCAGCACTGCAGGTGTGATCTCCTTATTCCCTAAATACACCAGATTGTGTGTCCTGAGTACTCCTTTCTCTCTTCATGGCTACAGAGAGAAAAAAGACTTTTCAGCACCAGCAGAACAAAACTTTATAGGTGGAGGAGAAAGTCCAACTTGGATCACACTGGTTATTTCCTTGCCAATTCAATCACACTGCTGTGTGTGATCCAGGTTATTTCCATAAGGCCCCGAGGGTGGAAGGTCAGACCCACTTAAGTGAGGAAGGATTTTGTTGGTATAAGTCTCTTGGGTACAGTTGTTTAATTGCAAAGCTTCAGTAGGGCAGAGCAAGAGAGTCACTGAAATATTTGGGTCTTGTGTGCACAGCCATTTGGGTACAATTAGTGCTGATAATAGCACTGATGTCAACAGCCTCCTAATCACCTGCCCAGGGATATGAGACACTTCGGGAATCTTTCTGTGATGACACATCTCTTATCTCAGGAACACAAACCTCCCTGGCTGGAACATGGCAGTGGCTGGAGCTGCACAAGGCACAATCCCTTGGGAGATAACCACTGCTGGCACCTCCTCACCTCGGAGATAACCACTGCTGACACCTCCTCACCTCGGAGATAACCACTGCTGACACCTCCTCACCCACGTCACTGCTGGGAGAGCACTAAAGCTGCTTCCCCCTGGACCCCAAATAGCCACAGTGACATCAGGGACACTGTTCCACACCAGTGCTGGGCCAGCAGTGTGTGAGGGAAACCAGGACATCCCAGGCCAGGTTCTGCTCTCAGGTGTGTTATCAGGGAAGGTTCTTGTGGGAATCTGGACACTTTGGGAATCACAGAATCACCGAATGTGCTGAGCTGGAAGGGACCCACAAGGATCATCCAGTCCAACCCTCAGCCCTGCACAGACCCATCCCCAAGAGTCCCCCCCTGTGCCCCAGAGGATCAGCCAAACCCTCCTGGAGCTCTGGCAGCCTTGGGGCTGTACCCACTGCCCTGGGGAGCCTGGGCAGTGCCCAACCAGCCTCTGGGGGAAGAACCTTTGCCTGAGATCCAACCTGAGCCTGCCCTGACACAGCTCCAGCCATTCCCTGGCTGCTGTCCCTGGTCCCCCCAGAGCACAGCTCAGTCCCTGCCCCTCCTCTGCCCCTGCCCAGGAAGCTGTAGAAGAAACACAGTGGGATGAACACGGGCCCTCATGCAAAGAAGCAGCTGTGGCTATTCTCAGGAGGCAAAATAAAAGGTCTGGTTGTAAAAACAAAAGGCCAAAAGTGATGGGTGGAAGCAGCAGAGCAGCAAGGTCGAGCATCAGCTGGGGCCTGATGCTAAAGGTGAAATCAATAGACTTTGATACCAAAGTAGGACTTTGTAACCAGAGAGAAGGTGAAGCTGCAGAGGCTGTGAGGGCCCAGCTCCCTGTGCCCTCAGTAACTCAGCCCAGGACCTGCTCTCTGAACTCCCAACGAGAGTCCTCCCCCACAGCCTTTTCTCACAGTACTGTCCTGTTTTCCCAATCTCCACAGATTTTCCACACTGATTGATAGTGTGAGTGTGGGCATCTGCTGAAGACAAGGGGACCTTTGGTGGCAGTGCCAATAGGTTGAGATGTGGCCTGTGGGCAATAAGATGGGAGTAGAGGGGTCTGTGGGTGCTGGATGGGAAAGGCAATGGGAAGAGCTGCCTATTTCCAGCAGTGCAGGTTGTACTCATGCAAAACCTCACTCTGCTGAAAATCCCCTCTCTTGGAGACCTCAAGCACAGCGTATTAGAAAACAGAATTGCTTGTTCTAAGTCCCTCTGAATTTGGGGAAGAATGGAAAAGGAATGACCAAATGGATCTGGCAGAGCCCAGGGAAAAGAGCAGTGCCTGGCTGAGCTGAGAGCCTCCTAAAAGCAGAGCTGTGATGGAGCCTGTGGCAGGACTCCAACCCACTTCAGCACGGCCAGGATTTCACTACAAGTCCTTAAAAAAGGAGAGGTTAAAGGCTCCCCTCTGCTCTGCTACCGACCTGGAAACACAGAGGCAGCTGGTCCAAGAGAGGGGATTTATCCTGAGTGGATCCAGTTCACCTGGAAGGGCCAGCTCTCCAGGGGACAGGATTTCGGTCACTGGCCAGTCACACACAGGGTGCTGTGAATTATTGATGGCTTGGCTTGGCTCCTGTCCCCAGACCTGCTGCGTGCCTTGGGAAGGTCCAAACACTGACCACACAGAGCTGGGTCTGACTGGTCCTGGGAGGGCTCCTACACTTCAGATCCTGGGGGGTTCCCACCCTGCAGGTCCTGCCAGCCCAGCCCTGCTTGTCCATGGCATCTCCCTGTGCTGCTGTCAGACAGCACCTGGGCAGGCAAAGGCACTGCCTGGCATCAGCAACCTCCCCTCTGCTGCCTCCTGGGCATCACCTCCAGGGCACCCACACTCTGAGGGTGCCCAGGTCTTACTGCCAGAAGGATGGGATGTTAATTGATTGCACCAACACACTGAAAACCGATACAGGCAGGGAAACACGGGGTGGTGCTGCCAGCAAACTGTGGGAGGCTTCTTGTGGGAGCAACTGCCAAAGCAGGGCTCGTTTCTCCCAGTGCAGGGCCTCAGCAGTGTCCTGGAGGTGCACCAGTCCCACAGCAAAAGACTAGTCACCACAGCTGCCCCAAACAGCAGCAGCTGCTGCTTTAGAGCTGGAATTCCAGGGAGGAACAGCGGGAATGGGTTTGTGGTGATGCCTGGCAGAGCTCAAGGAGGGGTTGGACAACATATTGAGGCACAGGGTGGGATTTTTGGGGTGTCCTTTGCAGGGCCAGGAGTTGGACTGGATGATCTTTGTGGGTCCTTTCCAACTCAGGATATTCCATGATTCTGTGATTGTATTCTATGATTCTGTGCCTCCGTGTGTGTGTGTGTGTGTGTGTGTGTGTGTGTGC
This sequence comes from Manacus candei, assembly GCF_025592945.1. NCBI lineage: Eukaryota > Metazoa > Chordata > Aves > Passeriformes > Pipridae > Manacus > Manacus candei. The sequence goes on along the minus strand of NW_026138095.1, from coordinate 11,159,978 downwards.
AAGAATAGGTGAGTTCACCCGTGGAATTACAAAAGGAAAAAGACAAAGCATTGGGACATCCTTCCAAGAGCGTTTGCACTCAGTGTAAGTGAGGAAAAACTCTTCCTTAAAAATAAACACCACAGGGAAAAGTCAGGTGTCTTCAAAAAAATCTTAATGCCAAACACAAGAGTTATGTGGGAAGCTCCTAGGATTTAGTCTGGCTTTAATGACAAGTTTCAATGAAAGCTGAATTCCAGGTGTACTGAGGAGCAGAGCATTGCCCAGACTGTGCCAGCAGGAGGGGGTTGGCACCTTTCCTGCCTCATCCATCTTGGGGAACACAAGCCCAAAACACAGGTGACAGAGTTACACTATAGATGCACCCCCGTGGATGAATGCAGGTGTGTGGAAAAGGCACTGCAGCTGAAGCAGAAGAAAATAAGTGTTGTACTGATAAATGCCAAGCAAACACTTGGCTGTGAGCTCATCATCTCTCCTCTCTTTATAACATGAGGGGGAATCAGCAGCTGAACACTAAAGCTCTTGCCTTGGGTCACTTCAGCTATGACCAAGAGTAGTAAATCTTAGACTGCTTGATGGCACATCTCACACAACTCTTTACACATCTCACACTAATATACAAATAAGTGTCCTGCTATTCTGTGATGTGGGCAAGGGATTCACTGCAGTGACTAAACTCACAGCAGGTAATACCAGTTCCTGTGAATACAGCAAGTCCAAAGGGAAAGAAAAAACAAAAAGATTTTGTAATTAAAAGGTTAAAATGAAGCTTTCCAATGGATGTTTCTCCTCAGAGAGTTGTTCCACCGAGCAGGAAGTGGCCAGAGCAGCAAGGGCCAAGCCCTGCATCTAAACCATGACCAGGGCTTTGGGGACAGTGAGTGGCACAAAGGATTTGGTGCCTCCAGGAGGGCTGTCCCCAGCATTGCTGAGGGTGCAGGCAGGGAACAGGCACCTGCTGCACTGCTGGAACAGCTCCTGTTTGCCCTGTGCTCCTCCACCCCAGCACCCTCCTGGCACCCACACAGCTCAGCCCCTTCACAGAGAGAATGGGGGGCCTTGAAAAGAGATACCAGAATCCCACAATGTGCTGAGCTGGAAGGGACCCACAGGGATCATTGAGTCCAACCCTTAGCCCTGCACAGGCCCATCCCCAAGAGTCACACCGTGGGCCTGAGAGTGTTGTCCAAATGATGGACCCAGGAAAGACAGCACTGGGGAGAACAGGAAGCACTGTTATTGTGCAGAAAATGAACAGAGCACCATCGTGATCGAGGAGAGAAGAGCAAATTAAACTAGCAGATCTTGTTAGGTATTTCAGAGGCATGAAAGGCTGCAGGAATTGCCCTGAGAGGTCAGCTGGTCCAGTTCTTTAGCCCGTTGGTGCTTGTGTATATGGAGAGGAGGAGACTGAGGGGAGACCTCACTGCAGTTCCACCTTCCTGGGCAGGGGCAGAGGAGGGGCAGGGACTGAGCTCTGCTCGGGGGGGACCAGGGACAGCAGCCAGGGAAGGGCTGGAGCTGTGTCAGGGCAGGCTCAGGTTGGATCTCAGCAAAGGTTCTTCCCCCAGAGGCTGGTTGGGCACTGCCCAGGCTCCCCAGGGCAGTGGGCACAGCCCCAAGGCTGCCAGAGCTGCAGGAGGGTTTGGCTGATCCTCTGGGGCACGGGGGGTGACTCTTGGGGATGGGCCTGTGCAGGGCCAGGGGTTGGACTGGATGATCCTTGTGGGTCCCTTCCAGCTCAGGATATCCACAGGCACAAAGGCAGCAGCACTCGGTGGACGTGCAGTGCTTTGAGAAGCACACGAGTGCACACAGAAGTTTCATGCACGTGGCACCTATTTCTGCACCAAGTCCTATGTTATGAGCACAGTTAAGAGCCTTTAAACTCACTGAAGAAAGCTGTACTCTCCCTGAAGAGCTCTAACTCTGAAGAGCCCTTGCAACAAAGGAGGTTGGGTGAGAGTCAAACTGCAGCACAATATTTATTGTGGAAGAATCCCACGCTTATCTACCTAAAAAATGAGACATGTAAGCTCTCCATGCAATGCAGTGCACAGAGATCTAAGGAAACACAACTTGCCCATGTGAGCAGGGACAAAGACAAGCAAAAAAGCACCATGATCTCATTTTCCTGATAAAATTTGGATCTTACTTGAAACAGAAGTTTTAAAAGGCATCTGATCTCCAAAGGCACAGAGATCAATTGGTTAAGGATATAAGGGATCACAAAACTAAAAGAAATAGTTCAGAGCTAGACTGGGTTCCCTTGACACCTTAGGATAGAGGTTGACTAATAGAAAAAGTTAATTAGAAAACAGAAAAATACCAAATAAATGGGAATTAGAGGCACTGAAATGATTTGGTGAGGGCAGAGTGGTTTCTGAGAGTGGCCTCTCGTAATGGGGGAAGTTCAAAGTGAAAAGAGAAGATTCAAGAGCATCCAGAGGAATTCTGTGGCCAGGCAGCTTCTGTGCTCTTACAAAGTCAGGCTCTTTATAAAATAGACTCAGAGAGGAAAACACGGCAAACAAACCCAGTTACCAAACTGCAAACTGTCAGCAGAGCTTCAGACTGAAGTTTCTCCATGACGTGTAGGTGAAACAAAAAGCAAATACTTTGTCCAGGTACATGCACACAAAATCCACCTCCTGCCTTGATTTGGCCAGCTGGGGTTGGGAAATCCATCCTGCAAACAGGACAGGATCCAGGTCTTCTCCTTGCTTGGGAATTACCCCAAATAAAACAAGGTGTGGCATTGGTTTGAAACAGAACTAGTCAAGAGTAATTTCTCTGAGGCCACAGGTCTCTAGTGGAAGGTGTCCAGGGTACAGGATTGGAATGAGATGATCTTTAAGGTCCCTTCCAACCCAAACCATTCTGTGATTCTGTCTGTGCCTTTTCCCTTTTCCCTCAGTCAAGTCTAACGTGTCCTGTGCCTGTGAGAGGAACAGGGCACTTTAGGGAAGAGACTCAGAAACCATCAGGAGCAAACAGCACAAAGCAGGGCAAGGAGCAGCAGAAAGTGGGTCTGAGGGGAGTAAAAATGTCAGAGCATGAAAAAAAACCACATCAGTGGAAAAAGACTGAAAGCAGCAACAGCGTCCAAGCAAAAGCCTTCAGTGTAGTCCCCCCGGGCAGGTGTGTTCGAGCACTCTCTCCCTGCCCTGGGGAGGGGGGAAGGTTGATGGCTGGGCTGCAGGGACACAGGCAGCACAGCACAGCCGGCTGGGATCCCCTTGGACTCAGCCTGGCCGGACAGAGGCACTTTGCAGGAGCCTCCCAAGCTGAAAGCAGCTGCCCTCCAGCGAGCCCTCAGCAAGCACCGGGCCCAGACTGTGGGGAGAGGCAGGGACAGAAAGCCTCCTGTCCCCTGAGTTAAGCCTCACCCAGAGCAGTGTACTGGCCTGCAGGAGCAGAAACCCTCCTGCACTTTAAGTCAGCCTCACCTAAACCAGTGCCCCGGCCTGCCCGGGTCTGTGGGCAAACAGATTCCCGGGGAAATTCAGAGCTGCCAGGTAAAAATGGCACCGTGGGCTCTACATGGGAAAAGGGTGGTCATTTATAAAACCACTCAGTGTTATTATTCACAGGGCAGGAGGAGCAAAGGCAGAGGCCAAGGAGAAGAGCAACACAGGGATCTTTCCCTCTGCAGCGACATAGCTGATGTAGGAGTAGGGAAAGGGAAGCTCTGGGCAGAAGGTGCCTGTTTGTGCCCTTTGCACCATCACACTCCAGGCAAGGCCAGACAACCTTAGAGCAGGATACAGAGCTGGTTTACTGGGGAAAATCTCCTACAGGAGAACTGCCACTGTCTCCTTCTGCCTTGGGCTGACCATGTGGGAAGCACTTGGAATATTTCAATCCCTCTCTGTAGACTGTAACCAGTCCTACTTTGTGCATTTCTAGCTCAGCAGAGAGCACAGTGGCTGCTGCTGAGGGCTAAACAGGGGTCAGGGAGCAATACTACTATCTGTGAATTATTTATGCACTGGAGCCTGGGGATTTGGGGTCATGGCCACGGTAAGAGAATATTCTGGGTCATCCCTCCTTGCTAGAGAAAAACAGCTTTGCAACCAAACTGATACTCCTTGTTCAAAGATTCCTTAGCTCATCCCCATCCTGAAAGTAAAGCAAATACTCTGCCCACTTAAGAAATGCTTGAGAAAAAATAAAAACCTGACAAACTGATGAAAACAAACCATCCTCACAAATGCAGACAGAGAGCATCAACATAATATCGCTGGCTACAACTCTAAGAAATCAGCCCCAGCTTCTAGCTGGAGCTCAGCAATAGTTCTGGCTGTGGAACTCCAAAGCAAACCCAGCCAAGAGGTAATTCTGTATGATCAGGCTGAAAGATCCTAAAACCATTAAAAATCAGTTCAGTTCAAAGCATTACAAGTGCATGTGCAAAATATGAATATTTCAGCTGCTGTTTTTCAAAGCTCTTCCACTTACTGCTCTCAGAAACAACCGTCTCAGTCACTGCCACTGCTGAGCCCAGAATCCCAGCAGTGCCTCTGCTTTAAAGGGATGTTGTAGTGCCTGGAAACAAGAGCTGATTCCAGCTCTGAGCTGCACATGCACATCTCTGTGCACAGCCAGCCTTTCATTCCACAGGAGAGTGACAGTTCTCCGGTGAATTTGTAAACCCTCCTTCTATCAAAAGACATGAAATGAGCCCTGCCTCCCTCCAAGTGATCTTTCTGACTGAGTTAATAAGGATTTTCTGTAAAAGCTGGATGAGAAATGAGCAGAGAAATAACATCTACACACAGCACCTCTATCCGACCATTCACAAGGAAATAAAATTTACAGTGTGATCTTGCTCGTGGTGAAGTGAAGGCAAGTCTTGATTAATCTTCCCTGAATGTGGGGTACTGGTCCTAAGGGGCTGTTTCCAGCCCTCTGTAGCAGCTTCTGTTTGTTCTGCTGCTCTCCTCCTCATCCCAGAGGTTTTGCTGGGATGCACACGGAGATTTAATGTACTCGCCACCACTACACTGAATTATTCTGGAACTTACACTTCACTCCAATAGACACAGTCTCAAACAAATAGAAATATCTGAGCACATCCTGATTCCCTCCTTCCCTGTTAGTCCTCAGCAGGTGACAGAGACAAAGACAAACCATTCCACTCCTCGTATTTATGTTCTGCTTAGACCACTGAGAGCGTCTTTCCTCAGCCTGATGCAGCCTCTGGCACTTCATAATATTTAAACCATCGTGCAGTGTTGATCAAGTTCAGGTAACACAGCTCTGAAAGGTATAATCTGTTACCAGCTATCATATTATAGAAGTCAATCAACTCCTGAAAATGCTCTGGAAGTCAAGCTTCCCGAGCACTCAATCTGCCATTCATAACTCTACACACAGGTGAATCATTTCAGCAGAACTTCTCTAAATAAAGCAAAGCAAGCATCAAAGACATGAAAACATCAGGAATAATCCAGACAAGTCTGGCAAGGCTGTCTCTGATTTCCAAGGGTGAAGGATTCAGCCCTGTAGCACGCTGGAGCTGGAGCAGAAGTAACATATGGGCATCCAACCCAGATTTCCAAATTTAGTGTGAAGATAAGGCCCAGGCAAAGTTGCCTCGAAGCCAGAAGAGCTGGGCAGCTGGGGAACCAGCCCTCAGTTAACAGAACACTTAAAGGAGCCTCTTTTCTGGCTGAGCCACTCTCAGGACCCCTCACCACACCGCAGTTGGGTCTGGTTTTTAGCACCATAGAGGTATTTCCTTGTGAGACCAGGGGCAGGTGGGGTTTGGGATGGAATATGTGGGTCAGACCCTCAGCAAGTGTAAACCAGCCTGGCCTCACTGCAGGCACATCCATTCTCAGGGAGGAGTCTAAATAAAACACATCTCCCCAAATACATAAAAACTGCGTCACTCATCTCTTTTTCTTTGTAAAAACCTCCGCTTTCTTTCTCCAGTCTCTGTTAACTGCAACTGGAGTTCAGCCTTAAAAACATGGTCAATGATTTTAATAGTTTTGACTAACAATTCCAAATTAAAATAATTTTTATGAAGCATTATCTGCCAGAGATAGTCTTTCCCCACTCACAGTGTTCTTATAAAGGAGCCTCTCACCGATTTTTACGTTCAGACACGGGAAGCTCTTGGATTCTCGGCACGCAAGGAGCACTCATCATTTGGAGGGACTTTTTCATCATAAAATAAATATGAACTGAGAGAGTAGATGCATTCGTCCAAAATGAGAATTGCTACAGCAGCCTGAGCTTTTGCTCTGAAACAGAATTTTCTCTGACATGTCGAGTGTTCTCAGACATGTGTAACAGCACTGCTGAGGGGACCCCAAACTACTCCTACACCAGCAAGGACAGAGTTAGCAGGGTTTAGAGGGGATAAAATAAGAAATAAAAAAGGACAGATGCAGAGCTCTCCCCACCACCAGCACTTTCCCACACAGCCCTTGGCACCACGAGGCAAAGGCACCATCCAGGGGGGTCAGAGCCGTCCCCTCCACACTTCCTAAACTTCTCCTGGCTGGGCCAGGCAGGGCAGGATCCACAGGGGCCAAGGGGCTCTGCTGCCCCCGGGGGCGTGGGGGCTGCAGGGGGCCGGGGGAGATGTAGGGGAGTTTTGGGGGGCAGGAGGGGCGTGGCAGGGGGAAGGAGGGAAGTGCCAGGGGGCAGAAGGACAGGAGGGGGATTTTGGGGGGGGCAGGAAGGACGTGCCGGGAGGGCCGGGGTGCAGGAGAGGTGCCAGAGTGCCCGAGTGCAGGAGGGGGTGCCCGGGGGCAGGAGGGAGGGTGAGCGGTGCTGGGGAGCAGGACGGGAGTGCCGGGGGGGAATAGGGAGGTGTTGGAGGGCAGCAGGAGTGGGTACCAGGGGCAGGAGGGGGGTGCCGGAGGGTAGAAAGGCGGTACCGTGGTGCCGAGGGGGAGGAGGCGAATGTCGGGGGACGGGAGGGGGGTGCCAGGGGATTGGAGGGGGGTCGTGCCCGGTGCAGAGGGGTGTGCTGGAGTACCAGAGATCAGAGGGGGGTGCCGGGGTACCAGCGTGCAGAGGGGGGTGCCGGGGGTGCCGGGATGCAGAGGGAGGTGCCGGGAGGAAGGAGAGGGGTGTCGGGGTGCCGGGATGTAGGGTGGGGGTGCCGGAATGCCGGAGGGGGCGGCTCCGCGGGGAGGGCCGGGCCGGGCGCTCGGCAGCGCGGAGCCGCCCATGGAACTGTCCATGGAACTGCCCATGGAACTGTCCATGGAACTGTCCATGGAACTGCCCATGGAACTGTCCATGGAACTGTCCGCGGTACCGTGCACGGAATTGCCCGCGTTACTGTCCATGGAACTGTCCGCGGTCCTGCCCGTGGAACCGTGCACGGAACTGTCCGCGGAGCCGCCGCTGAAGCCGCGGGACGGCGACCCACGAATGGGGCCGTGGGGCAGCAGGACAGGCACCGAGGTGGGATGGGATCGGGAGGCACCGAGAGGTGGGGGTGTCCCTGATAAGAACGTGCAAAGGAGGAACTCCTGGATAGAGGATGGAAAAGGAAAATCCTTTGACGTGTGGTGCAAAGAGAGAACTCTTGGACAGCCAGGGGAAAACCCTTGGGTGAGTGACTCAAGGGGGGAGCCCTCGAAGTGACAGCACGATGGAAGATCGTTTGGACAGGTGGCACAAAAGGGGAGCCCTTAGACAGCCGTGGCACTGGGGAAATCCTTGGAAGGTGGAGCAGGGGGAAACTCACGGTCAGCCAGTGCAAAGCACAAGGACTTGAATGGGTAGTTCAAAGGGGACTCCTTGTACAGGTGGTGTAAAAACCGAACCCTCGGACAGCCACTTCAAAGGTGGAATTCTCGGAAGGCTCATGCAATGGGGAAACTCTTGGACAGGCTGCGCAAGTGGGAAACCCTTGGATGGGGAGTGCAACGAGGAAACCCTTGAGCAGACTTTGCAAAGGGGGAACAGTCAGAGAGGGAGGGGGCTGTCCCTGGCCGGGAGGGCGCTGGAGGCAGGGGAGGGGGCGCACCTGTGTATGTTCATCTCCCGGGGCGGGCGCCGTGCCTTGTCGTAGGCCACCTTGGCAAAGACGCCGGCGATGAGCACGAAGGCGATGGCCCCGCACGAGATGTAGACGGTGGCGTTGGTGCTGTCCTTGTCCGGGTCGTACTTGTTGGCGTCCCCGTCGCCGCCGTCGCCGCCGTCGGCGGGCAGGGCTCCGCTGGCCGTGGTGGGGTGGGCCCACTCGGGGCTCTTGTAGTTGCGGCACAAGCTCTGGTTGAGCTTCTCGGCGCGCTTGTTGCAGCAGAAGCGGTAGAAGCAGGTGCCGCAGCAGTAGCGGAAGCCCGTGAGGCTGTTGTTGCACTCGAACTCCTTGTCCCACTGCCCGCTCACGTCGTAGTACCCCCAGCACGTCTCGTGGGCCGGGGCCGAGCCCCCTCCGCCGCCCCCGCCCCCGGGGGGGCTCTTGCCGCCCCCCGCGCCTTTGCCGCGCCCGGGCAGCGCCGTGGGGGCGGCGACCCCGGGCCCCGCCAGCGTCTGGTTCAGGAGCTCCTTGCCCGGCTTGGGGGTCCGCCGCGCCGCCGCCGCCCCCTGGGTCCGGTTGCCCTTGGCGCGGGGGGGCCCGGCCGCCTGCGCGGGCAGCAGCAGCAGGGCCAGGAGCTGCAGGCAGAGCAGGAGCAGCGGCAGCAGCAGGTGCCGCGGCCCCATGGCGGGGGGCGAGCGGGGGGCGCGGGGCGCGGCGCGGGGGGCGGCGGGCGGGCGGCGCGGGGGGGGCTCAGCGGCCGCGGCGCTGCCCCATGGAGCGGGGTGGGGACGGGGCGGGCGGGGGTGGGATGCGGGCACGGGGGGGTCCCGCTGCTGCCGCGCGGCTCCTCAGCGGCGGCTGCCCGGCGCCGGGCGCTTCATGCCGGCGGGCGGCGAGCGGCGGAGCCCGGCGGAGCGGGGCTGGAGGCGGCGGGGTCCCGGCGCTGCTCCGGAGAGGGGCTGCGAGAGACGGGGAGAGGGTGAGAGCCCGCCGCGCCCCGGGCAGCCCGGCCCGCCCCCGCCCGTACGCCCCCCGCCCACGGCCTTACCATGCCGGAGCGGGACTGCAGCGGGGCCGCGGGGCTGCCCGCGCTCCCAGCGCGGCCGGGGGCGGAGCGGCGCCGGAGCCGGGCCGGGCGCGGAGCAGGGGCCGGGCAGAGCCGGGGAAGGACCGCCCACCGCTGCCGGGCCGCTCCTGACATCACCGGCAGCACCGGCACCGCGCCCGCACCGCGGGGAACCCGCGCTCAGCCCCGGACCGCGCGGGGCGGAGATCTCCGCACGCCCGCACCCGCACCCGCACCGACCCGCACCCGCACCGACCCGCACCGACCCGCACCGACCCGCACCGACCCGCACCCGCACCCGCACCCGCACCGACCCGCCGGCCCCGGGCTGGCTCCGGCGGGGCGCGTGGGAACGCACCCGGAGCGGTGGCAGTGGCGTGGTCACTGTAGATGCGGCCCCTGTACCTGTCCCTGGGGATGTGGTCCCTGCGGGGATGGGCAAGGATGTCCCTGTAAGTGTGTCTGGCCCCTGTACCTGTCCATGGGGATGTGGTCCCTGTAGGGATGTGGTCCCTAAAGGTGTGTATGGCCACTGTCCCTGTCCCTACAGACTTGGTCCCTGCAGGGATGGGCAGCGATGTGTTCCCTGTAGGTGTGTGATCCCTGTACCTGTCCCTGGGGGTGTGGTCCCAACAGGAATGAGCAGGAATGTGGTCGTTAATGGTGTATGTGGCCCCTCTACCTGTCCCTGTGGAGGTGGTCCCTGCAGGGATGGGGTCCCTGTGTGTGGTCACTACACGTGTCCCTGGGGATGGGGTCCCTGCAGGGATAGGCAGGGATTTGCTCCCTATGGGTGTGTGTGGTGAGTGGCCCCTGTCCCTGGGGACAGGGGTGGACAGAGATGTGTTCCCACTGGCTCAGCTGTGGGTACAGTCCCTCTGGAGGTGTAGGGACAGCAGCCCCCTCGAGGGCACAGAGGGGCCATGGTGGCTGTAGGTTTGCAGTCTGTATGGCCCCTCAGTGTGTGCACTGGAGATTGTTCCTGTAAGAGTTTATGGATCAATCTGTGTGGGGAATGTGGTCCCTGTGGGTGTCTGAGGGCTCCATAGACCCTGTAGGTGTGTGGAATGTCAGGGATGCCCTGGACATGTGATATGTTCCCTGTCAGTGTGGGGGGGAGGCACAGTCCTCATGGATACGCATGAGCAGGACCTATAAATGTGCACAAATTGTTTGGGTTGGGGGCCCCAGAGACACACGCAGCCTCCCAGGGTTGGTGGGGTCCAGGGGTCTGTCCCACTCAGCTCAGGGGCAGAGCTCCCTCACCTCTCCAGAACCACAGAACACTGAGCTGGAAGGGACCCAAAAGGACCATCCAAGTCCAGCTCCTGGCTCTGCACAGGACACCCCAAGAATCTCACCATGTGCCTCCAGGAGGTTCCTGTCCCAGGGCAGCACAACCTGGTGCTGGGCAGACATTGCCCCCAGGGCTGTCAGGCCCCACCAGGGCCATGCTGTCTCCCCTGCCCTGTGAACCCCTGCACAGGGACAGGCTCCCAGGCTCCACAGGGATTGCTACTCCAGCCTGGGGCCCTTGGCACCTCACTGAGCCCAACTGAGTCTCAATTCTCTGCTGCAAAGGCTCAGGGTGGAGAAGGTGGCATCCCCCACCCCAAGCTGTCTGAGACACTCCCCACTTCCAACTGGGTCCCTTCCAGGGCAGCTCTGGGTGCTGCAGGGATGGGCTGGCAATGCCCTGGACTGGCCATGCCCAGTGACCTGGGCACAGCCACCACAGGTTTGGTTAAGGCAGTTTTGAGCAAGGTTCCTTCAGGCACAGAGTTCAGTGCTGTTAGCCAGGGCCACCAAGCCAGAATTTCCTCAAAGTCCTGATGCCTCCCCCGTGTCCCATTGCAAACTAAACTAAAGCCTTTACAAACATTTCCTGAAGATATCCAAGGTGCTACCAGCTGGAAGGACACACAGAGGACAGAGAGGAATCACAGCAATGGGAGCACAAGAGGATGGGAACTGAAGTGATGCCCTGTAGCTGCAGGCAAGTAGTTTTCAGGAGAGTGGGGAATGGGGTGTAGGGGGAAGAGAGCAGTGGAAAGGGAGAACTATCCCTAAAAAATCCCCTACCTACACCCTGTAAATCATTTCCTCAAGTTACCAAAGGTTTGAATGCCCACAACTCATTTTATAACTCTCTTAGGAGAGCCCATGGACTGACAGGTTGGCAAAGAAAGCTTTAGCTCTGCCATCTAAAGCTGCTCTCATGCTGGGGGACACCTGGGGAAATCAGGTAATCACTTCATTCTTCAAGAAGCCCCACCCTTGCACAGCCCAAGGAGTACTGGGTGTGAGGGAGGTGCCCAGGTCTCCCTGTTAAATCCATGCCAGGGTGTCCCCAGGCCTCAGCAGGGCCTGACCCCAAACCCCAAGCTGAGGTGCAGGACCAGTGTGGCCATGTGAGCACCCAGGTGGAAGGTTGAGCTGGTTTGGTGCATGCACCCTTCTGAACCCCAAATCCCATGAGCCCAGCTCACCTGTCCTCCCCTGGGAAATAATGTTCCTGTTATGGGGCACCTCCAAAACCTGACATCCAAGGTCACGGAGCAGACTTGACTGATGCCAGGAGGTTGTCTCCAAACCCTGTGGGCCTTCCAGCATGTCCTCATCAAATGCACCACAGAAAGCACCTTCAGCCCTGAGTTGCCTTGAAACTCTGTCCCTGCTCCTCCAGGGCTTTGTGAAGTGTGGGAGGCATCAGGATGGAGCAACCTGTGTCCTTCCCTCCCCTGGGCGGTCCCTGCACACCAATACAGGACCTGAGGTCTCTGCAGCAGCTGTGCCCAGAGGAGGGGAGAAAACCCAGCACCCTCTCCCAGGTGGGCAAGGACCTGCTGAGGTCAATCCTCGGGGGACAAGAGCCAGAGTTTTTGGGACATAAACCATTGACATTCCTCTGCCCTTTTGCCAAATGTTACAAGGGCACAAGAAAAGCCTGGTGGAACTATCTCCCTGGAGAACAGCACTAAATGTTAAGTATTTCCCCCTCCAGAATATTTGGGGTCTGAGATGTGCCTTGTTTTAGTGTGTCTGCACAGCCTCCAGAGCCAGCTCCAAGTGCTCCTCTGATCCCACCGTGGCTTTATCACCCCGAGGTAATGATGAAACACTCTGATGCCTCTGCCTCCTCCTGCTCAGTTTATCAACACCAACGAGCTAAAGAAGGACAGAGTCTCCCTGGATATCCCATATAATCCCATGGCCTGCAGCCAAAATACGGGATAGAAAGAGCTAAAGTAAATGTGAAAAGAAGGAAACAGTCCCCGAGGAGCAATGTTGGATTTCTGGGACTTTCCTGGGATTTGAAGCCGCGTTGCTGGCTGTGGAAGGGAAGGAAAGGACGAGATGTTTGCAGAGGAAATGCCTCTGCTGCACATCCAACCCTGCCCAGGGGAGCTCACTCTGGTGCCAGCTCCGCTCCCTAATTCCAGCCCCACCTGGAAGTCACTCCAAAATCCCCAGCGCTTTCTCTTTTATCTCCCGTCCCATCCTCCCCGGGTTGTTTTGGCAGCGTGACTGTTTCAGAGCTGTTTGCTTGTTTATCTCCTGGTGCTTTCATCTCTCTCCCGGAGCTGCTGCGGCTGCAGGCGGGGAAGGGAAGTGCAGGTTCAGAAAGTTCTGCTCGCTCCAATCCCTACACGGAATCGCTCCCTTTTAGCCCGTTTTCCTGCCACCCCCGTCAGACACTGATGACTTTGTGAGGAGTTTGCAATGAGTCTGATGTGCTCAAAAGCTGATTCTTCCTCGTCAAGGGATTCAGCTGTGACTGTGAATCTTCATTAAAATGAGCCCAGCACTTTGGACCTAATTTTCCTTCTAAAATTAATGTAGCTACGAAAAGCTAATAATAGGAGTTTGGGAGAGTATTTCTATGGAGCTGCATTCTTTCTTGCTTTAATAGGTATGGGTGGGTCCCGAGTTTGTTACAAGAAGGATATTTACTCCCAGGTACAGCAGGCAGGGAACCATGAGGGAAACAAGCACAGAGAGAGCAGGCACAGAGGCAGCAGGGCCTCACACACAGCAGGGTGGGCAGTGCCAGATGTGATCAGCTTCTTATGCAGCTTCCTGAGCAGCTGCCTTAAAATAGAGGACAAAAGTCTACCCCAAAACAGGGACATTTCATCAGCTTGTAGTGGTTGGTTGATTCTCTGGTGCCTGAGAGAATTCTGTGGTTTATACATTTTTTTTGTGTAATTTGAGGAGCTGTGATTATTTTTCCCCATGGGAACATCTTGTTTCTGTTTCATTCCTCTCATCCTCTCACCACTGTGGCAGTGCCTGTCCCCAGCTCGTGCTGTCCTGCAGCTCTGACGTGTCTCTGTCTTGGGTCATTCTCTGCTCTCAAGCTTCTATTTTCTGTCTGGGTGAAAGGGATGAAGGGAGGAGGTGCCAGGCCATGAACAGATGTGTGTGTGCCGCTTTCCAGACAACTGTACAACCTGGGGATGAACGTGCCACCAGCCCTGACAGCCAGCATTCCCAGGAGAGGGGCAGTGTGTCAGGAACAGGGTGGCAGCAGGAGCAGGGCAGGGATTCTGCCCCTGGACTGGGCACTGCTGAGGCCTCACCTCGAGTGCTGTGTCCAGCTCTGGGCCCTCAGCTCAGGAAGGCCATGGAGGGGCTGGAGCAGGTCCAGAGAAGGGCAACGGGGCTGGGGAAGGGTCTGGAGCACAAGTGCTGTGAGGAGCAGCTGAGGGAGCTGGGGGGGCTCAGCCTGGAGAGGAGGAGGCTCAGGGGAGACCTTCTCACTCTCTGCAACTCCCTGACAGGAGGGGGGAGCCGGGGGGGTCGGGCTCTGCTCCCAGGAACCAGCAGCAGGACAAGAGGGCACAGCCTTGAGCTGCCCCAGGGCAGGTTTAGGTTGGACATTGGGAAGTTCTTCCCAGAGAGAGGGATCAGCCCTTGGAATGGGCTGCCCAGGGAGGGGGTGCAGTCCCCGTCCCTGGAGGGGTTTGAGCAGAGCCTGGATGTGGCATCAGTGCCATGGTCTGGGTGACAAGGTGGGGTTGGGTCATGGGTTGGACTGGATGATCTCAGAGGTCTTTTCCAGCCTTGTTGATTCTGTGATTCTGTGACTTCACTGATGTGTCACCAGGCAGAGCCTTGGCCAGGCAGTTCATCACTGCCCTCCCCTGACATGGCCACGTGGGCCATCTGTAAACAGAGCACAAAGAAACTTCCACAGCAAACGATTAATTCCTCATTATTTACCCAGCTCTGCTTACAGAGGAGTCTTCAGGAAGTACTTTTACTGCTGCACCTCTGCAAATCCCGAGGTCCTGTTATCAGGGGGATGGACACAGGCTCAGCGTCTTCTTCTGGCACAAAACTGACCTTTTCCTCCTGGTTTGAACTCCTCTAAAATACATTTCCACAGCAAAGAGTGGTGGGGAGGTAGCAGAGGCATTTTGCTCCCTCCTCCATGTGTGGAAGGAGATCTGCAGAATGACAGCTCCAAGGTCAACTCTTGTGTTCCCTTCTGAGCTGCTTCACCCACAAAGAACTCACCTGGCAGTGTCTCTACACTTTGTGGACACTTGTGATGCCATATCTTAGAATCATAGAATGGTTTGGGTTGGAAGGGACCTTAGAGATCATCCAGTCCCACCCCCTGCCATGGGCAGGGACACCTTCCACCAGCCCAGGTTGCTCCAAGCCCCGTCCAACCTGGCCTTGGACACTCCCAGGGATGGGGCAGCCACAGCTTCTCTGGGCAGCCTGTGCCAGGGCCTCCTCACCCTCACAGGGAAGAATTTTTCGTAACATCCCATCTAAACCTTTCTCTGTCACTTCAAAGCCGCTCCCCCTTGCCCTGTCACTCCAGGCCCCTACAAATAGTCTGTCTCCATTTTTATTGTGGGCTCCTTCTTGACCTTAACAGAAAATCCAGCACAAGGGAAACCCTCCAACTCTCCACTGCAGTGTGGGGCATCCCCTGGGGATCCAGGCAGAAGGAAGGGAATGCAGAGACCTCAGCATGGGGTTCTCCTCCTTCACTGGTTTCTCCTGTGCAAGGTTCCCCCAGCCCTACCCCCCAGTTTGGCAAAGACATTTTGAAGGCACAGTGTGACCGTGCTCCAGGCTGGGTGTCCCCGAGCCCCTGAAGCACAATGTGCCAGCTGGGAGTGACTCCTGCCTGTGCAGGGACCTGCCCCACGCTGGTCCTGGGGGTTGGTTTCCTTTATCTTGTGGTCGTGCACAGAAGGGAAACCAGGGAGAGCTTTCCTTTTCTGTGTCATTAGCGGCCCTGTCGTTATTTCCATCCCCTCCATGGCCCAACCTGTCTCACTAACACAGGGCAGACTCCCCTTCCCAGCACCCACCCAGGCACCACTCCAGCAGCATCCCACAGATCCGCCTTTTCCATGGGCTCTGGCAGCCACTCTTCCATTCAGGTTGTCCTGCAGCTCAAGGCACTTCATCACCAGCCAGTCTGAGCCAGGAGAGACCATCCAACTCAGCAGAGGAGCAGATGGAAGGAGCAGGTTGGACGTACCCACACCCTGCACAGTCATTACCCAACCACGGGCTGGGTGCAGGTGACACCACCAGAGAGGGATGAGACCAATTAGCAGTCATGTTAATGATCCCAGGCTGAGTCCAAGCTCAGAAATATGATGGGAGCTCCCTCCACTGAGGCAGTTCTGGTTCTGGAACCCCCCCAGCACCGTGTCCATGCCCACCTCACCCAGGCCACCACGGACAGCTGAGGCACAGACAGCCTCGAGGTGATGTGAACAGGCATTTTTCTTGTCTCCAGACATCACATCCAAGTGGTTCTTTGCCTGTGACACTTTTATCTGGATGCATTAATTTAGCAATAGAAAGCAGGCATTGAAATGCCACAGCAGAGCATATTTGCAGCCTGCCATAGCTGGGACACGGTGTGACCCCAGACCTCATCTTCTCACAGATCACCCAGGGCTGTAACAGCTCATCCCTTCCTGTCCCACACATCTGTCTCACCCTTGCTGGAGGGCTTTAGACCTTATCTTAAGCCTGAGAAGAACCCAGACATCTCTTGGACAGCACCTCAGCAAGGCTTTGGTTATGGCACTCCCAGCCACAGTCACAGAAACTAAACCCTCCTTTCCTTGCAAACCAGCAGCTTCTTGGGCTCCCTCCAGGCCAGTCAGTCCATGTTCCCACAACCACAGAGCAGGGAGTCATCCCCTGGAGTACTGGGGTCACAGTCCTCACCCTCAGGACTAAGCAACATTATCAACATCCTTGGATTCCTGCTCTCTGTTGGAAGAGGATGGAAGCCAGAGCATGAGAGTCACTCAGGATCAGCTGGGATGTGTGAGCTGAGCACAGTCAATCACCTTTGGGATCATGCTGCACACCAAGGGCACTTCTCCCTCAGCCTCCTCTGCTGGCACTGGCACTTCCAAAACCTCTGTGCTGTTCCCAATCATTCCCACAGCTGTGGGTGGCCACCGTGGAACTGAACATCAGTCCTGGAGAGAGCCACCTGCCTGCTCGACTGACATCATCACCCTGCTCTGGAGGGCCTGTTAGAGGTCACCTTTCAGCATTTCTCTGCATCCCTGCACTTCAGTAGAGACCTTGGAAACACCTCCTCTCCCAAAGGGCAGAATCAGGCCATTAACCACTACATCTTAGCCATTACCTGAACTCTGGGCAGATAAACCCAGGCTGTGGGTATTGTGGGAGCACAAGGGGGTTAAAATGGTGTCTGCAGCTTGTCCAAGCCCTTGGATTCCTGTATTTTCTGCCCAGTCTCTCAAGCTTGCTCTGCAGTCAGTGCAGAGCACCCAGCCTGTGCTGTGGGGATCTGCAAGAGCTCTTTAAGGAGAAACTGAAGTCCTGGGAAAAACAAAGGCTGAGACAGTTCCAGTGGGTGTCACACGGATGGCAACTGCTGGGGCTGTTCCCATCCTGCTGAGCCCTAAGGTTGAGTCAGAGCCCACAGGAAGAGAAGGGGCAGGAATATTGACCCAGGCTCCATCAATTGTGTGTCTGCAGCACTGGGATTCGGGCTGCAGGATTTACTGACTCTCTGTTTTCCTGTGCAGAAGGGAGGATTGACTCTCTCTTTCCCTGAGCTGGAACCAGAGGCAAGTCCTGCTGTCCAGCTCCCAGGTGAAGAGCTTGTTTGGTGTCATGGAGAAGCAGCCCCCAAGCCACTGGAGCCTCCCTGGAGCCTGATTCTAGAGGACACATGCACTAGGGAGGCTGGAGCAACTTGAATCTGCTCCAGGGATATGCCTGGACCATCCTCTTTCCTGCTGGGCAGCAGCCCAGGCTCTGCTTGGCCCCTCACCATTAATGAATGCTCTGCCCTGGGGGTTCTCCCTGGGCTCCCACACTGCTGTGGTGGGATGAGAGCCCATTTTCCTGGGAGCAGGAACATTTATCTCCCCTGGTGCCTCATTACTGCTGCCTCTGAGGGGGTCTGTAGTGAGGCCCTGGGAGGAGCAGAGGCTGAGATGCCTCTAAATGGTGGAATCACCATCCCTGGAAGTGGATGTGGCACTTGAGGACATGGTTTACTGGTGAACAGGGTAGTGGTGCTGGTTGATGGTTGGACTTGGTGATCTTGCAGGTCTTTTCCAGCCTTAATAATTCTGTGACCCCGTGATTCTGTGAAATCTAAGGACCTACAGAGGCTTTTCCTGATTGAACAGTAACTATGACCTTTGTAGAGGGTTTTACATTCCCATGGTCTTCTTTCCATGATCCTCATGTTTCCATGATTTTCAGTCTCCAATCCAGATGGGAATCACAGAGTCACTGAGGTTGGAAAAGACTTCCAAGATCATCGTCCAACCTTTGACCAATCACCACCATGTCCACTAGACCAGAGCTCTGAGTGACCCCTGGTCCCCTTCCTGCCCAGCTGAGAGATATAAACCTTCCTCTTCCTCGCAGTGGATGAAGCAGCTCAGGTGAGGAAGTATTGGGGGGCACGTCCAAAAGTGTCAGGAACAGACAGGATGGGAAGAGAGAGTTGAGACAGTTTTGCATGAGACTGAGCAACACAAGAGCAAATGGTGAGCTGTGAAGGGCCTGGAGGGGCCACAAGAGGAGCAGCTGAGGGCACTTGATCTGTTCAGCTGGAGAAGGGGAGACCCAGGGCAGAGCTCAGCAGGGTCTGCAGTTTCCTCATGAGGAGCAGCTCCATTTCTGTTCTGGGTGAGCAGGGACAGCAGCCAGGGAATGGCTGGAGCTGTGTCAGGGCAGGCTCAGGTTGGATCTCAGCCAAAGGTTCTTCCCCCAGAGGCTGTTTGGGCACTGCCCAGGCTCCCCAGGGCAGTGGGCACAGCCCCAAGGCTGCCAGAGCTCCAGGAGGGTTTGGACAACACTCTCAGGGACAGGGTGAGATTGTTGGGGTGTCTGTGCAGGGCCAGGAGTTGGACTGGATGGTCCTTGTGCGTCCCTTCCAACCCAGGAGATCCTATGATTCTGTGATTCCAAGTTCAAGGCTCACACCACGACCTGATAAAAGACAACCAGGCTGGTCAGGAGAACACTCTGCCCGGGGTCCAGCCCCCTATGCAGCCCCTGTGCCACTGGAAAGGTTTCTGAATAAAGCAAATGAGTTACTCAGATGTGACAGAGCTTTCAGAGAACATGTCACATCCTGCCCCCCATCTCTGCAAGTCCCTCTGTTTCTCTTTCTGGGTGATTTTTAGACCTTTTCTAAAATCCCCAGGGATGAGCCAGTTCTTCCCAGTCATTCATGGGCCAGATGAATGACTGGAAAATGGGAGGATTCAAAAGTCCTTTGAATAGAGTTCAGAGCTGTCTGAAATTAGGATATTTTTCAAGGCTTAGAGGGAGAGAGCAAAGAAAGCTCACCCCAGGCTTGCAGAATTCAGCAAAGAGTGTGGGATGGGAGCCCTGTGAGCAAGGCAGGGCCTGGGCAATCCCTGCCATGCACAGGAACAATTGCAAAACCCCAAGCAGGGCAGGGGGAGGAGCAGCTCTGCTGTGCTGAAGGCAGGAGCTGCTGCTCAGGCAAGGTACCCCTGGGCTTAATGGGAATTCTTTGCCTTAAATCTTTGTGCTGCTGCCACTTCAGTCGTTTAAGAAGCAAAAAAACCACTTTAGGAGTCCCACTGTTGCTGCCTGCAGCCAGCACAGCAGCCCAGGAAGGGCAGAAGGCAGCATTCCCTGCTGGGCAGAGGAGCAGGGGAAGGAGCACACTCTGCTGGGACTTCTGGTCCTGTGGACACTCAAATGCTTCAGAAAACTGGGTTAATTACAGCAGAAATTATCATAGAATCACAGAATGATTTGGGTTGGAAGGGACATTAAAGCCCATCCAGTCCCACCCCCTGCCATGGGCAGGGACACCTTCCACCAGCCCAGGTTGCTCCAAGCCCCGTCCAACCTGGCCTTGGACACTTCCAGGGATGGGGCAGCCACAGCTGCTCTGGGCAACCTGTGCCAAGGCCTTATGACCCTCACAGCCAAGAATTTCTTCCATATATCCCATCTAACCCTGCCCTCTGGCAGTGGGAAGCCATTCCCCCTTGTCCTGTCCCTCCATGTCCTTGTGAAAAGTCCCTCTCCAGCCTTCTCGTAGGCCCCCTTTAGGTACTGGAATGATGTCTGGGAAGCACTAGGAATGAAAATAAAGCTGCATTTGGGGGTTTGCTCTGGTGGGAATGTGCAGTGCAGCTTCCCAGCTTTGTGTTTGAAATTCCTTTTCACTCCCTGAACATTCTACAGGATGTGTGGCCTGGAGAAATGGGGACAAACCCGAGCCATGGAGCACCAGTGAGTGTGGTGGGGTTTGCAGGGAATGCACCCATGGATCAAGGGCATTTTTGACAATCTGTATTTCATCTGAAAGTGGGTCTGCAGCTGTGATAACTCACTCATATGCTGAACAAATCTGGAGCTGACACTTGGACCACATGTTGTGCTCTGATCACACTGAGGATTGAAAGAGGGCTGAGAGAGAAACCTGACTGCAAGAAACTGGACTCTGTAGCACTTGAAAACCCAAATGGAAAGGTGAAGGATTCGTGGACAATATGCCCAACAGCATAGAGGAGTTTACAAGAGGTAATCTGGGATCTCTTGGAAACAAGAGCAGTCCTACCTTTAGTATCAGGCTAGTGACTGGTGGAACTGGTTAAACTGGTGCATATAGCTCAGGGACACTCAGAATGTTTGATAAATGTGCTCTGTTTGGTACTCTGCAGTCATGGCTTGGCCCTGCAGATAAGAGGATCACCCTGGTGAACAACCAGTCACTGGTCCTGCCCTGCCCCTGATGCTCCCCCAGGACAGAAATACCCCCCTGACCCCTCACCTTGCCACCTATTTGGCATTTGGAACTGGGTTTTCTGTTGAAGACTCTCCCCTACCTTAACCCCCCAGGTGCAGTGACCTCACCTGGCCTGCAGTAACCTGCACTGATTTATCCTGGCTTGGTTTACCAAAGCCATGCAAGTCCAGGAGCCCTTTGGCTCAGGGACATCTGTGGGATGCTGAATCCACGGGTACATCCCCTTTGCATCACAACAAGCAGATCATAACATGCAGAGGGTGGGGGTAGGTGGGACACCAAGTGAGATCCTCATAGTCCGAGCTGGAGGGGCAAGAACCCCCACTTTGGAGAGGTTTTATTTTGAGAGCTGTCTGTAGCTGTAACCACCACAAAATACCAAGCACTGATCCCCTCAGCAGCTCTCCTCTCCTGTTCCCAGCACAAAGGCCTTCCACTCTGCAGCTCCCTGTTTCCCTGTGGAAGCAGAGGAGATGCTCTGCTCCCAGCCCTGTGGATTCCCAGTGCACAGGGTTTGTGGCAGTGCAGGGATCACTGGCATTTGGGAGGTGCTGACTCCTCTTTCTTACCTTGGCAAGAGCCAGAGCAGCACCACTGAACACGCCCTGCATGTCATCCTGCTCCGTGTGCTCCGTGTTCTTCCCAAGGAACACAGTTCTTCCCTCCAGCTGCTGGGACTCCAGACTTGCCTCTGGGAAAGTGTCCCCGGGTTTGCTTTTCTCCTCTTCCCTGACCCCTGAAGGCAGTTCCTCACCCAAGGCCATGGGAGTGGTGGCCCCGAGTCCCCCCTGCCACTGTGACATCGGACTGTGGGGCACAAAGATCCACGTGGAGTCCGTGAGGAGCTCACTGTCCACCTTTACACTCCCAGAGAATCCACAGGGCATGGATTCTTTTTAAGAACTTTTAAACTGTGTAAAAAAAATAAAAATAAAGAAACCCAACAGGGCAGGAACCTGAATTCTGATGCCCAATGTAAAAGTGAGATTTGGTGGTTCTCAGAGTGACACTGAGGGGTTTTGTGGGGAAGGGTGGTCAGAGGTGGGTTCTCTTGTTAGCATTTGTTGGCCTGTGTGTGGATGGATCAGAGGCCATGCTACAAAGTCTTCTGAGCTTCACATCTGGGATAACCCAAAGCTCTTTCCTGGAAAAAAAAAATGCTCCAAGGACCTTTGCTGCTCTCCCTGTGCCTGGGAAACATTTAGCAAACATGCTTGGATTTGAAACCTCCCCGTTCTGTTTTTATTAATTCTCCCTTTGCAATAATCCTCAATATGCTTTGCTTCCACTCAACGAGCAAGAGGGGAGCAGTGCCTCAGTTAATTTAACTCCTACAAATTCCCATCTCTGCTGGGGAGAGATTGTGCTTCCTCGCAGATAAAGCAACTTCTTCATATTTCAAAAGGTTACAGATTAGATCTGCTTACTGCTGTACTTTTATTAAAATTTCTATTTACATTTCTTTTCCCGTTGATACAATTACAGAAAAGGCAGAAGGAAAACGTTCCATTCGGAGACATCCCTGAACACTGAAATATCCTGTGGAGTACATGGGTGTGGAAGGAGAGTCTTGTTTCCTGCACCTGCAGATGGGCAGGAGGAGCTGCCTGTCCTCCTCCTCCTCCTCCTCCTCCTCCTCCTCCTCCTCCTCCTCCTTCTCCAACACGTGCTGAGCACTCAGAAGTAGCACAGAGTGTGACCGAGTTTCTCCTGGAGCAAAACAGGAGTTGCCTCTGAACAAGAAGGCTCCAGGGTGACCTTATTGTGGCCTTCCAGTGCCTAAAGGGGCTCCAAGAGAGCTGGAGAGGGACTTGGGACGAGGGCCTGGAGGGACAGGGCAAGGGGGAATGGCCTTAAGCTGAAGGAGCGTGGATTTAGATGAAATACTGGGAAGAAATTGTTCCCTGGGAGGGTGGGGAGGCCCTGGCACAGGTTGCCCAGAGAAGCTGTGGCTGCCCCATCCCTGGGAGTGTCCAAGGCCAGGTTGGATGGGGCTTGGAAGGTATCCCTGCCCATGGCAGGGGGTGGGACTGGATGAGCTTTAGGGTCTCTTCCAACCCAACCCAAACCATTTTGTGATTCATTGAAAAGGTCCCTGGAGCACTTTTTTCTTGTTTGTTTTATCCCAGATGTGAATATCAGGAGAATTTGCAGCTTGGCCTCTGAAACCCTGTGGTTTTCATGGGGGTGTAAAGGTGGACAATGAGTCCCTGGTGTTCTCTCTCATTTGAGGAGAGAGCCCACAGCCCTTCCCATTCCCTGTTTGTTTGTGCCTTGGGGGTGGAGATGCTGCTTCCAGGTTGTGCTGTGACATGGGGGGAGTGGGGTGGGGTGACAGAAGCCACCTGGCAGCCAGTGACTCACCTGGCTCTTCATGGCTGTTTGTTCCAAGAGGGGGTCAGCAACCTCAGGGTGACAGAGACCAAGATGCAGGGAAAGTATTTGGGAGAAGAGGTTTCTTCTCCCCACAGGCCTCCCCTGGGGTGTTACACAGAGCTCTGCTTGTCCCCTTGGCCTCTTCAGGCAGGACCCAGACAGTGGGACAGGGGGAATTTTGGTGCTGTTTGTCCATCCCATGGGTCCTCACAGAAACACTCAGCTGGAATGTTTTGAGCTGCATGGAAGTCATAAAATCATAGAATATCCTGAGCTGGATGGACCCCACAAGGATCCAGGGAGGTGGGGCTGGATTTTATCCCTGTGAATATGAGGGTGGGCTACAGCTCCACAGCCTTCACCCTATAATTATCCTTGGCACCTCTGGAGCAGCTTCCTGTGGGAATCGATCAGTGGAGATCATTTTGTGTCTCATCAAATGTGCTCTGGGAAGGAGAGCAACGTGTGACGAAGAGCAGACTGTGCTTGGGACACTGTCACTGCACTGAGGACAGGAACAAAAAAGAACAACATGTTAAATTGACTCTAGGGGAGATATTTAGGTTGTTAGAACTGTAATTACCTGTGCTGGAGTCCAGCCAAGACTCCGAGTTTAACACCCCTGCTCAGATGAACCTTGTGGAACTGGAGTATGAAATCACAGAAGAACCCCCTGTTCTCCTTTGTAGGGTTTCAGAGGCATTTGCTGCAATTTGGTTGCTCAGAAAAGGGGTCAAGATGTCTTCCCAGTGCTCCTGGTTTTTATCAGAAGCAAAGAAGCTCTTTTCTGTCTGGATGGGAAAGATCTGAATTCTTAGGAGCAGCAGAAACTTTCCAAGGCATTTTGATGTTTCCTAAACAAAGTGGGAGGAGGTGGATTTGTGGAAGCTTTGCCTGTCCCACCTGGTACTGCAGATTTCTCCCACAGACACTTGTCTGTGAGTGGAAATGGGAAAAACTGAGTTGGAAAATGCAGCTGTGTGGAAGCTGGAGTAAACCAGGAATGCTATGTGGAAGCTGGTGTAAACAAGAAATGCTGTGTGGAAGCTGGAGTAAACCAGGAATGCTGTGTGGAAGTTAGAGGGGCTTTGTTGAGTCTTTACAGCTGCATATGAGGGTTGATGAGAGTTAAAAATCATGGAATTTTAGATTTGGAATGGAAAAGGTTCAGATTAGATGTTAGGAAGAAATTCTTCCCTGTGAGGGTGGGGAAGGGCTGGAATGGATTTTCCAGAGAAGCTGTGGCTGCTCCATCCCTGGAAGTGTCCAAGGCCAGGTTGGACAGGGCTTGGAGCAACCTGGGCTGGTGGAAGGTGTCCCTGCCCATGGCAGGGGGTGGAATTGGGCCTGCTGAGTCTCCAGCTGATGTTCTGGAAAGAACCTGCTGTCAGTGAGGAGCGAGATCCCACTCCTGACCCTCCAAGAGCAGCACAGCCCTTCTTCCCTCCTTCACCCTGTGGGGATCCAGCCAGCCAGGACCAATCCTATCCATTAGGAGAAAAGTGGGTGCTTTGCACAGAAATTTTCCAAGGTATCCTGACTTTGCTCTGTAATGCAAAGCCATCAGGAAAATGAAATTGCCTGAGCATGGCAGGCTCCAAAGAGGAGCAGATATTGAACACTGCGTTGGTGGGGAACTGTTGCCACAAGAAATACAGACAGGTTTAAAAGGCTGTCAGACAAATCCACTCAGAATAACACCCCCAGGGCTATTAGGCACTAATGCAGCTCCTGTCTGAGGAGATCTCTGAAGCTCAGCCTGCCTGATGCCTGGAGGCACATGAGGAGCTGTGTATTCCTGCTTTCCTTCTTCTCTTTCCCTAAGAACTGCAGCTGGATTATCCAGGCACATCCCAGGCTAGTTTGCTGAGCCCATGGCCCTTCAATGTGCCCATCCTCCTCTCTGCCAGGGGATTTTGTGCTCAAGAGGCAGCTGAGCACATTCAGAGGCTTTGCAGGCTTTCTGTGGAGTGTCTTTTCCTCCTGTGACGTGAAGGCACATTGGGGTTTTGACAGGAGTGGGAACCACCTGAGAACCGTGCTGGGACCTCTTCCCCCCGAGAGCTGGAGATCCTCCCCCTGGAATCGCTCAGGTGCCCCCAGCCCTTTCCACCTGGCTCTGGTGCCAGCTCAGTTCCTCTGGGCAGCCTCTGTGCCCTGCTGGCCCTGCCCTCCCCTCTCCCAGCAGCTGTTCACTGAAAGCCAGACCTGCAGAGAGCAAATGATCCCTGGGTGCTCCCGGCCCCAACCACCTTAATTAAGTCCTTTGGAGAGAATTTCCTCAGGCTGTTGGTTCTCCTTAATGAGACCTGACAAGGGGCTGGGGAGAACAGGCCATTACACAGGATGTTCCCCCCCAAACCCTGGCTGTGGCCCAGCTGGGGGAACCTTTGCACCTCAGGTGACAGTGCCAGACAAAGCCAGGCCTGACAGAGCCCCTGTCACAGCTCAAAGGCTTGTTCATCTCAAGGCTTCACCATTGGTTTCCACTCTGTTTGCTGCCATAATAAAAGCTTTGACCTCTGCTGACAAACCTTTTCTTTTTCTGGAAACAACAGCAAAACTACTCAGGCCAAAGTGGGATGAGGCCATTGCTGGGCCCTGCCCACTCCTTGTGTTTGTAACAAGCAGAGACTGTTGGTAAATGTTATAAAACACAAAAGCCATTGGAGTAAATCTGCACTGGGATGGAGTGATCAGCTGTGGGACAAGTTCCAGGGACAAAATGCCATCAGCACAGGCAATGTGTTTCTCCTCTTCTCGGAAGAGCAAGCACAGAGCTCCCTCCCCACCCCCTGAAAATAACCAGCCAGATTTTTCCTGATGCAAAACCAATAGGTCTTTTCTAGCTTTACCAACCCCAAGATAATGATGGGCTCTGGATCCTCATTTTTCTCCAGCAAACAAAAAAATATACATGTTTAAAGTTCTGCTATAAACTCCCAAGATACTCTTTTTCCTCCACCCTTTCCCCCTCAGCCCCAGCCTCACACTGGGTCATCCTCTGTCCACCTGCAGTTATTTCTCTATTTATGTTTTAAGGAGGTGCATTGTATTTTCGGGGATTCTCCGGGGCACAGGAGAGGTGGTAATTTGATTTATGAAATTCATTTGCTGGACGTTGCGTGCCAGCAGCTCCGGCCCCGCTCTGTGTCACAGCTGCTGTCCCTGTGGGCTGGAGCAGGGCTGAGGGACACGTGGAGAGGGGCAGGGGTGTGCCAGCACATCCACACGTGCTGGGCCCAGTTCCCCCATTGCGCTTCCCAGCAGAGACACTGGTTTAAGCTCTGCTTCAACAGAGGCAGGTTTGGGTGGAGGGAAAGAGCTCAGAGTGGGCAAGAAGAGTCTCCCCACCCTAGAGGAGACAACACTGAGGGACAAACCTCTCTTTCCTCATTGAGAGATGTCTCTACCCTCCTTAGGGCACAATTGCAGCAGCCAAGCTCTTGCTGGGGGAGCCTCCACAGGAACAGTGTCCACACATTGCTGCTGGTGCTGGCCAGGGCTGAGGTGGTGATGATCCACCTCTGAGGAGCTGCATTAGATTATGACTGGGCAAAGTTTAGTTGGGGAAACACCAGGTGTGCCACTGAGGACCCTCCAGCCCATGCCCAGGTACCTGGGACTCCTGTAAACATCTCCTGGAAGTGGCAAGCCAAGAGCTCCAGCTCCTGCCATCAGCAGCTGTGCTCCCTCCTCCCAGAAGAGAGGATTGTCCTGGGACAGGCTGAGAAACAGCAACACACTCAGGTGACACAAGAATGTTGCTGGAGCAACCTGTGCAAGGACAGGAGGGGCTGAGCAGCTGGGAAACATCTGGATCCTGGAGCAGGAAGCTGGAGACATGGGTTAGTATCTCCAGCTCTGGTTGAACACAGCACAAAACACCTCGATCTTGCAAGGAGTGCATCCAGCCAGTGCATCTTGAGGGGCTGGGAAAGCTGGGGCTCTCCAGCTTGGAGAACAGAAGGTTGTGTGGAGACCTCAAAGCACCTTTCAGGATCTGAAGTGGCCTACAAGGAAGTCAGAGAGGGACCCTGGAGTGACAGGACAAGAGGGAATGGGTACAAACTGAAAGAGGGGAAATTTAGGTTAGATATACAGAAGAAATTGTTCCCTGTGAAGGTGGTGAGGCCCTGGCACAGGTTGCCCAGAGAAGCTGTGGCTGCCCCATCCCTGGAAGTGTCCAAGGCTGGGTTGGACAGGGCTTGGAGCAACCTGGGCTAGTGGAAGGTGTCCCTGCCCATGGTGGGGGGTGGAACTGGATGATCTTTAAGGTCCCTTCCAACCCAAACCTTTCTGTGATTCCATGATTCCCCCCTCGTCCAGAGGAGGGTCTGCCTTGTGAGGATGAGCCCCTGAGTGTCTCTGACCAGACAGTGTTGAGCAAGGGAGAACCTGGGCAGGAAGGGCTGTGGGAGGGATGGGTGATTCCTCTCAGTGTCTTCTGGTCTTCTAAGATGCAGAGCCAAAGCTCAGGTGGAAACTCGTGGGTACCTGCCCAGTGGCATTTACTCCTCACTGAGCTCCCTCACTTAGAAACATCCTGACATGTCCCAGCCCCCAGCCAGGCCAGCTTTGAGCTCCTCCATGGCACCAGACAGTCACACACTCCTTCCTCGTGGGCACCTGGAATGTTTCAGTCAGTGCCACCCATCAGAGGTTGGGTAACCCTTTGGGTTCAGTGCTTTGTAGGATGGTGTCTTGGTTTTGGTGAAGCCACAACAGATGGTCACAGGGAAGCTCCCCTTGTGCCTGGGGACAAAGTGGCTTTGGGACAGTGAGGGACAAGGCTGCTGAGCTGACTGGAGCTATCCCTGCCTGTCCAGCCCGTGGTGGCCTTAGGGCTCTGTCCCCAGGAGCTCCCCACACCCTCCCTGCCCTCAGTACAAACCCTGTGCAGCTTGGAGACCTCGATATTTATACATTAATTAGTCCTTGCCGTTATTATTTGCTTATCAGCTCTTTATTAGACACACACAGATCGGGCCCCTCGACACCTGCTTTGTTCTTTTGTGAGATTAGATCACCGTGTTTGTTCCCTTGTTTACAGACTGTTGTAATCCCGATTGCTTCACTTAAGTGTTTAATGAAGGTATTTGCTCTAAAATGTTTGCTGGGATTTTCTTCTACAGTTGAGGGATAAGAAGAGCCTGGAGCATGTTATTTCATTGCAATGATTTATACTAATTGATCTTTTACATCAAATGGAGGAGACTTAACTGGCCTAAATAGTTGTTACCTCTGAGTCAGTGGCTTTTCTTGCAGGAATGAAGCTGATGGATTTTGTTTCAGACACTGCTGGGGAAGCTTTGTGCTCAAGCAGCAAATCCTCAGTGCAGCCACGACAACAGGCACAACAGAGATGGAAAGGAGCCTTTACCCACCTCCCACGTCCTGCACAGGGCAGGGTAAATGCCCAAGAGCTCTTTGGCACAATCCATCCACGTTGTCATTCACAGCACTCGGAAAAGCTGATGCCACCCTGTGCGGAGGTGTTCGGCAGCTGGAAGGGCACTGATTTCATCCGTGTGCAGTGACAGGCCAGCTCTGCCCTCGGTGTCCCTGAGCCAATGGCCCGTGTGACAGTGAGCTCGAGGCAGCTGCACAAACAGCCAGTGCTTTGCCCTCAGCACGACCTGCACCCTCCTCCCGCTGCAAACCAGGGTCCCCACCCGTGGGGGACACCCCGGGCCCCCGGCAGGAGGGGGCAGGGAGAACACTGTGTCTGTCTGGCCCCAGCTCCACACCAGAGCAGTGCCCTGCCAGCTCTGGGCTGGCACTCACACAGTGCCCGAGCTGGGGGAGACCCCTCAGAGAACCACCAGCCTGGTGGGGACAGCAGCTCCTTCCTGGCTCCCAGCAGCTGCGACAAGGTCACTGTCCCCAGTGATGGTGTACCACAGTTCAGGAGTCCTCACTAAAAAGTAACAGAAGGTAAACTACACACAGGGGAAAAAGGATCACCCCCCTGGTCCTTTGGGCTCCAGAACAAAGCCAAAGCAGTCCTTCAGAGCGCAGCATCCAGGGAAATGGGGCTGTCACCTCCTCCTGAGCCAGGAGAGATGCACTCCCCCCTCCTCATCCTGCCTGGGCACCGCCGGACACCCCCAGCCAAGTGTCACCACAGGCATTTGGATAACTCATGGATTCAGCCAAATGACAAACCCTCGAGGCCACCCACGAGCCAAGACAGGATTCCATTTGTTGATGAGTAAATGCTTGTGCTAAGAATAGCTCCTTCCAGCCCTGCTGCTCACCTACCTTATCCTGCTCCAATTACCTGCCTTAATTTACTCCAGCTGTTCCTACAGAGCTCCATCATCTATTTTCTACACCCTTCTGGTTTCTCTTTGATTTTACTGTATATTTTAACATCTGAGATTTATTTCTCTTTGGAAGTGCCTCTCCTTACAGGAAGGCTGTATCCAGTATTCACATTCCTTCCCTTTCCCATCCCCTCTCAGCAGGCTCTGCAGCACATCCAGATGCTGCCATCACACTCCATACATGCAGAATATATTCAGCCCAGGAAGCACTTGTTCCTGAATGAAACTCATTGTCCTGATCCATTCCTATCTCTTCCAGCAGACAGGTTTGAGGAGGAAAAGTACAGCCTGAATTCCTGATGCCCCATTGAAAATCAGGCTCAGCCATTATTTCCCAAATAGGGGAAATTTCTCCTCTTTCAATCCTGTCTGGGTGGAAATGCCTGTTCCCAGAGCAGGTCCGTGGCACTGTGGCTCCTGCTGGCACTTGGAGTGGCAGGGCCAGTCCAGCGGTGCTTTTGCCTAATTCCATATTTTGAGAGAAAAAACATGACGACACAGACAAATGTCAGTACAGCTGGAGCTGGAAAGCAGCTCTGCTCCATGTGGGACTCCCTGCGTGGATCTGCCTTCCCTCTGCACGATCTGTGGGGCCCAGGAGCAGAAGGAAGTAAAACAATCCAGATTCCAGATGGGAGAGGCTGAGTGGGGTGGGAGCCAGGTGGGAGCAGGATGAGATCCTGTGGAACTGTGGTGGAAGCAGGTGGGAGTGGGATGGAATTGGGTGAGATTGGGATGGGAGAGGGTGGGGAGAGAGCTGCTGGGAATGAGTTGGAGCAGGATGGGATCTGAGGGAGATCAGGTGGGATAGGGATGAGATAGAGATGGGATTGGGTGGGAGTCCGTTGGGGTTGGGTGGGATAAGGTTTTGCGGGATGGGATCGGGTGACATCGTGTGTGATCGGGATGGGAACGGGATGGGATCAGCTGAGATTGGGTGGTACGGGGCGTGATCGGGGGGGATCGGGGGGGGGATCGGGATGTGTCCGTGCGGGATCAGGGACGATCCCTGTGCCGGGAGCGGCCCGCGGCCAGCACCGCTAGGGGGCAGTAACGCACCGCCCGGCACCGGGAACGGAGCGGGAATGGTGTGGGATGGAGCGGGAATGGAGCGGGATAGAGCGGGATAGTGCGGGAACGGAGCGGGAATGGAGCGGGATAGAGCGGGAATGGAGCGGGATGGAGCGGGAATGGTGTGGGATGGAGCGGGAATGGAGCGGGATAGAGCGGGATAGAGCGGGATAGTGCGGGAACGGAGCGGGAATGGAGCGGGATAGAGCGGGAATGGAGCGGGATGGAGCGGGAATGGTGTGGGATGGAGCGGGAATGGAGCGGGATAGAGCGGGATAGAGCGGGATAGTGCGGGAACGGAGCGGGAATGGAGCGGGATAGAGCGGGAATGGAGCGGGATGGAGCGGGAATGGTGTGGGATGGAGCGGGATAGAGCGGGAATGGAGCGGGATAGAGAGGGAATGGAGCGGGATGGAGCGGGATAGAGCGGGATGGAGCGGGAATGGAGCGGGATAGAGCGGGAATGGAGCGAGATAGAGCGGGATAGAGCGGGATAGACCGGGATGGAGCGAGATAGAGAGGGAATGGAGCGGGATAGAGCGGGATGGAGCGGGATAGAGCGGGATAGAGCGGGAATGGAGCGGGATAGAGCGGGAATGGAGCGGGATAGAGCGGGAACGGAGCGGGATAGAGTGGGATAGAGCGGGATGAGGCGGGAATGGAGCGGGATGGAGCGGGATGGAGCAGGATAGAGCGGGATGGAGCGGGATAGAGCGGGAATGGAGCGGGATAGACCGGGAACGGAGCGGGATAGAGCGGGATGGAGCGGGATAGAGCGGGATGGAGTGGGATGGAGCGGGATAGAGCGGGATGGAGCGGGAATGGAGCGGGATAGAGTGGGATGGAGCGGGATAGACCAGGAACAGAGCGGGATAGACTGGGAACAGAGCAGGATGGAGCGGGAATGGAGCGGGAACAGAGTAGGATGGAGCGGGATGGAGCGGGATAGAGCATCATGGACCGGGATGGACTGGGATAGACAGACTGGGACTGACCGGGATAGACCGACACTGACAGACACTGACCAGGACAGACCGACCAAAACAGACCAGCACAGACCGGTACAGACCAGCACAGACTGGCACAGACCAGCACAGACCAGCACAGACCGGTACAGACCGGTACAGACCAGCACAGACCAGCACAGACCAGCACAGACCGGTACAGACCGGTACAGACCAGCACAGACCGGCACAGACCAGCACAGACCAGCACAGACCAGTACGGACCAGCACAGACCGGCACAGACCGGTACAGACCGGCACAGACCAGCACAGACCGGTACAGACCGGCACAGACCAGCACAGACCGGTACAGACCAGCACAGACCGGCACAGACCAGCACAGACCGGTACAGACCAGCACAGACCGGTACAGACCGGTACAGACCAGCACAGACCAGCACAGACCGGTACAGACCGGTACAGACCGGTACAGACCGGCACTGACGGGCCGCCCCCGCCTCTCCCTGCGCCGTTCCGAGCGCAGGGCCCGCAGGGCTCCGCGTTCCGCCGGGCCGGGCCGGTGACCCCGGGCAGCAGCCGCCCCTCACCCTGTCCCTGTGCCCCGGGGGGACCCCGAGGGGCTCCTCGGCCACAGCCCCCCCTCTGCCTCCTGAACACCACGGGAACGGGCTGAGCCCCCTCTGCTGAGCCTTAGAACCTCTGCAATGGGGGCTGCTGGTTCCCAGTGCTCCCTGAATGCAGGGAGCAGGGATCCCCTTCCTCAGGGATGTCCCACTGCAGGACTTCTCTGCTGTGTTGGGGCACTTGGAGTGACAGACCCCCCTGGTGTCTCCTCTGAGCTGCCCGTGAGGGTGGTCCTGAGCAGGAAACACTGTCCCTGATGTCAGTAGCTGTGATGTGTCAAGGGCTTTATTCCCCTGCTCTGTAGTGGTTTTGCTAACAAGTCCTACTGGTATCCAAAGCTGGCAGAGACCTACTCCCCAAAATGGGATGTTTTAGCCAGTTTGAGGGTGTTCAACCCCAATTTCACCATCTTCCTGCATCCTAGAGCACACTCCATCCCAGGGTACCTGAGTAAGGCTCCATGGCCCTCACTGCAGATCCATAAATTTTTGGTCTTTTAAAGGATCTGCTCCACCCCACAGCTCAGCTCCCTGGGCAATACTCCTGCAGGACACAGCTTGTCCTCCCCAAGGAGTGTCTGTGTTCATCTTCTTGACAAAAGGCAGAGAAATGGGATTTTTCTGATGGAAACCTGGTTATTTGGGACAATCCTATCCAGCTCTGCAGGCTGCAAACATTGTTTGCTGCAAAATTGGCAGGTCCCTGTCAAGCAGCCAAGGGATTACTGCTTCCCTTCGTGCTAGAGCTCTCTGGTGTTTGTTCCCTCTCCATCCCTCCTATCTAGTGCTTCACACACTCTCTGCCTCTCCTCTCCCGGTGCCAGGGTGATCCAGGTGCCTTGGACCCCCTCCAGGCTCAGCAGGACAGCAGGAGGATGCTGGGTATTGGTCCCACCTTCAGCAGGGGTTTCCTGTCCCACTGCGCCCACGCAGGCAAATACATCCCCTGCCTGCAAAGGAACTGTTCTCCTTGGAAATCCCCCTTTTCCCTCACTGAACATCTGGATAATGTGCCTTTCATAGTGTTCTTTAGCCTGTGGCTGATGCTGTGGGAGATGCCCACGAGGACACACAGACACAGCAGCAGGTGGAGGAAGCTTTGTCTTGCATGTTGTAGGAAAGTACTTCCAAAACCTCGCTCTCAAGGAGCTGAAAATGGAGCAAAAGCTTCTTTGGTGCATGAGGACACCAAGCCAACGTGGTGAGATGATCTCCTGGAGGCCATGCCTGCAACCTGGTGCTCAGGGACACACTCCCTGAGCCATCTGAAGAGGCCAAAGCTTAAAGCTCATTAGAAATCCTGAGCCAGAAGTGCCTCTGAACTACGGCAGCAGTTTCCAGAGCAGCGAGCCCTGACCCTGACCTTCTTCTCTGGGACTCACATCCCACCCCTCTGCTTCCAGAACCTGCTTCCCCAGCAGAAAGGCAGAGCTGGTGGTGTGTCACAGCCCCTTCACACTGGGAAGAGATGAGGAGGGTTAGGTGACTCCTCAGCACCCTGAACTCCTCATCTGAAATCAGGGCAGGAAACCAGAAGCAGGGATTTTATCAAACAAGGGAACTTCAATCCAAAGGGGAAAATGTGAGCAGCAGGGCAGGGGGGGATTCTGCCCCTCTGCCCCCTCAGGTGAGACCCCCCTGCAGAGCTGCTCCAGCCCTGGGGAACAGCACAGGGAGGACATGGAGCTGCTGGAGAGAGTCCAGAGGAGGCACCAAGAGGATCAGAGGGATGGAGCAGCTCTGCTGGGAGGAAAGGGGAGAGAGCTGGGATTGTTCAGCCTGGAGAAGCTTTGCGGTGACCTAATTGTGACCTTCCAGGACCTGAAGGGAGCCTGAAGGAAAGATGGAGAGAGACTTTTTACAAGGTCCTGGAGTGACAGGACAAGGGGAAATGGCTTCAGGCTGACTGAGGGCAAGGTTAGATGGGATATTAGGAAGAAATTCTTGTCTTTGAGGGTCATAAGGCCCTGGCACAGGTTGCCCAGAGAAGCTGTGGCTGCCCCATCCCTGCAAGTGTCCAAGTTGGATAGGGCTTGGAGCAACCTGGGCTAGTGGAAGGTGTCCCTGCCCATGGCAGGGGGTGGAATGAGATGAGCTTTGTGGTCCTTTCCAACACAAATCATTCTATGGTTCTATGAAAACACCACCCCAACAGCACAGGGTGCCCTGCACCTGAAGCCCAGGGGGCTGAGGGCTCCCTGCTGATACCCTTTGTTTGGGATGTGCTCTGCCTGTGACATTATAACAACAAAGAGAATCTACACAGCTTTTGGGAACATGCCAAGGAATCCCAGCCCTGCTGGTAATCCTGCCTCTGGTCAATATTGGATTTCTGCTCACCAGATATTTTAAAACCTCACACTCCAAATACTCACTTCCCAAACCTTAAAGACATTAAAATGACATTAAAATAAACTAGCACTTACCCGGGAAAAAGAAACAGGAGAAAGGTCACTTTTGTTTAAAAGGAACTAGGTATTGTTTTGTTTAACTCTTAAAGGATCATTTAAAAATAAACAGGAGAAATCTGGATTTGAAAGAGCTTCTTTGGTTTTGCTGTGAATTCCTCCAGCTGCCCAGGCTTTAACCTGTTCCTGGCTGGGTTGTGGTTGCCAAGGCTTCACCAAAGGCTCCACCCAGAGATTCACCCATTTTTCCCAGTTTTCCCAGGTACTGAGCATGATGGTGGATAGGACTTTTCTGTGCTGGAGGACAGAGAAGCACAGAGATTTTGTTTCTGGAGCGACACCAGGAGCTTGGCTTGTGTCACACTGGAATGAAAAAGTGTGTATTTAAAAACAATCCTCGAAGAAAACTCCCTGCTTTTTTAAATTCCAGCTTTCCTGGATGTTTTTTTTTTTCTTCTTTGGGTTCAGTGTCACTCTTCTAAAGCTTGTGTCACATTTTAACTGAACAGGGATGACTCCTGTCATTTGAGGCCCTGTGGGCATTCAGTGAGAGCAGAGTCACCACTGCAGGAGGGCCCTGACCTTCCTGCCGAGGCTGCATCGGCTTGTCCTGGGCACATGTGTCACACAGCCCTGGGCAGCATCACACGTGGGTGACTGACTCCCTCCCCACACAGCCAGGCAGAGCATTTCCACATCACCAAATGCATTTCCAGCAAACTGAGACCAATTTCATGCCTTGCCTCAGTTCTGGCCAGTCACGGACGCAACGGACGTTTTCCGACCTCTGCTCGTGGTGAAGAGCATGGGAAGGAAACTGCCTGGAGCAAAGGACACTTTCCTTCCCACAGGCCCAACTTCCCAGCCTGCACTTCCAGTACAGCCTGTATTTGCATCCCAGAGAACTCAGGGGTAGAGGCTCATCCCATCAGGAGGCAGTCTCATGATCCAGCAAGGCTCATGTCCCACAGCAAGGCTCATGATCCAGCAGCAGCTTCTCTCCCTTGTCCAGGCTCCTACATAAGGAATACATCTTCCCAAAGAGCTGCTTAGGAGATCTTTCCAAGGACTTGCAATTTTTCCAGCAGAGGAGACATTCTGGGTGTTTTAGAGGATGCAGTTCCAGCGACACTTCTCAAGGTTCTGCTGTGCCAGGAGGGAGATGTGGCACCATCTCTGCACCAGCAACATCCTGGCACAGATGTACCAAAGGCACCTTCTCCTCTAGGTCAGGTATTGCCAGCACAGCCAGAGTGGTCCCAAATGTCATTATTGCTCACCCAAACACCACATACCCCTTGAGATATGGAGAGAGACTCTTTACAAGGGTCTGTAGTGACAGGACACAGGGAATGGCTTCAAACTGACAGAGAGGAGGTTTAGATGGGATATTGGGAAGAAATTGTTCCCTGTGAAGGTGGTGAGGTCCTGGCACAGGTTGCCCAGAGAAGCTGTGGCTGCCCCATCCCTGGAAGTGTCCAAGGCCAGGTTGGACAGGGCTTGGAGCAACCTGGGCTGGTGGAAGGTGTCCCTGCCCATGGCAGGGGGTGGGACTGGATGATCTTTAAGATTCCTTCCAACCCAAACCATTCCATTGTTCTATGATAAGCCCACTAAGCACAGCTAAAATATTTCCCAGCAAAGAGGATCCAGACATGGGGAAAAACCCCTCAGCTTTTGTGCCTTCAGGTGTGAAGAACTGACTGCTTTTAAAAGTCGAAATGTGGATTGTGGCCCTTCCCTGGTACCCTGAGACAACTGTGTGTCACCCAAACCTGCCATCACCCTCAGGATGGTCATGTGCCTCAGTGTCACCTGCCTGTCACTCAGAGGTTTGTCAAGCACTGCTCCAACACCTTCAATACAGAGTCACAGAATCGACGAGGTTGGAAAAGACCTCTGAGATCATCCAGTCCAACCCATGACCCAACCCCACCTTGTCACCCAGACCATGGCACTGATGCCACATCCAGGCTCTGCTCAAACCCCTCCAGGGACAGGGACTGCACCCCCTCCCTGGGCAGCCCATTCCAAGGGCTGATCCCTCTCTCTGGGAAGAACTTCTTCCCAATGTCCAACCTAAACCTGCCCTGGGGCAGCTCAAGGCTGTGCCCTCTTGTCCTACTGCTGGTTCCTGGGAGCAGAGCCCGACCCCCCCGGCTCCCCCCTCCTGTCAGGGAGTTGCAGAGAGTGAGAAGGTCTCCCCTGAGCCTCCTCCTCTCCAGGCTGAGCCCCCCCAGCTCCCTCAGCCTCTCCTCACAGCACTTGTGCTCCAGACCCTTCCCCAGCCTCGCTGCCCTTCACCTCCACCTGTCTGAGAGCACGTGCCACCAATCCCTGATGTGTTTGCAGTTAAGCACCAGGACTCTTTCCACCAGCCTCAGTTTATTGTCCAGACAGGACACAACTCTCTCCTGCTCACACTGTGGGCATCAGCATCTCTAAGGACAGCTGAGGGAATTCAACAGCTCCTTGGGAAGAACAAAAACCTGGATGCCCCTGCTCCTGAATCAGAGCAGCCTGAGGGAGAGCTGAGACACACAGAGATCCCTGTGTCCAAATCTCATCCTCAGCAAGGAAGGAAGCACCAGGGATGGAAGTTTAGTGCAAACACTGGCTCTAAGCCAGAGGCTGTGTAATCATCCTGACAGAGAGATGGATGGAGCAGAGAGAAACTTCTGGGAACTCAACTGTGATAGGAGAAAATATTAGCACAACTGGCTTTTATCTCTGTAAATCAGGGCCTGAACTGAATCCTTTCCCTCCCACAAGAGGTGTGTTTTCTCTTCATCCTTTATCCTAAAATCTGTCTGCCGCAAGTGCTGAAAATGATGTAAGTTTTCTAATTTTTAATAGCTTTAATTAACCTTTTGATTAGTTGTTTTAGTTAATCATAAATGCTCTGTTAGGTCTTAAATCACTTTTAGCCAGTATTTAGCAAAAAAGTTGTCATAAGATACTTCTGTTGGAACACAGCTTGGACAAAGTACTAAAACTGTAAGTTTTGTTAAAAGTTAACCCTGATATGCTTCAATGAACAGAGATGAGAGAGAGAAAGGTGTGTTGTTGAAGCTGCACATCTGGAACCCAGGATTTATGAATTGCAAGGACCTTTTTCAGAAATCAACAGATAAGAAGGCCAAGAAAGACTCAACAGATGGGATGGAAAGTCCCTGCCCCATTAAGACTAAAGATATGAACTAATTATCATGAAAAGTGAGAAATTAATAACCAACAGAAAGTAGAATGTTAACTAATGCAAGAGAATTGTGTAATGAAGAACCAATGAACATTAATTTCTTTATTTGGTAAAAATTTATAAATAGGTAGAAAAATCACGTCTGGGGGTGTCTGTGGGGATTGGACTCTGTCAGTCTTACACAAAACTCTCTGGCCAGAGAAAAAGGAATGCCATTCTAACACTAAAAACACAGAGTTTTATTTATCCTGACAATTTTGGAGCATTTGGTAACACCAGGGGTGATTTCCAGGCACAAAAAGAGTTTCAGCAGCACAGACCCAGTGATCCTCAGCCTTGCCTGAACTCCAGGAACAGGTTTTCTCCTCTGGGAAGAAACATGGGATGCCTTTACACCTGGCAGTTGTGGGCTGGTATCTTCTGCCCATGGCAGTGTTGGGGAGAGGCTCTGAGGGAGGGGGAGAGCTGGGAACACACTCAGGATCAGCAGGAAGAATAAGCTGACACCAAGGGCTGGATTCAGTCACCCAAACACGTCTGGCAGTGCTGGAGATCCCCTGGGTGTCCATGGGTCTGTGCACAGGGCTGCTGGATCCAGAATGGGAACTGTGGGGGGATCCATAATCCCCTGGCCTAGCAGCAGGTGACACTGCACAGGATCTCAGACTGCCCTGTTTCAGTATTTTCATCCTGTTTATGGTCTTTTATTTTCTTATATAAAACTCCAGAAGCTTAAGTTTGCCAAGTGCTGCTCCAGGGTCTGTGGGCAAAGTGCTGTGTCAGCAGTGTCACAGTCTTGTCCTCTGGTCCTGGGCACTCACTGGCTCCAGGTCAGTGTCCTGGATGGAACTGGATGGCAACACAGGGGAGACTGAGGGGAGACCTCACTGCAGTTCCACCTTCCTGGGCAGGGGCAGAGGAGGGGCAGGGACTGTCCCTGGTCCCCCCAGAGCAGAGCTCAGTCCCTGCCCCTCCTCTGCCCCTGCCCAGGAAGGTGGAACTGCAGTGAGGTCTCCCCTCAGTGTCCTCTGCTCCAGCTGAACACACCAAGTGCCCTCAGTGTCCTCACACTCCTTCAAATCAAGGCCCTTCCCCATCCTCATTCCATTCTCTGGACACTCTCTAATGGCTTCAGATCTTCCCTATATTGTGCTGTCCCAAACTGTCTCGGGATGCTGAGGGTGGTACAAGCACAGCAGTGCCCCGGGGTGCCCTGTGGGTTGTTTCCTTGGGGATATTTTCTCCTTGCTGACACTGGTGCTGGAGCTGGTTTGACCTTCCGAGATAAGGGACACCAGTGCCAAGGGAATGATGCCCCTGGCCCAGTCCTCTGCCAGGCTCTGTGGGGGCTATTAAAGCCTTCCCAGGAATTTTGCACTCTCCCCTGTGGGATGTCAACCCAGAGCTCAACTTGCCCTGCCCTGCCAGCCACGAGCCTCAGTTTCTTGGTGCTCCACTGAGGCTGGTTTTCGTTTCTCTGACTGAAGCTTGACTTTGCCCTCCATCCACAGCAAAACCACACTCAGGGCTGGCCCCCACCCAGCAAAGCACTCCAGGGTGCACTGAACTGGAAACATGGCAATATTACAAGAGAGACCAGTAAGACTGGAAATTTAGGGGCTGCAGTGCTTCTAATTCCACAGCCCTGCCTTCAGCTCCTTCTCCTCTGCCAGGCTTGAAGCCTTGGCGCTGAAATTTTCCATGCTGGGGTTTTGGCACAGGCTGGATCATCCTTCTGTGTTTCATCCACACAACTTTGCTATTTGTGAGACTGAGCTGAAGACAAAAGACCTCGTTTTGATAAGACAAGAAAGACTGGAGACTTATTCTTTGAATAATTGCAGCTCTTCAGTGCTTTGGAGCAGGGGCTGGAAATTTCACAGAAAGCAGAAATACTTTTCTTTCATTTGTTTCTGTGAGAGAAGAGCATTGACTTGAGTGTTCTCCAAAGAGCTGGTGTTTTGTAGCTGGACGTTCTCTGCCTGAAAGCAAACAGACACACCTCTAGTAGTGCCTAGAATATCCCCATTCTCCCATTCTGCTCCTCTGTACATTCCTAAAGCAAAATATCCTGCCATGGACACAATTTGAAGCACGCCTGCAGCCACCAGAACCTTCTATTCTGCTGAGCACCTTTCCACGTGCTGGCTCAGGGACATTTTGGGGGTGCATGTTCCTCTCCTTCCAACTTCAGTCTGCAAAGGGCTGCCCAGGCTCCCCAGGGCAGTGGGCACAGCCCCAAGGCTGACTGAGCTCCAGGAGGGTTTGGACAATGCTCTCAGGGACAGGGTGGGATTGTTGGGATGTCTGTGCAGGGCCAGGGGTTGGATTGTATGACCCTCATGGGTCCCTCTAACTCAGGACATTCTGTGACTCTTTCCTGTTCACTGGATTGTGTCCCTGTTGCTCAGGTGCCTGAGGAAGAAGCAAGCTCTGCTCATGTAACCCTGGTGAGGAGGAGACCAGATGCTTGGTTTTTAGCCAAAACAAATAATCAAGGGACTTAGGGCAGTGGGAGGCAGGAGAGGTTCTGACACCTGAGCTCCTTCACCCTGCTCTGGTGCATGAGGAAAAGTGAGATCAGGGGCAGCTCCAGGAGCAGGTGACTGGGAGAATCAGGAGCAGCCCATGGTTTGGAATTCTCATCTTAGGAGAAGATCTCAGCCTTGGGACCAGACTGAGCCAGAGGGATGGAGGAGGAGGAAGGTGGGAAATCAGGTGGGCCCAGCAATGCTGTGCTGGCCTGGATTTACAGGACACTGCCAAGCACAGACACACAGAGGTTGCAGCCCAGCCTCCCCCATGGGTGAGGATTGGGCAAGGCTCTGCAGAGCTCCAAAATGCCTCCACTAAGTTTGTCCTTCAGCCCAGGCCACTGCTTTTTAATTCCTCTGGGATTCCCTCAGCTTCTTGATCCCACATCTTCCCTGTCACATCTGCTGCGGGATGTCCACAAGGTCACATTCAGGAGGAGCTTCACCCTTCAATGTCCTTGTGAGCTGCAGCACCTTCCCCTCTCAGTTTGGTGGCTTGGTCTGGTGAGGTCCTTCCAAACAGGTGTGGTATTGAAGCTGAACATCTGGAACACAGGATTTATGAATTGCAAGGACCTTTTGCAGAAATCCACAGGTAAGAAGGCCAAGAAAGACTCAATATATGTGATGGGAAGTCCCTTCCAAGGAAAAACGATATTAAGACTAAAGATGTGAACTAATTACCATAAAAACCCAAGAAATTAATAACCAACAGAAAGCAGAATCCTCACTAATGAAGCAGAATTGTGTAATTCAGAACCAATGAACATTAATTTCTTTGTGAGTCCTTCATTGTCTTTATTCCACACCTTCCCTGTCCCATCTGCCATGGGATGTCCCAAAGGATACAGGCTCCAGATCTAGCTCTTCCCCAGGAGCTGGGGAGCACAGGTTGGAGGGTGCTGTGGGGCTGCTGTGGGGCTGGGGGACAGGTCTGGGATGTGTCCAGACAGATGCCCACACCAAGGCTGTGTAGGACCATCTCTGAAGGAACAATAAGGACAAAACAGCTTTGCACGAAGAGCTCTGGGGACTGCAAACCCGGTGCCTGTGCAAGGGTGGAGAAGGTGGCTGGTTCTGGAGCTGGCCAGAGACTGGTGATGTCTAATGTCTGTTAAATGCACAGGAACAACAGAAGATTCCTTCTTGGATATCCAGCAGGAAGCTGCTCACACATCCCTGGATCTCATACCCAAGGTCCCGGGGTAGAGCTGTGTGGTCCTTCCTCAAGGGCCTGGGGGGGCCCTTGGTCTCTGCAGAGGGTGCAGGAGGTGGCTGCCACCACGAAGAGAGGAGATGCAGCAGTATCACGTGTTCCAGCACATCCTGTACCTCAAATGCTGCACCTCAGACTCTCTTACCCCTCGGAAAAATGTTCCTGGTCCCAGCAGAGCTCTGTGGCTCACACTACAGGGCTGAGATCTGCCTCAAACCAGCTCCTTGCCAAAACATCAATTCCCTATCCCCATGCTGGACTTTCATACCCCATGTCCTGTTGTTGCTCCTCAGAGTTGGCCTGTCAAATGATTAAACAGCCTTTTACCTCCCCATTTCTATGAGGAGACTTTCTTTCTGTCTCCCTGCAGGACAGATCTTTAGCTAAAGGTTGCTGGAAATGCCTGTTTATTTTCATTAGTGGTGCCAGACCCACTGCCCACAATCCCTGGAGAGTTGCTTTTATTGCTTCATGATGAGGGCTGTCAACATTTTTCGAACAAGAAAAGAAAAATTGGATTTTCAGATGCATTTTTTTAACAGATACTGTCAGGATTCTGAGGGGAAAAAAATGCAAAGAAATCTCAAAGACCCTTTCTTTTCACAGAGAAATACAAAAATACATCTGAGCAGTATAAAAATATAAGGCTGGATTCCAGCTAAACTGTCAAATCTAAAGTTCTGTCATTTCCACTGAGGTGAGGATTAAAAAATCAACATGTCCAAAGGCTGAGGCTTTGCCCTGAGCAGCTCATCCCACATCTCTCTGATGAGCAAATCCTACCTACGGGGAAGTATTTTGGAGGAAAAGGGCAGAAATCATAAAGAGTGTTCCCAGAAAAAGTAGGTGTCAGTGTTTCTGGAGAGGACAAAGGAGAAGGAGAGCAGTGAGAGGAGAAGGGAGGGTGTGTAGGGTGGGAAATTTGGGTGGGGAACAGTAATCCCAAGAGCAGAGAAGGCAGCCAGGGCCCCTCACCCTGCCCAGGTACAGGCAGGTCTGGCAGCAGGTCTGGCAGCAGG
Source organism: Manacus candei (assembly GCF_025592945.1). Classification (NCBI taxonomy): domain Eukaryota; kingdom Metazoa; phylum Chordata; class Aves; order Passeriformes; family Pipridae; genus Manacus; species Manacus candei. The sequence goes on along the minus strand of NW_026138095.1, from coordinate 11,117,892 downwards.
GGCCACAGTGAGACCTCTGCCCCCACACAGGAGAGTGTCACTTGTCCCCAGGAACGGGCAGGGATTAGTTGTCAGTGTTGTTCCTGCCTTTTCCTTCTCCTCATGCAGAGATTTGCAGGAACAGTCCCAAACCTGCTTTGTTGCCCTCAGGAAAGGGAGGCAACCACCACGCCAGGACCCGGGAACAGCCACCCTTCTCCAGGCTGAACAACCCCAACTCTCAGCTCTGTGCCAGCTCTCTCTCTGTGCCACTTGGTCCTCAGTGATGCCCAAGCCTGAGCAGCAAAGCCTTGTGCTCTGCCAGGGGCCTGGCACGCGCTGCCATCTCTGCCACGGGTGGTTGGGCAGACACCTGCACAGGGCATGGTGAGCACTTGGCTTGTTCTGACCAGAAAAACCTCAGGCTCCCACATTCCTGCCCCAAACCCAAGTTTATTTCCATTTTCCTGGAAACAATGTGCCCTGGGTTCATGGAACAGCAGCAGAGTGACACATTCTAGGACCCCCAGGGGACCTCCTGCAGCTCCTCTCTCCAGGGACAGCAGTTCTGTCCAAGGGGCCTTTGGAAGGGCCTCGACAGCAAAACAGACACGGCAGGAGGTGTTGGACTGTGGCAGAGATGGCAGCACGTGCCAGGCCCCTGGCAGAGCACAAGGGCTCAGCTTTGCTGCTCAGGCTTGGGCATTACTGAGGACCAAGTGGCACTGACTGAGACAGCTGGCACAGAGCTGAGAGCTGGGGTTGTTCAGCCTGGAGAAGGGGAGGGTTTGGGGAGACCTCAGAGCCCTTCTCAGTGCCTAAAGAGGCTCCAAGAGAGCTGGAGAGGGACCTGGGACAAGGGCCTGGAGTGATAAAACAAGAGGGAATGCATTTAAGCTGAAGAAGAGTAGATTTAGATGAGATATTGGGAAGAAATTCTTTCATCTAGAGGTGGTGAGGCCCTGGCACAGGTTGCCCAGAGAAGCTGTGGCTGCCCCATCCCTGGAAGTGTCCAAGGCTTGGAGCAACCTGGGCTGGTGGAAGGTGTCCCTACCCATGGCAGGGGGTGGGACTGTATGAGCTTTGATGTCCCTCTCAACCCAAACCATTCTATGATTCAGTGAGGGCAGTTCATGACTTGGGTGGTTCCAGACACATTTCTTGCTGCCTGCCAGGAATTTCACCTGCTACTTGCATTTAGCCCTGGAAGAAATGGCTCTGTTGAGTTCTCTGCAGGTGAAGGTTTCCACAGGAAAACGTGTGAGAAGTTGTTCCACTGTCCTGGAAAAGACAATTACGGAACCACAGACCATGCTGAGTTGCAAGGGATCATCCAGTCCAACTCCTGGCCCTGCACAGGTCCATCCCCAGGAGTCACCCCCTGTGCCCCAGAGGATCAGCCAAACCCTCCTGCAGCTCTGGCAGCCTTGGGGCTGTGCCCACTGCCCTGGGGAGCCTGGGCAGTGCCCAACCAGCCTCTGGGGGAAGAACCTTTGCCTGAGATCCAACCTGAGCCTGCCCTGACACAGCTCCAGCCCTTCCCTGGCTGCTGTCCCTGGTCCCCCCAGAGCAGAGCTCAGTCCCTGCCCCTCCTCTGCCCCTGCCCAGGAAGGTGGAACTGCAGTGAGGTCTCCCCTCAGTCTCCTCTTCTCCAGCTGAACACACCAAGCGCCCTCAGTGTCCTCACACACCTTCAAATCAAGGCCCTTCCCCATCCTCATTCCATTCTCTGGACACTCTCTAATGGCTTCAGATCTTCCTTATATCACCAACCCTCTCCCAGGGCCGTTCTGCTCAAGCTGAGTTTGGGAGCAGCCGTCACTCAGCCCAGCAAGGAACTCGTTACCATTTCCTTGCTGGCAGAGATGGGAGCTTTTGTTTATTGAAAATAAAAACACACTCTGCTTCAAACACTCTGCAAAGGTGGCACAAGGGGAGGGCTGGGGACAAGCAGCTTCTCCTCTCCTTGATAAATCACCTTTCACTGGGCTCCCAGCACCTCTCTCTTGCAACAGCCACTTAATAACATGCTGGTGCTACAGCCCTCTCATTACTGGGGAGAACAAGAGGCATTTCAAAGCACCACAAAGCTTTCAGCTCGCGGGGCTTCACTTCCTGGGCTCCTCTGACACAAATTATTAAAAACATTTTTCAGCAAAGCTGTGGCTTGGGTGACCTTCAGAGCCCTCCCTGCAAACAAAACCTGACCACACTTGGCAAAAGAAGGAAAAAGGAGAGGGAGGGTGGAAGGGAAATTAGAAACGTGGAAATGTAATAACTTTCCATTATGCAAATTTGATTTAATCAGAGATGAAGTTGAAGTGCAATAAAAACATACTTTCATTAAGTTTATGACTTTCAGACTCTATAATACCCCAGAAATGTCAATTATAATGTTGCCATAGTGATACATGGTTACAACATCCAAGGGATCTGTTTTCCCACCAGTGAGTTCTCACTGAGGATGGACCAGGATCTGTTTCTTGGGCTCCGTACACTGGTAAGGACTGTGACTCAAATGGAAAATGTTTTTGTCAGTGTGGGTGAGTCTTAAATGTGAGCCTTGAATCATCTAAGGGACTCATGGGATCACCCTTTGACCATGGTGGGATGTCCAGGGCACAGACTTCATTGTCTAGAGCTCAAGGTCATTGCAGTTGTGCAATTCCTGAAAGGAACAACCTGGGAGGGACATTTGCCCAGGCAGGGACAGACGGGGGGGTGTTTGACCTGCATTGTACTCCTTGGCTACCAGTGTCTGAAAGGGACCTACAGGAACTGTGGGACAGGACAAGGGGGAAGGGCTTCAAGCTGAAGGAGAGGAAATTGAGTTTAGATATAGGGAAGAAATTCTTGGCTGTGAGGGTGGGGAGGCCCTGGCACAGGTTGCCCAGAGAAGCTGTGGCTGCCCCATCCCTGGAAGTGTCCAAGGCCAGGTTGGACAGGGCTTGGAGCAACCTGGGCTGGTGGAAGGTGTCCCTGCCCATGGCAGGGGTGGCACTGGATGAGATTTAAGGTCCCTTCCAACCCAAATGATTCTATGGCTTGTCGGATGAGGGCTGTGGGCTGAGAGCACATGATGGTCCCCCTCAGCCTGAGTGTGGGGCACTGGGAGGTCCCCCCAGGTGTGTGACACAGCCCCCAGGCTGGTGCCAGGCCCCCACAGAGGCGTTTGCACTTGTCACACAGAGAGTTCACAGCTGGAGTTGACCTCAGTGCAGATGGGGGGTTTATTGTGCTGCTGTGTAACACAGCCCAGGGAAGAGCTCTGCCACAAGATTTCCCAGGAATCCTACTGGGGGGGAGAAAATATCAGCTTTGTATCAAGTTCTGTCTCTTCTTTGTCTTCCTGCCACTGCTCAGTGCCAGTGCTGCCCAATAGACCGGCCCAGGTCTCGGGGTGTCTCAGCACCTCTGGGTGAATCCTGTGGCTCCTGGTAAGTGCCCAGCTCAGCCTGTGTGCTGGCTGGGGTTTGAAGGCCCTCCTTGGCCAGGAGCAGCAGGACAGGCTGTTCCACAGGGGAAGGAGAGGCAGGAGCTGAGCAAATCTCAAAGGAGCGGTGGGTTCACCAACACAGGGGTCTCTCTCATAACATTGAGCAAAAGGTGACCAAAGCAGGTCCATGGTCATGGCCAGGCTCAGCCACGAGTCTGGAATTGCAGAAAAGACCATGGGGGTGAGCAACGTGTGAGGCAAGCCAGGAAGCTGAGTCAAAAAGTTGGGACCAGGATGAGGATGGGGTTTGGTCAGCCAGGATCAGTGTGATACTGAGCAGTGTCCAGGAGCAGGCACACTCCAGTGCTCACCAGGCAAGTCTGAGGTGACAAGGACAGTCTGAGGTCAAACTAGGAACCAAGCTGGAGTCATGGGAGCCTCAGCTTAAGAGCAGCTCCCACAAGGAGAGAGAGACCATGCTGAGGTTTTGGAGCCAATCTGTTCTGAGCTTCTTCTCCAAGGGTTCCAAGCTTCTCAGACAGGTCCCACTGAGCCGTCCCAGGCACAGGCAGCTGAACCAAACCCCGGGGCTGCATCCAGGGCCCCAACACCACCCTCCAGTGTGTTCCACACCCTACACCCAGTGCCAAGGGAGCTGGACATGCTCTGTTCTTAAAGCTCAGTATTCCTCCCTTGGCTGCTTTTCCAACCAGGGACTGCTGAAAGGATAAACAGAACCAGCTCCTGAAGCCACTGGGGATTCAGAGTCCTGTGGTCACAGTGCTGCCAGTTCTGTCAGTCGTTTAGAGAGCCTGGATTTGTTTAAGCCTGGAGTGCAGACCACAGCCAGGGACAATGGGAAAACATCCACGTGGGGAGTCTGGAAGGATGATGTTCCTTCAAACTCCTGCAAAACACGTCTGACAAGCTCACACTGCTCCTGTGTTGGCTCCAGGGAGATGACAGGTCCCCACAGAGTCCCTGTTTTTAAAGCAGCAGCTTCTGTTTTCCTGGAGGAAATTCCATAATGAGATGGCTGCAGATGTGATGAGAAGAATTCAGCTACTGCAGCTGCTCTGGAGTGAAACCTGGATCATCACAACCACTTTAAAAATCTCCTATTTTCTTCACACAGTCGGGCCCGTGAGGTGTGTGCTGTGTCCCTTCTGTCCTGGTTCACACCACTGCTCAGTGCCTGGAGTTGTTGTGCATCAAACTGAAGATTAAAAAGTGTTGTGTTTGCAAAAACACTCACCTGGGGAGCAAATGAAGTGTTACCTTGATATGAACACGATATGGCTCCTGATGGTGGTCTATGGATAAATGCACCAGACAAAGTGGAACACCAGCCTTAATTCCAAAGGAAGTCATTTTATCATCTTTTTAAAGGTTCTAATTTGAAAGTTTCCAGCAACTTCACACCACTTACTTGCAATTTATAATTGTCTCTGAGCAAATACTCCTGTTCAAAACGCCAGCACAGGGAAATTCAGAGGGAGCTGCTTTTCCCTCTCATAGCCCCTAATAAGGCCTGGATCTGCTTTGTGCTAATTAGAGAAATCTCTTTTGCCTAATCTTATTTTGAAGCAAGTCCCCAGTGAGAAGCCAAAGCATTTTTAGAGACCGTGACCCCTCAGCTGCTAAATTCGAAGAAATAAATGCATTGTGTGTAGATGAGCAGTGAGGGGCTGGGGGGCAGGGACATGTTATCAGCTGCTCTACCTGATCTGGGGGCAGTGGGGGGACTGTACCTGCTCATGGGCACTGCCCTGGCATTGCCCTTAGTGGGACTGAGCAGGCTTTGCTAAGTCCTGCTTACCTGGACCACTTCCCACCTGGGCTCAGCTCAGGCTCAACCTTTCAGGCAGGTTCCAGAGCAGGAACTGGACCAGGAGCTTCAGAACTGTCATGCTGGACACAACATCATCCCATGGGAAGCTTTCCAGAATTCCATAATTCCTCTGCTGTCAGTGATGCTGCTGAAACAGGGATTCAAAGTGCCTGGGCTGTTCGAGCTGCTCAGGGCTGTATTTAATTTTGGGGGATGGGGCTGTCTGGAGCTCTTTAGCTTATGCTGGAAGTCTTCCCACAGCCTTGTTAGAGCTTCCCAGAGCAGCTGGAATCACTCAGCAGAACAGCTCAACAGAGTGGATTGACAGTGTTTTGCTGGACCTTGGTGTGGCCGATGTGTAAAAAGGGGTGTTACAGCAGTTTGGGTTCCTGCTGTGCAAACTTCTCATTTGTAGCCAGGTTGTTCCACATGGGGAGAGGGACTGAGCCTTTGCCCTTTGTTTGGAACAATGAAAAACCATTTCAGCTACATGGGAAGGAAATTCAAAGCCAAGAAACGAGTGGTGTGTTTGTAACAGTGTCATTCACCTCGAGACACAGGGCATGGCACTGCATCAATCATGAGGCAATCACACCTTCCCCAGGGGATTGTAGGACCAACTGGCCAGTGTTCCTCTGGTTTTGGGGTGGGGTTTTGTGGTTGGTTTTGGGTTTTGTTTTGGTTTCTTTGTTTGTTTTTGCTTTTCTTTTTGGTTTTTTTTTTGGTTTTGCACAGACAGCAGGACCTTCAAGAATAAAAACTGGTTGGTGCACTGGCATGGGCTCAAGTTTGAAGTCTTGACTCGCTCTGTACCTGCTTTGATGGGATCATTGGTGGGTTGGTCAAACTACACCAGCATTTGCTGCTACAGAATGTTGCATTTTAAAGATAAGTAGGGCAAAGCTCTGCTTTTCATTTGGTGGAAACCTCCCTCACTGCATGAAAGTGTCACCTCCCAAGTTATAATGTGATCAAGGATCCAGCTGAAGACCTGGTTGGTGCGTGAGGTCTCTGAGGTTCCTGCCACTGGAGCAGTAATGGATCTGATGTCTCACAACCAGAGGCTGTGGATCTCCAGCAGAGAGGGTCAGGAGAACAGCCCTGGATCCTCATCCCATGTTTTCTAAGCAGCAGGGACCTGCCATCCCTGACTGAGAGCCAAATCCTGTGTGCCCACCTTGCAGAGCAGATTTCTGTGCTGTCCAGGGGGGTTGGAAATGAATATCAGCTCAGAGCAACCACCTGGCACCAAGGATTGTGGATCTGCTCCTGCCTGGACTCTTCACCAGGAATCCCTGCAGTACTAAGGGAGCTGAGCCATTGTGTTCCCTCCTGTTTCCCTCAACACAGAAAAACTCTCCCGACTATTCTCACCCCCCTGGTCAAGAATTGCTGCAGGGTTGATTTGTCCTCATCACCACCTTCCATCCTGCAACACCTGGTAATACCATGGGCTTCAACAAGACCAAGTGCTGGTGCTGCACCTGGGTCAGGACAACCCCCAGGATCAGTCCAGGCTGGGGATGAGCAGATGGAGCAGCCCTGGGAGAAGGACCTGGGGGGGCTGGTGGGGGACAGGCTGGACATGGCCCAGCCCAGAAACCCTCCATGCCCTGGGCTGATCCCACAGCGTGGGCAGAGGGCAGGGGGGGATTGTACCCCTCTGCCCCTCAGGTGAGACCCCCCTGCAGAGCTGCTCCAGCCCTTGGAACAGCACAGGGAGGACATGGAGCTGCTGGAGAGAGTCCAGAGGAGGCACCAAGAGGATCAGAGGGATGGAGCAGCTCTGCTGGGAGGAAAGGCTGGGAGAGCTGGGGTTGTTCAGCCTGGAGAAAAGAAGCTTTGGGGTGACCTAAGTGTGGCCTTGCAGGGCCACAAGGGAGCTGACAAGAAAGATGGAGAGTGTTTCCAAGGGCCCGGAGTGACAGGACAAGGGGGAATGGCTTCCCACTGCCAGAGGGCAGGGTTAGATGGGATTTATGGAGGAAATTCTTGGCTGTGAGGGTGGGGAGGTCCTGGCACAGGTTGCCCAGAGAAACTGCCTCTGGATCCCTGGAAGTGTCCAAGGTCAGGTTGGATGGGGCTTGGAGCAACCTGGGCCAGTGGAAAATGTCCCTGTCCATGGCAGGGGGTGGAACTGGCTGATCTTTAAGGTTCTTTCCAACCCAAACCATTCTGGGATTCTGTGATATGATGCCCCTTTGACAGGAACTTGGTCACAAATCCTTGCAGGGCCCCTGAGGTTCAGTGAACGCTGCATTCCCCCAGCGCTTCCAAAGGCTGTGATTTTGCAGACACACACAGGGAGCAGGGCATTGTCTGCTGGATTAGGGCCTTGATATTTCTAATCATACCCTGCCTCATCCTCTTTGAGTGCTGAGAACCCAATTCACTGGCATTCAGTGGTTTCTCTGGGCGCTATTTCAGATGCAGAATAATTAGCAACGTGCAGGAAAAGCAACAAAGCCATGAATGGTATTTAGTGACAATTATTCCACCGAAAACCATTCCTTACTATTATAAATGGAGCTTATTAGCACGAAATTGTTTCCATAGGAAGCAGCATCAGCAATAAAAAGAATGGCTGCAGGCTGGCTCTGCAGCAGGAGCAGCACAAAGTCCCTGCCCAGCTCCTCCTCGCTGCAGGGCGTGGGGAGGGAGAGACCCACAAGCCTGTCACGGCTTGGGAAGCATCAGCTTGGCACTGCCAGCTTGCCTGGCCCCTTCTCCAGCCCCTGGCATGGCACAGTGGTACTCCTGCCTGTGCTGGGCAGGGCTCACTCCAGTTCACTGGAGTGAACTGGTTTGGAGTGGGGAGGGAGCACTGGGGGTGTTCATCTGGAGAAGAGAAGGCTCTGAGGTGGCCTTGGAGCCCCTTCCAGTGCCTAAAGGGGCTCCAGGAGAGCTGGAGAGGGACTTGGGACAAGGGATGGAGGTACAAGAGAAGGGGGAATGGCTTCCCACTGCCAGAGGGGAAATTTAGGTCACATTTATGGAAGAAATCCTTCCCTGTGAGGGTGGTGAGACACAGGTCCAGAGGAGGTCAAGGAGATGGTCTAAGGGCTGGAGCCCCTCTGGGAGACCTGGGGGGGGTTCACCTGGAGGAGAGAAGGCTCCAGGGAGACCTTGGACCTCTTCCAGTGCCTAAAGGGGATCCAAGAGACCAGGAGAGGGATTTGAGACAAGGCCTGAAGTGACAGGACACAGGGAATGGCTTCCCACTGACAGAGGGCAGGGTTAGATGGGATATATGGAAGTAATTCCTCCCTGGGAGGGTGGGGAGGCCCTGGCACAGGTTGCCCAGAGAAGCTGTGGCTGCTCCTAGATCCCTGGAAGTGTCCAAGGCCAGGTTGGACGGGGCTTGGAACAACCTGGGCTAGTGGGAGGTGTCCCTGCCCATGGCAGGGGGTGGAATGGGATTGTCTTTAAGGTCCCTCCCAACCCAAACCGTTCCATTGTTCCATGATTCCATAATCAAGCTCATAAAATCATTTGTCCATCTACACCTAATTCACAGGGAACTCCAAGTGTCAAGTAGAGAAATGGGGCATTTAGACATGTGATATTCAGATCTGAATGACTAAATCCTTTCTGTACCCTAAATCCTCCTTTTTGTAATGGCTTTGCCCCCAGTCCTGCAGAAGGAGGTGATATCTGTGCACAGGAGGGTATCTGTGGGCAAGGTGGGTGCCTGGCTTGGCCTCACCAGGGCTCCTCCAGCCTCTGCTGCTCTTCCAGGGATGCTCCCTCTCCTGTTAACATGTCTCTAAGCTGGTTGCACAAGCCACCACTCATAGGTTTCTGATGCCTGGGAGGTCTTTCAGGCTCAGACATGCACAGAGCTCTCAACCTTGGTCAGCAGGAGAGAAGAAACTATGGCTCCTCTACCCAGAGCCTTCCTCCATACAAGGGACTCAATTTAGGAAGGCCATGGAGGGGCTGGAGCAGGTCCAGAGAAGAGCAACGAGGCTGGGGAAGGGTCTGGAGCACAAGTGCTGTGAGGAGCAACTGAGGGAGCTGGGGGGGCTCAGCCTGGACAGGAGGAGGCTCAGGGGAGACCTTCTCACTCTCTGCAACTCCCTGACAGGAGGGGGGAGCCGGGGGGGTCGGGCTCTGCTCCCAGGAACCAGCAGTAGGACAAGAGGGCACAGCCTTGAGCTGCACCAGGGCAGGTTTAGGTTGGACATTGGGAAGTTCTTCCCAGAGAGAGGGATCAGCCCTTGGAATGGGCTGCCCAGGGAGGGGGTGCAGTCCCTGTCCCTGGAGGGGTTTGAGCAGAGCCTGGATGTGGCATCAGTGCCATGGGCTGGGTGACAAGGTGGGGTTGGCTCATGGGTTGGACTGGATGATCTCAGAGGTCTTTTCCAAACTCACTGATTCTGTGATTCTGTGACTCCTCCCCAGCTGTTGAGCTCTGCAGGCACAGGGCAGCTGGAATCCAGGAATTCTGAGAGAGGCAGTGGAGATTTAAAGATTGAGCCCACAAGAATAAAGTCACTTGGGCAAACACCTGAGTGTTCAGTGCAGTGGAGTGTGACAGCCCTGTGGATCTGTGACAGTGTTTGCTGCCACTTCCCTCCTTTCCCCACATGGTTTAGTGGGTACTTCCACTTAAAATTTGTGAGATTCCCTCTCCCTCCCCATAAAATACCATCTGTAAAATGTAAATCCCACACCTGTGACACAGCCCAAGTGTGCCTGGTAGAGGCCACAGCCAGTGAGATAAGTAGTGATGGTGTTGATGTGGGAGCTCAGGAGCCACTAGAGAACATTCATTTCCCTTCACTGGAAATTCGATTTCCCTGCTCTTTATCTTCAGGACATGATAACAGCCCCAAATGCTGCAGTGGGCTCTGAAGGCTCTGGATGAATCATTCCATTTGACTTCTGAGGGCCTGGGATTCTCTGCCCTGTGCTCCCAGGGATTTTCCCTTCCAGCCCCTCAGTTCTCCTGAGTTGTGTAGCAGCAAAGTGGTCATGACTGCTTTGCTCTGTGTTCAGCAATTAGAGGTATTCATGAGGGACAATTTTTTAGGCATTTCTCTGGCAGATCAGGATTTGGAAGCAATTCTCCTGTGCTTGGTGGCCACTGCCCGACTGAGCTGCTCATGGCTGAGCAGCATCCTGGGGAAAACTCCCATTGCTCCCTCAATTTTCTGTTAACATTTGTCATCATTTCAAGCTTTGCAGATGTAGAAACATCTTTGGAAGGGGCAGAGGGAGTCAGGGCAATCACTGGTGCCTCAGTGAGTGGCAGGACAGGGGATGGCTCAGCTCTGTGGGTGGGGAAGGCTCCCCCAGCAATGGAGCACGGGAATTAATTAGAGCTAAAAATCAGCAGCCAAAGACACTCGAGGAGTAAATGTCACATCCCAAGTAGGGCAGGGAGGTAACTTTGGCCTAATTAACCACATCTTCAGTGCAGGAAAAGGCCATGAGTGCAGCTGCAGCCTCCTGTGGGCACGCTGGGCAGAGGCCACTGAAGGTCAACATGGACTGAAACAAATGTGAATCGTTCCCTCTCCTGCAGGAACAGCTCACAGCTCCAAAGCAGGTTTGGTGTTGACAAAGCACAGCAGAAAGCACTGCACATCTGTCACACTTGCTGTCTGCTTGTGGCTGTGCAGGCCTTCCATAAATAATGGCCATAAATACTGTAACCAAGTTAATGTTTGCCTCACCCTCCTGCTATTTGTTATGATGCACAGAGCAAGTTATGTTAAACGAGTCAAAGCTCCTGCAAAGGTCCCTCTCAGAGAGCAGCCAGAGCAGAGCTGGGCAGGCTGTGCTGGGGGGTGCAGCCTGGCAGGGGCTCCACGTGTGAGGCACCAGGTCAGTAATTGCTGAGTTAGAACCATCCTGGGGGGGTGTGCAGGGGGAAGGGATGGGTCGAACCCCACAGAGGTGAGATGGTGTCATATCCCTCATGGCAGCCCCTGGAGTAGCTGCCAGCCACAAACAGCCTGGGAAAACTTCACCACCCACAGCTCCTGGAGCTCCTGACCCAGCTCAGATTGGCAGGGACAGTGAGGACACTGCCCTGTAACCCCACAGCTCCTGCAGCCCCTCACCAGCTCAGACTGGGACAGTGAGAACTCTGCCCCTCTCCCTGCCCTGGAGCCCTGGAATGGCCAGTGGGTCAGAGCAGGGGTGGCCACAAGGACCAGAGCAGATAAAACTTATTGCCTAACATTGAAGAAAAAATTCTCTGGACAATTTTAATACAGAAAGGTAGAGAGCAATTCCTTTCATTAAGGCCTTAAGGTGCATAAAATACATAAGCACACGGGGTAGCATAGCTTTTACAATTTTATAACACTAGCTAATTATCATATCTAACCATTACATAATGGGATACAACTAGTCCAAATATTGCCTGTCCCCCAGGACCTCCCTCAGCCCTGCCCCCCCGAATTGGGTGGGTGGTCTTTTACAACCTTCCTCCACCTTCTTCTTCATCAACACCTTCTGTCTTGCTTGGAGCCATTTCAAGGCTTCTGGGCCTTCTGAATAGTTTTGGCTAGGCCATATCAAACAATGTGACTATTATGTTCTTCTGGGTACACTTTATACAAACTAGATGTTCTTGCTAAAATCTTTATCCATTGAAATCCTTGACGAGGAACATTAAACAGTATTTCTGAACTTTAGTGTAAAAGGTATTAGCTAAAAGTTCTATCCTATAAGTGCTAAAAAGCTACATTAAAAATCTAAATACTATAGTTTTTAAGGCATTAGACCAAAGACATGAACTCTCCACGCAGCCACAGTCCTGACATCTGCACATGTGAGAGCTGGTCTGCCACAAGGATCCAATAGTAGCTATGTAATAATCTGTCTCTTTCTCTTTCTTCTCTCTTCTTTCTTCTTCTCTTTCTTTGCTCCTTTCTTGATGTTTTGGGTAGCTTAAGGCTGGTGGGATTGGATCTTGCTCAGCTGTGAGGGTTGTCATGTTCTGGGTCAGCCTTTTGGTGGGATGATTTGTTTTGACTGTGTGCTCCTCTTTTGAAATTTTTGCCAAGTTCTCCTATTTCCTCCCCTAAATTATCAGTAAAGGTACCTCTTGGGAAGAAGGGTGTGGTGTATTCTCTTGAAGCCATCTCAGGGTATTAAAGAACCCTGCACATTTTTAAAAGTAAAACTCTGGGCTGGGGGTGCAGCTCCGAGGGGGGTGTCACACTGTGGCATTTGGGATCACTGCTGGGCCCATTTCTCCCGTGTCACTCCAGGACCTGCCTCTCTGGGCACGTGGGAGCCTTTCCCACAGGAAATCTGTGCAGTCACTGCTTCCAAATTGCTTGGCAAGGACAGCTCAGCAAACAGTCCATCTGCAGAGAACACCCACTGTGGGGGCTGAGAGGTTCCCTCCAGGCACACAGGAGGAGGCCCAGCCTCCTTCCAGCTGCCTGAACTGGGGGAACTGGTAATCTGGGGCAGAGCTGTGGAGAAGCTGCATCATCCCCTCCTCCTGCCCTGCCAGCTGGGAGCAAGCACAGAGTCTCCTCTTCCTCCCCTCTGCCATCTGTGAGCAGAGGGCACTGTCAGGACAGAGGCAGCCTCTCCTCAGGGCAAGGGGTGAGAGCAGAGAGCAGGGCCTGTCACAGTCACAGAGTCACAGAGTCTGCTGAGTTGAAAGGAACCCACAAGGATCATCAGTCCAACCCTCAGCCCTGCACAGGCCCATCCCCAAGAGTCACCCCCTGTGCCCCAGAGGATCAGCCAAACCCTCCTGCAGCTCTGGCAGCCTTGGGGCTGTGCCCACTGCCCTGGGGAGCCTGGGCAGTGCCCAACCAGCCTCGGGGGGAAGAACCTTTGGCTGAGATCCAACCTGAGCCTGCCCTGACACAGCTCCAGCCATTCCCTGGCTGCTGTCCCTGGTCCCCCCAGAGCAGAGCTCAGTCCCTGCCCCTCCTCTGCCCCTGCCCAGGAAGGTGGAACTGCACTGAGGTCTCCCCTCAGTCCTCACCACAGAGGATGCCACCCCACAGTGCCAAAACCAGGCAAGGGAGCAGAGCCTGTGACATCAACGAGGATCAGCCAAGAGCCCAGGGATTGCCACAAAAGTCCCTGGTGGTAAAGCAGGTCTGGGGTAAAGCTGAAAAGCAGGTGAGCAGTTGGGGTACCAGTGGAGTCCCCGGAAACACAGCCCTCACCTGGGGCCTCACCTCAGTGGGGAGCAGCCTATGGAGCTGCTTGTGGAGGTTCTTCCCCCAGCTGTTTTCCCAGCAGCTGGTTCCACTTCCTGCAGCTGCACCAGTGGTGGTCAGATCCCTGAGAGGGAATTGGAGGATTCATCCAGAGACTTGACTGGCACACCTCCAGCTGCCAACCTTCCAGCTCCCCAAACCTTGGGCAAACCTCTGGCATTTAACTCTCCTGACAGGAATACACACAGGAGATGGCACATGTGGTGTCTGGAGATGGTTTGTCTTTGTGAAGGTCCTGCACCAACATGATGCAGTTCTTGGCTTCTCAGTTCACCCCTCTCTCCCTCTTCTCCCTGTCTGTCAAAAGACACCTGAAATCCTTGGCAAACATCTGTGCTCAGCCCAGACCTGCTGGTACTGCTGCTTCCAGAAAGGATGAAGAGGATTTTTTTAGTGTCCCAGAGAGATCCGAAGGGGCAGAAGCTGCTGCAAGTGGGTTGCAACAAATCCCTTTGGTTACAAACAGCAAGGAAGAAGTATCCAAACATCTGGGGATTTCTTGGTATGGAACTGAAAGATTCACTCATGCTTTTAAAGTTCCAAATTGCATTTTTTGAGGGCATGTTGCCATTTCATGCCCAACAGCTTATGAGAGTGTGTGTGCCTGTGTCTGCTGAGCATGCAGCACTGATTTCATTATGCAGAACGTGCCCTGAACTGGCAGGGGAAACATTAATGCACATGGTCTTGCTGCAGGAGGCAGGGATGGCTTCCCATCCCTAACAAGCAGAGGGACGAGTGCTCCTCACTCTTCTGCTTGGTTAAACAAGGAGAAAAAAAATGAAACACAGTGTGTGTGGAGCTGGGAGAGAACAGCAAGGAGCTGAGGGGTGAGGGCTTAGTGCCACCTTTGCAGGGAAGAGGGAGTAGCAAAGTGTTGTGCTAGAGGAGGTGGGCTGGTGCACAAGGTGGCAGAGCTGAAGAGTCCTGGTTTGGCCAAATCTGAGCCCTGCTCTGTGTGAGCAGGGACAGGACCCAGGGAAGGGCTGGAGCTGTGCAAGGGGAGTTTTAGGTTGGATCTTAGAAAAAGGTTCTTCCCCCAGAGGCTGGTTGGGCACTGCCCAGGCTCCCCAGGGCAGTGGGCACAGCCCCAAGGCTGCCAGAGCTCCAAGAGGGTTTGGACAGTGTTCTCAGGGACAGGGTGGGATTGTTGGGGTGTCTGTGCAGGGCCAGGGGTTGGACTGGATGATCCTTTTGCTCAATTCCAGCTCAGGATATTCCATGATCTCCAATCCTTTCCTGCCTCAGGGCTGGTTCTGCTGTGCACTTTGGGCCCAGGTGCTCAGCCCTGTGACTGACTGTGGGAGCTCTGCATTCATACAGTGACAAAACAGTGCTTCCTATTTCTCTCCCCCTTCCTTTCTGGATAATTCCTCACATTCAATGGGCTTTCTTGGCCCACTGTAGAGCCCTGAGCTGTTCCACTGTGACCCCCAGCTGTCTGTCTTTGGTGCTGGGAGGTAATTCAGGACAGTGAATCCTACTTTTCCCCCAGCACAAGGCTTTCCATGCAGTTATTTGAATCCCACATGCTGCTTTACTGCACAGTCATTCAGGACAATTAGGTCCTTCTACAACTGCCTTCAGTAAATATTCTTTCCTAGTCCCATGAATAATAAAGTATCCACAGAGCACAGCCCTTGTTACTCAGTCCCTTCTCCAGATCCCTTCTGGAGGGATATTCTGAATATGCTGAGGAGTCCAAGTCACTTCCCGCAGCCCTGGGACCTCCTTTCATTTATTCCAGCCCATTGCTTTCTCTTCTAATGAGGTTTTAGGCTATGCAAGGGATTTCCCTCTCATCCCACTGCTTCAGTGAAGCAGCTTGTTAAAAGCTTTTTGAAAATTCCAGTCCTGCTTCGATTATCCATGGATTCCTTGGGAATCCTCCAGTGGGTTTCCTTGCACCGAAGCTCTTCACCACTGTATCATGTATATCAATTCTCTGCTAATTCTGTTCTCCATCATCATCCCTTCTGCCTGCAGTGGACATCCAGTGCCCTGCTCAGCAGTTTCTCATGTCATACAGTTTTAATGTACTTCTTATTCCTGGCTTTTTCCTCAGTTTCATCTGCACATCCCTGAGTACTTTCATTTACATTTAATGCTGAGTCCTTCCCTTCTCAGCTGCTTTTAACCCTTGGCCAGCTATTGGTGCTACATTTTCTGGCTGTTGTTCAGTTCTTTATGAATTAAAAAGGATTTATTAGTGGCTTATGATGCTTTTAGCAAGCTGTTCCTCAAAGTCTTATTTTGGCTCTAACATTTCCTGGTCTTTGAACACCTATTTTGCTAGTTTTGGTCCCTCTGTTAAGTGAAAGATGTTTCCTCTGAGCCTTCCTCACACTGTCTTTAAAGAATTTTCATGCCACAGATATTTCTCACCCTTGAGCTGTTCCCTGGAGTTTCCTCTAAACAAATTTCAGTGGTTTTATGTCGCTCCCCCTTGAAAAACAGTGGGTGCACTGCAAGAGGTTTTGGTGATTTCTCTCCTGAACTGGAGTAAACAACAGCTACAGAACCACCTTTAAGAGAAGCATTTCAAATTTGAAATTTAATTACAGCTTAAATATGGTGTTCAAGGCCAGGCTGGATGGAGCCCTGAGCAACCTGGGCTAGTGGAAGGTGTCCCTGGCAGGGGGTGGAATGAGGTGAGCTTTGAGGTCCCTCCCAGCTCAAACCAGTCTGGGATTCTGTGATTAGAGAATAACTTTCTACCCAGAAAGGAAGCTGTGGGAAGCTCTGGTTCTAAAGGCATCCTGCCTTAGTTTATTTTCTGGATAAATCTACAGATCTTCAGGTGGAGTCTGAAGAAGCCAAACCACAAATCTGCAGCAAGCAAAGCTAAAACCTCTGGGAAATACTGGAGAGGTGATTCATTGATCTTCACCTGCCTGGCCAGACTGCCCTCAGCAGCAAGGGCAGGGTGTGTTGGATGGTTCTGGGGTCTGGTTGTGTGCACAGGGAGCTGTCATGGAATGCTGGGCTGGTCCAGAGGTTCAGGTGGCACCAGAGCAGGTGTGTGACAAGGCAGTCACGTGCAGGAAGGGTGTCAACAGTTCCAGCAGTGTTTGAGCACTGCAGTGAATTCATGGAGTGCACTTACACTCACCCAACACCCTGGAGATGTTTAATCCTGTGCCCTGCAGCATAGCTTCAAAGAGATGCTGAAACCATCCCACCCACTGTGACCACTCCAGAACCTCCAGGCTGGAGGGTCAATTAGAGCAGTGAGTGACCACTTGGGAATATTGTCCATGAGGATGGAGCAGGATTGGTGAGAAGGCTCCAGGGAGACCTCAGAGCCCATTCCAGTGCCTAAAGGGGCTCCAAGGGACCAGGAGAGGGACTTGGGACAAGGGCCTGGAGGGACAGGACACAGGGAATGTCTTCCCCCTGCCAGAGGGCAGGGTTAGATGGGATATATGGAAGTAATTCCTCCCTGGGAGGGTGGGGAGGCCCTGGCACAGGTTGCCCAGAGAAGCTGTGGCTGCCCCATCCCTGGAAGTGTCCAAGGCCAGGTTGGACGGGGTTTGGAGCAACCTGGGCTGGTGGAAGGTGTCCCTGTCCATGGCAGGGGGTGGGACTGGGTGGTCTTTAAAGTCCCTTCCAAAACAGTCTATGATTTCACTGAGAAAACCAACCAAATTGCTTTATTTCAGTAGCAGAGAAATTAAACCCAGCCAGTGGGTAACAAGACTGTGGTAATGTTCTGAGTTTCAAAATTTTTGTTTTCATCATAGTGAAAGAGAAAAAAAAATCTCCAAACCTTTGGATATTTTTTTGCTGATCTAAATTGCTTGAATTTTCATTTGCAAAGTGAAAAAGGGAGTTTCAATATGATTTTCTTCACTAAGGGAACCTTGAAATTTAGAAATCCTCTGCTAAAACTGTGTTAAATCCAGTACATACCCACAGAATATTCAGGTTCTCAACCAAGAAGTGTGTTTTCATGGAAATGTGTTTTGTCAAATGTTCCCACCAGTTCTAATTGAAACTTGTTCCTTCATTAAGATGCAAACATTTTCTTTTGACAGTGTTCAGATACAAGGTCTGGGGATACAAACCTGTATTTAAGCAGAATACTTAAAAAAAATACAAAAGGAATGTTCTATCAGTATTTAAATGAGACCAGAAAGTCATTTCTTCTTTTTCCTCTCCAATGTGGATGGAGATGTTACCACAAATATTTTCACTTTGACAAAACGGTGAGTCTGTGATAAAACTCACACTCCCAAATGGTTGTGACTGGCTCTGCTCCTGCCAGCAGAGCAGGACCAGAGGAACCTGTCCAAGTCCTGCGGGTCCCTCTGTGCCCTCCCACACTTCCACCAGCCCTGGCTGACATTGGACTTCTGTCACATAACGTCAGTGTGGAGCTGGCACCCAAATCCCAGCCCCAAAGGCAGGGGGAGTCACCCAGGAGTGAAGGTGGACAGTGGTTACAGCCTGGCTTCACAGAATCCCCGAATCTGCTGAGCTGGAAGGACCCACAAGGATCATGGAGTCCAACCCTCAGCCCTGCACAGGCCCAGCCCCAGGATGTGCCTCCACTACAACAAATAGGGCCTGTGTGAGAATTACCTCCCTCAGAGCTCTGCCTTTCCTCACCAAATCCTCCAGGAGGGCTGAGCTGATTGTTTCTTTAGCGTTGCAATAAATCTGGGAGTGCTGGATAATCACCTGTCACAGCCTCCCAGGCGTTCCATAACTCCTCAGGCTTCAGAGGACCTAAAGATGATTTAGCAAAGGTGATTTATGGAGTAAATTTATTGATAAATGGTAACAATGAACTGTAATTACACTGGATATTAGATAAAAACAGTCTCTGCTCATTAAATGAAGGTTGGGGGAGCAGGGGAAGGTGCAGGTGTTTTATGGTGGCTGCAGGAGCTCTCTCACTGCTTGTGTTGATCACACAGGATTCCAAAGGGCAGGAACAGCTCAGGGCAGCCACTGCAAGCTGGGTTCAGTCATATCTGCCTGGTCATTGTTGAGATCCTGATGCTGCTCCTTCACAGTTCACCTTAGGGAAAGTCAGAGCAAACCCTCAGGTGCTGCACTTGGGGTGAGCTGAGGGCAGAGGGGCTGAACTGCTGCTCAGCAGTGTTTGAAGACTCCCAGGGCCACTGAGGTTGGAAAAGCCCTCTAGGATCATCAAGTGTGACTGGAGCATCATCCACCCTGTGCCCGATGCCCACATACATAGGTGTGGCTGTTCATGTTTGTAGAAGCCTAAATTCCAGCAGTTGGTGTCCACTGCTGAAGTCACCAAGTGATGATTCTAAATGATGTGCCTAAAATCATCTTCATTTTAGGAAGAACTAAATTACTTTAGGATAAGACACTGCCTATCTTCAGGGATCACAGAATCCCAGGATCATCGAGTCTGGAAAAGCCCTCCCAGCCCATGGATCCCCCCTGTGCCCCATCCCCACCTTGTCCCCCAGCCCAGAGCACTGAGTGCCACGGCCAGGCCTTCCTGGGACACCTCCAGGGCTGGGCACTCCAAACCTCCCTGGGCAGCCCCTGCCAAGGCCTGACCACCCTTTCCAGGAAGAAATTCCTCCTGATGTCCAACCTGAGCCTCCCCTGGCACAGCTTGAGGCCGTTCCCTCTCCTCCTGTCCCTTGTTCCCTGGGAGCAGAGCCCGACCCCCCCCAGCTCCCCCCTCCTGTCAGGGGGTTGCAGAGCCAGAAGGTCCCCCCTGAGCCTCCTTTTCTCCAGGCTGAGCCCCCCCAGCTCCCTCAGCTGCTCCTGCTGCTCCAGCCCCTTCCCAGCTCCGTTCCCTTCCCTGCACACGCTCCAGCCCCTCAATGTCTCTCTTGTCTGAGGGCCCAGAGCTGCCCCAGCACTGGAGGTGCCCCAGCAGTGCCAGCACAGGGACAGTCCCTGCCCTGGGGCTGTGACACACCATGGCTGGCACAGCCCAGGGGCCATTGGCCTCTTGCCCCCTGGGCTCACCTGGGCTCATGTCCAGCCCCTGTCACCAGCACCCCCAGGGTCTTTCTGACCAGCAGTTTTCCAGCTGCTCTGCCCCAAGCCTGGAGCTGCAGGGGGTGGTTGTTTGATTCAAACTATATCAACATTTTCACTGCTATGGGTGCTCTTTTTCTCTTTAATTCTTTTGTTTCTTTTTTTTCATAGTTTTTGTGCATTTTTAATTACAAGGGTTATTAAATTTTATGAATATTATATCTTTGCTCCTTGAGTTCATGTTAATTCACTTGAAAACCTATTAGTGATGGAAGAATCTCTAAAGGTTTTCTCATTCCAGTAAACACTTGGAAGAAATCCAAATAAAAATTGTAGCCTCAAGTTCATTAAATGGGTGTAAAATGCAAACCCAGGTTCCCATCTAACCTGGGCTCTCAGTCTTCTGCTGATCCCAAACTTATTCTTCTCAAATTTCATAGAAGAGCTGATCCAAACTCATTCTTCCCAAATTTCATAGAAGAGCCAGTTTACTGGGATATGGCTTTGGGCATCTCCACTTTGGCCGTGAAAGAGGAACTTAAAGAAGTGTCTTTATCACCCTATGGTTTGAAATAAGGAGCAGGAGGCTCCCAAGCCTTGAGCTGCCCTTGGCATGGGTGGGTCTGGCTGAGTTGGCTTCCTAAGAGATCTGGAAAGTCCTGATAGAGGGAAGAATTAGAAGAAACCAGCCTTGGAATGGTATCAGACCTCGTATCAAGGTTTTCAAGAAAAGACTCCTCACAAGGAGGAGAGGCTTCCCAGGAGGAGGAGAGGCCAGAGGGCAGAGGTTAGGTGGGATACTGGGAGGAAATCCTTCCCTGTGAGGGTGGGGAGGCCCTGGCACAGGTTGCCCAGAGAAGCTGTGGCTGCCCCATCCCTGGGAGTGTCCAAGGCCAGGTTGGACGGGGCTTGGAGCAACCTGGGCTGGTGGAAGGTGTCCCTGCCCATGGCAGGAGGTGGGACTAAATGGTCTTTAAAGCACCTTCCCACCCCAAACATTCTGTGATTCTGTGATTCCATGATTCCATAACGTAGGTAACCCCCACATCCGAACAGGTCCATCCAGCTCTACCTGGGCTATGAAATCCTGCTCATCGTCTTGCCTGGGTGTTCCCTCCCATCCTTTTCTCCATGTTCTTTGTGGGCTGGGGGTGCAGACATGCAGTCATAAGGTTTCACATCCTGACAGAACCCCTGGGTTTGCTGCAGTCCCTGTCACTTGTACCTTTATTCCCACCAGCACAGAGAACCTGCTGGTGCTGCAGAGGGGCTGAAACCACCGAGGGCTCGGGGAGAAGCAGATCCAGATCTTAAGGAGTTGCACAAACCTGCTGTTATTGTGCCCATTGCAGCTTTTTGGGTGGCCTGGGGGGGTTCAGAGCACTGGTGTCTGTGCACATGTTGGCATTGCTGCAACATTTGTCTGGAGCACCAAGACAAGATGCTTATTCCCAATAGAGCCAGCAAAGTGTCACATGGAGAGGGGTCTGGAGCAGAGACATGAGGAGGAGGTCGTGGGGTAACTGCTAATTTTCCTCTTGAGTTCCTCCATTTTCCAGTGTGCCGTGTCCAGGAGAGCTGGCAGTGGCTCTGCTGCCCAGCCACACAGGCTGACTGGACAAGGGAAAAGTCATCTCCCGTGGAATGACACCACAGGGAACAGGGATAACAGTGTGGAATCACTGACAGTCACGCTCCAGCTGACAGTCAAAGTGAAGAAATGGCAATCCAGAGCCAACTGGGGATGGTCTCCAATCACAGTATGAGCAGACATTCGTGCCAAGGAAATGCACATGGAAAAGCAAGGGCATGGAAATCTTTCCTCCTTAAGTCTCTATTTCCTTTGAGGCAACTAAAGATGTTTGCTAAATGTCACAGAATCACAGACTGGTTTGGGTTGGAAGGGACCTTAAAGATCATCCAATTCCACCCCCTGCCATGGGCAGGGACACCTTCCACTAGCCCAGGTTGCTCCAAGTTTCATTCAGCCTGGCCTTGGACACTTCCAGGGATGGGGCAGCCACAGCTTCTCTGGGCAGCCTGTGCCAGGGCCTCCCCACCCTCACAGGGAGGAATTTCTTCCCAATATCCCCTCTAAACCTACTCTCTGTCAGTTTGAAGCCATTCCTCCTTGTCCTGTCCTTCCAGGCCCTTGTCCAAGGTTCTTCTCCACCTCTCTTTGAGCCCCTTCAGGGGCTTCCCAAACCTTCCCAAACCTTCCCAAACCTTCTTAAACCTTCCCAAACCTTCCCTTCCCAAACCTTCCCAAACCTTCCCAAACCTTCCCAAACCTTCCCTTCCCAAACCTTCCCTTCTCAAACCTTCCCAAACCTTCCCAAACCTTCCCAAACCTTCCCTTCTCAAACCTTCCCAAACCTTCCCAAACCTTCCCAAACCTTCCCTTCCCAAACCTTCCTCTCTTTTCTTCTTTCCTTTTTTCTTTTCTCTTCTCTTTTGCTCTCTTTTCCTTATCTCTTAGCCAAGAAAAAATTGTCTGGATTTGTCTTGCTCCATCTGGACTGGGAATAATCATTTTATTCCTGTGATTTGTTTTGGTTTGATCAATGAGGTGCAAAAGGAATTCCTTGCACAGCCCAGGTTATCCCTTTTTTACCTCCTGGCCAGGCCACAGCTCCAGCTCCATGCTGGAGCAGGGAGGTGTGTGAGGTCAGGGCTCCTGGGGGCATTAATTCTCTTTTCAAAAGGCTGTCTGTGAACAGCAGAAATCACCCCAGGAGCAGTGTCACTAAATCTGCACTAATGGCACTTTTTGGTGGTGAATTATGACAACATTTTGAAGCCTTTCTGATGGTCCTACCTAGAGCTATCACAAGGCAGTAAAGGAGCCATAAATGTGATAACAAAGAATTCCTTCCCAACATGCAGCCAGGCTGATTTTACACACAATTCATGTGAAGTGTGCATTCATTCAATTATTCAGAGATGATAATGTCTCCTCTTCATAATCCTTAATCACCCTGCCAATACGATTCTGCTCACTCTGGCTAAAGAGGAGCTGAGGGAGAAATGTGTTTTGGCAGGGCAAGGATCCCCAACACTTCCCAGTAATGGTGGATTAATTAGTGACAGATGATGATGGAGTGTGTGGAGCAGAGTAAACACAGCTTCCTCCTCAGCATGGGAATGACAAACACCCCAGTGCTGGGGAGTTTAGAGAGAAAATAATATAAAATAACATATCTGTCATATAGAATAGATAATATATGAGATATTATAGAATACATTATATAATAATAATAAATATAATATAATTTGGACAGAAAATCATTTAATTTCTGTGTGACTGATGTCCATCAGTGCCTTGCTGCATCTGGGCTGCCCCAGGAAGGAAAGGGGGGTGACTGGTGGGTGGCAGTGGCTCGGTGGGTGACAGGCAGCCCCTGCTCCTCTGGGTGCCAAGTGCCACCTCTGTGTCCTGGAGAAGATCTGGAGTCACAGGGCTCTCTCTGGAGGGGTCACATCAAATTCCATGCTTGACTGAAGATGACACGTGCTCCATGTGCACCTTCTGTCTCATCCACCTTCACTCACACCTGCTTGGTCCTTCCCTAGACCCTCACATGTGAATTTTGGCTCAACCTTTTGCTTCCTGGTGAAATACTAATTCTGGACCCCTCCACAGCAAAATTCATGGCTTAACCTTGTGTTTGGAGGGCAAAAGTTCTATGAACTTTCCAAGAAAAACTGATGCCAGTCCAAGTGGTCAGTTTGGGAAACCAGAAACATGGGCCTTGCAGTCCAAACTGGTGAAGAAATCACTGAGATCGAGTGAGGTGACTCTGAACTTCCTTTATCCCATGGTGGCACCAGTCCTGGAGTAGGAGCAAAGGTTCAAACCCATTCTCAGGACTCTGAGACATGGACACCTGTTCCCAAAACATGGGCTGAAAGGAGACTCTTCATTCTGGCAGCAGGACTTTCCAAAACAGCTGCAGTGCAACCCCTGATGGTGGAACAGCTCTGCAAGGACTGTTTGCTTTGCCTGTGCATGAGGGAAATGCATTATATACACCTTAGCATGGATTGGGATGTCTGGGATGTCTCTCCTTGACCTTCCCATGTGTGTTTTAACCTCCCTGCCCTGTCCTTGTCTTCAGCACCCAATAACCCAGCACTCCTCAAAAAGATATTTATGTTTCCTGTGTCACCATGGGAGGGATTGGTGCCTTTGAAGGGATTTGGGGGGTTCCTGTCTCCCTGGGTGGACAGGCTGTGCTTCCATCTCATCCCTCCCCACTGACAGTGAGGAACAGAGAGGCCTTTCCTTAGAAGGCCCTGGTTCCACTGCTGGTTTTTGTGACAGTGGCCAGTTTTGATTCATTTTTTAAACCACACTCGGTTTTTTCAGTCCCACAGCACCCAACTCCTACCCAGGAGTCTCAGACCCCAGACACAAGTTCAGTGATCAAACCCCCCTTTTCTATGTGGCATCAGGACAAACCTTTTTCTCCAGCACATGAGTGTGACCAGAACCAGGAGCTCAGTGCCAGTCAAGCAAATCTGGGCCAGAAATGAGGTGTAAACATCAATGTGTCCCCTGGAGGAACCTTCCAATGCCCTTCCCTTGCTGCACCTGCTGGACCATCCTTTCCCTTTGAGACTGAGCTGGAAGGGACCCCCAAGGATTACCCAGTCCAACCCTCATCCCTGCACAGGCCCATCCCCAAGAGTCACCCCCTGTGCCCCAGAGGATCAGCCAAACCCTCCTGGAGCTCTGGCAGCCTTGGGGCTGTGCCCACTGCCCTGGGGAGCCTGGGCAGTGCCCAACCAGCCTCTGGGGGAAGAACCTTTGGCTGAGATCCAACCTGAGCCTGCCCTGACACAGCTCCAGCCATTCCCTGGTCTCTGTGCTTCAATACCAGCAGCTCTGTCAGAGCATGGCACGGGAACCTCTCTTAAATGGAAAACATTGAGCTTCAGCTTCAAAAAAACCCCTAAAATGCCTTGAAGGAAATGTCTTCCTTGAGGGCTTATTACTCTCCTTGCTGGTGGCCTGCAGGACCATCCCTCACCTTGTAATGACCCCCAAAGGGAGGGGGATGTTCTGCTCAGGAGTGGTTTATCCTTGGCCTCACCAGAGAGTTGCAAAGTGTGTTCTCCTGTGGAGAAACAACTTAATTATGAAGCTCATGTGGAGCAAAAGGCCCTCCTTTTCCCACCCTCTTTAGCACCCCATTAAATGCTTTATCCCCCATCCCATGTTTTCCCAGTGAGAGCATGAACTCCACGGGATTCCTTTGTGCAAGACCCATGTCCAGCAGCAGACACTGGCAACCCTTCAGCAGGAATGGCTGGACAGTAAAATAAAGCAGTAAAAAGCAGTAAAAGCAGTAAAACACTTGTCAATATGGGACAGTGCTGTGAACAAGTGTGAGCCCAAATGATCCTGCTCTCCCTGTGACATTTCCTTGGCCACAATCCACAAAGCAGGACCTGCTCAAGACCTTCTGTCAAACGCTTTTCCACTGGGAGATGTGATTCCAATACCTGCTTTCATTTCTCTGAAAAGACATTTGGTTTTCCCTTGGGTTTGGGGTAAGATATTTGACCTATATGACAGTATTTGATTTCTTTATTCAGACTGAGATGCTTTGTACCAAATTAATTCAGAATCCTGTCAAACAGAATTTCTCTGCTGCTGGGGTCTGACAGGAGCTGCTCTGGACCAAATGCCCAGCTCCTCCTCTAAGGACACTGATGGGTTTTCAGCTGGGCAGGGGAAAGAGAAACAGGTTTTCAGCCCCTGTGAAATGTTGTTATATGAATTTACTTCATCATTTCCATAGACAAGGGTGACATTTTCCAGCCTCAGGGGTGGCAAATTTGCCAGCTGTGATTTCATGACTTAAAGCAGTGGCAAGGGATGCTCTGGCCTTGTCAGGGTCCTGCTGTGGTGCTAATTAACAGACACAGAGAAAAAGCAGGGGGTTCTGCTGGGCTGGGTCCTGGAATTTACTGGGATAAATGAGCTGAAACTCAGGTTGGATCCTGGAATTTACTAGAATAAAGATGAAACTCAGGTTGGGTCCTCGAATTCACTGGAATAAATGAGCTGAAACTCAGGTTGGGTCCTGCACCCCCCTTTGCAAACTGGTCCTTGGGAGAAGCTGAAGGTCCAAATGAAATCTCAGGATGTCAGAGCCCCCCACGAGGGGCTTTCAGCATTGATTTACTGGCTTTGATTTCCACATGGAGGAAGCAGCATCCAGGTGTTTTTTTGTGTTTGATTTAATGTCACTCTGTCAGTAACTGATCTCAGCTGAATTATAATCAAACACAAACCAGGGTGTCTAGACAGAGTTTTGCATAGTTTAACAACGTTCCTCTGCTTAATTTGGGGCTGGTTTATGCACAGCCCCACAAGGAAGGACAGGCACAAACAGTCCTTCCCATCAGGAGCGACATAGGACTGAACATCTTCAGGCAGCAAAAATCCCGGAGAGTGAGAACCTCACCAAAACAGAACCTCTGGCACCTGGAAAGGTGAGTGGAGAGACAAGGATCTGGACAGGGGACACTGAGCTGTCACTTCAGTCTCCCACATTATACAGGGGGATTTCTGGGCCAAACAGGGGCCTCTCACAAGAGACATTTGTGGCCGTGGCCACCTTCCCTCTCACACAGTGACTCCTCTCCAAGGAGGACACACATCCCTGCTTTATTCTTCCCTCAGCCTCAGATGGGGAGGGAGGAGACAGGGGAGAAATAAATAACACACTCATTTAATGGAGTAAAATCAACCTCATCTGCCAGCAGAGCATGCTAATTAGCTTAACGAGATTCCTTGGAATGAGAAAATATTACTTATTTCATTAACTGCATGACAATTGAGCTTCTAAATGAATCAAGAAATGGATCTGAGAATTAAGATGTAAAAAAATAAGATGTTAATAAAATAGCCACTGCCAGAAGAGTGTTTTAACCCAGGTAAGAAGGTTGGATTTATACCCAGTCATGTTGGATGAAAGAAATGATGGTTTGCTTTTAAGACAATCTGGGAGAACTTCTCCCCAGTGTCCCCCAGGGTCTCTACACTAAAGGATTTCTTCTGTAGCAGTTGGACCACAAACTGAGCCTGGGTCCCCCCAAAAATATGGGACATCTGATGGCACTTGGAGAAGCAGAACTCCAGGGTTGTGTCCCACAGCAGAGCTGAGGACATGGCTTGGGGCAGGGTCTCCTGAAGTGCCAGTGGGGTGGTCAGTGGTACAAACACCTCCTCTCCTTGACCACAGGTGGTTTTGTGGAGATGGAATCATTTACTTGGACACTGGAGAGCACCAAGAGCTGCGAGGTTTGGAATTCAGCTGATAGGGCAAGAGAATTTGGTGAATAATGGGAAAATTGCTCTGTGAATAACAGGCATATTGGATGAATAATCTCTTGGCAAATAATATTTGATCTGCTAGAGCTGTCAGCAAGGGCCATGTGCTGCCTGTGTGTGCTGTGGGAAGGCACTGGGTATCTGCAGTTTCAAATTTCAGCTTGTTAAACAAAGCCAAACAAACTCCATATGGTTTATGAATAAGAAAGGTTTTCATCCTGTTGAACAAATGCAAACGTGGAATTGATGGCTGTGCTGAGCTGTGGGGTGAGAAAGAGGGTTAAAATGAAACCCAACAATCCCATTTCACTCTGCAATGGGACTAAAAGGGAAAACACAAACAAACAGGGGATAAACCAAAAGGTGCAGAACATCAGCCCCCTCAGCAGAGCTCAGAGCCTCCCTCCACCTCCAAAAACAGGGGATCAGAGATGGAAGTCCCAAGAGCATTTCAAAGAATCACAGACTGGTTTGAGTTGGAAGGGATCATCTCATACCACCCCCTGCCATGGGCAGGGACACCTTCCACCAGCCCAGGTTGCTCCAAGCCCTGTCCAACCTGGCCTTGGACACTTCCAGGGATGGGGCAGCCACAGCTTCTCTGGGCAACCTGTGCCAGGGCCTCACAGCCCTCACAGGAAAGAATTCCTTCCCAGTATTCCATCTAACCCTGCCCTCTGGCAGTTTGAAGACATTCCCCTCATCCTGTCACTCCAGGCCCTTGTAAACAGTCTCTCTCCATCTTTCCTGTAGGGTCCCTTCAGATCCTGGGAGGCCACAACCAAGTCACCCCAAAGCTTCTCTTCTCCAGGTGAACAATCCCAACTCCCTCCTTTCCTCCCAGCAGAGCTGCTGTTTGTGCCTGTCCCAGGGACATGGAAAGGCCTGAGGAAAGGCACAGTCCCCAGGGAACCCCACACTGGTTCCACGAGGGGAGGGCTGAGAACCCCCCAAACCTGCTCCCAAAGTGTCTGACAGCAAACGGGGAGTGACACAGTGAGAGCCCAGAGCCGCGGGGAACACAATTCCTGCTGAAACCCAGTGTTAATTGGGCCTGGGGAGTGGGTCCTATGGGATTCACCGAGCACATCTGCACTGTGGGATCACACACTGACCCACTGAACCTCTGCCCCTCTCACTGCCTCTGCTCTGTGCTCTGCCTGCAGCCCGACAGACAACAGCAAAGGACTCTCCTCTGGCATTGCCCTCATGGCCTGAGGGATTCCTGCAGGGGCTGTGCCACATCCCCCCCTCTGGTTGGTGTTTAGGCCTTGCCCACAGACCCCTCAGAGGGGACAGTCCCCCGGGCTGCACCAAACCAGGGTGAGCTGCTTGGGACTGAAAGAAAGGAAGCAGGATCTTTGCTGATCATGTGCTGTTGAAGTGGATCCGTGTTTGGGGATGGCTCCAACTGGTTTCCAGACCAGCCAGAACCAAAGCCAAATTCTGTCTTTTCCCTCACAGAGTCCAGAGAGTGGAGAAAGCCCTCCCTGGAGTCCCAGCACAGAGCTGAGAGCTCAGTCTGGGTCACAGTGTGTGGTGACACCTGAGGACACGAGGTCAGACCATGGCACCACAGCACAGGCAGCTCTCCCCAGCTCCTCCACCAACAGAGCCCCAGCAGCTTCCACCAAATTCATTCCCATTCCAAATCTTCCTTTCTGGATGTGTCTCCAGCACAAACCCTGTGCAGGCACTGAGCTCCTCAGCCAGAGCTCTGCCACATCCCACAGTTTCCCACAGCTGGAAATCAAACACCTGAGTCAGAGGACAATTCCAGGTATCCCTGGACTTCAGTGCCCCCAGTTCTGCTGAGCCCCGTTTGCACTGGTGGCTCCAGTTTCTCTGCTGCACATTGTGCTCCTGAAATGACAGGGAGGAGCTTCCCCCCCGTGCTGCATTTTCCACGAGCTGCTCTGGGTAATGTACACTTTGAAAATGATCCCCAGCAGCTGCAGGGTTTCTTTGGTCCCCTGAGTTCCCTGCTTGTTTAATAAACTTGTATTTTTCTGAGCAGCACAGCCAATTGTGAAGGTAAACTTAAAGGGGAAAAAATGCCTGTGAACAGAACTGATTAAATAGCAGGAAATACAAAGCACCCTGAGACCCAAATGGCAGAGCCACCTGATGGAAAATCCACACAGTGATTTTAATGAGAATTTATTACAACTGGCAAAAAAAATCCCATCTAAAAAGTCAAGATTAAATCCTTCAATTAATACAGAACTTCACACAGATGAAAGAATCTTCTTTCTTTTAAACATCAGCCCAATCCCTTCTCTGAAAGCCCCTGGAAACACAGAGGCAAAGAAAAAAAAGAGCTGATGCAGCAGATTTAAGAGGTGTAAGCAAATGCCCTGACCCCAGCAGAGTGTCCTCATGTCTGTGACCTCTCAGCAAAGCATTTTCAGTTCTCAAAACATCCATGACCTGGATCCCTTTCCTCTGATGTTCACATGCCACCAGAATTCGGAGCACAGAAAGTATCTGCTCCACCTGCATCCCAGGTGTTGTGGTACCTTCACTGAGGGCTTCACCTCTGCCAAATATTCCCCTTGTTTTTATCTTGTAGGAGGGGAATTGGATTTGCTGTATGTGGAGTCTAAATATCTGCAGTCACGTGACAGAAGAGGTGGCCCCAAGATCACCATCCTGCTGATGACAGTGTCCACAAGAGGTCCTGCTGTGTCACCTGTGTCCCAACCCAGCTCTGAGGCAGGTTCTGGGTGGCACAGCTCTGCCAGGCTGTGCCACTGTGCCCCCCAGGCACTGCTGTGCTATCCTGGGCACTGGGGGCTCAGGGCACCCACCAAGGGCTCTCCAGTCCTAAATTGCAGCTCCCTGGCCCTGGGGGTCCTGCAGGGCTCTGGGTCCAGGAAGGTTTGGGGGCTGTTCAGCCTCTCTCAGTAAGTGCCAGCTCACAGAACAGCTTTGGGGGGTGCAGTGGGGCTGTGGCTGCTCCCACACTGTGCTGGTCCTACTGCCATCCTCTGGCTTTTCCAAGGTACACTCAGCCTTTAGACACACCAGGCCAGGCTTCAGAGGAGCAAGCAGGGCCCTGTTCTCTCTCCAACACACCAGTTTCATCTTTCCCATCTTCCTTCCCTAGCAGAGCATCAGAGCTCAACAACTTGTCCCTGGCAGGCCAGGCCGAAGGGACATCTGGGCAGAATTCCCACCAGGTCTCTCTGCTCCAGGGAGGGGACCTGTCCCTGTCCGTCCTGGGGGTGGGACAGACCCCTCTGACACTGCCATCCAGGTGCAGTTCCAACAGAGAGCCCTTGAAAAGTGCAGAGGGGCTGAGTGTGGCAGTGCAGCCAAGAGCCCCCTGCCCAGACCCCTCTGGGACAAGGTGCCACTTTGGTGCCATGGAGGGGTTTACTTTGCATTTTTAAGTAAACAGCAAAGACTGCATTCCCAGTGTCTGAGAAAATGGGATGATATCAGCTACAGGCAGTTCCTCTGATTCCATCTCTCCATCATGTGGTAGGTCAGTTAATTCATCCACCCACACTGGGGTAAATCCGGGGTGACCCTGCTCTGAGTCCCCCTGCTCTGAGTGTGGGACCAGGGCAGGCTCAAGCACAGCATTTTCCTTGACTGAAAAATTCTTCTCAGTTTTTATCTGCAGTTTCTCCTTCTCCCAGGCTGTGTAAAGCCTTCCTTTACCTTCTTGATCCACTGCTCCAGAAGTACCCCTTAAATCTGAGAGGTGTTTGATGGAGACCAGGTGTTTAATGGAATCACATGTTAATAACTATTGCTCCAAAAACCTGGGAGCTCAACACCTTTCCTGGGACTGGTAGAGGTCTGGAGGTGCCTTACTGAATTTTGGGGGCTTCAGAGCTGGGGAAACGTGACATACTGTCACTGTTGGTCCTCTTGTCCCTGGGAAAGGGAGGGAGGAGCAGGTTCCCTGCAGCTCTGCCCTGCCCCCAGCCCATATCTCTGAGCCATCCTGGCAGTGCAGCAGAGAAGGCTCCTGACAAGCACATAATCCAATTAGCTCCCGCTTTCACATCAGCTCAGTCTATCTCCCCAAATTGCTTGTCATTTATCCATCACTCCCAGAGACTCCACAATCCAATTGCCTTTCTCCAAGCCAAAAATGAGGCACTAACAACAGGCCCCCTCGGAGGTGTCGTTCAGGGCTTCCACTGCTGCTCTCCCGGGTAATGGATGAAGCTCTGTAGCAAATTGCAGCTTTGGGAGAGTTTGGGGCAGTTTATTCCTCTGCTTTGGAGCCTGTGCAGGGTGACCCAAGTCACACAGGCAGACCATAAAGACAATTGTGTTGATACAGACCAGCACAGCTCCAAAAAATACACCCACCTGGAGCAATCCTGACTTTTCACACTATAATTTTTTTAAAATATCATTTATATAAATATATGAAATATATATATAATTATATAATTATATACAAAAGTATAAATATATAACCATATAAAGATATTTAATTGTATAAAAATATATAAAATATATAAAATTTGAGCCATCCTCAAAGCCCTCTGTCACCAAGCCTGTAGCAAGTGTCTCAGGTGAGAGCAGAACTCCAGAAGCCCCAGAAATGGAACTGGGATTTAGGGCCACATCCAGTTAGACCCCATTGACTGCCTGCTGTCACAGCAGGGGACAAACAGGGCTGGGAGGAGACAAATATTTCCTCATCATTGAGGTTTATGTACCTGAGGACACCCCTAAAGCACAGAGGCTGCCCCTCGGGTCCAAGTGCTCTTATTCCCCAGGACAGTCCCTGGGATTTGCAGATGTGCAGCCCTGTCTCCTTCCCTGTGCACACCACGGGGGGTCACAGGGTGGCCTGGATGTTCATGGCACCCAGAGCTTCCTCTTCAGAGTGGGAACAGCCAGAATGAGGCCCCAGGTCCAAAGGTGATTTAGAGAAGTTACAAACCCACCTTCTGCCCCTGACTGAGTGGTGCCAGAACCAGGCAGGTTTTGGTGCTGTAGCTGTCACTGCTTCACCACTGAGGCTGAGGAATGGGTTTAATCAAGATTTGTTTCAGATAAAGGACTGTGGTCCTCCCTCCTCTGGTTGGTTTTGAGTTTCCTTAGGGAAAGCTCTCTGGTGACTTAAGGAAATCCTTGTCTCGTTCCCACCCATGGAGCAGCACTCAGGGAGATATCCTGTGTGTGTTTATGATATTCATGGAATCGTGGAATCACAGAATAGTTTGTGTTGGGAAGGACCTTAAAGCTCACCCAGTCGACCCCTGAAATGGGCAGGGACACCTTCCACTAGCCCAGGTTGCTCCAAGCCCCATCCAACCTTGGACACTTCCAGGGGTGGAGCAGCCACAGCTTCTCTGAGGGCCTCCCCACCCTCAGAGCCAAGAATTCCTTCCCAATATCCCATCTAAACCTTCCATTTGGAGCCCTTCCTGCCCTCCTGTTCAGTTGTGGCAATAGCACACCTTATGGCTGTGAAGAAGCTGTGGCTGCCCCACCCTGGTTTTTTGGGTGTTACACTGACATGAAGCAGGGGGTGTCTTTCCCCAAATCAATATGTAAACCTTCAAACTCCCCTCCACACACACACCCCCCCACACACACATCCCATTTATTCCTGACACCCCTTGCATTTCCAGCCCTTTTGCAGGACAGACCAACCTGCCCAGCTCCACCAAGCAAGTCCATTTGAGGAATTGCACAAAGAAGATGCTCAGAGTCATCCAGGGGATCCACAGCAAAGCAAATCCTGGGCACCTTCTCCTGACTGACACCTTAAGGGCCTGATAAAGCCAAGGTGAGCTGATCCCATGAGAGCTGTGCCAGGCTGGGAACACTTAATCCTCTGCCCTTAACCAGCTCCTGCCACTGGAAATTGCCACTCACTCCCTGCCTTTCATCTTTGGGCTCCTTGACCTTGTTAACACCTTGTCCACTTCACCAGCAGCAAACTGGGAGCAATCCCAGGCCAGAACTGCCCAGCTCAGCAGATTGAGCCTGGAATGTGTCCTGACTTCAAAGGGCCTCCTGGCAGGATCCCTTCACCTTCTGCAGGAGGGATTGGAAATCACACTGCTGCAGCCAAAGGTTATTGTGAGCAAAAGGAAACACATCTTACACACAGGGGAAAGAATTTATTAGTCACTTAAATAATAATGTTTTAGTAGTCTAATAGCCCAAGATATCCAATACAGAGAAACCTCCTAAATAAGATGGGTGAATATATGCCTGTATTCTGGGGTTATGTTCACACTGGGACCCTCAGGGTCCCCAGGGGAGTCCAGAGGAGGTTGTGGCAATTTGCCATCACCTAGAATCCTCCAGCAAGAGGAAAACAATGCTCATGGTGAGGATTTCTTCATCCTTGCTCTTAGGTCTGCTTGAGTCTGGTTTTACACATTTTCAGCTCATAGTTTGCCCCCTTTCCACTGAGTCTCAGTTAAAGCCTCAGGAGCTTTCCCCTGTCCCCTAAACAAAAAAGGCTGTTGTTTGTTGTGCAATCAAAGGATGGTTTGTGGTGGCTCTGCCAGAGAGGAGTTAACCCAGGACAGATGATGATCACAGGTAAAATAACCTGAAATGGTTCAGACCAGGACAAGTCCCTGAGACCCTTCACTGCAACAGCTAGGAAAAAATCTCTGCACTCAAGTGGCAGTTTTTGGAGTGAAGATGCCAGGAGGGACTCAAGGTTGTCTTTCCTCACCCAAATATCCACAAATCCTCCTGCTTTAGCAAGGAGAACTGCCAGGGAGAGGCAGTGAAGGAGGGACAGCTTTGGGTTCACAGATACATAAACATATCAGGGAAGTTCATCTTGAAGAGCTTCAGCAGGTTAAAGTTTGTGTTTTTATAGGACCAAACAGTCAGACAGTGCTCAGCAACTCTTTTAAACATTTCTCTGAGGACTGTCACAACTCTGGAAGCAGCTCAGAGCAAATTCTGCTTCTTCAAGAATAGAAGATGGGGCTGGAAGCAGACAGGGATCACAAAGGACCCCTGATGGTGCTCAGGGGTGCCTGGACCCCATTCCACTGGAGCTGTGGGTACACTCTTGAGAGCTGGGCCATGGCCAGGGCAGTGCCCAGCAGCTGTTCATGCCCAGAGTGGACTCACTGTGCAAACCCTTTCAGTCCAGGCCTCTTCTGCTGAACCATCTCGTGCCAGCCCATCAGAGGGCACTGCCCAGGTCAGGCTGCAGGGCAGTGCTGGTTCTCCTGAGTCCCTGTGAAATATCACCTCCCACTTGCCTTTTGCCCTTGGTCTCACATGCTCAGAGAAGGCCAAACAGCCTTTCTTTGCTCCTGCTCCTCAGGGTCACAGAAACATGGTCATCTGCACAGTCCCTGAATTCCAGCTCCCAAACCCAGCAGGGACAGGCAGCAGGTGTTGGCTGCTCCTTCCAAAACAGGGGGTTCTTCCACGTTTTCCCTCTTTCTTGTGGATGCTGCCTGAGCTGCTCATATCTGAGGAGATGAAACAAAGCTCTGGAAGGCACAGGGAGAGGGAGGATTTACTCAAAGCTTTTCCCCACATGGAGCTCCTGCTCTGCTCACACATCGCTCGTGGGCACATTGTTATTTTCTCACATTTCTGAAATCACTCAGTGTGGAGGCTCTGGAAACGATTTCCCACTGCAGTTGCTGAGCAGTCTGTGAGAGGAGAACATTCCTTGTTGAAAATCCAAATTCTCTGGCTGGGTGCTGGCACATGGAATACTTTTATGTCATAGAATCATGGAATCACAGACTGGTTTAGGTTGGAAGGGACATTAAAGATCATCCTATTCCAACCCCTGCCATGGGCAGGGACACCTTCATCCTGTTGAAAAATGCAAAGGTGTAATCAATGGTTGTGTTGAGCTGTGGGGTGAGAAAGAGGGTTAAAATGAAACCCAACAATCCCATTTCACTCTGCAATGGGACTAAAAGGGAAAGTGAAAATGAAAGGATCAGGGCCTGCACTGGGATAAACCAGAAGGTGCAGAACACCAACCACCTCAGCAGAGCTCCAAAAACAGAGCACCAGCAACGGAAGAGAACAGAGAATTTCATAGAATCCCAGAATGGTTTGGGTTTGAAGGGATCTTAAAGCTCATCTCCTTCCACCCCCTGCCATGGGCAGGGACACCTTCCACCAGCCCAGGTTGCTCCAACCTGGCCTTGGACACTTCCAGGGATGGGGCAGCCACAGCTTCTCTGGGCTGTTCCCCCCTCACAGGGAGGAATTTCTTCCCAATATCCCACCTAACCCTGCTCTCTGGCACTTTGAAGCCATTCCCCCCTGTCCTGTCCCTCCAGGCCCTTGTAAAAGTCCCTCTCCCTCTTTCCTGTAGGTTCTGATGCAAAGCTCTGCAGCACATGAGGGGGGACGTGTTTCAGAGGGACACCAGAGTCCAGCCCAAGGAGGGACAGTCTGGGTGACAACTCTGGTTGAACCCAGAGGCAGCTTCAGCCCAGACAGCATTTCAGGTCCCCCAACACCCCTGTCTGCTGCCCCAAACACACAGCAGAGCTGGTCAGCAGCCAGCAAAACACTGTTCTGGCAACAAATTCTTTCCAGTTTTGGAATGAGCCAAAATAGAGGAGGAAAAAGAGAGATGAAGATAGTGGGAAACATATTTCTGAAGTCATTTCGTTATTAATCAGGCAGAATCACCCAAGGTCATTTCCTGCCTGGACATGGACACAGATGGATTTTAAACCATCCCATCTCTTCGCTCTGGTTCACCTGCACACTTGTGTGCTGGGCTGAGGGATGACATTTGTGCTGTTCACCCCAACTCAGGGGTGGCTTGACCAGGCACTCCCAGCCCTCCCTGTGCTGAGCTGCCACATCTCCCCTCGGCCATGGCAGGGGGGGCTCTGCCCCTGGAGGTCTGGTGGTATTTGGTGTCTCCCAGGAGAACTGGGTTGTGTTTGAGTTGGCTCAGTGCAGGCAGGGCTTTCTCTGTGACATTTGAGAGGGTGATACCAATCTGTGCCCTACAGAAAGGCTTGTCTGAAATATTTTCTAAGCTCTTTATTTTGCTGTGAAGCAGTGAAATGTATTTTCAAGAGCAGCCAGAAATCCCTGCTTTCACCCTGTGATTCTTTGTTGGTAACATGCATTTAATTCAAGAGCAGTGTATTCTCAGAGTGGCTGGAAGGTGAATGAGAAACTTTTGCTATTCAGAAAGAAAATAAAATGGCTTTTCACAGCCACTGCCTGTTCTTGTGATTGTTACTACTCCAAACAGAAGTTTGTCTGCAATGTAAAATAAATGTCCTCATTTATAATCCTTGGGAATCACAAAAGAAGCAGATGAAGCCTTGCTTGGAAAGAGAGATAGGAGGGAGAGGAACAGCAAATAATTACAGATAGCAGGGGCTGTTTGAGATGCTTTGGGCTGAGGCAGCTTCTGCTGGGAAAGTGGAAATGATCCTAACTGGAACATCCCAGGAAGGGCAGTGCCCTGGAGATCCTCTTCTGACCCAGCCCAAAGGATGCACACAGGGATGGAGGGAGGGCAGAGGGCTGAAGGACCACATCTGGGCCTATTGTTTCAAAGGGAAAGTGTCAGCATTAAAGATTTGGATGAAAAGCTGGGCTTTGCCCTTGTTCAAAGTCACACTTCAAACAGGAGCAGGCAGCTGATCTTTCCCACCCTGTGAAGGGCAGGGCTGGAATGGTCCCACTCAGATGGTCCCATCCTCCCACTGCTTCCCAGGCAAACAAACAAGGGGCCAGACGTGGCAAAGTCTTCTCTTCCCAAGCTGAAGTGAGGATCCTGTGTCTTGGAAAGAAGTTATCTGCCTGAAAAAGAAATTAGAGGTGAGTGAAATTAATGTTGGTGTTTTCTGGCCCATGAGAAAGGCAAAGAGACTGTCCCAGGCAGGATGGGAGCTTTGGACAAGCTTTAGCAGGGACACCCTCCTGTTGAGTCCTGAAGTGCAGGAAGGACCCCCTGCCCTCCTAAACTCCTTCTCAGAGAGGGGTCTGTGTGCAGCTGGATCCAATCCCAGTCCCAGATTTGGTCATCGATTTTTCTCTGAAGGATTATATGGATGTAACTGAGCCTTTATACAACTCTGCCCTGTAGGATTAGGGATGACAACTCATATATGACTAAAATAAATTATTTATTTAAATTGATGATGATGATAATTGTGAGTCTGAAAGACCTTAATCAGAATTATTTCCTGTACAATATGTGTAGATATAACTACTAGTAGAGAGCACTAATTATTGAAGAAAAGTGACACAATGATATTAAAGCTTGGAAAATAATTATTAAGTAGAGGTTGATGATACTCACCCAAACAAATGGGCAAATCTCTCAACCTTGAGGAGTGACCTTGAGGGGACCCCCACTCCAGGGAGGAATCTCCACACACTCTGGGAAGGGGGGTGTTGGAAGACCCTCTGATTAAAATAGGGGAATGGGCTTTTATAGGATAAAAGATGGAGCAGCTTTAGACCAATTCTCAGCACTATCACTTGTTGGTTCCTCTGTCAGGAGCTTTGCCCACTCCCTCCCTGGGGCCAGTTTCTCCCAAGAGACATTGTCCTTCCTCAGGGTGGAGCATTTTGGGACTGGTGGGTCAGGCTGGTCCCAGCTTTCTTCAACACCCAAAGCAGTGTGACCCCCCCCTTCTCCATCCACCACGAATAATTTTTTGCAAACAGTGTTGTTCAAGCTGGTTTGCCCCCACTTAGGCAAAACATCTGCTACAGACACCACAAGACCAGGTTTAAGTCTGATATTTTACATCTACTTGGCTTGTGAGCCCCAACATCCCAAAATGGGACAACAACGAGGGGTTCCTGAGAAGTTGGCACCATCACCACAGCCTGGATGTTTTCCTGCCCACATCCCTCTCAGGAAAATGTGCCCAAGTGCTTGTATGAGGGTGGAGTGACCTAAGGAAATTGTGTTTTATTTGGGTTTTGCCTTTGGCAGAAGATCCTGACATCAATTCATTAACATTTGCAAAATACTTTGAATTTCTCTGACAAGAAGCTCTGGAATAGTGCCTTGAATGATTCAATTATTAATTGCTGCTCTCAATAATTCAAACATTCAATTATTAATTGTTATTATTACTGTTACTTAGACCAGCCACTAACATGCACAGAGCTGTCTAAGAGCAGTGGATCTCCAGTTCCTGCCTCCAAAACTGCTTATCCTTTAGGAAACAGCTTCCATGTGCTGCTGGCACAGTCCTGGCTCCCACCCTGCCCTTGGCTCATCCTCACCCCCCCAGTTGTGGGTGGCAGAGCTGAGCTCGGAGCCCCTTTTACCTACTGGTTCTAAAAACCAAACCTGAGGTTTTGTAGATGAAAGTCTGGAGTTTGATTCCCATGATTTTACAAATCAAGGAGCAGCTGGATAACATCCAGGGACACATGTGGACATCTCTGGTTTATGGATCACCTCTGAAAGGAGTGTTTTGTAGGTTCCCTCTGTCACAGACTTCTTTTTGCAGTGCTGTGGCTCAAGAAGAGCTTGTTTTCTTTACACTTCTGTTTGAGGCTGAGCTAAAGGTCACCCAGCCTGGGGGCAAATCTGTTCACAGACACCTCAGCAAGCACAGCTCACACGTTGTCATCATCCAGGGCTGACCAGACAGGCTGCAAATCTCCCCCCTTTTCAAACAACAACAAAGAACCTGCCCCACAAACCTGCAGCAGAAAGCAAATCAGCCCAAGAATTCATCTTTTTGCAAACAGAAGCAAAATTCAGTATCAAAATTGTTTAAGTGGCCTTAAAATCAGCAGAGAGACACCCCCAGATGTGATTCCCCTAGGGCAGAGGAACTGCTCCTCAGGGCTGTGTCTGTGCTGCCTGCAAAGGACTAGGGCTGGGCTGGAGGTGTCTCCTCTCTCCACCCTGATGCCAGAGGTTACAACTCCCTTTTGGGGGCACAGGGAAGGGCTTCTCTGGGCTGAAGGACAGATAATGCTGCTGGGAACAGTTCCTTCCTGGAAAGGAAACTGGAGTGTGACCAGGGAAGGGAACGGAGCTGGGAAGGGGCTGGAGCAGCAGGAGCAGCTGAGGGAGCTGGGGGGGCTCAGCCTGGAGCAAAGGAGGCTCAGGGGGGACCTTCTGGCTCTGCAACCCCCTGACAGGAGGGGGGAGCCGGGGGGGGTCGGGCTCTGCTCCCAGGGAACAAGGGACAGGAGGAGAGGGAACGGCCTCCAGCTGTGCCAGGGGAGGCTCAGGTTGGACATCAGGAGGAATTTGCTGCTGGAAAGGGTGGTCAGGCCTTGGCAGGGGCTACCCAGGGAGGTTTGGAGTGCCCAGCCCTGGAGGTGTCCCAGGAAGGCCTGGCCGTGGCACTCAGTGCTCTGGGCTGGGGGACAAGGTGGGGATCAGGCACAGGGGGGACTCCATGGGCTGGGAGGGCTTTTCCAACCTCAGTGATCCTGTGATTTTATGATTCCTAAAGGTAGGAGGCATCTTGTCCTAGAGTAATTTAGTTCTTCTCTAGTCAATGGAAAGGACCTTCATCCTGGTTTAGACATCACAGCTTGAGATGAACCATTTCTAGAGGTGTTTGCTGAAGCAGAAAGAGAATCTCTAAAAAATCCAGCACTGGAGGGGAGCACAAAGGGCAAATCCAGCTCTCCCAACACTCCTGGTCCTTCAGCTAACACTTGGGCACCAGCGTGGCCCAAAAAGCCAAGTTAAAGCCCCTGAGTAAGGAGCCAGCAGGAGGGAGAGAGAATTTCCTCTGCTTCCCACCTTGGATTAGGGGGTGGTGACCAAGGGACACGGTGTTGGTGGGTGACAGACCCAGGCCTGCTGGGACATCTGGGCTCCTCTCTGGGCTGGGACAGGCTCAGCAGGGCTGGGCTGGGCTGGGCTGGGCTGGGCTGGGCTGGGATGGGAAGGTGATGACTGCCAACATGTACAGGGCCCAACAAATCTGCCTGGAGCTCCTGCCTCTTGCTCCACAGTGCTGCAAGTGTTCTTTGCTTCTCAAAGGGTCCCTGGCTGTCAAATTCCCACAGACCTGGTTTACAGCAAGTTTCCATCTGGGCCTCGAGCTGCAATCCAGTGACTCAGGCACTTTCCCTTGGCATTTTGATTTCCTCTTCAGGCCCTGTCTAATTAAAGTGCACAGGCTGCAGCAAACAGCTGATGGCAGGAGGCTGTGTTGTCTGTAGCCTAATGAGGGCCTGATTTTAGTTGGGTAAATATAAACTTGTAATAAGGTCTCCTCCACACAGACACAGCTCACACTCCTGCCATAACCCACTCATGTACTGACAAGGATTCAGCCTCCCTGTAAGAAATAAAACCTGCTCTGTGTGCTGTGGTTGTGTGGGGAGAGGGGGAAAATCCGTCCCTTTTGTACGATCCTAAAATCAAGACGATTTCAGGAACAAGGGACAGGAGGAGAGAGAACGACCTCCAGCTGTGCCAGGGGAGGCTCAGGTTGGACATCAGGAGGAATTTCTTCCTGCAAAGGGTGGTCAGGCCTTGGCAGGGGCTGCCCAGGGAGGTTTGGAGTGCCCAGCCCTGGAGGTGTCCCAGGAAGGCCTGGCCGTGGCACTCAGTGCTCTGGGCTGGGGGACAAGGTGGGGATCAGGCACAGGGGGGACTCCATGGGCTGGGAGGGCTTTTCCAGACTCGATGATCCTGGGATTCTGTGATCCCTGAAGATAGGCAGCGTCTTATCCTAAAGTAATTCAGTTCTTCCTAAAATCAAGATGATTTTAGGATCATCATTTAGAATCATCACTTGGTGACTTCAGCAGTGGACACCAACTGCTGGAATTTAGGCTTCTACAGACATGAATAGCCACACCTATGTGAGTATGGAGTAATCTAGTGAATATTTCTGTCTCAAAAACCCTCTTTGTTTTCATAAAATCTGAATCAGACACATTGTGTGGAAGGTAATTACTCTAAGAGGGGCTCAGTACCACAAAATACAATCTCACACTATCTGCAGGGACATGTCATTAACTACCATATCTGGATACTTGTAAAAGTTACAGAGAGAAGTTCCAAGGTCTTTAAAACAACGTCAGAACGATCCTGCTCCCAAGGATGGGCTCTCTGGGAACATTGGGAAGCCTTTTACCTACAGCATTTCTCTCCCAAACACAGACTGGCAGAGTCTCCTCTGCCCAGAGCCCAGATGTCAGAGCTGGTTTCAAACATTAATGAGCTCCACAAACCTCCCCCACACTCCACTTGCATTATTTTTTTTTAAATTAGCATATTAGCTCCCTGGATCAGTTCAGGGCTGGTGAACACCCATCCCCACCCCCCTGTGTGATATTTGTGCTGCTGAGCAGAACCAACAGCTCAGGGCATTCAGGGTTATCTGAGGGAATGGCCTGGAGCTGTGTCAGGGTAGGCTCAGGTTGGATCTCAGCCAAAGGTTCTTCCCCCAGAGGCTGGTTGGGCACTGCCCAGGCTCCCCAGGGCAGTGGGCACAGCCCCAAGGCTGCCAGAGCTCCAGGAGGGTTTGGCTGATCCTCTGGGGCACAGGGGGGGACTCTTGGGGATGGGCCTGTGCAGGTGGCAGTGCTGCCCCTGGAGCTGCTCTCTCCAGCTTCCTCAGGTGAGTTCAGAGTCCTTGCAAAACCCTCTAAAGCCTGAGATGTGGCTCTTCAGGACCCATCTCCTCCTGGGGCACTGCCAGCAGTGGAATCAGAGCAGCTGCTGCTCCTGGGAGGGGTGTGAGGAGATGTCGCTGATAATGTCGGAACGGCCAAAGCGACACGAAAAAAGGTTCCAGCAAAGTTTATTCCAAGGAAAAAGCAGGGACAGCCACCCGGGGCTGCTGCGCAGCCCCTTAAGTACAGTTTTTGAACACACGTAATGCACACGGATAGGACAGTTCAAACTTTCACACCAGAATTCTTACAGCTAATAGGTGCATTTTCTAAACTCTACTTTCTCACCACAACTTTGCTCTTTCTCAAAACAGCCCAGTTCTTTCCCACAACAGTCCCGAGCACCTGCTCTTATTTTTCTCTCATGTTGATGTTCTTCCCAACCACTCTCATTCAAAACAGGTCCTTGTTCTCATGAGACAGTGCTCCTGTTCTCATGAGACAGTGTTCTCTGTTCCCACGGGACAGCTTCTTCAGGATGCATCAGTATGTTGTCAGGATCAGGGCCTCCATTTTCAGTCCTCTCTTTAAGTCCATCTCAGGGGTATACTTTGATCTGGTCAACATCTATTGCTTCGTCAGTATGTGCCAAGGTGCTGACAGACCCGCTGTCACCCCTGACAAGGAGAAGGTCTGGCAGGAAAGCTCCTTCCCACCCTGCCCCCCCATCCACCACCCAGCATCCATGTGCCTCTGCCTCTCTGTACTGGAATCACAGAGTCAGAGAATCATGGAATGGTT
The DNA here is from genome assembly GCF_025592945.1 of Manacus candei. Classification (NCBI taxonomy): domain Eukaryota; kingdom Metazoa; phylum Chordata; class Aves; order Passeriformes; family Pipridae; genus Manacus; species Manacus candei. The sequence goes on along the minus strand of NW_026138095.1, from coordinate 11,075,794 downwards.
TGGGTGGGAAGGGACCTTAAAGGTCATCCAGTCCCACCCCCTGCCACAGGCAGGGACACCTTCCACCAGCCCAGGTTGCTCCAAGCCACACCTAACTTTGGACACTTCAGGGAAGGGGCAGCCACAGCTTCTCTGGGCAACCTTTTATGTGCTGGGACACAGGAGACAATCTGGAAATGTCCCTGTGGCTGCTTTTTAGGGAGAGCAGATCCAGGTGGAGGGAGGATTTGTGTGCAGGGATGTCACGGACCTGGGAAACAAGTAGCACTGAGGTAACCAAAGTTACCCCCAAACTCATCCAGTTTTACTAAATAGCAGATACTCCCTGTGTTTATCCAGAGACAAAGGGAAATGAAGGAGAAAGCAGGAGTGGGATCAGGGAGGAGAGAACTGTCAGTCACATTCAGTGGGTGGGATGGGCTCTGATGTGATGCATCAGAGGAGGGAATCTCCTTTAATGGGAAGATAATGAAGAATGAGCATCAAGAACTCTGTTTCCAAGGATTAAAAAACTCCATGGAGCCAGAGTTATTTGCATAAGCACCTCTCCTGAAATGAAAACATATAAATCATTTCCTGGCCTCCCAAGTAGCTGTGACTCAACCCACAGGACAGATAAACTCACAGCAGTGGCTTCCTCTTGTCTCTGCTCCTGAGGTTCAGTTTGTGGCTTCAGGGCCTTGTCTGTCTGTCCCCACAGGGCAGGAGTGAAAGTCAAACCTGATGTCTTTGCTTCAGTAAGAGAGAAAGACCCTTGGGATCTAACTTGGAACTCCAGGATTGTCTTGTAGTCTCATATTTTAAAATGTTGGCAATGGTATTTCTAAACAAACCTTGCTTTTCATCATTTTCTATTTTTTCCTTTCTTTCTTTCTTTCTTTCTTTCTTTCTTTCTTTCTCTTTCTTTCTCTTTCTTTCTTTTTTTCCCTTTCTTTCTTTCTTTTTCTTTTTTTCTTTCCTTTTCTTTCTTTTCTTTCTTTCTTTCTTTTTCTTCCTTCCTTCCTCCCTCCCTTCCCTGAGTTTAAGAGTCTTGGTTTATTTTCACACACAAACACAGGGACCTGTGGCTGTTCCCCAGGAACATCCAACCTCTATGTTTTGGAGCAGCTGAATTGCCTTTGTGGTGGCCCTTTCCCATGTCCTGCTGATTACAGAGTTAATTAATACCAAAAGAAAGATTGTAATGAAGGATTTAGACATGAAAGAGAGGAGGGTGACTTGTGTCTGAGCATCACTGTTCCTGTTCTGATGGGTGAGTGCTCCTCTAGTCAGGTGTTTCTGGAGCTGCCTCCTCCTTGAGACCATGTCTTTGGACCATCAGGATCTTCATTTTCTGCTTTTTCCCTTCATCTCCTGCTGCACCACCTCCAGTTTCACAGGGTTTGTGTGGTCACACAAACCTGTCACTCCTTGAGCAGAAGTGACAGACTGGAACCTCTCCCAGGAGGGTGGGACTGTCACAAATCTGGGGTGTCAGGAATACACACGATTTTCTGTGGTCAGAGTGATGCTCTTTAAGTAATTTTACACAGGATTTCAGCACAGCATCAGTTCCTATGAGGAAAGGCTGAGGGAATTGGGATTGTTCAGCCTGGAGGAGAGAAGCTTTGGGGTGACCTAATTGTGACCTTTCAGGACCTGAAGGAGTGACAGAAAAGGTGGAGAGAGACTATTTCCAGAGGCCTGGAGTGACAGGACAAGGGGAATGGCTTCAAACTGACAGAGAGTAGGGTTAGATGGGATATTGGGAACAAATTATTCCTTGTGAAGGTGAGATTGGCACAGGTTGCCCAGAGAAGCTGTGGCTGCCCCATCCCTGGAAGTGCCCAAGGCCAGGTTGGATGGGGTTTGGGAGGTGGGACAGTGGAAGGTGTCCCTGCCCAGTGCAGGGGCTTGGAACTGGATGGGCTTTAAGGTCCAACCCAAACCAGTCTGTGATTCCATGATAATGCCACTGAAGGCAGCACTGCTCAGCACAGAGGCAGTTTGGGATGATCCCAATGCAAAGTGCTGTGTCAGCATTTCCCTGCCTTTCCCAGGATGCCTGCAGTGTCCCCAGGGATCAGGGGTGCCCCAGGGTCCCTGCAGTGGGGCTGGAATTGCAGGAAGACCTGTGGAAATTCCTCCAAAAACTTTCTCCATCCTCTCTCCTGAATGGAACATTTTTAATTAACATACAATTTCCAAGGCTGCAGAACTTCATAAGTCAATGCAAATGCTGTGTTTGGACAGGAGGAGGAGGAGGCAGATTACAGAGAAATGAATCTCCCTCTCATGGCCCGAGTTCAGAGCACAGATGTCTGCTCAGTAATGGATTTCTGGCAATCAAATATTTTCTTTAATGCTGTAAGGCAGCTTTGCAGTGTTTGATCATGATTACTCTGAGCATCCCACGGTGTTTTGGGGTGTAATTAGATGGGAGCAATTTATTCCAGAGCGCAATTGTCCCACAAAGTACTTCTGTGTATGAAGTGACAGCTCGGCCAGATTTCACTTCATAAGCATTTGTGTTTCAGTTGGTGGAATTTGGGGCTTCTTCCTTGAATGCCTAATCCTAGTCCTGCTTCATCTGTCTCTGGGGGTCACTGTGAGCTCCAGAAGCACCTGAAATGCAAAGGTGCAGTTCAGTAGCCTGTAGAGTCTCTGTGTTGGGCATGCAGGAGTTTTACCTGCTTTTTTGGTCATGTCAGTGTTCTGCATGAGTTTCTATTTAAGCAGATTAGATCTGCTGAAAATTAGCCTAATGATTCCTTTTTCAGTTTCTTCCCATGAAGAAAAAAAAATCCTTAATGCTCTTGAAGGAAACTGTTTTAGAGCTATTAATATGAATTGTGTTGGTGGGCATTCAAAGGACATGCAAAGAGAGATCCAGTGCAGCACCAGTGATGAGTGTTCATTGCCTACAGGCCTAAGATAGAGGTAAAACCTCTCATTTGGATTGGTCTTCCCTTTCTTTCCTTTCCCTCTCCTTTCTCCTTTCTCCTTCTACAAAGGAAGCTGAGAGAGAACATCTCAGACCCAAACACTGCAACTTGAGCTTTATGTCACGGGGATCTTCCAGTGAAGATCTGAAAGTTGATCCCAAAAGAACAACCTGCAGCCAGCTCTGGGCTCTGGTCACTCCACCCAAACATGCTGAGGTTCTTCTGCTGTTTATCAGATGTGAAATCCAAGCCCCAGCTCTGCAGGCCATCACCTTCACCCCTGGGAACACGGAGACAGGGCCTGGGAGAGACAGGAGAACAAACCTCCTGCTGAAATCATGGAATCATGGAATTGTTAAGGTTGGTAAAGAACAGTAAGATCAAGTCCAACCCCCACCCCAGCACCCCCACCATGTTCACCACCAAGCCATGTCCTCAAGTGCCACATCCACATGGTTTTTGAACTCTCCCAGGGATGGTGACTGCCCTGGGAAGCCTGTGCCAATGCCTGACCACCCTTTACATGCAGAAATTTTTCCCAGTATCCAACCTAAACCTCCCCTGGTTGTTTCCTGTCATCCTGTCATGTGGGAGAGGAGACTGACACCTACTTTTTCTGAGAGAATCATAGAAGTGCTTATGGAAAAGGCACATGGTGGGATTTTTGGGGTGTCTTGTAGGGCCAGGAGTTGGACTGGATGATCCTTCCAGCTCAAGAGATCCCATGAGTCTGTGACAAGGATCTCTGGGTGTCTCTAGTCCATTCTTCCTCCCAGAGCAGGACAATCTTCACCAGCAGATCAGCTCAGCTGTGGCTCTGTTTAGTGGATCCCAAGAACTTCCAAGGGTTGCCAGCACACCTTCCCTGGGTGAGCTGCTTCAGGGCTGTGCTGCAGGGAAGCTTTTCCTTATTAAAAAGAGAGAAGACAGAGAAATATTGGGGTGAAAAGGCTTTCCAAAGCCTGGTCAAACCAGTGGATGAAATCCACTCCAACCAGATCCTGCTGTTGCTGATCTGTTCCTCATGTTGGGAAAAGAAAAGCTCATCTGCTGGTTTTCTATCACGCCCTAATCAGACTTTGCCCAAACTTTGGGAGTATTAAGAATGAGCTGGTGTTTGGTGCTGCACAAAAACAGCACAGCATCATTTTTCTCATCCCCAGTTTTCCCTTAGAGGGAAATTTCAGCAAGTGATGGTTTCCTCATTAGAGTCTCAGATAAAGGAACATATTCTACACCAAAATCCCAGATTTAATGATCCTGCTTGTCTGTACCTTTTTGAGTCTATCACAATATCACCATTTATATTTATGAGATTATAGAGAGATTTAAAATGTTATAAACTTCCCAAATCCTCAGAGTAAAAATAAATAAATAATTAAAGGAAGAAGTGTTTACTTTGAATTTATGAACAAAACCAACAAAGCCAAATCCTGGGGATGTGGGCAAGAGAAGTGAGTCCTGTTGGGCAGAGAAAAGTGGAAAAGCAAAAGTCCATCTTGGCTGGAACTTGGGAGTGTTTCAGTTATCCTCACTCACCTGCACTATGGGGGAAACCTGGAGAGCTCCTGGTTCCTCAGAGTTTATCAGCAAACTGCTGGAATTAAACCCAGCTATGGAGGAATTTCCCTTGGACAAAACACGTGGAAAACCCCAGGTTGTGGCTCCCAATTTAAATATAACAAGGTTTTACATTCCTCCTAACTGTACAATGTATGGATTCCATCCCCTGCCTGATGTACCATCAGGAACCTCTGCCCTGCTTCTTTACCAGGGATCTCTGCAGAGGAACCTTCCCAGGCCTGTCACGTGCTACCTTGCTTCTTCCCACTAATTTTTTGCTATTTTTCCAGGTTTTTTGGTCAGAAATATCAGAAAAGCTTAACAGATAATGTGATGGATACCTCAGAGCCAGGTTTTTGCAAAGGACAGGAGTATTGAAGGTCCCAGGCTTGATTTCCTCATCCTCTATATTCTACAAAACCACCCTCTGTGGCTTTGCCCAAAAGTGTCTCCTGAAATCCCAAATCCTGGAGGTCAAAAGTCTTGAGTGAAATCCCTGTGAGTCTGCCCCGTCCCCCTTCTCTGGGCTGTGCCAGGTCCAGCAGCCACACCTGGGAGGTGTGAGCAGATGGAGGTCTCTCTGTGCCTTCTGACATGTCCTCCTGCCCCAGGACACGGCAGGTGAAGGTGCTGAAGGGCTGGCAGCTGCAGAGGAGGAGGAGTTTCTCCAGAGATGGATTCTGGAGCTGCTTGAAATCTCACCATTCCTCAAAGCTGTGTCCTGCCAGGCCTTGGCCTTGTTCATCCTTTGCCTTGTGCTGGACACAGGAGCCCAAATCCCTCCTCCAGCCCTGCAGTTTGACACCTGAGCCCAGCTCACTCCTCAGCCTGCACTGAGTCAGTCCCTTCATGACCCTGGCAATGTTTGGACATCTCCATCCATGCTCCTTCTGGGCTGTCTCCTGCAATCCCTGACCATGGCATATTTGGACCAGTCTGTAAAAGTAATGACTCAGTTTCTGGGTCAAAACCTGTGGAAATCAGCACACACAGTAGCTGTGGCTTTGAAATCTTGCCTCCAGCTGGGAAGGAAGTGACCCTTCCAGAGCAGGGAGACGATTTCTAAAGCTGATGGTGTTTTTTTGTCTGCACTGCTGAGCCCTCTCACCAAGGTGTCTGTGCTGCCTTTTCTCCTTAACCTACTTTAATTATTTTCCTTACCTTGAAATGACAGCAGGACTTGGGACAGAAAACCAAAAAAAGGCTTTTCTAGGGGAGGTATGAAAGGAAGGCCAGAGAAGTGATGCAGAGGAGTCCATGCCTGTGTGACCAGACCCACAGTCCTCCTGAGCTTCTTCAACCCCAGAAGGACTCAGAACTCAAAGGTTCTTCAGCCTCATGGCCCAGCCCTTCCTGGAGGAACATAATAAGGAGCACAAGTGCTGTGAGGAGCAGCTGAGGGAGCTGGGGGGGCTCAGCCTGGAGAGGAGGAGGCTCAGGGGAGACCTTCTCACTCTCTGCAACTCCCTGACAGGAGGGGGGAGCCGGGGGGGTCGGGCTCTGCTCCCAGGAACCAGCAGTAGGACAAGAGGGCACAGCCTTGAGCTGCCCCAGGGCAGGTTTAGGTTGGACATTGGGAAGTTCTTCCCAGAGAGAGGGATCAGCCCTTGGAATGGGCTGCCCAGGGAGGGGGTGCAGTCCCCGTCCCTGGAGGGGTTTGAGCAGAGCCTGGATGTGGCATCAGTGCCATGGTCTGGGTGACAAGGTGGGGTTGGGTCATGGGTTGGACTGGATGATCTCAGAGGTCTTTTCCAGCCTTGTTGATTCTGTGAGTCCGTGATGAACCTCGATGTGACCTGGGAACATTTCTTCTCTCTGTCTCCACCTGCACATGGACAATCCTGTCCACACCACACGTGACTGTGCCCAACTCACAGCTCTGTTTTTCTCCCACTCTGAGATGATTTAGAGCCAAAAAACAAATGTTAAGATGCAAAAGCAAGAAAAGTGTGTCAGTGGTGTTTGGCTGGAGTCCAGGCCCGGGAGCAGAGCAGGCGTGGGAGCTCCTGGGAGGTTGTTGCTTGACGAACTCCCACTTGAAACGGCTGATGAATTTCAATATTTGGACAGATGGCTGGAGTCCCAAACCCGCATTTAAAATACATAGTGAAGCTCTTCAGAAATTGCAGTATCTTCCTTTGCAGGGAGTTATTTCTTGGAAGAAGGTGTTCTTCCTTTTTTGTTGTTGTAATGACCACAATTGGTCTTCCCACCACAGGTTGTGCTGGATTTGGGATCATTTCCTTGCTTGCTGTCCCTCCCCACGATATTTGTACCACACTAATTTTTTTCCTGCAATCAGGAAATGCTCTGGTATTACCAGGTAACAGACTTTAATAGGTCTATTTTCACATAAATTACAACCAAACTCTCCACTTGGCTGCATTTGCAAAGCAAGGAAGGAAATCATATAATCACATGGTAGTTGTAGTGATAAAAAAGAAGGTAGAAGAGCAAAATTATAGTATAAGAAGCTTAACCATAATCATTTAACCTTTCTCCAAATCAGTTCCACTCTACTGAAAACACTCTCTTGAACCTGCCTTGGACACTTCCAGGGATCCAGGGGCAGCTTCTCTGGGCAACCTGTGCCAGGGCCTCCCCACCCTCACAGGGGAAAATTCCTTCCCAGTATATCCCATCTAACCCTGCCCTCTGGCAGTGGGAAGCCATTCCCCCTTGTCCTGTCACTCCAGGCCCTTGGAAATAGTCTCTTTCTTGTAGCTCCTTCAGGTCCTGGAAGGCCACAATCAGGTCACCCCAAAGCTTCTCTTCTCCAGGCTGAACAATCCCAACTCTCCCATCCTTTCCTCCCAGCAGAGCTGCTCCATCCCTCTGATCCTCTTGGTGCCTCCTCTGGACTCTCTCCAGCAGCTCCATGTCCTCCCTGTGCTGTTCCCAGGGCTGGAGCAGCTCTGCAGGGGGGTCTCCCCTGAGGGGCAGAGGGGCACAATCCCCCCTGCCCTCTGCCCACGCTGTGGGATCAGCCCAGGGCACGGGGGGTTCTGGGCTGGGCCATGTCCAGCCTGTCCCCCACCAGCCCCCCAGGTCCTTCTCCCAGGGCTGCTCCATCTGCTCATCCCCAGCCTGGATTGATCCTGGGGGTTGTCCTGACCCACCTGCAGCCCCTCAATGGGGCCATTGGCAGGATCAAATCCCAGGCATGTGCCCTCAGAACCTATGGAGAAGAAGGACCTCCAGAGCCAGCCCTTCCCTCCCAGACAAACACTCACAAACCATACTCTGCAGACTGAATCTCACTGAGGATGAAGGTTTTTGCTCTGTTAACATGAAAAACATGTACACCAAGTCTTGTCGGAGTGTAAACTGCCTGGTAGCTTTTTTTCCTCAAGGAAGATATTTATTCAACTCCTCCTTTGATCATCCAGGGGCTAACAGACTCAGCTATCCCTGGGCAAATAAGACTAGTAACTATTATGTTACAGCCACCAGAACAGGTTGTTTTAGTGACACTGATTTATGAAGAGCTCTCTTTTTTGAGGCTATAACGTTAATTAAGTGCTTCTGGAGAGTTTGGATAAAAAGCATATTTACTCTTGCCATAGTGAAACGCTCAATATTTTGTGCATTTCACAAATATTTCTGATATCTGTCCGCAGAACAACGGGCCAGCAAAGCAGACAGCTGCAGGAGGAGCAGCCCAGACACACTGCTGAAATAGTCAATTATTTAGATTAATTAATGAGTAATGGCTGTGCCTGCATTTTGCATGTCATTTGAATATTCCAAAGCCAGAACTTTCAGCTGTTCCTGTGTTACTGGCAGAGCCACACTCCTTGCAGCAATCACAGGGAATGCTGCTCTACAGAAACTTCCAGGTTTTTGGGGGTTGAGAAACCCAACAGCAACTCTGTGGACTGGCAGAGACTTGTGTTCAAACAGCTTTACAGTAGGTGGGCATCCATTGGGATTTATTCTGTAAATTCCTGGGAACCTACAGCCACATTCTGCTCTGTATTCAGGCACCTTCCTCCCACAAAATTACCAGGGATTACGTGCTTTTAAAAATCCTACTGGGTGCTAATTTGCATTTTTATGTGCCTGGCTGCACTGAAAAAAAAAAACACAAACCATGCCTGGCAGCCAAGTCTGAAGGAATCCAAGGAGAATCCCCTGGTCTCTTCTCACTCTGGGATTTGGGACAGACTCCCATGTTCAGTGACACTGCTGCTCATCAGGTGCCTGTACAGCCCTTCAGGGGTCAGTGGCCAGAGAATCAGTCCCAGGGTGGTTTGGTTGGAAGGGCTCAAAGCTCATCCAGTCCCACCCCCTGCCATGGGCAGGGACACCTTCCACCAGCCCAGGTGGCTCCAAGCCCTGTCCAACCTGGCCTTGGACACTTCCAGGGATTCAGGGGCAGCCACAGCTTCTCTGGGCAACCTGGGCCAGGGCCTCCCCACCCTCACCCACCGAGTTCCACAGAAAGAAGTTTTGAATCCAGAAAGCTCAGTGGGGATGGTCTTTGGTTCATGCCAACCCCAGAGCCATCCCTGGGGATGGGTCTGGAGTTGCACTGGATGATCTTTGTGGGTCCCTTCCAGCCCAGCAGATCCTGTGACTGTCTGGGACAGACTGGGCCAGCACAGACTGTGCCACGAGGTGTGGTAATGCTCACATGGGCAATTGCCAGGCAGTGGCATAAAACTGAGCTTTTTCCTGACAGCACTGAACTTCCCAGGACGGATTCAGGCTCAAGTTCCCCAAAATGGACTGTTGCTCCTGGGTTTTTCCCCATCAAATCCTGCAGAGCAACCAAGAGATCCACAACACAGAGAGAGAGAGGGACCCCCCGGCTCCCTCCTTAGAACCTCAGAGTTGTTAAGGTTGGAAAAGACTTCTAATTCTTCATTAAGCCCAACTGTCAGCCTAACATTTCCAACCAAGCAATTCCTTCCCTCTGCCTCACCAAGAAGGAGGAAAACATGCCAGAGAGCTGTGGGAAGACTCCTTATGCCAAGGCCCCCTCAGCTTCGCTATTTGTTCAAAGTATCCTCCTTCACAAGGGGACAGAAAAGAAAAATAAGATAATGCTGCTTAAAAATATTCAAGAAATAAAATAGTGCCTGCAGGAACTCCAGGTCAGGAAGCTCTGAAACAGGTGAGGGAGCAGTGAGACCAGAGCAAAGCTGTTTCTCTGTTTCTGGAAGCACAAATGCTTCTGCTTTGACATTGGAATGTCCTTGGAGCAAAACACAAAGCTGGATGTTGAGGTGTCTCAGCTGGGGAGGGAGGGTTGGATAACCTTCCAGACCCTCAGTCACAGCCCCTGGCAGGCAGGGAGGAGCTTTATAAATTATGCAGGTGCCAAAGACACCAGATACTCTCAGAGGAATGAAACCACTTGGAAAAGCATTCTGAAAGTGTCTTCCTGGGCATTAACCCCTCTGAGGCTTGAGCCAGGGGTGAGAAGCACAAATACAGGTCAGTGGAATGCCAACTTATTTGGCTATTGCCCTGGGGCTACACAACCCCTCAAAGAAGCCCTTTGTCCCCTCTCCCTCTCCCAAGAGCTTGGAACCTGCCATGAAGTGTCAGAGGACATAGTGGTCCATTGCTGTTCCCAGCCTGGGGCAGGTTGTGTGGCATTCTCTGAATCCTTGACCATTCCTGGGGTGTCCCTTGCTCATCTCAGTGACTCCGGGAATTTGCTTCTCTCCCTTTCTCCCAGGGAGCTGATCAGGGCCGATCCCTTGGGCTGACTTGCAGTAAAACCATTCCTGTCCCTGCAGACAGACCTCCTTCTGCAGGGGAGGTGATGCCCCTCTGGCCAGCTCTGTGTGCAGGATTATGAGCAGCAGCAGCAGAGGGGCAGCAGGTACAAAGGTCTGCCCGGTGGGGACATCCCCATGTCCACTGGCCACGAACATCTGAGCTGCAAATCGGAGTTCCTGAGGTGGGCGAGAAACCTGAGCTACTGGTGGCTTCTCCTGGAAAGCTGTCACCCCTCCAGACTGCTCCAAGCTGGCACCATCTCCCTTCCCTCCCCTGGGGGAGGAAGGGCTGCAGGGAGCTGGGAAGGCCAAGGACTCAGAGAATGTCATACAACCTTCAGGGCTGAACCCACCCCAGGCTGGGAACAGCAATGGACCACTTTGTCCTCTGAGAATTCATGGCAGGTTCCAAGCTCTTTGCAGAGGGAAAGGGGACAAAGGGCTTCTTTGAGGGGTTGTGTAGCCCCAGGGCAATAGTCAAATAAGTTGGCATTCCACTGGCCTGTATTTGTGCTTCTCACCCCTGGCTCAAGCCTCGGAGGGGTGAGAGCTGCTCTCCAGCTGTGGGGCTGCTCTTGGGTGCTGCCCCATCCCTCTGAATTTACCAGGCAGGAGCCAGATTTGGCTTTTCTCATGTTCTTGAACTTCACAGGAAGGAAAGCAAGAGCAGTCAGCCCAAAGCTGAGCTCATTTCTGAGCACCTGGTACCCTGGACTCCTCCTGAAAGGTTATTTCCATCCAGTCTGTATTTTCTGTTATGCCCAAAACTGTGTCCCTCGGGCTGTGGGACCCACACTGAGGGACTGACCAGTGCAATCAGTGCCCTCCACTGAGGAGATGCTCTGGCAGGCACTTAGAGTGTAGATTTGGGAGACTTGTGGTAGATTTGGGATAGTCCAAGGCCCATCCAAGCACTCAGATGGTCATTGCATCAATGGAACCATCAAGGTCTTCTAAGCTGAGGTGTTCTCAGAAGAGCCTGTCTATGGGAAGAGTCTAATCTAATTGAGAGAAAACTTAAAGAAATAATTTAATAGTCTTACCCAGATTAGTTTTGGTTTTGTGTCTCCTTGGATCCAAACAGAGACATAAAACTCCATCCAAAGCCAGCGTGAAAATCTAAGAAACATCCTCAGCAGACTGCAATTAATTGAAACAAAAAGAATGCACCAGGTCTAACCTGATGAGCTGACACATAAAATACCAATAAATGGAAACTGATAGAAGTGGAAAGGGCTGATGACTTGGAAGAACATTTCTGTAGAGCCCAAAATCAGCCATGTGGCAATAAAGAAGCCTCACCCTCTCAAGAAGACACCTCCTTTCAAGCTGCAAAAAGGTTAAATTTTGAAGTCAAATCCTATGATAAATAAAATATCACTGAACTCTGCATGAGTGCAGGAAGAGCTGTGGATTAGCATAGCTTGAGATGAAATGCCAGTCCACGTGTGGGTGTGGAGAGGGGGCTGTGCACAGTGTGCTTGGCAGATCCTTTGGATCCTGAAAACAGCTCTGAGAGAAAAGCCTTCTAGAAAACCTTTAAGTCTGATTAAACCTGCTCTAGCTGGACAAGCAAGGGCTGCTGAATTTGGGATAAATTGGATGTATTTGTATGTTTTGGAGGCTGAGAGCAAGATTTACCCTGGCTACCCCTGGACCTAGAGGTACATTCCTGTGGGATGAAATTTCAGCCTGGCAACCCCCTGTCCCAGGGGTGGAACAAGATGCTGGAAAGCAGAGCTGGGAAAGGGCCCTGAGGGTCCTGGTGGTGCCAGTTGTCCCTGAGTCAGCAGTGCCCTGGCAGCCAGGAGGGACATCCCTGTCCTGGGGCATCAGGGAGGGGATTGTCCTGCTCTGCTCTGCCCTGGGGCAGCCTCACCTCAACATTGGGGCAGTTTGGGGGGACACAATGGAAGGAAGAGATTGAGCCATTAGAGAGTGTCCAAAGGAGGGACACAAGGATGGGGAAGGGCCTTGATTTGAAGGTGTGTGAGGACACTGAGGGCACTTGGTGTGTTCAGCTGGACAAGAGGAGACTGAGGGGAGACCTCACTGCAGTTCCACCTTCCTGGGCAGGGGCAGAGGAGGGGCAGGGACTGAGCTCTGCTCTGGGGGGACCAGGGACAGCAGCCAGGGAATGGCTGGAGCTGTGTCAGGGCAGGCTCAGGTTGGATCTCAGCCAAAGGTTCTTCCCCCAGAGGCTGGTTGGGCACTACCCAGGCTCCCCAGGGCAGTGGGCACAGCCCCAAGGCTGCCAGAGCTGCAGGAGGGTTTGGCTGATCCTCTGGGGCACAGGGGGTGACTCTTGGGGATGGGCCTGTGCAGGGCCAGGAGTTGGACTGGATGATCCTTGTGGGCCCCTTCCAGCTCAGCACATTCTGTGCCTCTGTGATCCCATTCCTTTCCTGCAGGTCCCTGTGTCACTCAGACATGTGCCCTTCACCTCCCCCCAAACCAGGGTAACACACAGGACCTGGTTGGTGCTTCACAATCACACCTTCAGCCCCATCCTCTGCCAGGTGCCCATCAGTGCCCTTGAGCAGGGAGCAGTGCAGCAGGTGAATAACACAGAGTAGCTGAAGAGGTTTGGAACCACTGCAGCAGCTCGGGGGGCAACACAGAGAGGGAACAGTCAATCCCTGTGGAGACACAGCAGTCCAGGCTGAGGGAGACCATTCCACTCCATTGGAGACTATGGAGAGTCTTGCCTCAGGAACAGCAAGAAGAAAAATCCCACCTTTCTGCTCATCCTGCAGTGCCCAGTGTGATCTCCTGTTGCTTCCCACAGCACAGGGAGGAGCAGTTGCCAAGTGGACTTGCTGGCACTGCTGTCCCTGCACAGTTTCCCAGGGGAGCTGAAAACAGCAGCTGCCTGAGAGCCAGGAAACTTTCAGGCTTTTTCTTTTTCTTTTTTTTTTTTTTTGATCTCCTTGAAGGTTTGGAGCTTTGAGGGAGCCAAGGAACGCAGGTGCTCCAGCAATTAGGAGTCCACGTCCTTCCATGGAGCCATTGAACATCCCAATTATGCTGCTCTGACAAAGGCTGCATTCACCACCACATCTGTTATCTCCATTTACAGGAGCTCTTTTGTAAACCTACACATGTATTGCTCTTGGCTGGTTCCTCTGGGAAATCTGCCTGTCTCACTTCCAGCTTTATGATGGTCCAATTACTCCCATTCCTGCCTTTGCCCTGTCCCATCCTATCGATTTATACCCTGTGCAGGGGGGATTTATCCCCTCCCTCGGTGTGGAGCAGGCTGTCATGGCAGCAGCAAGTTAGCAGAGGGTCTGGAAGCAGGAGAAGGTGATCTCTGAGAGGGCAAAGAGAGCTTGCATCAATCCTGCAGGAAAAGAGGCTGGAGCAGGGATAAAATCCCAGGTTGGAGAGCACTGTCAGGGAGTGTTCCATGAAACCTTCATGCATGGCATTCCCAGGACAGACAGATGGGATCCCAGGACATATTTGGGATCCAGGGCAGACAGGCTGGATCCCAGGACAGACAATCAGGGTCCCAGGACACACAGGTTGCCCAGAGAAGCTGTGGCTGCCCCATCCCTGGAAGTGTCCAAGGCCAGGTTGGACGGGGCTTGGAGCAACCTGGGCTGGTGGAAGGTGTCCCTGCCCATGGCAGGGGGTGGAACTGGATGATCTTTAAGGTCCCTTCCAACCCAAACCATTCTGTAATTCTGTGATTCAATGTTGGCCTCATAGTCCTCTCCTGCCCTTGCTGTCCAAGTCTTCTCCCCTCAGCCTGTGGGGTCTGAGCCTGGACCTTGTCTTGTTTTGGGGAGCTGGGTGGGGAAGAATATCAAGAATGTGTATTTTTCTGCTTCAGAGCCTGTGATCCTGTGTCCTCCAAACCAGAAACAAGCTGCCACTCCTGGCTGCCCCCATAATAAATGTGCCAAGCAGGTTCTACCCTGAGAGTCCCACCCAGCCCAGCAGTCACTGTCCCCTGCCCAGAACTCCTCTCACTGGAGTTGCTGCCTGGCTCTGGAGACCTGCCCACCAGGATCTTTGAAATGGCTCAGGAAAAACAGACCTGAACACTCTTTTCCTTGGGGTTTCATTCTGCTTTTTCATAAATTTCACATCCCAGAATTTCATTCCAATTGCACTTGCTTCTACACTTACTGTTGCCTCCTGGTCACAGAGGTATCTGCAGTTTATAAAAATGCCAGTTCAATGCATTTCTGTAGAATATGATGGGACTGGAATTGAATCTCCTGCTTGTTTGGGTTTTCATTTCCTTATCAAGGCAAAACTAACCACATATATTTTATATATTCAGTGTCACCATGGCTCCATTTCCCTTGCCCTTCTCAATGGAGCAGACACTCCTATTTGGATATTTCCCTGGTGGACTCAGCCTTTTCTGGGAATGCTCTCCTGAACTTCAGGTGGGTCCTGGGGCAGGAATTCAACCTCTTCAGCCTCTCTCAGAGGGAAGGAGGGGGGGTGCAGTGGGCAGGGCTGAGGTGGGCACTGCCAGTGTTATTGCAGGATGGGGTGTCACTGCCATGGAAGGACAGGGACTGGGCTTTACCCCCAGCACATTATCTCTGGTCACCTTAGAGACAATTAATGGGGCAGGACAGAGAGGAGGAAGAGGTGATGGGAGGAGAAGGAAGTTTCACATGGTGGCAGGAAGCAGGCCAGGCCAGCAGGGACTGGGATAAGGCACCTCAGGGAGGCTCCAGGATTTTTGTCACCTCTCTGTGGCTGCTCTGCCATCACACACCTGGTCCTTGCACTCCCTGGAGCAGGACTGTCAGGACTCACTGTGTGAGCACCCACTGCCCCTGACCTGTAAGAGGTGGGTGTGAAGTGCAGGGAGTGATGCTGGAGAGGGATGTTGATGCCTTAAAATCTATATTCTCTGAATTTAGGAAACAATGTGCCCCTTGCCCCACCTGCCAGGCCCTACAGTGAAGGGCTGTCCCAGAGAGGACAAGGAAGGAGGTACAAAACACTTGTTCTTCAGGCTCTCCTGGTTTCCCACTTCCCAGCAGTGTCTCTGGGGGTAGAACTGACCCTTCCAGCACTGGGGTTCCTTGAGCTCCTGCTGACAGATCCCAACTCCTGCTAACACCAAGGGCTGCTGTTCCAGGAAGGAAAGACAAACAGGAAGGAAAGTGCTAACAGTTGCTTTTGATTATCCTTTCTTCCTCAGCTGTTTTCTCTTGACTGATAAGCAGAGTGGAGAGATTAAACAGACATCCCTGGCATTGAAAAACTGGAGCACAAGAGCCTTACAGCTGCTTTGCACAGTTCCTTCATCACACCTCTTCTGTGTTCCCTTTTAGGGAACACTCCTTGTAGGAGTGTGTTCAAGTCTGAATGGAGCCACCAGCACAGACCAGAGGTTGCCCAAATATCCAGAAGTGGTTTGTACGGATTTAGACTGACACACTTTCTGCTTGACATGATTCCAAGCCTGTTTAAAACCTCCTGTATATCAGTATTCCCAGGGAGGTGCTCCAGGACTCAGAGAGACAAATTCACCTTCTCTCTCACTGCCTGTTTATAAAAGGATGGGACATGTCAGAGAGATGCAGAGGAGCACCTGGGGGCTGGGCATCCACCTGAACAGCTCAGCTTTGGGAGACCAAGCTCTGCTCTTTTTCACATAACACTTTCTTCTCTATGCTGACTCACTGCCCTGAGTGAGTGGCACAAGGAGCAGGAATGCCCTGATTGCTTTGCTAGGTCAGAACCTTCCAAATTAATAATTTCCTCTTCCATCTGACAGTTTCTGTGAACACCTGGAGCTGCCCCAGGGCCTGTCAGGCTGGCAGAGGTGCAGGGCAGCACGTGGTGTGTGTCCTGGAGCTGCCAGGGAATTCCTGCTCCTGTGAGACCTGCCCCAAAGGCTGTCCCTGGCCTGCCTTCCACAGGCAGCAGCAAAGGAATAATCAGGAAGACCTTCCTGCAAGGAGCAGCTCAGATGTGCCTGGATCTGTTCAGCACTGCAGGAGTCCTGGAGACTTTGCTGTGCTGCTGATGATTAGCCTTTAATTTGTGATGTTGTAATTAAGGCCAAATGTAGGGAAATCCTAATGATGCTGCAAACCCACAGATGTGAGAATCCTGAGAGTAGGAAACATAAAAAAATCTCCCAGTGCCAGGGGAAGTGTCAGTGCAGACTTGCTCACTCTGGGCCAAAGGGGAAGCTGCTGCTGCTGAAGGATAAATGAAGCTTTAAATATTTTCCTGCTTTGAAAAGATCAGAGCTGCTCCTGCCTCATGTGAAGGCAGCTGCTCCTGCCTTCATCAGTGAAGAATCAATAAGAAAGTAGGAAGCCCCAAATTCCATTTCATTGTGAGAACTCCAGACTTGTGTTCCTCCTTTAAAAGCCTTTATTCTGTATTGTCCTGACCTGATGTGTTTTGTTATAGGCTTGAGTCCAAAGAGGTCACCCAGGTCACTTGGTTTTATCCTGGAGGAGACAAATTCCATCACCAAGAGAGTACATGGTGATGAAAGACTGAAGACATCCTTTGGTGACTGGAGTCCAGGATGACCAGGCCATTCCCTTAGGGGAATAGGGACCACCCAGGGAGGTCTGGGCCCAGCCTAGGACTGAAAGGAAGGTTGGCTAAGATCTGATCTGAGCCCTGAAAAGCCTCCCCAGGGGATGGTGAAGCCCAAACTGTGCCAGCCACTGGCTGAGGGGTCCTCAGAGAACACAAACAACAAGTGCTCCTTGTGAACTGCTCTTCTCTTGCAGGAGGGGCTGGAAAAGTGCTTTGGGATGTGGGGTCTGGGGAACAAGAGCAGTTTCTCCCTGGTGCTGCTCTACTGAGCCAAAGTAAAGTGGTGGGAGCTGCTTCCACAGTTCCACCAGGCTGGTCCAGGGCTCCTTGTAGCAGTGCCTCCTGTCCACAATGGTTGGTGAGTTATGGGGTCTCTGGGCTCTCCAGAGCCGGCTCCATCCCAAGGCTGGGACTGCTCCCTGCAAACTCTGCCTTTTCCAGAGGTATTTGAGTCTGTGGAGCTTGTGGTCAGTGATCCCAGCAAAGGTGTGCTGGCTGTTGCTTCCCCCCACTCCCTGTGCACAGTGGCATCCTGGGAATGATGGGGCACCTAAAGGAGGGGAATTATCCCACCCAAGACCAGTGGCTTCCTGAAACACCCCCGGGATTTAACTCCTGGCATCTCTAACATCCCTCTTGGTGAGCAGAGATTTCATAGGGCAGCTCTGACGTGGGCTGGGCTGTACCACTCCCCCTCTGGAGCCTCAAAGTTAGGGGAGCTGATTCCTCTCTGCTCCCCACAACCCCCTTCCCAGCAGGAATCCCTCCAAGAGTTCATTTGGAGCCTTGGATCATGGATGTGTTTGCTTCAGTGAGCTTTCACGTATTTTTTTAATGCATTCACCTCCCTGTAAGTAGTGCCTTTTAATTTCTCATGAATAATGATTAGTCTCTAACTCCAATCAGTCCTTAAGATCCTGCACCTCATCAGGAAGTTAATTACACTTAGTAAGCAATTGCAACAAAAGACGTGCTTCTTGTTGACTCTGCACCAAATCCTCAGCTCCTCTCCTGACAGGCCTTTTGTCATCTGACTGAGGAGTATCTTGGCCTCCATTTATTTACAAGGCTGTCTTTATTTCAAAGAAATTCTGAAGTGACCTGACAGGGAGAAATCTGAGGGAATTATGAGGGAGGACTCGCTGACAGCAAAAAAAAACAGCTGAGATTTCCAGTAATAAGTGTCAGTTCGAGTAGTGAGATGTCAGATCAGCTTATTATAGTGCATGAAAGGCCTACTTCTCCACCTGGCTGGATCCCTGGGTTACTCAGTGGCTGGTTATGGGATTGATTTCCATTTTCTAATTTGTATGAGCACATGCAGGTTCTTGAGCCAGGTCCCAGCTTTCTGCTCCACCTCCTGAGCTGCTGGACAGGGGCCCTCCTGCCTCAGGTTCCTCCTTGAGCACCAGCAACCTCTGCATCAGCTGCTCCAGGTCCTTTCTGGCCTCCTGTGAGAGCAGATTCATTTCATGCCCTGAATGAGCCTGGATATCTCCAAGAACTGGGGGAAAATAATCCTTGGCCACCAGCTCCATCATGGACATGTGTCACATGCAAGTGTCCTTGAGGAGCTACAGCCTCTGGGAGCTCTCTCTAACAACACAAGCACCTTAGAAGGGAAGATTCATTTCAATCCCTTTTATTCCCAAATGTCTACACCCTCCACAGGCTCAGATTCCCCAATATCCTGGGGGGGGAGTTCCTCTCTTGCCTTTCAGAAGTTTCCCACAGTGATCACACAATTCTCCAGCAAACCTGCATTTTGTGCCATTCCCACGGGTCAGGGATAAGGTTTCTGATGTGTTGCAGGTCTCTGCTTTCCTGTTTGGAACTAATCCTAAGGAGGTCTGAGGGTGGTTTGTAGTTACCCAACTCTCTGTAGTGATTTTCCTCTTAAACTAAGGATTATTCTCCACACAATCTCCATCTTCATGAAGTCTTTCAGCATCTGCAATTGTGGGGTTTGGCTCATAATGTTGCAAATGCTGATCTTTGTCTTATTTTCACCTCATGTGGCATCACCAGTGTTGCTCATGCTACCACAAAATGTGCTTTGTCTTCTTGGAGACACCACACCAAGGCTTAGAAGAACCACAGAAAAAATCAACTAAAATCTCCCCTGGTGCTCCTGAGCATTTCAGCTGTCACAGAGAACACCCTGTCACAGGGAAAGGGTGTGTTTTGGAACGTGTGAAATGTTCCTTTTCCTTCAGATCAGTATTTTGAGCCCTGTTACACTTATTATGAAACCCAAATTACATTCACTATAAAGCCATCCTGGGTCATCCTCTGAATAGGAAGGTTTCATGTGCCTACAATGACCTGTCTATGCTTCTGATTTTTAGTTGTAAAGGACAGGACTCCTTTTTCTGAAGATTTTAAAGACCATGTTCTCCAGGATGGAGCTTTAAGGCAGATTTCCATGGAGACTTGTATTGTTGCTTGGTCTGTGTGAAATTCATCATATCCCTCTGCATCAGCTGGGCAGAAAAGCTGGGATTGAACCAGCAGATCACTGGTCAGATGAGGCAAATCTGCAGGCCAGGAGCTGAGGATCCTCAGAGCTTTTTAGGCTTTTCCTTATATAGGGTTGGTGCTTAATTTGCTTATTGTTTGAGGTGATTGAAAAACGACACTGAATGGTTATTGAGGAACAATCCCTGTCCTGCTGTGGGCTGGGACTGGAAGTGCTGCAGGAGGGGCTGGAGCCAGGAGAGCCTGTCCCTGCCCTGTGTAGCCATAAAACCTATAATAGATGAGTTTTAGTATATCCTGCTGGTACTTTTGTACAAAATCCCTAAAGTGCAGCATTATCATTCTCTGTTAAGAATTTCAACAGACAAGGGATTTTAACAATGTGGAGGGTTTTCTATCTGCAAAAATGTACTGAGAGAGAGACACAACACCTGATATGACCAGTCAAAGCTACTCAAGAGCCTTGAAACCGTTCCAGAGGCTGATAGTGTGTCAGAGGAGATGAGGAAGGGGAAGAGAAGATGAAGAGAGGGATCTTTTTGGGCCCTCTGAACTCAAATTCTCGAGGGTGGTACAATGGGAGAGATGGCTTTGGAAGTGGGTGTAACAGATGGGGTAATGGCCAGATATCGTAATTAGAATGTGAATATTGTAATTAGCCCAGAGAATTATTTCTCCTACTTTAAGGCATCACCTCCAAGGGGCTTTGGGGACACCTCTGGTGGCATCTGTGTCTGTGGTGCTGCTCAGCCTCTGCCTGGACGGGCTTCAGTGTGTGTGAGGCTCAGGGGGAAGTTGCCTGAGGCCTGGATTTGAGCTGCAATTGAACCCTTTTCATGGTTCATGACCTTAAAAAGTGCCGTTTGTGGTTTGGGAAAATGGGTCGATGCATCAGTGGTCTGGTTTTCCTCTGCTCCCTGCAGGGGTGGGCACGGCCTCAGCCACTTCCCCAGCCCTGCTCCCCTTCCCCCCCAGGACAGGCAGCCTGGGCACTGACCCCAAAGCCCCAGCAGCCTTGTTTGGAACTGCCAACCCCAAATTTCTTCAGGCATCACCCTACTTTGAGCCTCTGCAGCCCCTTCCTGCCTGCTCAGGGTTTACCTGAGCCTGTGCTGCCAAACCCAGCTTTTCCTCCCTTCCAGCCTCCTCCAACATCTCTCTGTCTGTCTGTAAAGATTCCTGATGTCTCTCACATTCATTAGCACTTTGCCATCTGCTGCCTTAATAAAGTAATAAATGAGTGTCGTGGTGAGTTTCTTGACAGGGTTGAAAGCTTCATTTACATAAGGATTTTCATCCATCTTTTCTAATTCTGCTCACTTTCATCTGACTCTTTAGGTTCCTGGAGGTTCCAAAACACTGTGGCAACACCGAGACAGGTGTTGATAAAAAATACCATTGTGAGATCCCAGGCTGATTTGTCCTCAATGACTTTCAGAGTAGGGCTGTTTAAAGCAATAAAACATTTCTTCACACCACACTTCCATCTTTCCAGGCCCTGTATTCCAGCCCCTGGTGCTCCAGCAGAGCAGGTTTTGCTTGGGTTCACAGGACACCAAAGCACCAGGGGTTTGTTCACCGGGTGCTGCTAATTTTAGGTCAGGAATGTAAAAAAATGCCCATTTTAGAAGCTGTGGTTCTTTCCTCCTCGTGGGTTTATGCAGCAGGGAGGACTGATCCTGCCTCACTTCTGAAGGAGTTAAAGACCCCAGCAGAGAGGTCAGGATTGCTTCCCTGCTGGATGTCTCTGTGTTTATCAATTATCTCTCCACTGCAAGAGTAGCTGTGGCTGACGAGGAGCTGGAGTGTTCCAACATTCATCACAAAGCTCCTCCAAGCTTTAGTTGAGACAGGAATTAGGTTTTGCAGGCAGGTTTAGCATCAGGAGTGTGAGGGAAGTATGAGAACCAATTGCAGTTAAAGATGCTCCACAAACTCCTGTTAGAAGGAGGTTGCATGGTGGGGTGGCCTTTCCCTGTACTCCTGTTTTAAAGGCTGTTTCCCTTAAATCAGGGAACATCCTGGATTGGAAGGGACCCACAAGGACCATCCAGTCCAACTCCTGGCCCTGCACAAGCCCATCCCCAACAATCCCCCCACTGTGGAGTCCATCCCTGCCCTCTCTTGCTGAAGGAGGTGAACTGGGGCACACAAAGTTGTGTGTGAGCACTAAACAGGCAACCCTTGGAGAGCAAGGGGGAGAGAAGGATGTTGAGGCTGCAAGAGCAGAGTCCCCTGGCAGTGGGGTGTCAGGGTACACTTGCTCAGTGACCTTAGTTTCAGTGAGGTCTGTTGTCTGTTGGCTCTGCTGAGAATCCTGAACTTCTGCTGCTCTTGGTTTGCCTGGTAAGAGTGAACAAGGCTCTGATTTCAAAGAATCATAGAATATCCTGACCTGGAAGGGACCTACAAGGACTATCCAGTCCAACTCTTAGCCCTGCACAGACACTCCAACAGTCCCATCCTGTCCCTGAGGATCAGGCAAACCCTCCTGGAGCTCTGGCAGCCTTGGGGCTGTGCCCACTGCCCTGGGGAGCCTGGGCAGTGCCCAACCAGCCTCTGGGGGAAGAACCTTTGGCTGAGATCCAACCTGAGCCTGCCCTGACACAGCTCCAGCCATTCCCTGGCTGCTGTCCCTGCCCACACAGAGCAGAGATGGAGCTGCCCCTCAGGAGGAGCTGCAGCCTCCAGTGAGGTCTGACCTCAGTCTCCTCCAGCTGAACAAGCCAAGTGCCCTCAGCTGCTCCTTGAGTGGCCTCCCCCCTAAACAAGGGCTTTAATCCAACAGAAGTGTCCTCACACCCTCTCTCTGCTCCAGCCACCCCAAGGCCACCTGCCCACCTTGTTTGCTGGATGAACCTGGGGGATGTGAGTCGGCACCATCTCCCTCAGAGGCACTGGAAGAGTCTCTGGAAGGACCAGAAGGCAACTGAGCATCCCCTGCATCTCACTCTGAGTTCCAACCCATCACTTATGGCTCAGAGGGATGGGAACAGCCTGGGATCCCAGACTGGCCCCCCAGGAGCTCCTGCTCCAATCATTGCCAAAGAGGGATTAAAACAGTCCCATTGACCTGAAAATCAGTGGGGAGCCCAGAGGGCAAAATCTGGCCTTCAGATCATTCAAGGACTTTCCCACAGCAGCCATGTGTGATATCAACCCCCCAAAAAGAGCTCTCTGTGATATCTGTGGGAGTTGTCACGGGTCTTGGTCTGTACCTGTCACAGATCTTCATCCTAGAGAAGAGGAGACTGAGGGGAGACCTCAGTGCAGCTCCACCTTCCTGGGCAGGGGCAGAGGAGGGGCAGGGACTGAGCTCTGCTCTGGGGGGACCAGGGACAGCAGCCAGGGAAGGGCTGGAGCTGTGTCAGGGCAGGCTCAGGTTGGATCTCAGGCAAAGGTTCTTCCCCCAGAGGCTGGTTGGGCACTGCCCAGGCTCCCCAGGGCAGTGGGCACAGCCCCAAGGCTGCCAGAGCTCCAGGAGGGTTTGGCTGATGCTCTGGGGCACAGGGGGTGACTCTTGGGGATGGGCCTGTGCAGGGCTGAGGGTTGGACTCACTGATCCCTGTGGGTCCCTTCCAGCTCAGCAGATTCTGGAATCAGGCAATTCCAGGTAGGGGCTCAATGGAAGAATGTGACACCGACAGCTGGGTGGGGTTTTTTGCAGTGGTTTTATGGGTTTCTTTTTTTCCCTGAGAAATAAATGATGTGCTTAAAAAAACGCAGTTTCAGAACTTTTTGTGAGTCAGTACATAGTTTCAGCTGGAGGAAAAAAAAACAGAGAGAAAAAAAGATGAAACAGCCTAAGTTAAAGGGAAATAATTAAATTCCAACTTTTTTCCAGACACACCAATTTGTTTTGAAATCTGGCTATAAATTCTCATTGTAGGAAGGAATGAAAAGCAACAAGGTTAATTGCACTGAGATGGGGAGGAGGGGGGAGTTTGTCAAATTTTTTATACTTTTCCTGTTGTTCCTGTTTGTCCTTTGATTTTTGTGAGGAAAATGAGAAGGCATTTAAATCTCTTGTGGCACCAGAAGAAGCTCTTTTCTTGATGACTGGTGAATGTCTTCATGGACAGATTGGAGAGGACAGGGTGCTTTGTCCTCTCCCTCTGGAGGGGTGTAAATGTTACTGCTGCCCTACAGGACCTGCTGACCATGGAATCATCATGGAATCACAGAATGGTTTGGGTGGGAAGGGACCAGTTCCACCCCCTGCCATGGGCAGGGACACCTTCCACCAGCCCAGGCTGCTCCAAGCCCCATCCAACCTGGCCTTGGACACTTCCAGGGATCCAGGGGCAGCCACAGCTTCTCTAGACAACCTGTGCCAGGGCCTCCCCACCCTCACAGCCAAGAATTTCTTCCCTATCACCCATTTAACCCTGTCCTCTGTCAATTTGAAGCCATTCCCCCTGGTCCTGTCACTCCAGGACCTTGGAAATAGTCTCTCTCCATCTTTCCTGCAGGTCCTGGAAGGCCACACTTAAGTCACCCCAAAGCTTCTCCTTTCCAGGCTGAACAATCCCAGCTCCCCCATCCTTTCCTCCCAGCAGAGCTGCTCCATCCCTCTGATCCTCTTGGTGCCTCCTCTGGACTCTCTCCAGCAGCTCCATGTCCTCCCTGTGCTGTTCCCAGGGCTGGAGCAGCTCTGCAGGGGGGTCTCACCTGAGGGGCAGAGGAGGAGAACCCTCATGTCCTCCCTCTCCCCCCCTGCCAGGGTTCCTCACTCTCTCCCTCCTGCTGATGTGGTCGTGTGGCTCCAGCCTGGATGAGCAGGGCAGGCAGGGAGATGAGTGTGTACCTCCAGCATCAGAACAGCCCCCAGGGCTTCCCCCTGTGCCTGCTGAGAGACACCCACCTTGTCCCAGCAGTGGGATGGACAAGACTCAGCTTCAGGAAATCACCTCCACTTTTGAAGCAAAACACTCCCCACAGCAGTGAGGAACAAATGATGGTCAGTGCATTGAACTCTGGTACCTCTCTGTGTAACTAATTCATCCCTCCCTTTCTCAGGCAGGGGAGAATCCCTCCAAAATTCAGTTGCCTGAACTGTGCTGGAGGCTCCAGTCCCCTCTGCTCCCCTCCATCCCTCCAGTCTCTTTTAACCTCCTGACAGCTCTGCCACCAGCCAAAATCGATACGACCTCGGTGTCTCAACCTAATCAGTTATAAAGCCAAAGCACCACCTGGGCTGCACAACACACAGTGTGGGGTGACCTTTTGGATGGAATTTAACCCCAGGGACATAGGGAATGGCTGGGATTGTTGCCCTCCATCCCTCCCTGCTCCATTCCAGTGCCTCACAGCTGAGCCAAGAGATCTGGAACTGAGCACGGAAAAGAAACCTGGCAATTCCTAAGTATGAGATTTAAATGCTGGTGTGCTGTCACTGCATGAAACCAGCACCTCTGTCCTCACACAGCTCCCATGGGCCTCCCAGGAGGGGGGCAAACACTGCAGGGGGGGTCACAGTCCCCCTGTGCTCAGGGGGTGGGGAACTAAGTTTCCTGTTAGCTTCTGACACCTTCCTATCCTGGACAGGAGGTCAGGCTTCTCTCAGAGAAGCTGCCAGTGCTACAGGCTGCTAATATCCCATTTTCCTCCTGGAATTCCATCACCTGAAGGAAATGTGTGAACTGCCAGGATGGGCCACAGACAGAGCAGTCAGATCCCCGAGCGGGAGCAGAGTGAGTGGACCCCCAGTTCATCCATAGATGGACCAAAATCAACTTTCCTCTCCTCTGAAGAGCAGAGGGACTCGATCAGAAATGCCAGCTCTGCCTTCCCAGCCCTTAAGTGCTCAGCTTTGTGAAAGCTGACAAATAACAGAGGGGTTTTGCACTGATTTTTGCTGCTTCTGCAAACTTCAGTAGGATAAACAAGGACATTTTTCATTCACTCGAGGAGCACTGATAGCAACTTCTGATTTCAGCTTGAACTGGGATTTTCCTTGTAATGCAACCTTTGACTTCTGCAATTCTAGTTCTGTCTGGGGGACTTTGAAATGCTTTATTCAGAATAGTCACCCTGCCATATTTTGAATTCCCCAATGCAGTGCCAGGTCGAAAGGTGGTGTAGTCATGAGATAAATGTGTTCCAAAGCTTGGGGTTTCAGGCAGCTGCACCTTCAAACCCTCTCAGTTACAAACCACGAGTCAGAGGCATCTCTGCATTAACACCCAGCCAGGAGCTGACAGGATTTAATAGAATTGACTCTCACCTCCGGCAAGAACAACACAGACATCTCACATATTTGAAAACAATTAATCCCCCTGGCTGAGGACAGGCTGCTAAAAACAAAAACACACAGCAGAGCTGCAATGGGCCAGTTCACTGCCAGCTGCACCAGCACAGCCCCCTCCCCAGGCCCGCAGCAGGGCAAGGGCACAGAGGGGCCCCACCACAGGGGCTGGCACAGGATTCAGGTTCCAAATCAATGGGTCATCAAGGGTTCTTCTCCCTTTTCTTTGAAAATGATGGAGATTTATCTGACCTGCACAGCTGGCAGAGGCAAAGTCTTGGAAAGTGGAGAGAGGAGGTGAAAGGAGAAAATGAAGAAGGCAACCCAAATAATATGGAAGTCAGAGAATTGTCTTTAGAGAGAGGACTGAGCTCTGTCCCTCCATTCATCGAACTATAGAATATCCTGAGTTGGAAGGGACCCACAAGGACCATCCAGTCCAACTCCTGGCCCTGCACAGACACCCCAACAATCCCACCCTGTCCCTCAGAGCGTTGTCCAAACCCTCCTGGAGCTCTGGCAGCCTTGGGGCTGTGCCCACTGCCCTGGGGAGCCTGGGCAGTGCCCAACCAGCCTCTGGAGGAAGAACCTTTGCCTGAGATCCAACCTGAGCCTGCCCTGACACAGCTCCAGCCATTCCCTGGCTGCTGTCACTGCTCACACTGAGCACAGACTGGAGCTGCCCCTCAGGAGGAATTCCCAGTTCCCTTCTGTGTTTTCCTTGTCCTCACACAGGCACCAGAATAACAACTGGGTGCTCTTACAGAAGACAAGATGAGCATCCCTTGGACCCAGTAAGAACTGGGCTGAGGGTCCTGCCCAGAGCTGAGCCCTGGCCCTGGTCCAGCACAGTCTGTCCCCTGAAAGCACCACTGCCCAGGGGATGGCCCTTCTTCCCCTGCCCGTTTGACATTCCCAAATTTCCTCTTGCACTCTATGAGAGGCCCAGTTGAGATCCCACGTTTGCAATCATTTATGAACATCCAATCCAGATCATTTGCTGCAACAGAAAGCAGCACCCCAGAGCTCAGATTCCTTTGTGTTGGAAACCAAAGGGGAGCTGTATTGCAGTGAGGCAATTCCCATGTCCCAAGAGCAGCTCAGTGTGTGACCACAGCTCCTGTAGGATGTTCCCTATTACCAATCTGAACATCAGCACCAGCTCTGCAAGGAAAATGCATTTTACCCTCTTCCCTCACAGCCAGACTTCATTTTGAGCAATTCCTGCCCCAAAAAAGCCCTCCCTGACTCCCCACAGTACAGCCTTGGTGTTCAGTGCATCAGTTTGTGCACAGACAGCAGTGCCTGATGACAGCTAGTTATTTATTTAGAGCAGCTCTGTGTTCAGAGTGTTCCTGCTCTGCACATCTCCCGTGAGCACAGCACTGCTGCTGTCACCAGTGTCACCCTGCCATCCCAGACTGTCACATTCCTGCTCTCTGGAAGGGCAGTGGGGCCTGTCTTGGTCCCTGATGGACCTGATAAAGGAAATCCCAGGGTTTGGAGAGTTTCCACAGGATGGGTCAGGTTGGACAAGTGTCCTTGGCAAGAGGGGAAGCACACTTGGCTTACAAAGCTTTGGTCTTGCCAGAGGGAATCCACTGGAATGAGAGTTACTGAGGAGCTCTGGGAAGAGGTGAAGGAATAAGGACAAGCTTCCTGTGAATGTTTAGCTGCTCTGATTGCAGCTCCTTTGATTTTTGTGGACTGGACACAACAAATAGGAAACCACAGTACAGCAGAATACAGCTCTGCCCAGAGATGGATGGGGCACATCACACAATCCCAGACTGGGTCAGGCTGGGGGGGCCCACAGTGGGTCACTGGTCCCACTCCCTGCTCAGCAGGGCCATCCCAGAGCACACGGCACAGGACTGTGGCCAGAGGGTTCTGGAATATCCCCAGTGTGACCCTCCCTGTGCAGCCTGTTCAGGGCTGGGTCACTGCCCAGCAAAGAAGTTCTTCCTCCTGTCCAGCTGGAGCTTCCTGGGCATCAGTTCCTGCCCGTTCCTCCTGTGCCATTGCTGGGCCCCCCGAGCAGAGCCTGGGCCATCCTCTGCCCCCTCCCTGCAGCCCCTGACACACCCTGGGCAGGGCCCCTCTCAGGCTCTGCTCTGGAGGCTGAATAGGCAACAGAAAATCCAGATTCCCAATTACAGGACATGTCAGGCCTGTTAGAAATTCCTCCTGTTGCACTTCCCTACCAAGGTGCTGGTGCAGCAGGTGGGACAGGAATGGGATGCAGAGGCTTCATGTGTTCCAGCTGCTGTGGTGTGACTGTGAGGAAGAGAAAGCTCCAGGGAGACCTAAAGCACCTTCCAGTGCCTAAAGGGGCTCCCAGAGGGATTTTGGCCAAGGACCTGGAGTGACAGGACCAGGCAATGGCTTCCCACTGCCAGAGGGCAGAGGTTAGGTGGGATACTGGGAAGAAGTTCTTCCCTGTGAGGGTGGGGAGGCCCTGGCACAGGTTGCCCAGAGAAGCTGTGGCTGCCCCATCCCTGGAAGTGTCCAAGGCCAGGCTGGACAGGGCTTGGAGTAACCTGGGCTGGTGGAAGGTGTTCCTGATCATCTGAACAAGATGGTCTTTAATGTCTCTTCCAACCCAAACCATTCTGTGATTCTCTGAAATGTTGCTGCTCAGGCAGAAAGGACCCAGCCCTGCTCTGGGCACTCTGTTGGTTGGTGTGGGCACTGTGAAAAGAAGCCAAATCCAAAAGCAATGTCCATTTTCCTTGGCTCCCTGCAGGGCAGCTTTGTCCTGGAGTAGATCCTGAGCACACACTCCTTTCCTCCCTTCATTCAGCTCTGTAAGGAATTTATCTCTCCAAGCTGCTTTTCCCCTGAGTTTGAGGCAGGACAAATGCCAGCACTTCTCAGAGGGAGGATGGGAGATGACCTTGGCCGGGGCCCCAGAGCTCCAGGAAAAAAAACCCATTTTGCATTTCAAGGCATGAATTTACAGTGTTCTGGAGAAAAGCAGACTCAGATCCTTCTGCAAAGGGCTGACATGCAGCTTCCAAGGGCTAATGAATTTCCCAAGAACTCATTTGTAAATCCAATAATTAGTTTATGAATAACAATTAATTAAAAATTGGATCCCCCAAGAAATGCAACATGTCATCCTGTCATTTGTCCTGATTGATCTTCACACAAGAATATTGCAAATGCCTGGGACACAGATCTAGGAAAAATGAACTGGAACCTGGCACAAAAGCTATATTTTCATAAAAATTGATTGAAGGGAAATGCAATTATTAATGATTGCCACTTATAATTGCTGTGATTATGGGCTGCATTCTGGGAAAAGGACACAAAATTCAGACAATTGGCACATCAGAGAATTGGATTTGTCACCAGCTCCCTCCCTCATCCTGGCTGGCTGGAGCTGTTTGTCCCGCCAGGATCCCCTGTCCCAGCTCCAGCAGGGCTGGTCCCCAAAGGGCAGGATGGGACCTTCATCTGAGGAGCTGCGACTTCACAGCCTGGAGCTCCTGGTGGAGTGAAAGCCAAGCTGGGAACAACTTGTGCTGTGCTGATGTCGAGTGCTGAGATTGTGGCACTTGGGGACCAGGGTCACCGTGACCTCAGCCATCTGAAAAACATCCTCAGACTTTGCTGTTGTTGTTTTAACAAGTAGGGAAAGTGCCAGAAGCCTGAAATTCTCAGAGGCAAAATATATTTTAGTGACAAGGAATTGCCCCCCCCCCCCATTGAAGGAAAAACACTGAGCAGGAGGCCCAAGTTCTGCAAAGGAGACAAACATTTCATTTCATGTCAATGGTAAATTTTAGTTGACTAAAAATAGTGTTTTTAAAGGGAGTGCTCCACCCACTTAAAAAGAAGCAGCACCAATCTTGTTTCAATGTGACATGTGCCATTTTTCTGCTGAATTTTTTGGTTCAGCAGCTGAAGCAGAATATTCATTATTTAACCAAATCTGTATGCATCCAAGTTGTGAGTTTAAAAAATTAAATACAGAATATACCAATACCTTTTGTCTGCTTTTCAGTAGCTGAGACAAACCTAGAGCAGCTCCCAGCTGTACCGGCTCTGCTTTTTGGTCTCTCACTGAATCTGCCTTTATTATTTTAGAAATGATTTCAGGCTGATTCTGCATATCTTCCCATGCTTAAAAAGGAGATAATTTGGGTTCTTGATTAGGTTTTGTGTACAAAATTTTAAATTATTTAGAGTAAGTGAGGCAATTCCCAAAGAAACAAACAGTAACAAGGAAGAAATGGCTGGAGCAGCAGTCAGGCTTCAGCCCTGCTGTCTCCTGCATCCCAGAGTGGAGCTGATTGTCCTGGGCTGTCACTGCTGTCAGGGGACAGGCACAGGTCAAACAAATCCCCTTGTTTGAAGGATCACAGAATTCCAGAATGTGCTGAGCTGGAAGGGACACACAAGGATCATCGAGTCCAACCCTCAGCCCTGCACAGCCCCATCCCCAAGAGTCACCCCTGTGCCCCAGAGGATCAGCCAAACCCTCCTGGAGCTCTGGCAGCCTTGGGGCTGTGCCCACTGCCCTGGGGAGCCTGGGCAGTGCCCAACCAGCCTCTGGGGGAAGAACCTTTGGCTGAGATCCAACCTGAGCCTGCCCTGACACAGCTCCAGCCATTCCCTGCCTGCTGTCCCTGGTCATCTGTTCATCCCTGGGGAGGTGAACCTGCACACCTGGATACTGTCCCACAAACAGCCCAGTCCTTTCACCTGGAGAAAAGGGCCTAAAAGCCCTTCCCATGCTGGTTGTTGGGCTGGGACTCTGAGACAGGAGCCTGGGCAGAGAAAGGGAGGTGCTGGTTGTGCAAAACCATCTCACAGCACTGACCCATCTCCACGTGTTTCCATGTCACTGTGGGCACACCCAACCCACACCCCCCTCTTTCCCAATGAGGGGCAAGGATTGCAGGGGGACTGAAGATGATCATCTCCCCTCTGGCTGCAGATCCATCTTCCCACACAGGAGCACAACCCAGAGCCCATGGATGTGCTAGCCCAGGCTCTGCCCAAGGCTCCTGCACAGCCAGAGCTTTGCCCTGGGGACTGAGGGGGGCTGTGACCAGGGACAGCAGCCAGGGAAGGGCTGGAGCTGTGTCAGGACAGGCTCAGGTTGGATCTCAGCCAAAGGTTCTTCCCCCAGAGGCTGGTTGGGCACTGCCCAGGCTCCCCAGGGCAGTGGGCACAGCCCCAAGGCTGCCAGAGCTCCAGGAGGGTTTGGCTGATCCTCTGGGGCACAGGGGGTGACTCTTGGGGATGGGCCTGTGCAGGGCTGAGGGTTGGACTGATGATCCCTGTGGGTCCCTTCCAGCTCAGGAGATTCCATGATCCTATTATTCTCCAACCTGAAGCTCTCCTGTACCCACAGTCACACAACACACGGCCTCTGTTACCAGGACAACTTCAAAAGTTCCCGTTCTCCTCACAAACTGTTTTCTGCTCACTGTCCTCAGCCTTCTAAAACCAGCTGAGAATTCCCAATAAAGTACCAGCTTATAGGAATTCCATTGCTGAGCCCAGAGCCCAACATACCCTTATGTGCTCAGAAATTAAAGCTGTGCTTAGATGGAGTTGGACTTGTGGGAGCTCACAGTAGGAATTGAAGGTAAACTGCAACCTGGAGGGTTTTTCATTGCCCTCCAAACCATTATTATAAACCCAGAAATTCCCAGTTTCCTCCTACAGGTAGGAGACATGCTGGAATGCCACTTTTAAGCACTAAAGCAGTTTTAATTCTGTCTTTCAATAATGATGAGCAGTAACATGTTATTGTCAGAAGGTCTCTGAGATCACACACATCCAAAGTTTTAAAGCTCATTTGATCTTTTTCTTTTTTTTTTCCTCACAATCCTTATCCTTGGTTCTCCTTCCTCCACATGAAGAATTCTTTGAACTGCTTGAGTAGGGCAGGCCATATCCTCCTTCTCTGATGTCAGTGAAAAACATCACCCAAAGCTTCATCCCCTCTCTGATTGGCTTCCTTATGACCTGGAAAACTGTTGCTTCAGACATCTTCCATTTCTCCTCACTTAGGCTGGAAAATAAGACAACAAACACTTGCCCATCAAAGGAAGAAAGAGGAAGATGCACATGAATTATCCACAGGGGTCCCTGCAAGAGTCACCTGAAAGCATCCACAAGGTGAGACACACAGAAGAGTTTTCTTACCTGGCTGTGTTTTTCTTCAGCTCCACAGCCAGAAAGTTCATCAGTTCCCAGGTAACTTTGTGTTCTGAGCTGTTTGGGCATCCTGAGGAAAAGACAACGCAGCCCAAAGCCAAACAAATCCTGGGCTGCATCAAAAGCAGGGTGGGCAGAAGGTCAGAGGAGGTGATTCTGCTCCTCTGCTCTGCTCAGGTGAGACCCCACCTCGAGTGCTGTGGCCAGGTCTGGTGCCCCCAACATAAAAGGGAAGTGGAACTGTTGGAGCGAGTCCAGAGGAGGCCACGAAGTTGATAAGAGGCCTGGAGCACCTCCCCTATGGAGACAGGCTGGGAGAGCTGGGGGTGTCCAGCCTGGAGAGGAGAAGGTGGTGTGGAGACCTCACAGCACCTTCCAGGATCTGAAGGGGCTCCAGGGAATCTGGAGAGGGGCTGTTCATCAGGAACTGGAGTGACAGGACAAGGGGGAATGGCTTCACCCTGAGAGAGGGGAAATTGAGGTGAGATATATGGAAAAAATTCTTCCCTGTGTGGGGGGTGAGGCCCCGTGTCCTGCCTTAGGAATGGTATTCCCCAGTTTAGTGCTCCCACTGGAACCACACCAGCACTCCCACTCCAGCTGGAAGCACAAAAGGCAAAGATCCCGGGCTGAGACAAGAACAATTTCCTGGAAACAACAATGAGAGAAAGAAATGAACACTAACAGCAACAGTATTAATAAGAAAAGGTATTAGACAAGGAAATGATTTGCACTGAATGTCTGCAGCAATAATTTCACCCACCACACTTTCTCCCTCCACGAAGGAACAGAGAGTCCCTCTCCCCTGCCCCTGGCAAAGGAGTGGGGATGCTATAGAACAACCTCCTCAACACCCCTCAGCTACTGAAAACAAAATTAACTCTGACCTGGCCAAAACTGGGACACCCTGGCACAGGTTGCCCAGAGAAGCTGTGGCTGCCCCATCCCTGGAAGTGTCCAAGGCCAGGTTGGAGCAACCTGGGACAGTGGAAGGTGTCCCTGCCCATGGCAGGGGGTGGAACTGGATGGTCTTTAAGGTCCCCTCCAACCCAAACCATTCTGTGATTCCATGAAAAATCTTTCCAGCCAAAACATGCTCTGAGCAGCCCCTGCAGCAGCTCCAGGGCTCTCTGGTGTCCCTCAGATCTCCAGAGAGAAATGAGCCTCTTTCCTTTGCTTAGTTGCACCATTTGCAGTGTTATCAGGCTGAAGGATGAACACTTGAAGTTACACCTGAAATTAGGGCACATTTTAAGTGCTCTGATGGCCTTTGCAGCTCTGAAGTTTTGAGGAAAACAACAAAACAAAGTTCTCTCCTCGTGAGCTGAGGTGCTGCAGGGAGTCACCAGAAAGGTTTTGATGGGGATGGGGTAAAACAAGAGCTCTGTTCTCACTGGTAGACACAGGACACATTCAGAGAGGGAAGTTTTGGGTTTCAGATGTTGAGGCTGTGGGAACATTCACTGAAGACTGTCCAGCTCACGGGGTCAGTGACAGGGAACCAGACTCCTGGGACAGGCTTGGGGACAACCTGTGGGACATCAACACCCAGATCCCACTTTCAGCAGGTAGAGGAAGACAGTGTTCAGGTGATGGTGGTTTTTAAATCTCCATCAAACAATCTGTAGTCCCTCAGAACATCAGTGGAAGTTTACTCTAGAGGGGAGTGACATGAGGTTTGTAGGAGGGCAGAATGGGGCCCATATCATCAGCTAAATTAAAGACATATTGGGGCAGATGGCAAAGTAGTTTTCAAAATGGGTTTATATCCACAGGTTATCTACAAGACACCAGGCAAAAAATTGTTTCATGAGAATGTTTTATTTTGGCAAAACAGGCAAACAGAAAAGCAAATTATTTTTTTTTTCTCAGCAAAGGAGAAATTGTTCTGAATCATTCCTACCATCTCTGAACCTGCATATTTCATTCGGATGTGTTGACCCCAAGCAGAAGTATTGACCCCAAATATCTATTTGACCCTCAAATGGATGTCTTGATTAAAACTTTTGACAAAGTTAAACCAATATTTTATTGAAAAAATAAGTTTTCCAGCCCAGCTGTTTGCCCACTTAGGTGGATTCATCAGCCTGATTCCTTGTTCTCCACCCAGCCCTGATGGGACCTCCAGGACCAGGGAATGAACAGGAAAGGGAGTGTTGCTGCTGCTGTGCATGTCCAAACTCACCACCAAGAGTCATAAGACACTCTAGACCTGCCCTGGACCCAGGTCTGAAGAAATATTTTCTCACATACTTCCCTTAAAACCAGAAATATGGGGCCACTTTCTCCCCCAGTCCTGACTCCACTACTAAGACAGAGCTGAGTTCTGCACCTGAAAGGGTGTTCATGATGTTCCTTGTGAAATTTGTGCCTAAATAAATCAACTTCCTACTTATCTGTGAGAAATCCGGCTTTTCTATTCCTTTCCCTGAATACCATACATCATCTCTGAGTGCAGAATTAATTGTATGGGAGTTTAGTATTAAATATGTTAATTGGTTTATGATTTTAAATTAATTAAAGTATGGTCTTCTGGGAAATTTAGCATCTCCTGTCAAACCACTCTGTTGCTTGTAATGAGTCCAAAATCAAAATATCCCCCACTTCTTCAACTTTCAATTGAGTTAAAACTCATTAAAATGTATTTATTTCTTTAACTCAGCCATAGATAGACTTTTTTTCCCCCCTCAATTAGTGGCTGCAGCTGTTTGGTGTCTTTGTCACCAGAACCAATGATCTATTTGTGTTATTAGTAACTCAGGAGGAATTCCTTTGTCCTGGGAAATCTGTCACTTCCTTTTGGTCTGGATGAAGTTTGAACTATGGGTTCCCACTTAAATCTGTGTCTTTGAGCTCCTCTTTCCTTTGGGAGAAAGAAGTGCCCTTAGGAGGCTTTATCTCCTCCTCTGGCAGAATTCTGAGGGAGGTCTTGAGGGGGAAAGCTGAAGGGAGTTTTTTCTGCTGACTAAAAGAGAGCCTGGATGGTCCCAGCAGGTGAAGGTATCAACAGAACTGGTCTGGAGGTGCTGAGATGAGCCCTGGTCTAACCCTGAGATGAGCTCAGTTGGTTAAACCCAATTGCAAATAATGCCAAGGTTGTGGGGTCAATCCCTGAAGAGTTGAGATCCTAGTGGGTCCCTTCCAACTCAGAATATTTTGGGATCCTGTTCTTGAGCTGGAGGAGCAGCATTCCAATCAGACAAAGGGTTTGTGAGGGATCTGTCCACACATTTTTCTAAATAAAAATACCAAATTGCTCCTTGAGCTTTGAACTCTGTCTTACCAGAACATAACTGGAAAAACAAAACCAAAACCAAACATCCCAACAATCTTGAATTACAACAGCTCTGCTTAATGGAAAAAATCAACAGCCTGCCAGTGGCAGCACACCCTGTCACCTCAGCCCTGATGGGGGGAGAGGGGCCCGTTCTCAGCCTTGCTCCCAGTTCAAAACTCTGCACTAAAATCTGCAGAGCCCAGGTCACCCTTTTTACTGCCCAGGGCAGTGGTGGAATCACCATCCCTGGAAGGGTTCAAAAAAACATGTGGATGTGGCACTTGAGGATGTGGTTTAGTGGGGGTGGTTCAGAATCCCAGGATCACACAATATCCTGAGCTGGAGGGACCCACAAGGACCATCCAGTCCAACCCTCAGCCCTGCACAGGCCCATCCCCAAGAGTCACCCCTGTGCCCCAGAGGATCAGCCAAACCCTCCTGGAGCTCTGGCAGCCTTGGGGCTGTGCCCACTGCCCTGGGGAGCCTGGGCAGTGCCCAACCAGCCTCTGGGGGAAGAACCTTTGCCTGAGATCCAACCTGAGCCTGCCCTGACACAGCTCCAGCCATTCCCTGGCTCCTGTCACTGCTCTGGTTGGACTTGATGGTCTTAAAAGTCTTTTCCCACCTTACCAATGGTGTGATTCCACCCCTGTGTGCCTTTTTCCTGCTCCTCCCAGCCCCTGCTGACATTGCTGACCTCTCCTCCTGTCTGTCCAACCTGAGCTCCAGGGCTCTCTCTCCCAGGATGCAGAAGCCAAGCTGCACAACTCCTGTGCACACACACAGAGTGGAAAAATGAGCTGCTGGTTGGATATTGTCCACTAGAGAAAACAATGTTCTCCATGGCTCTTCCAAGCAGGTAAATACTCAGAGCAGTGATAGCAAAGCACCATTTCCCACCCCCCAGGAGGTTGGTTGTTTTGGCAGAGAATGATTCTCACTCAGAGATGAGATAATGGAAAGAAAAAAAAAGATTCCCAAGTGGCAGCTTCCTTTATTGATTGGGTTTGTATCTTCCCCCCAAATCTACCCATGAGTAGGAGAAGCTCACAAAGCTGCCCTTAAATCAAAGTGTGTGCAAGCCCACAGACAACATCAGTGTCCCAGCCTCACTCCAGGAATCACTGCTGAATCCTCTGGGATCACAGCCCTGCCACCCCAAAGAAGCAGTTCTGAAATCAGATGGAGGGGTAAGAATAATCTTAGATGTGGTGGTTAAGAAAGGACTATTGGAGCAGGGTTTTGCCCTCACTTAATTTGTTCGATATCACACACTGGGGAGCTTCATCCAGAGATTTCCTATCAATCACAGCCTGTGCTGGAGGGATGGGAGATAATCAGGACACTGAAAACGGTTGAGAAAAGAGCAGATTTTGAGGAGAACCCCATATCCTGAGGCATGGGGTGGCAAAGGTTAAATGTGGTCACCTGGTTTCTAGACTGAGTCCCTTGGCTTTATCCTGCTGCTCTTCTCAACCGGCCTTTGGCTTCTCAAGTAACATCTGTGCCCTCAGCTGGTGGAAACTTCTTCCTGTGCTCATTGTTGGGCTGAGAACTTCTGTAGCCAAGGAATTATGTGTTTTCCATCTCTCCTTGAGTAGGGCTTTCCAGAACTCAGTCTTTCCTGGGACTGGGTTCTGAAACTTCTCCGGTTTTCCTTTCTGATACTGCTTTCCCTGTGGAGTATGTGAACAGAGCATCCTTCAGAGATGTCACTGGCACCAAATGAAAGGAGATCACCATCTCTGTCCCTCTGTCACTTGAGCTCTTTGGATTTCTAGGTCCAAGGATCGTGCTGGCCCAAGTTGGCCCCATCTGGAGTTTGATTTAAAGCTGTTTCTCTTCTTTGTGTTCCAGGACTTCTCTCAGTCCTGGATTTATTCTCTCTGCCTTGATGCTCTTGCTGACAGGTCATTCAGATCAGCTGATACAGAACAGTGTGATGACCCTCATCAGCACCCACCACTGCCTGGCTACAAGCCAATGTGGATCCTAAAATTTCAGTGAGGTTTGCCTCTGGGAAGCCCAGAAGATGCACAACCTTAGAGTTCATTATGGGTAATCTGCACATTTTCTGATTGCACAGCCCCAGGATGTGAGAAAATCCCACTTTGCCCCTGTGTCCTCCACCCTTAAGTCATCACTGAGCACTGTCATCTCACCTCCTCAGTTTGCTCCAGGCCTGAACAGCTCTGCTCAGTCTCAGAGCTCCTTTAATAGCTGATGATGAGGGAAAAACCAGGAGATCATCCTGAACTGCCCAGGAGATTGATGGGCCAAGACCAGCCCAGAAGGAGGAGGTGGGTTGTACCCTGGGTCTCATCCTCCTCCCATGTTTCAAAACCAGGCTCAGGGGTGGGTCTAAATCTGAGGCCCAGAGGGGATGAAACAGCACAAGATGGGAAGATGAAGGATTTGTCCTCCTCCTACAGGGCTCAGACCAGTGCTGGACACAGGGTTGGCAGCACAGGGTGGCTTGAGCTCAAGCCTGTTTTGTTACTGCCCTGAGCTGAGTCCTTCTGGTTCTGAGAACTCAGCAAGTACCCCTGGCCAGCAGGGATTGTGTCTCATCTCCTTTCCATCAGCCCTGTGAGGGACAGAGCAGGAAAAAACAAGGCAGAGTGCACAGTTAATTCACAGGGAAATTGTCTTTTCCTGTGGTGGGTTTTGTCTCCTGGCACTGCACAAAGACAGCACCATTATCTGTTTCTGCCAGTGCTTCCAGGGCTGAACTGTCTCTAATTAAAGCCATGACTAGCTGTAGATACAGGATATCTTAATTACATGTGTGTGAATAAAGCATTTAGCAAGATGTGAGAGGTCCTTCCCTTCCCCTTGGAGCCAAGACATCAAAGAGCAAACCTGCTCCTCAGGAACACAGAAGGGGGGGGGGTTCTCCAGGGCTGTTTTGTCACCACATTTATCTCCAGATATCTCTTAGGATAATTCCAAATTTTGAAAACAATTAAGTAAAGAAGGATGGGGCCAGTGCTGCACAGAGAGAGCAGCCCCTGCTGAGGGGATGCCCAGAGATGCCCACGGTGAAGATCTCAGTGGGTTGGGGTGATGCTGCTTCTCACTGCAGAGGCAGGTAAGTGTCTCCTCAAGCAACACCTGAAGTGCCCAATTTACAGGTAGATGAGCTGAATGGTTTCACTCCTCCCCCTCTTGCCCCCAGCTGGCAGGAGGCAGCTCTGCCTTCATTCTGTCCCCCTGTATTGGGGCCGATGGACAACCCCAACTCTGCCACAGAGGCACCATTTCCTCACAAAGGTCCCACACTGGGAGGTTTTTCTCCCAGCCTCTGTCACCAGGGAGAAGTTCTTGCCAGTCCCAAGGGTTGTGGTCATGGTCTGTGGCCATGGGTGACCTGGCACAGCGCCAGTCTGGAGGCAGGATGGGCAGAAGAAGGGGTGCACCAGTAGAGACTTGGCCCATGGGACTGTTCTTGCACCACATGTTCAACAATTGCTGCTAAAAACGAGGGGTCAGAAAGATGTTCTGGGAAGGTGTCCCCCTGTCTGCCTCCAAACACACATCTGGGCAGATGTGCTCCCCAGGGACACTGATTTGGGGTCTTGCCTTGTCCCCTCAAGTGATTTTGGTGCAACAGGAAGGACAGTCTGGTGTCAGATGAGGCTGCCAGGAGATAAGTCCATAGTGGAAGGAACAGGCTCTGGGGTGTTTTCCAGGAGAATTGTTAGCCCTGGACCAGCTGAGGAGGGAAGGGGGCCCTGGTTGCAAAAGAGTCATTGCTCTGAGATGAATGAACCAAAACTGCCCCCAGACAGCTCACCTGGCCTGCAATGACTTTTTATTGCAGTGCTTTTAGAGCAGCTTAAACTCCACTGCAGAAGCCAAGAGCATGATGTGACAGGTTTATTTAACAGCATCTCTAGTGCTCTGTGGCTCTGGACAACACAGGAACTTAACACTCCATCCAAAACAGCTTGGAGAGACAAAACCAATTAAATATCACCAAAGCTTTGTTTTCTGCAAGAAGCTGGAAGTGGCCCTGAGAGGGTTTCCAGCAGCTTTCCACCAATTACTCTCACCTGCATTTCCTTTCAATTCAACACCATAGTTTGGGAGTATCCCTGGGCTGACACTAACCTGGAGTTGTGTCCAGGGCTGTTCACTGGCTTGAGAGAAAACAGCCCATGGAATCTCTTTGTCTGTTGAGTGCAAACATTCATGTCAAAGTTGAGGGGAACCACATTTCTAAAGCATTTAAGAGACTTTTAAAATAGCTTTCTAGAGTGTGCTTCCAGAGGGAAAGGAGCTCAAGCCACACTGGTTGTGGGACCTCCCTGGGATCTGAAGGTGTAATATAAACACTTTGGAAAATCCCAGCTCAGCTCCCCACACCTGCAATGAGGAGATGCTCCAAGGCCAGCCCTGCCCTCCATGAGAAAGGAGGAGAAAGCCAAGGTCATTCATTCATCAGCTTTACTGCATCCCTGGCCAGGTGCCACCACAGTGTCCCTAAAAGATGCTCCTGGACAAGTGTCCTTGGCAAGAGGGGAAGCACACTTGGCTTGCAAAGCCTTGGTCTTGCCAGAGGGAATCCACTGGAATGAGAGTTACTGAGGAGCTCTGAGAGGAGGTGAAGGAATAAGGACAAGCTTCCTGTGAATGTTTAGCTGCTCTGATTGCAGCTCCTTTGATTTTTGTGGACTGGACACAACAAATAGGAAACCACAGTACAGCAGAATACAGCTCTGCCCAGAGATGGATGGGGGACATCACACAATCCCAGACTGGGTCAGGCTGGGGGGGCCCACAGTGGGTCACTGGTCCCACTCCCTGCTCCAGCAGGGCCATCCCAGAGCACATGGCACAGGACTGTGCCCAGAGGGATCTGGAATATCCCCAGTGTGACCCTCCCTGTGCAGCCTGTTCAGGGCTGGGTCACTGCCCAGCAAAGAAGTTCTTCTTCCTGTCCAGGTGGAGCTTCCTGGGCATCAGTTCCTGCCCGTTCCTCCTGTGTGGTTGCTGGGCCCCCCGAGCAGAGCCTGGGCCATCCTCTGCCCCCTCCCTGCAGCCCCTGACACACCCTGGGGAGGGCCCCTCTCAGGCTCTGCTCTGGAGGCTGAACAGGTAACAGAAAATCCAGCTTCCCATTTAAAGAACATGTCAGGCCTGTTAGAAATTCCTTCTGTTTCTCTTGGGAGCAGGAGCAGAGGTGCAGCAGGTGGATCTTTCGTTCCCTTGTGTTTTGGGCAGGCTGTGGGAGGGGTGTGCTCACCCAGGGATGCTCTGCATGGTGGCAAATGAGTGGGATCTCTCTCCCACCCAGGAACAACTCGGACCTCACCAGGTCTTTAATTCAAACACAAAAGCTGGGACAGGATGAGGCCTCCTCACTGCTTCCACCAGGAGAAGGGAGAGGAGGGAACAAACTCACCAGGGCTTCTGGGATTTCCATTTCTACTCACTGAGGGTGAGGTTGGCTCCTGGAGAGAGGGCCAGGCATCTCCAAGCCCTTCTGTCAGCAGCCCCAGCCAGGATGGCACCTGGCAGGGCAGGGTGTCTGCACAGCCTTACTGGGGGGCTGGAGTGAGACAATCTCCAAAAACATTGCACAGCAGTGCCAGTGCCCAGCTCAGAGAACCCCAGAATCAGAGAATATGGTGAGTTGGAAGGGTCCCACAAGGATCATTGAGTCCAACCCTCAGCCCTGCTCAGGCCCATCCCCAAGAGTCCCCCCCTGTGCCCCAGAGGATCAGCCAAACCCTCCTGCAGCTCTGGCAGCCTTGGGGCTGTGCCCACTGCCCTGGGGAGCCTGGGCAGTGCCCAACCAGCCTCTGGGGGAAGAACCTTTGCCTGAGATCCAACCTGAGCCTGCCCTGACACAGCTCCAGCCCTTCCCTGGCTGCTGTCCCTGGTCCCCCCAGAGCAGAGCTCAGTCCCTGCCCCTCCTCTGCCCCTGCCCAGGAAGGTGGAACTGCAGTGAGGTCTCCCCTCAGTCTCCTCTTGTCCAGCTGAACACACCAAGTGCCCTCAGTGTCCTCACACACCTTCAAATCAAGGCCCTTCCCCATCCTCCTTCCCTCCTTTGGACACTCTCTAATGGTTCAATCTCTTCCTTCCATTGTGTCCCCCAAACTACCCCAATGTTGAGGTGAGGCCACCCCAGGGCAGAGCAGAGCAGGACAATCCCCTCCCTGATGCCCCAGGACAGGGATGTCCCCCCTGGCTGCCAGGGCACTGCTGACTCATTTCTGCTCCTGCAGCCCCTCCCCATGCTCTGCACCATGACCTCCATCTCCTGCAGGGCTCCCAGGCCTGGATTTGGAGCTGCAGAACCTTCCAGGGATGTGCAGAGCGAGCTCAGGTGCAGCCTGGCCCAACCTCTGCCTGCAATGCCTTTCATCTTCCAGCAACATAATAAATAGCAATAACCCATATTTCCCCCGAGTTTGGATAAGCTTTCCCTCTTCATGCCATTACTGTTTTCTCATGGATCAATTTTTTTCCCACAATTTTTTCTTGGCTCCTTTTTATAGTGAATTAAATTGTTTTGATGAAATGAAAATGCTGGTGTATCACCAGGGGGGCTCAGGGCTTCTGCACCATATAAACACCCTGCAGGGAGGTGGGGAGGACACTCAGAGCTGCTGTGTGGTGCAGAAGAAGTGTTACCCTGAACATTCATCCCTGCACTTCATTAGCTCATGGCAATAAATTCTGTGTCTCAGCTTTCTGCTTTATTGCCATAAAATATAATGGCCAGTTTCCAAGTTGGCGCCGTGGTGTTGGGGATAATCTGTCCAGCAAGCAATAAAGCAAGGTGCTTTTAAAAAATTTACTCCATTGCTTCAATCCCAACATAAGCAACCTTCCTGGAAAAATTCAGGGGGAGCAGGGGCTGGAAAGTGTTGAGTCAGCTCAGGGTGCCTGGAGAGGTTTCAGGGCACGTTCAGGCACTTTGTGTGTCTTCTCCTCTTGTGAGATGCAAAAAGGTAGAATATCTACCCGAGTTAACTCCTGCCCACTGTTGCCATAGTTACCTGACCACTTTCTAATCATCAATAGATTTGTTCTCCTAACACAGCCCTGTGGTCAGGGATTAAAGGCATCTCCATTTTATAGAGAGAAACCCAAGGCACAGAGTCCAAGGACACGCAGGAGGCAAAGGCAGGAATTGAAATGCAGCCTGAAGGTGTCTTTGTTGGACTCTAAACACAGCCTTGAGCTTCTGGCTCTGGCCTGGTGCCCTCTTAGTCATGGCATCTCCCACCCTCAGTGCCTCCAGTGACTCCCAATCCCTGGAAGTGTCCAAGGCCAGGTTGGAGCAACCTGGGTTGGTGGAAGGTGTTCCTGCCCATGGCAAGGGGGGAAAGGAGACCATAGAATCACAGAATCACAGAATCATAGACTCATAGAATCACAGAATCACAGAATCACAGAATCACAGAATCACAGAATCACAGAATCATAGAATCATAGAATCACAGAATCACAGAATCATAGAATCACAGAATCACAGAATCATAGAATCATAGAATCACAGAATCACAGAATCACAGAATCATAGGATCATAGAACCACAGAATAATAGAATCATAGGATCACAGAATCATAGGATCACAGAATCATAGGATCATAGAATCATAGGATCATAGAATCATAGAATCACAGAATCACAGAATCATAGAATCATAGAATCATAGCATCATAAAATCACAGAATCACAGAATCAGCCGGGTTGGAAAGGACCTCTGAGATGATCAAGTCCAACCCTGGATCCACTACTGCTGTGGTTACTGGATGATCTTTAAGGTCCCTCCAACCCAAATCATTCCATGATTCTGTGATTCTCTGGCACTTCACTTGGCCTTTGCTTTGATGCTGGAAATGGTTTCTCTGTCAGCTGCAAGGCCATCCCACATGGGGAACACCCTGGCATCCTTCTATCCTGCCTCTTTCAGACCAAACCAAGTCCCTCAGCTGCCAAGGACTGGAATGGGCAGCTGAAGGGCTTCAGTGAGGTATTTTTCTCTCTAATTCCATCTCTGAGATACATCTGAGAAAGTAGCACAGAACACATCATAAATTGCACTTTTAAATACTTTTGGCTGTGATGCCTAAAGGGTTCAAGGGAAAGGCTACCAAAGCACAAGCTCTGTCAAGAATAAATATCACCAGCACTAAATCATATTTGCCTTGAGGTTTCTAAAGAGAAGAAAAAAAAGCCACCTTATTTTTGTTGTCTCACCTGGAATTTTTGCAGAAAAACAAGCTACATTTTGCCAGCCAGAAGATAAATTGAGCTCAAAGACTGTTGCAAAGTTCAGCCTGGGGAGGTCTTTGCTTTAGAAATTCTGGTCCTTAGTAGGAATGATGAGTATTTCTTCTTACCTCAGATTGATGCATAGAGGTAAAAATCCTGGTTAGCACACACATCCTCATGCATACACATGATTTTTTTACACATAATATTTATTCAGTTTTTCAAATTGATCCCCACAATTGCAAAATGACAATCTTACAGCACTAAAAAGCCATTTCTGATCATGTCTGGCATTTACAGAGAATGAAATGCTTTTAAAATCCCCAGGTACATTTTGAGACCTCCAGATAACTTTAAAAACCCAGTTTCCCTGTCCAGGGGCTACTTCAGCATCTAATTACACAGGCAATTCTGTAAGAGCTATGGAGAAATCATTAACTGACTTTGGACTTCTCTTTTATTATTTCCTCTCCTCTGAGATGGTGTAAATCCAAAGTAGCTTCACTGCAGCCCCTGGAATTAGGAATATAGGAATGAAGGATTGGGGGGGGGGGGCAAGTGGGACTGAAGGAATGTGAAAGTTGTGGCCATGTTCTGCAAAAACGTTGCCACAGTGTCCAAAGCACATGGAAAAGCTCCCTCCTGGCAGGAGAAGGCTCAGTGAGGAGGTAAAAAGCACAAGAGGTTTGGCAAAAGGAGGTTCAGGAAAGACCTTCCTGTTCTCTAAAACTTCCTGACAGGAGGGGGGAGCCGGGGGGGGTCGGGCTCTGCTCCCAGGGAACAAGGGACAGGAGGAGAGGGAACGGCCTCCAGCTGTGCCAGGGGAGGCTCAGGTTGGACATCAGGAGGAATTTCTTCCTGCAAAGGGTGGTCAGGCCTTGGCAGGGGCTGCCCAGGGAGGTTTGGAGTGCCCAGCCCTGGAGGTGTTCAAAAAAACAAGTAGAGGTGGCACTTCGTGATCCAGTTCAGTGGGAATGGGGGGATTGGTCGAAGGTTGGACTTGATCTTGGAGGTCTTTTCCCACCTTCAAGATTCTGTGATTCTGTGACATGAGGACAATGCAGATGGGGAAGGGCCTTGATTTGAAGGCCTGTGAGGACGCTGAGGGCACTTGGTGTGTTCAGCTGGAGAAGAGGAGACTGAGGGGAGACCTCAGTGCAGTTCCACCTTCCTGGGCAGGGGCAGAGGAGGGGCAGGCACTGAGCTCTGCTCTGGGGAACAGCACAGGGAGGACATGGAGCTGCTGGAGAGAGTCCAGAGGAGGCACCAAGATGATCAGAGGGATGGAGCAGCTCTGCTGGGAGGAAAGGCTGGGAGAGCTGGGATTGTTCAGCCTGGAGAAGAGAAGCTTTGGGGAGACCTGATTGTGGCCTTTTGGCACCCGAAGGGGCTACAAGTAACATGGAGAGAGACTATTTACAGGGGCCTGGAGTGACAGGACCAGGGGGAATGGCTTCAAACTGCCAGAGAGCAGGGTTACATGAAATATGAGGAAATGCTTGTTCCCTGTGAGG
Organism: Manacus candei; assembly: GCF_025592945.1. NCBI lineage: Eukaryota > Metazoa > Chordata > Aves > Passeriformes > Pipridae > Manacus > Manacus candei. The sequence continues at coordinate 11,031,106 of NW_026138095.1, read as the reverse complement.
GTGGTGAGGCCCTGGCACAGGTTGCCCAGAGAAGCTGTGGCTGCCCCATCCCTGGAAGTGTCCAAGGCCAGGTTGGACAGGGCTTGGAGCAACCTGGGCTAGTGGAAGGTGTCCCTGCCCATGGCAAGGGGTGGAAGGAGATGAGCTTTGAGGTCCTTTCCAAACCATTCCGTGTTTCTGTGATTCTTTCCCCCTCTCTGAACATTTGCAGCACAGCAAACACCTCCTTGGTGTGATCCAAGCCCTGCCTGAGCCAGAGGGAATCGTTTCCCTGGCAGGGTCCCCAGTTGCTCCCATGCAGGATGAAGTGCATCTCATGTACAACCCCAGCTAAAGCAGAGCAGCAGCTCCAGGGAGCAGAGGACTTTCATCCCCACCCAAAGCTTTCAGCTGCACCTGCCCATCCCAGTGCAGACAAAAAGATTTCTATAAAACTCAAGTTTTCATTAGTTTCTGCCAATCATTTCTGCCCATCCAGCTTAATTAAAATTTATCCTTCGAGTCTCAGGCAAGTGTTACACAGAAAGAAGGTTAAAAGCCTCCGTCTACCTTTTCCTTCCATTTTGGGAGAGGTTCCCTGAGTGGCCCATTTGGAATATAAGCACTAGCTACTAATTTCATTTCAAATTAACTGTCCTGCAAAGTAAATTTCACAAGTCTTTGCACTTCATCAACAAAATTAAAACAGTTAAGGAAGGGATTTGCTGATGGAAGATGCTAAAATTGTCTGTCTTTAATTAATCCTGAGAAGAACATGCTGAAGTGGAGAGCCTTTACTTCCCATCAGCATTTCCCTGTCCACAGTGATATTAATTCAAGGGTCATGGACTGGGTTAAGGTTTGTTGAGATAGAGCTTGTTGGAGCTCTGCCATTTATTCAGGTGGCACTGGGTTTGTGGGGAGAAGAAATTGTTCCCAAACAAGCATGGGAGCACTTACAGCCACCAGAAAAGAAGCTTCAGGGTCCATCAGGACTTCCAGTGGGTGAAGGTGGGATTTATGGGATACTCCATTCCCAAGTGTGTGTGGGGGCAGATATGGGTGAGACCACACAGCAGGATATTGCAGAAAGGAAGAGCCAGCCACAGTCCAGAGCACTGGCAGCACAAACCTGAGGTGAAAGGCAGATCTGGGAATATGTGGTGCCTGGAAAGATCCCAGGACTGAAGACAGAGGGATGACCTTTGCTGTGTTGCCTTTCTTGGTGTCCAAGAAAAAGAACCTGGTGAATTTGTGGATGTAACAATTGGAATTACATGTTCAAGCACAATTTACCCCCCTCCCCCAAAGAGATGCTGCTTGTAGGACTGAAGATTTCACCAGCCCCAGGTGGTCCTGTCACCACACAGGCACTGCAAAGGTGGCATCTCACCTTGGCTCCTTCCAGGTGCTGCCAGGGCTGCAGGAATGCTTAGGAGAAGGAATAAACACTGGTTTGTACTCTGGGAAGGAGGTGGGAGGAGCCCTTAGTGTGGAAGATCATGTCAGACCAGGGCTCCCACAGTTCTCTGGGAGGATTTGATGGAAAGGGGCTAAAGGACCCTCAGAAGAGCCCCAGCCCCTTTTAGGAGCTGGAACAAGGACCAAGCTGAGTAAAATGTTGTATTTGCACACCAGGAAGGTCTCAGACCTTGTCAGGGCTCAGCCCCAGCTCCTCATTCTCATGAACTCGCCCTCTTTGCTCAGCTCCTGGCTGGGCTGGGAGGGGTTGTCCTCTGTCCTTCCTCCCTCCCAGGGACCACTGTGAAGGAAGCGGCACAAAACTCACAGATCTGAAGGAGTGAGAGTGAAGAAAAGATCCTGAAGAGATGGAGAAAACACGAGGAGCAGGTTAATGGTTTGTTCCAGTGATCAGAGCACTCTGGAGAAGAACAAGATGTGTCAGGTGTCACTCGGTGGGAAATGTGACATTATTCCAGGTCAAGGATTCGTGTCTGCTTTGTTAGAGAGAAGCTGCAGAGCCAGAAGGGCATAAAACAGATTTAAAATAAAGCAAAATAACAATCTTCAGGTTTTGTTCAGCAAAAGAGGGATACTGTAAATACAGACCAGCTTGGAAAAATGCAGAAAGGGCCAGGATGAGTTACTGGGATCTACAAAAGAGGTCATAAAAAAGATCAACTCTGACACACAAGAAGCGGACCCTGGGTGCAATTGCTCCATAAAACTGACAGCTGGGAAACATGGAGCTAATGGAAAGAAACCCCATCCAGCCTGTCCCTCCCTGGGATTTACTGGGCTGGGGAAGGGCAGCCTGTGCTGGGGTTTGCAGAGCTCGGTGCCAGCCTGGGCTGAGAGCAGTAAATCAGTGCCCAGCAATAACCACAGCAGGAGGAACTTTCCCTTTTCCTCTTATCACCAACCACAGGAAGTTCAACCTGGGAAAGTGCTGGATCCTGCCCCTGGGATGGGGCAATCCCAGATGGATGGACAGACTGGGAATGAGATGCTGGAGAGCAGTGCCAGGAAAGGGCCCTGGGGGTCCTGGTGGTGCCAGTTGTCCCTGAGTCAGCAGTGCCCTGGCAGCCAGGGGGGACATCCCTGTCCTGGGGCATCAGGGAGGGGATTGTCCTGCTCTGCTCTGCCCTGGGGTGGCCTCACCTCAACATTGGGGTAGTTTGGGGGACACAATGGAAGGAAGGGATTGAGCCATTGGAGAGTGTCCAAAGGAGGGAAGGAGGATGGGGAAGGGCCTTGATTTGAAGGTGTGTGAGGACACTGAGGGCACTTGGTGTGTTCAGCTGGACAAGAGGAGACTGAGGGGAGACCTCACTGCAGTTCCACCTTCCTGGGCAGGGGCAGAGGAGGGGCAGGGACTGAGCTCTGCTCTGGGGGGACCAGGGACAGCAGCCAGGGAAGGGCTGGAGCTGTGTCAGGGCAGGCTCAGGTTGGATCTCAGCCAAAGGTTCTTCCCCCAGAGGCTGGTTGGGCACTGCCCAGGCTCCCCAGGGCAGTGGGCACAGCCCCAAGGCTGCCAGAGCTGCAGGAGGGTTTGGCTGATCCTCTGGGGCACTCATTCTGTGACTCTGTGAGTGTTTCCAGGGAACCAAAACTGGAAATGCCCATGAACAGCAGGGTCAAGGACTCCGTTGAAGCAGGGGAGTGAAGCTCTGGGTAACCAGCAAGGAGAATAGAGAAGGGAAGAGGCCGAATGTGCAGCAACAACACTCGTGTCCCCATCCCACCTTCCCAGGAGCCCTGAGAGGTTGAAAAGGCTGTGGGGGTTTAGTCCTGGCCACAAGCACAGCCACAGGCTGCTCCCACTTTGCTCCCTGTGTAACCAGTTCCCTCACTAAGTAGTTGGTTTAAATAAGAGCATCTATCTTCTAAATTGTGTGTATCAAACAATCCATCACTTGGAGGCTGCAAACCTCCCCAAATCTGTAATTATGGTGTCACAGCTGATTGTGATGAAAGTGAAGCTGTCAGGGAGACATTTGTGAGACAAACACACTTGCACACAGCAGCTCTCCCCAGAGTGCTCTGCCAAGCTTTCCTGCCATATGGGGCCATGATTAATAGCCCAGCCTATATGTAAATATTTAGCTGTTTAGGAAGCAACGGAATCCAATTACCTTTCAACCCATTTCTCTCCTGATGATAAAATACAAAGCAGAATTTTTTATTATGTTTTTTTTTCCCTTTAAAAAAAAGATTAAAAAAAAGCCCCGATGAGTCATATTCCAGTGATGATATTAAAGACATTCTTCTCTGTGCCTGAGGTAATACAGGCTGAGAGCTCAGCCGGGCAAGGCAGCTGAAATCTCTTATTTTCTCATTACTATAATGTCTCTCTCCAAGGAAGGGAGCGCTGGCACTTTGTGCCAATCACCCCCCGTGACTGTCACCGTGACAGTGGCCTGGAACCACAGCTCTTGCTGGTACATGAGACAATCTGAAGCAAAGCTTTTATCATGAGCCCTGTGGTTTTTCAGGACAATCCTTCAAGTTTGCAGCTGCTGGGAGGAAGAGCTGGCTGAGAACCACAGCAGCCCCTGGGGACAAACCCAGGGATTTCTGGCTGTCCCAGCAGCAGGGACAGTTTGAAGCTCCAGCTTCACGTGCACCCACAATGGTGAAGAGAAAAGAAAAATCAGCCTCCACAACAACATGATTTTTTAAAAACAATTTTTTTACTTTTCTGGCAAGGTCAACATTTTTGACTGTGTTTTACTTTCCCACCTCCGTGTCCCAGCCCTCTCCACCCTCTCTTGTGCCTCAGCACATCCTCTCCTTGAGGCAACACTGGGAACTTCTCTTGGCAGGTTACGAGTGCTGCTTTTTGCCTCTCTTGACTTGATAGATGAGTGTTACCACAGCTTGGATCACCAGGCTTCCTCCAGCTCCTGCTTCTATGTACAGACTCACAGCTGGACCACTTGGAAATTCTCTTTAATCTTGGTAATAACTTCTGAGGGAGCTGCTCAATGAAACCTGGGTCAAGGTGGTGTGTCCTCCATGGCCTCCCTCAGCTTTGTCTCAGGGCAAATGGTGCTGCTGAAGCCAAGTGCAGATGGTCCTGTGGGTGATGGGAGACACCCAGATGAACCATTTCCACACCATCAATCCCTCTCTGCCCTCGGATTTGCACAAGCCAGCACCCAACTAAACCTCAGGGCATTCAGAGCAGAGAGCTGTCACTCCAGTCACAGCCACCAAACACTGTGGACTTCTTATCAGAGCCAGGGCATCAGCTGTGCCCAGAGATCCAGCTTGGCACAACAGGATTTTCAACAGCAGGAGCTGGAGGGCTGTTGGTCTCTCATTCAGTCTCTTGTCCAGCTCTATGGGAATCCCATGGGACCAGATGGGAACGTGCCTGGAGGTCCCAGAACAGGCTGTCTGCTGCTCTAGTCCTTGGGAAATAATGCCAAAGGGTTCCCAGCAGGGCTGGGAGGAGGCTGTGCCTCTGGCTGCTGTGCAGTGTCGTGTGGCCAAGGCTGGCAGTGCCAGAGCTCTGCCACTCCACACACGCAGTCCCTGGGCACTGAGCTCCATGAGGTGGGCAAGTCCAGGGCCTGAATTCCTGAACTCCTGCCATGCCCCTGCCAAGCAGGATGCCCAACCACTCTCCAAACCTGTAGCTGGTGCTGAGTCACTGCCTTGCTGTTCCTCCACAAAGGGCTGCCCAGGAGATGCTCTGGCCCCTCAGTGGCTCCATCACTGCTGCTCCAGCACCAACCTCATCCCCAGGGTGAACACTGATCCTGCATGTGGACCAGGAAAATAAAACACCCTGTGCTACTGGGTGGCCCCTTGGGGGGCTCAGGATACAAAGATGGACATGCTGGACCACCACAATGAGGCAGGGCATGGGAGAGACAGAATGGGTACAGGAGGAGAAGCATCCAGTGGAGGGGAAACCAGACCTGTCCAAAAACTGGACACCTCTTCTCAGAGAAGCTTTGACACGAGGGCAGAGCAGCAAATGCTGCCCTGAGCTGGACTTCACTGCTTTAAAAACATTCAGATAACCTGGGCTAGTGGAAAGCATCCCTGGACACTTGGAATGAGATGATCTTTAAGGTCCCTTTCAACCCAAACTAGTCTGGGATTCTGGGAATGAAAGGTTCTGAGCCTCACCCACAGCTGCAGAACCCCTGCCCAGCTCCAGACCTGCTGTCCCCAGGGCTTCCAGGAGAACACTGGCTGTCCTGGGACACTTCCCACTCCTCAGTCCTGGTCCCTGGCCAGACCAACCCCAGCACTGCCAGTGGAGAGGGGTTTTTTCAATGGCAACTTAATGTCTACATTGGGAAATGTTTGTCTTGTGAAAACGTGTATTATGGTCTCACCAGCACCAAGATAATTGTCTTTTTAGCAATTTCTAGTCTATCCAAGGTGCATTTTAAGCAAAATGGCCTGATATAAAACACAGGCAGCTTTATTATTAGTCCTAAAAAATGCCAAACATGATTTAAGAAGGGCATCTCTGCCCTCTAGAGAGACCTGGCCATGAGTATAATTTTGGAGTCAATCCCTTTAGTTGTATTTTTGCATTTTGTGTGTTTGCAATTAAATTGGAATTATTTTTATACATAAATGGTGTGGGGTTTTTTTCCCATCATGGGCTACTGAATGCAGAGTTAAAATCATTTTACCTTTTCGGATGAAGCTCTTTTCCTTTAGCAAGTTTGAATTTCTTTTAAGTGCAACATTAAATCCTAGTTTTCTAGTGTTACAATATGTTATTGAGGAGTAATTTTTACTTTTTCTGTCATGTTTTCCTGAGGGTTGTTTATTCCTAATGATGGATCTAATATACTGATCCTTGGAGACATCTGAATCCTGACTGGACGGGGAAATCACAGTCCTCTTGTCCAACCTCAACTATTCTGTGTCTCTGCTTCCTGTGAAACAGGGAGGGTTTGATCACTTGAAATGCTGTGCAAAACATGAAAAAGTCTGTTTATTTGTTTTTTTTTTTCTACTGCAAATGGGTGTGTGCAGGAGAAAGGAATTCTGCATCCATCAGGAAACTGGATGGTCTGGTGGTCCCTCAGAGGCTCAGCAGAGCTCTTTGTGCCTTATGCTGATCCAGACAGGCCTGAAACACAGCAGGGCAGTGGGAAAGGCTTCCAAGAGAGAAAGGAGAAAGGAAAGACTAACAGGAGCAAGAGAGATCCATGCTGGGAGTGCCTGAGGGGAGACTGGAACAAGAGTGGAAGGAGAGACTCGGGAGGTTTCAAAGGTTTTCCAGCTGGGGCTGGCTCAGCAGTTCCTCCTCTGGAAGGATCCAGGGCAGGCTGAGCCCTCTGGCCACGGCGCTGTGGGGTCTGAAGGGCCTTCAAACAGCAGCACTGGCACTGCGGGAGCGGGGGCTGCAAAGATCGGGGAGCAGGAACCGCTGGGGCTGCAAAGATCCGAGAGCAGGGACCGCTGGGGCTGCAAAGATCCGAGAGCAGGAACTGCTGGGGCTGCAAAGATCCGAGAGCAGGAACTGCTGGGGCTGCACAGGATCGAGAGCAGGAACCGCCGGGATCGGCCCCGGGTCTGCAACACTGCGGGGAGGAGATGGGGCAGGGAAGGGATGGGATAGGGAAGGGATGGGATAGGGAAAGGATGGGAACAGGGAAGGGATGGACACAGGGAAGGGATGGACTCAGGGAAGGGGTGGGATAAGGAAGGGATGGACACAGGGAAGGGAATGGGATAGGGAAGGGATGGGGACAGGGAAGGGATGGCACAGGGAAGGGAATGGGATAGGGAAGGACTGGACACAGGGAAGGGATGGGGACAGGGACAGGGTGGGACAAGATGGGACAGGGAAGGGCTGGGACAGGGAAGGGCTGGACACAGGGAAGGGATGGGGACAGGGACAGGATGGGACAGGGAAGGGAATGGGACAGGGAAGGGCTGGACCCGGGGAAGGGATGGGGCAGGGAAGGGATTGGATAGGGAAGGGATGGACATAGGGAGGAGATGGGGCTGGGAAGGGGTGGCACAGGGAAGGGGTGGCCGTGCACACCAGCAGGAGTGGGGGATATGAACCTGCTGGAGCCAGTCCAGGAGAGGCCACAGAGATGCTCCAAGGGCTGGAGCCCCTCTGCTCTGGAGCCAGGCTGGGAGAGCTGGGGGTGTTCACTTGGAGAAGAGAAGGTTCCAGGGAGACCTGAGAGCCCCTTCCAGTGCCTAAAGGCGCTCCAGGAGATCTGGAGAGGTGACTCAGGACTTTGGAATGACTAAATATGAACCCTCTACTCCCTGCCATTGCTGCCCTGCTCCAAGGGAACAGGACACAGGGGCAAGGGAGGGGCTGTCCGAGGTCCATCCAAGGCAGAAGGGGGTGGTTCAGCACCACAGACATGCCCAGACACAGTGCAGGTGTTCTGTGGGAGAGAGGGGGATGATCTATCACAAAATCACATCCTGTCACCCTCAGGACTGACAGAACTGTGACTGTGTGACATAAATCCTGCCAAAGGCACGTGCAAGGGAGCAATTACCTCCTGGGAAGGTTAAGACTATGGCATTCAACCTGTGTGGCTGAAGAGGGACAAGCAGAAGGTGGGGATGTCATTAGACCATTAATAACAACATGCAGGGAACAACCATTGCAAACTGATATGATAAAAATAAGCATTTCCAGAACCAAGGACTCCTGCCCCTCCTGTTCCTGACAGCATCAGCAGAGCTGGCAAATGGCCCTGCTCCTTCTGCATGTCCTGGTGTGACCACAGCCATGGGCAGGGGGCATTTGTGCTCTGCACCTCTGCTCCAAAGGCAGGACATGCCAGCAGGTCCAGTCCCGTTGGCTGGGAGAGGCTCAGCATCAGAGCAGAAATGGTGCTGTGTGGTGTCCTTCCTTTTCCTCATTTCCAGCTGAATCCAGTGGTGTGGTGCTGCTGGAAGGAGTGGACTGGGATTCTGAATGCCTATCTTGGCTCCTTCTACACTTGCCTTCCCTGCCCCAGGCAGAGTGTCTTCTCCTCTTTGGATCTCCCTGCTCATGCCACCCTCCTGTGCTGCATTTTCACTCTCCAGGTGACAAAGGTGCCTCAGAGGACACGCCCAGGCTGCTCAGGCTGCACAGCTCTGTCAGGGCTGAAAAGACATCCCATAACCTCTTGTACTGCTTGAACACTGGTGAGCACAGAATCATGGAATCACAGACTGCTTTGGGTGGGAAGGGACCATAAGATCATCTCCTTCCACCCCCTGCCATGGGCAGGGACTCCTTCCACCAGCCCAGGCTGCTCCAAGCCCCGTCCAACCCGGCCTTGGACACTTGCAGGGATGGGGCAGCCACAGCTTCTCTGGGCAACCTGTGCCAGGGCCTCCCCACCCTCACAGGGAGGAATTCCTTCCATATATCTCACCTAAACTTCCCCTCTGGGTTTGAACCCATTAGTCCTTGTCCTGTCCCTACACTGTTGGTCTCTGGCAAAGAGTCCAATCCTGGTGTTGTATCTCCCAAAGAGATCCCTGCCTGTTGGAATGAATAAAACCATAAACCCTGCCCTGAAAAGAGCTGCAGTGAGTAGGACTCACCAGCACCATGCCACAGCCTCAAGTTGTGCCAGGGGAGGTTTAGATTGGATATTAGGAAAAACTTCTTCATGGAAAGGGTCCTAAAGCACCAGAACAGGAAAGTGGTGGAGTCACCATCCCTGGAAGTGTTAAAAAAACACGTGGATGTGGCACTTGAGGACGTGGTTTAGTGGTGAACATGGTGGGGGTGCTGGGTTGGACCTGGTGACATTGGAGGTCTTTTCCAACCTCAGTGATTCTGTGATTCCAAGAGTGACTTTTCTTTTCCCAGAAGAGGCAATCTCAGTCTTTCAATCCCAAGCATAACTAAGCAAGTCATGAGCTTTCCTATGATGCAAATTAAGAGAGAGGGACAACATATGTTCATTATCTCAGTCACAATGAACAGTTTGCCCAGATGTTCATCTAGAATGACTCTATTTTCATTTCCATCTTTTTGCATAGATCCTCTAAACCAGCAAAAGTCAATCCATTTCAACAGGCAAAACAATCTCATGTGTAAGTTATTCCTGAAGATAAGTGACTACAAGCTGGAAGCCTCTGCTCCAAGGCACTTGCCTGATATATAAGCAACAACAACATAAATGCTTTATAGCAGCCTTCCAAGAAACTGAAACACAGAATTTCTGCTTTCTCAGATCCCCGTAACTCAAAACCAGCCTGAACAATCCCACACTCACTCACGGAGACAAAGCACTTTCCTCTGGGCTGAGCTGAGATGTGAAAAATAAGGTGAAGGTTGGGACTGTCATCAGAAAGTAAAGAAATGATGCATTTAAAATTAAGCTTGTGGTGGATTCTTCTACCCTTGACAACAGCCACGACAGTGGCTCTGTAAGGCTGTGAAGTACTTTGAGGTCACCTGATGACAGACAGTTAAAGAGCTGGACATTTTTGTACCACAGGCAAAGCCAGAAGAAAACTGTCTTTGTTAAGTGGCCAGCTGGCCTCCTGCTTCCTTACATCAAACTCTACTTAGCCCATTTGTTCCTTTTTTTCCTGATGAATGATCTCAAAAAGAAGAGATGTTTCAAATAAGGAAAAGATGTAGGAATTTTCACATAAAAATAAAGAGGAGGAGGAGTAACTGAGCAGCCAGAGAGACCAGTCTGAGCTTGCCCCACTGTGCAGGTCTCCGTGGCTGGATCCAAGCACTGTGTGACAAACAGGCAGACACCCACAGACATTCCCACAGGGCCTAGGGTGTCATTCCAGTTTATCAGCCCTTATTGCCCCTCAAACCTGCCAGGACTTCACTGCTCAGCTGAACTTCCCCGTGGGACCTGGAGGTCCTGGGATAGATGAACTAATTGCTGGAACCAAAGGAGGGCTACAAAGCATCCAAAGGGGCTACAAGGATAGTGAAGGCTCTGCAAGGGCCATACAAGGAGAGTCTGAGGTCATTTGGTCCCTTCAGCTGGAGGAGGCTGAGGGCAGAGCTCAGAGGGGTCCGCAGCTCCTCCTGAGGGGCAGCTTCCTCTCTGCTCCACGTGAGCAAGGACAGCAGCCAGGGAAGGGCTGGAGCTGTGTCAGGGCAGGCTCAGGTTGGATCTCAGCCAAAGGTTCTTCCCCCAGAGGCTGGTTGGGCACTGCCCAGGCTCCCCAGGGCAGTGGGCACAGCCCCAAGGCTGCCAGAGCTCCAGGAGGGTTTGGACAACGCTCTGAGGGACAGGGGGGATTGTTGGGGTGTCTGTGCAGTCCATGGGTTGGACTGGATGATCCAGAGGATAATCCTCCTCTGATTCTATGAAATCAGAGCCTTGTTCACTCTTACCAGGCAAACCAAGAGCAGCAGAAGTTCAGGGCTCTCAGCAGAGCCAACAGATAACAGACCTCACTGAAACTAAGGTCACTGAGCAAGTGTACCCTGACACCCCACTGCCAGGGGACTCTGCTCTTGCAGCCTCAACATCCTTCTCTCCCCCTTGCTCTCCAAGGGTAGTGCTCACACACGGCTTCCTTGTGTGCCCCAGTCAAGCCTGTTCATCTCCTTCAGTGCAGTGATGGACTCCACAAAAGTCATCCTGATTATCTTTTGGATTTAGGGGTAAAGTTGGACATTTTTTCTTCTGCCTCTTCTGAGAGAAATCCTTCACAGTGCAGCTCCTAGTCCCCCCAGAAGACTCAATCATGCTGTTTTCCCAGAAGTCCTACACCCTTCCCACAACAGGGTGTCAGCTTTAGCCAGTGCCTGCTGTGTGAAGCACAGCTTTCACAGGAGAGGAGACAGGACCAGTTCTACTGTGTGGAAGGGGCTTCTGTCAGGCTGGATCAATGGGCTGAGGCCAATGGTGTGAGGTTCAATAAGGTGAAGTGCCAATACCTGCCCTTGGGTCACAACCACCCCCTGCAGCTCCAGGCTTGGGGCAGAGCAGCTGGAAAGCTGCTGGTGGGAAAGGCCCTGGGGGTGCTGGTGACAGGGGCTGGACATGAGCCCAGGTGAGCCCAGGGGGCAAGAGGTCAATGGCCCCTGGGCTGTGCCAGCCATGGTGTGTCACAGCCCCAGGGCAGGGACTGTCCCTGTGCTGGCACTGCTGGGGCACCTCCAGTGCTGGGGCAGCTCTGGGCCCTCAGACAAGAGAGACATTGAGGGGCTGGAGCGTGTGCAGGGAAGGGAACGGAGCTGGGAAGGGGCTGGAGCAGCAGGAGCAGCTGAGGGAGCTGGGGGGGCTCAGCCTGGAGCAAAGGAGGCTCAGGGGGGACCTTCTGGCTCTGCAACCCCCTGACAGGAGGGGGGAGCCGGGGGGGGTCGGGCTCTGCTCCCAGGGAACAAGGGACAGGAGGAGAGGGAACGGCCTCCAGCTGTGCCAGGGGAGGCTCAGGTTGGACATCAGCAGGAATTTCTTCCTGCAAAGGGTGGTGAGGCCTTGGCAGGGGCTGCCCAGGGAGGTTTGGAGTGCCCAGCCCTGGAGGTGTCCCAGGAAGGCCTGGCCGTGGCACTCAGTGCTCTGGGCTGGGGGACAAGATGGGGATCAGGCACAGGGGGGATCCATGGGCTGGGAGGGCTTTTCCAGCCCCAAGGATTCTGTCAGTGTGTGATTCCATGAGCAGGTAAATGACACCTTCCATCGATGTGGCCCAGCACTGCTCTGCTAACCAGGGAAGGTCAATCAATCGTGTTTCAGAGTGGCTGCAGGAGATATGTTTTCTCATAAGATATTCTCTCACAGGAAAAGAAAATGGGTGGGATCAGCCAGGATCACACATAAAGAAACAGTGATGACAGGCAGAAAATTGCAGAGCTTTGAAAAGTTATGACCAGATAGAAAATATCTAGCACAGAAGTCTTTAGGTGACCTAACCCAGCTGCTGCTAATGTTCCAGCAGTAATAAACAGGAGCCTGTTCCCTTGTCCTTCTCCTTTGGGATTCTCTGCTGCAACACTGGTTAGTACTTGAATTCCCAGAGCTGATAACAAAGCTATTGTCTGTTATCACAAACACAATGACATTATTACAGAACTTCCCCTGCAGCAAGATATGAATTAGAGTTAACCTTAGCACACACCAAATATTTACTTTAGGAAAGCAAAAGATATTATTTCATAAATCAGAAATTGTTCCCTTGGCCCTTAAAGGATGTTTAGAAGCAGAGTTGTGATTATGAAGTACATCCTATAATGCCAAACCCTTTGGATCCATGGCTGACCCACCACAGCTCTCTGACTGTGACTGAGGCCCCTCCATGGGGGTCCCTGGTTGCCTTTCACTTGTGTGTGGCAGTGGACAGAGAAGTGGTGGTCACTGGAAAGGTTAAATTCCTTTGGGAAATGAAACCACAGAATCACAGAACCAACCAGGTTGGAAAAGACCTCTGAGATCATCCAGTCCAACCCATGACCCAACCCCACCTTGTCACCCAGACCATGGCACTGATGCCACATCCAGGCTCTGCTCAAACCCCTCCAGGGATGGTGACTGCACCCCCTCCCTGGGCAGCCCATTCCAAGGGCTGATCCCTCTCTCTGGGAAGAACTTCTTCCCAATGTCCAACCTAAACCTGCCCTGGGGCAGCTCAAGGCTGTGCCCTCTTGTCCTACTGCTGGTTCCTGGGAGCAGAGCCCGACCCCCCCGGCTCCCCCCTCCTGTCAGGGAGTTGCAGAGTGAGAAGGTCTCCCCTGAGCCTCCTCCTCTCCAGGCTGAGCCCCCCCAGCTCCCTCAGCTGCTCCTCACAGCACTTGTGCTCCAGTCCCTTCACCAGCCTTGTTGCCCTTCTCTGGACCTGCTCCAGCCCCTCCATGGCCTTCCTGAGCTGAGGGCCCAGAGCTGGACACAGTAAATGAGGTGGTACAGAGGTGTTCAATGAGCTGCAGTCATTAGCAGTGTCTCTTGGGTGCTGGGGCTTCAAAATGAGGGACTGTCCTCAGACTTGTGCTCTAGACCCTTCCTTGTACATATTTCTGAGCAGAGGGGACAGAGCCAGCTCATTGTTGTGTGCCAGATTTCAGACCACTCGTGCTGCCAGACCTCCACCTCAGGACACCCCACGAGACCCACCTGCTTCACCAGAGACTTGGAGATCTTCAAAAAGAACTTTACACTTCACATAGGCAGGAAGTTTTCAATTTTAATCAAACAACAGGCCAAAGGAGAAACACAGGACTTAGAAGTAATGGTGAACAGTCACAAGGGTTGGGAGACTCCCCAAAACTGACCTCCTGCTGCAGAGCCAGGACTGACTGTGGCCCAGAAATCAGACTTCATGATTCCTTGGCTTTCCTGCAGTTGAGGTGATCCTCAGCCTGACCTTTATTTTTCCACTTGGCCCAGGTCCAGAAGAACAGGATGAACCCTGAGGGGAAGAACTTCCCATGGATGCCAGAACATCTCCTGATATTCAGCAAACGTGTTGGCAGATACAACTGGGTTCTCCATCACCTGCATGACCCACCTCAGACACCCACTGGTTGTTCTCTAGAATAAGCCCAGTGAGGAGAAGCCCCTTTGGAATTGCCCTCCTCGGTCCCTGGATGCTGCAATATCCATTGGTCATCCAGAGCACAAGGGATGAGACACAACCAAGCCAACCAAGAGACAGGGACCCTGGCAGTGCCCCCACACTGTGTGCCCAGGATGCTGCTGGCCTGGTGGGTACAGACCTGTTGCACATAAAAGTGGGGACAGAGACCACCTTTCAGTCCTGCCTTGATGTCTCGTTGCTGTTTGTAAAAGCCCTGGAGCTGTGCTTGGGGATTGCTAAAGCTGAGCCCAGAAATGAGCCAGGTCCTCTCAGGACAGCCAGGCAAAGGCAGTTGTGTCTTGGTTTTTCTGCCATCAAAGGGGTTTCATGGCTGGAGCATTGTGAACCCCTCCTGTGTCACTCAGAAGCAGGACCCTCCCCTGGGGGCTCCCCTTGTGACACAAGAAGCCACCAAACCACTTTGTGCCCCCAAGAGGCATCAAACACCTCCCCTGGAGTGAGGGGCTCACGTCCTTTCCGTGTTTGCATTTTAAACTGATTTTCTACAGCTCTTCACATCCTTCCTGTTGCTTATTATGGTTGGAAATATTCGATTTCAGGCTCTGCATGTTAATTCTTCCCTGCCATCCTCTCCCTGCTCTTGTGTCCCTGCCCAAACCATCCCAAGGTACCACCTCCTTTGTTTCCCTAAGAATATTTCCTTGTAGAAGCTCATCTTTATTTATCAGGAGTTTAAAAACTCAGCAAGCCTTTAAAAACCCAGCTGATCTCTCTTGCCTGCTCACTGCAAATCCAAAGAGCCTGCAGAAAATGGGATAGAACAAGCATTAGATTAAATAAAAACTGGTCCCTCCACCTCCTGTGATTCCCTAATTTTCTCCGCAGCAAGTGCAATGCCCACTGTGCTGATCTGTGGGACACGGGAGGGCTGGAATTACAGCAGCTCCTATGCAGGATAATTGAGCAACACATTTTATTGTCCTCATAATTTTCCCAGCCTACAGTGTGTTTTGGAGAGAGGTGGGGAAGGGGAGGGTGGATTTTCCACAAAGCTGAGCCTACAGGGAAATTACAGTTCCTCCCACTGGCTCTGGGGGTGGGGAGGATGCTCCCAGCAGCCACGTGCCAGGAGCAGCAGGTACCAGAGAAATTCCAGCTTGGTGATTCTGGTTCTCACATCACCTCCAAGGCACAGACAGCAGCCACAGTCCACCTGAGTCAGAAATTAAAAGGAGTCAATAAAAATGTCTGAGTACAAATCACATGGCAGAACTTGGCCTTCATTTCTAGGAACACTGGAGCATGAGGGAATGGCCTGGGGCTGTGTCAGGGCAGGCTCAGGTTGGATCTCAGCCAAAGGTTCTTCCCCCAGAGGCTGGTTGGGCACTGCCCAGGCTCCCCAGGGCAGTGGGCACAGCCCCAAGGCTGCCAGAGCTCCAGGAGGGTTTGGCTGATCCTCTGGGGCACAGGGGGGGACTCTTGGGGATGGGCCTGTGCAGGGCCAGGAGTTGGACTCGATGATCCCTGTGGGCCCCTTCCAGCTCAGCACATTCTGGAATTCTGTGATCTCCCCTGGCCTGTCCCCAAGCTGGTCCCAGCTGGGAGCCTCTCTTTGCTCTCTTGCCCTTCTCCTGGCTGATGGCAGTAAAGAGGGCAGTGATGAGGGCACTGTGCCCACGTGGCTGCAGCCCCCAGCCCCAGGGCAAGGCTGTCCTTGAGGAACCTGCCATGTTGCCTGTCCTGGCTCAGCCTGGAGCTCAGTTTGGAGCTCAGCTGCAGCTCTTCAGATGCAAAGCTGACCCCCCAGCCCTCTGCTCCCTGCCCAGTGTGAGATATTCACCCATTTTCCACAGCTCAGGATTGTTATTTCTAAATGCAAAACCTCAGGCCAGTAAAGCATTGCCTTGTTCATCTCCATCACTGTTAAAAGACCCACAACACTTTCAGCTCAAGAGGTGGCTGTATTTTTCTTTTACCACTTTTGCCAAGGATGACAATTAACAGACTGACTCCTCTGTTCCACTGAAGGCTGTTCTCATCCTCAGGTGCACTCAGGGCTATGAATCACTCTGTTCTCTACAAGTTTAGTACCTGCTGCCATGAGGTAAAAGCATTTTATCACAAGTTCATTACTCTCAGTGGAGCAAGATGGTGAGGCTCTTTCCAGTCCTAGAGCTGTTTAGCTTGATGTCATCAGATCCTTATCTGACACCACTGAGCAAGTTCATTGCCTTGGAAATCACCCTGAGTTCACCTCACTGCTCCTGCTGTCTAAGAATTAAAAAACTCCCACCAGGCCTCCTTTTCCTCCAGCTCCCCATGCCTTCAGCAGGGGGGTGAGGGTCTCCAGAGGGGTGAGGGTCTCCTGCCCTCTAAGGTGACCTGTCTCTGGTGGGGTGTGCCCCCAGTTGGGGACTGGGGTGGCCCAGGCTCCAGTGTCTGACTTCAGGCTCTTGCTCAGGTGGGTGAATCTGAGCCAAAGCTCAGACTCAGAGCCCCTCAAGATTCAATCTGACCCAAAGCTCTGACTCGAACACCCTCAGGGTTCAATCTGACCCAAAGCTCAGCCCTGAATCCCCTCAGGGTTCACCAGAGCTGACTCCCTTTTCCCCTCTCCCTTTTACCCTCCCCAAGCTCAGTCTGAGGACCAGGGTGATCAGTTGTAGATAAACCTTTTCCACCCCTCACCAGCTCCCTTTGTGCAAACTGAAGTGCATTTTTCATTACCTTTCCACATTCTAAAGCACCGTAGTACCCTCAGGCAGGACTTTGACCAGTGCTGGCCATAGGACACAGTCTGTGGGGCTGGAGGACACAGCCCCACACCCTGCAGCCTTTAATGGTGTTTGTGTTGAGCCCAGGGGAGGTCCCAGCCCAGCTGTGCCTGTCACACTCTAACAGACAGCAATGATTACTGTGTTGTAATGTAGATGTGAAAGTTTTATTGAGCAGAATTCCACTCAGGCTGTGGATGGGGAAGAGAAAAAGCCCACCCTGGTGGGGGGTGATCAGCTGAGAACACAGAGGGGTCCAGGACCACAGTGCTGGAGCAGAGTTCACAAAATCTCCTGGGTTGGAAGGGACCCACAAGGATCATCCAGTCCAACTCTTGGCCCTGCACAGACACCCCAACAATCCCACCCTGTCCCTGAGAGTGTTGTCTAAACCCTCCTGGAGCTCTGGCAGCCTTGGGGCTGTGCCCACTGCCCTGGGCAGTGCCCAACCAGCCTCTGGGGGAAGAACGTTTTGCTGAGATCCAACCTGAGCCTGCCCTGACACAGCTCCCTCTGCTCCCTGGGTGCTGTCCCTGGTCCCTACAGAGCAGAGCTCAGAGCTGCCCCTCAGGAGGAGCTGCAGACCCCGGTGAGCTCTGCCCTCACTCTCCTCTCCTCCAGCTGAACAATGCCAGATCCCTCAGCTGCTCCTCGTTTGCCCCCCCCAGACCCTTCACCATCCTCGTGTCCCTCCTTTGGACATTCTCCAATAGCCTTAGATCCTTCTTAGCTTGTGCTGCCCAAAACTGCCCTCAGGACTCGAGGTGAGGCTGCACCAGCACAGAGTTGT
This sequence comes from Manacus candei, assembly GCF_025592945.1. Taxonomy (NCBI): domain Eukaryota; kingdom Metazoa; phylum Chordata; class Aves; order Passeriformes; family Pipridae; genus Manacus; species Manacus candei. Next base: position 11,013,631 of record NW_026138095.1, on the reverse strand, counting down.
CCTACTCTGGTTCTGTCAAGCTTCTGCCACCAACTATTCCAGCCACTTCCCTGGGCTGGAGCTTCCTGTGCCAGGAGGGGGGAGGTTTCTGTGGAACAGGAGGGATGCTCCGAGCCCTCAGAGAGGCCAGTCCTTGTTCACACACACAGGGAGCTCTGGCTCCAGAGCTGCCTCACATCCATCACCTGGGGGGAGTCTCTGGGCTCTCACTGCAGCTCAGCAGCCTCAGGTGAACCTCAGAATAAACTGCAGTTCTTTCCCTGAGCACTGTGCAATGCTGGGGCTCGATAAAGAGCTTTGTTCTCTCTGTCACAGAGAAGAATAACACCCTCTGCTTGCTGGGACCCTTTTATGTGCCACAGTATTAATTCCACTGGATGTGTATCCGTGGAGCTGCTCTGATCACACCCCAGCCCAGGTGGGAGAGGCAGCCAGGCCATGGGGGTGTTATTAGACAAGCCCCAGGGGAAAAAGTCACCACTGGTGAGATCTTCACAGAGAATGGAAACTGAAACCAATAAAATCCACAGATTTTGTTCTTCCACTCTGGAAACACAAAGCAGTGTTATCTCCTACAAATCCTGGATATCACGAGCACTCATTTCCTCCTGAAATGAGTGGATTTGTTGTAAATTTATAATGTTATTTTAAGCATATATTTAAAAATATATGTGTTTGTAAGTATTTTATAAACACACACCTCTATATATCACTATGTATTTGGTCTCTTTCTCTTTTTGTGAGTGCGAATTTTTGGGTCATATTTCTCTGATTTCCAATTTTCACTGTGAAGCTATGAAAGAATCTTGCATTCACATCCCTCAGGAGTTCAAATGACTTCTTATTTTTGAAGGGTTCATTCATTACATGTAATTCAATACCTGGCAGTGAACAGGGTCCCCAGGGCCCCAAGGCTGACATGGTGTTTGGACAAGGCTCTCAGGGACAGGATGGGATTGTTGGGGGGTCTGTGCAGGGCCAGGAGTTGGACTGGATGGTCCTTGTGTGTCCCTCCAACTCAAGAAGATTTTGTGATTCTTTGGTTATTTCAGTGAGAATTCAGGGCACTTTTAAAACACCACAGACCTGCAAATCCCAGTGAGGAGGTCACAGGACTCACACGGGGACAGGACCTGGCCAAGGCCCCACCAAAGCCCCTGGGACACAGGTGAGACAGGGAAGCACAGCATCCCATCCCCCTGAAGGCAATGAGGGACTGGAGGGACTGGAGGCAGGAGCAGGCAGAGCCTGGGGAGGGAGGTGAGGGCTGGTGCTGCCCGTGATCATGTCAGACCATTTCCACTTCCCAGTACCCCAATCCTGCAGTCAGGAATCACCACGGGATCAGAACATCTATCACAAGGAACAACAAAATTGTCTCTTTGCCAGCACTCCTGGCAGGAACAGCGTTAGGCCAGATATTTTTATTCCTGGTTTGATTTTGGTTTGCACTGTTTGTTCAACTCCATCTGTGGAAGTGTGATGAGATTCACCAAGGAGTTACACAAAAATGAAGATGAAAGGTTCTGCCTTTCCTTTGAAGGCAAAGTTCACCTTTATTTGGTCTGGCAGCGCAATCCAGAGGGCTGAGCTCATTCCTGAGAAAGATGCCATCAAGGGCTGGGGAAAGACTGGGAATGGATTAAAGGGGGAGAGGGAAATGGAGCAGCTGGGAAGCTGCCTCAGCATCAGAGCTTCTGAAATACAGTCTGTTAGGTGGCATTTGAGACACTTGTTGCCATGTCATGAGCAAACCCAGGGACCTGAGATGAGAACAGGAATTCTGTGAGACTTTGTGCCACTTGCACTGACTGGAGGACAAGCAGTTTTACCAAAAACCCCAATCTTTCAGTGACTACAGAGGAGGGGAAAGTAACAACACTCACAAATTGAGAAGCAAATCTCTCTCAGTTAATTTTACCAAAAAACCTTGATCTTTCAGTGGGTGTAGAGGCAGGGAGAATAACAACATTTGCAAATTAAGAAGCAAATGTCACTCACTTAAATGAAGGCTCATTAGCACCGTGAGGGTGAAGGAACATGGGACTAAAGGGGACTTCCCCACTACTGAAACCACTGTGGCATTCAATTCTTTCTGGAAATAAGTCCCTTTGGCCTTTGGCTCCAGGCCCTGCTGGAGTGCTGTTCATGAGCCTGAAGGAAATGTGCTTCCCTCAGAACAAACATCATTTGCTTTGTTTATCTGCTTAATCTGTTATCCCACTGAACACAAAACACCTCTGCTGGTGCTCAGAGTCCTCTCTGATGGTGCCCAGAGAATTCCTTGGGTGACACTCATCTTCATAGGCAGGAGAGGAGTCAGAACCAGGTGCTGTTTCAGCACAGAGAGAGAACCAGCTAATTGCAGTTCCAAGGGGATGTTCAAAACCAACTCGAATTCATGACTTTCAGGTTTCTGTGCAAGCAGGATGAGCAGGGAGGGGCACAAGGGGATGTGCTGCTTGTGCCAGGGGCAGGGAGGAGCTCCAGGCTGTTTGTCTCTGACAGAACACTCGTGGGCAGGGTGGGGGTGCCTTTCTGAGGAGAACTTGGCCCAAATTCTCCCAGTATGGGCTGTGGACACTGTGTTCTCTACTGAATGCTTTGAGAAATGCTCCAAGGAAGGAGAGTTGCATTTGGAGCCCAGCCCAGACCTTACAACAGCCTCCTCTCGTGGTGGGAGAAGTCTTGCTCCACCTCAGAATGGACATCAGGGTTTCCAACCCTCTGTGCAGCTGCCCAGGGGTCACTGAGGCACCAAGGAGAGGGAGAGCCAAGGTGGTGTCCCCCACAGATCCAGAGCTGTGCCCTGAGCCATGGGGGGCTGCAGGCAGGAGCAGCTGTGAGAGAAACTCTGCCGGGAAGGTTTCAAGGTCCATAGAGAGAAAAGCAGGAAGGATGGATGTTTTCCAACCTCTTTTGGAGTTCTCACCCAGGAAAGGGAGCTGTGGTTTCCAACTTCATTTCTTTGTGATTCACTTGGTGGGTGAATTTTTCCAGATCCACAGAGAGGAGGAGAGAGGTGCTCAGGGAGGTTTGGAGTCCCCACTCCTGGAGGTGTCCAAGGAAGGACTGGCCATGGCACTCAGTGCTCTGGGCTGGGGGACAAGGTGGGCATCGGGCACAGGGGGGACTTGATGGTCCCAAAGGTCTTTTCCAACCTCGTTGATTCTCTGATTCCACGATCATCACTAGGAACACACATCTGTCATCACAACATAACACCTGAATGCAGAAACAGTGGGGGAACATGGGGCAGGGAATGATCTGCTGTGGGAAAGGGCACCTGAGGGCTGCAAGAAGGTTAAATAGCTCTAGAAGGTGAGCAGGTGAAGAGAACTGGGGTCACCAGTGAGCGGGCTGGGGACAGGAGGATTTCTTTCCCACTTGGTGAACATGCAACCTTTATCCTCGATTCCCCACAATATTTATGTTTCACTAAAGCTCCTGAGCTTGGGGAATAATAACAAGCTCTTATTTGCAGATCAGCAGGATCTTGAGTCTCCAACGACTTTATAGACAAAGGTGTTGAAAGAAAAGGACTGGGAAGCATCCAATTTTATATTCCCAAAAAACGAGATCCTCAGTCAGAGCCTGGAGAGAAAATTGTGGCATAATGTCCTGCACCAGTGAACTGACCAAGGAATGATGACTAAAATGTGAGCTGATATCTGGTCTTTCCTAAGCATGAAGGGTTTTCTTCTTCCCTCTGTCCTCTTTAATTTGGATTCAAAAGGAGCTTGGCTGCTTTGGTGAAATGATTACTTTTGAACATGATCTGTCATGATGAATTAGAGCTTCTTTGATAAGAGGCTGGAGAGCTGGGCATCCTAGAGAAGAGAAGTCTCAGGGATATCTTTCCAAATGTTCCATATGAAGGAATGAAGTAAGAGCCAGAATCTTGTCAGGAGCCCCCACCAACAATGAGCACAAATTTAAACCCATCCAACTCCCTCTGAACACACACACACAGTTCTCTTACTGTGAGGGTGGTTGAACGTTGGCTCAGGCTACCCAGAGAGGATCTGGAGTCTCCACATATGGAATATTCCAAACCCACCTGGACACAGGTCTGGACCACCTGTGCTGACCCTTCCTGAACAGGGGGGGATTGCACTGAGCGGCCTCGAGGGCTCCCTTCCAGTCTCACTGAGGCTGTCATGGTGAAGGTCCACATCCACAGGAGGCAACTTGGATCCCAAATCCTCCTGGTCTTACCAAGGGCCAGTTGACCTATGTTCTATTTCTGAGGAAAAAATCTACTAAATCCCACATAACTGCTGAAAGGAGGACAGGCCTAACAAATAAACAGGCCCATGGTGACCTCTGAAGCTGTGAAGAAACCGCTCCAGTTTTTTTTCTCCATCTGTAGGAAATGTCTGCTGTCAGACAACTGCATCCATGATGTGGAAAGGACAGCACTCTCCTCTGGACACACAACACCTGAAACATCCCTGCCTTGTCTTCCTGAGGGCCCTGGCACAGGCAGGATTCTCCCCAGTATGGCCCAGTTAACACTGGAAAGGAGAAGCAAAGCAAACTGAGCAGGGAAAAGCAAAGCCCAGGATCCCAGCAGTTTGTGCTGCCACTGCTTTGTTTCTGAACATGATAATTACAGTCCCAGGGTGCTGCTGTCAAGCTTGGAGTGGGTAATCTTTCTGCAGTTATTAGAGCTGAATGCTTAATCCAAACAGAAAACATCAGAGCTCCCTCTGAGTCAGACATCAAAGCCTGCACTTAAAAGGGTAAATGTCCCAAGAATGGAGCTGTTGGCTCAAGAGTCCTGCTGTGGTCAACATGTGTCCAGCAACCAAAGTGTGGCAGCAGGGCAGGCACACATGTCCTGGCTCGTGCCAGCACCAGTAAAGAGGATTCAAAGCCTGAGAGCCCCCTCACACACCAGAGGGAGAAAAATCTGCCCTTTCATAAATGAACAGTCCCTGGGGAGGAGGTAAGAGGTGGCAGAGAGGGCAGGAGGGCAGAGAGCAGGAGGCAGCAGTGCAGGGACTTCCCAGGGAGAGGAGGACAGAGGACACCCCAAGGGAGCTGGTGTGGGGGGTGTGAGATGGGGCAGGTGGGACAGAGCAGCTCAGGGGGGAACTGGGGCATGGAGAGACAGAGATGGAGATGGAGGTGGAAAGAGTTGGGGGTTGGAGAGGGCAGGTGTCAAAATGAGTCTGCAGGACATTGGAGGTGGCAGGACAAGAAATGGGCTGGACAGAAGAAGTGACAGCACTTTTAGAGAATAACAGACTGGTTTGGGTTAAAAGGGATCTTAAGGACCATCCAGTGCCACCCCCTGCCATGGGCAGGGACACCTTCCACCAGCCCAGGTTGCTCCAAGCCATGTCCAACCTGGCCTTGGACACTTCCAGGGATGGGGCAGCCACAGCTTCTCTGGGCAACCTGTGCCAGGGCCTGCCCATCCTCACAGGGAAGGATTCCTTCCCAATATCCCATCTAACCCTGCCCTCTGGCAGTGGGAACCATTCCCTCGTGTCCTGTCACTCCAGGCCCTTGTAAACAGTCTCCTCCATCTTACTTGTAGCTCCTTCATGTCCTAGAAGGTCACAATTAGGTCACCCCAAAGCTTCCCTTCTCCAGGCTGAACAACCCCAACTCTCTCAGCCTTTCCTCCCAGCAGAGCTGCTCCATCCCTCTGATCATCTTGGCAGGTTATTCATTCTCTTCCATCCTTCCTCAGGCTCCAAGCCCAGCAGTATCTCCAGACCAAATCCAACCAAATCAATCCCCACCAAACTGAGCTGATTCAGTCAAACCCACCCCCTGGCACAGCCCACCCTGGGCTCTGACACATCAGCAAGTTCTCACCACTTTGTTTTGTTTTGTTATGTGGGTTTTCTTTTGTTCTCAAACAAATCTCTTTGCAGACACAAGATTTTATTTGTGTGAAAGACGAGATTTTATTTGTGTGAAATGATTTCTGCGGGTTTGTTGTTGTTGTTGTTGTTCAGGTTTGGGGGATTCGTTAGAAAACAATTTCTGCAGGAAGTGTGACTAATAAAATTTCCATTCTGTGTATTTCAATTTGAAAATGCTGGTGGGAATAAGCCAAGCAAAATATTTCATGTATTTTCTTTTTTTTTTTTTCCTCCAAATCTTCAACTGGAGAAATCCAGTTTTTTTCAGCTGGAAAATGAGAGTACTTGCCTCTACTTTCTGTGACCATAATAATGTGAAGAAAGTCCTTCTTGCAGAGAAAAAGCAACAGGTTCTCCAAAGTACAAAAGGGCTGAGGAGTTTTTTGGGAAGTTTTCTTCTCATGAGTGAAAACATTGTTATTTCTTCAGTTGCTCTCCCTATTTGTCTGTTATTTCTCACAGAGGGAAACATGGAGGAGGCACTGCAAAAACTGAGATTTTCCTTTTTGGAAACAGAGCTAAAAACATCTTATTCCAAAAGGAAAATGCCGGGTTGGTTTCCAGCTGTTGCCTGGAAACTTAAAACGCAGAACAATCGACAACTTTGTCTCACTTAGAAATTCCCCTCGGGAAAAAACTCCCAGTTTTCAATCAGCTCCGCTTTTTGAGCTTCCCATCTCCCCGAAACCTCCACTGACAACTTGTTTCTGGAGGGGTTTTCATAATCCTGGTTGGGAATTGTCACTGTCACAGCCCAAAGGCACCGTTCCCTGTTCCTTCCTCCCCAACAAAGGAGAGCAATTGATTCCTGCGACATCCCACCCACTGTTTGTGTCAAACCCTTTGTACCAGAGATTGATTTTAATGAAATGTTCCACTTTCACACACAGGAAATGCAGCAAATTGAGTTTTTGAATGTGAAATAACAGTTACCAAATCCTGCCAAAGCAAGGCTGTCAGAGCAGCACAGATGGAGCCTGGAGGGGTGGGAAGGGGAGAGGGACCCTGTTGTCTCTTCCCAAGGATTCTGTTTGCCCCTGGTATCACCAAATCTGCACATTTTTATACCAGCCACGAATTCTGCCTCTTTTTTTGGCTTTCTAGGGGGTGATAAATGATGCCCCCTTTTCCCAGGTAGCCCTGTCTTTAGGTGCCAAATCCCCATAAGGTTTATGAAATCTGGGGTTGGTCCCTCACCCATCCCCGATTTCACAAATATAGTTTTATACAACCTGGAAGAACAGTTGAATAATATGTGACATTTTCTGATGAGATTGAGATTTTTTAGGAAATAATGTGTTTTTTAAGGTGATGAACAAGGGCCAAATAGGGAGAATTGCAGAGATTTGTAACTGGTCAGTAAAAATGGCTCCTGAAATCCTGTGTAAATATTGTAGAGTCACCTGCTAGAGGGAAAGGAATCCTAATTTCACATGTTTATAATGGCTTTAAAATGAAAGAGGGCAGGGTTAGATGGGATACTGGGAAGGAATTCTTCCCTGTGAGAGTGGTGAGGCCCTGGCACAGGTTGCCCAGAGAAGCTGTGGCTGCCCCATCCCTGGAAGTGTCCAAGGCCAGGTTGGACGGGGCTTGGAGCAACCTGGGTTGGTGGAAGGTGTCCCTGCCCTTGGCAGGGGGTGGGATGGGATGAACTTTAAGGTCCTTTCCAACCCAAATCATTCCATTCTGTCTAAAAAAGTGAGGTCTGAGCTGGGCACTGTGGCCTGGGAGGGAGCTCCTCAGTCAGACTGGGCAATCCTGGAGCTCACAAACATTATGGCAGAACTGGAAGCAGTTCAAAGAGCAACAGAGAAGGTGGAAGATGCAGAAATGCTTGAGAGCCATAACATCTGAGTAGCCTGGGGCTGCCCAGACTGCCAGCAGCCTGTGATGGATGGGGCTAAAACCAGAGTTACCCAGAGAGCACAAAGACTGACTTCTGTGTCTGCATACAGAAGCTGGGGTTCATGAGATGTGGCCAGTAACAGACAACTACAGAAAAAAAACTTGAGATGGACATCCTTGATACAGTGGAAAGCTCAGGATCTTGTAGAAAAAAAAACAAAACAAAACAAAACAAAAAAACCAAAACAATAGCAGCTGAGAAGGAAAAGGCACAAAATAATTTCTCTCTCCTGAGAAGTGATGAAGCACAGAATTGTTCAGTGGAGGGTTCCTCTTCACTTGTGGTGTTAAAGTGAATCTAAGCACTTGTATCACATCATCTGCCCTCCAGAAGGCTCTAGTCATGCTGAATTTCAGCTTTCATCATTGCCCTGTTTATTCTCAAAGACACCTGTCAGTGGATTATACTGTAGAGGTGATGAAAAAGGAGCCTTGAACTGGAGTTCTTTCAGCCATAGTAAAACTGATGCACACGACCAGAATAATGATTTTCTTCCCTCAGACAGAAAGAGCTGAAAAAGAACTCAGAGATGAATCCAAATTCCTGATTTTCCTTGGCAAACAACCTGAGCCCCTCTCCAATTGTCTGAGTTCCTGTGCAAAACTTCACTTTATCCATGAAGTACAAATATCACTGGAATTTTCCTACCCTGATTTGGAAAAACCTTGGATTTCCTTATTATGGTGCCACAGTAAGTCAGTATTTCAGGGTAGTACATGTCCATTTGGAGACATGGTTTAGTGGTGGGGTTGAGTTGATGGTTGGACTTGGTGATGCCAGAGGTTTTTTCCAACCTTAATGATCCTGGGATTGCTTCTGCAGAGGTCTCATCCCATAAAATGTGTCTCAGTTGTTCAGATTGGATCAGCAGGGATTGCTGTGACATCGAGATGACTGATGCAGAAAACATTCAGGGTATTGGTTGTATCTCCCACCTCATGGAGAAAATGGGGACTGATGGGGACCAACAGATGGAAAGCAAAACCACCAAGTCTCCAGCAGTCCTCAGAGACCCCAACCACATCCAGAATTTGCTGGGCACATCCCTGCTGAGCGTCTTGTGTGCTCTTGTTTCACACCAGTGAACTGTTTCTGCCGTTTTACAACAATCTGAATTAATTTCCTGCTCTTAAGAAAAATCTCTGCAAGTTACTCTTGACATAGGACCGGTTTCCAGGGCTGTGGTTCCTGCACTCCCAGCCCTCAGCTCAGCGCTCAGGAGGAGGACAAGGAGGAAAGAAATGTGCCTTGGCTTTGCAGAAAGGCCCATCTCCCCTTGTACCCGTGTCTAGAAGGAGTCAGAGCTCATAATTAAAACATTTCATTATTATAGGCTTTCCCTAAATCCTCAACTTTGCTTTCAGTCTCTAACTCAGGGAGTTTCTGAGCAAGAGAATATAAATTACTATTTAACAGAACTTCATAAGCTTTTAATTGCTTCATGAATTCATGCACCACTTGAGTCCTCAAAATATCTTGTAGTAAAGAGTTCCACAGTTTAATTATAAGTTGAATGGAAAATATACCTTTTTCTTTTCCCCCTGACTTGCTGATGTGTGTTACAAATTATTCCTTCTTGGCTTGGGGTCATAAGAAACAGACTTTTAGTGCCCTATTCATCTGTTTCGTGCTACTCACAGTCTTGAGGACTCGTATCTCCCAGGATATTTTTTTCCTGATGGAAGAGCTCCCTTTAGCTTCCTCTTCCCCCTGTGGAGATCATGGGGCACTTTGGAACATCCTTCTCGCTGTTCCCTGGATTTTCCTAGTTCTACTTGATGCTGTTGAAAGATTTTGGATGATCCACCTGTCATCCTTCTGCATATGCTCCATTTCTCCTTTAAAGAGCACTAATGGATGTACAAGTCAGACTTCCCCTGATAAATGCTATGCCAGTGCCTTTACTTTTTATCCTATTTATCCCTGACCCTGCCACTTCCAAACCCCATGGGGATTTCAAACAACTCATTTGCTTAATTTGAGGCAGCTCCTCCAATTCATAACCCACAAAGAGAAATTCCACTGCTCGAATTCTCCTCAGCTCCTCCACAGCAAACATCAAAATGAAGAACTCATTTAGCTTTTCTGCTCCAGCCTTATCTTCCTCGAGCTGCTCCTTTCATGCCTCACTCATTTACTGGCCTTGAAGATTCTCTGGCAGTGCTCCTGCTGCTGATGTGTTTCAAAAGGATTTGTTAGGATTTCTTACACAGTTTGCAAGTTGTTCCTAGAAATATTTCTTGGCCTGCCTCATTATGACTTTACAAGTATCTTGCCAGAGCTTATGCTCTTTCCTGTTTCCCCTTTTAGACATAACACACCATTTAGGACTTGCAGGAAGCTAATGCTGTGTGACAGCAGTTGGAGTGGGGGGAAAAGCACAGCAGTTCTGGAACAGGAATGCCACTGTATCCCCCAAAACCTGGATTGGAGGTGATTCCTGCCAGACCTGCCCTGGCTGTGGTGATGTGGGTGACACCTGTCAGAGTGTGCAGGAATTCACCAGCCATGCAAACCAATAGCTATTGATTGACTGATTGATTGATTGATTGCTTTTATCTGTCAAATCAGTCACACCCTGGGAATACTGATGTCCTTTGGGACACTCAAAGCTCTGTGCTCAGCAATATCTGCACAGAGGTACCTACGCCACGGGAGATGCCCCTCATGCCCCATTCCAAGGATGGCTCCATATTCCTGCCAGTCTTCCATTCCATGTTCATTAGCTCTGGGCACCTCAGAGAGTGCTCCAGGCTAAATCCTGAACAGAACCCCTGGGGCAGGACAGCAGGAGGGTCATAACTCAAAGAGAAGCTCCAGGGGAGTGCATGGATGAAGATGGCACATGTTCTCAAGCCTCCATCTCTTTTGTGTAGAGGAAATTTTAGGATGAAGAGTTCTTGCATGAAAGCCTGATCCCCAGGGTGACACTGGTCAGATGTTCTGACAGCTTGAACGCTGCCTGACAGAGGGAGAGACTTCCCAGGGCTCTGCTGACACGCTGGAACTGGGTCACCTACATTTGCACTTTCTAATTGCACATTATTTCTCCCATCACTTTTTGCCCTGAGTTCAGGGTGATTTGAAGGTAACCAGAAAGCAGGAGTGTGCTGGTGCCCACATAGCTCTGGAGACCCTTCCTTGAGCTCCACAGCCAGGCTGCTGCTCCCTGGAGCCTCAGCCCAAGCTGTGCCAACTCCTCTGCCACCCTGATGGTCCCCTCAGCTCTGCTCCTAGCCCACGGCTCAGCCTGATTCCAGACAGGAATGGCTCAGCCTGATCTCCAGGCAGGAATGACTCAGCTGCAGGATGTGCCTGGAACCAGCCATGTCTGTAGTTTTTCTCCACCCTGCCAAGCCTTCCCATCACTGTGGAAGGTGTCCTTTACCATAGGAAGGTCAGGCATGGAGCTCTTGTGTGCTGCCTCCCTGCCAGGGTCACAGAGTCACAGAATCTGCTGAGCTGGAAGGGACCCACAAGGATCATCCAGTCCAACCCCTGGCCCTGCACAGGCCCATCCCCAAGAGTCACCCCCTGTGCCCCAGAGGATCAGCCAAACCCTCCTGCAGCTCTGGCAGCCTTGGGGCTGTGCCCACTGCCCTGGGGAGCCTGGGCAGTGCCCAACCAGCCTCTGGGGGAAGAACCTTTGCCTGAGATCCAACCTGAGCCTGCCCTGACACAGCTCCAGCCCTTCCCTGGCTGCTGTCCCTGGTCCCCCCAGAGCAGAGCTCAGTCCCTGCCCCTCCTCTGCCCCTGCCCAGGAGGGTGGAACTGCAGAGCTCTCCTTCCTCACTCCTGTATAACAGGAAAATACCCATCCAGCTCTTCATCCCAGGGGCTCAGGAGTTTCTCACCCTCACCAACAGATCATGAGACTTCTGCTCTCCTAAGGCTGCAGAGGCTGTTGGAGCTGCTGCCTCTGTAGTAATGCAGGATGAGGGGAGTTGGGATCAGTAGCTGTGGGCAAAGGCCACTGTGGGCTTTGCTGGTCCCTGGGCTCCTGCTTCCCTCCCAGCTCAGGCTGTGCACAGTCCTGGACAGCCTGGCTTGGTCTGAGTCCTTCACCTTATCCAGGTGTTCCCCAAACTCTTACTGGCAGCATTTCCTTCACTCTTGTGAACCACAGAGAATCATATCAGAGAATCAGAGAACATGCTGAGTTGGAAGGGACCCATCAGGATCCCCGAGTCCCACCTGTCGATCATCTGCTGCTGCAGGGGCACAAGCTCAGGGAAAGGACCTCCCACCCCACACTGACCTTCCCCCTGTGCCATGAACTGCTCAGACAATGGAGCTCCTGCTCCAGCAGAGCAGCTTTCCTTGCCCAACAGAGGATCTTCCATTTCTTTTGCAGGAAGACAGACAAACAAAAATTATATTTCCCAGCTAAAACGTTTCAGAAAGAAATTTAAATTGCTGAAACTGCGTTGCTGAGGAGCCAGTTCTGGGCAGCAGCTGCAGTGGGTGCTGGCAGGGCCCTCAGGGAGCAGCAAAGTCTTGCTGCACTGGCAGATGCTTTTAGAAACATCACATCTCTGTTCTACAGATACTGCAGTTTTGGCTGGAGTTGAATCCTCTGTATAGGAAAAAGGCACATGAGAAAAATGGATGCTTACCTGGGAAGTGGGAGTTTGTCCAGGATGTTAACACAGCCCTCCCCAGAACATGGTTCCATCTTGGTTTGTAGTGGGAGATAAAGCCCAGGAAGGGCTGATTCAGAGGAGGAAGAGCATCAAGAAGTGTCAGCCAGTACCTCTGCTACAGTGCTCAGTTTGTGGTGGCTTTGGGTTTTTCTGGGGTTCCACAGTCCCATTTTATATGGGTTTGGGATTGTTTCTATTACAGAAGGAAAAAATGGACAAGTAGGAGATTCTGGACTAAAGGAGATGTGACTGGTGGTGAGTGCAACCACTGGTTCATGTTTGTCAGAGGAACTTGGTGGCATCGTTCCCCTCTGAGCATTGTCACCCTCACTGGGAACCCTGCACCAGCCCCACAGGTGCACAAGCAAGGCCAGCCCACAAAGAACAGCCATGTCAGGAATTTTGGGGGGTGCTGCCTGCTCAGGCAGTAGGGCAAGTCTTTTCCAGCCGTTTCTTGGAGCCCAGAACTATCTGCAAGTGCCAGGGTGTATCAGGAGTGGGGCTGCCCAACAGGGTGCACCAATCTGGGAGCCAGAAGTGGCATCAGGGCAGGTAAGGATGGTGCCCTGAACAGGGGGACACAGTCCCACAGCACCCAAACAAGGTGAGCAGAGCAACAGCAGCAGGCTCAGTCAATGGTCCAGAGATCCTCAGGAATGTTCAGAGTGACAAGAACCACCCCAGGGTCAGTCCAGGAAGGCCCATCAGCTGGACAGGACAATGTAAGAACAAGACCAGGCACAAAACTCCCCACAGCACAGCTCCAGCTGAGCTCCAGTGGCTCTCCAGGGGCAGTGGTCGTGTGGGAAAGAGGTGCCACATGACGGTGGTCAGGAAATGCCAGTCTCTTGGAGCACTGGAGGCCTGGCAGCAGGGGCAGATCATCTCTTCCCACCTCTGCTGGGGAATTGCAGAGGTTTGTCCTTAAATAACCACTGCAGAAGGGCTGGGGGGTAACACTGATGGGATTGTCCTGTTCCCAGACCATGAACAGCTGGTATACAAAATTTCTCCAGCACAACTTCAGCGCTGAGGAAGGGAAAGACTCCCAAGGGTCCTTTGTGGGCTCTGAATCATCCTGACAAAGCAGAAGCACCTCGAGCCCATCTGTTGACTTCATTAAAACCAAGCAGGTCCCCCCTCATCTCAAAGCTGTCTCCCAGCCTCCTTTAGGCTTCCAAATCCCCTTCTCTATGGCTGCTCAAGAGCTGAGACAGAGAGTTTTCAAAGGCTTTAAACACCCATTTGCAGCTAATTTAGTGAAGCCTCTCCAGGCAATTAGCACTGGGGGCACTCCCAGCGCCGGGGGGTCGGTGCTACCTGGGCTCTGCACAGAGTCCTGTACACAATTAAGGAGCCAATGCAATTTAAAATGAAATGAAAATAAGGGGGTGACTGTAATTAGTTATTACAGTTTATTAGCAGCTCATATCCTTTGGCAGATCCTGCCTTTATTCAGTATTTAATGGGATTAATAACTCCTTAAGCAGCCATGTGACAGCAAGGAGCAGTAAAGTTCGCAGCTGGGAGACAGGCACTGTCTTCCCTGTCTTCCCTCTTCCTTTTTTTCCCCTCTTTCTTTTAAAAAGGGACATTTTTTCATGCCTCTTCTGTACAACTTGATGACTTACTGGCAGAGTAAATTGATAACTATTGGGACAGGCAAAGGGGTTGTGGCTACTCCTTTAACTCATCCAAAAGACCTGTGATTCTCAAGTTTTGCAGGATCAAACCCCCCCAAGGCACACTGGAAATCCAGAGGTCTTTAATGTCTCATTCTGCCATATCCTGGTGGAAGTTGGGCTCTACTTCTCTCTCCTGGTCCAACGGTGATGTCATCAGAGAATCATGGAATGGCTGGGGTTGGAAGGGACCTTAAAGATCACCTCATTCCACCCCCTGCCATGGGCAGGGACACCTTCCACCAGCCCAGGTTGCTCCAAGCCCCGTCCAACCTGGCCTTGGACACTTCCAGGGATGGGGCAGCCACAGCTTCTCTGGGCAACCTGTGCCAGGGCCTCCCCACCCTCACAGGGAAGGATTCCTTCCCAATGTCTCATCTAACCCTGCCCTCTGGCAGTGGGAAGCCATTCCCCTTGTCCAAAGTCCCTCTCCAGCCCTCGTGGCAGAGTGGGGGACGGTGAGGAGCAGTGTCATCATCCATCTGATTCATTTATCAGGTTTGTTCTTGCAATGGTGAAGCACAAACCAGTTTTGAAGGTCAGGACACTGGGGTTTGTGTATTGATTCGTTCTGAACATCCAGGAATTGCAGAGCTTCACCAGATGCTAAACTTCCCAACTCTGAAACACAGAGGAAGAGAAACCAGGGGAAGCAAGTGCCTTGTGGCATCTGTGTCAAAAAGTGGAGTGTTAACAACAGAGCAAACTCAGCACTGCCTCATCTTCTTATGTTCCTGACAAACTAACAATCAAATTCTCCACACCAGGCAAGAGGAAGGAAGAGTAGTAAAATCAAAGCAGGACACATTGTCTTCAGAGCAAAGACTGACCAGTAGAGCCAGGTGGTTTTTAAAGATTCACTTGCCCACACTTCTCCCAGTTTCTCAGTGAGGACAGGGTGTCATTTGGCAAAGTGCCACTGCTTCCCTGACCTTGTGAACTGCTTCAGCTTTTGTTATCATTGCAAACTTCGGCCTTGAAAGGGACCTGAGCTTAGACAGCCCATTAAGTGCCTATTAGTAGTGCACACAATTCCTGCCAAATTAGCATTGCAAACAGATAACAAAGGTTAGTCTTGAATAAAATTTGCTGCAAGCAGGTGTGCTGGGCTCTCCAGTCCTTGGAAAGAGCAGAGGAAGAGGAGGGAGCTGCAGGCACAGGCCATGAATATCGGGATCAACCTCCCAAATGCAACAGTGGAGTGGGATGATGCAAACTGAGCGAGCAGACAGAGGGGAGGATCTCGGGGGGTTCAGTCCAGCTCCTCATGGAGATGACAGCATGAGGAGGGAGTTCAGATCGGGGCACCTGCACTCAAATGTCCACATTTAGGCTTCTGAGGGGAGACCTCAGTGCAGTTCCACCTTCCTGGGCAGGGGCAGAGGAGGGGCAGGGACTGAGCTCTGCTCTGGGGGGACCAGGGACAGCAGCCAGGGAATGGCTGGAGCTGTGTCAGGGCAGGCTCGGGTTGGATCTCAGGCAAAGGTTCTTCCCCCAGAGGCTGGTTGGGCACTGCCCAGGCTCCCCAGGGCAGTGGGCACAGCCCCAAGGCTGCCAGAGCTGCAGGAGGGTTTGGCTGATCCTCTGGGGCACAGGGGGTGACTCTTGGGGATGGGCCTGTGCAGGGCTGAGGGCTGGACTGGATGATCCTTGTGGGTCCCTTCCAGCTCAGCACATTCTGGGATTCTGTGACTCTCCTGATGGCCAGCTTTCCTCTGGAGGGGCAGCTGCTCTGAGGTGGCTCAGTCTGTTTTAAAATCATGTCTGGGAGTCTGAGTCAGGCCTCAGCAACCTGCCCAAAGCCAGTGCCCTGCGACACTGTCCCACTGCCCCCTGCCCTGCACTGTTTGCCTGCCCTGCTCTCATGGAATGCCTGCCCTGCTCTCATGGAATGCCTGGCTCCTGGTTAATGAAGCTCCCAATTCCCACTGCACACAACACACTGCCCTGATTATGATGCTCCATTACACCACCTCAGTGTGATCTGTCAAGGTCATTTTAGAGGGGTATTACTTATGAGACAAGGAGAAATCCCTGGATATTTATGGTCCTTGAAGCAGAAAGTGATCAGGGCAGGATCCTGTTTCAGCAGCCTGAGCCTCCAGTCTGGGCTGGATGTGAGTTGTGTTCAACAGGGTCTGCCCAGCCTGGAGTGACCCAGCTCTGCTCAGAGTGTCACAGAAATCATCAGGAAGAAATTAAACCTTCCAACCCCACCTTTTAAATGTTAGTGAGCCAGACATTCCTTTATTCTGGGCAGAGATAGGGAGCAAATCATTCCAGCTACATATGAGTCCTTTCAAGACTTTGCACATATTTATACATTTTAGCAAACAAAGAAATTAATGTCCGTTGGTTCTGAGTTCCACAGTTCTCTTCAATAATTAGTATTCTATCTTTTATTGGCTAATTTGGTCTACATTTTTTGGTTCTCTTATCACTCCTCCTTAGACAGAGAGTCTCCAACTCTCGGGCTGTGATGTCTTTGTTATTCTCCTCTGTATCTTCTGCTTACTCCAACATGTCTTTGAAGGACCATAAATTTAAGATCTCAGATGTTCAATCTTCGCCTCCCTGGGGTGTTGTTTATTGGAGCTCATCAGAGCCAGTCCAGAGAAACTCAAACTCCAGAAGGAAAACCCACCATCTTTTGAGGTGTTCCCATGGAAACTGTCCCTGCCCATGGCAGGGGTGGAACTGGGTGATCTTTAAGGTCCTTTCCAACCCATTCTATGACTGTATGATCCTCCTGTCTGTGTCTAAGACACTGTGTGTAGATCAATTCCACGGCTGTTTAACCAGAGTTGGGCTTTGGGTTTTGCTCCCCTGAACTTGAGGCACGTGATTAAAACCTTTCAGCAACAACAGTGGCAGCTTAAGTGAATGTGACAGCAATAGCTCATTCTTTTGGGAGTAGGAAAACTTCAGGACTCTTCAAATAGTAAATGTGTGAGGTCTCCTTTTAGGAAGAGACAACTAATAAAATGCCAGTATTTCCTAGAAGACAGTGAAATGTGAATAATGTCACTGCAAATCTTGCAGTCGACCCAGCTCCTTTGTGTGCACTTCAAAGTCTCATGAAGTTATTTATTCCCACGTGGAACTTTAGCAAAAATGTTTTGTTCTATCCTGCAGTTTCCCTGTCTGAATTTCCCACTTTTTCTGCCCCACTGAGACCTGTCCTGAGCCACTACCCCGGGCCTGCAGTCGGGGGGGTGTCTGACTGTGAACTGTGCACACACACATGTTGTTCATTCACAGATTGCTGTCTGTCTCAAAAACTGTGGGCTCCAAGGAGTGTTTTATATAATATTTATGTTTCTGAGAGACACGAGAGGTCACTCAGCCTGACAGATCTTGGGCCTCTGCCTGTGGGAGGTGGGTTTTGCTGCAGCATCAGCAGAAAGTAAATTAGCTCCCAAATGAGGGCTCTGAGAGTTTCTGGCTGTCATTTTCATACAGCTTTGGACTAAACTCATGTCTTTTTTCTGGTCAGCACGAGGTGTATCAGCTTCTGATGCTGGAAATAGAGCTCAAGGGGGATCAGTGTTTGCTCTCCTTAGAGTGGAAGAGATACTCCAGCTGCAGTGAGGCACTTTTGGCCTTCAGTTCTGATGAAGTCAATCCATGAATGAACCTTTTCATAGAGCAAGGGTGAACCCCCCTTTGCCAACTGGATTGTTCCCACAGCTCACCCTTTCCTCCAAGAAGTTTGCTTTGCAGCACATGAAGTTGGAAAGTCTTACATTTCTTCATCTCCATCCTCCTTGTCAGGAGCACAGAGAGGTTAAATGTTATCTCCAAGGTCATGAGAGCCACAGGAGCTGATTTCAGCTGCCACCCCATAGCACTCAGCTGCCTTCAAGCTGCTGACAGTATGTTCAGTGAAAAAAGAGAGTCCTGAACACCCCTGAGGAGCTCTGCTGGTGAGACCGTGCAGTGTAGAAAGGCCAAGTAAATATATGATAAACATTAGTGATTTAGAGCCAAACATCTGCTCCACTGGAGCTGGGACTGACTCTCCTGTGTTGTGACTGAGTCGCTGAGGTGCTGAGTTACCACAGGAGTCTGGTGCCTTTTCAGGAATCCTGGAGTAAGCAAGACATATGCCCAAGGCTGACAGACAGGTCACAGTATGTTCAGGAGACTGCCTTTCTGGGAAGACAGCTGGAAGAGCAGCAGGATATCCCAGGGCATCCCAAACGGCAGCAGATGCTCGTGTTTAGCTGAGTCCTACCTGCAGAGGCTGCAGAGCAGTGGGGACTGTCACTGACTCACTTCCAGAGAGGAAGCAAGCCCATCTGGAGTCCTGGATGTGAGCTGTGTTTTGCTGAGCTGGGACTTGCTGATCCCCAAGTCCAGCTGCTGTTGGAAGACTCAGAGTGAGTCAAACCCTGCCCTTGACAGGGTGCCAGCCCTGGAGGGTGCCCAGCTGCTCCATTTTCACTCCCTGAAGTCTTGTTTCACTTTTCTATCCCACTCTTGACCTCTGTCCCTGCTGGGAGGGAGTTCAGTGAGAAACCCCTGTAAGACACCCAGTGAAGATGCTGTGCCATGTTCTGGGGTCAGCAGGTGGGACAGACACATGGATACAGAACAGTCCTGTGCTCTCCCTGCACAGGAGGTCACACAGCTTGATCCTGTAGGTCCCTCAACTCTACCCTCCTTAAATACACCCTGAACATGCTGGTTTTCCATTCTGGGATCATGCAAAGGTCAGGGAACCACCAAGACCCTGGAGTGAGCAATGACACTTGTGCCAGAGTGGAAGGATCTTATGTGTCCTGGCTGTGAAACTGCACATTCCTGATCCTTTTCCTATGGTCTTAAAGGAACATTTGGCTTTATTCCTGCTTGTTCTCTTGATTATTCCCATGTTTCCTCCTCCCAAGCCTGGCAGCTGAGCGCTGACTGTGCTGGTTGCTCTGACTTCCCAAGCACACTGGTTTTATAATCATTCTCTCCTGTTCTCAAAGTTTGCTACTTCTAGATTGGCATGGATGTTTCAAGAGAATAAATGCTTTTGGGCCTTCTCCTAAAACACTGGATTGACTCTTCTCATTGCCTTATGTCAGGATTAGGTCATGGTGTTTTAATGAGTTTGAGCTTTCACGGGTCAGCCAGAAGAACCAGTCCTGGGTTGGTAGGAGTTGGAGCACAGTCAGAGCAGACAGGACTAAGGCACTTCAGTGCCAAGCAAACACCTCTTTCTGTGTGCACAATTCACCTTCTTGGAAGCTTAAAACACACTTGAGTTTCCTCAGCAGCAAAGAGTGTCCCAGACAGGACAAACTATCACATGGGCTTGGAGCTTTGCTTTGCTGTGTGTGCTACAGAGCAAACCTATGGAAGCTGCAGAGCAACCAGGAGGCCTTTGGAGCAGGTATTGCCATCAGGTCCCATTGGAATTGTGCACCTTCCTGTTCCTTAGATGGCCTTGAACCAGGTGGTTCTACATTCTCCCATCCCTGCCTTTGCCTGGATACTCTGATGTATCACTGCCATCATATTATGGCTTTGTCCAGCTCAGATGAAGAGGTGGAAGAGCACAACCTTGTCCCTCCTGACCCCTTCCAGCCTTGCCATGAAATTACCAAGATGCCACAAATGTGGAGCTTCACTCCAGGGGTTGGCACCACTTCAGAGCAGCTGGGCAGCTCTTCCTAAATTTGGCTCCTAGGCCACAACCTGTAGAGTAATTTCCACCTAGTTTTTCACTGCTCAGAATATATTTTTGTTATATTTTTGCTAAAACCCAACAGAGCAGTTTTTAGGGAAGATTCAGCACAAGGCTTGCTCGTAGTCAAGAGTGAATGAAGTAAGGAAATGGTTATTTTTCCCTGCAGATATTTCCCAGCTCTATTTCAGAGAAACCTGTACAACCACCTCTGTAGCCCCTTAATTTTCACAGTTCCTCCACTGCCTGAAGCACAGAGTTAACCTGAGGCAATGATGTGGGCAGGAGAAGTGGTTGCACGTCTATCCAAGGAGTAAAAGGGCAGGATTACCTGGGATGCCCCTCAGAACAGTAAATGTGGCATGAAGGAAACACGTTGAGCAGTTGCAGGGGGATTAGGCAGGACAGGGAAGCAAGACTCACACAAATTTGAACTAAACCCATTGGCCACACCTGGGTGAGCATTCAGAGTGTGAATGGCACAGGAGGCACCAGTGGGCACGGACTGGAAAGTTGTGTTTTCAGGGAATTTGTGTGGCCAGGCTTTGACTGCACAGCAAATTAATGCTGTTGGGTTTTATGGATCAGTGCCCAACATGGCAAAGTGATTGCAAATAACTCAGGGGTGACTGTGCACAGCAGGTGTCCAGCCTGGATTGTCCCTGGAAGAGTAGAAAATACCAGGAGCCTTGGTGGTACATACAGCATTCCCTCCTCCAAGAGGTGCAGCTGAGCTTTGAGGGCTTGGTCAGACTTGCCTGGGAGATCAGGGGACTCAGCCCTTCTAAAGGAGCCCATCAGTGACAGGGGTCACCTCTCCATCAGGGACAGGAGTCACCTCTCCATCAGGGACAGGGGTCACATCTCCATCAGTGACAGGAGTCACATCTCCATCAGTGACAGGGGTCACCTCTCCATCAGGGACAGGAGTCACATCTCCATCAGAGACAGGAATCACATCTCCATCAGGGACAGGAGTCACATCTCCATCAGTGACAGGGGTCACCTCTCCATCAGTGACAGGGGTCACCTCTCCATCAGGGACAGGGGTCACATCTCCATCAGTGACAGGGGTCACCTCTCCATCAGGGACAGGAGTCACATCTCCATCAGTGGCAGGGGTCACCTCTCCATCAGTGACAGGGGTTCACATCTCCATCAGGGACAGGAATCACATCTCCATCAGAGACAGGGGTCACCTCTCCATCAGGGACAGGGGTCACCTCTCCATCAGGGACAGGGGTCACCTCTCCACCCTGCAGCTCCTGGGGACCCTGAGACAGTTGGGTCAGACAACTCACAGTTGGGCTGTCCTGCCCTGCAGCAGCTCCTGGGGGTCTGAAGGGCTTGTCCCCATTCTCTGCTGCAGGGAATGGGGTTTGTTTATGTGCAGAAGACTGTGAAAGGCAATTCCCATGTTTTCCTCCCAGGAGCCAGCAAGGAGGGATGGTGCCAGCAGCAGCAGGGGCTGAGGTGTGGGGTCACTTGCTCCCTCAAAAGCTTAACATGGAGCATGAGCTGAGCTTGCCCTGGTTTGGAAGTAAACATTTGCTCTCTTGGTTTCAGGGAATACACATGAGGGACTTGGGGCAACACAAAAAGTGTGGGGGGGGACTCACAAAAAGTGTGTGACTCGTTGTCTTGGGAATGAACAATGAAAGGTTGTGTCCTGTGTTGCTCCTCAGCAATTTTCACTCCACCTCAGGGCAAATGCAGAGTCAGCTCCAGGACCTTGGCATTTTACAGGAGGGATCAGACGTGGCTGCACAGCATCCCCCAGACCTCAGCCAGCTGTGCCATCCCTTTCCTAAGATAAATGCAGCTCCACCTCTTGACCAGCTTCTTCCTGAAGACTTTCATGATGGATTAAGATCTTCCCTGGGCAGTTTGTCAGGTGCTGTGATTATACCACTGGATGAACATGTCTTGGCCACCAAGGATGTGGCACAAGGCCCAACTTTACAGCAGCCTGGCTATAGGATTGCCTTCTCTTTACCAAGGGTTCAGGGCCATGGGGATGCTCCAAGGGCTGGAGCCCCTCTGCTGTGGAGACAGGCTGGGAGCTGGGGGTGTTCAACTGGAGAAGAGAAGGCTCTGGGGAGACCTGAGAGCTCCTTCCAGGGCCTGAAGGAGGCTGATTAAAAGGAGGGAGAGGGGCTTTTTATACAGGCAGAGAGCGACAGGACCGGGGAAATGGCTTTAAACTGAAAATATGTTTAGAGCAGATACTGAAAAGGAATCCATGGCTGTGAGGGTGGGGAGGCCCTGGCACAGGTTGCCCAGAGAAGCTGTGGCTACCCCATCCCTGGAAGTGTCCAAGGCCAGGTTGGATGGGGCTTGGAGCAACCTGGGCTGGTGGAAGGTGTCCCTGCCCCTGGCAGGGGGGTGGGACTGGAGGATTATGATGTCCCTTCCAACCCAAACCATTATGTGCTGCCAAGGAAGCTGAACAACCCCAATTCATCAGATCAGATTTTAAGTTACCTCTGGACAACTCTGGGTTTCTCCAGTTGTCCAGCACTCCAAACTGGGCACAGTGTCCCAGCTGAACCTCTTCCTGGTGGAGGGTCCTGGTGTCTGAGCCCTGCCTGCACACAGCCAGGACAACCCCCTCAGGGTGGGAGTTTGTCCCACCCTTGTGTGATCTCCTCTCCCATCTCCAGCTGGATCCACCCAAAAGGGGGGTTTTACATCATCCTCACTGAACTCTGCACTAGAGGGGTTTTTTGGCCTTTTTCCTCAGTCTCAAGGTCATTTAAAGTCCTTTTCAAATCCTGTGTTCTCTAGTCCAGCTCTTGAATGGCCCAAGGCCCAGGCAAGGGCCTATGGATCAGCTGTCTCAGGTTGAAAAAGTTCCTGGTAGCTGCTCTCTAATCCTGGTTTGCTGCCCAGTTCTCAATCCCCAGATGGTGGATTCATCTCCCACATATTTCTTTAGCTTGTTTCTGGGGATTTAATGAGCCAAGAGAGTTGAAGGTGCTGCTGTAACAGAACAGATAAAAGGTATTGCCTTTGCACTGCCCAGAAGCTCAGTTACCTCTGAAGAAAATTAAATGGGTTTTCTATGATTTGTTTCTGATGATCAAGGCTGACTCTTACTCACCTCCACTTATTTTCCAGGTACTACTTTCCTTAATTATTTTTCCAGGAATTAAAGCTGAGTTACAGGATTCCAGTGCTGACACACAGGACTTTCAGTACCCACTTCTTGTCCTGCTCCAAGTTTAAACTTCCTGTGCAAAATGAGCTGTGTGGGGGCTGAAATGGCTGAGGGTGCTGCCTCTGACCAAGATGTGTCTCCAAAGCAAACCTCTCCTTGTCTGTGCTCCTGAGCACTTCCCAGGGAGGGAGTTTTGCCTCTATCCATGGAATTTATCATCCCATGGCTCCCTGGTCTCCTCTTAAGGTGGCTGCAGCTTCTCCCTGGCACTGCCTGCAGGGAATGGCCCTGCCAGGGGGGTCACCTGGGACCCAAAATTTGCTGTCACTACCAAACATCTCTTAACTCTTGACTGTGGATTAACTACCACACTTACTTCAGATTTTCTCACAGATGATAAGAGCAGGCTGGTTTTGGATATATAATACATAGTTAGGATATATTATAAAAATTCTGGTGTCTGCTGTTATTGAGAAATGCTGCAGAAATTGTCTCTTTTTATCTCACATCTCACTGCATACACTTGTCATGTGGGAAGTCCCCCATACAGGTTTCTTTTTTAAATGCACTATATCAAACTTCCATAATAACAACTAACATTTCTTTTAATTTTATTTTTTTTTGCATATTTGATTCTTTTAATTGTATCTTAAATTTGTACACTGGCTAGACTTTGTTATTTGACAGTGTGAGAAGGTCTGTGCCTGATTGTTTTGCCTGTGTTTTAAAAGGGATGTATTCTAAATGAGCTCATATTGTAAATTTGTGGGTTTGTGTGTTACACAAAAAGAAGAAAAGGAGGACTCTTAAAATTATAATCTACTGATAAAGAATCTTGCCCTCCCCTCCAGCCCTGGCAGGCAGGGCTGGCATCAAGCTGGTCCTCAGGTGGAAGAAAAACTGTAAAACACTGTTGGAAAACTCCTAAAAGATCTTTTAAATCTGCTCATATCCCAAATTCTGCACAGCCTGGAAAGTTGCAAGCTGATTTATGGAGCAAACAGTGCCAAGAGGCAGCACAGACTGTGGGGAAAGCAGGGAGACCTTCTCTTCCTCCCCACCCAGGGAGCTCCCACAAGTTCTTGTCCCTGTCTCTGTGTTCCTGCCTCCCAGCACTTCAGAAAAATTTGCTCCTGAAGTGTCAGAAAGGATGGAGAGAGGGCCCATAAATTGTAAGTCTTGCAAACATTCCAAGAAGCTGGAATTTCTGTGATTTCTCTGGATTTTTTCCTAACCTGATCCTTCCCCTTGCCTCGAACTCCTTCTGAGAGGCTCATTTCCCATCAATAATTGATAAATGCTCCCTCCTCACTCCTCTTTAGCACAGTTTTCTTCTGTGCCAGGGAAGCAGCTGCACAAGGCACCCTTGACAGCCTCCCTTTTAACCTCGTTTCCAGAGCTCTGCTCTTGTTTAACAATAAACCACACACCCCATTTGCTGTTATTCTCTAAGCAACACCCTGTGATTCAACTCCGATTTATTCCATTTCACGCTGGAACAAACGATTTATTCCCCAGCCTGTTCCCTCAGAAGCCTAAATGACAAATTATCAAGGTTAAGCATTGTTTTAATTTAAAATAAAAGATGAGGGAGCCCATTGCAAAAGGAGCATGGTCTGCTGCAGTCAGGCAGTCACTCTTCTCTCAGAGTTGGAGATCTCATTTCTCCCTGTTCACAAGGGGTGGGGGGAACAAGGGGGATGTTTTATATTGCACAGGGCTCTGGAGGAGCAACCTGAGGTGTGGCAGAAGGTTCAGAGCTGAAGTGTTGCTTTATTTACTATTACTATTACTATTACTATTACTATTACTATTACTATTACTATTACTATTACTATTACTATTACTATTACTATTACTATTACTATTACTATTACTATTACTATTACTATTATTATTATTATCATTATTATTATTTTATAGGGACATGGTGTCAATGGACTTGAGCCAGGTGTGGAAGGGTGAATCCTCCAGCCCTGAATCCCAGAGGAGCAGGGGAAAGGGTCTCTGAGTCCGGTAGGACCTGTCACACCCACCAGGCAAGGAGGGATGAAAAACAGGAGCTCCACAAACTCAGAGGATCTCCACAAATTTACAGGATCTCCACAGGAAATGCCCACTCTGGACAGGGGCAGAGGATGTGCTGCCTTCTGGAGAGCCAAGGTCACAGCACTGGCTGCTCTTCAGGTCCCTCAGCCATGGGTGGTAGGACCGAGCATGTTGGAGTTCTTTCTGTACCAAGCTGATGGGTTTAAATCCAGCTCCTGCCACACCTCCAACAGTCTTGCAGGAGAAATGTTGAACTCTAAATCAGATAAAAATAGACCTCTGTAGGTTACAACATGCATTGAAGACACCAACTCCAGCTGTATTTCCTCTTCTGCTCTGGAAAAATGCAAAGTGAAGGAGTAGCTTTTTAGGAGCAGCAGGGAGCAGGATAATCCAGGCATCCTTGGTACAGCAGTGATGGATTAACCCTCAGAGCTCTGCTGTCCTTGTACAGGCACTGGGGGGTCTGTGCTGTAGGAATTCCAGGGAATAAACCCCCTCTGCAGTGTTGGTTTCACTCTGGGGGGCCTTGGTGCTTCCCAAGCCATGAAGACCTTGTCCTACTGTCCCCAAATAGCAGGAGGACACCTGCCCTGTGCTTCCCAGCCCTGGTGTGTGCTGTCCCCAGGCAGGGAGGGTCCTGCCAGAGTTGGGGGGCACTGGGAGGAGGTTCCCACTGCTCCAGGGGTTCAGTGTGTGATGGATCACCCTGGGGCTGCCCTGGCACGGAGGGTGTGTGATGGACTGTGAGCATCGAGGGTCACAGTGTAAGACAACCAGCTTAGGGGGGTTAATTAATGTTGCTGGAGGGAATCTGGTGAAGAGAGAGTGCCCAGGAAGCAGTGGCACGTCCCAGGAGATGTGCCAGCCAGCAGGGACCAGGAGTCAGGGATGGCAGAGCCTCTCTCGGGCCAGATTCAGGCAGAGCACTGCTGAGTGGGTCTCCCACATCTCCAGATCTCTGCTCCACAGGCCAGAGGAAACCTCCTGAGATCTGATATCTGTTAGAGAGCTGGGTGGTCCAGCAGCATCCCTCCCTCCCTTGTCCTGTCCCTCTTTCCTTCCCTCCCTCCTTCCTTTCTTCCTTCCTTCCCTCCCTCCCTCCCTCCCTTGTATCTTCCCTCCCTCCCTCCTTTCCTCATTCCCTGTCTCACCCTCTTCTCTCCCTCCCTCCCTCTCTCCCTGTGCTCTCTGCTCTCAGCCCCTACATTCCTAGCTCCATCCTCCCTCCTGCAGTTCCCAACCAGCCCCTGGAGCCTCTCCCTCACCCCTCCTCTGCCCCCCAACCCCCTCTGCTGTGCAGGGCCAGAGCCTCAGCACCCAGCTGGCAACAAAAACCTGCTGGGCATCAGGAAAAGAGTAAAAAAGAAAGATTTGTGAGCAAAACAAGGGCTGTGGACTTGAAGGGAAAGTAATAACCAGAATATTCCTGTGTGCTGGGAGAGGAACAACTGCAACAACACTGGCATGATGGAGACCACTCCTGGGAAAGGTGTTATATGGCAGTTTTTCCTCATTTCTCTTTGGAAGATGAGGTTGTAAACAGCCTTGGAATGAGGCACAAGACACACACAAGTGCCCTGCATTTATAAAGCACTCGCCTGCCACATGTGCCCTCCGTGTGTTGGTACCTCCTGGAAACAAGTTCTGCTGAAAACCAGAAATGGGACTTTTTGTGGTGCCTGTAAACACATCCTGAGAGAGATTTATAGAGCTTTAGATAACTGGGGAGACTTAGCACTAAGTACAGCAGTGAATTTCTGCAGAGAGAGATCCTGGTAAACCAGGAGGAGAGCGGAGCAGCAGCTGCTGTTCCAGACAGAGCTCCTGGGAAGGCCATGTTTCATGGAATCACAGGATGGTTTGGTTTGGGAGGGACCTTAAAGCTCATCCAGTCCCACCCCCTGCCATGGGCAGGGACATCTTCCACCAGCCCAGGTTGCTCCAAGCCCCGTCCAACCTGGCCTTGGACACTTCCAGGGACGGGGCAGCCACAGCTTCTCTGGGCAACCTGTGCCAGGGCCTCCCCACCCTCACAGGGAACAGCAGCTGGCACCAACTGTCCCCCTGACAGCAACTAGTTTATTCATGTCCTGACAGAAAAGCTGCTCCTTCACTTTGCATTTTTCCAGAGCAGAAGAGGAAATATGGCTGGAGTTGGTGTCTTCAATGCATGTTGTAACCTACAGAGGTCTATTTTTATCTGGTTTAGAGTTCAACATTTCTCCTGCAAGACTGTTGGAGGTGTGGCAGGAGTTGGATTTAAACCCATCAGCTTGGTACAGAAAGAACCCAGAGGAATCATAGAATCAACCAGGTTGGAAAAGACCTCGAGATCATCCAGTCCAACCCATGACCCAACCCCACCTTGTCACCCAGCCCATGGCACTGATGCCACATCCAGGCTCTGCTCAAACCCCTCCAGGGACGGGGACTGCACCCCCTCCCTGGGCAGCCCATTCCAAGGGCTGATCCCTCTCTCTGGGAAGAACTTCCCAATGTCCAACCTAAACCTGCCCTGGGGCAGCTCAAGGCTGTGCCCTCTTGTCCTACTGCTGGTTCCTGGGAGCAGAGCCCGACCCCCCCGGCTCCCCCCTCCTGGCAGGGAGTTGCAGAGAGTGAGGAGGTCTCCCCTGAGCCTCCTCCTCTCCAGGCTGAGCCCCCCCAGCTCCCTCAGCTGCTCCTCACAGCACTTGTGCTCCAGACCCTTCCCCAGCCCCGTTGCCCTTCTCTGGACCTGCTCCAGCCCCTCCATGTCCTTCCTGAGCTGAGGGCCCAGAGCTGGACACAGTAAATGAGGTGAGGCCTCAGCAGTGCCCAGTCCAGGGGCAGAATCCCTGCCCTGCTCCTGCTGGACTCTGCCTGCAGGTCACTTGGTGCTGAGTGAGATGTTCTTACAATTGTTATGGGGTTTTGTGAGGCCTGAAGGAAAGCAGAGCTGAGAACAGAGGGATAATTAAACCCTGCAACAATCCATGGGAGGTGGGTGTCTCCAGTGTGAGGAGGAGTGTTCCTTGTTTTCCATGCTGCCTCCACATGGATACCCCGTGTGTTGGGTCCTGGGGGATGTGGCCAATGCGGGAGGGGGGTCTGGTGTCTGTGTCTCATTCAGGAGGTGCCCCAAGTTCTGGAGCAGCGTGGTGGGACCCTCTTCCCATGTCTCCAACACACTCAGTCCCACCACCTTCACAGAATGCCTGAGGTTGGAAAAGCCCTCCCAGCCCATGGAGTCCCCCCTGTGCCTGATCCCCACCTTGTCCCCCAGTCCAGAGCACTGAGTGCCACGGCCAGGCCTTCCTGGGACACCTCCAGGGTGGGGACTCCAAACCTCCCTGGGCAGCCCCTGCCAATGTTTAATCACCCTTTTTGTGAAGAAATCCCTCCTAAAAGGAGGAATTCCTCATGGAACCTGGCTGGCTCAGCGAGGGGTCACAGTGGGGAACTCCATGGGGTGGTTTCTGGGTTCTCAGCAACCCATGGCCAAAGGAACTGTTGGTTCCTACAAGCTCCATAGTGAGAATTCCCAAACTGGCAGTGATGTCTCCTCACACACAGTTGGGGATTCCCTGGTTCAGAAGAGTCATCCACAGTTTCCCACAACATGGAATGCACAAGGGGACAGTGTCACCTGCCCAAGGCAGCAGCACCAGCCCGGGGTGAGTCCCATCAGCAGGAAAGGACATTGTGCCCAGAGCTGTCACCCTGAAGGCTCAAACCACAGTTCTGTTCCCCCTGCATGTCCTCAAACACTTTGGAGTCAATGTTGTTATATTTCCTGAGTGAACCCTCTTTCCCTAAATAAGAGATTTGCAATTACAGAACCATGGGATGGTTTGGGTTGGGAGGGACCTTAGAGATCATCCCATTCCAGCCCCTGCCATGGGCAGGGACACCTTCCATTATCCCAGCCCCATCCAACCTGGCTTTGGACACTTCCAGGGTGGGGCAGCCACAGCTTCTCTGGACAATGATTTCAGTCCCAAAAGCTACATAAAGTCACGATTACAGGAGAGAAAAGGAAACAAAAGAAAACAAACCCCAAATCTGCTCAGTGACTCCTTTGCAGGGCTGTTCCAGAGGCTGCTGCACCTGCAGTCTCATGAGACATCATCTGCACTCCGAGGCACCAACACAAGAAGCTTTTTTAAACAAAGGCTTCTACTTCTCTCGCACCCACAAACAAACTCATCTGCAAAGGACCTGCAGTGAAGCTGTAAAGGGCTGCAATATTCTGCAGAACACTCTTGAGGCTGCAAACCAGACTTTCCAGTGCAAAACTTCCCAAAAATGAACATGAATGTTAGATTTATTTTTAATTCTGCATTTCTTTGAAGCTGTTTTATTTTTTTTTTTTATAGCTTTTCATCCCTCAGCTGGAGGGAAGTGTTTCCCTATTTCCCCCCCTTTTACCTATTCCAAATCCTCACTGTTGCGTGGTGGCAGAGTGACAAAGGGCTTTAAAACTGCACAAATCTGCCAGTCTTCCAGTGCTGGCAAAGTTTTGCAGGAAAACAGAACAGTGGCAATAAAAATTGCAAAAAATGGGGGGAAAACTAAGCATTTTCTGGTACTTAAAGAAGTAACAAACTTCTCTAGGAAAAAGAATCCTCCAGCAGGTAATTTGAGGAATATGAACATTGTGAAAGAAAAAGCACCTGGATTGGTTTTCCTCATAAATTATTAATTTTTGACCAGCTTTTTTTAATCTCTGGGGCAGAATGACAAGCCTTTTGCTGACTTTTCTGTGTTTTGTTAGCAAAGGAAGAGGGGAAAAGAAAGCTGGGGGGGAAATGAATCATAAAAAGCTGTGATGGGCTCAAGTAGCAACAAGGAGAGGAATCACAGCGGGGTCTGTGCAGCCAAAGGTGCAGCTTTTATTGGGGAACTGGGGGTGACAAACAAAGCAGCCACATGTGACCTGCCCTGTGACATTTGGTGGTGAGTGACTGAAATGAGGGGAGGTGACACCATCCCTCACCCAGCAGTGTTGACAGAGCCAGGATTTGAGGGGATTCTGTTCTCCATCAAACAGATGGAAGATTAAAACAGGCAGTGGCTGGATCCAGGTGGGTGGAACATCTCTGTTCAGCACTGGACGTTGTCACGTGTTTTCCTCCTGCTGCTCTGTCCTGCAAAAACCCTCCCATCTCCTGTCCTGCAAAAACCCTCCCATCTCCTGTCCTGCAAAAACCCTCCCATCTCCTGTCCTGCTCACTGGAGCAGCTGCTCCCACAGCATCCAACTGCTCTGCCCTGTCCCTAAATACTGCTCCTTAAAAATCCCACCTGCCATGGATCTGACTGTGTGCAACACACAGTCATGGAATCAGAGGGTTGGAGGGACCTCAGGGACCATCTCAATCCACCCCTGCCATGGGCAGGGACACCTTCCACCATCCCAGGTGGCTCCAAGCCCCGTCCAACCTGGCCTTGGACACTTCCAGGGATGGGGCAGCCACAGCTTCTCTGGGCAACCTGTGCCAGGGCCTCCCCACCCTCACAGGCAAGAGTTTCTTCCTAATATCTCATCTAACCCTGCTCTCTGTCAGTTTGTACCCGTTCCCCCTTGTCCCATCACTCCAGTTCCTGATGAACAGCCCCTCTCTGGCTTCCTTGCAGCCCCTTTCAGGTCTTGGAAGGGGCTGTGAGGTCTCCACAGAACTTTCTCCTCTCCAGCTGAACAGCCCCAGCTCTTTCATCCTGAACATCACATAGGAGAAAGCAGATGGGATGATTAAAGGGTATGACCTGATCTCTACACACCCTTTGGAAAAGTCCCTCTCCAGCTCTCCTGGAGCCCCTTTAGGCACTGCAAGGTCTCCCTGCAGCCTCCTCTTCTCCAGCTGAGCACCCCCAGCTCTCCCAGCCTGGCTCCAGAGCAGACCCCCCTTGGCACCTGGGTCACCTGTGCTGGCTGGAGCCCAGAGCCCCTGGCACAGACCAGCCCTGGCTCTGGCTGAGGAGGGAGCACAATGGTCAGCCCTGAAAGCATTTGGGGAGGTTTCTTTGCTCTGGGTCACACCTCCCTCCCCCCCTGCTGCTGCTGCTGCTCCTGGTGTGGGGCTGAGGGCTCTGCACCCCTCAGGGGCTTTGCTGGCCCAAAGTCCTTCCATGGCAGTGAGGGACTCCTGGCAGGGCTGGCCTTGGCATGGAGCTGCCTGAGGAACAGGGGACAGAGCTTTCCATGTCACAAACTGCCACACAGGAGAGATTTGCTCAAACATTGGAGCCCCTTTAGGCCCTGGAAGGGGCTCTCAGGTCTCCCTGGAGCCTTCTCTTCTCCAGGTGAACACCCCCAGCTCTCCCAGCCTGCCACAAGCACCAGTTCAGCTCTTCAGCCACGTTCCAAGGGTCATGCCCTGGATCCCAGGGGATTTATTGCAGGCCATGGACTCCTGTGAGGTGGTGCCTGCCTGACCTCCCAGCTGAGCATCCCTGTGATCACTGACCCCACAGCTCTGGGCTTGGACAGAAACATCTGGGAGAGGGAGACAGGGAGCAAAGGCATCTCCTGCTGGGCTGTAGGGCAGGGTGAGGAGCAGCAGTTCACAGCTCAGCTCCTCTCTAACTGCTGGTAAGTGGAGGGAGAAATGATCACCCTGGGTGGGAGGGCCCAGAGGGGGAAGCAATTACCAGACACCCCCTGTGCTGTGTGGGATCCTCTGCCTGCCAGGGTGTCCCAAAGGTCACAGCTTGATTTAATAAAGGTTTCTGCCTCGAAAGCAGCCTAATTTCCCATGCTGGAATAGCAGGCAGCACTTATTAGCCAGACCTCAGGGCTTTGTTAATGAGCTCACAAATGTCTCACCTGGAGGTTCACAGGGCTTATCCTGCTCTCTTGAGATGAGGGTTGGTCCTTTTCAACACAAAAAGGGATCTGCCTCTAGGTGAGGGTGCAGTGCTGGAGTCCCACTCTCTCCTCCTGCTGCTGAGGTTTGCCAGGAAAAGGGAGCAGAGCCAGGGCCTGCCTGGGAGCTGGAGCTTGAACACCCTTGGGGGCAGTTTTCCTTTACTGTCGGGGTGTGGAGGAGGAATTCTCCACCTGTAGCTGAACAGAAGGTTGTTAATACCCATCATCCCCACAAACAGAACCTTCTAATATCCACCATCATCACAAACAGCACTTCCCATTGCTGCTGAATCCACCCTGGGCTTACCAAGAGTAGCTCATGGTCTTGTGAAAAGTAGTTCACTGCCTGTTCTGCTTCACATGATGGGCTGATGTGTCACTCTCCAGGTGTCCTGGGACACAGGAATCCTGTTCCCTGCCAGTGTCACCCCAGCCCAGGCTGTCCCTGCTCCCACCTCATGAGGGGAATCATAGAATAGAATCACAGAAGGTTTGGGTTGGAAAGGACCTTAAAATTCATATCATTCATGTGCAGGGACATCTTCCACTAGCCCAGGTTGCTCCAAGCCCCGTCCAACCTGGCCTTGGACACTTCCAGGGATGGGGCAGCCACAGCTTCTCTGGGCAACCTGTGCCAGGGCCTCCCCACCCTCACAGGCACGAATTCCTTCCTAATGTCTGACCTAAATTTCCCCTCTTTCACTTGAAACCCATTCCCCCTTGTCTGTCACTGCAGTTCCTGATGAAGAACCACTGAGCCCCGTTCCAGCCCCAGGGCACCCAGCTGAGCAGCTTGGCTCTGCCTTTCTTTTTGTTGTTGTCTTTTTCAAACAAAGAAGCATTTTGCACTGTCCCTTGCGCCTCCCAGGTAGCCCTGACAGCACAGGGGCTCAGGGCATGGAAATGGCTTTTATTGCTCTTTCCTTTGCCTGGGCTGTGTTACCCCCTGTGGAGAGCCTGGGTTTAGGACTGATGGTGAGGTGTGTACCCCAGGGCAGTCCCTGCTCTGTGGGGATGGACCCTCTCCAGCGTGGTCAGCCCAGAACTGGGTACTGGCTCGTCCTCTTCTCCCACCCTGCTCCCTATTCCACTTTTCTGACAAGTCCCATTCCCCCTGGCACCATCACACAGAGTTGAAACTGCTGGCAGAGATCAAAGAGGACAAGGGGGTGGCAGCACCTTTATTATTTTCGGAGTTGAAAGGGATGTTTACAGCTTCCCAAGCGAGGTTGTGCCTCTGAGGTAACATCCCCTGCACTTTCAGCACTGTTGTTGTCATCTTCCGGGAGAAAACTTGTTCCCTTTTGATCCTTTCAGGCAATGGGATCAAAACAAAGCAGGCAAAGGTACAAGATCCAGAAGTATTTAGTCAGCACCCTGTTCAAAGGCTTTCCTTTCTTACTGAAGTGGGGATAAATGAGCAAATAAAAATCTGAAGACAAGGAATAAAAAGGAAAGCAGATCCTAAAGAGGCAACTAAATCATGGAGGCACCATTGTCCTCACATGTGCCACCCATCAGTGTGGAAGTGCTGAGGACACTGCAGCTCCAGGGAGGAGTGAAAGCTGGATTTGAAGGACGGGCAGAAAGCTGGGAGGTTTCCTACAGATGCTGAAAGTTGCTGAGCTCCATAAGCAGCTCAGTTTCCCTCTGCACCCAAAGGAACAAAAATTGCCTGCTCCCAGAAATTTTCATCACTCTGGTGGAGAAGCTTTGCTTGGATTATGGAAAAGCATGAAAATAACAAATAGCTTAAAAATATCTGTTGATAAACAGGTGGGAAGATCCTCAGACGGGTCCCCTTAGACCAGCCAAGCTTGTTGAGTGCAAAGTGCTCCCCATGAAGCCCCTCCTGCCAATGTCACCTCTGGGGTGTGTCCCACCTGGGCTGCACATGAAGCTCAGCTCACAAGGGACCAGGACCTGCCTAATGAGGTGACTTCAAATGATTGTTCTTCATGGTCTAAAAGTTTTTCCACGGTGGCTTGAGAGAAATGTGGCAGCAAGAGGAGGGACAATGGAACCAGGGCACGGGTAATCATTGAATTATAGAATGGTTTGGGTGGGAAGGGACCTC
The DNA here is from genome assembly GCF_025592945.1 of Manacus candei. Classification (NCBI taxonomy): domain Eukaryota; kingdom Metazoa; phylum Chordata; class Aves; order Passeriformes; family Pipridae; genus Manacus; species Manacus candei. The sequence goes on along the minus strand of NW_026138095.1, from coordinate 10,979,706 downwards.
AAAATCTATCCAGTTCCAGTCCCTGCCATGGGCAGGGACACCTTCCACCAGCCCAGGTGGCTCCAAGCCCCGTCCAACCTGGCCTTGGACACTCCCAGGGATGGGGCAGCCACAGCTTCTCTGGGCAACCTGTGCCAGGGCCTCCCCACCCTCACAGGCAAGAGTTTCTTCCTAATATCTCATTTAACCCTGCTGTCTTTCAGTTTGTACCCATTCCCCCTTGTCCCATCACTCCAGTTCCTGATGAACAGCCCCTCTCTGGCTTCCTTGTGAGGTCTCCACAGAACTTTCTCCTCTCCAGCTGAACAGCTCCAGCTCTTTCATCCTGAACATCACATAAGAGAAAGCAGATGGGATGATTAAAGGGTATGACCTGATCTCTTCAGGTCCAGTGCAGGCAGAAGCAGGATGAGAAAATGCTTTCAGAAGAATCAGATGCTTTCAGAAAAAGCATCTGAAAGGGCAGAAAAGGGGCCTTTGCCCTGTTTTGCTCTCCTTGATTCCCACTCTGTGACCTCGTTGCTGTTGTGGGCAGTGGCTCCCAGGGGGAAATGCAGGTGCTCCCAGGGCTCTGCAGGTGAGCAGATCAGTCCAGCTGTGAGATCCTGGGCGGGAGGTTCCTGGCTCAGCCTCTCAGCAAGGTAGATATGAGTCTGAAGATGTTTGTGCCACAGCTGGGCTCTGCTGGGAGCAATCCTTGGCTGCAGGGGGAGCTGGGAGAGGCTCAAGAGAGGAGCAATTGTGGAAGTGTCCAGAGCTCCAGAGCAGGACAGAACACTCACCACCACAAAACAGTGGGAAACCTTGTCCTGGGAAACAGCTGCTGAAAGAAAGTGTCTATGAGGTCCAAACCTCAGGGATGTCCTTCAAGGGGAGGATTTCCTAAATCCAGGACACAGTTTTTGCAGAGAGGCATTTTCACTGTCATAATCTCTGTCCTCAGAGCTCTGTGTGACTTGCAAATCATCCTCATTCCCCCTCCTTTTTGCCTCAGCGGGTGTTTCCAGAGAGGGAATAAGGCTGCAAAAGGGAAAGCTAAAACAATACAAGGGGTGACACTTAGAAAAAGAGGTGGGAAAAAAAAAAAAAAAGAAAAAAAATGAGGAAAAAATAAAAAAAAAAATATGAAAAAAATAGTTCCAAATGTCCTTCCTCAGAGAAAGAGCCCCCTGTGATTACACTATTTATCAGCCTCTGTCTTAACACAGAGCAGTTCCAGCTTATAAAGAGTGACACATGCAGAGCACAAAAAACCAGGGCTGCCAAAGGATCCTGAACAGAAACAAAGCCCAGGACAGCTCAGGGCGTGGGTGGAAAACACCCCAGGAAAACACACCAACATGTCTGGGCTGCTCTGCAATCAGTGTGACAGCAGAAACGTTCCTTCAGGGAATGGCCAAGGCCATCCCTGGCTGAAGGACAGAGCTCCCCTGGCCTGGCAGGGCAGCTGGGGGGGTTTCAAACACAATTCCTGGAGCAGGGAACCATTCAGTGCCTTCATCAGTCAGTGCTCCTGGAGAAGGCCAGGGGAAGAGTTTGTGACTAAAACAGGGTAGATTTAGACTCAACATAAGGAAGAATTTTCTATGATGGAGATGGGGAGGCCCTGGCACAGGTTGCCCAGAGAAGCTGTGGCTGCCCCATCCCTGGAAGTGTCCAAGGCCAGGTTGGACGGGGCTTGGAGCAACCTGGGCTGGTGGAAGGTGTCCCTGCCCATGGCAGGGGGTGGGATGAGATGGTCTTTAAAGGCCCCTTCCAACCCAAACTGTATGATTCTACAATTCTCTATCTTGTCCTATTGGCTTCCCTTGCATTAACAGGGGGAGCAGGATTGGTGTCCTCTGCACCTGCCAGGGGTGAACCAGCTCAGCCTGTGCTCCTGCCAGTGACAAAACTGATAAAATGGGAAAACTCCCAGGAGAAATGACCCCCACAGTTGTGGGACCAGGAGAGCTGCTGCTGTCACTTCACTGTCATAGAACCATATAATGGGATGGAATGGTTTGGGTTGGAAGGGGCCTTAAAGCTTGTCTCATTCCACCCTCTGCCATGGGCAGGGACACCTTCCACCAGCCCACATTGCTCCAAGCCTTGTCCAGCCTGGCCTTGGACACTTCCAGGGATGGGGATCCACTCTGGGTCACCCTGGGGGGTTCCCCTCCTCTCTGTCCTCAGGAATCCCTGACTTGACCCTCTTCCCTGCCAAGTGCCAGGGGAGGGTTGTTTCCAAACCAGCTGGCCTGGACCTGAAGGATCCATCAAGGCTGAGCTTGAGGCTCCAGAGCTGTCCTGGGGTGGCAGCCCCAAGACTGAGCTACTTTGGGACCCTCAGCATCTCAGACTGCTCCAGACCCAGCCTCGTTCACTCAGGAGCCATGAAACCACTTCCAAGGAGAGTCCAGGTGACTGAGGGAACGAACCCTGGGTGTGGTGGGGAGCAGCTCTCCCTCCTTCTGCCCAGCCACGGTAACCTGCAACCTTCTACAGATATTTTCCAGGTCACAACTGAGTTCCCAAGAAGTCCCCCTACAAACTGCCTGTCCCTCGTGGCTGCCAGCCCTGGGCCCTCAGCAAAGACTGGAATCCTGGGGGGTTCTATCCTGAGTAAGTGTGATTTTCTGGGGAGGGTTTTAGGCATTTCTGGAGATACCTGTCTGTGATTTATCCCTGATATCCAGATACTCATCCCAACCATGAGCCACTTGAGAGCCATTTCCCCCTCACCGTGCCTGACCTTTGAAGAGGAGGAAATACTTTCCCATTATCTGGTTAAAGGCATCTTTATGTTATCATTGTATTTTCAGTCATTTTCCTGTAACTCTCAATAAAACAGCTGAAGATACTGGAAGAGCTGTTTTAACAATGAAAGCAGCTTCACCTCAAAACTCTTATTCAGCTTAATGAAGACCCATCTGCTGCAGTACAAAAAGCACCGAAATAATGAGCGGAAATATGTGTGGTGATCACATTCTTCACTCCCTGAGAGCAGCTGGGAGCTCCTCTGACTGTTGGGAAGGAATATAAGGAACATTTTGTGCCCTTTGGCTTGCAGTCTGTAAATAATGAGAACCAGGCAGGGCTGCTGAAAGTTTGCCCAGGCTGAGCCTCTGTGAAGAGCCACAATCACAGGTCACACCTGAGACCTGTGACAAATAGGAGGGTAGGTGGGATCTTTATGTGCATTAGGAATGTCAGCAGCTCTCTGCTGTTGGATGGGCTGCCCTCAAAGGCTTTGTGGGACATGCTGGATGAGTGGGAAGTGGCTGGAACTCAAGCAAACACCTTTTCCTGCTGAGGGTTCAGCAATCTCAGCCAAGGCTGTGGTGCTGGGAGCCAGCAGAGGAAAGGCAGCAATAAATTACCGTGTCCCTGGGTTTCCTGGGACAGTGTCTCACCTCACACATCCTCAATGCTCAACATTCCCACGGCCCCAGATGGCAGCCTGCAGGTTGGAGCTGTGCAGGAGGGATCTCACCTGTGCATTCCCACAGAGCCAACTGGAGGAGCTTCAGCCCAAAAGGGAAATGAGACAACCCATCACCTGCTGTCACCAAATCCATCTGTCTCCCTCCATGTCTGCAGCAACTCAGCTGCATCACAGAGGTAACATTCCCTCAGGAGTGTTCCACGGAGGAGGGGCTGGAACACAGAAGTTGCTCCAGCTGCCTCTGTCACCTGCTGACTGTCCTGGGCAGAGCTGGGACCTGCAGGATGTCCTGGCTCTCCCCCCCTAATAAACCTGTCCATCAGAGTGCACCCAGCTCCCTGCAAACCCCACAACAAGGCATCGAAAAACACCTGTTCAACGTGAGGTGCCTCTGGTGGGGAAAGGGGACACTCCTGTCACTGACACAACAATTAAAGCTGGTTCCTCTAATCAGAGAGTCCCAGAATGGTTTGGGTTGGAAGGGACCTTAAAGATCACCCATTTCCAACCCCTTTGACAGCTCTCAGCACTTGGCAGAGGTCAGGTCAACATCAGAGTCCAGGAGACAGCAGAGGCAGATCAGGACAACCCTCAACCTCCAAGGTCTGCTCTCAAGGGTAAGAGTTGCCCTTAAACCAGGGAAGAGAAATAAGGAATTGCTTCATCAGACTTTCCAAAGTGGGTTTTCAGAGATCTTTCCCTGTCAACTTTGTGTCAAGGCAAGAAGGAGAGAGACAACCTGTCTGGGCACTGACTTATGAAGGGGATTGGCTGCCCATGCCAAGAATCCAAGCATAAATCATGACAGGCAGGTTAAATGCCCCAAAGTGCTTTGTCTTCTGTCAGCATTAATATGCAGAATTAGGTCCTGAGAGACGTATCCTTGTAAAATATCTTTAAAATGAGGGAGCCCTCCCAAGGCCCAGCTGAAAATGTCACTGGTAATGAAGAAGGAAACTTGTCACTTTCTGACCAAAACCATCAGAAAAAAGCACAACAAAATCACATTTGGCTTTAAACTTTGGCCAAGAAAGCACAAAGTTCTTCTTCAGATTTTGAATTTCCTTATGGTAAAATAGAAAGGAAAAAAAACTTGATGAAAGTAGTTTTTTATTGAACTCCTGTTCTTTCACAAACCAGTTCCTTCTGAAACTCAAATTCCCAGAAAAAAAATGTCCAGGCTGTTAGAAGTGGACACTCACTCTCTGTCTTACAGCCTTGGGTAGAGGAAAGTTGTTTGGGATTCAAAAAATGAAGATTGTTTCCATTCTCAGGCCCATGGTGATATTCTTGTTGCTGTTCTGTGAAGGGTCAGGAGTTGGATCTGATGATCCTTGTGGATCCCTTCCATTTCAAGATAGTCCATGGCATTCCCTCAGTGGTTTGGGCAAACCTGAGACTTGCAGCTCATGCAAGGGGGTGCAGCCCACTGGCTTTCTGGAGCATCACAAATTGTTTTCCATATGAAATAACCCCAGAAAATTGTGATCCTTCATTCATCTGAGTATCTTTAGCTCCAAGATTTCTGCCCTGCTTTCCCTGGCCAGTTTTTGCTTTTGCACAAAGACCACTTGAGGTTTTCCTTTGCTGGTGACACAGAGCAAGGAACCTCCAACCCAGACCCAGGGATATCTATGGATGACTTAAAGCTGGAGGCTGATTTGCTGAAGAATGGTTGTTTTTATGACAGACATAGCAAAACCCTTCTGAGGTGCCTCGAGATTCTCACTGCCCACATAAATCCCAACAGCCTAAATAGAAAAGCTTTGGAATCACAGAATCCCAGAATATGCTGAGTTGGAAGGGATCCACAAGGATCATCAAGTCCAACTCCTGGCCCAGACTTTCCAACATAAGCATTTGCATAATTCCTAGTTTTGTTAGCACTCAAAACTCCCTTGTTTAGTGCATTCAGTCCTGATCTGTTGAACCAACATGTTCTGAAGCTTCCCTGTACTAAGCCCTCCCCTCTCCCTGCAGTGTTGTGCATCTGAGCTCCTCAGTGCTGCAGGACTGAAACCACACAGCAAAGGCTGTGGGATCCTGAAGGTTTCCCTTCAGGAAGATCCAGATCACCCAAGCCTGGTGTGACATCCCATGCTCTGCTCCCATGCCTGGAAAGCCAGCTCTTTCCTTGCTTAAATGCACACTGGTGCCTGCTGGAAGGCAGAGAGGAGAGGGTAAAGGCACAGAATCCCAGAATCCCAGAATGTGCTGAGCTGGAAGGGACCCACAAGGATCATCCAGTCCAACTCCTGGCCCTGCACAGGCCCATCCCCAAGAGTCACCCCCTGTGCCCCAGAGGATCAGCCAAACCCTCCTGGAGCTCTGGCAGCCTTGGGGCTGTGCCCACTGCCCTGGGGAGCCTGGGCAGTGCCCAACCAGCCTCTGGGGGAAGAACCTTTGGCTGAGATCCAACCTGAGCCTGCCCTGACACAGCTCCAGCCATTCCCTCAGGTCACAGAATCACAGAAGTAACCAGGTTGGAAAAGACCTCTGAGATCATCCAGTCCAACCCATGACCCAACCCCACCTTGTCACCCAGACCATGGCACTGATGCCACATCCAGGCTCTGCTCAAACCCCTCCAGGGACGGGGACTGCACCCGCTCCCTGGGCAGCCCATTCCAAGGGCTGATCCCTCTCTCTGGGAAGAACTTCCCAATGTCCAACCTAAACCTGCCCTGGGGCAGCTCCAGGCTGTGTCCTCTTGTCCTACTGCTGGTTCCTGGGAGCAGAGCCCGACCCCCCCGGCTCCCCCCTCCTGTCAGGGAGTTGCAGAGAGTGAGAAGGTCTCCCCTGAGCCTCCTCCTCTCCAGGGTCCTGTCCCTGGTCCCCACAGAGACGACATCAGGCTGTTTTCCATCCCTCCCCCCCTTCCTGCTCCCATCAGCTCAGGAATCCACGTCGTGCTCAGCACTAACACACCCCCCCAGCACTCTCACCTTGTTTTCTCCCTGCTCAGGGGCAGCAGTTAAATTTACACCACGTGCCTCTTCCATTTGGGGAAGCAGAATTACAGCCGAGCTTTGTGTTGGTTTAACAAAAGCATTTGCGAGGCAGCTTTGCAGCCTATTAAGCTCGGAGCCGGTTTCATGCTAATTTTCTTTTTAATAAAGAACAAATGGGCACGGGCTGCACACAAAAGCACGGAGCTGGAGCTGCGAGCAGCACAGCCCCGCTGTGTTATTATGTTTTGGGGGTGGATAACTCCTACAAATCATTTGTATCCGTTGTCTAAAGGGAATAATTTGAAGCAAGGAAGCATTAAGGAAGTGAAGGATACACTCCTGCACTCGTTTGCTCAGCTTAAACTCCTTCCTTTGTTTGCTGCCCTTGTTAGAGAAATTGTGCCTCGGTTAAACTTAAAATATGAGTGTGATTATCAACCCCAAATATAAACCAATACAGAATAGAAAACACTATTCATAGCCACGGAGAGCAGGAGCTTTTACATAATTTCCATAGAGTGTCATGCATTTCTAGGAAGGAGAAAAAGGTCTTGAAAAGAAACAGCTGACGGGGAAATCATTATGAGAGATTTTTATGCTCACAGGGTAGTCTTAAACAGAAATAATGTTGCTCCAGAAAATAACACTTGCAAAGTTATTTGGGCCTAAAGCTCCCAACAGGCACCTCATGGGGTTTGCAGAAGTGCTGAATCAGGGCAGGAGAGGCAAAACATTTGCACAGGAACCATGCAGAGAAATAAGCACTTCTGGCTCACAGCACGTTCCTGCCAGGCTGCAGGAGGGGGTTTCTCCCTCCTCCATCCCTGGCCTTGCCTCCTGCCCCTGTGGAGCAGGGAGCAATTCATGGGGACAGGAGCAATCCGTGGGAACAGGAGCAATTCATGGGGACAGGAGCAATCCATGGGAACAGGAGCAATCCATGGGAACAGGAACATCCTGCAGCCCTCACTGCTTGGAGCTGAGCTGGGGCTTAGCCCCAGGCACGGGCAGTGGGTGAGCCAGGCTGTTGTTGGGCAAAGAAAGAGGTTAAATAGGTATAAAAGAGAGAACGGGATAAATGGATTCATCCTCAGAGCCTGCCAAGATCTGGGAATGTCCTGGAGGTGGAACCACCCAGAGCCCTGTGAGGTCACAGCCAAAGCACAGAGCAGGGCTGGTGTGACACCGGCAGCAAACAGAGCTGGGAGGGTCTAGGGGTGAACCCAGGGAGGGAGAACATGCAGTGGCTTTTCCTCTGCCTGAGGGATTCTCCAAAATGGATGATTTTTGTGATTCCTGGGGAGTCCTGCACAGGGCCAGGAGTTGGACTCAATGATCCAACTCAGCATATTCTGTGATTCTATGGAATTTACTCCAGTCAGATTTTAAAGTCAAACTTTAGATTTATCTAAGCTCAAACAGGATAGAAAGAGTCTCCAGAAATGTGGTGCTGGCAAGAGCTACAACCCTGTGCAAAGCCAGCAGCAGTGTTTGCTCCTGCTCTCCAACACCCTGGGAGGTGCTGGGGGGAACAGAGGCAGGGACTGCCCAGGCAGCATCAGCTGGGCCTGTCCCTTTAACCAGAGCTCCAAGTCTGGTGCTAAACACTTGCTCCCAGTTCTCATTTATTTATTTATGCTTTTAATTCTCTCCTAGATGCTGGGAAATGTATTTGCATTTCATTAAAATGTATTTTCCCCACTTAGTTCTGCAAACCTTCTGGCAAACCTTCCCTCTTTGTCATTTTCCCCGGGCCTGGAGCAGACTCAACGTGTTGCAGCTGCTTTGCTTGAGCAGCCCCTGGAGCCTCAGGGCTGTGCTGATCCCTGGGCTGGATCCCTGGGAGCACCTCAGGCCCTCAGTGGATCCCTGATCGATGGATCATCACCCCTGGGGGGGTGCCAAGAGCAGCACACGGGTCCAGAGGGCCCAAATCATGGGTGTTGGTGCAGATCCAGGAGCCAGACCACTGCCAAGGGGCTCAGGGTGGGATTTAGCAGGGATAGGGCACACAGCTGCCATCAGTGCCAGCTTTTGTCTCTGCTGCAAGTGGCTTGGCTGGCACAGCTGGCACAGCTGGCACAGCTGGCTTTCAGCACCACTGCACTGCAGCCAAGACCATGACCAAGTCCCTGCAGCACCTGGGGAGATCCAAAGCCTCCAAGTCCCACTTCCCAGCCAGCAGTGCCCCTGCACAGACACAGATCCCTCCAGCTCTGGGGGGCCTGGCCCAGAGGAAGAGCCTTTCTGCCAGCATGGAAATGACATCTTTTTAATGCTGCACCTTGTCACCTCCTCCCATCCCATCTGCAGATGTAAGAGTTGAATTCATTTCTCATTCCCTAATGAAAATACTCCCCTTCACTCTACCCCAAGTGTCCAGCTCCTTCCCCATATGTATGACACATTATTCCCAGAGGAATATATGCCCCTTTCCCTGACTGCCTCTTGCTGCTCTGTACACTGACTTTTCCTGCCAAACAGGTTCCAAGCTGCCCTGAGTCCCCCTACAGCCCAAATCCCAGCTCCTGGCCACCCAACAAATGACCTTCTCTCTGGAACAGACACTTTTTCTCTGGGTGTCTCACTCAATTACATCTCAGCTCAAGCAACATCCATATTTAATTATCAGAGGTGCTATTAAAGCTCTGTGCCCTCCTCAGCTGAGATGTCCTGTCCTGCACTGCTCAGCAGACCATGAGACAGGCTCACTGAGGCTGGACCTTGGCACCAGGATCGTGTTTTTGAGTGGAAACAGGTCCATCTCATGATTTATTACATTTTAGTACCTGTAAGATGTTAAGAGCAACCTCCACCCCCAACCACTATTTCTTCCAACACTACATTTGAGATCGTCAGATGAAAGGCACCAGGAATGCAAAGCATCATTAATATTTAAGTCAGATTTGCAGAAAGATAAATTTAAGCAGAGTAGAAATTAACTGGATCAAGATAACCATTTCCTGCAGTAAAGAGCTTAAGCTAAATCAAATACTTTACTGCAGAAACAATATCCCTTATCCCTGGGTCCCCACACGAGGAAAAACAGACAGTACTTCATGATCCCAGCGTGAGGGACAGAGCTTTGGCTGCTCTGGGCAGCACAAGGCACATCTGGGTCACAGTCCCAGCTGTGTCTCCTGGGATATCACCCCTTGACTTCAGCACAGTCTGGTTTTACTGTGTTTTTAGGCACCCCCAAAAAGACCCTCTCTCTGCAGAAAGGGGGCAAAGGATGTGGCTCCCAGCCCCAGACAGCTCTGGCAAGCTGGACACCAGTGAAGCTGGTAGGGGATGCCAATGCCCAGGGAACCCAGGCAGCTCCATCACAGAGGATGTCACCGACTCCACTGCAGGAATGCAAATAAATCCCCTTTTCTTCTGGGTAATTTGTTTCTGTGCAGAATAAATTGAATATGTAATTTCATTTTCTCTCTTGGAGCATTAACAACCTTGGAATTGTTGGGATTCACAATGAAGACAACAAACAAGTAATTACTGACGAGCTGATACGCTGGTGAGAGGAGAATGCCATTGATTTGAATTCTCCTCAGCCCTGTTTTACCCTCCCCTTGCATTAGGCATAATAAAGTGTTACAGTAGACTCTGTTCTCTTGTAAAGTAGTTCTTATCAGCCACCACAAACTGCCTCCTGGTTAGAGAACATGCCCACACCATCGTGCTCCTCACCCAGGGGATCCATCCCTGGTGGGATGTCCGTGGCTCTCCCAAGACCAGCAGCTCCCAGCCAAGGCTGAGACCCTTTCTTGTGCATTACTTGGAAACCTTCCCTTGGAAACCACTGCCTTTCCAAGATCCAGGAGCTTCCCAGCATGATGAAGGAAGATGCAGAGCCACTGGGCACAGCCCTTTGAGCAAAGGTGTGCCCACTGGCTTCTCTTTCCAGTGATTTCATCAAGTGATGGCCAGAAAGTTGTTGAACTGAAATAATTAGAACAAAGTCGATTGTGATGTGAAATTTGCTGTGCAAAATGCAGTTTGTGGTGCATCCTTCAAAAGACAGGACAGCTGGATCCCATTTGTTTTGCCAGCAGAGACTCGTCTCCCAGGGAAGGCAGGACTGCTGGTTTTGGTCCTTGGTTTAAACACTGTTTGGAAAGATGACCTTCATCCCCCTGTGCCTTGGTGCTTCTGTGTGTTGAAGAGAAGCAGAAATATTTCACTCTCTCCCCAGCTCTGACCAAAATTTCTGTGGCCAGTCACTGTTTTGCAAGATGAGCAGAGGAGAGTGGAGAGCACAGTTTTGCAGCTTGGAAGGGGTGCACAGAGCATTTCACTGCTTGTGAAAGGATCACAGAAACATGGAAATGTTGATGTGCAGGGACTGCTGGAGGCCTCCAGTCCAGCATCCTGTGGGCAGAGTGGTTGTCAGCATTAGGTCAGCCCTGGATCTGGAAAACTCCCAAGGATGAATAGACATCCAACTCAACCACTCTGCTGAAGACATTCCAGGTGCCACCACAGCCTGTCCCTCCCCTGTGCCCCCCAGCTCTGCCCTCGCCATCACCACCCTCTGAGCAGTGTGGAACTGCCCTGAGGCTCCTCCTGTCTCCTCTTCTCCAGAGGGAAGCCCAAATCCCTCCCTTTCCAAGCAGTTTGTGCCAAAGGGAGCTGTAACACCATAAATCGTGACATCCCAGTGCAACCACCACAGCCAGCACAGCACAGATTCCCTGGCAGTGCCTTCTGGCCCTCAGCTGGATGGTTCAGGAGGTGAAGTTTGCCCTGTGCCTCTATCCTGCCTCCTCCCAGCTCCCCAGCAGGGCTGGGAAGGGCATGATACCCATTCCAGAGGCACAGGGACGCTCAGGAATTTGCCACAAGCATCTCCTGAGAGGTCTGTGCTCCTTCTTCGCGTGTGTGTGAGGACACAGCTCTGAGGCAGAGGTTGGAAATGACTCCTGTCCCTGTTTCATTGCCTCAGCACAATTTCTGGACATGTTTCCTAAGAAATTTCTGCAAGAAATTCTTGAAATGTCATTAAAATGGAGCTTCTTCCATGTTCTTTCTGTTTCTGAGATCTACCTCCACTCCTACCAGATCATAACAGACAGTTGATGTTCTGCCTTAAATCAGGTCCTTCTGTTGTGTGCAAAGTTCACCAGCACTCAAAATGATCTATCGGAGCATAATTAATTATTTTAAAAGTCTAAATTTTAAATTATTGTCTCAATTATCTTTTCAGAGGTTTCTCTTTTCTTTCTGAGTTTGGTAAGAAAATTGCTTAAGCACTGTCAGATAACTCAGTAATTTCCCAATTAATATAACTAATGTTTACACATAAATGACTTCTTCTTTTAGCAAGCACTTGCAGCTTCAAGTGACCTTGATAACCTCATGTATTAAGTATTTCTCTCACAGGACACAGATATACTGATTTTATTATACAAATATTCATCTTTACTACAAGATATTCACAAATTAACCTCTTTGAAGAGGCTTCTTATTTGATAGAGAACACAGGTTGCTGCACTAAGGAAAAGACATTAACATCTAATTAAGCCCCAAAATTATCCAGTAGAACTACTTGGTATCTTCCTTCAAAACATTCTCTTCCTTTCAGTTCCCAAAGAACATGAAAAATGGAGAGTGAAAGGTGTTCCCAAGAAATAAATCCTCTTAGGACAGAATCTGCAGCCCTTCATGAGCAGGCTGAGGTGAAAGTGTTGGGATTGTTGTGCAAAGGAGGCTCTACTGGCAGGGCTCAGGAATTCTGAACCAAGTACGTCATTTCCTCCCATGTCTTTCCAAAACCCAATCCCTGCAGGCTCTGCCACATGGAGCAGAGTCTTTTTCCACTTCAGCAGGTGCTTTAGGGACTGTGTTGAGGTGAGATGATGTTGGCCAGAACTTTATGTTTGAGCAAATCTCTCCTGTGTGGCAGTTTGTGACATGGAAAGCTCTGTCCCCTGTTCCTCAGGCAGCTCCATGCCAAGGCCAGCCCTGCCAGGAGTCCCTCACTGCCATGGAAGGACTTTGGGCCAGCAAAGCCCCTGAGGGGTGCAGAGCCCTCAGCCCCACACCAGGAGCAGCAGCAGCAGCAGGGGGGGAGGGAGGTGTGACCCAGAGCAAAGAAACCTCCCCAAATGCTTTCAGGGCTGACCATTGTGCTCCCTCCTCAGCCAGAGCCAGGGCTGGTCTGTGCCAGGGACTCTGGGCTCCAGCCAGCACAGGTGACCCAGGTGCCAAGGGGGGTCTGCTCTGGAGCCAGGCTGGGAGAGCTGGGGGTGCTCAGCTGGAGAAGAGGAGGCTGCAGGGAGACCTTGCAGTGCCTAAAGGGGCTCCAGGAGAGCTGGAGAGGGACTTTTCCAAAGGGTGTGTGGAGACAGGACAAGGGGGAATGGCTTCCCACTGCCAGAGGACAGGGTTAGATGGGATATTAAGACGGAATTCTTGGCTGTGAGAGTGGGGAGGGGCTGGGATGGAATTCCCAGAGAAACTGTGGCTGCTCCATCCCTGGAAGTGTCCAAGGCCAGGTTGGAGGGGGCTTGGAGCAACCTGGGCTAGTGGAAGGTGTCCCTGCCCATGGCAGAGGTGGGACTGGATGGGCTTTGAGGTCCTTTCCAACCCAAACCATTCTATGTGTCTGTGACTCAACAATGCTCTGATCTGTAGAATGAGGACCCCACAGCCCCACTGGGCTCCTGTTCCAGTGTCTGAGCACTCTTTGACTTAAAATATTTTTCCCATCCCTAAGAGTGTCCCAGGTTGGGTTGGAGGGGGCTTGGAGCAACCTGGGATAGTGGAAGGTGTCCCTGAGGAGACGGTCAGAGCTGTCCTGGTGTGGGTGGAGGAGGGAGATTCTCACACAAATATGAAGTTTTCATAATATTGCCCAAAGCCATTGATGTTTATCAAGAAAACCAGCAGGTTTCTCTGCAGAGAAGTGCAGAGGACCAAGGATGACTTGTAATAATTCTCAAGTTTTGAAGAAAGTGGCAACCAGGAGCTGCCTGGTTCCATGTCTTTCCAAACCATAGCAGTCTCTTGATAAATCCATTTAAGTTTAGATAGATTTTTCCTGCATATGGTTAATTTAAAGTCCATTTAACATTGGTGGTTTAATGTATTTTGATTGACTTTTAATTTGTATTCAAGTGAGCTTGACACAAGCCATCAATAAAGATGCATAATTGAGTGTGAATCAAATTTACAAAATAAAAATCCTAGGAAATGTATGTTAAGCCCTATAACTACTTAAATAAATTGCAGAAATGAAGTGTTTTGTTCTTGGTAGTAGTATGTAGTGCAAGCTGGTATTTACTCACACACCCTAAAAATTGAGTTAGGTAGGGGAAATAATTATTCTTCTTGAATCAAAGACCTCCCAGTCCTTCTCACTGGAAATGATTTGATTTATCTTTGCTGTGGAGAGGCAACTGGGATGCTCAGACATCCTGCTTCATCTGAGCATCTTCAATTCAGGAGGAATTTCTCCTTCCCTCACAAATTCCTCCTTCTCTTTGACTCATCTTTTAACCTTCACCCCAGACCCCACCGTGGAACAGGAAGGAGGTCAGGGGAGAAAAGTGCCCACAAAATGAACACAGGAGGGGAGAGGTTGGTGAGGGAAGAGCACAAGGAGAAGCTCAGGGTACAGGAGCAGCTGATGGTCTCTGGGAATGCAGCAGATAATTGAGAGAAATTCAAGGAATACTTTATCTTTTCACAAAGATTAGTGGAGTAGTGGACAATGAACAAATCACATATTTTAGCTGAAGAAGAGCAAAGTGAAAGACAAGTATCAGTGAGGAACTGGAAAGCTTTGGAAAGAGCAGACTCCAGAGTGAGTCTCAGTTTGTTGGAGTTCTGAATTTGAAGGAATTACAGTGGGGATCCAACCCTGGAAAACTGGATCCTCACTTAAATTTAGCAAAACCACCTCAGTTTTCTTTTGCAAGACAGTGTGAGATTGTCTTGAGGACTTTGGGAGAAAAAGACAACAAAGCTGCAGGTGACTGAGCTGTCAAAACACAAGGAGTGTGCAGCTGAAAATCAAAAGAGGATATCCCAAGGACAGGACAGCAACAAACAATTAGAGAAGAAAGGATTGTATATATATGTTTTTATTTTTTCTAAAAGAACAACACAGACAACATCAGCTTTTGGACAAATAGCTGCAAACCCCCCACAGTCATTTTACAAAATCCTGAAGGAATGAAAAGAGCAAAGCAGAAAGAAATCACAAAGGAGAAAGGGAGGAACAAATTTGTGTTCAGAAACCCTCCAAGCTGTTCCTGCATCCACTGAACACGTGTTCAGCCTTTATTTTCCATCTCGGCACTGAGCAGTGACACAGGACTGCCCACTGCACCTCAGAGGGCAGGATGGGAAAGCCCAGTCACACCAAAGAGCTCTGAAACTCAGCTCAGGCAATGAGAAAACCATTTCTACTTTGAGAGGTAAAACAAACCCCTGTGTGGCTGATTTGGTAACTGTTTTGGGAAGCAGAATCTTTGTTTCAGGGCTTTTCCTCTGTGTCACCTTGTTGTAGAAAACGTCTGAGTTCGTCATCCTTGACTGTCTCAACAACCAGGGGATGGAAGAGACACTTCTGGAACATGATTCATCTGCCCCAGCACAGACACCCACCAAAGGATGAGCTGAGTGTACATTCAAACACTTCTGTCAGCTATAAAGGGAATCTGGACAAGCTCAGAAGTAAATATTTGGATTGCAGATGTCTAAATCTCTGAGATGAATCCTGCCCTGGGTCTCTCCAAACAGAAATTATACTGCTAAGGACACAACCTCCCAAAGCAGGAATGAAAACAGGGAGATGAAGAGAAAGCACAACTGAGGAAAAATATTACCATGATAAAGGAGAGGTTGAATTCCAGGGAAGGAGACAAATACTACAAAGGAAATGCAAAACAGTTTTTATGGTGCTACAAACCAGGTAGAAACAAGAGATAGAACTAACTCCAAACTGTGATGCTGTGCAGGGAAATGGGCTTTGAAAGAATCAGCTTTGTGGGCATTGAAGGAAAATCAGAGTGTTGTTGCTGTTCCAGAAGGCTCTGGATCCCTCATTTCCTCGTCCTGGGCTTTGTTCATTCTGCAGAGCTGGTTTGCCACCCCAGTGTTATGAAATATCTTTCCACACATCTTAGATATCCTTATCAACCTATTTTGCATATCATTAAAAAAAAAAAAAAAGAGATCAGGTCAGTCAGATAAGACCTACTTTCTCTCTGGTTGTTGACTAATGTTAAATATATTCCCACTCTTTCTCTGTTGGAATCTCATGTCAGTTTTTAGAGTGTTTCTATGACAGGGGTCAGATCTCCCTGGCTCACCTACAACTGTGACCTTCAGAGACCTCCCCAGCATCTCCAGGCCCACTGGCCAAGGGAACCAGCCCTTTCCAGCCTCTTCAGCCCAGGTTTTCTGTGCTTGCTGATATAAATATGTTCACTGATGACAAATATGGTTTAACACCATCCTTCCCTGTCAAAGTGCTGAAAAATAGTTCATCATCCTCATGTACTATTCACCCCGCTCCTTCCCAAATTCAGAACACGTTTATTTCTTTATATACATCCAAATTTATGTTTATTATCCCTTTGTTGTGCCAGCCACTGATTTTCCCAGGTGTTTCAGCATGACAGTTCTCTTCAGTTCAGAACTTCTAACACACAATAATTGCCACCAGCATTTCCAGGGGTTTATTTGGTTATTATTTTTACTTCTGTAGCTCTGTCTGTGTTTCCTTCCTGCACTCCACAGTCATTCCTACACGGAAGGAAGGTAAACATGGGAGAGACCAGAAGAGGGGCTGAGTTTCCACACCATACCTTCTGCACTTCCTTGGTGCTTCTCCACCAACATAAGGAGCAACTGTACAGTAACAACCCCTCATCCTCTGTTCTGGAGTTGATCAGCTCTAGTTTCTTATTGTCCTGTGGGAACAGACCTCAAGAACATGTTTCGTGCAGGAGAGAATCACCGAAGGCAATGCTCTGGGGAGGACTAGAGACAGAGTGATAACAGAGAATCACAGGATCACAGAATCAATGAGGTTGGAAAAGACCTCCGAGATCATCCAGTCCAACCCATGACCCAACCCCACCTTGTCACCCAGACCATGGCACTGATGCCACATCCAGGCTCTGCTCAAACCCCTCCAGGGACGGGGACTGCACCCCCTCCCTGGGCAGCCCATTCCAAGGGCTGATCCCTCTCTCTGGGAAGAACTTCCCAATGTCCAACCTAAACCTGCCCTGGGGCAGCTCAAGGCTGTGCCCTCTTGTCCTACTGCTGGTTCCTGGGAGCAGAGCCCGACCCCCCCGGCTCCCCCCTCCTGGCAGGGAGTTGCAGAGAGTGAGAAGGTCTCCCCTGAGCCTCCTCCTCTCCAGGCTGAGCCCCCCCAGCTCCCTCAGCCTCTCCTCACAGCACTTGTGCTCCAGACCCTTCCCCAGCCTCGTTGCCCTTCTCTGGACCTGCTCCAGCCCCTCCATGGCCTTCCTGAGCTGAGGGCCCAGAGCTGGACACAGCACTCGAGGTGAGGCCTCAGCAGTGCCCAGTCCAGGGGCAGAATCCCTGCCCTGCTCCTGCTGCCACCCTGTTCCTGAGCCAGGCCAGGATCCATTGGCCCTCTTGCCCCCCTGGGCCCCCCTGGCTCCTGTTCAGCTGCTGTCAGTCAGTCCCCTCAGGTCCCTTTCTGTCCCCCCACTCTGGCCCAGCCCGTGGGGCTGCCGGGGGTTGTTGCGGCCAAAGTGCAGGACCCGGCCTGTGACTTTGTTGAACCTCACCTCGTTGGATCCTTCCCATCTCTCCAGCCTGGCCAGGTCCCTCTGCAGAGCCCTCCTGCCCTCCAGCAGATCAACACTCCCCCCCAGCTCGGTGTCATCTGCACATTTGCTAATGGTGGACTCAATCCCCTCATCCAGATCATCAATGAAGATATTAAACAGGACTGGGCCAAACACTGAGCCCTGGGGACACCTCTAGTGACCAAATGCCAACTGGATGCCCCGTTCAGCACCGCTCTCTGGGCCCAGCAAACATACCAGGGACCTCATCTCCCTGCCTGTGTGGGCACACAGCCCCTGCCACCCCCTCCTTTCCCTTACACCCCTAAAACTGCCTAAAAGTCTGACAAAGTCACAACCATTGTGACTCTGAGAGCAATTTTGACCAGCCCTATTTAAAGCCACCCTTGGATGAAGTGCCCCACACTCTCTCCCAGCAAGGTCAGACACCAGGGTTTGGGCTGAGGCACAAACAAAACCCAGCAGAAATGGCAGGAGGCAGAGCCTGGCATTTGCTGGAAAAACACCCACACTACAAGTTTCCCAGGGCTAGGAAAGGCCATCTCATTTCCAGCTCAGAAACAAGTGGAGTGAGGAGAACTGGCTGTGGCCAGAGGACGAGGGCCTGCTGAGCCCAGGCCAGGCTGTGCTGAGGTTGCAGCTGGTAAATGAGGGACTGGGAATGAATGGTCCAGAATTGCCTGGTGGAAAAGGAGCTGGGAGGGACAAGAGGGTGGGCTGGCCCTTTGGAGTGGTTCCTCTCACAAGCACTTGGAATATTCACTGGGCAAGGTCAAAAGCCCAGGTGTGCCTGTCCTCTCCTCCCCACCACTCTCCAGCTGAATTCATCTGGCACATGAAGGACCTTCCCCTTGGGCCCTGTAAGCACTGATTATCCCATGCAAAGGAACAGCAGGAGAATGCTGCTCATACCCCAGGCCACCTCAAGGTTAAACCCTCACAATGACCCAAACAAAGGTCTCCTCAGTTCAGATGAAACCCTCAGTGACCTCCATCACCCCTGTGGTCACACTGGGGCCTCTCCTGCTCAGGTGAAAGCTGTTGTAAGTGCCAGGGTTCAGGCAGGAATGAGCCCTCACACAGGTCTGAGTGATTCCAGGGCTTCCCTCACCATGCACACATATTCCAGAGGGATCTCTGGAATTGCTCCAAGCTCAGCTGTCAAGGGGTTAAATGAGGATGAAGGAGTGACACTGATGCCTCAGTTTAGGCATCTAAATGCCATGTGACCTCAGCCACTTTCCTTTGGCTGAGGTTTATTTTCACCAGTGCAAGAGTGGAAAACCAACTGTGGTGGCCTGGGATCTTGGAAAAGGAGAATGTATGAAAATCCAAGGGGTCAGAGCTGGGTGGAAATTCCCCATCCTCCTTCCCAGTCTGCCAATGCAAATTATTTTCTCTGGACTGCGGTTTTCAGGACAGGAAAGCCATCCAAGATAAAAGATACCTGCAGCTCCCAAATCCCATGACAAGAGTTGTCTGGAGACCAAACCCACAACAGGAATTATGATCCAGCCCTGGATTATATTGGCTCAAGCAGAGAAAGTGCCAGGGACAGGAGGAGACAGGAATGATGGGTCCCAGCAGCAGGAGGGCTGTGGAGGGTCTGAGCAATAGTGTGAGGTCCAGACACACTCTGGGAATATTTCACCTTCCTGCCTTCTGCTTCACCAGGGAAACAAAGGAGATACAGATGCTGGGTTATAAATTTTAAAGCAATTCTGCTGAGAACCTCCTTTTGAATTTAGAGGCGAATTCTTCATCTAAATGGATTGAGAAATTCTCCCTCTGAACTCATCCATCTCCTAATAGGACACCCTGACACCAGCTGAGTCAATCCAATGTCTGCTGTTGATCTGAGTGTGTTCATCCAAGGCTGACATGACATTTCTTTTGTTGACAGAGCTCATATGTTACAGCAGCCTGTCCTTCATATTTCTCTATCTTTCACTGCTTCAGCAGCTGCACACCAGGAGAAACTGCTGCATTTACTTATTGCTCCAAGGTCCATTTCGTAGACATTCCCTTCCCCAGCTAAGGGCAGCTTTTGTGTGTTAAATCCTATGTTTCAGCTGGAGAAGGATTTGCCCTGGAGATGATTCTTTAAAGGCCAATGCAGCAAAGTTCTCCTAAGCACTGGAGCACCTGATTTTAATTTCAGGAGCAGATACTTAATAATTACATTATTCAGCATCTTTTATGCCAAAGGATTCTTCTCAAAAGTTGGTCTTTGACAGAGAGATCTAGAGATGGATCTGGATGATCAGTTCAGGCAGGACTTCATGCACCAGGGTATTTCTGGAGAGGAACGTGACAGGTAATTTGAACTGTGTCATACCAAGTTCTAAATCTCACTCAGATTGCTGGGGTGAGGATTTTAACAGACAACTCTGCCCTTGGAGCATGATGAGACCTTCTGCACTGAGGGCAGAGCCCATTTGTGCAAGAAATGAACCTGTCCTTGGAGTCCAGACTGGGACAAATCCTGGGAAAAGTGCTCTGGGAAAGTGTGACCTGGTCCTGTCCTCATGTCCTGGACATTCCCTGTGGAGGGACAGAAGTCTGGGCTGGCTGGTCACTGCTCTCACTGACAGTGGGACCTCTTGTATTGTCATTTAGGCAGGTATGGGCAGTGTGGACACTCTGAGCACAAACACTGCTTGGCAGGTTCTTCCCTTGGAGAAGCACAAATGATAAAACCAAAAACCCCATATGCATAAAGAGTTAATCACAGGGTTGATACCAGGCCTCCTCTGAAATCAGAAATATGTCAGAGCTGAAAACTGCTGTGAACAGATGACAGGGGAAGGGCAAACAGAGACACTGGGAAGGTCCTTTGGGTACCATGTTCTGCCTTCTTGTATCTGCATCCCAGATCCCTGAAGAGAAACCCATGGAAGTGCAGGGTGAGCTGCTTTCTGCCGTGCAGCAGAGCTCTGTGACCTTTAAATCATCTTTACACACCCCAGCAGCTTGAAGAAGAGTTTGTAAGCTACTGAATAAGATGTAAATTATGACTGATTAGTGCTAAGGGTTGTGTGGCCACACAGGAACTCACTGGGCAGCAACTGCTGCTCCTGGTGGTGCCACCAGTGCCACCACAGCGATTGTCACTGGAGGAAGATGTGATCCTGGGCTGGTCACAAACGTGGTGATGCTGCTTGTGGATGTGTCACTGACAGAAAATTATATCACAGTGACTCTCTGCTCTCGAATTCCTCCTGTCTGAGCCTTGTGTGGGCTCTGGAAGTTCAGCTCACCAGGCTCTGGATGTGTCCCAAAGGCTCAGCTTGTCAGGGCCAGTGTTCCCTGGGTCACTGGGTTGTGGAGTGGGTAGGACAGAGGAGCTGGAGCTGGCAGGAGCACATGGAGATCCTGCTGCATTGTCCTTGGAGAGCTGCCATTTCTTCCTTTGCTGGGCAGTTCCTGCTCTCTGAGCTTGCAAGACGGATAGAGAAGCTAAGGAAAAACTCTAAACTGAAGTTTCCAAAGAAGGGGTGAAGAAGAGGTGAGACAGAGCTGCCACGAGGCTCTGCCTGCCTGGGGGGCTGCTCTGCACTGCTCAGCAGGCACTTTGCTCCAGGGGGAAGAGGCGGGCGAGCCCTCGTGCTGCATCCCACTTTAGGGACCCCCTGGCTGGGGCACAGGCTGTGCCAGTCTGGTCAGCAGAGGGGGGGGGCTAAAGGCCCTCATCAGGTTGCAGTTGGACAATGTGTTTTCTATGGCTCTGCTGATGAGGACCTGCTGAAGAGCTCAAAATCCACCACTCTCCAACCTGGACCTGCCAAGGAGCTCAAATCCCACCCCTCTCCAACCTGGACTCCTTCCTGTCCCCTGAGCTTACACACCATGAGGTGTTACATCACTTAGAACATGAAAATATATAAAATCCAGGCTGGGGAGCAGCAGCTGGGAGCTGTGGGAGCTTTGAAAGCTCTGGCCAGGCAGGAGCTGCCCTGCAGGGAGATGCTCCTGCTGAAGCCCTGCTCTGACATCTACAGTCATGCTGAGCACGTGGTCCAGCTCAGCTTAGCCCCATGTTCTCTCCATCCCAGCCCCAGGATGGGTCACAGGCTCTGCTCCCTTCCCTGGAGGAATCAGATTTCACTCCTCAGTTCTGTGTTGCTCTTTGCCTCATAAAGTTTTATTAAAGACTTCCAAGGGATTTTCTCTGCACAGCTGCCCAACCAATGCCCTTCACAGCACATCTCTAGCTCTTTAAATATTCACAAAGCTGGATCTGCTGCTTAATTGAATTTCCTCTATGAATGAATCAGTTATTTTTCTATCTCCTGCAGCAAAGAGGCAGATAAAGTGTAAAGCTGGGGTAGTACACCAAGAAAGCAATTCCTCTCTAGTCAGGCTGAGCCAATTCACCCCTGCCTGGATCAGGTCTCCAGGATCATTCTTCTCCCCAGGCAGTCTTAAAATCACAGATTCCTGGAATAATTCTTGTCAGGATGCACTGCCAGAGGTCTCCAGACAAGCCCTGCTCAGGGAAGGGATACCATCAAAGCCAGAGGAGGTTGCTCATGCAGCCAATCTTCATCATGCAAGGATGGAGATAACCCCTTTCTCTGTGTCTTTACCTCAAGGCTGGCTGTCCCTCATTGTGAAATGTTTATTTTCCCTTACATTTGGTGAGATTCCTGTTTGTTGTGTCTGTTGTTGTCTCCTGTCCTTTTGAATGAACCTCCACCAAGGGCCTCCACCTGTCCCACAACCTCCCTTAGGCAACAGCAGGAACATCTCTCAGCCTTCTGCTCTTAGCACCAGGCGGTTTCAGCACCCTCAACCTTTCCCTGTGCTTCAGCACATCGTGCTCCAGCCCCTAAACTGGATCCAGAACTTCAGATGTGACCTCACAAGTGCTCACTAGAAGGGAATGATCACCTTCACCTCCCTCAGGGTGCTCCTTGTGCTCCTGCTGACACAGCCCCACTGGCTTTCAGGGACACAAGACATGCTGCCAACTCTTGTTGCCCACCAGGAGCTGGCATTAGTCAGGCTACCCCTAATGCAGAATTATTTTAAATCCTGTGTTTCTCGTTAATAAGAGGGAAGAAGAAGGAATGGGCAAAAATTCATTGATGTCAGGTAGGGGGAGAGCAGACAAGGCAAATGCTGGAAACTGTCTCAGCCTCCCCTGGTGCTCACTTCCCATTTCTTGGAGGTTTGGGCCATCTCAGAGAAGTTATTCTGCACAGATGTCTTGGCTCTGAGGTCAGCCAAAGGAGCTGCCCTGCTTTATCCTTGGCCAGGAGTTAATATCCAACTGTAGAGCAAGGAGAGAAAAAAGGAGCGCAGCGGCCTCAGGGTTTGGGTCACAAGAGCACAGGGAGCCTGAGCAGGCTGACAGGGACCAGAGCTGGGAGCAGATGAAGGAGCAAGGTGACACATTGCGTTGAAGAGGCTCCTCCACCCGAGCTGCAGGTGGCTCACAGGCTTCACTGAGTCCTGGATCCAGATTTACAGCAAATCCTGCAGGTGGGACCCACAGCAGGAGCGTTTCTGGCCGTGGTTCCCTGGTTGGGTGTTGCTGAACATTTCTAGGCAGTCGTGTCCCAGCAAGGATGAGCTCAAACAGGGTCTTAACTTTGTCTTTCCATCATCAGGAAGGAAAGTCTCTCCTCCCTCACGTGGTGCATTGGTCCCGAGTCTCCAGCTGCCTCCCAGTCCAGCCCAGGTGAAAATGCCCTTTCTCAGGCAGCACAGCTCTGTGTGCACAGACAGTGCTCTGAGAGCACAGCACGGGGCACAAATCCCAGTCCTTGGCCCCCAACAGGACTGGAAACACAAGGAGAGGAGATGGGGGACTTGAGGGTGAAGGACAGAGCCCCAGGAATTCCTGCAGCCCTTTCCCAGAGCTGCTGAAGTAGGACACTCATGGCCCACTCCATGATTGCAGCGTTCTGGGCTTGAGGATAAAAGAAAGGCCAAGCCTCAGGGAGAGACAGTTTAGCATTTAGTTCAGCTCCTTCAGCATTATCCCTGTGGGATGCTGGGCAGCAGGATGGGGGGCTTTACATCCTTCCAGCACACATCCTGCCCTGCTGTGGGGAGCAGCACAAAAACCTCTTCCACCTCCCTGCAGCCAGCTGAGAACAAGGAAAAAAGTACCATTTGTTTGACTCTGGGATTTGCTGCATCTCCAGGAGATGAGATTCAGAGAGCACTGAGAGTTTTCAGCAGGGACTTCTGAAGGTGTTTTCTTTCCAGAAAAGTACAATTTCTTATTTAGTCTCACTCTTCCATGTGATTAACAGCTCTTTTTCATCCCAAAGTATTTTCAGTTACAATATGCTGCCCTGCAGAAGCACTGCTCCCCCTGGTTTGCATCTGCCAATCCATGGCAATAAGTCATCCCAAGCCTCACCTTGGTGTGTCAGGTCCATCTTCTTCCCTGCAGATTTCCCTGAACAGACCTACTCTGAATGGCATATTTGTGGAGCTCCTGAAGGGCAGGAGACCCAACCTGACTGATAAACAGCCTGTTCCTGCCTCCAGACAGAAACTCTTCTCTTGTTCCTTCTAACATTTGTTCTCTGCTTGGTGCTTGCAAGATGAGAATCATCAAAAGGCGAGATTCTGGAGGTTGAACAGATCTGTCAATTAGAGCAGTTTGCTGTTGTACAGTTGAGCTTTGAATATCTCAGAGCCCCTTCCAATGCCTAAAGGGGCTCCAGGAGAGCTGGAGAGGGACTTTTCCAAAGGGTGTGTGGAGACAGGACAAGGGGGAATGGCTTCCCACTGCCAGAGGGCAGGGTTAGATGGGATATTGGGAAGGAATTCCTCCCTGTGAGGGGGGGAGGGGCTGGGATGGAATTCCCAGAGAAGCTGTGGCTGCCCCATCCCTGGAAGTGTCCAAGGCCAGGTTGGAGGGGGCTTGGAGCAACCTGGGCTAGTGGAAGGTGTCCCTGCCCATGGCAGAGGTGGAACTGGATGAGCTTTAAGGTCCTTTCCAACCCAAACCATTCTATGTGTCTGTGACTCAACAGTTCTCTGGTCTTTACAATGAGGACCCCACAGCCTCACTGGGCTCCTGTTCCAGTGTCTGAGCACTCTCAGACTTAAAATATTTTTCCTAATTTCTAATCAGTGTCTCCTGCATTGCAACTGTTTTCTGCTACCTTTTAGCCAAACTCCAGGCACCTCCAAGGCAATTCAGGGACTGTCTTCCCACTGGAGTTGGAGACAGTGATAACATCTCTCTCCCTTCCCTCTTCCCAAGAGGACAGATGTGGTCTCACACATCAGCAATAAAGGGGGATATTCACTCCCCTTTTCACCCCAGCCCAGGATGTTTTTGGCCACCATCTCCACCACAACATGCTCCTGACCTGTGTTCCCACCGTGCTGAGTGTGTTCCCATGGTGCCTCCAGGTCCTTTCCTGCCTGTCCTGCTCCATGGAGCCACAGCATCCTCGGCACTGCCCCTGGATGGGGCCTGTGCTGAAGGTCATGTGGTTCACCTGAAGAGCAGCCCTGCCCTTCCCAGGGTGCTTTTATCCAGGCACTCCACCCCAAGATCCAGACTCTTAATGGGGACCTTGAGCAGTCCTGCCCTCAGGATCAGCCCAGGGGATGCTGCAGGTACCCAGCCATCAGTTGAACTGTGTAAGGTCCTTTAACCTGAAGTGTTCCAGACAATTTTATACCCAAGTTATCATCTTGATCCAGTCTGGATCTCATCAGTTTCCTATAAAGGTCTTCTTTGAGATTTCTTTGCCCCAGAGATGGAAAGAAATTCTCAGACCTCAGCTCTCAAATACTGATGGTTCTCCTCTGGTGACTTGATGTGGGAAGTCCCACCTTGGATAGATCCAGGTCTCTGTACAGAGTTCTCAGCTCTTTCCTATCTCTTGAGCTGGTTTGAGCCTCAGGATCATGAGATGCATTTCTCCAGTGAAGTGATTGTCTCCTGATTGGGACAGGACACAATCCTGGGCATCCTTTGAAGACCAGGAAGGTTTCTTCAAAGATCATCCAGAAACTTCAGTCTTCCTCTCTGGCCTCCTGTGTGCCCCAGGCAGCAGAATTTGATCCAGTTATGCAGGACTGAGTTCACCACCTTTGTCTTGTCCTTACCAAAGGAGCCCCCAGCAAGGGTTTGAGGAGAGCACAACTTCCATGGGGGAACTGATCCAGCACTAAAATTTCCACTAAAGCTGGTGCCTTATTTCCAGTAGTCTCCTGTTCTTCACAAGGAAGAAGTGGTCTGAAAGGTACAGAGTCTCCTCAACGTGAAAGTTTGTAACAGGAACTCTTCTCCCTTTGTGTTTTTCAGCTTTGAATTTGTTTCTTCATTAAAGCACAGCTTTGTTCTTAAACCCAGCTGATTTCTGCAGCTTTACTTGCTTTTCCTGCATCTCTCTGTTCAACCCAAAATGAATGAACTGCTCCCTGCTGATGGAAACCAGATGGGATCTTAAACACAAGCTGGGGCTGCTCCTTCTTGGAGCTTTAGTCCAGACTCTCATCAATTAGGATACTTTAAGACAGCACAAGAAACTGCTGCTAAAGTGACAGATAGTGCTTGGGAGTCACAAACCCTGGGAATGGGGCACTCTCCCAACAGAAGTTTCTCCTACACCACCTCTCTGGTTAAGGGGTGCTGGCAGCTGAATAACAAATGGACTGTTGCTCCCCCTTCCCAAGGCTTGGAAACTTAATGCTGAGCATGATTGGAGGTGTTCTGAGGCAGCTCTTGGTTTCTTTTCAGAGCACACTGAGAAACGGGACCTGCTTTGCCTTGGGAGCAGCTCCACTCCGAGTAGCCCAGCACGGCTGGCCAGTGACTGTGCCCTTGGATTTCATCCCCCGTTTGGGGCTGGGTTCACACATTTCCAACAGAATTGGTAATTCCTTTCCCCGCTCTGAGTGTTGTCCAGCCTAATTTCGGTGCCAAGGCTCCCCCTGCAGTCACTGCAGAACCGCGGGCACCTCCAGGAAGCAAATGTGGCCGTACAAAGGTTGCTTTGATGAAAATCCACAGAGGAACGACCCTCTGGAAGGATCTGAGTCTCTCCCCAGACACTCAAGGGTCTGATGGAAGGGTAATTTCTGGGAAATAATCTCTTCCCCACATTTAACTGCATGGAACTGGAGCTGAACATGAAGGAAATGAAGAATTCTTGGGTTTGTTGCCACTCTGAGGAGTTACATTTCCCTATCTTTCTCCTGTTTTGAATTAAACACCTCAATCCATTACTCTCCTACCCATTGTCTGCCCTGTATTTCCAGAGGCCAGAGACTTTGCAGCTCAGCTCCTCGGGAAATCTGTGGCACGGAGTCAAAGTAATTTCTCAGTCTTTCCTCATTTGCACATGTCCATCAGTCTTTCTGACAGAAATGATTGCAAAGAGCACAGATGCATTTGCCTTGTCTGAGGATTTCAGTGCAACCAGAGCTGCTGGTTCCAGGAGAGAAAGTGCAGAGAAAGAAGAAAGGGAAAGGAGCAAAAAAAAGAAAAGTAAAATAAAGTAAAGGCAAAGAGGTGATTGCAGAGGGAAAGACAGAGGGGAAGGGAGATGGTGAAGAAAAGAAAAAAAAAAAAGAGAAGAAAAGGGAAGGAAAGGGGGGGGGGAAAGGAGAGGGGAAGGGAAGGTTTGGGAAGGGAAGGGAAAACTTTTTTTGTTTCCGCCAGTGCAAAAAAACCAAACAAACAAAACCAAAAACAAACACAAAAAAAAGAAAAAGAAAAAGAAAATATCCCTGGCAAATGTTGTTTTCTTTTAAAAGCACAGCCTTTCTCCTGTGCTGAGAATATTTCAAAGCAAGGTTTACACCTTGAGATCCACCTGGCAGCCTCATCACAGCTCAGAGCTGTGCCCAGCCCCAGCTCCTGCCCCTCTAGTCCAGCTCCCTCATCCCAGTTCCTCTCTGCTCTGCAGCCTTTCTTCCCTCCACTCCTTATCTCTGCATCCCTGTCTTGCAGCATTCCTGCATCCCAATTCCTCTCCTCCAGCTTCCAGGACAACGGGACACCCACCAGCTCATCCCAGCACAACCTCAGGGTGAGCCTGGCACAGTCCCAGGACCCCCAGCTCAGCTCCACTGCTTTCTTACCTGCTGATATTTGGCTTTCCCCAGTGCAAAATGGATCTGATTGTTGTGCAGAGGCTTCAGGCTGATGTGATGAGATGAAACAGGAACTCCCCACACAACCTGCTCCCTGAGAACAGGTTGCTTTGGTCCCCTCAACAGCATTTTGTTCTCACTTACCTGAAAAATCCCCCTCTACAGGACATTTTTCAGTTTTTCTTTGAAAAAAAAGGCTTGGAACACTTCCACCAACAACTTGAACAGATTTGCCTCTGAATTATATTTTTCTAAAACATTTGTGACAAAATATTAATATCTCTGCCTTCCAGGGAAGATCTTGAAACATTTCAATGCTCCCTCATGGCAAAAAAAAATTAAAACATTCCTTTTGACGGAATATTCATCCAAATTTTCATGGGAATCACTAAATAAAAATCCAGAAATCTGCCCTACGTGGTTGCTCCATCTTTTTGAGCTTTTTATCACTTAATGTTTTGCTCTATGAGAAATGTTATTTTCAATTCTAAGGCAGCGTGCAAGCAAGTTTGGCCAGTTTAATATTCATCTTCTGACAACACTCAGGGTTCAGCTGGTCTCCTAATTAGTTCCTGGCTGCAGTGGAGAGAATTATCGTGGAGAAACACTGACCTTCTACCCATGGGATCTCATTTTTCTCTGCTACCTCCAGCTAGAAATTTGGAGCAGAGTGATGCTTAATCCTGCTGGCCCTGCCAATCCCAGCTCCCTCCAAGGAAACACGAGTGTTGCTACTACTTTTCTTGCTCAAGGCTGCTCAGAGACAGCTTTTTTAGTACTGTTTCTGCTCGTGATGATGTGGTAAAACTCTGAAGCAGCTCAGCTTAAGAGGGCCTGGGCTGAGTTTTAGCCCTACTTAGGTCAGGATGCGTTGGAGAACCCTTGTGGGAGGGTGTTCTGACAACATCAGGGTCTCTCTTGTAGTAGAGAGCTGTTCACACTCCTTGTTTATGCTCTCGTTTAGTTTTCATTAGTTTGTCAGGCAAATCTTCTTTCAAGTGTTTTCATTCTCATCAGCCAATAAATAATAAAAATCAGACACGGGATTCTAAAAGTGGAACCACAGAAAGCCCTATTTCCTGTCAGCCCATATGTTCTGGGCCAAAAGAGCTGCATATCCCAGAGGAAAATTAAAGATCTGAGAGAGCAGCTGAAAATTCATCAGCCGAGTTTCTCAGCAGCTCCCGATTGCAGAGGATGAAAAAGCAGAGCCAGTGGACAACTAAAGATCTCCCCCTAGTGAAAGAGAGGGACAGCACAGCTTCCCGGGAAAACCGGGGCTGGGGGAGAGAAACACCTTTAACTGAACCACAGAATCCCAGAATGTGCTGAGCTGGAGGGACACACAGGGATCATCCAGTCCAACCCTCAGCCCTGCACAGGCCCATCCCCAGGAGTCACCCCCTGTGCCCCAGAGGATCAGCCAAACCCTCCTGGAGCTCTGGCAGCCTTGGGGCTGTGCCCACTGCCCTGGGGAGCCTGGGCAGTGCCCAACCAGCCTCTGGGGGAAGAACCTTTGCCTGAGATCCAACCTGAGCCTGCCCTGGCACAGCTCCAGCCAAAGGGGCAGTTCCACAGCAGTGCTGGGGGGATCTGCTCTGACAACAATCTCAGAGTCCTGTTGAGGCCACGAGCAGCAGCTGCAGCGTGTGGGGGACACACAGGGTACCCAGCCCAGCCCTGGGCACTCACAGGGACCCTGGCCTGTGCAAAAAGGGGTCCCACAAAAGGCTCTGATTAACCCCAGTGTGACAAGACTCTGTTAGGGGAGCATTAAGACTCCCCTCTCAAAGCCCTGAGACCCTTCCCCGAGGTGGTCATGCCTCTGCCTGAACTGCAACCCAGCCAAAACCATCCCTGGAGGTGCAAAAAATGAGTAGGCATTGCACTTTGAGATGTGGTTTGGTGGACATCATGGTATTGGGTCAGAAGTTGGGCTTGATGGTCTTGCAGGTCTTTTCCAACCTTAATAATTCTATAGAATCCCATTAAATTACATCATAAATTAATGATGGTTTTTGTCTGGGAACCTTTGCATGGGATGACATTTTTCCTGTTGATGGGATCACCTATTCTGCTGCAAGCACAGGATAATTGTAATTTCCTGGACTGCTAAAAACACATAAAGTTTATGGGTAATCTTATTAAAGCTTTTTTATAGCGGGAATCTTTATGTTATGAGCTGGGAGAAAATTAATAGCCCTTCTTTAGTGGTTGGCACACAATTAAATCCCAGGAGGCTTTTCTTCCAGATGAAGCACCAGCTCTATGGGTGATTCCATTGTGGTCACTGCTGTGGGTGGCTGAAAACCAAAAAGTGGTCATCTGGGGGGTGTTTCCAAGCTGGAGGCTCCACAGAGGGACCTGGAGGTCGCCTATAGACACATCCTTATGTCTGGACATAGACTGAGGTAGGTCCAGTCAGGTAGTTCCCACCTGAGGAACCAGACTGAGGTCATAAAGGTCATAGAGATCTCAGGCTGAGGTCACAGAGTCACTGAATCATTAAGGTTGGACAAGACCTCCAAGTTAAAACCTCAAGTTCAACCTTCAGCCAAATCTCACCATGTCCATTAAAGTGTGAAGTGCCACATCCAGTCATGTTTTGAACACTTCCAGGGATGGTGACCTTAAAGACCATCCAGTCCCACCCCCTGCTGTGGGTAGGGACACCTTCCACTCGACCAGGTTGCTCCAAGCCTTGTCCAACCTGGCCTTAAATCTTTCCTAATATCCAACCTAAACCCCCCCTGGCACAACCTGAGGCCATTTCCCCTTGTCCTGCCACTTGTTACCTGGGACAAGAGATCAACCCCCACCTCCACACAACCTCCTCTCAGGTAATTGTAGAGAGCAAATGTCTCATTTTGTCAGTGTTTCATCTACCTGAAGGATGACACCACTGACCCCTCTTCCTTGCAGGCTTCTCTTCAGGCCTGGAGTGTTTTATTTTCCCAAGAGGAAAACTGGTGCTCTGTTTTCCCTCCTCAGATGTAACTCCAGGACAAGTGATGCCGTATCCCTTCACAACATGCTGTCCCCACCTGCTGCTCAAGTTTAAGAGACAAACTTAAGAATAACACAACAGTTTTTCCACTGTTTCCACCTCCCTGTGTTCCCACAGTGGTGCCTCACTGTGCAGCAGCACAGATCAATCCCCATCCCAGGAATAACTGAGCTGGAGGCATCAGGACTGTCCCTCAGGAACAACGAGGGTGATGGTGGGTGATGTCTGCAGTTCAGCACAGTCCAGGACACAGGAGCAGCTCAAACACACCCTAAGCCAGGTCTCCATGGCCTCATGTCAGAGCAGCCTGACAGCAAAGCAAAGGATCTGAAGAACTCAAACAAACTCACCTGGGGGATGCAGAGCTTCCCAAAAGTACATCTGAAACCCTGGGACGAGTCTTCTCCAAAATGTAACAGTCAGGCCAGTGGGATTGACCACAACTAAACTGCATCAAGCAGGCTGAGGAAGTTGGGGCTGTTCAGCCTGAGGAAGAGAAGGTTGTGTGGAGACCTCACATCAATCTTCCAGTGTCAGAAAGGGCTCCAAGGAGCCAGAGAAGGACTGTTCATCAGGAACTGGAGAGATGGGACAAGGAGAAATGGGTTCAAGCTTAAGGAGAGGAAATTTAGGTGAGATACATGGAGGAAATCCTTCCCTGTGAGGGTGGGGAGGCCCTGGCACAGGTTGCCCAGAGGAGCTGTGGCTGCCCCATCCCTGGAAGTGTCTGAGGCCAGGCTGGGCGAGGCTTGGAGCAACCTGGGCTGGTGGAAGGGGTGGAATTGGATGACCTTTAAGGTCCCTTTCAACCCAAACCATTCCATGATTTTGTGATCTGCACTGAGCTCCTGCTGCAGGAGGAAAAAGAGCATCTTCTGGGGCTGTAGAGCAACACCACCACCTGTAGGGTTGGTGGGATAACTCTACCTCCCTCTTCAGCCTGGCAAAGACCTGTTGGAGAAACAGGACATTGTGACAAAGGAAAGATGTGGAAAAACTGGAGAGTCCAAGACAAATCAGGAGAGGAAGGCAAGAAAACCAGATCTGTGGAAGACAAACGTATGAACTGGATTAATGAAGAGTGAATGAAAACATTGTGTCCCCAGGGACAGCTGCAAAGGGGAACAGACCAGGGATTCAAGTGCATTGAAGACAGGACACAATGGGTTCCAACTGAAAAAAATAAGATACAGGCTGGGAGGGCTGAGAAGAATTGGAAACACTCCTGTGCCAGGGTGAAGGGCTGGACCATGACGTGCTGTGGTCCTTCCCGACCCCTGCTGTCCTCCAAGCACTAACTCAGGTTAGAAAACTCAATATGGCAAGTCTGTAATCAGAAAAAAAGTCTCTACTAAAACCTGAAATAATTGGTTACATATTTTAATCATAAAAGAAGGATGTTGGAAGCTGCAGAGAACTGAGGATTCTACAGTTTGCAAAGCTGCATATGGGAAGAAACTCCTCTTTAGCACACTCTGTGGGACTGTTCCGGTGCCAAACCACCCAGAGATTGTATGTTCCACCCCCACTCCTTCCAAACAAAACAAAGCCTGATCCCAGGGCTGAAAGAACCTCCCAGATCTCAGAGCTTGCAATTAAAACCACCGGAGGTGACAGCGCTGGAAATGCTTAAAAATAATCACCCACCTTTGAGTTTTCTAAGATTTGTTTGTCTGGTTTGAATGCCTTCTGCTAAAGGGAGGCAACTCCAATGCAGCTTGGAAATGCCTCACGTGGAAGCCACAGCCATGGGCACAGGGCTGCAACCTGAGGGGACATGGAAAGCCTTATATTTCCCAGGTTTTGTCCCCCCAGACACTGATGCCTTTTTTTTTCCTGATTATTTTTCTAATTTTCTAACTCAGAAAGACTTAAAGCCAAGGTGCTGCAGCCTCGGGGTAACTGGGGAGGGGTTGAGCCCTGGGGAAAATTGTGTTGTGGACCCAAGAGAAATACAGCTAAGGTGGGTGGGATGGGATGGGATGGGATGGGATGGGATGGGATGGGATGGGATGGGATGGGATGGGATGGGATGGGATGGGATGGGATGGGATGGGATGGGGGTCAGGACCCTGCTGGATCTGATAGGTCTCCCTGTCCCCCCAGCTCTTCCCCTCAATTTAATTTGCAGCTAAAACTTGGGAGTTCACCTTCAAGATAATTCCAGCCTCCTCCTTTGGTCAGGACTGGATGCTGCTGATTTCAAGTCTTGTCCAGGTGTATTGATTCTCCCAGCAGTGAAAACACTGGCATATAAATTGCAAATTGGAGCCAAAGGGAAGCGGCTGCATTCCGAGCACATGGAATAAAAGAGATTTATAGCAGGGGAAAGGTGTGTTTATTCCTGGGGTGACCTCAGGCCCTACATTACTGCTCTCTCCATGTGCTGACCTTGAGGCAGTGGCTCAGCAGGGGCAGTGCAGCCAACATTTAATAAGGGAGTTTAGCAGAGACAGAACCATTCCAAAGAAAATGCTCCACAAAGTGATCTTGTCCAACCCCACACAGCCAAATGAACAGCCTGGTCCTGGCCAGGCTGATTTCTTTCTTGTGATTATCATTATTATTCTGTTTTCATATTGCAATAAATAATGTAATTACTAAAAACCAAGTGCTGATTAACAGACTCCCTGCTCTGCTGGCAGGGACAGAGCCAGGCTGGGGACAGGAGAGCTCCAGTCCTGCTCAGGGCTGCTGCCTTTGGCCTGTGTTTGTTCAAGGATGGATTATTTGGGGTGGGCACTTCAAAAAGAAAGACTTATTTGGTGACCCTTAAATCCCTTCCAGACCATGCCTGGGCAAGACTCTGGTTTAGAGGGACTAATATTAAGGGAGGGAGCAGAATGGGCAGGACAGAGGTGGATGATGACCTCGGTGGTGTCTGTGGGCAACTCATGGGCACATGGAAATCGGGGTATTTGCTCCATTTCTCTGGGCCTGGTCATGCCATGAGGGTGATGGAACCTGCAGCCCTCCCTCTTATTCCTCAGGGAGAGGATGCAGAGGTCCTGGCACAGTGCAGTGCTGGCTGGGGGAGGTAGAGGGGGACACAGGGCACATGGAGATCATGTCTGGCAGCCTCACCTGAGCCCCACCCCTTGTACAGCAGCAGAAAGTTTGGGGAAACAATCAGCTGGCACCACCACCTTCACCAAACTGAAATGACAGAGAGATATTGAGACTGATTTCAGGTCTGTTTAATGAGGGCTAATTAACCCACCCATCCCAAGGCCACAGGATACACTGGTTGGAAATTTTCCAGT
The DNA here is from genome assembly GCF_025592945.1 of Manacus candei. Taxonomy (NCBI): domain Eukaryota; kingdom Metazoa; phylum Chordata; class Aves; order Passeriformes; family Pipridae; genus Manacus; species Manacus candei. The sequence goes on along the minus strand of NW_026138095.1, from coordinate 10,946,182 downwards.
TAATGCGTTATTTAATATTTCCACCTAATTTTCAAGAATTTAATTGATGTCTTAATTATGAAAGATATCTGTGTTAACAACATTCCCAAACAAGTTCCTGTCACTGCTGTGATTTAGAGGCATGTGGGCCTCTCACTGCTGGTCCTTTCCCCTTGGAGGCAGCTCCTGCCCATCCTTGCTGAGCCAGCTTATGCGAGTCTAGGTGGAGGACCAGGGCAAAGCCAGGGGCAGGGGATCCTTTGGTAGTCCCAGGACAGAGTCCAGCCTTCCCCTTATGCAGGGGTCCCCTGCAAGCCCACAACACATCATAGAATCCTCAAATCACAGCATCGTTTAGTTTGGAGAAGACCTCTGATATCATCAGGTCCCCCCTGTGCCTGATCCCCCCCTTGTCCCCCAGCCCAGAGCACTCAGTGCCACAGCCAGGCCTTCCTGGGACACCTCCAGGGCTGGGCACTCCAAACCTCCCTGGGCAGACCCTGCCAAGGCCTCACCACCCTTTCCAGGAAGAAATTCCTCCTGATGTCCAACCTGAGCCTCCCCTGGCACAGCTGGAGGCCGTTCCCTCTCCTCCTGTCCCTTGTTCCCTGGAGCAGAGCCCGACCCCCCCCGGCTCCCCCCTCCTGTCAGGGGGTTGCAGAGAGGGACAAGGTCATCCTGAGCCTCCTTTTCTCCAGATTAAACAACCAGCCCAAAGAATAAACAAACCAAGCTCTCTGCCAGCTCCCAACCCTCTCCCCCCACTTCCCCACAGAGCAGGTGGTTACAGAAGCCATTCCCAGCTCCCCTTCTGGCTGGGACAGCTCCAAACTGCAAGAGGGACATGGAGGCAGGGGGTGATGTGAAGGTTGTGATGTCAGACCTCCAGGGATGGGGGACTGAAGCTGGTCCCTTCAAAACCAAGGAAGCTTGGCTGTTGTACAGTGCTGAAGGGGAAAGGAGGCACGAGATTCACTTTTGGGCCCTTGGGACCAGTCTTAATTATTTGTTTCATTACTGCTGACTGATGCAAATGTTCATGTAAATGTGAGGCCACCTCCCAAAGGCACCTGATGGTGTTTGGTGAGAAGGATGCTGTCAATGACAGGTGGGAGGGACAGCTTGTATAGCTCAAGAATCATGGAATCATGGAATGGTTTGGGTGGGAAGGGACCTTAAAGCTCATCTCATTCCACCCCTGCCGTGGGCAGGGACACTTTCCACTGGACCAGGTTTCTCAGAGCCCCATCCAGCCTTGAACACTTCCAGGGATAGCCTTGAGCTTGCAGGTCAATCTTGCCCATGGCTTCACCTGGTCCAGGTTGACCTAAAGGTGATGGTGATCAGTAGAGGCAGGTCCTGGGAATGTGAGCCTGGGGCTGGGCTGTTCCCTGTGGTGGCTGTGCCCCCATCACCTGCCTGGGCATTGCTGGGCAGTGTCAGTGGTGGGAAGGGGACCAGTGAGGACTGATTTACTTTTGCCTTCTGCCCCCCCCAGACCCCCAGGGGGGGCAGTTTGTTGTGGCTCAGGTGTCTGTGCAGAGAGGGAGGGGGACCTCACAGGGGTGGGCAGGGGTTGGGCAGCATCCAGGAGGAAATGCTCTGTGTGCCTGGAGCTGTTCTCTCCTGCTTTGGGTGCTGGGTCTGGGGATGGTTTAAGGAAATGCAGATCTGAGTGGCCTCAACTGCTGTAGCCATGTGAATAACTTCCTTTCCATCCTTTCCACATGTGACCTAAACTGTCCTGGCTGGTCCCAAACTGGCCTCTGTGTGGGGCTGCAGAGACAGAAAAGCAGGGCCCTATGTGTGGCTGTTTGCAAAGGCAGAGTCCCTGCTGGCCACAATCCCTCTCCTCTTCAGCTCAGCTGCAAATCCACCCCGACCCCATGTTCTGCCCTCTGCCTCCATCCACGAATTCCTAGAGATGTTCCCTCTCCTTATACTTGTTACAATCATAGCTTCTCTGCAGAATTTGGGCTCCCTCAGGATTCCCCAGCTCCAAACCAAAACACATGAAGGTCAAGTGCTCCTGCTACTGACTGAACCTGCTTGGCCAAGCAAAGTCCTTTGAAGGGCAGCATGGAAAAGCCCCTGGGTCTGCAGCAAGCTGGGGAAGATGCCTCAGGCTGGTCTTCATGTCCAGATGGAAGAAAAGATGCCATAGCTGGGGTCTGCCTGGGCAGGGACAGTTGCATAATCTCAATGATCCCATTCCTTCTGTCTTTCCAAACCTCTAGAAGCCTAAGGGCAGTGGCCATGACCTGACCATGTTGGGCACTGTCCCCCTGGCCTGGGGAGACTCAGACATCTCCCAGAACATCCCAGTCAGACAGATCTCCCCACTGAATTTAAAAATGCCACAGCTGCCACAATTAAAAATGCAGACAAGGAAAACAGCACACAGCAAGCAGAGAGCAGGGCTGGGTATTTATAGCTCCTTATGTAAACCAGATACAATGGAGCCATTTGGAGCTGAAATAGGCTCAGCTTCATCCCCCGTCATGGGGTGCCTGGAGCAGATTGCAGAGCTCAGCCCAACAGGAGTGAAGATGGGCCCAGCACAACCCTCCTCAGGACACAGGAAGGTGATGGTTGTGGACTGAGGAGAAATGAGAGGCCGTGGGAGGTACCTGGTGGTGATGGGCAATAACAGGTCTCATCCTGCTCCACGTGTGATGAACAAGGGTGGAGAGATTTCCTGAGCCCAGCCAGACATTCCCTTTGCCCTGCCCTTTGCTGCAAAGCGCTAATTGCTGTTACTCATCAGCAAGGACTCCACGGCAAAAACCCGATGACTGAGGTCTGGCAGATTCTCACAACTGATAAATTAATTCCAAAAGGTCATTATGAACTGCTTTAAAAAAGTGCCAGCACATGAAATAGGGGTTATTGCTTCCTGAACATCTCTGCCTGTTCTCTGGTGATGTGCTGTTGAATTAGGTATTAAATCCACAGATGAGCTAAATGAGTTAATCGTGTCAAATGTTATTACCAGGAGTAGCAGAAGAATCAGAGATGATTAGCCACTTGTCAGAAAGTCTCAGCACAGAAGACAGAGAGAATTAATTTGTCCCACTGACCTGGTTTTGGTTTCCACGTGGTTCTCATTGATGCATGCTGGAAATATAGGGAATAAACAGGGAGAAATGAAAAGCCAAGATGATAAAATGGGAGAGTTGGAAGTGATGTTCTAGAAAAGCAGAAAAGGGTGAAGATAGGGAGCCAGAGAATTACCAACCAGAGCCACCAGTGCTCTCTCCTAAGCTGAATTATCCCATGATTTTAAGCAGCACTTGCCAGCAGAGGATGTTCATTGATCTCCCCCTTGGGAATCACCTTCCCAGCCAGGACCCTCCAGCAGCACCAACTCTCACTTTGGGCCAGGCTGCCCCTTTCCTGGCCACAGACAGGCCTGTCCATGGATAAATAGGGCTGGAGACCTTCCCCAGCCCTGCCTGCTCTTGCCTTTCCATTCCTTGACACAGCCAATTTCCCAGAGGAGATGGATTGATTCTCCACAACCACCATGTATTTAATACACGCTATTTATCACCCATCTTGTCACCCCAGTGCAAGAAGTGTGTGCCTGCACAATACACATGCAAAACTCTCTGCTGCGTTTAGTTAATCCTCTGATGGCCATCAATAACTATCAGGAGTCACCAGGGAAGAATTTTAATAAATAGAATATTTGCTTTTTCTCGTTATTGTCGCTCAGATTCTCAGTAGCCCTTCCCATTTAAAAGTGTGTCACCCTGCAGCAGCTCCTGTTTCCATTGCATCAGCCTGCCAGAGCAGGAGGAGCTGTGCTGGTTACGTCAGTCCTGCTGTCTGGGGAAGGGAATATATCAAAGGAAAGTCAGTTCTCAGTGTTCTGACGTAACTGTGCCCCACAAGCTCAGTGCCAGGAGCTGGCACTGGGTTCTGTCTGCTCTCAGAAACACTCAAAGTAGGGCCTGGGCTGGGGCTTGGGTACCTGTCAGCAAGCAGGTCACCAGCACTGGGAGCGTCATCTCCAGAAAAGCACCTCAAGCCCAAGAATCACAGAATCATTAAGGTTGGGAAAGCCCTCCAAGATCATCAAGTCCAACCTTTGAATCCCACCAAGCCTGTTAAACCCTATCCCAAAGTGCCACATCCAGGGGGTCCTTGTGCAGGGCCCACAGGACACCCAGGGGGGCTCAGGGGGGCCAGGCCTCACCGGGTTCCACATCTGCTGAAGCCAAATCAGATTGGGAAGATCACACCACTCCTGGATATGATTTTCTCTTGTCATTGTGTAGGGCTTTGAACACACACCAAAGTCTGCCCTAAGATCCTTTCCAGGGCTGTGGGTGAAGTGTGGATCTCCACCAGACTGGAGCTCTAGGGCTCATCTGGCACAATGTTCTTGGCCCAGCAATGCCAGCAGGGCATCAAATTTGCATCAGATTTAATAAAAACCCCTCCATTTTGGCCAGGGCAACATCCCTCTCCTTTTTTTTTCCCCAGTAATCAAGCAGCAACACTTTCAAAATAATCTATCCAAACCCCATTTCCCATCACAAGCCTGTTTCCTTCATAAAATCTGAAGATTCACTGTCATCACATGTCTAGTGGCACTTCTTGAGCCCTTGCTTGCAGCCACCACCACTTAAGGCTTGCCTGTGGCAGTGTCAGAGTCTCCCTGACAGTTTTGCTTGGCCCTGTCCTCTATGTAGTAAATAATCAAGTGTATTTTGCCGTTGGATCTTATTAAATTATCATTTCATTTACCATTGAACCTTGTTAACTCACAGTTTTATATCAATAAAGTAATTGTCACGTGTTAAGAGTGAGGTGCAGGACTCCCTCCACAACACCACCCCCTCACAAAGCAGATCAAGGTGATTGCCCAACCTGACCCAGACACTTTATCCATCTCAGCCTGGCCCAGCTGAAACCATTTTCCCTCATGAGTCATCAGACTCTCTCTCTGTCTCCTCTTAATTGTCATTCTCAGACCAGCCCCGTTTCCACGACACAAATACCTCAGTACAGTTGACTCTCTTAAGCACTGCTCAATATTTCATACAGAGGCTTCTCAACATCACAGACTATTCCCAACTGATCTCTTTAATCACCAGCAATTCACTGAGAAAGCCTAAAATAGTGCTTTTTAGCTCCTTATTAGAAGGAGGGGACCGAAGTTTTTGGAAGGGAATAATGAGGCTGTGACAGGAATGTTTGGACAAGCAGGAACAGAATGGCTGTGAAATGCTCCTGCTCTGGAAACCTTCCTGGGAATATCAGCAGTTTTCTTCCCACCTGAGCAAGGCACATATTGCAAAGTGCAAGCAAAGACATAATGTGATTTTATTTGCAAATAGATGCATGAATCACTTTTCCCTAAATTGCTCAACTGGCTTAAGGAGCAATCAGGTTCTTCCTCCCAAGTTTCCATCTGTGGGGGGAGTGAGCTGCTCTGGGGGGTTGTTCTGAGCAGTCTGTCAAAAATGGCCCTGCTCACTCTCCTCCTGAGCTGAGCCCCAGCCAGGTCAAACACGACCCATCAGGGCAGCTTGGGACAATCCTCTCTGTTCCCAACCACATTTTGCCCCATTAAACACCTGCCTTGGTCTGTGGGAGCCAGAGCTGGCCAGGATCCACTTTTTTTCAAACAAGCACATGAATAAACTTGCATAACCCAAAATGTTCCAGCCTTTTTGAGCTCATGGCTCACAGACACCTCACAGATGTGTCAGCAGGCACTGCCTCTCCCTGGCCTCAGAAAGCACCTCCCCAGGACAAGGTGGGAGGAGAAGAGGTTGACTCCACTGGTCCAGGGCATTACCCAGGGCCAGGAATTTGGCTGGCACAAAGGAAAAGTCCCTGACATTGGAACGGGCTGAAATTCCTTTGAACTCTGATCCCGTTCCCTGTTGCACAGAGGCTGCAGGAGGACACACGAAGGTCACCAGCACAGGGCAGGGACTCTGAGATAACTTTGCAACAAGAAGAGAGAAAAATATATCCAGGGATCACAATAAATTCCACCTTCTTTTCCCAAGGGCTCCTATGAAACACTTGAAAAAGTGACCTCATTAATTAATGAGATGGGTTAACGCTCTTTCCACATACTCTACTTAATTGCAATTCTGTCATTCTCAGTGAATTCTTAAAGCCATATTGATTATTCAAAGCTCTGTTCAATCAATAAAGCAATAAACCATGTATGCTTAAAAAAGTGATTAAAGAGATAAATACAGCAGCCACTTTAAAGCAGCCATGTCCTTCTGCAGGCCAGTTATCCAAGAGCAGACAGTGGGTAAATATGTTCCAATGTCCTCATGTAATTGCAGTGGGAATTGTCTCATTAATTTACTTTAATCCCAAATCCATGGACGAAACATTTCCAAACAGAAATCATCCCAAACACTAATGCTCCCAGTTTTTACTGGCTGCCTGTTCCATGCCCTGCATAAATGATAGTCATGGATGAGAGAGATTGTGGCCAGCAAGTGTCACTGTGTGAGCCTGGGGTGACAGGATGGGTGGGAAAGCAGGAATCCTGAAGGACAAGTTTTCTTGAGCAGCTGCAGAAACCTCACAGCACCGTGGCTGAAGTTTCCTTTGGCAGCTGTGCCCTGACATGGACATGGACCTTCTGGGCAGGGGCAGAGGAGGGGCAGGGACTGAGCTCTGCTCTGGGGGGACCAGGGACAGCAGCCAGGGAAGGGCTGGAGCTGTGTCAGGGCAGGCTCAGGTTGGATCTCAGCCAAAGGTTCTTCTCCCAGAGGCTGGTTGGGCACTGCCCAGGCTCCCCAGGGCAGTGGGCACAGCCCCAAGGCTGCCAGAGCTCCAGGAGGGTTTGGCTGATCCTCTGGGGCACAGGGGGTGACTCTTGGGGATGGGCCTGTGCAGGGCTGAGGGTTGGACTGGATGATCCTTGTGGGTCCCTTCCAGCTCAGCACATTCTGTCATTCTGGGGTTCTGTGAGGAGCCCAACTCATCCCTGGTTGGAGCCACATCCACTGGAGTGGAAGGGCTGAGAAAGCCCTTTCATTCCTCATCCCTGACTGTGCTGACTTGATCTCAGTGTGGCTGATGCTCTTCCAGATTTGCTTCTTCCTGACTGCAGCCTCCCTGCACTGTGCATCCCCCCCCGAGCTGCAGGGACCTGCATCCTGCTCCCACTCCAGTTCTGCTGGGACACACAACACTGAGGAGGAGTCAGGAAAACCTCCTGTCCTCCCAGTGTGTGAGCACTGTCTGAGCTCCCACCCCAGAACCACAGAATCCCAGAATGTGCTGAGCTGGAAGGGACCCACAAGGACCATCCAGTCCAACCCTCAGCCCTGCACAGGCCCATCCCCAAGAGTCACCCCCTGTGCCCCAGAGGATCAGCCAAACCCTCCTGCAGCTCTGGCAGCCTTGGGGCTGTGCCCACTGCCCTGGGGAGCCTGGGCAGTGCCCAACCAGCCTCTGGGGGAAGAACCTTTGCCTGAGATCCAACCTGAGCCTGCCCTGACACAGCTCCAGCCAAAGGGGCAGTTCCACAGCAGTGCTGGGGAGATCCTCTCTGACAACAATTTCAGTGTCCTGCTGAGGCCCCACACTGAGCTCACTGGTGTCTCTGTGGGAGGGGAGGTTTAACCTCCCAGTGTGCCAGAGCTGTCCCAGCAATGCACCCCAGATCCTGCCCTGGCTGTGCCCACAGGGACGCTCTGTGTGTGCAGGGCTGAGATCCATCACTGCACTAATCTGGGTTTGAAACTCCTCAGCACGAAGTCCCCAGTTCCCACTTTGGCCAAGCCTTTTTCTCCTTTAGAGAAACAAATGATATGTATTTGTACAACACATCCTGAGTTTGGAGCTGACAGATCCCTGAGGCTTCCAACTAGAAAGGATCCAAGGTAAGGGCTCGAAGCTTGGAGGAGAGGAGGAAAAAACACTTCTGGGCTTGAGGTGAGTTTTTAATTCTTCCTTTTTCTGATGTTGTTGGGTTTTTTTTATTGAAAACATTGTGATTTAACAACTACAGTCATTGTTGAACATAAATAAATAATGTGGAGAACTGGGACATGCTCAGCTCTGTGATTGCATAAATATTCAAGCTGCAAAAGAAATATAAGATTTCAAAGGTGCAAACCTAATTATGGAGTTGTTATCTCTCCCTCTGTAGTAATTCAAACATAAAGAACACTTCCCTGTGGGTTGGTAACATCTGAAATGGTGAACCTGGTAAATACAGGATCTTGCCACAGCTCAGCACCACCTCACCCTCACACAGAATCTGCTCAGCTGAACTAAGGGCACAGGCCCCACATTTCCCTGAGCAGAGAGCTGGGCCTTGCAGGGCAGTGGTACCTCTGTCCTGTCTCTCCTTGAAGCCCCTCTACTGCACTTGGTGCCACGAGGACCATCACAACATGACACTGGTGACATGGCATGTTTCTGCAACACCAAAATGCTCCCACCAGACTTGTCCCCTGCCACCTCTCCCTGCCTGGATTCCTGCCTGGATTCCCCCATTCCATGCCCAGCCTGGTTGACACAGATCTCTCCATCCTCCTGCATGGCTCCCACATGTTCAGCTGGAGATGACTCTGTCTGGGAGGCCTGGGAAAGCCCCCACGGGCCATGAGCAAGGCTGGAAGATGCTTCAGGTCCTCTCGTTGCTCTGCAAAAACTTGACAAAGGAGCCCAAAACTCACAGAATCACAGAATAGTTGGGCTTGGAGGGGAGCTCTGGAGATCACCCAGTACAACCCTCCTGAAACAAAAGCCCCACACAGACCATTGACTCCTCTGAGCTCCCTCTCACATGGCTTCTGCTGTGATACAGCTGAACACCCTTCATGGGCTGCATTTGCCCACTAGTCCCTTTTCCATATCCAAAACCACCCCTTTACTATCTTGAAATCAAATTGTTAATTAACCTTTTAGATTTTCCACTATAGTTTGACATAAAACAAGAGTTTGCTTAATCTCCCTTTTCAGGTTTAGAATTTTCCAACCGGAAAATACTATTTCTGCAATATTGTCTCTACAGCCAAGAAAAAAAAACCTCCACACCAAACCCCTCCATCCACCTGCAGGCCAAGCTGTGCTGTGACACAGACCTGCTCAGGGCCTAGCTGCTCCCTCCCTGCAGCTCCAGGACTCGGCTCAGAGGGGCTGAGGACACAGAGCTTTTACCTGGGGATGCTACAGGTACTGAAATGCTCCAGACAGGAATTGCTGATGCTCCAGGACATTGCCCAGGAAATCCCTGCCCCAGCCATGCTGGACTTCAGAGCTATCACACAAGCCATGACTGGAGGTGAGGGTTCAGTTGCATCCCAGGGGAGGACAGTCATCCCAGGGGCACTGGCCACCGCCAGCTTTGCTCAGGGCTCCCTAGTGACTCTGTGGAATATTCAAGGTCCCTTTGTTGTGAGACAAACAAGAGGGAAAGGGCTGCTGTGTCCTGGGACCCTTGGAATGGGGTTGCTGGTCCAGCCATGCAGCAGCAACCCCTGCCCAGCTCCACTGCAGGTTTCCAGAGTGCCACTGCTGGGGAGAGGGGAAGAGGGTCTGGGAGTGAGCAGGTTCCCTGGCAGAAGCCTGGGATGGATCCAGTATTCCTCAGCTGTTGATTTAGGTTTAACCTGCAGAAAAGGACCTGGGAGTTCTGTTTGACAGGAAGCTGAACCAGAGCCAGGGGTGTCCAAGTGGCCAAGAAGGCCAATGGATCCTGGCCTGGCTCAGGAACAGGGTGGCAGCAGGAGCAGGGCAGGGATTCTGCCCCTGGACTGGGCACTGCTGAGGCCTCACCTCGAGTGCTGTGTCCAGCTCTGGGCCCTCAGCTCAGGAAGGACATGGAGGGGCTGGAGCAGGTCCAGAGAAGGGCAACGGGGCTGGGGAAGGGTCTGGAGCACAAGTGCTGTGAGGAGCAGCTGAGGGAGCTGGGGGGGCTCAGCCTGGAGAGGAGGAGGCTCAGGGGAGACCTTCTCACTCTCTGCAACTCCCTGCCAGGAGGGGGGAGCCGGGGGGGTCGGGCTCTGCTCCCAGGAACCAGCAGTAGGACAAGAGGGCACAGCCTGGAGCTACCCCAGGGCAGGTTTAGGTTGGACATTGGGAAGTTCTTCCCAGAGAGAGAGATCAGCCCTTGGAATGGGCTGCCCAGGGAGGGGGTGCAGTCCCCGTCCCTGGAGGGGTTTGAGCAGAGCCTGGATGTGGCATCAGTGCCATGGTCTGGGTGACAAGGTGGGGTTGGCTCATGGGTTGGACTGGATGATCTCGAGGTCTTTTCCAACCTGGTTGATTCTGTGATTCTGTGATTCTGTAATCCTGCAGGGCAACAGCACCATCTACTGCTGCAGGAGCCACAAGAGCTGGGCAGGTTACCAAGCACAGCTCCATCCAGCCTGGGCCTTCTCCCTTCTCCTGGCCATACCCTCCAGCAGTTCCACACTCATGGGAAAGTGCTCTCCTCTCCCACCAGAAAATACTGTGGCAGAGCATGTCGTTTTTATAGCAGAATAAATTGGTCGTCACCCCAATGTAAGAAATATAAGGAATATGTAGAGCTGTTAAAGAGTGTCCAAGGGAGGGACAGGAAGGTGGTGAAGGGCCTGGAGGGGCCACATGAGGAGTAGCTGAGGTTTGTTTAGATTAAGAAGAGGTGACGGAGGTCAGACCTCACTGGGATCTGCAGCTTTTCTCAAGGGGCAGCTCCAATCTCTGCTCTGTGGGACCAGGGACAGCAGCCAGGGAATGGCTGGAGCTGTGTCAGGGCAGGCTCAGGTTGGATCTCAGCCAAAGGTTCTTCCCCCAGAGGCTGGTTGGGCACTGCCCAGGCTCCCCAGGGCAGTGGGCACAGCCCCAAGGCTGCCAGAGCTCCAGGAGGGTTTGGCTGATCCTCTGGGGCACAGGGGGTGACTCTTGGGGATGGGCCTGTGCAGGGCTGAGGGTTGGACTCGATGATCCTTGTGGGTCCCTTCAAACTGAGGAGATCCTCCAAATGAGAACAGGCTTCTGGGGAGCCTGGGCAGTGCCCAACCAGCCTCTGGGGGAAGAACCTTTGACTGAGATCCAACCTGAGCCTGCCCTGACACAGCTCCAGCCATTCCCTGGCTGCTGTCCCTGGTCCCCCCAGAGCAGAGCTCAGTCCCTGCCCCTCCTCTGCCCCTGCCCAGGAAGGTGGAACTGCAGTGAGGTCTCCCCTCAGTCTCCTCTTGTCCAGCTGAACACACCAAGTGCCCTCAGTGTCCTCACACACCTTCAAATCAAGGCCCTTCCCCATCCTTGTGTCCCTCCTTTGGACACTCTCCAATGGCTCAATCTCTTCCTTCCATTGTGTCCCCCCAAACTGCCCCAATGTTGAGGTGAGGCCGCCCCAGGGCAGAGCAGAGCAGGACAATCCCCTCCCTGATGCCCCAGGACAGGGATGTCCCCCCTGGCTGCCAGGGCACTGCTGACTCAGGGACAACTGGCACCTCCAGGACCCCCAGGGCCCTTTCCCAACTCTGCTCTCCAGCATCTCATTCCCAGTCCGTCCGTTGTTGTCCCGTTCCAGGGGCAGAATCCGACCCTTGTCTTTGATGACAGTCCCGTGCCGGTGTCCCCGTGTCCCCACGCGGTGGCAGCAGTGACAGCGGAGGAGCTCGAGGGGACGGGATGGGCTGCGAGGGGAAGGGCAGGGTGAGCCCGCCGGGGCAAGGGTAACCCGGGCGGGGTGAGATACCCACTGCGAGACGGGCTGGGAGCCATTCCCGGCTCGTTCAGCCAATCCAGCCCATGGATGGCCCCACGGGACGGGTCCCAGCCCTGGAGGGATGTACCTCCGGGGAATGTTCCTCAGCCCTGCGGCGGCAGGAGCCATCTCTGGGGAATGTCCGACTCTTGCCCAGGTGACCTTGGCATCCCAGAGTTGGTGACCTGCCCCTTCCTGCCTCCTGCTTGGTCCCTGGGGAGGACAGAAGTCCCAGGGACACTGCAGGGAGCACTTGGCAAGCCGAGAGGGGGATGACATGAGATACCCCATGTGATGGGGCAGCTGCTGAACCACAGGATGCTGCTGAACCACAGGATGTTCCCCAGCAGGGCAGAAGCATCTCAGTTCAGCCTGGAGATGGTGTAAAACCAGGGTGTGAAGTGATGCTGCAGGTGCTGAAATGAAGCCTTCCCACCTCTATTTTTATCTTATTTTTTATGCCAATTGCTTCTTTGGGTCAGAGAACTTCCCCCCCTTGGACCTGCACTGGGGAACCCAAGTCCACTCAGCTCTCCCCATTCTAGAGAATCTTTTCATCTGTTCCAATAAATCCTCCCTGGACACCCCCAAAACACCTGGTTCCTTTGGCTGCAGGTTCCCAGATCAATGGATAGTGGAGTTCTCTCCATTATTCCAAAGCCATTGTGCTCAGTGAACTCACCCACCTCCCAGCAGGACATGAGATGGACCATGGATGAGGAGCCTGAGCTCGTCCCACCTCTGCCCCTTCCTGAAGAGCTCCATGACCTGTCCCATGCCCACCACTGCTGGCCAGAGATCCACACAGAGCTGAGCTGAAGCGCCTCAACCAGGTTCTGGCCTTCCTGGCTGAGCTCCCAACACCAGGATGAGCTGCTATCCCCCCACCCTGACCCTCTGAACCCCTCTTTCATCCCCAAGTGCTGCTGTGGGATGCTCTGTGCCCAGCTGAACACCCTTGTAGGTCATGCCCATCTCCATGGGAACTCCACAGCCTCTTCCCATCCCACCCCATCCCATCTGGCCAGGGCTGTGGTGCACCTTGGACACTGTTACTCACTGCACCAAACCAACAAGAGGCCCTCAGGGATGGAGGCAGCCCCACCACCACTGGAAGCAGGCCCTGGACACCAGCAGTGTGTGGAATCCAGGCTGGATCCCTTCCCTGGGCAAGTGGATTCACAGTGATGTAAGAGGGGATTGAAGTTTGGCTGTGGGTTCCTGAAAGGAGACAGTATTCCAGAACCAGCTTTCTCTTCCACCCCAATAATGGATTCAGGATGTTAATTAATAGATAATTGCTAATATCTTGCATCCCTCTAATGTCTCACTGATGAGCTTCAAAGCACTTTGCAGTCTCTGGCTCTGATTCCCTGCTTTGAGAGGGCACAAATTGCAGCTCAGAGACATTTCAGGAACTTGCTGATGATCCAAGTCCGGATCAGCATCAGCCCCAAGTTCTGGATTCCTACTCCAAGCACCGACCCGCCCTGCCTCTCCTGCCACACCACTGGCCTGCCTCCCAAACCACAGCCTTTTAGCAAACCCTCCCAGGGAAGCTCTCAAGGAGGCAGAGGCAGGGAAAGAAGGAGTTAAGCAATATACTGATAGGCTGGTGAGATCATCAGAGCTGGGATGCTCCATTGTTTATTAGACTCAACAGAGCCCGGTAGACAACACCCAGAGGGATGAGGGGCTTGGGATGAGCCTGGCTTTGGAGAGGGAGACCTCCTGCTGCAGCCAGCCCTCACTGCTCTCCACGTGAGTAGGATGGGTGTCCGTGAGTTTGGCTCTGGGGGTGGTGGAAAGGGAGAGGAGATCCAGCAGGGCAAGGCTGGGGGTCACCCTCTCACTGAGCCCCTAAAAGGACTTGCAGGTGTTGTTCGCTCAGCAGGTCCCTGAACGTGCTGCTGGGACCATCCAAACTCTGGGTGACACTGGAAAGCTGCTCCTGAGGATGCAGGGGCCTGGGCCCAGCCCAGCTGCACTTCAGCAGCAAAGGGACACTGGTTCCTTCTCAATTTCCACCTGAGACCTGGTGGGGTTGTAGGTGATGTGAAACCCCCTGATGTGTTGCCTCACATCCCCCAGCCGGGTCTCGGAGCAGCACCAGCCACTGCCAGCCCCTCCTTCTCCAGGGGGACAGGGACATGGGGCCTCAGCACATCCCTGGCACCAAAACAACCTCCCTGCCCTCCCCCAGGGCAGAGCCTGCCCGGCCCAGCAGAACCAGCCCTCCTGGAGCTGGCACGTGGTGGCAGAGAGCTGGGTGCCCTGAAATGCTACTCTTGTGCCCACAGGAGCCGGTGGGGGGGTCTCTCCGTGGAGTGCTCAGGGGATGGTGAGGGCAAGTGGCCACCTCCCCTTCCACAGCGAGCCAGGACAGCCCAGTGACAGCCAGGACACGGGCACAGCATGGTGAGTGGGGCCAGGGGGGCACAGAAGGGTGAGTGGGATCAGAGACATGGCGTGGGGAGCAGGCTCAGCATGGGGAGTGGGCTCAGAGAGACACTGTGTGGGGAGTGGGCTCAGAGGGGCACAGCAAGGTGAATGGGCTCAGAGGGGGCTGGCAGGGGGAGAGGGCTCTGAGAGGCACAGCATGGGGAGTGGGTCAGCACTCGGTCCCTCCTGGGGGTTTCCCTGCCCTGGCACAGGAACTGGGAGCTGTTCTGCCCCAGCCCCTCCCCATGCAGGTACCCCAGGCAGACCTGGGGCTGTGGGGATGCTCTTCATGGGGCAGCATCAGGCAGGACAGGTCCCCACCTCCACCCTCAGGTGTGCTGGGTCATTCATGCCTATCCCTCCCTGGGACCCTGACTGACATCCACTCTCCATTAAATTTGGCAGCACTGACATCTAACCAAAAGTTTCTGCTGAGTGAGTGTGTGCACATGTCCATGAGTGCAGCCACCTCCTCCTGGCACACACAGACCAGGAGTGTCATCTCAGGGGGTCTGTGCTGAGCTTAAACATCAGGACTAATCAAAGAGTCTTGCTGAGACCCTCCAGAGCAGCAGAAAAAGCCACGCCCCAAAAAGCACATCTTGGTTTTCCTCCATTCCCCAGTTTCCTCCCAGCTGGGACCCACCAGTGAAGACTTTGCTGCCCCATTAGGGCGGCAGACTGGACACATCTTCTGGCTGAAGGACAGACAAACCCTTTGGATCTTTCCTAGAGGCTTTGCAGAGCACCTGATGCTGCTGTTTGCCAGGGACCATCACAAGCCATCTGGAGGCCACTGGAAACCCTGGAGAGCTGTGGAGCAAAGGGGAGGGTCTGGGGGTCCCTCTCTGTGGGGCACTATCTGGACCTTAGACAGCCAGGTGGGGGAAGTGTGTGCACACCTGTGTCCAGGTGACTTCCACCCAACTTCTCCACAGCACCCACCCCACCCAGCAGTCTGGGGTCCTGGTGCCAGGACTCACTGGCTTTGTCTTCTTGGGGACAGCTGGCAGGGTCTGAGCCCTCAGGAAAAGCCTGGCCCTCAGTCCAGGTTGGTCTCTCTGGTTCTCCCCAACAGGAATCAGGGTGAGCCACATCCATGGAGTGCTCAGCTCACTCTGGGATTTCCTTAGAATTTTCTTTTCTGAGGCTGTTGATTCCCGGAGGGATGTGAGGCTGGAGGGGAATCTGGTTTAGAAGAGGAGTTTCTGCTGCTGCCTGGTGGAGTGAGGAACTTTATTCAGGGCAGTGGCTCAACAGCAGAGAAGGCAGCAAAATCTACCCATAAACTTGGCCTGAATTTGCAGCAGTATTTGGTGGTTGGTTTGCAAAATCCTGAGCTTTTCCCTCAGTGGTTTGTGTGGTGAAACACGGGACAAGAGCTGCAGCCTTTGTGCACCCCCCCAGCACCCACAGCTCTGCACCAGGGCAGGTCCACACCTGCCCCACCACCAGTGCTCCCATGGGATGGCACCTGCTGAGTCCCAGGGCAAAGACCAGCTGCACTTTGGGACACTGAGAGGGGTCTCCATGAGGAAGATGCAGGTGGAGATGGACACAAATCCCTGGGGGAGCTCTGGTGTCCCCAGCCATGCACAGTGGGATGAGGAAGTGGCAGGAACTGCTGCAGTGAGGACTTCAGAGGAGATGTAGGAGCTCCTGAAGCACCAGGGCTGCCTCCCCAGATGAAAAGCAGATGGCCAGGCTGAAGGCTGGACTGGGGCAGCAAATCCAGCTCTTGCATGGCTGGGGTGGCTCAGGGCTGTGCACAGGGACAGAGTCTTCAGATGGGCCTGTTGCCCCACTTTTGGCACAGCTCTGGTCACATCTGTAGGTCCTTTCCAGCATCCCAGGTCCTGACTGGGATGTCAGGGCTGAGAACTGCTCCTGAGGGCTGGCAGGTAAGGAATGGCATTTGTGGGATGGGCTGAGGGACTGGGACAGAGCCCTCAGGTGCTCTGCTTAGCCCAAAGCTCCCGCTCAGCACCACCACAGAATGTCCCCAATGTCCCCAAGGTGGTACCCAGGGGTGTGCTGTGCTTTGGCACTGGGGTCCCCAGCAGCACCAGCAAACAGGACCCCAAGATTTCCCAGTTCAGAAACCAAACATCACCACACAAAGCACTGGGAGAGCAAAGGGGGGAGAAACAGAATCACATGAGGCTCTTCCTGATGGAGTGGGAAAGGAAAGATCCCGGTGTTACCTCCAGCTCTGAGAGCTACCAGGGTTTCAGCAGCACAGCAGACACACCAGATGTGAAATCTGAGACAGGACAGCAAAGAGTCATCTGCTGATTCTCTCCTTCCAACAACGGTGGTTAAAAAAACTGGGAGAAATCTGATAGCACTTTGCTGCCAGACTGCTCAGGCCAACATCAAATCTGAGCACATCTGGGATGAATTAGGGATGGAGCACGGGCAAGGCAGGAACTGGAATTGCATTAACTCTCCCAAGAGCTGCAGATCCTTTCAGTGCTTCCAAACAAGCTCCCAGGCAGTGGCAGGGAGTGGAATCCTTCCCCAGCTAACAATGGGAGAAGTGTGACCAAAAAAGGATGCTCTGCCAGGAAGTGCTGGAGAAATGAGCATTGTCTGGGAATTGTGGTGAGAAGGGTGGCTTTGCCAGAAAATAAAAGGAGGGAATAAATCCACTCTGGAGGAAATGGAAAGCTGAAAGGGAGATGATGGTTTCAGCCTGACATTAACTCCCTGCACAACACACAGAGCTCAGAGCACCCCTGGATACAGAGGAAGGACTCAGCCCATGGGCAAGCAGGGAGTGCTTGCCTAAATATGGGACAGGACAGCCTGGATTAGACTGCTGAGGTGTGAGATCTGGGGATTATTCCAGAGAATAAAGCAAATTTCCAACCACAGAGCCAAATTAAAATTGTACCATGGCTTGACCATAAAACCTCTCCATGAGAGATGTTACAGGAACAAAGACAAAAAATGCCACCCCAGAGTGACATTTCAGGAGGAGTCTGATTGACACTAGAAGAGGAGGATTTGCACTAGAAAAGGAGGAGCAGCAATAGTCCAGTTTGCAGAGGTGGGATTAGCAGCTCAAAAGGACGAAGAACAGAAACCACAACTTGCTACTATGACCAAACTTCCCTGCCTGGTCAAGTCCTTGGTGATCCCTGATCAAGGGCTGTAGAAGACATATCATGTATTGAGGGCAACAGAGCTGGGGAAGGGGCTGGAGCAGCAGGAGCAGCTGAGGGAGCTGGGGGGGCTCAGCCTGGAGAAAAGGAGGCTCAGGGGGGACCTTCTGGCTCTGCAACCCCCTGACAGGAGGGGGGAGCCAGGGGGGGGGGTCGGGCTCTGCTCCAGGGAACAAGGGACAGGAGGAGAGGGAACGGCCTCCAGCTGTGCCAGGGGAGGCTCAGGTTGGACATCAGGAGGAATTTCTTCCTGCAAAGGGTGGTCAGGCCTTGGCAGGGGCTGCCCAGGGAGATTTGGAGTGCCCAGCCCTGGAGGTGTCCCAGGAAGGCCTGGCTGTGGCACTCAGTGCTCTGGGCTGGGGGACAAGGTGGGGATCAGGCACAGGGGGGACTCCATGGGCTGGGAGGGCTTTTCCAACCTCAGTGATCCTGGGATTGTGGGATTCTATGGGATTCTACCAAGATGGCAGAAATGTGCCCCCTCCTCTCTCCCTGTCTTTCCTGCTCCAACAGAGAGGAGTGAAAACCAAAGACAGGAGGGATGTAAATGTTGTCCATTGTTCTTGGCTTTCATTTTTTGCTTGTTGGTCCTGGTCTGGCAAACCTGAAACATCCCAAAATACATGGATACCGTCAGTTGTTTTTCCAGCTGTGAGCAGGGGCTGGTGCTGTGGGAGGCCTCCTGAGCTGGGCAGCAGCAGGACACTGAAGTGCCCTGCCCTGTGACAGCTGGGTCACCACATCTGCAACACTGTCTGTGCTGGGGGCACTAAACTGAGAAGTTACATCTATCTCTTTTCAGACTGAGCCACAAACCTTGATAGGGACACAGGTGAAAGAGTAAGGGAGGTGCTGGCTGGAACCCAGCCATCAGCATCCACAGATGGGCACTGGGCCCAGTAGGGTTGGAATATGGGCAGGTTTCCTTCAGATGGTGCCTCTGGAGCTGTGCCAGCCCCGTGTGGCTGCACTGAGGTGCTGTTTGCTCTCACATTGATCAGCAGCAATGGCAACAGGGCTGGGGCTGCTCCTCCACACCTGCTGCAGCCACAGGCAGGGTGCACATCCAGTCTGGGATCAGCCGGGATGTGAAGCTCCTGGAGAGCCACTCCATGGGCCAGCAGCAGGGCTGGGCTGAGCAAACACACAGACAAATGAAGCCCAAAGCAGGACATTGAATTACCTGCTCAAGATCAAGCCCCCTTAGGCCCAAAGCTCATGTGGTGCTCAGGCAGAGCTGTGCTGGCAGTGCAGAGGGCACAGAGCCCCACTGGGGTGTTGTGCCCAGGCCAGCATGGATGTGACTGCTGGGGAGCACAGGGGAGCCCCATGGGGACAGCTTGGGCTTGGCAGCAACCACCAGGCTCTGCTTGGTGGTGCTGGCACAAGGGAGATGCTCCAGGCTTTTGCAGAGCACCCCTTTGCCCCAAGGGTGGGCCCAGCAGAGGACAGAGCAGTCCCAGCCCTTCTGACACCACTGAGCCCCCGGGAGGAAGCCTGGCAGCTCAAGCAGGAGTTTGCTTTGCAAAACCAAATCTAATTCCTGGGTGTGAAGCATCCACGTCCCTCTCCTGCCTTCCTCAGCCCTGGCTCATCCCTGCTGAACTTCCCAGCAGCAGGAACCATTCCCAGTCCAGACCCCTGCAGTGTCCTCAGCAGAGCCCTGAGCAAGCAGTGGGTACTATAATGCTCAGCCCTTCCCATTTCCCATAATGTTTTCTCAGTGCTAAAGGCACTTTATTTCTGGGAAAATGTATTTACCCCTTGAGCTGATGAAAAACTAATGTGCCAGAAGCCACACTGCTGACCCAGCTGTCCCAGGAGCCCTCCCACAGCTCCTGCCCCAGCTCACAGCTGGAGAAACAAGTCCTGTGGGACCAGGACTTCCCACCTCCCATCTGAGCATTTAGGTAGAAGTGAGAAGCTCCTGTGCTGCAGCTGCTACAAGGCTGGGTGTGGCAGTGAGGAATATCCAGCCCCCGGGGTCTGAAGGAACCTTCAGCCCATGGGAAGGGGCTTTCTGCTGTCCCACAGAGTGTTCCTGACATGACACTCCTGTGTCTCAGCTTCTCCACCTGCAAAAGGGACACACGACCATGTCACGAGGTGCTGGGGTGTAGTTTGGGATCTGGGAGGGAAGGCAGGTCCAAGGACAGAGCCAGCATCCCCAGCCCTGCCTGCAGCACCCTGCTGTTCCCCTGGAAGCAGCCAAGAGCCCGGGGAGGTTCCAGGTAGTGGGTTCCACCACTGGATCCCTGTGTGAGCTGGGAGCTGGTGAGCTGGAAGGTGTAAGGACAGGGACAGGGGCTGCAGGAGTCCCTGGGTGGGCAGTGGGGCTTCACAGGCATCTTCTGTCCAGCCTACCTGCAGGCCCCCATTGCCAGCTCCTACATTCCATTGCTCTCACAGGTGTGATGCTCCTCGCTCCCTGCAGTGACCCACAAAACCTCCTCCCCCTTCCTCTGAGTTTCACTTACTGGTGACCAAAAGGGAAGCACCTCCATCCTCCATCACTTGCCTGGCTCTGCTTTCTCTTTTGTCCATCACAGGTCACCTCCTCAGACCCCACCACCATGGAAATGCCCCCCAGGAGCCCTGATGGGAGCGAGAGGTCTCCTCCCTCCAGGGAGCTCATCACCAGTCGCACGGGGAGCACCCTGTGCATGAGCTCCCGCAGCGAGTCCATCTGGACCAGCACCTCCAGGAGCAAGTGGGAGATCTACCACAAGCCTGTGATCGTGGTGTCTGTTGGAGCTGCCCTCTTCCTCTTAGGGACAGTCATCATCATCCTGTCCTGCTTCCTGAAGGATGAGAGAAAAGTTTTTAAAATGTCTGGCCCGGCTTTCCTGTCCCTGGGGCTGATGCTGCTTGTTTGTGGCTTTGTGTGGATCCCCATCATCAGGAAGAAGCAGAAGCAGAGACAGAAGTCACAGTTTCTACAGAGCCTCAAGTCCTTCTTCTTTAACCGCTGAGAGCAGCCCAGGACCTTCCCGGGAAGGTTCCCCTCCCCTCTTCCAAGTTGTGCTGATTAGCCATAAAAAGAAACACGTTCTTGTACTCTCCTAGAGGATTTCATCTCAGTAAGTCTCTTCCCTACATGGTTTCCAGTGTCAAAATGAACTTTGTATTTCATCCAAGTAATGTCAGAAAAAAAGGGAGCAGGATTTTCCAGCTGAGCCCAGCAAGGCAGTTCCAAACTCTCTGTGTCATTGGGTCAGTGAGTGACCCAACAGCACATGGTGGGGAAAGCAAAGCTCCTGAGTAACCTGGGCTAAAGCAAAGCTCCAAAGTTACCTGGCTCCCCCCAGGAGCTTCTGCAAGATACCTCAGCAGAGAGGAGCCCTCTGACTGCAGAGTGTGAGCCAGGCTGGTGTGAACATTGCTGCAAACTGCAGTTTGGGTGGAGAAACTGAGAGGCCAGATGTGGTTCATCCAGAGGTAGTGAAGAGGAGAAGCAGGACAAAATAGTTCCAGATCACTTTGTATCAGAAGAGGCCACCACAATGGGCAGTACACATCATCAGAGCTCAGGAGAACCAGACGTGATGCCCATGGCCAGAACATTCCTGTCATTCCTAGAATCACAGAATTATTGAGGTTGGAAAAGAATTCCAAGCCCATGGAGTCCCCCCTGTGCCTGATTCCCCCCTTGTCCCCCAGCCCAGAGCACTGAGTGCCATGGCCAGGCCTTCCTGGGACACCTCCAGGGCTGGGCACTCCAAACCTCCCTGGGCAGCCCCTGCCGAGGCCTGACCACCCTTTGCAGGAAGAAATTCCTCCTGATGTCCAACCTGACCCTCCCCTGGTGCAGTTTGAGGTCGTTTCCTCTTGTCTTGTCACTTCCTGACCCCCACCTGCCTACACTCTCCTTTAAGGTAGTTGTAGAGAGTTGTCCCCCCTGAGCCTCCTTTGCTCCAGGCTGAGCCCCCCCAGCTCCCTCAGCTGCTCCTGCTACTCCAGCCCCTTCCCTGTTGCCCTTCTCTGGACACCCTCCAGCCCCTCAGTGTCTTTCTTGCAGAGAGGGGTCCACTGACCTGTCACAGCGACTGCTGGGCCACTGGAGCTCACTCCATGCTGTGTGGGGTGTTCCCAGGCTGTATTTGTTGCTCCAAAGGGTCAGAGTGAGGAGCAGCATCACAACCATCATGTTCTGGGTGTTTAAGGAAGGCTGTTCCCCAAGGCCTGCAGGGCCAGACCCGTCTGACAACATCTGTCCATCTGCACTGGTGGTGTCTGTCAGAGCCACCCCTGAGCCCCAACCATCAGCCTGTTGGTGCCACCAGAACTGGACCACAGGCAAGAGAGACATGTTTGTTACCTCCACCCTGCCTTTAATAAATGAGTGCCTGAGACAACTCACCAAGGAAAGCACGGATCCTTCCTGCACGGATTTGGTTTCATTTTGCATTTTCAGCAAGCTGGAATTACTTTAAAAGACAAATTTGGAACAGAAATTCTCAGTCTGAAGAGCTGGGCTCAGTCTGGACAGTGAGATCTGGGTTGATATGAATAGGCCCAAAATGTCCAGGGTTCAGGCACTGATGAGAGGCTGATGTTCCAGAAGTGCTGATCCCATCTGGATCCTCAGCCTGGCGGGACCGCCCAGCACAGCAAGCACTGGCTCAAAGGCCCTGGCCCCTGCTGTGGGGTGAGAATGTGGTCAGTGCTTCAGAAGCAAAGAGAAACAGAGAAGAGGAGACCCCACCAAGCTGCCCTTTGTAGTCTGCACCTCCACAGGGAAGCTGAGGCATCCCTGCTGCTCTTCCAGATGCTGTGGGAGGTGGGGAGGTTTGCAGGGGGTGTGTGGAGAGAATCTGAATGTGTTTGGTTTCAGATAGACAGGGTTTAATAACCTCCCTCAGCTACTGAGGAGAGGAAGCCCATGTAAGCCCTCAGCTTCCTCTAACCCAATATCCCACATCTACCAACAGCTCCCAAGGAGCACTGGGGGAAAGCACAGGGAATGGGATGTGCAGACAACAGTCCTTCTCCTGGTTGGTGCCCAGCTAACTGCAGCTCAGAGCCAAGACAGAGGCTGCTCAGCCCCCTGTTCAACAGCCACTGACAGAGCCAACACAGTCACCTCCTTCTCTTTTGCCCCCTTGTTCGGGTCGCTTTGTGCTTTCAGTCTCTGCAACATCCTGCAACCACAATTCCTCCCAGCTCCCTAATTTGCCAGACAGGCTGGAAGCTCTGCACAGCATCAGGAGACACAGCAGAGGCAGAGGGGCCCAGATCCTGCAGCTGCAGATCAGCAGACAGCCAGCAGGGCAGTGACAAGGGACACGTGTCCCCTGTCCCCCAGGCCCATGCCCTGCAGCTGTGGGAACTGTGCTCGGGGCTGAGAGTTGATTCCTTCAGGAAACACGGAACCTCCTCCTGGCAAACTCGGGTTGAACTCCCTTATTTCTGAAACTGGTGCCACACCAGCATTTCTGCCAGCAAATATGGTCCAAGATGCCCACGTCCCAAAGCATTTGGGCTTCCACAGCGTGGCTCACGGGGAGCTCAGGCTCACCTTGCCCCTGCTGCCAGGCTGCCCCCAGTCTGTGACCAGGGCTGGGCAGTGCCATGTGCCTGGAGATCCCTCCACCAGCGTGGGCTGAGCTGGAGGTGGCACATCCCGTCCTGGCAGCTCACACAGCTGGATTAGGAGGATTTGAGCACACACCCTTTGCCCCAGGCTCAGCCTGGCCCTGAGCTTTGTGTCCTGGGGGTGCAGATGCGTGTCCCTGCCAGCCAGTGCCAGGTTTGGGGGTGTCCCAGGTGTATATTCTGGCCCCAGACCCAGCAAACCTCTATTCCTCAGCCATTCGTTGTGTTGTTCCAGGCTTTGCCTGTTTTTCCAATCCTGCCCTGGCAAAAGGAGCAGCCTCTGCTGATTTCACTGCAATGGCCAGAGGATACTCACCCAAAATTCCTGCTCAGGGGCAGCTGCAGCCAAAAAAACAGATGGACATCAGGACTCTGGAGGGGGAAATCATGGAGCAGCTTGAAGAGCACCCCCAGAGTCCCAGCTGGATGCAGATCTGGGCACAGGTAGAGTCCTAAAGCTGCACAGGCTGGAAGAGGCACCTGGAAATGCCTGTTCAGCCAGGGCTGGCTGTCCAAAGGGATGTGACAGAACTCCTAAAAGGCTTGGAGAGAGGGGGCAGGGGTCCTACTCTCTGTGCCTCATGGCCAGGGATAAGGAGATGACCAGTGAAATGTTAATATGATAAGAAGTCATTGAGACCAAGAATTTAATTGGATTCCAGGCTGGTCATTTATAACAGGAATATTAGGTTTCATTAAAAGAAAAATTTCCCAAGGGACTTGCATGTGGCTGCTCTGGTCTCCTCTTTGCTCTGTGCCTGTGGGGAGGGAGGGGAGGCTGTGGGAAGAGGGGTCTGGGGCAGAGGAGGGGGTGGTACCCTCTGGACAGGGGGGGCTCGCTTGGGACAGAGGGAGATGAAGAGAGGGGCAGGGGCTGCAGGTTTGTCTGGGTGCTGTCCCTGTGTGCTGGGTGAGGATCTCAGGGCTGGGGGGCTCAGTGGACACCTCTGTGGAGGTGTGAGCAGCACCAGGGTGGCACAGGAAGGTGTCTGGCAAGAGGGTGGAGATGCCCAGGTGATGGTAAAGGCAATAGCCCAGGGATCAGCTGAGGAGAGGGTTTATCAGGTGGATCTCTATCACTGGCTGCCCAGATCTGTGGCAGGACAGGGAGGGAAAGGGAGAGGAATGTTAATTGAAAGGGAAGTCAGATTGACAGCCTGGAGATAAGTGCAGATGGAATTCCAGGAACAAAGTGATAACTCTCCACTTTGTAACACAGGGTGTAAATCCTGGTCACTGCTGGGAAGGTGGGTGGACTTTGAATCGGTGCTCCCAGCACTGGGAATTCCATCACTCTCTTGAAATGAGCTGGAGCAACTTGGGGAAACAGAGGTGCAGGGTGTCCTGAACTGCTCACAAGGATTCATTAGGAGCTGACATAAAATGCTTGTCCTACTGTGGCCCAGGAAAACCCCCTAGGGCTGATGAGAAGTGAATTCCTGCCTCTGTGCTGTGGGACCAGTGAATCTCTACCTCCCCAGGATGTGGGAGGCAGGGAGTATCCATGGGTTCAAAGTGCTTTTATGGACAACAGATAGAGGAAGAGACAGCAGAAGCAAGAGAGAAGAATGTGCCCTCTAACTGCAGCATAACAGTGGTGGATGCTGGAGAAGTCCACAGGGAGCAGATGCCAGGAGGGACTGGGCCCACGTGTTGTCTCCTCCTGCCACTGCTGGAGTCACCACTGGACCTTTGATCAGATCATAGGGCAGTTCAGGTCTTGGGGCTGTTCCCATGCACCTACAAATCACTGTTTTACACTGCCCAATATTCCCCTTTGCTCCCACTGAAGCCTGTTTGAATCCCAATGTGATGCTTCGGATCAGACCAAAGAAAAACATGGGTAAAGAGAGGATCAGTTTTCCAGCAAACATAACCATGCCCAGCTCTCACTAAAGCCAGTTTAGTGGATGTGATCTGCCAGCTTCCCTTGGTCTATAAAAAGAACAGGAAATCCATTAAAAAAGTCATTATCTCTGCAGAGCAGTCCAAGGAGGAAATATTTCCCTGCGTCTCAAAGGTCAGCCCAACCAACCAGCCCAGCAGGCTCTGCTGGGGATGACACCCTGCTCTGGGGTGGCTGACCTGCTGCTTCATTCCTGGGCCTCAACAGGAGCCAAACCTCCTAAAGATGCTGCACAGCCGTGTTGCAAACCTCCCTCTGAGGATGCTCCAGAGCCTAAAGGGGACTTGAGGGGACTTTGAACAAAGGCCTGGAGTGACAGGACAAGGGGGAATGGCTTCAAACTGCCAGAGGGCAGGGTTAGATGGGATATTGGGGAGAAATTCCTTCCTGTGAGGGTGGGGAGGCCCTGGCACAGGTTGCCCAGAGAAGCTGTGGCTGCCCCATCCCTGGAAGTGTCCAAGGCCAGGTTGGACGGGGCTTGGAGCAACCTGGGCTAGTGGAAGGTGTCCCTGCCCATGGTAGGGGGTGGAAGAAGATTGTCTTTAATGTCCCTTCCAATCCAAACCATTCTGTGACTCCCTGACCTCAGCTCACACTGACTGGACTCATCCCTGGTGCAATCAGCAGATTTCTGCTGCTGGGAATCCACCAACATTCACCCTCCTCCAGGGATCAATGGTCCAGCTGTGGAAGGCAGCAGGTGGCCACTGATGTCTGTCAGCACAGGAATATGTTCCACTGACAACTTCCACCACTCTTTCCTGGCAATAAGGCCAAGGGCTCCTGGGGCCACGAGGGCTGATACCCCAAGTTCCTGCACCCTGAAAGGCTTCTGGTGCTTCTTCCACCTTGGGGAGCAGATGACATACCACCAGGATGAGTTGCAATTGCCCATCCCTCCTGAAAGCACCAGCCTCCCCTGTCTTTAACGAGCCAGGATGAGGGTAATAACTTCAGAGGACTCTCAGTGCTCACAGTGAGCTTGAAATCCTACAAAAACCCCTTCCTATTTGCCATGAGGTGTGAGGCACAGGGAAACTATGGAACCAGCTCAGATTTACACCATAGCACCACTGAGAAAGGCACAGGAAAGCTGGAAGAGGTGGATTTGAGCAAACATGCCCCAGCTGTGCCCCTGAACCCTGCTAAGGGAGCGGGACTGTCACCCAAACCACGGCAGAGTGGGTGGATCTGGTTATTTCTCACCCAGCTCTGGTCCTGCTGTGCCCTGGGTGTTCCAGGGTAGGAAATGCCTCTGGCCAAGCTCAGACATGTGCAGCCCCATGGCTGTGTTCCCTTTTCTGGGGCTGGGAATTGCAGCACCAAGAGTAGTTGTGTTTTTTCTCCTTTTTTTTCCTCTCCTTTCCCCAGTTGGAGTATCAGGTTGCACAGAAATCAGCACCGAGAAAAAAACTGTTTATTGCCAGTGCTCTGACCCAGGGGATTCAAAGCTCTGCTTCTCTTCATGCAGCAGCACTGGTGATGGTGAAACTCCTGCTCCCTGCACTGCAGGGTTTGCAGCACCCAGACCACCGTGAACACTGAGGGGCTTCTGAGACATAAGTCTCCAACCCAGCCCCCATTCCAGCATCCCTGTGAAGGAAATAACAGGAATTCCAGCCTGGTGCAGCCTGGTTTTAACCCAGACAGAACCTGAACTGAGCCTCAACCACAGGGGTGGAGGGGCTCCCAGGACACCACCAAGAAGCAGCTGAAAATATGTGTGTGTGTGTGTCTGTGTGTCTGTGTGTCTGTGTGTGTGTGTGTCTGTGTGTGTGTGTCTGTGTGTGTGTGTCTGTGTGTCTGTCTGTGTGTCTGTGTGTCTGTGTGTGTCTGTGTCTGTGTGTGTGTCTGTGTGTCTGTGTGTCTGTGTCTGTGTGTCTGTGTGTCTGTGTGTCTGTGTGTGTGTGTGTCTGTGTGTCTGTGTGTCTGTGTGTGTCTGTGTGTGTGTCTGTGTCTGTGTCTGTGTGTCTGTGTGTCTGTGTGTGTGTCTGTGTGTGTGTCTGTGTGTCTGTGTGTCTGTGTGTCCCCCCTCACCTCATTTTCCTTGGTCTCAAAATCTGCTCAGGCCTCACTGGGGTGATAAAACTTTCCATCCCTTTCCATGCTGGAGCATCCTGGGTGTGCAAGAGAAGAGCCAGGAGGGGCCAGGACTGGTGTGGGGCTCAGGTCTCCAGCTGTGTGTTGGGCTGGGCCACAGCCTGAACATCTGGCACGAGCAGCTGGACAACGTGTGTCACCCCTGTGGAAGGACTGGGGGAACCCCAGCTTGCCCAGAAAGCACTTCCCTGGGTATTCATTTAACCAGGAGCCTCCTTTGACACTTCTGAACCTCAGTATTTAACCTGTCTAGTCTAAACTCCATCCCTGGGTGGCTCAAACCCTCTCTGGTCCAGACATGGCCTTCCCAGCACGTGCCAGTCTGCTCCATGAAGGTAGGAAAGAAATTCAGCTTCTCCACATCCTTCTTGTCCTCACAGGCTCTTGCAAGGGGGAACTGCATTATTTGCAGCCTTGCCAAGGCTCAGCAGCCTTGGTTGGAGCCTGAGCTCACCTGGCTGAGGAGCTCCCAGGAGACTTTTACTGCTCTCCAACAGAAGTAGGAGCTGAAAACCCCAAGGGACATGAAACCTCTTGTGCCAAAAGCAGCAGAAAGCAGCACAAAGCAGCACAAAGCAGCACAAAGCAGCTTTCCCAGCTCTGCTGGGATCAGTGCTGAGCTGGGCCCTGCAGGTAAATGGGAAGCAGGTCACCAGGTTTGCCCTGTGTGTGAGGCATCACCTCTGCTCCAGCAGGACTGGTGACATCTCTGCCTGAGAGACCAGTGATGGGTCCTGGTGGCTCCCAGTTGAAATCCTCACTGGGAGAAGCTGCAGCCCAGTGCAGCCCACTGACTCTGGTTTCCCAAGTGGCCACAGCCACTGTATGGTGCAGAGTTCCCCCCTCTGCTCGTGGGGACGGGGTGTCAAAGGTCTTTCAGGTGTGTGGGGGCTGCCCCAGCCCTGCTGGACCTGCAGGTTTGGGGGTGTGGGGGGCTGAGTGTGGGCTTTGGCCCTGCGTTGTCCTTCAGCAGGGAACCAGCAGCCCGGTGTGGATCTGCCCTGCAGGAGGCAAGGCTGGCATCTGGATGCACTGCAGTGGTTCTGAACCCTGCCAAGCAGGGCAGGAGGGCTGGGATTTGCCCATGGTGGCACTAAAGGAAATGTGCCACCCTGTATCAATAGTGTCACTAGATAAAAGTCACTCCCTGGGCTGGAAAGGAACCCAAAGCCTTCCAGAAGTTTGTTTGTCCCCCATTAATGGTTCAGAAGACTGAAACAATGAATTTTGCTCCAAAAGTACTTCAAAAAGATCAGTACACTCTGTGTACCTCTTCTGCCTTTTTCTAGCCCAGTTCTGCTGTGGCTGGAAAGATGATGTGAGTGGGAAACACTCCTGGAGCTGGCCCTGAGCAGGTTTGCAGAAGGATGTGGCAAGAGGGAACCAGTTCTTCCCAGGGGACAGTGAAGTTGCTTCCCAAGTATTAGTAGGGAGCAGTCTGAGAGGACAGATGGAAGAGGCCTGACAACATCTTTGGCTGAAGGGAACCAGCCCCTCCGTGTTCAGCTGCAGCATGTGGAGACAAACCAGGCAAGGAGCCTTCAAACAGTGTGTCCTGCAGTGAAAACCAGCTGAATCCCTGTGCCATGGGCTGAGCTGGCCTGCAATATCTGCCCAGGGGTGAGGAGGAAGAGGATGGGCAGCACAGGGCAGCTTGATGGAGCAGCCCAGGGCTGGTTCATGGTGATCCTCAGCCACAGTCCACAGGGCTGAGCCTGCAGTGGGGAAAGGCTCAAACTGCCAGAAATGCAGCTCAGCTTTGGCAGGGCTGGGCAAACTCCCTCCTGTGGCACAAGGGGACTGGTTTCCTTCAAGGTCAGCGCATCCCTGTGGGGTTGGAGCATTTTGGGGTTGTGTCTCAGCTGCAGGACTTGTGTCTTGAGGGGAGAAGCTGCTCTCTCAGCACTCACCTCCCGGGTCTGGGGGTAGGAAGAGCTGCCTGGACCAAACGAAAGCAGCTCAGAGCAATTCATATTGAACTCCTAGGACATCTCTCTGAGGAGGAATGGTAAAACCAGCACCTCCCCCCTGCAGACACTGAGTGATAGATGCTGGGTGATTGTACCTCACATACCCCTCTGGGGAAGGAGCCCAGGCAGGAACAGCACCGAGTCAGGGAAAGCTCCTTTCCCCAGCACACCTTTCCTTGCTGAGCCCTGGCTGCTGCTGCTGCTGCTCTGGAAATCATCCCACAGAGAACAGCCCTGCAAAACCTCCCAGCACGAGGGGCTTTAACTCACACTCCTTTAACACACACCTGGGGGTTTAACACCCTCTTCTACTGAAAGAAACCCCCCCACTCCACAAGGCCCTGCCCAGGTCAGCTCAGCCCACCCAGCCCTGGTGCAGAGGGGTCCAGCCCCCCCTCCCAGTGCTGTGTCCAGGGCTGTGGGGGCTCCATGGCAGCAGAAAGCAGGATCTCCAAACACCCCCTGGGAGCAGCAGCAGCAGAAGAAGATGCTCCTGAGGACAAGAGAGAGGTGGAGGAGCTGCATTTCTCTGCCTGCCTTCAGGAAGCCTTGCAGATCAGGCTGGCACGTGCTAGAAAGGCTGTCACTGGACCAGAGAGGGGTTGAGGCATCCAGGGATGGAATTTAGACTAGAGAGGTTAAATACTGAGGTTCAGAAGTCTCAAAGGAGGCTCCTGTGTGTCAGGAGCAGTGTCAGCATTGCCAGGCACAGCTGTAAAACCATCCCAGCAGGTTCAGCTGGCTCAGACTCACAGCCCCAGGAGCTGAAGGGCTGAGCAGAGCTCCCAGCAGTGCCCTGGGGCAGCTCCTCTCTGCTCCTCCACCCACCTCCCTGTGCCATGGGCTGTGCCCAGTGCTGCCTTCCCTGGGCAGCTCCTTCTGATGGACACACGTGTGGAGCTGGGATTGGGGCAGCTGAGGAACACTCTGGAAGTCCTGGATATTCTGGCCTGCAGTTTCCAGCCATCCCTTCCCTACCCTGGAGCTTCAGAATCCTAAATGAACTTTTAATTGTTTTGTTGTTGGTGTATGTGTGCTGGATTATGGTTTTTAAGGATTCATTATTGCTAAATTCATTTTGCTGGCTGTAGTTACTAAATTGTAGTCAGGGGTCCTTTTTCAAAATCCTTTCTTGGAGCATTTTACTGAATATAATCCTTTGTGTACAAATGCAGGAGTTATTAGTCCTTAGTTATACTTTAAAATTTGAGGGTGGTAAATTGACCATAATAAAAATTGGGTTGTTTTTTTTTTTTCAATGTGTGGTGGTGTTTTGGATTTCAGATTTGATCTTAAATGATCAAAACCAAAGCAAACCAGAAGCTGCCTCAAATTGTGCCAGGGGAGGTTATAGGTTATATATTAGGAAAATTTTGTTCACTGAAATATGCTCACCAGGGAAGTGGTTGAATCAGCTTTCCTGGAGGTATTTAAAAGACCTGGATTTAAAAAACCCAGGGTTTAGGCTGTGTTTGGGTGGGGGAAAATCAAGCAGAGCTGGAAGGAGGGTTGTGATTCATCCCAACCCCAAACACTGCATTAAACTTGGCATAATCCATGAGCACACCAGCCCAGAGTGGGACCCTGAGGGCTGGTCTGGGCATGGGGCAGGTCCTGACCAACCTCCACAAGTTCTCTTGCTCTGCTTTTCATTCCTGGGCTACCTCAGGCCTGGGATGCAGCCTGGGAGAAGATTCTTGGCCTGCTCTGGTGACATCAAGGTGGCACAAGCCTTTTGTGGGGCTGCACACACCTGGGTTGACCTGAGGCCCTGCCATCAGACCCATCCTTCCCACTGTTCTGGAGAGTGCCCGTGGTCTGAGTGGGGTTCCTGGGGTGCTGTGCCCTCTGCCCCACATGGATAATGCCTGGTGGGATCAGGGATCAGGCTGGAAGGGACAGAAGAGCATTGAGGCATCTTCTGCAGCTCTGCCACTGCTATAAAAACTGAGTGTGTGGAATTACAGACTGGTTTGGGCTGGAAGGACATCTGGGTTGAGCCCAAGGTTTTAATGTGTGCAGGTGGAGCTGCTGATGGAGGTTATGATTGAAGACTTCCCTGACATCTTCGGGGAGGAGATGGCTGGAGATGCCTCTCCCCAGGGCAGTGGTCACAGCCCCAAACCTGACAGAGCTCAAAGAACACTTGGACAACACTCTCAGGGACAGGGTAGGATTGTTGGGGTGTCTGTGCAGGGCTAGGAGTTAGACTCCATGATCCTTGTGGTCCTTCCAGCTAAGAATTTTACATGATTCTATGATTCCTGTCCATCAGCCAAAGAATTTCCAACACTCATGGGTAGCTCCAGAGGTAGGAGGACAAACTGGGGGTTGTCACAGCCTGGGGCTTGGGATACCAGAAAATTCAACATCAGGACAACGACCAGTGTAGGACTTTGGGTGGGTTTTTGCTTCAGGAGTTCTATTTTTACTTCCAAGAAGTCACTTGTCTGCACATGATTTTACTTTCTAGACCTGCATTAGTTTCTAAGAGCAAAGTGACCCTGCAGAGAGACCAGAAAAGGACCACCAGACAAAAACCTTTCAGGTGCTTCTCCCTCTCTGCTGGGCATCCTCAAAGAGGACGAGGGAGGTGCAGTGGTGGAGTCCAAAAGGGCAGAGGTATGTCAGGTCCACACACGCTGTGACAACGTGCTCTGGGACAGGAGTCATTGCTGATAAGGCTGAGAAGCTGCTGTGGCTCCTCCTGGCAGACCCTCCTGTGTCCTTTGGGGCTCCTCCTCCCCTACAACGACACAAAACACCTACAAAATACCTACAAAAAGACAGAGCTGCCAACTGCAGAGGGCTCTTTTTCAGGTACTCCTTCATCACAGCTCCATCAGGTCTACTTTGGAGCAGGTTGTGCAATCAGCACCTTCTCTGTAGAGCCAAAGTGGCAGTCTGGAATCAGGCACTTAATGCTCCGGGCCAACTCTTGGCACATGTTAATGCCAAAATTTCTGGTTTAGGCACCTTGAGCTCTGTTTCCAACCTGGCACATACAGGACAACTGATGAACCTTTCAGAGGCAAGAAGGTAAAATGAGCTCACTTTGGTTAAAATCAGAACTGAGCCCAGTGGGTCGTGGCTTTACCTCTCGGATCCCACTGTGGGGTGGAAAGGTTTGCAGGGTCTCCTCAGCACAACAAAACCAAAAAACCAAAAGAGAAAAGAGACCTGGGGAGAAGAGAATGAAAGAAAACAACCAGAAATAAGAAGGAGGAAGAAAGAAAAGTCTTTTGGGGATCAAAAACTGAAAAAATACAGGAAGGTTCCAGCAGGTCCAACTCAGCTGAAGGTGCTGAGAAGACCATTTGGGAACTGAAGACTGGATTTGACAGCAAGGGATGGTTTTTTATCTGAGCACCCACAAAGACAAATTTCAGAGCATTCCTGCAAATGAGGAGATCAAATCCTGAAAGAAGCTGAACTTCCCTCCAGCCCTCTGGTAATTACTCCAGAGTTCATTCTGGGCTGGCAAAGCCAGGCCTGAGAAGGTGATAATGCCTGAATAACAGATAAGTTATTTATTTGTGTATCTAAAGCCTTCATTGTCCAGCCAAGAGGAAATAAAAATATCTGCTGGATCAGGCAGACCTTTGCCATCGGGAGGGAGCAGCACAGGAATGGAGGGCTCGCCCAGTGCTGTCTGTGTGGGCTGGGTGAGGCTGGGAGACAGGACCAGGGCTGTGCTGGGCACCCTCCTCTGCCCTGTGATTGCCCTCTGGGAGATGCACAGTGGGGGTGCCAGGCAGGACCTTGGTGACCTTTAACACCTGGGATTCCCTGGGCAGCAGAGGAGGCAGGGAATGTCCTCCATGGCCCCCCCATCACCTCACTCATGGATGAGCAGGGGGGGGCTGCCCAGGTGGCAAACAGGCTCTGGATGCCCTGGTTTGGCGAGGAGATGAGGGAGAACACTCCTGATGTGAGACATGCCCTGGAGCCAAGGCCACCCCCAGCAGATACCTGCAGCTGGGCCCTGCTCCAGCCCCTGACAATGACCTTGTCCCCAGCGGTCCTGTCCCAAGTTTGGCATCCTCTGGCCAAGAGATGGGACAGGCAGCTGCCACCCTACAGCCTCTGCACTGACTTGGGATGCCCTTCCCAGAGCCAAGGGCTCCCTGGGAGTGCTCCACCTCCCCCAGACTTCCCTGTGTGTCAAACATGCCCAGACCAAGGAAGCAGGAGAGGGAAGATGCTCCCGGTGGCACATCCCGACCTGGGAGGAGAGGGTGGAAGCCCAGGATCCCACAAAGCCATACTGGGTGTGCAGAGACAAACCAGGAGCTCTGGGGATTTTTGCCTTGTTTGGTGATTCATGACTGCCTTGCTTGGTTCCCATTTTTGGGGTGGGCAGTGACACAGGTTGTCTCATGTGGGACTCTCCAGCAAGACCTGCCTTTTGGAGGTGCAGCAAAGCTGCTGCATTTCAGTTGGTGTTGTGCAGTTCAAAGGTGCTGTATCCCAGTGCCTCAGTTTACCTATAAAGAGAGGGGAATAGCAGGATGTTTCCAGGCTGCCAGTGGGATAGCAGAGCCAGTGTCCTGCAGCCTTCACTGGGATCCTTGCACGGCAGGTGCTGCCCAAAAGTGACCCAAGGTGCCCTGGACCCCAAATCGCAGCACACAGCCTGGCTGGGGGCTGGGGCAGGACCAGAGCTGGACCTTTTGGACACACGAGGTGTGATGCACCCACCCCTGGGTGTCCTGAGGGTAGGTCCCTTCCCTGGAGGGCTCACATGGAATGGGATCTGCTCGGGGCCGGGGCCAAGCCAGGGCCATGAAAGGGTTAAAGCTGGATCGTGTGCTCCCTCCCAATTGCTCTGCAAGGTGTGTTGTGACATTTGTACTTCCTCTTGGCAGCCCGGGAGCAGAGGCAGCGGGAGGGAGTGCAGGGATGCTGCCAGCCCCTCCCTGAGGGTCTCTGTGGGGGCTCCACCATGGGCCCCCTCAGGCTGCTTGGCCGCTGCGCCGTGTTCGCCCTCGTGGCCCTGCTCTGCGACTTCGCGGGGCTCATCTTCCTCCTCCTGGGCATTTTTGCTCCTATAAGTTCCTGGGACTTCTTTGTGTACCTGGGAGCCCTGCTGCTGGCCTTCAGCCTCCTCTTCTGGACCTTCTGGTACACCTTCAGCATCGAGGTGCCCTTCGGGGAGCTGGGTTGGAGCTGAGCCAAACCAGAGGCAAAGCCGGAGTGGGAACTTGCACTCGGAGGAGCAACATCACGTTCTGGGAAGATCTGACACGTCACTCAGCTGGTGAAGAGCATCCCAAAAAGACCAAAGGGAAGGGTCTGATGGTTCTTACAGCATCAACCAGCCAGATGGACCCCCAGGGGAAAGGTACCTGCAAGGGATGCTTTGCTGGTGTTGGGGAATGCAGAGGTCCTGTCAGGGCAGCCAGACCTTCCTGCCAGGGACAGGCACTGCCAGGAGTAACACTAGAGTTTAAAATGCTCTGGAATGGATTGATGATGGGCAGAAACTTGGGTTGGATGAGATGAGTCTCTGGATGAACCTGGGGAGGGGGATTTTGGTGGGAATTGGAGGTTGCTGAAATCTGGGGTTTATTTGCTCAGTTCTTCCCACCAGATGATGTGGGAGTTGAGGGTCCTGGAGAGTTGCTGCTCTCCTGTGACAGCTTTGTGTGGCACAGGGATGAGGAGTGTGAGCCGTCTCCTGGCAATACACCCTGGGCAAATAGTCAATAAGGATAATCCAGTTCCAGGCTGTTTTTAGCACCAAGCCTCTGTGTAAATGAGGTGAACAAACCCAACTGTTCCCTCGTGTACCCCACCATTCTGTGGGCACTGCTGGGAGGGTTTTGCCAAAGAGGAATGTTTTTCCAGCAAAGTACTAGGGAAAAGCAAGTGAAAGTTGTGTCAGGCAGGCACTGGTGATGTGCTGTACACAGCCCTGTGACAAATGCTGAATACACAGAGACTGGGTACAAAGTGCCATGTTTGAACCTTGGCTTTGAGATTATGCCTTCTTAATCTCAGGCTGCTCTAGAACATGCCTGGTTTGCTTGGCTGTCACACAAAGGGCAGAAAGATCAGGCAGGTGGGCCTGGGCTGGTCCTGCAGCACGTGAGCAGGAGGGACCCACATGCTGAGCATCAGCAGGGCATGGAGGGGCTGGTGATGACCTGGACACCCAGGGCAGCCAAGAGCTGCCTCAAAGGGCTGAATTTTGACCCCACCTATGAACAGCAACACCTTTGCAAAGCTTAAGGGAGGTGGGAACCTCTGTGTGTTGGGAGAGCACCACTGCAGGGATGGCACCCACCTCCTTGCCAGCACCCCAAGGGGATGCTCCTCCTGTGTTGGCAAGGCTGGTGGAGCCAATTAGATAGAGTTTTTTAACATGCTTGGAGCTGTGTGGTACCTAACAAAAGGGAGATGACAGCAGGAGGATGCTCCAACCAGGAGCCACCACCCACAGCCAACCTTCACCCACCACCCAGAGCCAACACTCACCCAAAGAGTTGATGATTTTTCAACAGTGCATGAGACAAAGAGGGGGCAGAGATGGGGAAGATGTCCTCACTGACACGTGGGTGAGAGTCAGAGCAGAGCCCAGCCTCACCTCTCTTCCCTTTTGGCATCTCAGCCAGGCCAGTGCCCCCAGGCAGGTGCCTCCACTGGCAGGAACCTTGCCAGGGACATGATCCCCACCCTCGAGTCACGAGAGGGAGATCTCCTTGCAGAGTTTTTTATAAAGCCTCTCACAACCAATGAGAAACATCCTTTTTTATTATTTACTGATTTGTCTTTATTTCCTGTCATGTTGCCAGTGACCACAAGAGACAGATAAGGTTTTCTTGCCTGTCCCAGGAGGGTGGGAGCTGCAGTGTGGGGCAGGGGGTTTCACAGCCCTCATGCACCAGGATGCCCAGGCCAGGAGTTCAGCTTTACCCTCCACCGGGTCTCAGGGTGCTTTTCCACCTCTGTGCCCTTGGGACAACCTCCTTCAAGAATTTCCTTGATGCACCTCAGGATAAGAACCTGCACCAAGCATCAGTTGGTTACTGCAGCTGTATATGAGGAAGGGCAGCAGGAACCAACACCCTCCTTTATTTGCTCTGGTATTTTTAATTTCTGGTGCTGAGCCTGTCAATCCAGCCTGTAAAGCTTGGCTGAGGGCTTTGTCACTGTTCAGAGTCTGTCCCTTGCTGGGTGAGTGTCTGGGTGTGTCACTCAGGGTCAACATCCAGGGAGCCCTTGGTGTCACCCAGGGAACCCAGCAGGAAATGGTGCTCTGTCCCTGTCCCCATTGGTCCCTCCTGTCTCCTGGGCCAGTGGGACAGACACTCCTGGATGAAGCTTGTTGGGGAGCAAAGCCATTGGATGATCCATCACATCACCAGGGAAAGTTTGGGGATGTGAGGGGTGAAGGGGATGGTCACACACACGGGACAGAGCTGGCAGCCCTGTGCCCAGACCTCCTGGAAGTCACTGGTGAGCCCACACCCCATTCCATGGAGGAGCAGAGACCTCCAATTCACCCATCACACACCAGCTCAGACCAAGCCCTGCACTGCCAGGGTCCTGCAGACCCAGGATGCTGCATTCCCTGTGGGATGTTCCTGCTTGCACATCTTCCCCTCTATGACCCCTCTGTGGTCTGTGACAGTCACCCAGCCCATCTGGCTCCAGGCAGGGCCATCCTCCAGCACGTGGTGCACAAATCAAACCCAAATGTGTGTGTGTGTGTGTGCCAGGTGCCTTCAGCATCCTTCACCTCCCCCAGGCAGCTGCAAGGCCGTGGGCACAGGCAGGACATGGTGGCTTCAACTGGAGCAATCAGGCAGGCCCAGCAACAGAGGGGAAGACTCCCACTTGTGGTGGGAGACCATGGGATTTCTCTTGCCTCCCTGTCCCACCTTCTCCCACGGTGAGCACCCACACCCCAGCACCTCAGAGCACCAGCTCTGATGGTCTCCAACGTCCTCTCCATCCCAGGGACATCAGTCCTCCCTTCTCCTGCTGTCCCCAGGCCCCAGTGGCTGGGGCAGAGTGGCAGGATGGGTGTGAGTGAGGCACCAGCGAGTCCCTGTCCCTCAGCACGGGCAGATCTGGCCCAGGCCCAGGCTGTATTGACTCAAGGGCTTATCTTTCACCACCGAGTTTTTGTGGTTTTGTACTCGCTGTGTTTGCTCCAGGCTGCTGGGGGTGTTCCCAGCCATGGGCATGGCATAGCCCAGTGCCTGTGGCACAGAGCCTGTGTGTGCTGGGCACTGGCAACCAGCAGTGCCCTCCACCCCCTGGCCAGGCTGTGCTTCCCAAGTCACCCCACTCCCCCAAAACCAGCATCCTCCCGTGTTTCCTACCCTGATTCTTCAACCCCCAAATGCCATGGGAGTGCACTCCAGGAGTTCTCTCTCAGCCCTCCTTGCAGCCATGGCATCCCCCACTTGGCACCTGGGGAGGAAATATCAATCCAAGCAATATCTGGTGTTTGCTCACGTGCCTGAATCTTCGAGAGGAAAAAATCCTCCTTTTGTGACTAAATGTTACCAGCCTTCCTCATACCTTGACCTGGGCTGGTCCTGAATATCACTGGGCAGCTCACAGGGTCCAACTGAGAAGGTGATGGCTGCACATATGGACATCCTGGGCTTCTTGGGCATCCCCTTTGCACACAGAAATTGGCTGGTTCTTCTGTGTGGGATCTGGCTTGTGGGAAACGGTCCCCTCAGTCCCACTGTTATGATTTTAGATGCCTTTGTTGAAGAGATCTTGAATTTCTAAGCTATTAACAGGGTCTTTTAACGTGTTCACATCTCTTTTCCCTGTCTGTTTGTAGGGAAGCAGGGAAGGACGAGTGTGAATGTGAGGACTGAGCAGAGGAAGAGGAGCAGCACCATACAGGGACTCTGTCGTGCTGCCCTTGCAAAACCACCCCTGCAAACCCAGTAGGACCTGTGCCACCCTGCCCTGCTGGGCACCCTGTCACTGCTCTGGGCACTGGAGACACCCCTTGAAGCATCAGGACCCTTTTGCATCCTCTCCAAGCACCTTGATCTCACCTCCTGCCCACTGCTGCTCTCTCAGAGGGCCCAGCACAAGCTCCCTGGTGGCAGAGGAGCCCCTGCCAACTGTCCTGACCACGGGCCACAGATCCACAGGGTCCAGTTGGCAGCCTGGAGCAGCTCTGCAGACCTCACCCAAGGGATGGGAGATCTGGTTCAACAGGAGGGACTGCCCCATGTGGAGCTGAGTCCCCTGGCTGGGGACCCACTCTGTGTATCAGTGCACTCAAGGGAGAGACCACAAAGTCAGACAGGACAGAGGATTTCCTGAGCAAAACCTGGGTGGAGGTCTTAGGAATGTTTTACCTAATCTCACCAAGGTCCCAGGAACTTTGTAAGAGGGTCTTAATGAAATACTCAGAAGACCTTGGTTCAAAGAGCTGCAAAGGCCAGGAAAGGATTTAGTGTTTCAGCTGCCAAACCATGGTGGCTCCACATGGGAACAAACTTCCTGAGTGACTCAAAATACAAATCTCAGGTGAGAGGAGACCTCTTGGTCTCCCATGTCTCCATTCTCCTGTGTTCCTGATGCTGATCATGAAGACACTTGTGTAGAATGGAAACATATATAGCACCTATCAAATATATAACAACCTATCAAATAGGTTGTTCAGCACTTTCCTTCACAGATACCTCTTCTCAGCTATTTAAAACTTCACCAAAATTTATTTCTGTGTGATTTCCTGTCCTGGACAACCTGCATTTGTGATAAGTTTTGCTGCTGCCCTCAGTTCTCTCTGCAGACCAGCTGACAGGACAGTGCTGGCCCTCAGGGACTTCTCTGTCAGGCTCCATATGGGGCCCTGATGAAGGAGGGGTCTCCCCACCACATCAGAAAGACCTCCCCAAACCCTCCTGTGGTGCTGGAGATGTGGTTTGGGCCCAGAGAGCACATTCTTTTGCATTCAGTCCATGCCATCAGCTCCACCAGCCATGTCATGGGCAGAGAAAACACCCCAGGGGCTCCAGAGGGAGGGGTGAGCTGGGGACACCCCCCTTCCCTGCTGCCCAGACCACAGCAGGGGCCATGGGAGACTTCATGGGTGGCCTCAGGCCCTCGGTGCCCTTGCTGTCCTCGATGCTGGCATTTGGGCAGGGGGGTTTGTGGGAGGGTTGTTCAGCGTGGGAACTCCTGTTTGGGGAGGAAACAACTTCTCTGTCTCTGGTTCCAGGGACATGAGGCTGGTGGCAGGGCTAGATCACAATCCCTGCCATGGGGAGAAAGCTGGTGTCCCCTGTAGCTATCTAACCATCCTATCCTCCCATCCTGGGAGGAAGGCTCCCTGCTCGACCCCACAGCTGTGCTGTGCAGGTCCCACAGCCCCAAAATAACTCCAGTTTGAAACCCAGGCGTTATTCATGTCCTAATCCCACCCCAGGTAGGACAGGGACCACCTCCCAGTTCCCCAGAATATCCATCAGAGTTGTCACACTCAGGGGTGCCACCAAGCACATTGAGCAGGCACAGGGTGAGGGTGCAGAGCAGAGCAGAGCCTGTGCCAGGGTGTTTGCACTGCTCTGTTCTGTCCTGGGAGAGCCAGCTTGGTGTCAGGTCTGGGACTGTTCCATTAAAGTTTCTGCCTTCCTTTTCCAAAGCTGGTTGTCTCCTGTCAGGAGGTGGTGGGGTGAAGCAGGAACCTCTGGTTGCAGTAACTCTGGGAGGGAGTAGCTCTTACACAAGGGAGCTGGACAATGCCTGGGATAAATCAGTCACATCAGTGGGAAACATGAGCACCATTAACCCCTCTCTGGCAATGTGAGGAAGCCCCTCCACAGTGCAAGTAAGCTTTTAAAAAAGAATCTTTATAATTCTTAAAATTTCTAAAGGTGCTGTTGGCTTTCCTGCATTTGCAGCCAGTGCAGCAGGGGACATCAATGAATTCTTTTTCCTTTGAAGATAAAACCATATTAAGAGGGTCTCTGAGATTTTTGCAAACTCCCATGAGTCCAGGAGCAGGGCCAGGAGATCACAACATAACCCTGAGATCAGCAACTGTATTATCTCTGCAAATGAGTGCCCTCTGCCCTGGGCAAGAGCCAGCCTTCCCCAGGGCAGCCTTCCAGTCATATCCATCCTGCCCCATATCCATCCACAGGGCAGGAGACAGCCTGCAGCCAGGAACTCTGTCAAGCAAAGGGTCTGGGGGAATTCTGAACTGACCCCACTGCTCACAGGGCCACCTTTGCACTTCACCCAGGGACAGAGCCAGCCTGGCTTGTGGGGGTGGAGAGGGACCAGCACTCCTTGACCTGACAGAGACCACAAACTCCTCCTGCACCTTGTACCCGGGGGATGGAGATGGGGGAACAAGCAGGATTTGTAGATCCTGGAGTAACTGGTTCTCCCAGACTGCACAAACCCTTCTGCAGCGATCCTTGTCTGCATCCACCCTGCCCAGGCTGGAGGAGTGGGATGCCTGGTCCTGGAGGCAGTCCCTGGTTCCAGCTGGTTCCAGCACAGCTGCTGAGCTGGAGGGAGTGGGCTCTGAACTGGGATTTAACCCTTCCCAGCCATGGAGGTGCCTGGGGCTGATGGATGGGCTGGGGTGCAGCAGGATGAGCAGCTCCCCCACTCTCTGCACACTGAGCCAGCATTGACTTCACCCTCAGATCCTCTCCTTACACTCCTTGGGACCAGGCACTTGCTGCCTTTTCTGTCCCCATCCAGTGCTCCTGCAGTTCAGTTGCTGTCACTGGTCGTGTGTGGCACCTGCAGGCAGGGCACAGTCCCAGTATCCCAGTGCCTGCCCCATCCTCCTGCTCCTCCAGTGAGCCAAGGCCCATTCCAGCAGCAGGGACATCACCAGTCCCACACCAGATGGGGGAATCAGCCCAGTGGGAAGTGCATTCTCATGCTGGAATCCTGGAGAGAAGGGTTCCAGGGTCCACAGCAGCAGGAGCTCCTGTGTTTGTCCCCCATTGTCAGGGGGCGGCAGGAGGGGCCTGTCCAACACATCCCCAGGGTGAAGGTTTGCCCAGTCAGGGATGGGTTTGTGGGCATCAGCAGCAGGAGGCTGGAGGTCTCTTGGTACATCCCTGTTCATCCTGGGGCTGACTGCTGCTCCAGGGCACCCTGTACATCCCTGGGCATCCCTGTACATCCCTGGGCATCCCTGGGCATCCCTGGGCACCTCGAGGCTGGCTGCTGCTCCAGAGCACCAGCATCCCTCTGCTTCCCTGTGCATCCCAGGGCTGCCCACTACTCCAGAGGATCATCATCCTTGCACATCCCTGCACACCCCTGTGCATCCCTGTGCATCCCTGTGCATCCCTGTGCATCCTGGGTCTGACTACTGCTCCAGAGCACCCTCTACATCCCTACTCATCCCTGTGCATCCCTGTGCATCCCAGGGCTGGCTGCTGCTCCAGAGCCGAGCTGGGAGGACACCCACTGCCACGACACCAGTGACAGCTGGGTGGCTCTGCTGTCCAGCTGGACCTCGTGG
The DNA here is from genome assembly GCF_025592945.1 of Manacus candei. NCBI lineage: Eukaryota > Metazoa > Chordata > Aves > Passeriformes > Pipridae > Manacus > Manacus candei. The sequence continues at coordinate 10,904,844 of NW_026138095.1, read as the reverse complement.
CTACTGCCTTCCCTGAGTGGCCACCAGCTAATTCCTGCCTGCTGTGACTGATGCCCAGCAGAGCTTCATGGCTGTTCTCCACCAGTACAACCAGTCCACAGGGAATGAAAACCTTGGGATGAAACCCTTCCACACCAGGCAGTGTCCAGGTCTGGCTGGGGGTGACATCTGACTCCAGGAGTCACAGTCCTCAGCTTCCCCCAAGGAGATGCTCTCCCAGGGATCTCTGGAGACCCATGATATCACAACAACCTTGGATTGTATCAGGGGCTGGCAGCTCTAATCCTGGAGGGATCTAATGTGGCAGGAGGAGTTTTCTAGGAGGCTCCACACTTTACAGTTAAGTAAAATAATCCCAGGCTTTCCAATCCCACGGGAACATTTCTCAGCATGCAGCTTCTCACTAAAGCCCTGACTCCCACCCTCAGGCATCCCATGGTGGATTCCAAACCCTTCTTGTCTTCAACTTGGCTGCAGGAAAGACTCTGACCATGCACAGGGCGTTGGTACCCAGGACTGGCCCCGCAGCACCCGGGGCACCCCCACCCCACTGCTCCCTGCCTGCACCAGGGGCTGGGCAGGCACAGGGCTGGGCAGGCACAGGGCTGGGCAGGCACAGGGCTGCCCCAGGTGACCATGGGGAGCACTCACCATCAGCCAGCAGATAAATCACACTGAAGACAAGGAAAATGGTTTTCCCAGCTGTAGTGGGTTGACCCCAGCTGGATGCCAGGTACCCACTGAAGCCACTCTCTCACTCTCCCTCTGCAACTGGACAGAGGAGAGAAATAAAAAAAACCAGCTAAGGATTCATGAGTTGAGAGAAGAGCTGGGAGAGGTCAGTGACTGATCACCTTCATGGGCAAAACAGACTCAAAGTGGGGCTGGTACTTAAATTTATTACTAACAGGATAAGAGCCAAAGAGTGAGAAATAAAACAGTCTTAAAAACACCTTCCCCTCACCCCTCCTTCCTTCCATGTTCTCCCTCCTCCCCCCCAGCAGTGCAGGGGGACGGGAATGGGGGTCACGGTCAGTTGTTGTTTCTGCCACTGCTCAGGGAGAGGAGTTGGAGTCCTTCCCCTGCTCCCGTGGGGTCCCTCCCTCGGGAGACAGTCCTCGATGGACCTCTCCAGGGTGAGTCCATCCCTCGGGCAGCAGCTCTTCCCAACCTGCTGTCCCGTGGGTCACTCCTCCATGGGGTCAGTCCCTCACAGATGAGCTGTACCGGTGTGGGTCCCCCACAGGGGCCACGAGTCCTACCCAGGAAAAACCTGCTCCAGCCTGGGCTTCCCTCTCCACGGGCTGCAGGTCCCTGCCAGGACCCTGCTCCATCCTGGGCCTGCCACGGGGTCACAGCCCCCTTCCTGCATCCACCTGCTCCAGCATGGGCTCCCCCATGGGCTGCAGGGGGGTCTCTGCACCCCGATGCTCCCCCATGGGCTGCAGGGGGGTCTCTGCACCCCGATGCTCCCCCAGGGGCTGCAGGGGGGTCTCTGCACCCTGATGCTCCCCCACGGGCACAGGGGCAGAGCTGCCCCACCCTGCTCTGCACCACAGGCCACAGGGGCACAGCTCCGGCACCTTGAGCACCTCCTGCCCCTCCTTCTGCACTGCCCTTGGGGTCTGCATTGCTGTTCCCATGTTCTCACTCTGCTCTTCTCTTGCTGGAGTTCTTTCTGTGCAACAACCTTCTGTTCCTAAATATATTATCCCAGAGGTGTTACTGTCACTCCTAGTTGGCTCAGCCTTGGCCAGTGGTAGGAATTCCATCCTGGAGCCGGCTGGCATTGGCTCCATGGGACAGGGGAAGCTTCTGGCAGCTTCTAAGAGAAGCCAGCCCTGTAGCCCCCCTGCTACCAAAACCCAGCCACAGAAACCCACTACACCAGCTCAGTTTGCTGCTGCAAAATGGGACATCATTTAAGGCAAAACCTGTTCTTCCCAGAAAATGCACTTGCTGGTCTTTGCCAGCTGTTACTGGAAGGAGAGTGCAGACCTTTGATCGTATTCCAGGGTTTTTTTCTTGGTGGATCACTGAGTTTTTGACAAAAAGGATCTGTAAGAATGACACAGGGAAGTGTAAAACCTTCCCAGGCAGCTGAGCAGGATATGTGCCAGGGTGCTGATGCCAGGCAATGCCCAGAAGGGCAGGGGCACACACTGGTCTGCACCACAGCTCTGCTGGGCTGTGCTGCCAACAGGGCAGTGAAACCAGCCCCTCACCAAGGGATAGCTCCAGCCCCACTCCTGTCCCCAGGATCCCTCAGCTGAGGGTTTGGGGATCTCGTCCCCTGCCCTGGGCACTGATCTCACAGGGGGCACTGGCTGAGCCCCTCAGGCACTGCCAGACCTCTGCTCTCCTTGTAGGCTCAGAAAATTCCCCTCTCCTGCAAAGCCCCAGAAGAGCCCAGCCCAGCAGCGTGCCCTGTGTGTTGGCACAGGGGGATGGATTCCTCTGGCACCTCCCGGGCACTGGGCACTGAGGGTGGAGGAGACTCCAGCCCCCCATGGTGGAGGAGAAGGGGTGGGCACTGCAGAGGGTGGGATGTCCCCAGTGTGAAAGGGTGGCTGCCATGTGCTGGAGAGGGAGCCAGCAGGGGACACCCAGCCGGGGCAGTGTCACCTCCTGCCTGTGTCCCACCCCGGGCCAGCCAGCCCCCCACTGCCCCTGGCCCTCCAGGGTGGGTGAGGGGAGAGCAGGGAGCTTGGAGGAGCCTTCTCCTCAATTATTCATGGAGAGATCTCTGCTGATGGAGCTGGGGCTCTCTGAGGCTGCTTCCTAATGGATCCTGCTGCCGAGCTCTGGCCAGTAAGCACTCCTGGGCCCTGCGGAATTCCCACTTCTCCCATCTCCGTGCCATAAAAATGCCACCTTCTCCTGCTAATGATGCATTATGCAGCCATTACTGGGGGTTAGAGCCCTGCTGCCATCAGGCAAAGGCCTGTCAGTGTGGGAAGGGCAGGGTGTGCTCTCCAGGCAGGGAAATGGCACATGCTGGGATGTGCCAGGAGTCCTGTCTGTGCTGGAGGGGGGACAGCCCAGCTGGGATCAGCTGGCACGGGGAGAAGAGGGACCAGTAGGTGTAGCTGGAGCACAGCATGGTCTGCACACAGCCCAGCCCAGCTCCTTCAGGCAGAGGGAGGGAAGGAGGTGACAGAGGATGCTTGGGAATGCATCTCCTGGAACCACAGGTGCTGCAGGACAGCTCCTGTGCAGAACAGGATGCCATGGATGAGGGGGTGGCAGTGGTGGAAGATGACTCAGGACTGGCAAAGCTACTGGTAGGACACTTTGCAGGAGAAGCTGTTAAATGCTGCAGCAGAAACACTTGCCAGGCTCTCAGCTGGTTGGGTTCTGTCCCTTTGCAACACTGTCCAGGGTTTCCTGTCACCCTTTCCTGTCCATGTGGACGTCCCACAGCTGAATTCCTGGAATTGGAAACATAACCCTGGTGTTTGCACAGCTCAAGGTGCCACAAGATCAAAGAGGGGGTTCATGAGGGTCACATCAAGGCTTAGGTTACCTTGAGTAATCCTGTGGATCATCCCCATGCCCACTTTATCCACTGGCCATCCCACATGGAGAGCTGTGGTGTCCCTCCCATCCATCCATTCACCTCACAGCCTTTCATCCTTGCAGAGGCACCTGCATCTAACAGCCCTTCTGACCTGACTCTCCATCCATCCATCCATCCATCCATCCATCCATCCATCCATCCATCCATCCATCCATCCACCCATCTACCCATCCACCCATCCATCCATCCATCCATTCATCCCATGCACTCACCACCCAACTGTTCTTCCAGCTCCAGCTGCTGCTCCATGAGGGAATCCTTGAGCTCAGCCCTGGGGTGGGTTTGGTGCCCTCTCCTCAAAGGAGACTATGAAACCCTTGTGACCATGGTGGGACTGGTGTTCCTGTGGAGGCTACAGGAATGCAGGTTTCTCTCTCAGGAGGGAGAGGACACGTTGATGGGAAGGATCTGTACCCCTCCTTCTCATGGCAGAAGATCCTCAGAAGGCTCTGCCTGGGCCTGAGACTCCCTCAGCAACCTCCCAAAACCTGCAGTAGGTGACAGGAATTTCCTCCAGATTGTCATATTTATAAAACCACAGGATAAAAACACATCCTGACCCCTTTTCCAGTCATATGTGAGTGACCAGCTGCCCACAGCTCCCTGCTGGAATTTCTGAGGGACCAGCAGTGCCCAGGGTGGAGCACAGCCTCTGTGGGTGCCTCTGCCATGGGGGATGCACAGGAGGGACATTTGCAGAGAACTTTATCAAAGGACCTGGGGGGCTGGTGGGGGACAGGCTGGACATGGCCCAGCCCAGAACCCCCCGTGCCCTGGGCTGATCCCACAGCGTGGGCAGAGGGCAGGGGGGATTGTGCCCCTCTGCCCCTCAGGTGAGACCCCCCTGCAGAGCTGCTCCAGCCCTGGGAACAGCACAGGGAGGACATGGAGCTGCTGGAGAGAGTCCAGAGGAGGCACCAAGAGGATCAGAGGGATGGAGCAGCTCTGCTGGGAGGAAAGGGGAGAGAGTTGGGATTGTTCAGCCTGGAGGAGAGAAGCTTTGGGGAGACCTGATTGTGGCCTTTCAGTGCCTGAAAGGACCCTACAAGAAAGATGGAGAGGGAATATTTGCAAGGGCCTGGAGTGGCAAGACAAGGGAATGGCTTCCCACTGGCAGAGGCAGGGTTAGATGGGATATTGGGAGAAAAGTTCTTCCTTATGAGGGTGGGGAGGCCCTGGCACAGGTTGCCCAGAGAAGCTGTGGCTGCCCCATCCCTGGGAGTGTCCAAGGCCAGGTTGGACGGGGCTTGGAGCAACCTGGGCTAGTGGAAGGTGTCCCTGCCCATGGCAGGGGTTGGGACATGATGAGTTTTTAGGTCCCTTCCAACCCAAAGTAGTCTGTTACTCCACGAAATCCATGTCCCAGTGCTGCAGGCATGAGTTATCCTCGGGACATCAGGTCACCGTGACAAACCACATCACTGAGCACCTCAGGACTGAGCTGGAAATGGCCCCAATATCCTCTCATGGACACAGGCCTGGTGAGAGGATGAGCTGTAGAGTATCTGGGGGCTGCAGTTTGCTGGAGATCCAAATGTATCCCCAGGGACCTTTAGCAGAAAAGGCCTGGCTCTGACCAGCAGCTTTAATAGCAATCACATGGGATGATGGCAGTTTTTCCATCTGCACAGGGACTGTCTGGGAGCATCCTTCCCAGATGCAGCAGATTCCAACCTAAAACAACAGATACCTCTGGGAGCACTGACCATGAGCTGCAGTGGGGGTGGTGAGGACATGGGTACTGTGGGCAATAGCTGGCCCTAGGCACCAGATATGACAGATGCCCCTGGGAACAGGCCTGGGTCATGCCCGTGGCACAGGAGATGTGAGCCCTGGAACAGGGAGTGGATGCCCAGCACAGCATTCCCTGGTTATCTCCAACCTCCTGCTGCCCGCTCCAGCCAAGGCAGGGACTGGCTCCCCCTGCCAGCCCTGACAGCCATCCCTGGCCGAGCAGTGCCACCCTGTGGAATACACCCTCCGTGCCTCTGAGGGGGGTGATGCCCTGAACCCCCACCCCAGGCCTCCAGGTCCATGGCTGGTACCCCTCCACCACCACCCTTGGTTCTCTCTCCCTGGTCCTGTGCATGACCACAGCACAGCACAAGACACCCCCATCCCATCCCATCCCATCCCATCCCATCCCATCCCATCCCATCCCATCCCATCCCATCCCATCCCATCCCATCCCATCCCATCCCATCCCATCCCAGTGCTGCCACTGGAGCTCTTCCCTGTCCTTGCTGCCTTTCCCAAACATCTCCAGGGCTGCAGCCACCCCGGGGGTCCCTCTCCCCCCTCCCAGGACGTCTGCAAGGGGCTGGTGCCCTGGCACATGCACTAGTTCCCCAGACACACTAATAACAGGGTTTATTATTAAATAATGAGGCAGGGACACGTCACTGTCAGGTCACCATTTCTTATGAAACAGGGTTTCCATTCCAGTGTGGTGTCTCAAGCACTTTTCCCCAGTGCAGGGTCACTGCACCCCGGGAGTGGGTGGGGAAACTCAGGAACGGGGAGGGGGAAGGGAGTGCAGGAAGACCCCAGGGAGGAGCCACCCATCAGCAGCACATCAGGGCAGGCTGCCCTGGCTGGAGCCCCAGAGGATGGGGTGGGACACCATCAGCTCCTCTGCCCCAAACTGCTCCCCCCTTTCCAACCCCAAGTGGTTCTTATTTGTTGCCCTGAAGTGTTCTGGCTGGTCCCAAAGCTGGTGACACTCTTTGTCCCACCCTGAACAAGAACCTCTCCTTGGGAGCAAGGAAACCCTGTGCCAGCCCTCCAGCCCACTGTCACCTCCCACCTGCCCACGGTGGGGTGCCCAGGAAAGTGCCACAGCCCTGGGGACACATTCCTGGATGACAGGGCAAGAGCAGCACCCCCGGGAGCAGGGACTGGGGCAGGAGGACAAAGGTGATGAGGGGATGAGACTCTTTCAGCTGGGGCCAGTCCCAAAGAGGGTAAAGCCAGGAGGGGAGGGCTGAGCGATGCCTGACCTGCTTGGCACAGGTGCAAATGAGCACCGAGGGTGTGAACCCTTGGGAGTGGGATTTAGGGACAAGGGACTGTCACTGTACCAAGGAACAGGGCTCCAGCAAGGAGAGCAGGGTGGGTTCCCAAGTCTGCCCCCTTATACAGTCCAGAACTTTAGTTCAGTCCCTACCCCACACCCCAGTACCTGCCCCTGGACCCCCAGGGCAGGAGGGATCCTGTGACACTGGGAGGATGGCCATGATCCTGGGGAGCTCAGAGGGAGGTGAGAGAGGGCAAGGCTGAGACTGCCTGGGGGATGAGCTGGCATCCCTTCCCACCCCATGGCACAGCAGGGAGGGGAGCATTGGCTGGCAGAGGGGAAGGGGAGCTCACAGGGACCAGGATCACTCTCTCCATGCTCTGATTTCATTGTCCCTGTTCCTGGTAGCTGGAGGCTCTGATTTATCCATCTCTGGGATGGAAAGCCATGAGTTCCTGCTCCAGGCTGGCTGCACCACGTACCCGATGGCCCCAACAGCCTGGGAGCCTGGGCACCTCCAGCAGCCCTATCAGCAGCCCTGATCCTCCTGCACACAGAGCCCTGGGCTCTCCCGGGGCTCTGGGTACCACAGTCACAGCCCACCAGGAGCTGGGAGGGAGGGGAGGGAGCAGCACTTCACCCCTGCACACTCTGTCACAGGGTGCAGGAGGATCCCCTCCACTGAGACACTGGAGGAACCCACTAGCAGGGTTTGGCCTGCCAAATTTTAACCAAAAGAGGCAGCAAATGCCAGCAGTGACACCTGGAGATCTGCAGGAAGTCTGAAAGTCCATTCAGTCCCTGTCCATTGAGAGAGCTTCACCCGGAGCTGCTTCTGGGTTTTTTCCAGAAATCTTCTGAGAGGTTCCAGCCCTGGCTCTGTCCCAGCATCAGTGACACCCCTCAGGCATCCAAGCAGATCCCATCCCTGCTACAAGTCCCTCTTGACCAGCAGCAGCCAGGGGAGCACAGCCGCCAGCATGGCCACGGTGAGGATGAGGAGGACAGCGAGGGCCATGGGGGACTGGCAGCACTTCACCCCCAGGGCTGAGCTGGATGACACCAGGCTGCCCGTGTCTGCCCTGCTCCTCCTCCCCAGGGAGCTGCAGTCCGTGTCCACCAGAGGCATCCCGTGCTCGCTGATGACAAAGATGTGGGCTTCCCGTGCCAGCGCCGCCGGCAGCCCCGGCGGCTCCGCGGGGCTTGGCCCTGCGCTGCAGCACCGGGCAAAGCTCTGCACCGGCATCACGAAGTGACTGGGCACCACCAGGGTGTTGCCGGCCTCTGCTTTGGTGAGGTGGGACAAGGAGGACGGTGACAGAGGCATCTCCAGTGCCCGGGGGTTGGTGCCCGCCCCGGGCGGCCACAGAGCCTTCTTCTTGCTGAGGAAGGTGACGAAGCGGCACACGGGGCAGATGATGCTGCTCTGGACGTGCCCGTCCAGCTTGGCCGAGAGCAGGCACTTCACCAGGCAGTCGTGGCAGAAGGTGTGGCCGCAGCTGAGCCGCCGGTGCGCGGCCTCCAGGGGCTGGAACTTCTCGTAGCACACGGGGCACTCGGGCGGGGGGCTCTCCTTGCTGGAGGAGGTCTCAGACATCCCGGTTCCAGCGGCCACGGGAGCTCCTCAGCTGTGAGGGGGAGGCACAGGATCACAGGATATGCTGAGCTGGAAGGGACCCACAAGGATCATCGAGTCCAACCCTCAGCCCTGCACAGGCCCATCCCCAAGAGTCACCCCCTGTGCCCCAGAGGATCAGCCAAACCCTCCCTGAGCTCTGGCAGCCTTGGGGCTGTGCCCACTGCCCTGGGGAGCCTGGGCAGTGCCCAACCAGCCTCTGGGGGAAGAACCTTTGCCTGAGATCCAACCTAAACCTGCCCTGACACAGCTCCAGCCATTCCCTGGCTGCTGTCCCTGGTCCCCCCAGAGCAGAGCTCAGTCCCTGCCCCTCCTCTGCCCCTACCCAGGAAGGTGGAACTGCAGTGAGGTCTCCCCTCAGTCTCCTCTTCTCCAGCTGAACACACCAAGTGCCCTCAGTGTCCTCACACACCTTCAAATCAAGGCCATTCCCCATCCTCATTCCCTCCTTTGGACACTCTCTAATGGTTTCAGATCTTCCTTATATTGTGGTGCCCCAAACTGCCCACAAACCAGGGTTTGGTGGCAATGATAAGCATGATCCATCTCTGCTCCCTTGCCCTAGTCCTTTGCCCCTCACAGAGGGAGGGGGTGGCTACCAGGCACTGTCTCCACAAGGCATTCCCAGGAGCATTCATCCTCTCAGTGTGGCCCTTGGGAGACATGACAGGAGGATCTCAGCTCCAGACCCCTCAAGGACAATAATCCCTGGCTGCAAAATCACTCGGGAAGAGGGATAAGCCCCTGGATGGAGCTATGGCTGCCTGTTCAATGCCTGACAGGTACAGCCTGTGCCACAAGTGCCTCTGTGCTCTGGGCCAGCTGCAGGTGCTGGGAACTCCCACCCCACAGTGAAATCTGCCAAGGAAAGGAAGGTTTTTCCATCTCAGGGAAAACAGAGAGGCCAGGAGGAGCAGGGGAAGGGCAGGTCTGTGGAGAAGGTGGGAGCAAAGGGCCCCACAAGGGTGGAGGGGGTACGTGACATACCCAGGGCAAGCAGTGAGCACCCACACCAGGCTCCTTCCAGGCTGCTGGAGGGTGTCCCAGGCTGGTGGCCAGGCCACTGACACCTCCTGGCTCCCTCTGGAGCACGGGGCAGCCACAAGGTTGGAGCCCAGTGTCAGCTCTTAGTCAGAGCCAGCTCAGCCAGCCCAGCCCTGGCCCCAAGTGCAGGGGGATGTGGGGCTACAGAGAGCCCCAGACCTGAGCCTGGGATGGCTCTGGAGCTCTGTCCTGCATCCCCCAGGGCAGGGAGCACTCACATGGTGCCCTCAGGTAAGGGAGAGGGGAGAAGAGAGAAGGGGGAGAGGAGAAAAGAGAGGGAAAAGGGGAGAAGAGAAAAAGAATGCTCGGCTCAACTCCCTTCTCTTAGACTGGTTCAGGAATTTGAACTTCATAAAACCTGCAGGTTTTTCCAGACCTTGTCGGATTTTCAGACCCCACCCAACCTGCACCCCTTTTCTCATGCATGACTGTGTCCATGGACACCCTCCCAGCTGATTCTGGAGGGTCTGCCCTCCTCCCTCCTCTTGCAGAGGAGTCATCCACTGCCCTGGGATGGCCACTACAACGCAACAAGCCACCCCCTCCCCAAGCAAGAGAGGAAAGTTCCACGCTCCTGATCTGGTTTCAGAGAGATCAGAGACTTGATGCTCCCCCAAAGTGCTGCAGAAAGAAATCCCAGCCCCATGCTCCTGCTCCTCCAGGCCCCAAAGTCCTCTTACCTGCTGTAGGGCCCCAGGACAGGGGTCCCTCCATGCACTACTGTCCCCTGACCAGGGCTGGCTGCACCAGGGCACCTATAAACACCCAGGTGAGGGGCACCAGGGCACCTATGTAACAGCCAGGGGCTGGCTGGGTGTCTCACCAGGGCGTTGCACAAGCAGAGCAGGGACAGGGGCAGCTCCCGGGGAGTGAATGTGGAGGAACTTGTTCGGGTTTTAAAGGGCCCACGCTGGCCTGGTTGGGCAGGGAGTGGGAGAGGAGGAGGCGTCAGGCAGGGCAGGGGCAGGAGCACAGTCCTGCCTGCCTTCCCTCCTGGAAAGGAGACTCATCCCTGGGGTCAAACCCCAGGGAAACAGGCACTGAAGGGGATGTTGGGTCCCCAAACCCCTCTGTGGCTGCACAGACGGGTGAGCTGGAGCATCCTGCACCAGGGCCAGGCTCCTGTCACACTCTCCTCACCTCTCCATCCCTCACCCAGGCCACATCTTTCTTCCCAAGCCCACTCCCCTCCTCATCCCCCAAACACTCATCCCTCATCCCTGCACACCAGATGTTCACCAGAGTCCTGGTGTGATGGTTCATGGCCCAGCAAAGACACTCTGTCAGGCATGGGGGCACTGCTGCTTTGCACTGCCATGGGGGTCTTCCAGCACCCCTGTGAGCCATGATCCAGGCCCAGCAGGACCCTGTGGGCTCAGGGCAGGCAGGACCCCCTGGCTTGGCCACCTCAGCAGCTGAGGGTGGATCCCGAGTCACCCCCCGGCCACGTGCAGGCTGGAAACCCACACAGAGAAGGTTCCCTGGCACCTCACCTGGTCCATCCTGGGCAAGCAGCCAAGAGGCACCTTCCCTGCACAGCCTTGTAAAAACTGCTGGCAGGATGGATCACTCCTGCCTCAATCCCAGCTCCTCCCAGGCACCCTGTGCGTGCTCAGCCTGGGCAGTGACCAACCCACACTCCATCTTGAGAGTGGCCCCACAGGGATCCAGATGCTGTTTGCCACATCCACAGGAGGTCCCCAGAACATGGGGTTACGCCAGGGTGCTGCCCACCTGGGCTCCCTCACTGTGGCCATGCACCCACAGCACCCGGGTTTGCACTGCCAGGGGGCCTGAATGCCCCAGAAATCCGGGGTCTTCACCAGGGAAAGCCTCCAGCAGAAACCCAGACATGTGAGACCCCCCTGCAGAGCTGCCTCCAGCCCTGGGAGCCCAGCACAGGGAAGACATGGAGCTGCTGGAGAGAGTCCAGAGGAGGCACCAAGAGGATCAGAGGGATGGAGCAGCTCTGCTGGGAGGAAAGGGGAGAGAGTTGGGATTGTTCAAGCTGGAGAAGGGAAGCTTTGGGGTCACCTAATTGTGAACTTCCAGGACCTGAAGGAGTGACAGGAAAGATGGAGAGAGCCTGGAGTGTCTGGATTAGATGTTAGGAAGAAACTCTTCCCTGTGAGGGTGGGGAGGCCCTGGCACAGTTTGTCCAGAGAAGCTGTGGCTGCCCCATCCCTGGAAGTGTCCAAGGCCAGGTTGGACAGGGCTTGGAGCAACCTGGGCTAGTGGAATGTGCCCCTGCCCATGGCAGGGGGTGGGAATGAGTTGATCTTTAAGGTCCCTTCCATCTCAACCCCTTCTGTGATTTTTGTGACACAGAGAGCTGCTCTGCACAAGCAATCCCAGCCCTGTGCTCCCTCAGCTTCATGAAGGTACCCAGGGTTCTGCAGGGTACCCAACAAGGCAGGCCCTGGGGTGCCCCTGTGGGCAGCAGGGCTGGTTCCACGTGCCATGTGCCGTGGCAGGGCCAGGCTCAGGCGTGGGCAGCAGTATCAGTCTCTCGAGGGTGCAGCAGTTGCAGTGGTTACAACACAGGGCTGGTTTCTGGAAGGAGAAGGGTGGGTGCAGCCCCACCAGGCCACCCTGGTGCCCCCAGGGGTGACCTCTCAAGCCATGAAGCCCTGTCCCTCGCTGGGAGGAGACCCTGAGCACATCAACACCTTCTGCACCCCTCTTAGGCTCAGGGACCAAGCCACTCCACTTGTTCTCCCAGATTTTTTGAGAGGATCAGAAGCTGAGGCTGAAACCCCTCTGACAGATTGTGCCAGGGCTGGGGCTGCAGTGTCCCCTCTGGAGTGGGCATCCCCCTCCCCTGGTCCCTCCTGGAAGCTGCTGGAGGTGCACTCACCAAGATCCCCAGTGTTGAACAACGATGTGGGCCAGTGAGAGCAGATTTGGGGCAGCCAAGCATCTCCTCATTCTCACTTTGCTCCCTGCTGGCACTGAGGTGGGGTGGAAATTCCTGTTTCCCATACTTTGAATGCTCTCCGCCGTCAGAAGCCATGAGCTCATGGCTCTATACATAGGCACTGGAAAAACGAGTCTGCCTCCCTCTGCTGCTCTGACCACGCCAAAATCAAAGGGATTTGGGCATATCACAGCCCCAGCTCTGGCAGCAGTTTCGGTCTTTCCCAGGGCTGGCTTTTCTCCGTGCCTTTGTTCCACTTTCACGTGCTGCAGCATCATTCCTGAGTGACAAAGTCGAGTCTGCCTGTGCCCGAAGGACCAAAAACCAAGGTCAGGTGCAAAGCAAGTCCCTAAATGCTGCCTGTCATTTTTTTTCCCAGGCTTTAAGAAGTCCAGCTCATGGCCAGTGTTTCAGCCCTCTCAACCCAAGGACTCCGGGATCCTTTAATCCGAGCAAACTGACACCAGGATCCTTTGATCCAAGCAAGGTGGCACCAGGATCCTTTGATCCAAGCAGGAAGGTGGCACCAGGATCCTTTGATCCAAGCAGGAAGGTGCCACCAGGATCCTTTGATCCAAGCAGGAAGGTGCCACAAGGATCCTTTGATCCCAGCAAGAAGGTGGCACCAGGATCCTTTGATCCAAGCAGGAAGGTGCCACCAGGATCCTTTGATCCAAGCAGGAAGGTGCCACCAGGATCCTTTGATCCAAGCAAGAAGGTGGCACCAGGATCCTCTGATCCAAGCAAGATGGCACCAAGATCCTTTGATCCAAGCAAGGTGGCACAGGATGCTTTGATCCAGGCAGGAAGGTGGCACCAGGCTCAGCTCCTCTCCAGAGACCACAGGTGACGCTTTCTCTGCTCTGTGGTCAGTGGCTGCCAGTGAATAAAGGACATTTCTGACCCAGAGGAGGACACTCCTGCACTGCAGGCCCCCACTGCAGGCTTTGGGGTGGCCGAGGTCCCTTCCCTGCAGCCACAGCAGCATCTGGGCAGGGCTTTGCAGCCTTTTGCAAGGACAGGAAGGTGCTGCAGAGGCAGCCCTTGTCCTCCACAGCATCACCCAAACTTCCCTCTCCCAGTGACCAAGTGTGGAGGAGGGACAATGCTACTGCATTTATTATATTCATTATATTTAAAACCAGAAGACTGTTCTATATGTGAGCCTGGTGCCAGGCAAATAATCACTATATGTCTCAATATTTCCATATCAAGTCCATGCTGCTCTTCCCCAGATCCTAACCACTGAAGTGGGGACATCTCCAGGGAGAAAAGACATGTGCCACATCTCTGGGGCCAGGATCCTGGTGGGAAAATCCCAGAGGGATTCCTGGTGGCAGGATGTCCATGGGGGGAGCTTTGCCATGGAGGCACAACCCAGCCACGTGCAAGGGCAGGGCTGGGGAAAGTCTCTCTGTAAATGAGCCAAAACCTTCTGGGGGGATCCCTGTGCCACGTCTGCGTTCTCCTCTCTCAGTGCCAGGAATGGCCCATGGAATGGTGGCTGTGATATGTCCTTGCCCAGTGGCCTCAGCATGTCCCCAGGCTGGTGGCAGCTGGCAGGGCAGGCTGCCCCTCCTCTCTCTCCTCCAGCCCCTTTCCATACTGGATTTGTTACACCAGTGGCACCTTTTCCCCACCCCCATCCCCCTGGGGTGGTGCTCCATCCCTCCCAGGTCATGGACAGTCCTCCCAAACCCCCCCAGGTTTTCCCTTGGCCGTGTCCAACCTTCAAATCTGAGGCTTTAGAGGAGTCTCTGTTCGACTCATTTTCCTCTTCCCAGCCCCAGCTCAAACACAGCAAGTTGCTGGCATTGGTGGGAACGAAGTGAAAGGAAGGGAGGGGAAAAAGAAATCCATGTTTGATCACAGCCCAGGAGATATTCCCATCTGGGGAGGAAGCTTAGTGAAGAAAAATTCCTTTCCCAGGGCTGGTGAAAGGTCCAAGGGCCATGTCTGAGTTATATCCACTTCCATGCTGCCAAAATAAACTCACACAGCTGGAAAAGTCAGACAACTTCAGGGGCACCAGAGCTCTTTAAAGGGTCTTGGGTGTCCCCAAGCTCATCCGCCTTCCCTCCGCTTGCTTTGCTTGAATTAGAGTGGGAAAATCAGCGGGTTTTCCTTCTGGGTGTGTTCATCCTTCTCCTCAGGCACGTGGCAGGATGGAGATCCACCGTCAGGATGCCAATTTAGCCAAGACGACCCAAAATTCGTAGGGAAAGTTCTTCCTTCAGCTTCTTCCCGGTACTTCCCGCGTTGCCACGAGGTGGTGCTCTCGGATGCGCTTTGGACACCAGGAAAACATTCCAGGATGCGCTGGAAAAACGTCTGGGAGTGCCAAGGTGTCAAGCTGATCCCCACCAGCCGGGATGCTGCCTCTTCCCCGCCAGGATAAATGGGATCTGCTCTTCCTCCTGCCGATCAGAAATGTAAATCCAGCCATTTCATGGGATGAATCCAACACCAAGGAAGAGCTGAGTATGTCCCCAAACCTTTCTATGATCTCTGCTCTCCTGTCCCATGCTGGGAGGGAACCTGCTGTGGTGTCCCAGCTCTGACTTGCTGGCAAAAAATCCTCCTGGAAATGATCCTGAGCCTGGTGTGAGTCTTATTGGTTTCCCTTGGAGTCTTATTCTGACACCAAATCTTTGGGATTTGCCCCATCCAGTGGGTGCAAAGCCACACAGCCCCACAGTGATGGGGTTTTCCCATGCCTGGGAGGGCAACTCCCATCTCCAGGGGCTCCTTCAACAGTTATTTCCCCCCCTAGAAGTGTTTTCCCCTCACCAAACAAGGTGTTTGGTCATTGCCTTGAGTGAGCCTGGGGTCAGCCCAAGTGCCATCCCTTGGGATGGCAAAGAAGACCAGGGCTGTATGAACCCCCATGGATGTGGCAGTGGCATGATCTGGCCCGTGTTCCCCCTTCCTGCCCCTGGCCCCACCTCATATCCCAGCCCAGCCCCTTGGGATGCTGGTTCCCAGCAGGAAATCCACAGCATCATGTGTGGAATGGGGAAACAACAGGGCTTTGAGGGCAGGAGGCAGATGCTCAAGGGAGAAGAAGGGTCTGTTGAGCAGCAGCAGCTGCTGGGATGGGCCCCCCTGCCTGTGCAGACCCTGCTGGGCTCCCCCAGGGGTCACTCTGGGGGTCCTGCCAGTCCCACAGCCCTGCAGACCCTTCCTGGGGATGGGGACAGGACCAGGATGAGGAGCAACATATGAAACCCAGGGGGGACCCACCATCACACCCTTCCATCAGACACGGCCAAACCACAGCAGATTGGCCCCTTGCTTGTCCCTGCACCCTGGTGCCCACCCCAACCCCACCTGGACCCACCACAGCCCCTGTAACCCACCTCTGCTGTGCCATGAGCCATATCCCCTTGGGAATGTTCTATCCCCGGCATCCCCTGCAGCAGAGGGTATTCCCTGCCTCCTTTCCACCACCCCCTCCAGCTGCCTTTTTTCCTTATTCTGGTGGGGGAAGGCATGGAAAGCCTGCAATGCCGGGAGAAGAGGCTACTGGAATTGGGGATTTGGGGCCTCTGCCCAAAGGGGATGTTCCCTGTGGTTTAGGCTGCCAGATTGTGCCACAGTTTGGGTTTTTCCCTCCGAGCCTGGCTCCTGGAGCGATGAGACTGCAGAGGTGTTTCTGCCTTTGACAGGAACAAGTGCAGGTTGGCTTCTCACCCTGCAACATCTCGTGTTCTGGAGCAGCACAGAAAGAAAAGGCTCAGTAAAAGGAGCACTAAATACCCAATTTGGGTTCATTTAATGATTTTTCCAAGGCCTTTTGACCACACAGAACAGTGCTGTGGGTGGAGTTTGCAGGCAGAGCTGCTCCAGCACCATCCAGGATCACTCTGTGGGTGCCAACCAGGAATATGAGGATGTTATGGAGAGGAGGATGCTCAGCATGAAGTGCCTCAGCCCGGGCCCCATGGTAGAAGGCAGGAGGGCTGTCCTGTAGGGTCTGCACTGCATTTGGCCTCCCTGTAGTCAAAACAAGGGAAGGGTAACCCCAGCCCTCTCTTCCATTTGGGGTTGGCTGGAAAACACACATCCCTCCCATTCCCTCTCTCCCTGCCCCATCTCTCCCTCATCCTTTCCAGTCCCATCCTTCTCCACATCCCTTCCAGCCCCATCTCTCCCTAAGCTCTCCCAGCCCCACCCTTCCCTGCACATCTCCCATGTGCCTCCCAGCCCTACACCCTCCCCAAACCCATCCCTCCTGACATCACCTCCAGCCCCACCCTTTCCCTGCTCCCTGCTGGGAGACACTCAGAGCCCTGCAGGAGCTCTCCTGGGCTCCAAACAGCCCTGACTGAACCCGTTGGGTCACAAGGGTGACACAGTGCTGCCCGTGCTGTCAGGGTGGCACCGGGATGGGCTCTGAGGGGGTGTGAGGTGCAGGGGGCAGGTCCTGCCCTCAGTGCTGCTCTCAGCCAGTGGGGAAGGAGGCAGCAGAGAGGGGGGGCTGAGGTTGGGTGTCTTTGGAAGCAAACACCAGTCTGGGAAGTTGGTATTCCCCAGCAGCTGCCAGTGCTGAGACCAGCAGGCTCGTGACATGGAGCTCTGGGTGGGAGCCTTGCAAGGCTGGGTTTTTTCCAGCAGTCAGAAAGCCCCTGGATCTGTGATCCCTTCTCCCGAGCCCAGGAGCAGCCAGACTTGGCCTGTTCAAACCCCACAAAGCTCCTGAGGTGCAATGAGTTGACAGTTCTCAGATCATGTCCCTGGGGACAACACTCACAGTTCCAGAGCCACGAGCAGACACGGATGCTGCTGCCTGACACAGACCAGTGCTCAGCTCCCCAGGCTGTGTCCCACCCCATCCCAGCTTCTCCCTCACCTAAAGCCCCCCTTTCCCCACATCCTGAGGGCTTCTCTCAGCCTCAGAGCCTTTCCAGGTCCCCTCCCCACGGCTGGGGCAGCTCAGGCACCACTTTTCCTCACCAATGAGCAAATCCTTCTCTGGGCAGCTGGGAGGGTCCAGCAGGATCCAGCTCTGCCCCAGCCCTGCAGCTGGTGAAGGTGCACAGACAGCCAGGATAAGAGCTGCTGGAGTCAGGGATGTGTCCCCCTCTCAGACTGGGCTGCTCCCAGCTCTGAATCCCCAGCCTGGATGCTCCTGGACATGGTAAGAGCTGCCGGTCCCAGACACCCTTCCAAGGCAGGGAGCAGTGAGATAATCCCTGCCCTTTTCCCCCAGTGGTTATTTCTCCCTCTCGAACCTTCACCAGTGTCTCTCCAAGGTGATGATGCCCAGGTGTACCTGCACCTAGTGGGTCCCCACTGATCCCCCAGGGCCCCACACCCCCCCCTGTACCCCCTCTGTGTCCCCCCCGGGTCTCCCTGCACCAGGGCAAAGCCCACCCACCCCACAGTGAAACCACCTCTGGCAGCCCCGTGCCAGGACCAGGGGACACCCCCGGCTCCTGCCCACGCTGGGTTCCCCCGCCCCTGTGAGGGACCCCCTTTGCTCAGATCTGTGTCTCTCCCTGGCCTTTCGGCGAGGGGGGTTTGCTGGGGAAACACAGCCGGTCCCTTTGTGCGGCCGCTAATGCTGAGTGACTGTTCCTTTGTGCCGCCTGGGAACAGCCCCGGCACACAATGGGGGCGACCTCAAAGCAAACATCGACTTAAAATCACTGTTAACCAGGCAGGAACACCGGGACCCCTGGGAAACACAGCCCCCAGCAGCGCTGGGCCTTTGTCAGCAGAGGCAAAGCCCCCCCGAGCCGGCTGGTAAAGGGGATGGAGCTGGTGGCATCATCCCTGGTCCTGGAGATGCTGCTCAACATTGGAGGGGATGGGGGTGACCTGGGGTGTGGGGAGAGGCAAAGAGTGTTTTGTTAACTTAAGCACCCAGCCTGGGAAAGAGAGACTGAGGAACAATTTTAAAATTGTGTTTGAAGGATCCCACTGGAGACGAAACCAGGGATGTGGTTTCCCCTGGGTGCCCCTTGAGGAATTAATTCAGGGGTGAATAGATACAGCCTTGGCTCTTATATGAAGGAGAACCCCCCCTTGCCTTCAGAGCTCATTTCCAGTTGCCTCCCAAGGGAGGATCTCTGTGTTGATCACAGCAAGGTGGCAGATCCATGCACATCCAGCAGAGCCAGGTACCCCCAGACCTCCCAGTCTGGAGCAGCACTGACCCTGCCTCCCACAGACAAACATCCAGAGATGCAGACAGATGTGCAGAGAACCCTCACACCCCTATGGCTCCCCACTGCCTCTCAGGTGGCTGTACCACCCCTCTGTCCCCTCAGAGAGGCTGCTCTGTCACTGAAGAGTGAGGAAAAAACTGCACCAAGGCCATGTGGGATGCACAGTGCAAACAGTGCACGACATTTCCTTACAGCTTCTGGAGTGCAGTGGGAAAACTGAGCACCCAGCCTGCTCCAGATCACAGTGGTGGGCACCAACCTGCTCCAGATCACATTGGTGGGCACCAGCCTGCTCCAGATCACAATAGTGGGCACTCAACCAGCTTTAGACTGCAGTGGTGGATACCCAGCCTGCTCCAGATTGCAGTGGTGGGACCAGCCTCCCTCAGAGCACAAGAATGGGTGCCCAGCCAGCTCCAGAGCATGGCAGTGGCACCCAATCTGCCCAGAGCTGGGCTGTGCACTCACCCAGCACCACCAACTCTGGCTACTCCCAACTCGGAGCAGCACAAGGCTGGATCCTGGGAAAGGAGATGTTCTAGCCAGGCCTCCTGCACAGCCACCTTGATTTCCCTTCCCTGCCCTCCAGAGAGGGTTTCAGGGAGCCAAGGGGATGTTAGCTGAAGGGAGAAGGTGGGAGATGTGTGGGGTGGTCCAGGCTGGGAGCAGCACCAGCATCAGCCAGGTGTGACTGGGAGCAAGGCTGCGCTTCCAGGAGGGATGAGGCAGCTCCAAGGGCAGTTTGCCACCAGGATGAGTGTTCACAGGATGCTGTGGCTTCCCCTCCTCTCACAGCCTCTAATCCAGGAGCGGTGTCTCAGGCCGTGCTGTGCCGCACGTCCCGCGCCCGGTGCTGACACTGCCCTGGGCAACACCCAGGGCACACAGGGTGACCCAGACAGGCCCGTACAGGGGGCAGGGGACAGAGGTCAGGGGACAGCCACAGGCTGGACACCCGGCTGGGGAGGGACAGTGTGTGTTCTCCACCCTCAGGTTGTCTGCAACCACCCCCGGGAAAAGCAGGAAAAGCACCAACCCTGGATAACTCCACATGCAGGACATGGCAGAGGAGAGGTTGTGGGGACAGAGGTGGCCCTGGTGGCACTGGCTGTCCCCACAAGGACAGCTGGTACGGCCGCGGTTTCGGCCACGCTGCCGGCAGCGAGGGAAGCACGAGGGCACCCCAGCGGCACCGCCCGCCGCTAATGACAGGGCAGCTAATTACAGGGACAGGCAATTAAACACGCAAACCAAGGTTAAGTATCAGGGCAGCGACAGCAACGCTGCGGGGGCACTGTCCTACCCTGCCCGCGGCCCAGGGGCTGCAGGGACACGCGTGGGGGGCACGGGGCAGCGATGGGGCAGCGATGGGGCAGCGATGGGGCAGCGAGGGGGCAGCGGGGGAGCCGCCCAGCAGCGGGCACGCTGTGCCGGCAAGGCAGGGAATGAGAAAGCCGGGCTGGGCAGGGGTGGTCGCGGGGGCTGTGGGCTCTCCTGAGTTCGGCTCGGGGCTAGTGGGGGGCCCTGGGGGGTTCCAAAAGCCTCTGCCCGCAGCGAATTCCCTGCTCCGCGGGACAGATGAGCCGTGCGGGGCGCAGGATGGGGAGGAAGGAGGAGGAGCTGCCCGTGCCCGCCCCGCTGCTCACCCCGAGGGATGGATAGCCAGGGCCCCCAGGGATGGATGTCCAGAGCCCCGGGGGATGGACGTTCCACAGATCCCAAGAGATGGATGTTCAGAGCCCCCAGGGATGGATGTCCAGGGTCCCCAGGGATGGATATTCCACAGACTCCAAGGGATGGATGTCCAGGGCCCCCAGGATGAATGTCCAGGGGCCTGACGGATGGATGTTCCACAGGCCTCAAGGGATGGATGTCCTCAGGTCCCCAGGGATTGGGTTCAGAGGCCCGTTCCTGAGTCCGCCCCTCCGGGGACACCGGGGACAGAGCGCTGGAGGACGGGACGGGGAAGGGGCAGATCCCGAACGCGGCAAAGATAGAAAGGCGGGACCACCTCGACCCGGGGGCGGCCCCTGGGATGGGGGCGAGCAGAGGAGGGTCCCCACGCCGGGCAGAGAGGGGACCGCGAGGGGCCGGCGCTTCCCGGGACGGGACACGAAAGAATGGCCGGGATAGCGACTGGGACCGGGATAGGGACAGGGGCAGGGACAGAGACTGGGACAGGGGCAGGGATAGGGATAGGGACAGGGTCAGGGACAGGGGTAGGGACAGGGTCAGGGACAGGGATAGGGACAGTAATAGGGATAGGGACGGAGACCGGGCTAGGGAAAAGGGACCTGGATAGGGACACGGACAGGGACAGGTACAGGGACGGGAATAGGGATAGGGACAGGGGCAGGGACAGAGACCGGGACAGGAACAGGGACCGGGACCGGGACATGGACATCGACCGGCACCGGCCCGGCTCCCCAGGCCCCGCCCCTCCCCTCCTAGGCCCCGCCCCTGGCCCCGCCCCCGAGGTTGCATCATCCGGCCCCACCCCCCGGTGCCCGGATGAGGCGGCCCCGGCGGCGGCGGGTGCTGCGGCGGTGTCAGGGGATGCGCTGCGGTGAGCGGGGCGCGGGGCCGGGCCGGCCGGGCCGGGCCGGGCCGGGGGTCCCGGGATAGTCCCGGCGGGCCCGAGGGGTTCGGGACGGGGGGATCGCGGCCGGGGGTCCGGGGGGGCCGCGGGCCCCGCGCCGCCATTGGCTGCGGGTTGACAACGGGGCAGGGCCCGCCCCCGCGCCGCGGCATTGGCTGGCGGAGCCGCGCCGCGGCCGCTCATTGGCGGAGGGGACTGTCAGTCACGGCGCGGCCCGGCTCGGCCGCCGCCCTGCGCGGGCCGGGCCCCCCCGGGACCCTCCGGGAGCGGGGCCGGGGCGTTACCGGGCTCGGGGCTGCCCGGCACCCTGAGCCACCGCCGCGCTGGGCTCGGCACCCTGAGCCACCGCCGCGCTGGGCTCGGCACCCTGAGCCACCGCCGCGCTGGGCTCGGCACCCACGGCGGTCATTTTTGCATCACCGACAGGCAGCCGGAGGTGTGATTCGCCTCAGTTGTCATAAAATCCTTGGGCGACCCGGTGGCCGCGGTGCGGGGCCTTTCTTAGGAAGAAATTCTTCCCGGAATTAGGTGGTCAGACACCGGGAGGGGCTGCCCAGGGAGGTGGTGGAGTCCCCAACCCTGGAACGACTGGCCGTGGCACTCAGTGCTCTGGGCTGGGGGACAAGGTGGGCACAGGGGGGATCCGTGGGCTGGGAGGGCTTTTCCAGCCTCAGTGGTCCTGGGATTGTGGGATTCTCTACCAGGATGGCAGAAATGTGTCCCCTCCTCCGTCCCTGACTTTCCTCTTTCAACAGAGGAGTGAAAACTGGAGGCAGGAGGGGTGTCAATTTTGTCCATTGCTTTGGCTTTCATTGGACTCGATGGGCTGGGAGGGCTTTTCCAACCCGAATGATTCTGGGATCTCTGCTGAGTATTTTTCAGTAGTTCCATGAGGGTTTTTCTCCGAGGTTGCTCCCACCTCCCTCTCAGCTCTATGTTGTGTTTCATACAAAGCCCCCCAGACCCCCTCGTGCCCCGGTGACGAGCGTGACCCGAATTGCACAGACGTGTGCGAGGGATGAACGGCTCTGACACGGGAGCAGATCCCTCACTGGAGCCAGAGCTCACCGAGTGACTCCCACTGACACGTCCCGTCCTTCCCGGGGGGAGGAGAGCTGTCCTTCCCTCCCACAGTCTGCACTGGGAGTGACTCAGGCTTTCCCGGCTCCCTCTGGAACCATCCTCACTTGGTCACAAGTGCACAGAGGTGGGGGGCACTTTTGGATGCCTGTGGGGCATTTATTGCCCTCAGAGGTGCTTAGATATGTGAAGCTGCTGTAGAAGAATTCCTTGGATACTCGAGGAATTTTTTTTTCTTCCTTTTTGTTTTTTCTCCCTTCCCCCCACAAGAAACAATTCCTGGACACTGTGGAGAGCTGGTGGCCTTGTCAAGGTCAGTGTTTCAGTAGAGATATCAGTAACTGTGAGAGGAAGGAGCTGTCCCAGGGCAGAAAAGAGACTGGGAGGATTTTGTATCTTTTGGAAGGGAGGTGGTGGAGTCCCCACCCCAGAGGTGTCCAAGGACATGGCACTCAGTGCTCTGGGCTGGGGGACAAGGTGAGGATTGGGCACAGGGTGGTCCAGAGGTCTTTTCCAACCTCAGTGATTCTCTGAGTATGTATTTATTTACATACATAGAAATGTGGTGTATTAGCAGTGTGAGTGCACAGACAGGCTGGTTGGCAGTGCCAGTTCACTGTGGCTGTGCAGGATGTGAAAGATGTGGGTGGATAATGTGGATTTTGGATTAACAGTGCCAGGACTGCCCCGGAGGAGATCCTGTGTCCTGCTTTCTGCCTGGGCTTTGTATTTATGTATTTACTTTGTATACAGGGAGGGATTCTCCCTTTGGTTTGCACATGTGGAGATTTAATCCTGTGTGCCACTGGGAGTCCCAGAGGTGAAGGATGTGTTCAGACACAAAGTGTTTGAGTTACTGTTTGAGTAATTCAGGGGAAAGCCCTCAGGTGTTTTTTTTTTTCCTGACTCTTTAGAGGTTGCAGATATGTAAGATAATTCCTCTTTTGGTGCAGAAGGAAAGAGAAGAGAAAGGAAAATATGAAAGTGGAGAGAAAGCACGAGACTGATGATGTCTGTGACCTTGGTGCCACAAGGAGTTTTGTCTCTGGAGTCATTGCTGGGAGCAGACTGCCAAAAACTACAGCAACAAAGTACAGTTTATTCCCTCAGTCTGTTACAGTTGGTTTTGAGGTGTCAGGAAAGTCAGACTGAGGAAGGAAATGGTATTCTTGCAGTCCTCATGTTTGTGTGACACCACAAAAATAACCAAGATAAACTGTGGAGCGTGTTCAGCAAACTGCCTGCCCTGCTGTGCTGCCCTGACCTGTGGGCAGAGCCACTCAGACCCAGCAGAGCAGCTTTTTCTTGATGTGATTGTGTCCCTCCAGGGCTCAGCTCAGGAGCAGATTGTGCTGGTTCCTTCTCCTTCCCAACACAGAGTTTTATTTTTAACATTCCTGTTGTTCAGTGCTCACTGCAGAGCCCCTCTCTGGGGGCTGGTCTGTGATAAATACTGAAAATACACCTTTTGGGGAGTGTTTTCAAATCAATTTTCCCCTCTCTTGGCACTGGTAAGATGTAAAGGAGCAGAATTCCCTGCTCTTGGCAGAACCCCGTGCTGAGTGCATCTTCCCCTCTGGCCCCCCCTTCCCAGGAGATGTTGTTCTGGGGATGGGGTTAATTGCTGATGGGAGGCCCAGGGGACCTGGTGCTGTCCTTTGGTGCAGGCTCTGGGCTGGGTGTGCTGTAAGTTCTGGGGTAAATCCATTGATCCTGGGGAGGATGCTCTGGGATTCTTCAAGGTTTGAGGAGAAACCAGGCAACTGTGAGTTGGGGAGGGTGCAGTTGGGTGGATGGTCTCCAGAGGGAGGGTCAGGTCTGTGGCAGCTCCACTTGCAGCTTGTTGTGGGGTCAGGATCAGTGCTCCTGGTGCTCAGCATCTCTCATGGACCTTCCTAGAGGGTGGTTTTCTGGAGAGCAGAGACTCAAATCAGGAGGAAGCTTGTCCTTTTCACAGCCTGGATTTCCTTCTCAGTTCTCTGTTTACTCCACACCTTCTGCTCTGGGGGGGTTCATCCCTCGGGGGTTCCTGGCTATGGAGCCAGCAGTGAATTGTTCTCATGGTCAGGCCCAGGTTGTTCTGGGACACTCACATCTCCAGGGGCCTTTCCTTCATCTCTGCAGGTACTGAACCTGCATCAGGAGCACCAACCTCTTCAGGTTTCCTTTTTAAAGCATTTGGGTGGGAACAGATAGAGGTCGAGTGTCTTAAACTTCCCTTGTGGGTGAATATGATTTTTAATACTAAATTCTGCTCCCTTTGGTAGCTGCAGCTTGATTTCTGGAAAGAGGCTTCTTGCATCAGTGCACTTCTTCTGGTTTCAAGGTTTCCACCCCAGTGCTGGCTCACTCAGCAAGGGTTCTTTATTATGATTTCATATCATATACTCACCAGGCCTTTGAGCCTTGGCCATGTGGTGCAGAGCAGACATGTTATATTTGATTAATGAGGCTGTTGAGATAACAAGGCTTTGCTGTGTGGTGCCAGGTTGTCTTAAAGGCTTTTAGTCTGAACTTGGCACAAAGTTCCTGCAGGTAGGATTTGGTTATCTCCTGCCTCCTGTGCTGTCCAAATTGGAAATGCAGGATTTATTGTTGCAGCAGGAGTGTTCTGCTGACTGTGTGCTCTGTGACTTTCCTCTTTCCCTGAAAGCTCCTGTGCTGCTGTTGCAAGAGGCGAGGAGGCATTTGTTGTGGTTCACTTGAGAACATTCAGTTCAGAAATAGGATTGCAGGAGAAGGCTGAGTTCACAGAGGCTCAGTTCCTAACAGTGACGGATGCGGGCAGACATCCAAAATGTATGGAAATCCACCAGCTCCTATTCCAGGATGAGCAAAACAAGCACAAATTGATTGGTGAAATCTAATCCATGCCTTTGGTTGCTTTGTTTGTTTGTTTTCCATCTTCTATTAAGTGCATGACAATGTCCATTTGCTTTGAGTTTTGGCTGGAGGGCTCAGGTTCCTTTGCTTTGAGCCTTGATTTGGGGGGAAAAAAGTCAAGAACTTCAGGGGTTTGGGGATTACCTGTTGGTTCTCTTGGTTTAAGAAGGTGAAGAACGGTTGGAACAAGGTTTCTTCTGCTTTTGTGCCTGTGAATCAGCCAAAAAGGGGAAGAGGAAGAAGAGCTGGCTGGGGACAGTCCTTCCTGCTCTTGGTGGCAGCTCTGGGTGGTGCCAGCTCTGGGTGACGGGGTGAGATGGGGGGGCTGTGGCACAAAACAGGCACTTGGCAGTTCTGTGGTAGCCAGAGTTATCTCCAGAACTGAAGGCCCCTGTGAGCTTGGCAGAATTCCTTGATCAAGTCCTGTTCCGGGTGGTTACTTATTTAATTCCAAAGGTCACTGGACATTTCCATTGCCTTAAGGGGAGAGGGGGCAGCAAAGCATAGGTGGGGGAGTGCAGCACTGTGCTTTGTCATGTTTGTTTGCCTCTGCACAGTTTTTCATGTTTGGTGTCTGAAAATATTGGGCAAACAGGGTTGTGGGGAAGAAAGCAGAAAAATGTGCAGAAAAATGAACATTAAATAAGATTAATTCCCTTTCCATGGCAGTGGTTGTAAGC
The DNA here is from genome assembly GCF_025592945.1 of Manacus candei. NCBI lineage: Eukaryota > Metazoa > Chordata > Aves > Passeriformes > Pipridae > Manacus > Manacus candei. The sequence goes on along the minus strand of NW_026138095.1, from coordinate 10,879,236 downwards.
TGCTTTTAAATGGGAGAGTGTGAGGCAATTAAAGTCAGGGAGAATGTTTTATCCAGCCCCTTGAGATGCTGCAGGTACACCCAGGGTGAACTGCAACAGCTTGTGAGCAGTGCTCAGAATTATTCCTCCTGTGATGTTTCAGTGATTCAGTTGACTTTGAGAGCGGGGAGGAGTGAATTCCCGACTGTGGGAAGGGGTGGGTAGAAGCTGAGACATCGTGTTGTGTTTCAAGCTGAGTGTTTTGGTCTTAGATTTCATGCAAAGCTCCTCAGCAGCCTCCTGTCACACGGATGAGGTTACACCGTGTTACACTTCAGGCTGTGTTTGTGTTCTCATGGCTTAGGAGAGATTTCAAATGCAAGATTCCCTAAGTTACTTGGAAAATACTGTGTGTTTGTTTAGTTATTTCTGCCACAGGTTGGATTCAGAAATCCTTGTGATATCCAGAGGATTCTGCACATCTCGCTTGTAAGGATTCCTTTGGAGGTGGGAAAACAGATTTGTCCTGTACAAACCCCACTGATTTAGACCAGTTCTTAACCTACACACCGCATTTTTTAGAATGATTTCAGCGTGGAAAAGTTCTTTCCTTTTCCCAGTGGAGAGTTCCTCTGTCCTGCTGACTTTGTGGGGGTGGCTTGAAAGGATCCCCCTTGTTTTGAACGTAGCCCTTGTCTGGGAGCTGCCTTGGAGCTGGAGCTGTGCCCACGGAGCTGTGCTTTCCCAGGGCACTGTGTGAATGCTAAGCTGTGTTGGAATGAATTCCAGTGGGCAGCAGCATAAGCCTGCTCTCATTTTCCCTGGAAGACGCTGCTGCATTGTCTTGTCTGTGCCCTGAAAGCCTCAGTGTTGTTGGTCAAAGGCTCAATTCTGCAAGTGCCACGTATGCAAAGGGGCCTGTGAATAGGAAGGTCTTGCCGTGCTGGTTCTCAGCTCCTTCTCAGCTCCTCATGGAATTCCAGGACAACTGGCAGCAGGCTGAAGCAAGGCAGCCTTTGTTAAACCCTCGTATTCCGTGGGCATCCTCTCTCTCCCACACGTGAGATGTTCCAAATGCTCTGGTTGGGTTCTGATAAGGCCTGGGAATCACTCCCCTGCAGGCACATCCCTGTGCTCAGATAAAACCCTGTTCCTGTGCCATCAGCCGAGGGAATGGGCAAAGCTTGGCACAGTGAAGGGATCTACCTGTGCCCACAGCTGTGGCAGGGGCAGGATTGGAAGCTGTTGGCATCTTCTGGCTCTCAGACTGGTGTTTGGGCCATGAACCACCGTGTTTGTGTGCTCTTCTCTCTTTCATGCCCCTCATGAAGGAGCACTGCAAGCACTGCAGGGATTCCGTGGGTGTTTGTGTCCAAGGGTGTGCCCTGAGCAGACAGGAAGGAGTCCTGGACCTTATCTCAGCCACTTCTAGGATATGATGTAGGAAAGACTAGGAAGAGTTCCTGCCGAGGGGCCTGAGGCATCACAGGGCTGAATCTCCTCCCTCTGGTGTCTGAAAGGGGGTTTGGACAAAGGAGTGGGAGGAAAAAATACCTCCTGTACTTGGGAATGCCAGGCAGCCCTTCCTGTCCTTGCAGAGACTGCTGTGCTTGCAGGGATTCTGGGGATATTTATTTCCAAGGGTGTGCCCTGAGCAGACAGGAAGGAGTCCTGGACCTCATCTCAGCCACTTCTAGGAAAAGGTGTCAGATGCTTCCTTGTACTTCCCTGTAAGAGAAGGCAAGTGGTGTGACTGTGTCCAAAAAGTGGGATGTGGATGCTGGAGCTCAGCAGGGCACACTGGTGTTGGCATCTGGAGCAGGTGTTTGTCCAAAATCCCTGCTGGTAGCATTAGGCATGGTGGGAGACGTGGAGCAGGGGCAATCATGAATTATCACCCATTTAACCAACATGGAGTCAGCTTGCTCCTGTTGGGTATGTTTGGGAAGGAAGAGTTCCCGAGGCACCACAGGGCTGAATCTCTTCCCTCTGGTGGCTGAAAGGGTCTTTGGACAAAGGAGTGAGGGGAAAAAAATCCCTCCTGTACTTGTGAGTCCTTGCTGTGCTCACAGGGGCTCTGGGGTGTTTGTGTCCCAGGGTGTGCCCCGAGCAGACGGGAAGGAGTCCTGGCCCTTCCCCAGCACCTCTCGGAAATGATCTCAGGGGTTCCTTGTAGAGCCCTTTTCTAACCACATCCTGAATTTTGCTGACAGCTGGCTTGGCTGCTCACCTTCTGAGCTCAGCTCACCTCTGGAGCTGTGGGAGCTGAGCCTGTGTTGTGTCTCATTTCTTTTGGGATGAATGTGCTGCCTGCTGATCCAGCCCTCCGGAGTGTGCCGGTTTGGAGCCAAGGGCAGGGAAAGATCTGAGGCTTTTATGGAAGGGTTTGATCAGTGCTGGACCAGTGCTTTGATCAACACTCAGCAGTGCCTGAACTGGTCACCTCTGCCTTGTCCTGGCAGCTGGAATCCCTGTCCAGGAGCTTCCTGAGCCTCTAGCTCACCTGGATGCACCCGAGGGGGAACTGCAACAGTTTGGGCTCCACATCCCCTGGGAACAGGCTTGTGCACAGCACTTGGGATTTGTCCCTGTGGTGGGATGGAGGTGCCTTGGTAACAGCTGAGCGAGTGCTCCCGAGGAAACTTGTGTCTGAAAGTTGTTACTGGAATGGCTCCACAGGTGTGTTTTATTTTGTCAGTACAAGGAAGTGCAGAAAAGGAGACACCAGCAGTTCTCTTGGGCAGTGTGGAGATGTGATTCCTGACAAATTGCTTCTCCAAGAACCCTGTGAAGTTAAATAAACACAGTGTGAGATTTGGGGTGGTTTTGAGGTGCTTGGCACCCTCTGGATAAATTTGGGCCCTTGGGTTGTGGCAGCTGCAGTCTCAGCTGGAGACCCACGTGCCAGCTCCGCCTGGCTGTGTCTCTGAGCTCAGTGCCAGCCTGGCTGCCCTCTGACGAAAGCATGGGACTGTTTTGTCCCACTTTTAGGTATCAAAAATGTGGGTCACTGCGATGCAGGACATATCAGTGTGACAATTTTAGCCTGAAGGGACAGAGTTGGCTGAGAGGGGGCAGCGATGCCCGATAGAGTGTGAAAGTCAGGACTTCCAGGTCAGCTATTCCTGATCAATGAGCTTGATGTTGTTCCCAGCCTCTGCTTTAAGCACAGAAGGAGTTGGTGTCACCTTATTCTTTTTCTGAGTGTTAATGGCAAAATTTAAATCTTGGTTTTTTGAGGAGAGAGAAAAAAGGATGCCTATTTATGAAAGAGTTGTGGGATTGCTTGGGGAGGGCTCAGCTGTGGTGCTTTTCCTGTGGTCTGAGCAGTTCTGGTCCTGCTGTGCATGGCAGGGCCACAGCCACCACTTCATCACCTTCAGCAGCTCTGGGACCTGCTGTGAATGTCCCATGTCCCCTGGACTGTGTGTTGCTCCTTGGATAAAGGTCTGTGTTGGGTTGTGTTTCCTGTGCTGGCTGAGAGCCAAGCAGTGCTGCCAGAGGCATCCAGAGCTCCAGGAAGGGTGGTCCTCATGGAGCAGGGGGTCATCTGCTCCTCCTAACACCTCCAGGCTGGAGACTCTCCTGTATGATGTGACCCTGTGGTTTTATGAGAGGCTGATCCTTCTTCTGTGTGTCTGAGGGAGCAAAATTATGTGGATAATTTCAGTTACCTGCCTGTTTTACACAAGCAGGAATTAGCCAGGACTCAACACAGGAAAGTTAAATTGAATTTTGATCTCCACACACAGTTAGTGGTTCCTCAGTGTTCATCCTCCTTCACTACTCACGTTTGCAGCTCTAATAGCTGCTGTAGTGCTGTTGTAGTGCTATTGTTGTGTTGGTGACAGGAGGCAAAATCTCTTTAAGAACATTTTGGGACCTAAAGTGGAAACTGTGATTGCTGTAAATTTTAGTGTGTTACCAACTGTGATCCAAAGTGGGCTTTTCAACTGGTGTTTCAGTGGCAGATAAAAAAACACAGCCCAAATTTCTGGTCCTATTTCTTGCTGCACAAGCACTTCCAGAAGCTGGGTAAAATTCCATGGCTTGTTGTGGCAGGTCCCTGTGCTGGATGACTCCTGTTAGGGATCATTAACATCCTGTGTGCAGGTGCCAAGTCCTGGTGCTGCTGTTGGAAAGGCTGTGGCAGTGAAGCCCAGGATTTAGGAGCAGGTTTGGGGTCTGTGTTTGTCCTGAGTGTGTCCCTGTGTTTGTGCCCTGCAGGTCGTGTTGATCATGGACAGTGAAGAAATCCCAACTTTCTCGAGTCCAAAGGAGGAAACTGCATATTGGAAAGAGCTTTCCTTGAAGTACAAACAAAGGTATTGTGGATTGGCAGGCTGGGTTTGCTTCTTAATGACCAGAACTTTGTTTAATCTCTTTCTCTGCAAGACCACACCAAGATTATTATATTATATTAAAGATTTTAGAAAGAATCTCTAAAAAGAGAATTTGTAAAGAATTTCTAGCTTTAAAATTCCCAGTTTTGTGGGAACTGAGTGTTGCTTGCCCAGTGTCTCCATGCCAGGAACTCCAGGCTATGTTCTGAGCATGTTTGAGCAAGAGCAGAGCCCTTTTAGGATCATGTGCACCTTTGTATAATTAAAGTGCTGCCTTAAGTACTATCTTGATGTTTTATCATAAGAAGGCGCCTTTGGGCTCTCCTTGTGTCATTCCTGTTCCCTCCAGCTTCTTGTAATGGAATTACTGGTATGAAAAGTGGCTGATTTGGTGTCTGCTGCATTTTATTGAAGTGGATTTTACCTCCCAGTCCTGCCTGGACCAGGGGTTTGCATCTTTTAGGGGGCACGGGGCTTTTTGGGTACCAAAGGTGGCAGGAGAGGCTGTTGTATTGAGTAGTGCTGTGCTTCTTGAGGGGCTTTCTCTGGAGTGCTCCCAGTTCATTTCCTTTGGGAAGCTTTATGTGCACTCAGTGTAACTCATGTGCAACTGAGTTGAAGCCACTTAAAACCTCTCTGGAGCCCAAAGAGCCCAAGTTGCTTTTTTGTTTGGTTTGGGGTTGTTTTGGGGAGGGAGGGGTTGGGAATGTGGAGGAGCCTGTCCCTGTGGAGAACCCTAAGCTGTTCTTGGGTGTCAGAACATTCTGTGTGAGGCACCAATATGTTGTTTCCTAAAGCCTGGTTGGTTTTCCCTGCTATTTGCTGAGGGCTGAGCTGTTACCTGTGGTAAAGATGCAAATTTAATAAGCAAAGTATGTGGAGTGGCTACCCCTGGTATTTAATAACTGTCAGTACTAAGAGGCAGGGATGTGCTGGCTTCCTGACTCCTCATGATTTTTAAGAACCTTAAATTTCCAGGTAGTGCAGAGATGCAGAAACTGTTGTTCTCTCTTTGGTTTTTGACCAAAATCAGGTTAAATGTTTGCTTAATTCATTGTCTCCATCAAATCTCGTACCAGTGGAAGCTGATGGAGTATAAAGTGATTCTCAGGCTCCCATGAATCCTGTAAATAGCCTTGGTTTCACACAGGCATTTAGGGCAGCTGTTGGTTTTGATGTAAGAGAATTAATTTCCTTTAATAGCTGAGCTTAATGTAATTTCTCCATTTCCCAAATTTTCTTTTTCCCCTTAGAAATCTATGATGACACTTAAGTACTTCAGAACTCCTTTTTTTTTCCAGCTTTTTATTTTAGAAGAGCTGCAGATTTTAACTTGGGAGATGCTGGCTTTTCCCACTGATGAAATCCTCTTCTTACAGCTTCCAGGAGGCTCGTGAAGAGCTGGCTGAATTCCAGGAGGGAAGCAGAGAATTAGAAGCAGAGTTGGAGGCACAGCTAGTGCAGGCTGAGCAGAGGAACAGAGATTTGCAAGCAGATAACCAAAGACTGAAGTATGAAGTGGAAACATTAAAGGTGGGTCTCCTCTGTAATGGTGTTGCTTCTTTTGGGTATGTCTCGGATCTCCTTTTAGATCCTCTGGGCTATTCTTGGTCACTGAACATCCAAATGAAGTCAAGGAATTGTCTGTTTATGATCCAGGCTTAAGTATGGCACGTCCTCCAAATAAGGCAGGGAAATTCCTGGCAGAATTTTCCTTGTTCACATCATGAAACTCTTGTCATGGAGTTTGTGCTGTGAATTCTGGAGGCTGTGCCAAGCAGGAGCTTTATTAGTTCCACAGGGAACGTCAGCAGAGCAGCACAGGGACAACACAAGTTGTCTTTCTTTGCAAACCAGTCTTTGTCTCCTCAGTTTTATGAGACCCTAAAGGAGGCTCAGAATGGGTGATCTGTGCACATCTTTCAGAGAGTCTCCATTCTTAACAACCATTTCTATGGAGCCAGGAATTGCAGAGGGATCTGCATCTGCAGGAGGTGGCTTAGAACTGATGCCTCTGTGTTAACAAGTTCTTGCCTCTTTTGGAACCTTGAAATAGCATCATTTTGGGTAGTCTTGGCTTGTGGTAGTGAAGACAAAGGTTAGAAATTCTCTCAGTGGAAGGAAGGTTTCTGGGATTACTCTGTGTATCCATTCCCAGCTGTATTGTAAGGTCAGCACATATTTTATGAGGTCAATGCTTTCTCCATGGGGATCTATCTGTGCCCTCAGAGCTGGTGAGAGACTGTTTGGCAGGGAGTTCTTCCAAAGCTGAGTTTGTGGGCCTGGAGGTTTTGTAGCAGATTCCAGTGGCTCTCATTTTTGCTCATGGACACGTCAGACAGCATCTGGTCTCACAGTGGCTGTTATCAAGGGAAAAGGGAGGGCTGTGCAGTTGGATTTCTCCCTGGCTTCCTGGATGTTTGAGGCTCTGGAGCAGCTGTCAGTGCAGGCTGTTGGGAGCAGATGCAGGGACACATCCCTGAGAGCCAGCTGTGTCCTGGAGAGATGGCTGGGACTTTGTGCCATGTCTGGCTCTGACGTTCACAGCCTGTTCCTTCTCCCTCTCTAATTTTTCCGCATTACCAGCAATCCCAAACCAGCAGCCTGCAAAGAGTGTGATACTTTCTTTGTCCCATTTGACTGCTATTTATCTCCATAATTCTTCCTTCCAGGAGAAGCTGGAGCACCAGTATGCCCAGAGCTACAAGCAGGTGTCCCTGTTGGAGGATGACCTGAGCCAGACCAGGGCCATCAAGGACCAGCTGCACAAATACGTGCGGGAGCTGGAGCAGGCCAACGATGACCTGGAGCGTGCAAAGAGGTGAGGGCTGCCAGCCTCTCCTTCCCTCAAAGCTTGCACTGCATCCTTTCTTTGCCACTCAGATTGGGCATTTTATTCTTCCTTAAAAGGGAAAATACATTCAAAAAACCCCAAACAACCCCCAAGACTCTTGGGGTTCGCCTCCATCAGCTGGTTCCTCGTGTTAGAGCTGGAAGGGCAGTGGGACAGCGTGGCTCGTGCTCCTGTGAGGAACAAGCTGTGCAAGCAGAGCCACTGCCTCTGGTACCCCCAGCTAAATGACTTCTAATTGTGGGCCTGGTGGCTCCAAACCCCTTTGAAGTCAGCAGCTCATGCTTTACATAGTCCCTTTTAAACAGACCAGGCCAAAGGAGTCTCCTGGTCCCTTCCAGAGCAGCTGTAGGGAACAATCCTGGCCTTTGTAAGGCCTGGGATGAACAGGCTGCTCTGGAAACGCCCAGTTTGGGAGTAGGTCATGCTTCCCTTTTGCTGAATGGGAATTCTGCCATTGATTCAGGGAGAGCAGGAATGAGCCTCTGGCTATCTGGGAACAAAGATCTGAGAGCTGAGCTCCTTTCCACCAGGCTCATGCCTGACTTCTGACATGGAGTTTGGAAGGAATTGGCTCTTAGGTAATATCCCAGTGCTCTGCTGTCCACACTGGGCTCTGCCTGCCCACAGCTCTGCCCTCATTATTAAGTGTACAGCTTTGGATCATGGCTTGGGAAGAATGGGGATGGGTGCACAGGACTGGCTCTTTCCCACACCTCTGGTACATCCCTGAGAGCTAGATGCTATCATGTTTTTTCATCTTTTTCTCCTGTTTCTTTGGAGTTGATTAGTCCTTTCTAAGCAGCATTTCCATGGCTTTCAAATGCTCAGTGTGACTGCAGGCCCTGCTAACATTTTTCCTCTATTATGTTTCTGAATACACTTTTATGTTGGCTGAGCTGAAGAACCCAATATTCTGGATTTTGTTTCTAGGGCAACAATAGTTTCATTGGAAGACTTTGAACAGAGGCTGAACCAAGCTATTGAGAGAAATGCATTTTTAGAAAGTGAACTGGATGACAAGGAGTCATTGCTGGTTTCTGTACAGAGATTAAAGGATGAAGCAAGAGGTAAGGCTTGTCTGGTTAGTTCTGTGTCTTGCTTTGCTAAAAGAGACACTTAGCAACCAAAGCTCATGTTTCTAGAAAGCCTCACATGATGAACTGGGTACATTAGCTGTTATTAACAGTAGGTTTTTTAAATGTCCTGTGTAGTCAAGAGGAAAAATTTCCTGACATAGGACAGAATTAATATCAGATTAATTCAGGATTTTAACATAGGTGAGTATAAAAATACTCTGTTCCACAGATATCATAGAATAGTGCTTTGAAAGTTCCTTTTTGTTATGGTTTTATGCCTTGTGTAGGAAGAGAAAGCACAGGAAATGACAGGGAAATACAGGATAAATGATTAAGTAACTGTCCTGAAAAATCCTGTCTCCTGTGTTCCTTCTAAACCCCTTGGAAATCTCCTGGTTTATTTAAGATATTCCAGTAAAGGCTGTGTTTAGACCTGTGAGATCAGAGATGGTTGGGATAGTGTTCTGGGACATGAGCAGGAATTGGGAATTCCCCAATGGATTTCACATTGAGGATCCTGGGGAAATGTTTCTAATGACTGGGAGAAACTGAGTTCTCTGATAATGGAGATGATCTGCTCATAATCCTGTGCCAGCCATTAATAAATTCAGAGATTAGTGGTTTTCAACTTTATTTCCCAAGAGAAACTGTCTAAAATAATTCCTCAGTTCAGGCCTGGGCCTGAGTGTAAGAAAAGTGTAAGAAAACTCACCTGAACAGGATGGGATTTTTTGCTGTAAACCTCTTTGAACCAAGTTCGTGCCCCAATAATTAAAAACTTTATTGGAAGCACAGGGGTTTTTGTAATAAATATCAAGAGGCAAGTTTTCCAATATGTAAAGTTTTACAAAATGTAAATATTTCTGAAGAAATATATGTATTTTCATTTGAGGTTAGGGCAATAATACTGGGAAAAACAGCAAAACCCAGGAGACTGTTTTCTAGAACACTGGAATAATCAGCCAAAAAGACATCTTGTTTTTTAGATGAGTCATTTGGAAATTTTTAGCATTTCTTAGGGTAGCAAAGCTGCTTGTTGTTCCCCCTGACAGCAAGCAGGAACAGTAGCCACTAAAAGAACTGGTAAAATGTCAAACTGAGAGATGACATTTCTGATTGAGCAGCCTCAGGTCCTCTGCTGTGGGCCCAGATTTTCATTTCAGCTCTGCTGTTTTACCTAAAAACAGTTCTAAATATTTGTGACAACTTAAAAGCTGTAGTGTACAGTTAATTTTGCTCTTGCACGTTGTAGCAGATTAAGGCAAGGAATAAGAGGTCTGGGAAAATTCAGGAACAACTGGAACAAAAAGGAACAACTCCCTTGAGATCTTTTCTTGCATCTAGACCCTTCTAAGGATTTACAGATCCGTTGTTGAGCTGTGCTGGATGCTCTCTGTAGCAAAAAGATGTGGAAATGGGAAGGGACAGGGTAAGGATAAGCTGCAGTCTGGGGAGGAGGTGAGAGTAAAGCCTGGCTTTGCTAATCTCCAGCCTGTTTCCCTGTCCTTTGGACTGCCCAGTCTCTCCACTCTGCTCTTCCACTTGTCAAGACATCAAAAACTGGATGCAACCCTTGGATTGTCTTTGGCTGGTGTGGAATTCTGTGGATTATTAACTGGAAGAATAAGATAGGAATTAGAAACACGGGGGTAGGTCATTCCTCTGGTTTTTGCAGCCTCTCCTGGAGCAGGAGCTGAGTGTGGCCCAGCTGCAGCATTTGTGTCCAGCTGCAGTTTTTGTAACACTCTTTCCGTGGAGCTCACACTGCAAATGGGGAGAATTCCTGAGGGAAAGTCACCTGCCATGATCCCAGGGACCACACAGCTCCCAGGGCCAGGCAGGGCTGTTTGCTCCCCCCCTGCTCCCAGATGGGATGGGAAGGGGTGGGATTGGGCTCTGGCTGTTCTGAGGGGTGTCCCCACTGCTGGAGAATCCAGTTAATCCAGGATTACTGCAAAGTGTCTCCTCTTCCTCTCTCCCAAATGAACAGAGAGAGTGTTTGTGACAGAAGTCAGTCTCTAATATATGTTTTTTGTGGATTTTTTCTCCTCTCCATCCCCAGACTTGAGGCAAGAGCTGGCAGTGAGGGAAAGGCAGCAAGAGGTGACCCGAAAATCAGCTCCCAGCTCTCCCACTCTGGACTGTGAGAAGATGGATTCAGCTGTCCAGGCCTCTCTCTCCTTGCCAGCCACACCTGTTGGAAAAGGATCAGAAAATAGTTTTCCTTCCCCCAAAGGTACCATTCCCAGGAGCTGTGTCTGGGTGTTTGGCAGGATGTCCAGCCTGCTGACAAACCATGGGCTCCACAGGGAATGTGGCTGTGGGGATAGGGGGATCCCACACCTGTGTTTAAATCCCAGGACAGCATCAGGTGCCTTTAAGGAGTAGGAAAAAAAGGAAAAGAGCATGGAAAAAGCATGGAAAAGAAGAGCAATGAAGCTCAGATATTGCTTTTGTGGGGGCAGGGGTTTGCACTGTGCAGTGGGTGCTGCAGTGGAGCACTGAGGATATTTGGGATTGCAGGGAAATGCAGGGACTGATATTCCTGCTCCAGTGTGGAGCAGCAGTGGTGGGTGGAGGGTGTCAGGAATTCCAGAGTCTCTGTTCCCACACTGACTCTTGGGGGGTGCTGTTTTCTCCCTGAGGCAGTGGGATGTTAGTCCAGTCCCCTTCCCCGTCTGGAAGGCTCGGGACAGTCTCAGGGATTAATACATTATTTTTCCAATGAGAAGGAGCAGATTCCAGCAGGAGCTCTGGCTGGATTAGATGGATTGTGGTCAGTAGCCCTGCAGATGGAGAGTGCATGAACTCTGCATGTGGGGCTGCTGAGAATGAGGGCAGTGGGCAGGAATTAAGCTCTAGCTTTTTTCCATGGCTGGTGATCATGCAGTTATTGTGGGGTAATTGTATCAAGTGTCTGTGGCAGGATTTGAGATTTAACCTTTTTTTCATGTAGAAGTTGATTTCTTTAAATTTTTAAAAAACCCTGAACTGTGGGGGAGTGGAGCACGGAATAACATGTGTCTGTGTTTGCAGCTATACCAAATGGGTTTGGTACCAGCCCACTTACTCCTTCAGCCAGAATATCTGCACTCAACATTGTGGGAGATCTGCTACGGAAAGTGGGGGTGAGTGCTCTGAACTGCAGCTCTGGGCTCTCCCTGGGGCTTCTGGCCTTGTGCTCAGTCCCAGCCTTGGCCCGTGCTGAGCTCGTGCTGTGCCTTCCAAATCATCCATGTTGTGTTTAGTCTGTTATAATGTAATTTTTTTATATTATTTTGATTTGTAAAGCAAGTTCTGATGCCAGTTTGGGGGTGATGAAATTCATATTTGGGGTTAAAGGTTTCTCAGGGACATGGGTGTACAGGGTTAGGGACTGTCAGCTGCTTGTTCTGACCTCAGCTGGGGCCTGCAGCTCCTTCTGCCCTCAGGCTCTGGGTGCCTGCTGACACCTGAGATCAGGTCTCTTCATGTGAGATCTCCTCTTCTGGGCAGAGATATTGAAAACTAAAATGAAAACGAAAAAAAAAAACAAACTAGAAAGCTTTGGTAAGAAAGTGAGAAAAATAAATCAGGAGAAAGCCAAATGCTCCCATCTGTAGTTGGTGGGGAAGTGAAATGCATGAGCCTTTAAAGGGATTACTGCTGTAAGCAGGGAAGAAGTGGTTTAAACATCTGTTGCAGTGTTGTTCAGGGTTTTCAGTTGGACAGAGACCTGAGTTTTGAGCTCTGAGGAGCTGGCTGATGAGCCTCAGGGGCTGTGTTTGAGTGGCAGCAGGGCCAGGCTCAGTGCTGGCTCTGCCTGGTGTGTGTAACCACCCTGAGCTGGGCAGGAGCTGCAGTGCAGACAGTTGTTTTAGCAAAGTTGGGAATGAAAAACTGCCTTTGCTGCTGCCTTTTGGAGCCAGTGAGCCTGTCCTGGGTTTGAAAGGGCAGCAGGACAGCTCTGGGTTACAGAGTGACATGTTTAAAAGGGGATCATTGTGAGTAAGAGTCTGCAGGGGATTTAGGGAGCTTAACCACAATCCCATATGATTACTCTGCAAGGACAGGAAATGCCAAATAAGCATGCTTCCTTCCCAGCCTCACACACAGCCACTGACACACAGCTCCAGCCCAGGCACTGCTTACCAACAATTATAGGATGCTCAGGACCTGCTTTGGGTTTGGCTGGGCCTCATTCTGAGCCTCAGACTCCCTGTCTCTGCAGGAATTCTCCCCTCAGCTTTCCTGCTTGCAGCTGAGACAGGGAATCACTTGGCCCAGATCCCAGTGGGCAGTGACAGGTGCTGTGTCACCCAGAGACAGGGATTGTCTGTAGCTGCCTGTATAGCCCATATTCCCTAAGGAAGCTTCCATGGATTCCTAGGAGAGTGTACAGTGCTCACTTACCTGTGGCAGCACATCAGGTGGAATATTTGTGGAGTGGGTCTGAACCCCACGTTTTTGGAGACAAATTTTAGTCTCCAGTTCATGGATTTGCTCCATGCATAGGGAGGTGTAAAGAGTAAGGACCTTCTGCCAGACCAGATGGACATTCAGGATGAGCCTCAGTCTGCAGGAAGGGCAGGTGGTGTTCTGGAGGGAAGGAGGGAATTGGGATGTTGCTCCTCCTCCTGCCAGGAGTCAGTGGATGAAGCAGAGACTGTCACTTTATACAGGGGGAAAAGATCTCACCAGGATTGCTTGGAAGTATCAGAGATGGAAGTACAGAGATGGAGGACCATGGCTCAGCTGCTGCTTTTGCTTTGTCCTGACCCCTCTGTTCTGAGGGGAGCTTTACAAACTGGCTTTGGTTTGCAGGCCAAGATTGAGAAAGAAATGCCAGGAGAAGTTGTCCTGGTGAAAAAAATCAACTTCCCAAATACACAATCCCTCTGGAAACCTGAGAATTCTGCTTTAGGCTCAGATTAGCTCCTGGCAGCCTCACTGCAGCTGCTGAGGGAAGGGTTTTGGTAACTTCTGCTGGAGTTGGCTCCCTTATCTTGGGTAATTATTTCAAGGTTCATATGTTCTAAAATCTGAGCCCTCATGGAGCTGAGTAATGCCTGGCAGTCTGCATCAGCATCTGTGTGTTTCCTTTGTGGTTTGGGTGACAGAGGAAATGACAGCTTTGTTCCCATTTTTTTGCCAAAGGTGATCACACTGGAGTCCTGATCATGGCCATCCTGAGGTCGTGGCACAGCCTCACCTCCAGCAGCAAAATACTTTCTCCTAGTGGTTTTATTGTTTTGACATTATTTTTTTTCTCCCCTTTCACAGGCCTTAGAATCCAAATTAGCTGCTTGCAGGAACTTTGCAAAGGACCAGGCCTCACGGAAATCCTACATTTCAGGGAACGTCAGCAGCGCCGTGATGAGCAGCAACAGCACCAAGTACCCACACCCAGGGCACACCTCCTTCTTTGACAAAGGGTGAGTGAGGGACAGCCCTACCCTGCAGGGAACTGCATTTCAGCAGGACTTTGTCTTGTCTTGTCCTTGCCCACCACAGCTTCCATCCCACAGGACAAATAATCCGTGGGACCAAAGTCTCCAGGGCACAGGGAAGGTGCTGATTTCTGGAAAGCAAAGACAAAAGCAGATGTGGTTGTCTCAGCTGGTGGGGTGGCACTGCCTGTTCTGTCCTGCTGCTGCCTCATCTTTGGTGGCTGTAAAACCAAACCCCAGGCAGAAAACCTGCTAGTGGGGAGTGTGGCCTTTGAGAGGATCCCAGGGAAGGAGATATGGAGTTGCCATCTCAGGGAAGCAGAGCTGGAGGTGCCATCTCAGGGAAGCAGAGCTGGAGGTGCCATCTCAGGGCAGCAGGGCTGGAGTTGCCATCTCAGGGCAGCAGGGCTGGAGTTGCCATCTCAGGGCAGCAGGGCTGGAGTTGCCATCTCAGGGCAGCAGGGCTGGAGGTGCCATCTCAGGGAAGCAGGGCTGGAGGTGCCATCTCAGGGCAGCAGGGCTGGAGGTGCCATAGCTCCTGGTGTGCTCTGGGGATGTGGAGGTTCCCTTGGCACAGCTGAGGGCAGGCAGGAGTGTTCACTTGCAGGGTGGAGCCCTGGGTGCTCACTTCCCTCTGCATTAGGGGAAGAGATAAATGTCACTGATGGTGTAATTGTGGCTGCTGGGGGGTGACAGGAACTGCTTGCATAGGAAAAACTACCTCATGTGACTTACCCATGGTCAGAGCTTCTTTTGGGATCCTGGGACGTGGTTCCACAGGAGGATTTTCCCCAGTTCCTGGGAGCACAAGGCCCTGTGGGTGTATGAGGGTGAAAAGCACAGTGGTACTGGGGGCAAAACACCCTTCCTGCTCCCTGCACCGTGGTGATATTTCATGTTAAACCTCATCCCAGTGCAGTTTAATGCTAATAGTCAGCACATGCTCAATCCTACATTTATTTTAGAGAATGAGATGAGCTGTTGCCAGTCTGAAGAGAGCCAGACAGCTGAGCTTCCTACAGCCACCTCCTCAGCTGACTCCACTGCCGTGTGGGAGCAGGCAGAGCTGCATCTTACAAACTGGCATTCGGGGTTTTTGGAGCCACTGCTGTTTGGAAGGGAAGAGTTTGGAGATTTAACAAAGTCACTGTCACGTGCAAATCAGACCTTAGGGCTGTGTGTGTGCTGAGGGGGCCCTGCAGCCCCCCAGCAGTGCTGGCAGGCCCTGCTGGGGAGGGACTGAGGCAGCTCTGAGGAGGCAGCAGGGCTGAACTGAGTGTGGTGGGACCAGTCAGCTGATTGCCCTGTGGGGTGGGGGTCACTCTGAATTCCCCACATTGTCATCACCCTTGTTATCTGGGATGGTGCCTGCAGGAGGAGCAGGTTGTGGCTGAAAAAGGCTTAGAAACCTTGGCCCCTGAAGGAGCTGCAGCAGAGGTGGGTGTTGTTGGGCAGGAAAAGGGATGGAAATGACTGATGGGCTCATGTGCAAGTTGCTGGAGACCCTGCAAGATAATCAGTTAAGCCACACAGGTATGTCTGGGTTAGTCCTGCTTACTGCAGCCCAGACCTTTGGTAGCACTCAAAGCAGTCCTTCATCCCCTTCCTCTCCTTTTCTGCCAGTTCCTCACTGGCCAAGCCACACTCCTTGAATTGGAAGAAAAAAATAAAAAAAAAAAAAAAGTGAACTGGATTCCCTGGAAGATGAGATCAGTGTTAGTAGCATTGCAGCTCCCTGCACTGCTGGGCCTGCAGGAGGGGGGACAGGGTGTTGTGTTCCTTCTGGGCTGTCCCTTGGTGTGTGTGCAGGGTGGTGATACCTCTGCTCCACGGAGTTTTGCCATATTTTTTCCCTCACCTTTGAAGATTTGGGATTCTCTTTCCTGTATAAACAGCAGTACTGCTGACAGTTCAGCTGGAAAACGTCCACACCCAAAGAGGAAGGACAGAAAGTAATTAGGAGAAAGTTCTATGCACAAATGGAGAAACACCCACAAGTGTTGTGCTGGTCAGAGCTCACCCTTTCTGGGGGGTGAATTCTGCACTCAGTGCTCAGATTTTGGAAAGCAGTAGCTTGTCCTTGTCCTCTGCACCCCGGTGTGCTGGCCCAGCAGGGTGGGTGGCCCAGGGCTGTCCCTCCCCCTGGCTCCTGCTCCCCTGGGTGTCCCAGCTGTGCCCTGAGGTGCTGGCAGTGTGAGCAGCTCCTGCTCTGTGTCACTGTGTCACTGGGGGCTGCACTGAGCTGTCCCCACGTGGGGTCAGCCCGTGGGGCCCAGCAGGGCAGTGGCTGAGCTCAGGCCATGCTGGGTGGGCACGAGGGGCTGAGGGGAGCCCTGCCCTTCCCTCTGCCCTTCCCTCCCCTCTCTAACTCCCTGCACTCTCCTCCCTGCCCCTGAGTGCTGCTGGACCCTGAACCAGCCTCACGTGGTTGTGGCTGTGACCCAGCCTGCAGCCTCTGCCTGAAGGGCAGACAGTTGTTGGGTGCTGGGGTTGGGGCAGAGGTACCTCAGCCCCATCCTTACAGCTCTGTTTGCTTCCCTTCCTCTGCCATTTTGCTGGTTAAAGTGTTGGAGGAGTCTCCAGCTCTTGTCAAGCCCCTGCTCTTTGCTCTTTGCCCTCAGAGTGGAGCTGGGCAGGAGCTGGAACAGGGCAGCAGTGCTATAGGGGACCACAGCAGGGCTTGCTCCAGAGCTTTGCTGGAGAATTGGAAGAGTCAGGACTTCCCTACTTTATTCCAGCTCCCCAGTGTCGAGTGTAAGACTTGTTCCTTCAGGAACGTGCTGCTTCTGTCCAGGTGCCAGGGAATGGCAGAACAGCACCTGCAGATGTTCTTGGATAGATATTTGGGCTTTTTGCTGTTGTAATTGTTCTTAATTGGTTATTAAAGTCAGTCCAGTTTGGGAACAAAACAGCTCTGGCCATGAAGGGCCCTGCAGAGTCCTGGCACTGGGGTGCTTGTTCCTCAGGGCACTAACTCCTTGTTCCCCTTCCTGCACTCTTGAATACCAAAGCCCTTGGAGTTGATGTTTGTTCTTAGTTATTTATCTGGATCAGTTGGGCTTTGTTTTAATAAAACAAGCTGCAGTTTGAATGTGAGGAGATTCTTGCACACTTGCAGCAGTGCCATGAAGCAAGTGGGTGTATGTGTTACCCACAGCCCTGCTCTGTGTACACCAGGCTGGGAATTCTGGCTCTTCTTTGGGTCCCTGGTCCACCCTATAAAAAGTTTCCCTGGAAAAGGGGGAACTGTGGCTAACTCAGGTGAGTAATCCTGTAATGTGCCCGTGCAGAGCAGGGTCTCCCTAAGCAGAGGTCAAAGGTTTGCTGAGGTTCAGTTTAACCCCTTTGCTTTGGCCCAGGGTTGTGCTCAGGAATGTCTTTTTTGCGTACATAAACTTTCCCTTTCTCTCCACTAGGCGTGAGAAGGTCATATTCCCCACCTTGGTCATGGGTAATGAATTCATTTGCACTGATCTGCTGCATGTGCTGTAACCTGGGGCTTGGGGGGCAGAGCTGGGCTCTGCTAACTGCACGAGGTAGTTCTTAGTGTCACACACTAATAGGCCCTGATCAAAGCCCAAGGCTGTAATCTCTCCTTCTGACTTTAAATAAACCTCTCTGCTGCTGTGACCTGTTGCAAATGTAAGCCTGAGTGCTGCTGCTTTCTTGATCTAATTAATACTTCAAGTACCTGCATGATTCTGATTGAACTGGGCACAGCAGGGACACAGAGGGAAGTGTTGCTGCTCTTGATGGACTTCATCTTCAAAGTTTGCCCTCTGGTTGTGGTTTTCCTTCAGCATTTTGTAGCTCTGGACTTGTTGATGTGTGGGTGATGTGCTTCTGGCTGAAGGGAAGGCAAACAAGGGCTGGAGAGGGGGAGGACAGTGTGGGGAGGGACAGCACTGCCCCTGCTCAGTGTCAGCAGCCCTGCCCAGCACAGCCCTGGCAGCTGGAAGCAGCAGGAGGCAGCTGGAAGCAGCAGGAGGCAGCTGGAAGCAGCAGGAGGCAGTTGGAAGCAGCAGGAAGCAGTTGGAAGCAGCAGGAAGCAGTTGGAAGCAGCAGGAGGCAGCTGGAAGCAGCAGGAAGCAGTTGGAAGCAGCAGGAAGCAGTTGGAAGCAGCAGGAGGCAGTTGGAAGCAGCAGGAGGCAGTTGGAAGCAGCAGGAGGCAGCTGGAAGCACAGATGTGCCACAAGGCTGGGCAGGTCCAGGCCTCTGGGGATGGGGGTCCTGCACACAGGGCTCACAGGCCCCACCTGCAGTGACAAAGGCCAGGCTGGTGTCCCTTCCCTGCCTCTGGAGGAAGTGTGGAGGGTTCCCTGTGCTATCAACAAGGGCAGGTTCCTGCCAGTCTCCTCCTCCTCTCACATCTCTGCTGGGTGTTCCTCAACCTCCTGGTGCTGTTACTGCTGCCCAGGAGAGGAGGAGATGTGTGTTAGAGCCCTGACCTGCCTCAAAACTCACTTTTCCTCTGATTTTCTTGTGGCTCTGCTCTCCAAGTGTGCTTTGACCAGCTCCATTCACCCTCCAGGCCGGGCTGTTCAGCTCCAGGAGAATCTTCTGCTGAGGTTTTGTTGGATACTTGGAGTTGAGGGAGTCTTGGAGATCAGATGCCAAGTACAAAACAGCTTGACATGCTGTTTAATGAGTCAAAATCTGTCATTAGCAATGAGGGCAGAGACTGTGGCTGGAGATGGGCACAGAGCCCATGGCCCTGTAGGGACAGGCAGTCAGAGACATCCACCAGGAACCACTGCAGGGGTATTTCCAACTTCTGCCTCTTTGGAGCACTGGAACCTGGTTTCTTGGGAAGCCCAGAGCAAGGGCACATCACAGAGTGTGCTGGGGTGGGTCTGAGGGACAGGGATGGGGCAGAAGCAGGAGAGGGACCAGGTTGGGGTCAATCCCTGAAGGCAAGTCTCTGTGCAGCTCCTCCCATCTGAGACCTTGGAGACCAAGCACAAGGGCTTCTCTTCCCAGCTCTGGGAGCTCAGACAGGACATTTTATAGGTTATTTTTAACAACTGCTCTGTTTAAGGTGTTTTACTTCCCTTTCACTGTGGTTCTCACTGCAACAATGCCAATTTCTTTCCCTTTTTTTGTGTGTTTTCATGTTGCCACCAGAAATCCAAGGCTGGGTAAGACCTCCCTAAACTCAGTCCCAGTGCCAGCTTTCAGTATCCCCCAGTTGCTGCTGCTGGTTGGTGCCTTTTGCTGTGCCCCAGCACATCCAAGCTGCTGCTTTACCTTTATTTCTGCACCCAGAGCAGGTTTGGACTGGTGGGATGTGCTGAGCCGTGCAGGCAAGAGGCTCCTGGGGGGAGTTGCCTTCCTGCTTTCATTTTTTAATTAGCAAACAATGGAGAAACCTCAAAAGGCTTCTAAATAGGGTTTTTACCTTTCCCACCTTCAGCAGAGAGGTTTCTGTGTGCAGGGCAGTGCTGGGAGCTCTCCACACCCCGTGCTGGGGGACACTGGGGACACTCAGTGCTCACAGCCCTTGCTGGCCTGGCCCTGCTCTGGGGCTCTGTGCCCTTCTTGTGTAGGGCATCACTGGATTATTTGTGATTTAAGCAGGGTTCTGGAATGTCTGTGTGGCATCTGATCATGTCTGTGTGGCAACCTGGGCTAGTGGTCCCTTCCAACCCAAACCAGTCCATGATTCTGTGATTGTGTCTGTGCTGATCCTCTGGTGCCTTCATGGCTTGTTTGGGAGCCTCTGGAGGTGGGAGAGGCACCCAAGCTGTGAAACACATCCCTGTGCAGGAGCTGAGGGGGCAGAGAAGTGTCACCACCCAGAGGGAGAAGCACCTGCCAAGCCAGGAGGGACAGGAAGGTGTCCCAGGGGCACAGTTTGGGAGCAGCTGGGCCTGAAACCCAGCAGTGTTTGAGGGGGACACAGAGTGACAGGGATGTGGGAGGGCCAGGGGCATGGGGTGGCAGGGTCAGAGGGCTGGCAGGGACACAGAGGTGCCCAGGGACATGGGGGTGGCAGAGGGAGGTGACAGGGACATGGGGGTGCTAGGGGCATGGAGCGCAGGGGGCACAGAGGTGGCAGGGGCTGTGGAGGCAGTGGCTGGTGCAGAGGGCAGTGATGTGCCAGGGCCTGAGCCCTGTGGGGACGTGTCCCCTCCTGCCTGGGCTGGGGGGCACCACAAGGACCTGGTGGCACCTGCTGGGGGCTTGGAGGGGACCAGTGGCCCTGCCCAGCTGCCCATCCCCCTGTGCCATGGCAGGAGCTGCCAGTGCTGGCCTGGCTGAGCTGCAGCCCCAGGCACTGTCCCAGGGCCTGCCAGTGCCAGGGTGGCTCTGCATTTAGTGCAGGGAATGTGGCAAATCCACAGAGCTTTACCATGGCCCCTCAAACACTTCCCAGCTCCTGCTGCCACTGTTCTCCAGCCCTTGCCACACGGACATTTTAACCTGTTTGGTGTTGGCTTTTCCGTGGTGGGTTTTTTTCTCCCTGTCCTACTTGGCAGAGGTGTTTTCCAGCTGGTAACTCATTTGCAGAGTCATGTTGGGATCAGGTTGGCTCTGTGCCCTTCATCCAAACAGGAACAGGAAAATACATTTGTCCCCCAGCCTCTCCAGCAACTCTTCACTGCAGGCAGGGAGGGGTTTGCCCTGGAATTGTAGCAAAGCAACACTCAAATGGGAGCTGAAGTTTCCAGCTGAGTGAGGAGGAGGTGAGAAAGGGGGTTTCTCCCTGCTCTGATCTGGTGCTGGGATGTGGATGTTCCAGCCAGAGAGGAACAAGAGCAGCCTGGCTCAGGGTGTGGATCTGTCCTTGCTAGCAAGCAGTGGGCTTTTAGCTCTTCACCTGCTGTTCTGGGAGGATTTGGGAACTGCCCCTGTGCTGGCAGCACCCTCCTGGCTGTGCTGGAAGGGTTTCTGTGTCCCTGACCCAGGAGGAGCAAGGTCAGCAGGGAACATCAGCTGCATGGGAATGGTGTGCTGTGCTAAAGGGAGCGTGGGAATGGCTTCAAACTGCCAGAGGGAGGGTTAGATGGGATATTGGGAAGAAATTGTTCCCTGTGAGGGTGGGGAGGCCCTGGCACAGGTTGCCCAGAGAAGCTGTGGCTGCCCCATCCCTGGAAGTGTCCAAGGCCAGGGTGGACGGGGCTTGGAGCAACCTGGGCTGGTGGAAGGTGTCCCTGCCCATGGCAGGGGGTGGAACTGAGTGGCCTTTAAGGTCCCTTCCAACCCAAAGCAGTGTGTGATGCTGTGAACAGCCCTGCCCTGCCCTGGGGTCACTGCCATGAGTCCCTGAGGCAGCAGTGGCATCGAGCAGGATGTGGCCTTCCAGGTTCAGTCTGGAGCCTCCCACTCCCAGGAGGGCTTTTCCCCCATCAGCAGAGCCCTCACACTGCTTTTCCTGCTCCCTTTCCCCTGCAGCCCAGGCTGTCTCCTGAAGTGTCCCTGCACAAACAGCTCTGCCAGGACACATCCCAGTGGCACCTTCTGGGGTGCTGGTGGCCCAGGCAGAGCTGGGGACACTGGGGACAGTGCTGCAGGGTGGGACATCAAGGCAGGACCTGCCCTGCCCTTCAGGGGTGTGAGGGTTCCCCCCCAGACCCCACATGAGAGCAGGGTGCTGGTTTAGGGCAGCAGTGGGGTGGAAGTGCTGATCCAGGGATGGACACCAGTGCTGGTGTCTGGGCTGGGGGGAGCTCAGAGAGTGGTGACCCTGGACAGGTCTGTCAGAGCCAGCACAGAGCAGAGAGGGCAGAGCTGTCAGACCCACCCACTGCTCTCCCAGCCCACCAGCAATCAGGTTCTCCACACCTGCAGCAGCAGCCTGGGGGAGGGGGGAGCCCCTGGATCCCGGGGGTGGAGGGTCCCAGAGCTGCTGCTGCATCCCAGTGGGATCAGTGGGGCAGAGGGAGCTCTGCTGGGCTTCACCACGAGCAGACGTTGCTCTGTGTGTGTCTGTCCCATCCCGGGGCAGAGCCTTTGTCCCCAGCCCCGAGGGACACGGGGACAGAGGTGGCACCGGCCCCAGCCCTGGGGCACAGCCCGTGGGGACTGTGCCTTCCTCAGGAGCCTCTGCCCACTGCGGGCACTGAGTGCCAGGGAAGGCACAGGCACAGGGAGCTGATGGTGGGAACAAGCCTGAGAGCTGCTGGCCCTGGCCCTTGAGCTGCACAGACCCACAGAACCCCCGAGGGGTCAGGGGCTGGGCAGGAGCCACTTGTCCTGCCGGGCTGGTCCCGTCCCCAGCACATCCCCGCTCCGGCACATCCCTGGAGGTGGGACCCTTGTCCCGGTCATATCCTGGCCCTGCTCCCGCCCTCCCCGGGCTGCCAGGGGTGAGAGGGAGGGAGGAGAGGTGTGGGGTTTCCAGCTGCCGGTGAGGGGGAGGTGAGCAGTGCCCTGTCCCTGTGCTGCTCCTCCCCTGACGCGTCTCTCTTGTCGTTTCCAGGGCAGTGAACGGCTTTGACCAAGGGCCCCCCGGGCTGGGAGCCTCCCGACCGTCCTCGGCGCCGGGAATGCTCCCCCTGAGCGTATGAGCCGCGGGGGGAGAGCTTGGACTGGTGTTTGCTTTCCTCAGCCCAGAAGAGAAGAACTGCTCCCGATTCCTCCCCCTTCCCACCCCGCCGGAACATGACCCCGAGAGGAGACCCCGAGCTCACGGCCCTCCCCGTCCCGTCAATACAGTTTGTTTTCTCTGTCGCTGTAGTGGACGTTCTGTGCCCCACGAGCTGCCACTCCCAGGGCTGTGTTTGGGGGCACACACGAGTCCTGCTCCCCAGCCCTTGGCCCTCTGCTTCCTCTCTGCTCTGTCTGACTCGAGCACTGGCCGCTCCTCGTCCGGGCTCCCCTGCAGCTCTGCCCTCCCGGGAAGGCTCAGACCCCTGGAAGGAGGCCCTGGGGGAGGGTGGGCGATGGCACTTGGGGCGTTGGCACCTGGGAAGTGGCTCCAGGGGGGTGTCTCAGTCCCGGCTGCCCCAGTGACTGTGTTGGAGCCGGCAGGGCTGGAGGAGCCCATCCCAGTGGCACAGGTGGGCACACACAGCAGGGCCGGGCTCCTCGGGGGCAGGGAGGTGGTGGCACAGAGGGGTGACTGTCACGAGCTCCCCCAGATGCCCTGGGTGGAGCTGGCAGGGCTGAGCTGTTCTCCTGAGGCTCCTGCCCCTGGGCAGGGCCATGTCCAGGTGCTGTGCCCTCAGGTGTCCCCTGGACCTGCCCCACTGGCCCGGCCTCCCCCCCTCACAGCTCCACAGCAGCTCTAGGAGAGCGTTAGGGAGCTCCTGCTGCAGCTGCCCCACTGCCCATGAGCCCCCAGCCCCTGTGACCGTCACCCCCCTGCTCTGCCCCTGTAGGACCCGAGTGTCCAGTGTCCCCTGCAGGTTCTGTGACAGCGTTGGGCGACTGGGGGACCTTGTGGGTCCTTGAAGCGACACATTTGTGGGATTTCTCTGTCCATGTGCCTCGGGGTCGGTGGGTTTTCAGCCTGAACCAGCAAATGGAGCCGGGGTGGAGCTGGGGGTGCTGAACTCCCTGTTCTGGGCTGGTCCAGCACGTTCAGGGGCTCTGCAGCTCCCAGGGGGTTTAGTTATGAGCGCTGATTAAAACCACTGGCCCTGCAGTGGAGGTGGGATGTGCCCCTTTGCCCCTAGGGTTTGTATGGTCCTTCCTTCCTGTGCATCCTCTGCTGCATTTGACTGTTTACATTTGTTTTATTGTACATAGATTTGTAAACATAATACCTTTGCCTGAGGTCTTTGTACATAACTTGGGCTTTGTAGCTTTATTTATTCAGCCTCTCTCTGGCATGTTTCTGTAGGATGTACCGTTCCACCCTGGTGCCACAGCCATGATGTGGTTTCGAAAAAATGAAAACAAATGAGAGTAATCTTCCAAAAATAAAGTTCTTTTAATGTGGAATCAGTGGATTTTGCAGAACTGGTGGCTGTGGCTCTATTTTGTCCCTGTAGGGTTTTTTGCCAAGTGCAGGGAAGGGGCCAGTGCTGAGGTGCTCCCGTTATCCCACGCCCCTTCCCTTGGGAATGTTGCTCCATAGCTCAGTTTGGGCACATGGGAACGGCCACTGCTGGAGCTGGGGCTGAGCAATCACCTGTCCCACACAGCCTCTGCTGCTGGCACTGCATTCCCCAGTGGTGCCGTGGAACACGGTGGGGTCAATATTTAATTTGGGGAGGAACCTTGGGAAGTGTTGGATCTCCAGCTGCCAGCCGGGGATTTTCGTCTCCTTGGAGCAGCTGGAAGATGTTTCCTCTGCAGAGGAGCCGCTCTGGGGCCCTTCCCGGGGAGCTTCATCCCCTCCCAGCTGCGGCTGTGCCGGACACACGGGCCGGTGCTGCCGCTCCCAGCCCGCCGGGATCGGCTCCAGCCCGGGATCGGCTCCAGCCCCGGCGCTCCCGGGACACGGCGCTGGAGCCCCGGCCCGGGGCAGTTCTCCAGACCCCCCTGCCCGCCCCAGGGTCGGGGCACTGCCCAGGCTGGCCCTGAACCCCTGCGGACACACTGGGCAGCACATCCTGTTCCTCCTGGGAAGCTCCTTCCAGAGCATCCTGAACCGATCCAGGCCCAGCTCCCTCCCGGGGGCAGTGCCCTGAGGGGAGCAGGGTCACCCTCCCTGCAGTGCCCCCTCGCAATGCCCAGCTCAGAGCGCCTCGTTCGCTCCTGCAGCCCTGCCAGAGGCAGGGAAAGCCTTCCCTCAGCCCCTGCTGCTCCCTCCCTCGGCCCCTGCTCCCTCCCTCGGCCCCTGCTCCTTCCCTCGGCCCCTGCTCCTTCCCTCAGCCCCTGCTCCTTCCCTCGGCCCCTGCTCCCTCCCCAGCACGAGGAGCAGCAGCCGGGGAGGGGAAGAAGCACCTGAGGAAAAGGTGCCAAGACTGACTCGGGTTCCAGGAGCTCGTGCCTGGGACCAGCCCTTCCCCAGCAGTCCCTCCATGCTGGGAGGCTCCCAGGGCCCAGTCAGGCTGCTGGAACTACAGGTACCATGGGAAGGGTGGGAGCAGCAGCCCCCCCTGCCCCTTCCAGCTGCCCCCACAGGCCCCCAGTCTGCTCATTCCCTCATCATGTTTTTAACCCCCTCCCCTCCCTGGGGCCCACCCTGGTCCCAGACCCAGCCACGAGCCCCCACCCAGGACCAGCCCCTGCAGCTCTGCCCCCCTCGGCCTCAGCTGCCCCTCCCTCCTGCCCCAGCTCTGCCTTCACCTGAGGCAGGTTCTGCACCCCAGGACCCCCCAAAACTGCCCTGGACAGAGCCCAGACCCTGCTGAAGGCAGAAGGGGGGCCGTGCCTGTGCCCTGAGCTCCCTTTGTGCTCCAGTGGCATTTCAAAGGCAAAAGGCTCAGCTCTGACCCAGCCATTGATGCTGTTATTTAGTTCAAAATAAAAGGAAAAAAAAACCCAAGCAAATAAAAACAGGAAGAAGGGAAAAGGCAGCTTCCAGTCATATCTCGTTTATTAAGGTCTATGCCAGCCTCGGGAGAGCTCTTCCAGTAAGTAAACAGAGCAGGCGGCCGCATCTAGAATGAATAAATTTATTGTCTTACAAAAATCATTGTCTAGAAATATGGGTATACAAGAAAACAAGATATTTGCAGTCAGACGCCTGGTGGTCAACAGCCAGTTTGATTAAAAATATCCAAACACACACAACAAAACCTTCGCGACAGATGTTAAAGCTTTGAACCAAAAAAAGGGAAATCCATGGGTTTTGAGCATGTGGCAGAGGAAGTTTCCTAGTTAACACTGATTCATTGTCACTAATATCAATAATACCACTTGGACTAGAGAGGTACATGATATGAAGCACAGTCAAAATTAATACATTAAATCATTGTTATATAGGCAAATTATATATGTAACGTTGTCTTAGTACTGTAGTGTCTAAGGCACTTTCTGTAATGTCAGTTTTCAGCTATTTCAACAAAAAGAACGCTAACTACTCACTGTAATACTGCTCAAAATAAAAAAAAAAAAAAACAACAAAACAACAACAAAAAAAAAAGGATTCACATCCACTGGCATGTTAACTCGTAGGCAGGCAACATCCATCCATCCACCACGGGAGCCCCGGCCCCCACAAACCCCCCGGGCCCGCAGGACTCCCAGGGGGCTGCCAGGGGGTCCCAGAGCCTCCTGCACGTGCAGCCACTCGGCTCCACGGCCTGGCCACGGCCTGGCTCAGCCTCACGTTAATAAATTAGCTTTGCCTGTGTTGTGTGTTTAATTCCCACTGGTGTTCACATTAAAGGAGCCTGGATATCTACAGGGAAGGCTCTGAGCTCACGGGTCTGTACAGGGGGACGGGGACCCACCTGGGTGTGCCTGGACTGCATGAACACGAACGGATGGAGCAGGTGCTGAGAACACTTCAAATGGTATTGCAGGTTAAAAAAATGGACACTACTCACTCATCCCTACACTTCCCTCTAACACTTGCCAAGGCCGTTTCACAGTTCACTCACGGATTGTGTGCGGATCACAAGGAGGAGAAAAGAAAAGATACAGGTGCGGTTTGGTCTTCACTGATCCAAGAGACTCAGCCCAGCCAGGGGCCGGCGAGCCCGGGAGCCTGGAAGGATGCTGGACACAAGGCATGCATAGCCATGGCAAGGGGTCTGTCCCGGCCACCCACCCGCTGGGAATGACGGTTCTGGATTGATAAAAAAAAGTTTCATCCTTCACATGATGCTTTTAGAAAATGGCTTTACAATGAGTTATCTGGAAAAAGAGATGCACTGAACAGAGACGATCCCGGTTGTTCGCTATATATAAAAAAAGCAGTTGTACCTATATCTGAAGCAGGGTACAGTGTGGTGAGGCTGGAGAGCCTTAAGACATGGTTGACCTATGATAAGGAGCCTTGTAGCACATGCCGACGGGCCGTAAGGCAGGTTTGGGGCCACAAGGCAGTTCGGTGGCAGGACAGTCCTGTGCTCCTGCCGGCGGGGCTGGAGAGGTCTCTGCATGCAAAGGGGCTCTACTCGGCGGGGGCGGGCGGCGCCTCGTTCACGTCGCTGCCTTTGCTCTCGGCGTCGTCGTCCGACAGCTCCAGGGAGGCCCCCTCGATGTGCAGCTGCCGCCGCCCGGAGCGGCTCGAGGAGAAGGTGATGGGCCCCCCCCTCCTGCAAAGCACAGCAGGCAGGGATTGCTGGGGGGTCCTGCCCGGCCCACAGTCATCCCAGAGTGGTTGGGGTTGGATGGGACCTCAAAGGTCATCTCCTCCCACCCCCTGCCATGGGCAGGGACACCTTCTACTGAAGAATCCCAGAATGTGCTGAGCTGGAAGGGACCCACAAGGATCATCGAGTCCAACTCCTGGCCCTGCCCAGGCCCATCCCCAAGAGTCACCCCCTGTGCCCCAGAGGATCAGCCAAACCCTCCTGGAGCTCTGGCAGCCTTGGGGCTGTGCCCACTGCCCTGGGGAGCCTGGGCAGTGCCCAACCAGCCTCTGGGGGAAGAACCTTTGGCTGAGATCCAACCTGAGCCTGCCCTGACACAGCTCCAGCCATTCCCTGGCTGCTGTCCCTGGTCCCCCCAGAGCAGAGCTCAGTCCCTGCCCCTCCTCTGCCCCTGCCCAGGAAGGTGGAACTGCAGTGAGGTCTCCCCTCAGTCTCCTCTTCTCCAGCTGAACACACCAAGTGCCCTCAGTGTCCTCACACACCTTCAAGTCAAAGCTCTTCCCTAGCCCAGGTTGCTCCAAGCCCCATCCAACCTGGCCTTGGACACTTCCAGGGATGGGGCAGCCACAGCTTCTCTGGGCAACCTGTGCCAGGGCCTCCCCACCCTCACAGGGAAGAATTCCTTCCCAACATCCCATCTAACCCTGCTCTCTGTCAATTTAAATCCATTTCCCCTTGTCCTGTCCCTCCAGGCCCTTGTCCAAAGTTCCTCTCTCGCTCTCTTGGAGCCCCTTCAGGTACTGAAAGGTCACAGTAAGGTCACTCTGGCAGCCCTCCCTGCTCAACCCCACAGGAATGTGGCAGCTCAGCACCAGGTCACCCAAGGGGAAAATTCCCACAGGGAGTCTCAAACCTCTCCCCTGTCCCAGGAGCCAGCACAGTGTGCTCCAACACCTCTGGCATTCCTGCTTGGTTTATGCCATCACCTTAATTTTGCAAGTCCCAAATAATTTAAAATGCTGTCTCTGTAGGAGCACCGAGCACAGACCAAGCAATGAAGAGAGTGGGTTCTCTCAAAAACTCCAACAGCTGCTTAGTGAAGCTCAGCTCAGCTCAGCACCCTTGAGCCAGGCCCAGCAGCTCAGCCCCTCTGTGCCTCCTGACATGGCCTGTGAGCTGCAGCTGCAGCCCTGCTGCCTCCCCCTGTCCCTGACACACACCCTGACCCCAGAGACCTGCTCTCAAAGGAACTGCTGCAACACTCCCACCAGTGCAGGCCAGGAAAAACAGGATCGGTACCAGCCACTAGAGAAGCACAACCGAGCCACGTTCTCTGTCACATTTACCTGCAGAGACCCAGGGAAGCTGCCAACATAAACTCCAAAGAGTTTGAGCTCAAGAGCTGTCAGGAACATCCCTGTGCTGTGGCAGCTTCACCAGGCTCAGACCCCAGTTCCCAGCAGGCTCCAGTCTGACCCATTCCCTAATATCAGGAGCTGTGCTCCTGCAGTTCCCCAGCTGGGTGCTCCCCAAGGATGAGTCTGTGGGCTCCCAAGGGCTGGGATGACTCCCTGCTGGCACTGACCTTAGCCTGTTTTTGAGGGTGCTGACCTCCCTGCTCAGCCCCTCGTTGGCCTCCGTGGCGTCGTCCAGCTCCCGCTGCAGTTTGCGCCGGGACGCGTTGGCCCGAGTGGCCTCTTCCTCTGCCTCCTCCAGCTGCCTCTTGAGCTGCTTCATCCTGGCATTGGCCTTTTCCATCTGAAACACCAAGCCAAATACTTGGGATCACACCAGAAAGCTGCCCCCCATGACCTCTCCCCACCACCAGCCTCACTGCAGGCTCAGCCCGGACCCCTGAGCTGGGAACACCATGGAGCTCCCGGGCCTGGTTTAGTCACCAAGGTGGATTCCCTCAGATATTTTCATTACAATTCTTCACAAGCCCTTCCTACCCAAAGGAGGTTTTATTGGCCTGTTCAGAGGAACAGCCCCCACCCACCTGCTCCTTGTACTGGTCTGCGTGGCGCCGCTCGTCCTCCACCTGCATGAACACCTCCTTCAGCTTCTTCTCCGTGCGCCGGACCAGCTTGTTGGCAGCTGCTCTTTCCCTGGAATAACCAAAAGCCATCATTTGTCCCAGTACTTGAAGGCTGGGAATACAAGTTCTGTCCTTCCTGAAGGCTCCTGTTGTGTAACTGGTACCAGAGTCCTCTGCACATGCCTGGCACCAGCAGTGGGACGGACTCAGTGCTGGTGTGCCAGGGACTGGCTGGGAGCATAGAATGTTAAGGAGTTAGAATGGACTATGAAGATCATTTAAACCCAAGACCCTCTTCCATGGGCAGGGACACTTTCCACTAGACCAGGTTCCTCAAGGCCTTGGCTTTGATACTTCCAGGGATGGGGCAGCCACAGCTTCTCTGGGCAACCTGTGCCAGGGCCTCATCACCTGTACAGTAAAACATTTCTTCTTAATATCTCTCCTACATTTCCCCTTTCAATTTGTACCCATTACTCCTGCAGCTCTCAGAGCACAAAGCCTTAGCCCTGGGGTGATGTGAGCATGGAAAGAGGGCTCAGAGGGTGCCTTCATAAGGACACTGGACAAAGAAACTTCAAAGTTACTGCTAATCAATAACATGGTTCTGCTGCAGAGCCCAGAAAGAACACAGGTGGTGGTAGGACAGCCCTCACCTGCAGATTTGGAGAGAAGCCAGCTAAAAAAAATTAATTTTGAGAACCAGGATTGCAAGGATGGATAATTCCCTGCAGAAAGATTTCTGGAGAGCACAGGATTCATCTCAACTCAAACTGTTGCACCTAAGCTGTCCCTCTAACCAAGAGACATGGGGTCTCAAGGGGACATTTCATCTCGTCTCAAGTAATTTCTGCAGCACCTTGTGGCTCCTGGGACATCACCCAACATGTCCCAGGGTTCATTCAGCTGTTAGGAAGCAAATTGATTCTGAAACTTTCAAGCCCAGCTACTTTACAGCTGCCTTGTTAAGGGGTGTCTCCTAAGCAGCAGTTTCCAGACAATAAACCTGTGCTCTGAATTCACATCTCAGTCTTACAGAAAGTTCAGGCATGGGAGTTTAAGGCATTCAACTGACACAGGAAAACCAGATTTTATCCCTTACTTGGCTTCCTGCTCAAGCTGTTCTTCGAGCTGTGCAATCTTGGCTTCTAGGGTGGAAATTGTTGCCTTGAATTTGGACTTCACAGAGCCCTCCAGTTCCTGCAGCTTGGCCTTCAGCTCCTTGTTCTGCCTCTCCAGCTGCTGCCGGGCGTTCTCGCTCTTCTGGGCCGCGCTGCGCTCCCCGGCCAGCTCCGAGTTGAGCGTGTCCACCTTCCAGGGGAACACGGGGTCACTCCGTGCCACCAGAGCCTCCCCTGAGCTGCCCACCCAGCCCAGACTGCCACCCCAGGGTCACCTGCAGCGTGGTCTTCCGGAAGCGCTCGTTGAGCAGCTCCATGTTGCTCTGCTCCTCCTCCAGCTCCTCCTCCAGCTGAGCAATCCGAGCTTCCAGCCGGCGCTTCTCGTCCAGCAGCGCTGACCTGGAGAGGGGAGCGGGGTCAGCACGTGTTCAGAGCCAACAGAGCTACTGGGGAGTTTTAGAGTCATGGAATCTCCTGAGTTGGAAGGACCCAAAAAGATCATCCAGTCCAACCCCTGGCCCTGCACAGACACCCCAACAATCCCACCCTGTCCCTCAGAGTGTTGTCCAAACCCTCCTGGAGCTCTGGCAGCCTTGGGGCTGTGCCCACTGCCCTGGGGAGCCTGGGCAGTGCCCAACCAGCCTCTGGGGGAAGAGCCTTTGGCTGAGATCCAACCTGAGCCTGCCCTGACACAGCTCCAGCCCTTCCCAGGGTCCTGTCCCTGGTCACAGTGAGCAGAGCTCAGTGCTCTCCCTCCTGAGGAAGCCGGGGGCTGCTCTCAGGGCTCCCCTCGCTTCTGATACTTTAAACACAAATCGTCGGGAGAAGCAACTGTGTCAGTAACTATCTGGAGTTTTTATCCTGCAGCCTGGCAGTACAGCCCTTGTGAGCCCTCAGAGCAGGGCTGCTGTTCCTGCAGCTCTGCAGTTGCTGACTCACTTTCCCGAAGCGCTGTTGGCGATCTCATCCGCCAGCTCGTCCCGCTCCTGCTCCGCGTGCCGACGGGCTCGCTCCGACGCAGCAAACTCCTGGGAAGGGTTAGCAAAACATCCATTACAGCCTCAGGAATCTCAAATCTTCTGCAAACCATTCAGCCTTATAATAACTTCCAGGAGATGCTGTGAAGTGGGATATCCCTGAGGGATTTTAATGGATAAGCAGAAGCAACAGCTGCGGAAGTCAGGATACACCAGCTTGACATTCCAAGCCCCCCACTGCCATCTGACTGCAGTGCAGTTACTTCTCTCCATCCCTGAAATGTTCCCCAGACACAGCAAAGGAAAAAAATCTTTGAAGATCAGATTCAAGCCCTCAGCAGCAGGAAAAACCACCCTGGCAGCAATGCTCTAACAGACACGTTCAGTGTAAAGTGGGCACTAAGGTAACAAACGGTTTAGGATCTTACAGAGCGCACAGCAAGAATACAAGGAAAGAGTAAAAACCAAAAAGCTTCAGCACAACAGTATAAACAGCAGTGAACCTCATATTATAAATCTGCATCAAGTGGCAGAAACCCCCAAGCATTTGCTAAGGAGGACAATTAAATGCCTGACTGATTGTCTGAAGGCCACAAAGTCCACCTGGAGAAGCTCCAGTGGGTGGTGGGTTGTCTCAAATAGACCCCAGTGACAGTGTAGTGAATCTGGGCAACTACTTCAAGCTTTGACCTGTAGCTCATTCAGACAAAAGAGAGGCACAAGGCAACCCTGCTAATGTCTGACCTTGTGGCAGACCAGGAAGAGAAATGGGGGGAGATCAGAGAGATGTAACAAGATCTGGAGCTCTGCAGAAATTGTCAATAATGAGGGCAAACATGTCTGTGAGAGAAAGGGATTAGGACCTGAGAGGGCAGAGGGATAAACCTCCACATACTCTAATGGTCCACTGAGATACTGGAGAGATTTTTTGGGCTTTATACAACTCCAATAATAAATTTTAATTTCCAGTAATCAGTTCCAGTCCTGACACTGTGCACTGCATCTTTCAGAGACTCTCAGAAACACCTGCCAAATTGTAGAGAAGCCTCAACTGTGTTTAAGCAGTAGGAAAGTTTTCCTGCTACTGCAACTTTTCAGTCCAGTCTCCTAAAATGATTCCTACAAAGCTGTAAGGACTTCACTGATGACTTGGAGCAAGGGGAACAAGAGAGTTCTCCTGGTCCATTTCTCTGTTCAACTCACTGGATTGATTTTTACTTTTTTTAGTCTCTGATCTAGCAAGAAAAACAAATCTCAGATTTCAAGCTCACCTCTTGGAGTTGGAGTATTTCTGCTTCAAGACCCTTGAGTTTCTTTTCACTCTCTTTGGACTGGGCAAAGATCTCATCCCTGGATGCACGGGCCTCTTCCAGCT
This sequence comes from Manacus candei, assembly GCF_025592945.1. Lineage (NCBI taxonomy): Eukaryota > Metazoa > Chordata > Aves > Passeriformes > Pipridae > Manacus > Manacus candei. Next base: position 10,846,947 of record NW_026138095.1, on the reverse strand, counting down.
CCCGTTGGTAGTCCTTCATCTGAGCCTGCAGTTGGAAAGCAGGGTAAGGAAAAGCTGCACTAGGACAATCACAACATCTATTAGTAGCTCTGAAGAACTTTAGCCTTCAAGTTATAAGGCCTTCCTCTCAAAGTGGCTTCATTCCACTTGAAGGCATTTCCAGTTCTTATGTTCACAGGAAAACTTCATTTTCTCATCTTTCCATCCCTCAATTCCTTGCCAGAAATATCACATTCTTAAGACTTCACCTCATTTCACAGAATCAGAGTGGAATCTTAGAATGGCCTGGGCTGGAATGGACCTCAAAGCCCATCCAGTCCCACCCCCTGCCATGGGCAGGGACACCTTCCACTAGCCCAGGTTGCTCCAAGCCCCGTCCAACCTGGCCTTGGACACTTCCAGGGATGGGAAAAGTGTTTCTGCCTGTGGCAGAGGGGTTTGGAACAAGACGAGCTTTAAGGTCCCTTCCAACCCAAACCATTTTAGGATTCTATAAAAGGATGAGAGGAGTTTTGAGCAGGGGACAAATCCAGGCCAGATACCCTTTGACACATCACTGGAGTCTGATTCTCCTTTTGCCTTCAAGCTCCAGATGCACTGAATGAAAAGCCACACCCTGGGCCGTGTCCCAGGACAGGAAACAGCTCCATTATCCCATGTGCCCACCTGGAGCTTCCTCAGCTGTTTGATGGCTTCATCCCGAGCCTTGTTTGCAGCCTCTATCTGCCCCTCCAGGTCCTTCAGATCCATCTCCAGTTTCTTCTTGGCAGCCACAGCCAGCGCCCGCTGCTTCCGCTCGTCCTCCAGCTCCGCCTCCAGCTCCCGCACCTGAGGGACCAAGGATGGGACAGGCTCAGTCCTGCAGGAGCAAACAACCCTAAACCAGGGGCTGGGGACTCCAGGGGGCCTGCACAGAGCAGGGTTAACACCACTCCATGGGAAAAGGCCACGGAAGGCACTGCAGATGGTAAGACCAAATCCCCAAACTGGAAGTAGAGATGTCTGAAGTGGCCAAGTGGAAAACCAAAGGTAAAACTCAGCACCTGAAGTATTTCCATTCCAGCCCCTTGCCCAGCACACCCCCCCACCAGTAGGGGTGGCTCTAGGGCAGATGCTACTAATTCTGATGGAAAATAAAATATAAAATCACCTCATTTTCTCAAGAAAACAATAAAACCATTCCCTCTGAATAGCTGTGCTACTGGCATTTATACACCAACAACTTTTCCCAAAACGTAACAAAAGTGAGTGTAGGCAGCAAGTGAGCACAGACTGAGCCAAGTCTATACAAAAATAAAACAGGTTACCAACATGAAAGAATATATTTTGTTTTGAAGGCAATCTCCCTCCTTGGGCAGGCTCAGGAGCTCTTGTCCAGTGCAGGATAAAAGCAACTGTGAACTTCAAAAGCTCTCCAGGCAATGTTTATACCCTTAGACTGGTGATTCTCAGTAACTGGATATTTTTGTTTTCTAGTGATAAACCTTGAAATATTGTGTGTTTTATTCCTCAACACTTAATGTTAATTTAGAACTACCTTCTCCTACAAGCATGACATTCTAAAGTAATTTCTTGAGTCTCTTCTGGCCTCTGTGTTATTAGAATTCTCAAGTCTAGCACAACTGGAAGCTCTGCCACAATTTTCATATAGGAAACTGCTCACTTAATTACAGTTTCTGAATCTATCTCAGCATCCATGTATTTGTTCCTGGACATCAAAAGACTGGCTTGAAAGTGCAAATAACATACCCTTGTCCTTGATATACACCCAGACAGCAACAGCCAAACCTCTACCTGCCCAGGGAGTGGTTTTGGAGGCCACCAGCAGCAGCCTGACACAAAGAGTGGCCAACCCTGAGCAAGAACTATTCTATGGTTTGTTAAGATCAGGGCTTGGGATTTCTTAAAGGATGGAATCTTTAAGCAAAGAGTTTTATTTTTCTGGTAGCACAGAAGGCACAGAGCTTTGGCAAAAGACCCTCACCCCCTCCTGACCACGAAGCACAGTAAAACAGACGTACTTGTTTCACCAGCATCCTCTTTTTCTCTTCATTCTGTTCATCTCTGGCTTGCAGATCTCTGTCAAACTGGGCTTTCATAGCTTGCATGTTCACCTCCAAACGCAGCTTGGCATCTTCTGTGGCCTGCAGTTCATCTTCCAGTTCCTCAAGCTGAGTCCTCATCTCTTCCACCTGCTGCTCCAAGGTTCTCTTTGACTTCTCCAGCTCATGGACCTAAGTGACAAACACTGGTCAGACCCTCTCCTTCAGGTACCTCAAATCAGCAATTTCTAACAGCAGAACAAGTCACTGTATGAACTCAGTGCAGTGTATTTTGTGATGCTCTAGGTTGGGCAATGAATCAGAACAGGCAGAGCAGCATCTCTAAGTCTGTATTAGAGAACCCAAGAAACATCTGTGCAGGTGAACTGTGCAGTGCTGCAGAAAGAGGAGTGAATAAAAGTAAGCCAGGTAAGCCCTTAAACCCAGTGCAGGTGCCACCAGCCACCGTGGGCAGTGGCCAGGCTTGCTGTGCAGACCTGATGAGGCTGGTGGAGCAGGAACCTGACCTGAGCCACCACTTGCACCTGAGCTCAGCTCGCAGCTCCAAGCAAGGCTTAACCACTGAACAGTGTCTGGGGTGAAGCAGAGGCCTCACTCACACCCAGTGCTGTCTCGGTGCAGACACACTCCCCTTACCCAGGTGTAACAGGCCTGTCAGAAGTGTAAATCTGGTTCCTGGAGGAGACAATGCTGTGGGGCTGTAACAGGGGGAGGGCAGCAAAGGCCCTCAGCGAAGGTCAGGCGGCCTTTGCTGCCTCAGCGGGTGGAGGAGGGAGGACACTGAAGGGTCAGTTCTGTCCTGCCTTTGATTCAACCATGGCCTGGAGCTCAGCTTGACCAAAGGTAACAGAAATCCTTATTATCCCTCACTAACATATGAAAAAATACCCCCACCAACATGAAAATGATGAAGTGGCTGCCCCTCCATCTATGACACAGCAACATGTAACCACTTACATCTGGCCACAGTCCCAGCTCCATTTATCCAAAAGTGTAAAACTCACATTTGGAATCCTTCATGCAGAGGGTGAGAATACAACTTCTGAAGAGGCCTGATGCTAATAAGGATCACCCCCTTACTCTGAGCATTAATTCCTCAGCATTTTGGGCCATAAGTCACCTTTGGAATGACTGTCCTTGTGTCACACACACTTCCCCAGCCAGGGAGTTTTCCCTGTTGTTCCCAGTATGAGGTCTGTAACAGAACAGGGTGTGCAAACATACTCACATTTTTGCCCACATCATCTTTAGAGCTCATTAAATCTTCCATATCTGCACGCAGCTGCTTGTTCTGTCTTTCAAACTCTTCCTTGGCTTCCAGGGCTTCCTCCAAGGCCCGAGCCAGAGACAGTGCTTTGGTTTCCTTCTCCCTCGCTTCTGCCTCAGCACGATCCCTTTCCTCTGCATATCTGGCAGAAATGTTCTTTTCTTCTGCCAGCATCTGAACAGAAGAAACAATTAATTCATCTCTTAAGCTCTGTAATCAGGTCCTTCCTGCCTCAGGTGTTTCATTCAATGAGTGGTTAATGCTCTAAGTTTAACTGGCCTCCAGAAGCTGTCTAGTCTCTCAGTCTTGATCTAAGTGCCAGTAAGAAAACAGCTACAGCTACTCTGGGATGAGAGGAGGAGAGCAAGCTACTAATCAAGACTAAATAAGTTTCATATTATTTCCATCTTTCAGTCTTCAGATCCTTTCTTAGTCTATCTTAAGGGATTATAATAATACCCGTAAGGTTTTGTTCCAATATAATTTCCTTTTTGAACAGGAGGAGCTTATTACTGGATCTAACAAGTCTCAAAGATGGTGTTTAACTCACTGAAACTGGAAGTGACAAGTTACTCTTAACAAAGGCCAACTGCTCACCAAAAATTTATCAATAACCGCAGCAGTCAGACCCTTCCTTATACAAGGCTCAGTGACAATAAAGACAAGATGTCATTTAAAAATCATGGAAAGCAGCAAGATGGCAGGGAACTGCAGTACCTGATCAAACTTCTTCTGCTTTTTCTCCAGGTTAGAGACAATCTGGCGTTGATGATCCAGATCCACCATCAGGTCATCCAGCTCTTGCTGCAAGCGGTTCTTTGTCTTCTCCAGTTTGTCATAAGCCAGTGCCTTCTCCTCCAGGCGCTGGCTCAAGGACTCCATGTCCTTCAACAACTTCTTCTTGGTTTCCTCCAAGCCTTCAATGGTTCCCAAGTCATCGTCTACCTTTTTCTTGGCATCAGCCAACTGAAATTTAACACAAGAAAGGAATGTCCCTCAGTGCATCACAAGAGGGAGAGAAAGGCATAGGGTCCAGAGTGCAAAACCAGGACAGATGTCACTGGAAGCTGAAGGAACACAAAAACTGGGAGCAGGGCAAAGTCCTGCCCACTGCAGGTCACTGTACTCATTATTGCAATGGAGAAAGACCACAGGATATTTTATTCCCACATGTGGTCTAGCACGGGTGTGAGTTACATGACACGTTTCCTGAAGGTGTGGGACCCCAATTCATCTCACCTGGGGTGTGCAGGCCTGACACAAGTCCTGCCACTCACAGCAGCTCACCTGTGACTGCAAGGCCAGCATCTGTTTCTCCAAGTTCTTTCTGGCCTCCTCTTCCTCTTCCTGCTGCTCTTGCAGGTTGTTCTTCTCCTCTTCCAGCTGCCTTATCCTGCTGCTGAGGTTGAGTTTCTGGCGGGTTTCCTCCTGAAGCAGCTCCTGTAACACAGGCACAGTTCACAGTGTGATAACTGTCAGGAGCTGGCACTTGAAACCTCTGGGATTGTAGATGGAGAGTTTCAGGTTTGATTATTTTTCTCACAGATTTTGGTACAAGGACAAGCTTGTAATTACATCTGTAATTTGGGTTTTCAAAAAGACACTGACCATCCATTTGGGGCACACTGAAACCTTTATAAAGCATATTTCTGACCAGGGAATCCATGCCAGGGGCTGTGCTATAAATTAATTTTTCTGTCTTTAAAGGGACAAGCACAGAAAGCACCTTCAAAATATATTTTTCTTCTTTCAGACAAGCACATAGAGCACCTGTTTTAAAACACCTGGGAAGAATACATAGCAGCAAATCCTGCAATGGCACCATGCTTCCAAGTTTTTCTGCATTGTTTAAATATAAAGGTCAGTTTACAGGCAGCTGTAACATGGCAGTGGAAACTTCTGCCACAGCAAAAACTAATGGAAGGTGTAACCACCATCCCATCCCCTGTCCCCCATCCTGCTCCTTGTAGACCTCTCCAATTGTGATTAACAGTATTTAGGAGTTTTGTAGTTAAGTGGCCACTTTTATACAGGGAAAACAGAGTATATAGAAGTGATAAATACCTGCAGAAAGCTGAATTTTTAAAATTCAGAACCCAAACCTGACAGTTTGAACTTAAACAGTAAGAACTTCTACCCTGTATAAGACCCAGAGTATTGCTCCTCATGTCTTCCATATACCCCAAGAATATTATTGACTTTAACATTCTACTTGGAAAGGGGTTTTTTATTTGTTTCTTGTCTCCCACACAGACTTAGATATAAAAGAGAAACTGAAAGGCTACCAGCTATCAGGGAGTGAAGCCCAGGTAATGAAAAATCGGTTCCACATGTAGCTGAGCCATCATTATACATCACATTTCACTTGGCTTAACAAGAAATGCAGCTTCTACTGCATTTCAAACCATGGGACTTTCCAAACCATGAATGAAAATGTATTTTCTGTTAGCAGGCAGCATTTCCCCGAGGAACAAAGCTCCAGTGCCAAGTTCAAGCTTTGCTGAACACACACCTGGGTATCCTGAAGCTGAGACTCCAAACTGGCAGCATCCTTGGCAAACTTAATGCCTTTCTTCTCTGCTTCCTCCAGGAGACTGGAGACATTATCCAGCTCATTCTGCAAAGCAAGCAGTGTAAAGGTAACAGTGAGCACTGACTCAAAGCCCACTGGGAGCTGGAAATGCAGAACACAAAACCTCAACAAATTCCAGGCATGGCAAGACAACAACAACAAGATCCCAAAACAGAGGGATAGCCAGCTAAAAATACTGAAGTCTGGCTAGAAACTTCAAGTTGAATGTCAATCTTGAACTGAAGTGGTACAACAAAACAAGACTTATTAGGTTCAGCTACTTAGCACAGCACATTCTGATACCTGCATTCATAGTTCAATGCTATTTTTAATTCTAGGACCATATATTTTATGAAATCATTAATCCAGGGATTACCAGGGTGGCAGCTGGGTTTAAAACATCACTGCAAGAGAAAAGGTTACTGCCAGGTGCCAAGTCTTAGTATTTTAGGCTATGCTACTTTTATATACAGTGAGAGACAGCTTGAAACCTTCCTCAAAGAGAACTGGGCCATTCTCCTTTTGAAGTACTTTAGCTGGATTTACCTAAAGTACACATTGCTGTGGTTTAAATGTCAGCCATGGCTCAATTTTGCCTGTTTTCTCCATTTCCCAGGAAACTGGGCCTGTACTTGCAACCTCTACCTGCCAAGCTCCCAACTCTGAAGCACAAAAGCAAACCTGTGGCCACCATCAATCAGTACATTTTTGGTTATACCTATGGAAAAGCTCAGCTCAATCTACTCAATTCCACAAGCAAAAAACTCGTAGGCAAGCTGTCAGCAGCTGGGCTTCCCACAGGACGTGCTCTCTGGGATGGAAGCCATTTAAAAGCCACTTCAGCTCTCACATAGCCCAGAAAGTTCAGGGTTAACATCAGAGTTGCCCAGCTCTCTCCACCTGAGGCACACCACCACTCTGAGGCACCGTGACTGAGGTGACCTCCCATGTCCCCTACAGGCCATTTCTGCACATGGTTACAGCTTTTACCTTCTTGCCTGTTTTGCAGCAGTTTAGGACTTCCTTACCTGCAGCTTGTTTGCTTTCTCTGCCAGCTCCACCCTGAGCCTTTCCCCTTCTGTGACCTTTGCAGTCAGTTCTTGGACCTGAGCATCAAGTTTCTTCCTCTTGTGTTCAGACTCTGCCTTGACCTGCTGCAGCACCTTCACTTCACAGGCCAGCTCCTTGTTGTCGGACTCGAGGCCTTGCTTGTTTTTTTCGAGGTTTGCTTTGAACTAGGAAAGACAAAAGAGATTCAATCCTTTGTTACAGGTGACTATTTCCTGCTAAAAATCGTTCTGCAACTCAGGTTTACAAGTTCAAAGACAAATTAAGTGCTCAGCAAGTTGGAAGCAGAGGGAGTGTTTAAAATGCTGCCATGAAACATTCTCTCTGTGTCAGCCAAAGATGAGTTAATGCAAGTTATTCTGCTCTCACCCATCACAGGTACCAGCGAGGACCAGGAGATATGAGATGGGATTTGAGTGCTGTAAAATGACTGTTTTAGCAGCACTGTAAGTGGGAAGGAATGTGCCCATTACCAGCTCAGCATGGCTCATCTCACAGAAATAAAAGGGAAGATATGAACCAAAGCTGCCCTGATTTGAGTAGGCAGAGCAGCCTGGAAGTGCAGAACAAAGAACTTCTCAGCACTGCACTGACATTTGTCAAAAACCTTTTCTAAAAAGTAATAATTGGCACACGGGATGTTTAAGTGTGATTCTTACTATATCCCCAGAACTGACATCATCTTGTCACAGGACCCTTTGTTCAGATTGCAGGGTATTTCTCCATTTTTTTATGCTCTCATTGACAATATTTAATGAATAAGGAGCAGAAGGCATGCATGAGATCTTCAGGTGAATAAAGCTGGTGAAAATCAGAGTTTAACTGCTTCATTTCTCAGTTTAAAATACTAATGAAGCTTGTGAAGTATTCCCAACATAAAAAATATTATTCCAGGATATGAACTGTCCACATACATTTGTGACTGACCCAAACTATAATTTCACAAACTAGACACTTCTTTTTTTGGCAGAGTTGGAATAACTGTACTTCTGAACAAGGCACTCAAGCTCCGTGAGTAGGAGCTGTGTGATCCACGTGTGCCAAGACTGTCTGACAGTTGCAATATTGCCAAACCAGCATGATAAATCTCATCCAGGTGCAACTGTGATGCATGTTTAGAAGACAACTCAGCTCTGCAGGTATCATGGAAGGGACCACACCACCTTTGGTACTTATTAAATATCCTGAAGCAGAAAATTCCTTTTCTTCTCACCCTTTTGGCCTGTTCCAGTTGCTCAGAGAGCTCTTCCAGGGCAGTGGCATGCCTCTGCCTGATCTCCTGGATCTGTGCTTCGTGGTTTTTGGTTTCCTCTTCGATTGCTTTCTTCAGTTCAGCCACCTCCTGCTCACGTTTTGTCCTAGAGGAAGCACCAAGGGTTAGCAAGAAATCAGCATTTCAGTCTTTTTTTAAAGATGAATTTCAGTGGTGCCTTCTTAAACAGACACGTGCTCCTACCTCAGCTCCTGTTGTGCTGCAGTGGTATCCAAAGTATCTTCCAGTTCAGTTTTTAAAGCCTCCAACTCTTCACTTAAATCTCTTTTCTGCTTTTCTGCCTTGTTGCGTGAGGCCTTCTCAGACTCCAGGTCCTCCTGCAGTTCTGCAATTTGGGCCTGCAACTCTCTTATCACTTTCAGTGCATTGTTCTTCTGAACTGCTTCTTCATCACCCCTGGTAAATAGTGGCACAACAATTAATGGTATTTCATCTACTCTCAGAACAATCTATTTAAATTATCTACATAAATGAGAACTTAAATTTTCCTTTAGAATAAAACAGACCTTCTAAAAAATCCCAGAATGATTTGGGTTAAGGGACCTTAAAGATCATCAAACTCCAATGCACTCCCTCCATGGGCAGGGACACCTTCCACTAGCCCAGGCTGCTCCAAGCCCTGTCCAACCTGGCCTTGGACACTTCCAGGGATAGATAACAGATATTATGGATAAAATCTCACTGTTACTCTCAACCATAATGCTGCAGGTTACAGATGCATTCTCAGAATGATCAAGCTTTAGTTTACATTCAAATATTCCAATTTTCTCTTCCCACAAAACTGCCTACTTAAGAAAAAAAAGGGTGTTTAGCTCATATCATAACATGTGACTGCAGGACTACCCCAGAAATCCAGACAAAGCCTGTCCTGCTAATCTCTGACAGAACTCTATTAAGGAAGACCCACTAAGAACCATCTGCTTTTCCCCTCCTGAGGCTGAATTCTGTGAGACTAAAAAGCTTCCAGAGCCCAAAAACTACTTTACTCTGGTGAAACCTCTGGGGTTTTTTTGCAGCTCTGCAGAGCAAGGATGCTGAGAAAACACTGAATTCCTTTATTTTGCCATGTCTACACACAGCACAGGTGCCTAGAGATGCTCCAGCACAAATGAGAACTGGTCTATGTCCCAACACTCCCAGCTCCAATGTGCAGCCAAGCAAATTTTGGTTTAAAGCAGATTTTCCCCCTGTTGTGCAGCCCCTGCCCTGACCTGGCCAGAGCAGCCTGCAGCTCCTCCTCTTTCTTGGCCAGCTGGATCTTCAGCTCCTCAATCTGGGCTTGCAGCTCAGCTATTTGGTCCTGCAGGTCTGTTGTTTCACCATCCAGTTTTCTTTTAGCTTTTTCTAATTCCTGGCGGGTCTTCTCCTCCTTTTTTAAGCGCTCTGAGGAAGCAAAGAATGAGACTGATAAATAATTTTTTCTCTTGTCACCCTCAGAAACTTTGGGGGCAGGGCCATGGGGTGGCAGGGAGGGTGGGAAGTTTAATTTATGCTGTCTCAGTTCTTTCTCCAGGCTGAGAAAAATGAAACAGAAAAGGAAGACTGTGGGATTTAGTCAGAAAGTCAAGGTAAAGTCTGTGAATGGACAAAAAAAAAGTCTGAGATAAGGGAACAGAAACATAACCTCATCTTGGTAGGAAAGGAGTGGGATCTAACAGAGCAGCTGTCAGGCCAGATAATCACAGACATCAACATTCAAAAATGAAGATAAACTATGGGCTGGAAAAAAATGATGGCTTGCATGGCTTTGGAAGGGCTAGGCCAGACTCCAAAAGGTCTTCTGGAAAATAGTACAGCTTAAAGAAAACGTGGATAAACCATTTTTCCAAGTGTCTGTGCCACTAACTCACATCCCAGGGATATTTAGCAAGACTCTGCAACCCAGGGAGCTTCCTCCCAGTAACTTCCTTGTGTAGCCAAGACACTCCTGCCCTGAGGAATTCCTTGTGAAAACCCAAGTGCCACAGCCACCAAACACATTTACCTGACCTGCCTGGTGTCTGATTAAGACAATTTCTGCCTGAATTGTCCACAGTTACCTAATGAGCAGGGATGGAACAGATTTAAGTCCCAGGAAGGTTTTGCTTAGCAGAGCATTAACATAATTTTAAATGCATTGGCATAAACTGGAGTTATTACACTTGTTTGACACTTTGTGGATCCCCAGTGCAGGTATTTCTCTCACACCCTTCCTAAGTCTGCTACTGGATCAGGATCATGGTCAAGAATCACCTCCTACAGCCACCCAGGGCTATTTGGGATTTTCCAGACACCCTAAAGTAACACTGCTCTTCTCCAAACAGTTTCTTGTTCCAAAACAAGAGCACTTTTCCCTCTGTTTTTACATTTTGTTCCTGGTCAGTGACAGTTAGAGCAGTGTCACAAGACCCAATTTTGTAACTGAGAAAGTTCCTAGCAAACTGAATTAATTTTTTTCCCCCAAATATCAGTGTCTAGCAGTGCCAAGACTCCAGCAGAGAGACCTTAATGGCTTCTTGAATCATCTCCAAGTGTAAATATCATTTTACTGTGCTTTACTAGCCAAGAAATTGCATGCTTTAAGCTTTAATTTCCATTTCTAAGGTCATCAGTCTTGGAACAGCACAATAACCAAACACATCTGTCAGGTCTCTAGTCCTGATTTAAGCACACAGCTACTCAAGCATTATTTTCCAGTGAGTAAAGCTTACTTAGACCCATCTTAAGGTCTCTGAATACAACTGTTAAAGACAAGGTACATCAATCACTTACTACCCCTATTAGTTCAATACTTTCCTATACTGATAAGGCTTTGCTATTCTTCCATAAGTACATCAGCTTTAAAATATGTAGCAAGACAGGCCATAACACACAAAGTGCAAAAACTATTTCCAAATTAGGGCACAGAGAGCAACTTTGCTTTATATTTTGCAACTTTGACTTGGCAGCTCATTAATGTTGCAAAATATCTATTTACAACAATAAGCAATTTAAAAAAGAAACAATATAAAATGAGGAAAGGTTACATATGGGGCAGGTCTAGTCTGTGACAACACAGGCAAAACAGTAAGAAATAAATGGATGAAGAAATGAACTCTTCACAAAATGGTTTGAATTGGAAGGGACCTTAAAGCTCATCTTGTTCCAAACTCCCACCATGGGCAGGGACACCTTCCATTAGACCAGGTTGCTCAATAAAAACAAAGCATGACAAAATAAATAATATATAGAAATATAGTGCAGATAAAGCCTTAAGAAAAGCAAAACAATGGTGAATTACTTATTAAAAAAAAATAAAATATGGGAAGTCTAATGAATCCTGCTGCCCTTCTTACAGAAATACATGGCTCTGATGTCAGTGTAGAAAAGCAAAGCAACTTCCTAAGATGTTTTACCTTGGCATTGATGGATGCCAACAGGAATTTCTAAATTTGTCTATAAATGAAATGGATTCTCAAAAACAAAAACCTGACAAGTTCAACAGGAGAAAGACTGAGCAGCCAGATGCAACATGGCTTGCAAGAGACACAAATTTCCTTCAGGATTTAGCTCCAAATAACAGCCCTGAAGTATCTCCAGGTAAGGCTTGGCTCCCCAGAGCAGACACTGCAGACACTGTCCAAGGGATCCATCCCCTCCTGCACAGTGGCCAGGCTGTTAATAGGCAAGGCCAGTCAGAACCAACCTTCCAAATCAGTGATCATCATCTCCTGCTTGTTCTTGAGTTTGGCCAAGTTTTTGGCCTTTTCTTCTTCTTCAGCCAGCTGAGAAGAACATTCAGCAATTCGATCCTCCATCAGCTTCTTTTCCTGGTTGGGAGGAAGGGGAAGGACAACTTGTAAAACACCACCTGAAGAGGCCCTGGGCAATGCAAGAACTGAAGGTACAAAACCCACAGAGAGGTCTCTTACAGCACATACAGATTTCATTTCAAGTGAGTATCAATATTAAGGATTGAGTGGAATTGTTTAGAAAAACGAACATTTGTTTTCCACGAGAGGTTTGGAATTGAACACCCAGGAGGCCTGGGTTTAGGACAGCATTTGGAAACCTGTTTGCAAAGACAAACGGTAGCTGTGATAGTTTCCAGCTCTTGGATTTGGAAGAATCATGAAACTGGAAAGAGTGCACGACAAATAATTCCCTTGGGAATGTCAGTTCAAATGAATCTCCAGTGCCCACAAGTCCTCAGGTGCATATTTTACAGATAATGTAACAGCAGGCTCCAACTGAGAGCTGTCACTTGGCACCACTATTCCCTGTGTGCAGTATCTCCACCATGCACACTACTGGTCTCACCTTCAAAAATTTGGAATTTTGGTCCTCCAGCAGTAGGATCTCTTCCTCCATCTTCTTGATCTTCGCCTCAGCTGTCACTTTTTCAAGCTGCAACTTCTGTCGAGCTCCCTCCTCCTCATCGAGCTGCTCCTCCAGGTCCTGGGAAGAAAAGGCAACTGCATCTGTGCACCTTCCAGGCTATCCATGTGGTAACTTTCTTTTTTTTTACACTTAGTGACAAAAATGAATTATTTTCAAAAGCCACCTGCCCTACCATACACTAAACCCACATTTGCTTTGTTAGATTCATTTACAGCATCAATGATCTGGGAATGAAATTAAGGGCCATGTGATACACATGGAATTTCTGGTGCTCTGTGTTTCAGCTTTGGCTGAAGTGTGCTGTCTAGGAAACACACACTCATTTCAACAGTCTGTCACCTTTTTAATTCCAATTATAAAATAAAAAAAATGTAATTAATGACAATTATTTTGAGAGACAGGTTAAGTTCTCAGGTACTCCCTTTTTCAGGAACCCTGTCATTCAAAAGGTAGCATCTAAATAGTATGATTTTCACAAAAAAACCCATCCAAGTATTTGGAGGAGAGGACATTGTCTGCAGTTTTGTAAAAGTCAAATGAGGAATATTCTTCATGATATTCATTGGATTTCAGTCAAAAAGGAACATCTCTCTCACAAGTGACATCATCTGGTCAGTCTGGTCATTCCTGGTTCCTTCCCTCTCAGAAGCATTTGCTATCTTTAAAGATCTTTAAAGAATTTAATTCTTAAAAAAAGAATTCTTCTTTAAAGAATTTCTCCTTTATAAATACCAACAGGGCATCCTGACTTTCTTTCTCTCCTCACCCTCATATATCTAGAGACACATGAAGCTCATCAAACTGAACACAGGGAGAGGATTTAAAAATTCACTTATTCCACTAAGGAGCAAATTCCTCCATGCTGTGAAGGTGCTGAGGGAGCCTCCCCATCCCTAACTGCCCTTTTCCATTTCCAGTTCCTGAGAATCATACCTGAATATGGCCCTGCATTTTCTTTTTCTCATTCTGCAGTATTTGGTTTCTTTCCTCTTCTTCCTCAACCCTGGACTCCAAATCATGGAGAATTTCTTCCAACTCTTGTTTTTTGGCAGCCAAGCGAGCCCTCATCTCCTCAGCTTCTGCAAAGAGCTCTGTCTCAGCCTGGAGCTGCTCTGCAAGAATGTTCTTCTCTTCTAGAAGCTGCAAACATACACAAATGAAGTAAAACTTTAAAAATGACACTTCAAAGTCTCTTGTGAGAGATTATACATATGACAGCTACAAAGTTACTTAAAGGCCAAGTTCTGCTCCAATTTTTGATTCCCTGGTCAACATCCCAAGCCAAAGACTTTGAGATGGGATTTTAGCTGCAGTTCAGAAGACACCAGTTGTGGCAGTGGGGCTACAGCAATATCCTCCAGTTTAAGGAACAAATCCCTCTGCACCTCCTCCCCCTTCCCTGTTCTACCAGCAGCAAAAAGATGAGGGAAGTGCCCATTTCCTGGACTGTTCCTTGCACTCATCCCTGCAGTGGCAGAGCAGTGCCATGGAACACAGGACTTCTTGCCAGTCCCAGTCCCGACCCCTGAGGATACAACTTGTCACCGGCCTCCACTTGGACATCAGCCTGTTGACTGCAACCCTTTGAGTGCCACCATCCAGCCCATTCCTTATCCAGTGAGTGTCCAGTTTAGAGACAAGGATGTCATGCTGGACATGCCAAGTGCTTTGCACAGGCCCAGGCAGGTGACATCAGGTGCTCTTCCCTTCTCCACCAACACTGTAACCCCATCACACAAGACCACCAGCTTTGTCCAGTTGTCATAACTGTTTCCCCACTCCTTACCCAGCCCATGCACAGACTGACACTGCCACTGAAGTTCTCCTGTAAGCTAGGAAACATGATGTTTAGCCTGCACCCCTGCAGGAACAGCTCATGCTGTATCTTCCAATTCCATATTCCTGGTGACTGTGAAAGGACTCAGCTCTCCTGATACTCGGTGCTTTTGCTCCCCAGTGTCTCCCAACATGGTTTCGTGGGATAACTCACGTCCTAGATATCAAATGCTGATCTTAGACACCAACCTGTTGATGTTTCCTCTCCATTTCTTCAAGTTCTGCCTCCACTTTTGTCTGTTTTTCTTTCACCTTCATGAGCTCCTCATCCTTGGCTTGAAGTTCTTCTTCTTGACGAGTGACCTGAAGAAGAGGCTTCACCTGCAAAGATTTGAAAAGAACGAGTGAGAAGCTGCACTCACCTATTTATAGGTGAATATAACAGAAGAGAACATCAGGAACCTTTGTGAAGACTCTCCACCACTGCCAGTGCCTGAGCTTTAGATATGCAGCACAATTCCTCTGCAGGATTTTCAGTGCACTCAGCTGCTGCTGTTTCTTTGCAAAGGCCCTGAAAGACAGACAGAGCAAAAGGTTTGTGTTAAATGCAGCTGATCACATGTCCATGCTTTTAATTTTTAGGTTACCCAACTCTAGAAAACTGCAGACCATGAATAGGCTTATAAATAAAGTTTCAATGACTACACTGATTTGAGTTCTCGCTCCTATGAAGAGTCAGAGCAAGAGCTGGAATCACCATTTCAGAAAAACAATTACAAATGCTATTTATTCTTACTTTTAACAGGTTTTTTTCTTAGAAAAGACTAAATCAGGATGGATTAAACACTTTGATTTCAAAAAAAGTCACTTTCCAGAGTATTTCCTGGACTTTCAGAGACTTTCTTTGCAGCCACTGTAAAGAGCTGCATGGGTCACATGAGTGAGGAAAGGAGATATCAAGGAATGAAGGTGCAAATTCTTATTAGGTAAAAACTGACTAATATCCTGGATGCAGCTACAGCTTATCAAGCAAGACACTAAGAAAATCTCTCTTGAAATGGAAGTTTTGACGCACAGCTCCCTATCAAAGAGGCTTAGGAGACCCAAAAGAAGATCCAACCACAGGAGCACACGTACTTCCTGGCCAGGTACCCTCTGCACACTGCCTGGAAGAAGATGATGATGTCTGTGATCTTCAGATCCCTCTCTTCTTCCAAGTGTGCCAGGACACCAGCTCGGAAGAAGATCTTGCTCTGGCCAATTCTGTATAAGTTGGGGTCCAGCTCCAAGGCTCTGATCTAAATGGACAGGTGAGCACACTGTTGTTACACCAAGAAAAGGGCAATTTTTGTTACAACTTTTCAGTGTTTTGCCAACATTTAAGTATAAACACTTACCATACGCTCACAGGCTTGCTTACCATCCATGAAACCTTTTGGAATTGCATTGGGAGTGAGGATCTCATACCTTTAAGGCAAGTGAAAAAGCACTTTTACATTCAACGAGAAGCTGTATTATTTGAAATATAAATAAGGCTATAGTGACAAGTGCATGGTTAAGGAATTTCTCCAGGAAGTTTTTCCAGCAGGTTGTTTCCCCTTCCCCTACTGTCTTTAAAATAACCTTGGAGTATTTAACTGCTTCAAGTTTGACCTCCCACATGGGTTTTGATTTTCTTTGAGTAGGGTTGGGGGAGGAGGGAGGGGTGTTGTGGGGTTTCTTCAATTATTTAATAAGGAACTGTAGCTCCTAAGAACTCAAAGACTGTTTCTGCTGTTACCTCTGTCTGAATTCCTGGAACACTATCCTGTTTGGAAATCCTTGTCGACAGATCCTTATTCCTTCCAAAACACCGTTGCACCGGAGCTGATCTAGAACCAGATGTGGATCCAGTTTTCCAGCCTGGACAAAACAAAACAAGCATGAGTTTTAGTCTTTCAATTGGTATTAGTGAAAAATTAACTCCTAACTTTTAGTACTGCTCAGAGCTGCAGAGTCAGGCCAGGTGGGAGCTGGACAGGCTATTTGACACAGTTGGGGTAACAAAAGCCTGACACCTGACATCCAAATTGTTCCTATTTTTATACATCAAGATAAATGGATAACTCCAGAGCACCACCCTAGAGGAAAGCAGACAGTACCACAACATCACTCAAGAATACTTGGACATCCAGTCTAATTTAACCATTAACACTCTAATGGGAATGAACTGGGTTGCAACTCAGTGTTCACAAGTTCCATATGTTATGAAAACTGCTGTTTGTCAATAGTGAACATTTAGTACACAAGCTTCTGAAAACAGAACTTCCTACAAGGCACAAGTATTTTACAGGTTATTTACTGAGAGATGTTATGCACCTAATAGGAACAAGGATAGCAAGTGGTATTTGCCACCTGCCTTGTATCCAAGTGAACGTTATCCTTTATTCTGCTCTGGAACTGGTTGGAGATTAGACAAAAGTTCTTCCCCCCGAGGCTGGTTGGGCACTGCCCAGGCTCCCCAGGGCAGTGGGCACAGCCCCAAGGCTGCCAGAGCTCCAGGAGGGTTTGGCTGATCCTCTGGGGCACAGGGGGGGACTCTTGGGGATGGGCCTGTGCAGGGCTGAGGGTTGGACTCAATGATCCTTGTGGGTCCCGTCCAGCTCAGCACATTCTGGGACTCCGTGATACATTTTTTGTGGAGATTTAGCAGAAAATATCTTTAAAGTCTCCTTAAGCATCACACATTTACATTTAGAGCATGTACATGTGTGGGGATCTGTCTTGCCAAGCTGTGCATTGACCCTGTGCCTCCACCCAACGAGTTTGTCTTCAACCACTGGCAAGTTGTACATAGTAAATAGAGCCACCCAAGTGCCTCCTGGGAGACACTGGATTATCACACAGAATCCCAGAATCAACTAGCTTGGAAAAGACCTCTGAGATCATCAAGTCCAACCTCTGACTTATTTTATAATTTTATTATTATAATTATTATTACATATTAATTATTGGATTGGCCCAACTCAAGGCCTTGTATATATTTTTAAAGTCAAACCCCTTTGATGAGCTCGTAGCACGAGCCTGGGCTCTTACACCTCCCAGACAAACTCAGTACTTTGTTTTTCAAGCTACTCTCCACAAAGACAACGGTCTGAATCAGGGGATGTGCAGGGAACTCATCATGGCTGGGCTTCCTGACCAAAGATTTGGGAAGGGCTCTGCCCACATTTGTTACAAGCACGCTGGTGGCTAAAAAGGCCAATAGGAGCAGGGAACACCAAGGGGACATTTATCAGTGTGAGATCTGGGGATTCTGACTGCGAAAGGAAGGCCCAGACTCCTTCTCCTTCCAGCCTTGCCAGAGTCCCAGCCAGAGGGAGGCAGGTGAAGAGCAGGGCTCAGGGGAGGGGTGAGCAGCCCATACCCTCTTCTCGTGGTTGGGGATGATGCAGCGCACGAAGTTGGGGTTGGTGTTGCGCAGCGTGGCCATGAGCTTGGTGAGGGACTCCTTGTAGAGCTGCCCCACGGTGCGGAACATGCCCTTCTTGGTCTTGTAGGCGGAGCCAAAGGCCGTCTCCGTGATGCCGGTGACCTGGTCCAGCCCCACGATGCGATCCACTGGCAAGGACAGAGGACAGAGGTCAGGGGGCTCTGCTCGGGCCGGGAGAAGGGAGGCAGGAGGAGGAGGCAGTGCAGCAGCAGAAGCTTTGCGGGACAATGACAGAGGTGCCGTCGGAAGGCAAGGCAGGGACGGGGACACTGTGCACAAGCTTTGGGACCAAAAGCCACAAACTTATCCAGCAGAAGAGTGTAGCTTTAGTTAGGTACAGACTGAAATATCCAGCTCTTTACTTGCAGTTCTACATGACCAGTAAAGCTATTTTCTTTGTTTTAAATCGGCTTTATAGAGATAAAAAAGAAAAGCTGCCTGGAAACTGGCAATTATTGGAATTCTTACAATGCAAAATATTTCGGGGTTGAACATTTGGAATGACACATCTGTGTGTATTTGCTTCGAGTGAAGAGTCACTTATGACAATTATATAGATTAAATCTGAGTTTCATTGAGTATTCAAATGTGTTTTCATAAAAATTTACAGAAGAATTGGAAATGGTGTTATTTCAGTGATGAGGGAAAAAAGTATCTGGCAGAATTCTGCTAGGCTGCTGTTTTGAAGAATTCTTTCCATTTTATTACAACTACAAAGAAATCCCTAGACAAAAAACAAGTTTCAAATCAGGAACACTCCACACCAAAGCACTTCAAAGCTGCCATAAAGCATCACAATGGAGATTTTTCTTTGATTTTTTGAACATTTTGGGTAAGGATCCCTACAGTTCATTCTTCAGAAGCACAGATTTGAAATCTGACTGCTAAAAGCTTAAAAGGTGATTCCATGTGCATGTCAAGAATTATGTAAACAGTTCACTAAAAAATACAAGAGGTGGCTTAACACCTTTAATAATTATTGCTGGTGCTTTTTAATGCTGAACAAACACCCAAAATATGTGGGTTCCCAATGAAATCCAAACTGGCCAGCCAGAAACAAGCAACTATTTGTAGGCTACAGCTTCAATTTTGTGAAGTTATTTTATCATTTAAACCAAAGCAGAGGCAGTTATGCTTTGCTACCAGAATTAGTTTTGTATCTGACAAGTAAGTGAAACTATTTTATTTCCTCCTTGTACTCAACTGGTTTTCAAAAGTCCATTAAAATAAAAAAGAAAATTTAAAGCAGAAAAACACAGGGCAACAAGTTTGAGTAATCAGTTGTAGGTCTTGCCTGGAGTACAGAGCAGAGCCCAGCTCCTCCACATGGTTTTAAACACAAGAATCTGCAGTTTCTTAAAGTTAGAAAAATAAGTAGGTGGCAAGGTGTTCATAAATCATATCACAAATTTTTACTCTGAAGCAGAATTCTGCTCTAAATCAGACATGGGACAGAAATTAATGGGAATTAGTCCCATAGAGGATGAACACAACAGCTTGTGAATATTAGGAACCTGCCCCCACCAGCCCCACTAAGGACTGGAAACCCCCAGCTTTGGTTGGAGGTACTTTTTAGATTTAGTAAAGAGATCTGATACTTGTGCATTTTTGTTTTGCTCCCCTCTGTGCTCCAGCTTGAAGAGGGTGATTTCTATTTCCACCAGGATTATTAAACCTAAGCTTTCCCTACAGTTTAAAAGCAGTCACTGAACTGCAGGACTGGACCATCATCCCCTGGCTGAAGGCCCCAAAACTGAGCCCTCCCGGAATTACTTTAGGAACACCATGAGCCTCCTCAGGGATGGGATGTACCAGGAGCAGTGGAAAATAAACCCAAGTAAAGGCTGAAAGTCTGAAGGCACCACCTTCAATATTTCTAAACCTGGGGAGAGGAATACAAGGAGGATGAGGAGGTTGAATAAAATATTGAAAGTGTATTCAAAGACATTCCAAGCAAGTGGGTTTGTTGATTTCTCAACACCTCACAAAACACGTGCTGTTTATACAACGGGGAATATTAAAATTAAGAGGTTTTTAAACAAAAGAACAATTCCAACAAGTCTGGAAGAAGTTTTATTTCACTTACTACCCCCACTACAACTGCAGCACTCATTCTGATACTTCAACACATTCTTCAGCTCTCCTCCCAAAAGCACACAGCCACGTTCTAGAACATTGCAGAGTTTTGTCAATGTTGGACTGCAGAAAGAAGCTTGATAAGTGTTACAAAGCTTATGCATTCTCCCAAATGCTTGGAGCCACCAGAATTGTCACTTAAGAAGCAATTCTACATCTCCTCATGGAACTAGGAAGCAACAAACCTTGTCATCTGCAATGCATAACTGGAGATGCTATGTGTGTTTGCAGCAGCAGCTGGACAGGAGCACTCAGGGACTGCTGGCCTGTGGGGGTTTGACCTAAATCCAGCATGAAATGAGAAGTTCATGCAAGCCTACGAGCAAAAATGGATTTTCCTGTAGATACAACAGCCCTGCCTTTAGTAGGCCTACTGTTTTATATCCATTCACCTGGTGGCTCATGAAGACCAGTAATATTGTCATAGAAACAGGCTCTCTGAATATTCTGAATCTCTAAGGCAGAGAAACAGCAGAAACAGAAAGACAGAAGAGCAGATACACAAGACACTTCAGTTAGTAAAAACAACAGGTTCATCAATTGCAAATAGACTTAACTGCTACAAAAGCAATTAGGCCACAACATATTCCATGCACATTTCAATTATCTGTGGAAGCAGGTATTGAATATTTGGACCAAAACACTTGTGTGGGTACTCAAAAAGAAAGGAGCAGATGCAGATGCCCAACCAAAAAGTTCTTTATCTATTCATTAAAGCTGCTCTCTGTGACTGAGGAGAGTAAGAAGGAAACTCAGTATTAACCTGCAGCACCATCTTTATCACAAGCTTCATTTCCTCCTCAAATAACAAACTACAGGATTTATACACTGTGACATGTAAATACACTCTAATTAACATACTGTGATGCTAAAACTAGAAAAGTCTCTCCTAAGTATCTATTTGGCTATTTCTGCTTCTTGGAGTATTTTGGTAAAAGTATTGATAAATACTTTCAGGTGATATGCAGGTAAACTGGCTGAGCAGCAGTGCACAGTTAAAACAGGAATATACTGCATTTGATTTTAAAATGTAATAGCACTGCTATGGTCATTAATGGAATTTATTTTAGGAGATGTGGGTTTCCAGGGTATCCCCCACCACTGCACATCAAACAACTGTGCTGGTGCTCACATAAGGCAATGTTTTATTAACAGGAAGAATCACTCCAGCTGTTCACATTTAGGACTCTACTGCAGCAAGTCCCAACTAAGAGTTTGGACAAGATTCCACGTGAAATTCGACCCAGAGTAACAAGTAATAAGTGAATATCAGTTCAAATAATGAACATGAGAAGCAGCTACTCAGAAATGGTACATGTGCAAGGGACCAGGGGTGCGACCCAACTTCCTTGTCGTACTCGTGGCACTAAATAAGAGAGAAAATGCTGCAGATATTTACAATGGAGAGGGTGGAGGGTGAGGAGGCACAAAAAGTTTAAACTCATCCAGCAAGGTTAAATCACTACCAGCACGTGCTCAGAGCATGATCTCTCACCATCCTTCCAGAGCTCAGCAACGAACTTGTCGGACGACTGGTGCAGGAGCGTGGCCACGTTGTCGTTCAGGGGGTCCATGTTCTTCATCAGCCACTCATCTGCCTTGTAGTCCACCTGCAGGGGCAGAGGGACAACCAGCTGCAAGTTTGTACTGGTCAGCACCAAAAACAGCTTTCAGATCACTACAGTGGTGTTTTCCTCCTGTTCTCAATGCTCGTCACCATTAAGGTTGGAAAGGACGTCCAAGATCAGAGTCCAA
The DNA here is from genome assembly GCF_025592945.1 of Manacus candei. Lineage (NCBI taxonomy): Eukaryota > Metazoa > Chordata > Aves > Passeriformes > Pipridae > Manacus > Manacus candei. The sequence goes on along the minus strand of NW_026138095.1, from coordinate 10,825,206 downwards.
CCTTGCCTGTCCACACCAACCTTGGGTGTCCATAGTTGGCCTCTTCCAAACAGCTCAAAGTACCACAGAAGGCTGTTATTCTTTTGAAAGAGTAAATGGGTGTTTTCTTAAAAATCCAGCCATCTTTTTGCTTGCTCATAGCCAGGTGTACATTTGCAGCCTGGTGTTGTAAGGTTGACTGTGAAGATATAAAACCAACTCTAGGAGAGATCCTAATTTTACTTATCTAAATCACTAGAGAATAGATTAATTTCCCTATAGTAGTTATATTTAAACACTTTGTTCTATAAGGAAAACAAAGGTCTTATCTCTAAAGAACCAAACCTGTGGTTTCCAATTAAACCACAGTTCAGCAGCTGAAAACTCAATGAGAGAAACATGGGTTTCCTTCCAACCCAAAAGAGAGCCCTAAAATGCCCTAATTCCACCAAAACCTCTGCACAGATTAGCATGGCTTTGCTTCAATCAAACCAAAAGTTTTCTATTTTTGGATAAAGGCTTTGGAAGAAAAGACACATTTAACAACTTCCAGCATCCAAAACCAAAACAGATCATTATCTCAGGACTTCTTGCAGGAAATTATTCCTGTTTTGAAGGAATACACGTTCTGACCAGAGACTGCAAAATGCCTTCTGTCAGAGGAAGCTCTGAAATGCCAGTATTCCAAAAATGCCCACTCAGTTTGGCAGAAATAAACCATTCTTTAGAACAATTATTTCCAGTAGCCAGGCACCAAGCTGGTTTACTCTCCTTTGATTATTTAAAGGCAATCTATTAACTGCAGGAACAGTGATCACTGCACTATTTCTAAGTAACTGTTTTAAATATTGATACAACAAAATGTATCATGTATTTCACTTTTTGCTGCAACTACCTAGTTGGCAGCACTGACCTCAACAAAGGTAACAACAAGCCAGCAGTACTTAAAGTGAAAATTAAAGGAGAGGTCAGAATCATTCACATAACCTGATTCTTTCACTATCAGGTAAAAAAGTAGGATTAAGTTTTAACCATTTATGAAAATAATTACAAGCAGGGCCCTATAGAAAATCCCTGGTTATCATGAAGGATCTGCAAAGTACAGGAATTGCAGTTATTTCCTGGAGCTGCACCTGAGCTCTGTCCCTGCAGCAGGAGACTAAGGACTGAGCCAACAGTAAAAATCAAAAGGTCTCAGCTTAACTCAAAAAGAAAGTGTTCTGTGAAGATAAATGTGAAGATGGTACTGACAGCCCTGCTTCAAGCACCACCATCAACCTGACAACCCAGATATGCAAGAGATTCCTTTCAACAAAGTCCTGGAAAAAACTCCACCTGTAAAACCTGGTAAAAAAAAAGTAAAGGAAACCAAAATATTTGCTTTATCTAATATTAATTCAGATTTTTCAGTTCTGTCCATTTGGTAACATAAGTTCCATAAAAGCTCTCCTGAATATGTTCAAGAAAATTAAACAAGGCAAGAGTATTTCTAAATTTGGTAGCTATACTGCATAGTATATGCATATATATATATATATATATATAATGTCATATGCTGTACTGCATAGCACTTTCCCCAAACCAATATTTCTAACCAAGAATTTAACATTTAACCCTTACCTTCCCTGCATAGTGAATAATGCAGAAGTCTGCTTTGTCCTTTAGTTGTCTTGGTTTTTGGAACTTGGAATGAGTTCCTTGCTCTTGGACCAATTTTTCCACAAATGTCTTGTCAGTAGCTTTAGGGAACCAGCATTCCTCATCCAGCAGTGCCAACACACCAGGAGGATTTGCCTGAAATGCAGTTGGGTTTAATCTGTGAATATTCTTATAAATATATTTAAAAGTTCAATATTTACAATACACCACTGAATGCCACAATAAAATTAGTCTAAACTGATTAAATTTGACTTCAGATAAACAAGCTGTGGGGAAGCCCAGGTCAGAAGGATGGTTCAAACAAATTCATTCCAGTGCCTGTGGAGCCAGACACGAGCTGATCCAGTGCTGACCAGAGCCTTGCTTTGAGCTGGGCCTGCAGTGGATGATCTCCAGAGTCACCTTCCCAACATTTCTGTGACAGGGACAGCAGCTCATCCACATTCCCAGGGTAATGTCCTGCTTTAATGGGAGATAAACTCAGCCAATGATCCCTCCCTGCCCCTGGATGCTCCCGTGGGTGGGTGTCCAGCAGCATTCCCAGATCCAGCACAGCTTTGTACACTGTCTCCATGGAATTTAAGCACCCTCTCTGAAAGTTTATATTTTCTTACAATGAAGCAGGGAACAACCAATGTCTGTATTTTACAGCTGCAGAATTGTTTGTCAGGATTGCTTTCCTCAGAGTAGACAGACTGATGTACAAAGGGAAGCAATGGAAAAGGGTTGTAGGGATTTATACTTAAATTTTAAGGATCTATACTTAAAAACCTTCTAGGGAAAGCAAAGTCCACACATTTGAAGAGAGATGTTTCTACTACCTGGTATCACATTTACAGAACAACAAGGTACTGAGATTTGCTTTTCAAATAATGATGCATTTTAGGATGTTCACCTAAACGTGTGCACACTGAAGGCACCCACACTTGCCCCCCTGAGGCTTTTGGAGGAGATTTTACCTTCCAAGGTGGCAGAACTTTCTAAGTTCCACACACCTCTGATAACCCAGACAAGATTTCCCCTTTTCCTAAAGGAAAACAAGGGTGTAGCTCATGGGCTTTTCAGCTGCCCAGGATGCACAGCATCACTGGCAGCTCACCTGTATTCCAGAATACACAGAGAAAGGCAGGGAGGAGTCACTGCAATGCCCCAGGGGGAATTTAAAAGGTCCAAGGTTCAGAGGGACAAAGAACAATAAACTTTCTGGGGTAAAAATCCTTGTTCTCCTCCTCTGCTCCTCCTGCTCTTTGAAGGGCTCTTCAGCCTCCACAAACTGAGCAGCCAGGGGAGTACCTTAAAAGCAAAGTGACTAAAACCACTTTTAAGACTTGTATTCCATTTGCAAGGCAGATTTGTGGGGGGAGAAAAAGGAAGTGTCAGGAATTTTGCTATTGATTTCAAATTAAAAAAGTTTACCCCAAGTCTTGAAAAGGTTTCAACCTGAGCCCTAAAGCTCCTACAACACAATGGCACAATTTAGTGACAGTGACAGGATTAATGACTTTGTTAGTACTAAGGAAAAAAGTATAAAAATAGCAGCTCCATATCTTGAGCTTAGTGTTCTACACTAACATCAGGGCAAAATCCCCTAAGGATTAATCCTTTTGCTAATAATACACAGTGTTTTAGACTTTGGACTTGAGCATTCTGGTTAATTCCCTTTTAATGACAGCTCCTTGAGAAATATCTAATTTGCAGGCAGTAAAAGACACACTCAGCATTCCAACCTCACTGTTCACGTGCAAACTTACAGGTCTTTCAATTAAGTCAATGCAAGGCTGCAGATCCAGTCCAAAATCAATGAAATTCCACTCGATCCCCTCTCGCTGGTATTCCTCTTGCTCCAGGATAAACATGGTGTGGTTAAATAACTGCTGAAGCTTCTCATTGGTGTAGTTAATGCAGAGTTGCTCAAAGGAGTTCAACTACAAGAATAACATCAGTATGCAAGAATGAGTCAGTGACAAGATATCACATATCTGGGAGTCAAAAATTTGACTTTATAAGGAAATTCTCCAAAACTCTGCAAAGTTCAAATATAACAGAAAGAAAATTGGAAAACAATTATACGAATCTCTCATGTTCCCTGCTACATATAATTAAACTAATGCATAGTAGGAACAACCACCACACACAAAAGAAGGATTTAGACTAAAGTATGGCTTTTTAGCACTGTCATTTTGGGCTGTCAAAGCATTTTTATGCTCCAAGCAAACCCCTCCTGCAGCCTTGGAACACGCTGCATTCAGTGGCTCTGCAGTGGGTCCTGATCACACATTACCAGGGAAAAGAAAAACCTGACTAGCAGGATTTCCAAGTACCTCAAAGATCTCAAATCCAGCAATATCCAGGATGCCAATAAAAGATGCTCCCTGACGTTTGGTCCTGTCCAAGGCCTTGTTGATGCGGTGCACGAGCCAGCGGAAGAGGCGCTCGTAGGTGGCCTTTGCCAGAGCTTCCACTGCAAAGTCTGCCTGAAAATCCAAACAGGAAAATTTATTTACCCTGGAAAAGCCATCAAAAGAACACAGACATGGATGTTATCACAAATAACTAAGGAAAAGAAGAAGCTGGATGGAGTTCATACCAGTGAGGAATGAAAACAAGCAGTAGAAACAGTAAAGAAGTTTGATTAATGGTAAGAAAAATGTCTTTTTAAACTGTTCCATAAAAACAAAAGGTCTCTGAGTATTTGATAATGTCACAACAGTGATACAAAGGATGAAATCAGGAGAAGGTCAAGGAAAGGGAAAGGTTTCTTCTATTCTACAACTAATTTTTACCATATAAGAACATTCCATAAAGACGGCAAAGCTTAAACAGAGTCAGTGGCAGCACATTGCAATTTTCTTTGTTAGGAGCTAATCAGGATGAGGCACAGTTTCCCTTCATCTTTAAAACACCAAAACTTACTTGTTCTTTGGTCTGGGCTTTCTGCACATAGTCCCTGCCCACTTTGATGCGGGGAGTCAGGATGGCCCGGGTGAACTCCATGACGTTCATTCCCAGCAGATGGCACAGTTTCTGTGCAACTGGAGAGCAAAGAGCACATGAAAAGGAGCACTGGAATCCTCCCCAGCAGCCAGAGATCCCAGGAGAGCTGCTGCTGACAGAGGCTGTCCTGGGCCACAGTAAAACTGAACCCAGCCTGGGGAGCCGGACACGAGCCCTGTGACAGGTCCCATCACACCCCAAGGCTGATGGACCCCTCCAGAGGGACACAGCTGGATTTCCTCAAGGGAGCATGGAAAACACTGGATTTCATGGGATTGCAGGTCATGTAACAGCCCACAGTTCAGGTACAAGCACCCATTTAGTTACTTTACAAGAGAACACCCATTTTCTTATCCCAAGGGAAAAGCACAGCCTGAGGACATCACACACCAAAGCCATCATACTGAAGGGTGCTTAAAACATGTTTCAATTCAGGCAGGTGTCCAGTGTAACGTCAAAATATATGACTTGTACTATTTAAAACATGGGTTTGTAATATTGTTGAGAGAGGCTGAGGACTCCCCAACCCTGGAAGTGTCCAAGGCCAGGTTGGACAGGGTTTGGAGCAACCTGGGCTGGTGGAAGGTGTCCCTGCCCATGGCAGGGGGTGGAACTGGATGAGCTTTAAGGTCCCTTCCAACCCAGCCCAGTGTGTGATTCTGAGTGTTTCATACAGAATAACAACACCAGCAGCAGTGCACTTTAACAGCAAGAACTCTCCTGATGTCGTGTTATTATTTAAATAGTGCATTACCCACGCCATCCCTACACATTCCTGTTGCATCAACCCCTTTTTCTGAACACACATCCCAAGAGTTGGGTGGTTATGATTCCACATTTCTAAAAATGAATGTGACGCCAAAGGTATTTTTAGGGTTGGGGAAGTGTTGCCCTTTAGCAGGAAGCTCTCCACAGTATCCAGTAAGTGCTCAGCCCTTGTAACCTGACAGCTTGTTGTTCTACTGTCAAAATGAAACAAACTATTTTTACAAATTAGCATTGGAAAATAAGAATTTTCCAGTAGGTGCTACAGAGTGTCCAGGGAAGGGAATGGAGCTGGGAAGGGGCTGGAGCAGCAGGAGGGGCTGAGGGAGCTGGGGGGGCTCAGCCTGGAGCAAAGGAGGCTCAGGGGGGACCTTCTGGCTCTGCAACCCCCTGACAGGAGGGGGGAGCCGGGGGGGGTCGGGCTCTGCTCCCAGGGAACAAGGGACAGGAGGAGAGGGAACGGCCTCCAGCTGTGCCAGGGGAGGCTCAGGTTGGACATCAGGAGGAATTTCTTCCTGCAAAGGGTGGTCAGGCCTTGGCAGGGGCTGCCCAGGGAGGTTTGGAGTGCCCAGCCCTGGAGGTGTCCCAGGAAGGCCTGGCCGTGGCACTCAGTGCTCTGGGCTGGGGGACAAGGTGGGGATCAGGCACAGGGGGGATCCATGGGCTGGGAGGGCTTTTCCAACCTCAGGGATTCAGAGATTCTGTAATTTCATACCAGTATATAAGAGCTTCCTCTGCATTATTTTTTTTTTCAGTATTAAAACCACTACTATTTGCTCTTAATATTGAGATTCTCTCACTGGCCACACATTCATTAGGGGGGCTCAAGAACTGACACACAATCAGTGAAATCAGGGGGTGTCACAAACTGAGCCCTTTCACTTTAGTTACATACAGAAGCATTTCTGTGCTTTGAGGATAAAAATATACATCAGCACATCAGACAAAACTTACTGTCTTAGGGATCAAGTAGCAAGTGCTATCAGGATCTTGAAAAAAAACCACCAAAACCAAACCAAGAACTTGAAAATATTAAGCAGCCATGAGCATCAGCTCGGTACAGTGGCATAATGGATACTACATAAAGGATATTGCAGTTTAAGGAAGGAGTCTTTTTCCCCCCTGAAGTGCTTCAAAACTACACTCAGCCTCTTTCATGAACCAGTGGTGTGGAATTTTTTGTCCCAACCCTTCCAGTCTGTAATAAACTGTAGTTTAGGTAAGAATAACAACAATAAACCATAGCAGATGTAGTACTAAAAATCCCATCTGCTAAACCACTGAAGGGAGTTGAAGCATTTCTGAGGTTCCCCTGAAGGGAACTAACCCACTTTCAAGTCCAAGCTCTGTCACTTTTAAGGGCAGGACTGGGTCACACTATTTCAGCTTCACTCATCCTGCACTTTAAAAAAAGCATCATTTATCTTAGGATGGTTTGGGTTTGAAGGGACCACAAAGCTCATCCAGTTCCAACCCCCTGCCACGGGCAGGGGCACCTTGTTTATAACTGAGAAAGGGTCCTTGAAAAGGTGTAATTGGACAAAGCCCTGACTATCCTGACTCATTTTACTACTACTGGGTTTTTGATATAACTCTCTGAATTATTACAAAGCCAAGATACTGAAAAAAGCTCCTATCACAGATGAACAGGAACCTTATGAGACTGCTTATGAACTTCTGTCCTCTCAGCAGAAAGGTTTCTTCCAAATCTGGTGAGCATGAAATGATTTTTTAAGTACAGTTTCTCCCTCCTCTTAATACACAAAGGCTCTATTTCTTTCTTGGATCTCTTGTATCTGTCCTTGAAACCATTATCTGTTTATCTACATCTGTGATCTATAGGGCAGAATTTGCTTTCCATATTCTTTGACTCAGTTCACATCTCTGCCACCCACACAAATTCCTTCCCATCCATCGAGACAATAACCTGACCTATATCAGACATCTCTAAAAGATGAATCCCTGTCAGGACACTGATTTCTCCAGAGGATGCAGGGAAACCCCTCACAGTGAGAGGTGACAACACAGGTGACAAGGGAGAGATCAGTTACCCCCAGTGTCTTCAGTGAGATCCAATAACAGACCACATATCCCAGTTTTTAAATACAAGAGGACAGAAATAGGCTTTAACTATGACCTGAGCTTTTCCCCATCTCTGCTTTGTAATTCAGCATTTTGTATCCAGTACTATAAACATCCAACAGGATCAGTATATTTATAGCCAGTGCTATAATTCAGAATTTATGTCCAAAAACCAATGGCAATACAAGTAAAACCAAGACAGTCAGGAAGTAAGAAGCATCTGTATCTTTCTACATCACACTTTCTACACTTTCTAGACTCAGATGAGTTCTCTAAGCCAGCAGGGAAAGCCCAAAAAACTAATTCCTCACCCAACCTCTTTTCCTCACAGCAAAAATCCAAATCTCAAGTCAATAACTTGCACCTTATACCTGGGCAGGAGGCCACTGCCCTCAGAAATGAGAACAATTTGGGACACTGCAAGAGATCTCCATGCACAGCAATTTGGGACAATTCCAAAGGGAGACAGAGAAGAATCTGAGTTGTGCACGTGCAGCAGGTCCTGTGAATGAACAGGTTCCCAAGCTCTCCAAGTTGACTCTCCATGAGAGCATTTAAAAGGCTGGCACTGAAGTACTAAATAAAAACCTCAGATGTGCTTCAGCAGCTATTTTTTTGTGTGTGTGAAGAAATACATACTCCTGAAATGGTGACTGCATTGCAGGCACTGACACATTCAATCCCAGCCACGCTGCCAGGCCACTCCAGGAATCAGCCTGTTCTAAATACAGCATTCCTGTGTTCTGCCATTGCACCCTGGAAGTTGTGCTTGGCTCCAGGGCTCTTATCATTGGCAACAAAACTGCTGCCAAGAACCAAAGCAAACAAACTGATTTAAGCATGGGCTTCTTCCTAGGGCTTAATCTTTGGGGAGAGCAATAAACAAGACTACAACTGAAATATGTGCTCAAAGCTCAGCAGCCACACAAACAGCACCAATTCCCTTGACAGACACTTACATTTGTCTGCAGGGTGAGGATGGAAGAGGGGAGTTTTAGTGATTGCCTGTTGGCTCCACTCATCCCAGTCCTGGCCCCATTTTGGCACAGAACACTCTCAGGGATGCTCAGCAGACTGCTCTGTGTTTTTCAAGATATGCACTGGACAAATGGCAGGAAGAAAACTCCAGCACTAGTCAGAGGAAGCCACACAGACGTGATCAACTCACCAGTGTTCTCTGGCATAGAGGCTTGATCGGTATTTCTCTCCTTCTTAAAGGAAATATTTCCAAATTGCAGCACTGAAGACACCACTTTCAGCATTGCTGTGTTAACAAAAGACATGTGCATCAGTTTAATGGAAGAGGGCTCAGCTTGGATAATTTTTCTTCTGTTACTTGTGTCACTTTCCTTCCAAATCCAAAGCAGGAGCTCAAAAAGGAAATACAGTTTGTACTGTGCTTTTTGGGCAAATGGCTTTAATTCAACTCTAGTTGAAGTTAAGAAAATATTTTCTTCAGGCTCTCAATACACTGAAGCAACATTAAATTGGGTGACATAAAGTTATCAAGTGTGTTTATGTGTGTAAGACAGAAAAGTACACTCTGAAAATGCAAAGGGCTCAATAACTTACACAAGATCTCATCGTGTGAAAACCCCATGATATGCATGGCTTCCATTGTCTCCTGGAAGTTATCCTTGTCTTGTTGCCCAGGAATGGGGATGTAGCCATTAGATAAAAATCTGTAATTGTTAAATCCTTCGAGCAGCAAGTCAGCTGTATTGGGGGGAAGGAAGAGACAGAAAAATAACATAAAGGAATTCTGTTCTCTCTAAATGCCCAAACTCAGCTTTAGGAAATCAATTCCTCACATGTGGCTACAAGCCTGTAATGGCTTGTAGCTGCAAGCTGCAGCTCCTGAAACCCTAAAAATACAAGTGTGCCTTGTGTGCCTTCCAAGCTGAAGGCAGATTCACAGACTCTCTGTAGCAACCTACACGAGCTCTTTAATGTATCTCTGTACACAGAGCATTGCCCCACTCAGATCTACCATAACCTTAAATCCCCATTTGGAATATCCCAAAAGGAGGATCTCTACTGAAAGGTACCAAGCTCAAGCAGAAATGGAGTTAGGGACTGATAATCACCAACATCAAGGATGCCAAACAGCAGCTTATCTAACACAGGAGAAGAAAGAATGGATCCATTCTCTGAAGTCTGTATCTTCATTAGTTTCACTTATCACAACCCAACAGAAACTCCCAGTTACCAAGGGGGGGGAAAACCCACCCAGAGTTGAGATAACCACCACAGCACTGCAGTGGCTTGCAGAAAGCCACAGAACTTCACTGTGTTTTGGTTAAATGGCTGCTTTTCTCCCCAGGCTGAAGGCACAGCCCAGAGCAGATACAGCTACCACTGCTGATCAGGGTTGGTGGTTATCACCTGGGAACACTGCAGCTTCTATCCAGGGATTCCCAGCACGAGACTGCCCAAACTGGGCTTTGGCATGGAGGAGACATTTGCTTGATTTATCAGAGTGGCTCCCCAGCACATCTGATAAAGCACAGGAGTTGTTCCCAACCAAAGCCACCTGGCTTTTCCTTCTTTGTTTAAAACTCGCTGGCTGGTGACTGAGACCAACCCAACCATGTTAAACTGAAATAACAAACACAGCCCACAGACAACAGGGTCACAAAAAGAGACTCTCAACTCACACTTGAGATGTTCTCCTGCTCCAGCCAGCAGTTGGTAGAAGATGTGAAACGTCCGCTCGTCTTTGGCCTGACGAACAGCACGAGACTTTTCCAACAAGTCTGGATTATAACTGGAGTCAAGGATCAGCTACAATTCTTGGTTAAAAACGTCCAGTGCAAACAAAAGTTCCAAAGCAGGCTATGGAATTACTTTAAGACCAAGTAGAACTTTAGTAGTAATGCCCAGAGAAGCTGTGGTTGCCCCATCCCTGGAAGTGTCCAAGGCCAGGTTGGACGGGGCTTGGAGCAACCTGGGCTAGTGGAAGGTGTCCCTGCCCATGGCAGGGGGTGGGACTGGGTGAGCTTTGAGGTCCCTTCCACCCCAAACCATTCTGGGATTCTATGACCAGACCATGCCCAATATGAACTTTTAGTGACTTCAAGTGAGAGATTTCCAGTTCAGACTGGTGGAAACCCACTTTTAATCTCAGCAAACTCATTAATTTCAGCACACCCATCCCGTTCCCTGCTCCATGCAGTTGTCTGGAATGGATTAGCCACAGTTTTGGTGAGAGGAGGAGCTACCATCCTTCTTCTATTAAGGTCATAGTTGAAGTTTTACTACCAAAAACGCAGCAGCTGCTGAACTCAGAGATACTTAGTCATCTGAAGTGTATTTGTCGTTTCTCCCCAGCACTGCATTTTTCCACACAGTCACCACTGCCTCTAAACAGCTCCCAACTGCAACTCCTGCAGCAGGCAGTGTCTGATTAGCTGCAATGTTATTTAACTCTTTTACTTCTAGATATTCCATATTGTAATGCAAATGCAGGACAGGGATTTGAAATGACACAGGTCACTGGTGAGGATGAGTTCTTGTGATGAAGAAAAATTCCCTAGGAGTTAAATCCTTCTGTTTTCACAAAGCTCTGGGCAAAACAATTCATCTGAATTTTCCTAAAAGCTGCCTTCATTCCTGTGCTGTGGTGAATGAAGGAAAACATTTATCACTGAAGCATATTTTGAATAACTATAGACCTTTTCCAGCCTTATTGGGAAATTATACTTTGTGACAGTTCCAAACATTCAGTGCACTTCAGATGAAGCAGTTTAAAACACAGCAACAGAACAAAAGCTTAACTGCAGCACTGTTTATGATCAATACCCACTTCATATTGTTTACTAAGACTTCCAATTTCATCATTTTATGACCACCCTGTTTTCCCCCAGAAAACAGGCTACACTAAAAATTACACACACATTTTTAGTATGAAGGAAACAACTTCAGAAAAGGGCTTTCAGTGCAAGTATTTTTACTTGTTCTTGCACCATCACAAATAAGAACGAACCTCAGAGCTAAACCTGAATCAGGCTTTGGTATTAATTATAATTAATTAATTACAATAGTAGGTCTTGTGTTATTGAACCCATGTGAGGGTCTAGAAGGCAGAAGGTGGCCCAGCTTTGTCACTTGATAAGGAGCATCAGCTCCTTCCAGGCTGGGAGCTGCTTCCGAGCTCTGGGCACGATGCAGAGCCTCAGCTTCTGATTAGGAAGGCGTTGGGGTATTTTCAGAAATGTTCACAGAGCAAGCACATTTTACATGGTTTCCCTTTTTAGCACACCCTGTTTTTAAGGCCAGTCTAAAAATCCAGCAGGTTTGGGAGTGCTGAGCTGGGCAGTGGAGGATTTCTGAGCCGCTGAATTTGTGACATTCGATCGCTATTTTGAAACAAAGGAAGAGAGGGGTGTTGTCAGAGGAATGTCCTTTCACTGCATTCCAATGAATTCTAGGGTTAAAAGCAAAACAAAGCAGAAAACTTGCATTTTTGCAAGGATGTGGCATGAAGGAGGATACATGTCTCAATGTTGGCCCCCACAATGTAACCAGTAACATCAAAGTTAATCCTGATGAATTTACCCTGCAAAGAAAAGAAGATTTTTTCATTATTACTGTTTTTTTTTAATTAAACAACGCTGTCTATATAAAATATAATCCAAATGCATTCATGGATCAAGCATTTCCCAAGATCAAATGAAATCACTGCCCATCCAGGTGCTCAGCCATCATTTCAATGGAGCACACAAACACACTCTAAGGATTAAGGAACTCTTAGTCCAGATATATTTGTAATCCAGACTCAGGAAAAACTTCTCTGAACGTGAGGCTCAATTCCTCACACTGAGGTTGGAAGAAATGCTGAGATTCTACATGTGCACATTTCCATAGCAAACTTACTGGTGCCTGAAGGTGCTCCAGCTGCAGCAATCCCAAATCTCAGGTGCTGCCCAGCCCATCACACCACATCTCCCCTTCCATTCCAAACCAGGCTGGCTGCTCTCTCTATGGCCTCTCTTCTCCAGCAGTTGGTAAAGAAAGAACTAAGAAATACACCCATTTCTCACACCTACATCTCAAATAAAGAGCCACTTCCCACACACAGAGCAGCTCTTGGAAAGGAGGTGGTTGCCAGTGGATATATTATATCATTTTTAAGCCACATCAGTTCCCCCATCTGATTTGTCATTCCCAACAGGACAACAGGCTTGGAGCTGGACCATTTTATCTGCACCATCACTGAATTTCAAGTTTGTGCTCATGAACCTGTTCAGCACTGCCCTGGTTGTATACCTGTGAAAAACCAGTGGGAATTCCCAGTGACTACACTGGGCTCTCCATCTTCATTGCACCCAATTTCCACAGTCCTCTATCCACACACAGACAGGTCTGGAGATCAGGGAGCATGACAGAAGTCTGTTAACACCTGCCCTAACACCTCTGATGGTATCTGCACAAAGCCACCCACTGATAACTTTTATGGAGCCCTTTGGAAAGGGCTTTTACAACCTGGATCCCAACCCTGCCTTATCTGCAGCCTGATTAGTGCTATCAGCATGTTCAAGTGAACATCCATTCAGCTCAGGGAGTGTGCTACTGATTTCCTGATTAAACATTCTACTCTCCAAGCTTGTAGGGTCCTGTATGTCAGGAATGGTCCAACCTGGTATTATTTTGGGGGCACATTTCCACACTGAACAAATTGCTTCATTTGTGCTATTGCAACTCCTTACCAGAACCCCCAGCCCTAATAAAGCCCATTCAGATCAAGATCTGTGGGCACAAGACCAAGTTTCTCCTCCCAGACCCCTCAGTGTATCCAGGGAAAGGCACAACCTCCCCACCAGCCCAACCCTGACTCAATCTCAGGGCAAAGTCACTGCTCCAGGACTGTGGCTGTGCAGCTCCAGCTCAAAGTGGGGTCTCTGAGTTGCAAGAAAACTGGTGGAACACTTTAAATTAGCTCCAGTGGTTATTCCCTACTGTTCCAGCTTGGTTGTTAAGCCACTGGCACTAAAACCACCATGCCAAGGAACAAGGGCTGTTTCCAGGCATGGCCTGGCAGGAAGCAGCACTGAACACAGATTTCTGAGGATGCAGATACAGAACACCCTCAGCTCAGTTTGTAACTGCAGCATTTAGACTGTTTGCTCAGGAACAATTCCAGAAAGTTCTATTTATAACTGGCACGAAGAATGAAATGACATTTTACTGAAATTCAGGCAGTAGACCAGATATATGATGCACATGTCAGCATGGCAACAATGGCAGGAGACTTTTTACCCAGAGCTGCTACCACAGAGCCTTCCTGTCTTGAACTTGCCTTGTCACGTGTGAAAACAAACAAGAAACATTACAGAAGGTCTAGTCAGTGGTTTTTCCTGATATCATTTGGAACCACTTTACGCTGTTTCCCTCTTAAAAGTTATTTAATTTCTGCTGTCAAGTTACCAGTTCCATGAGCAAAAATAATTGAGAGGAAATGCAGTCATTACACATCAGAAGAGGGAACCCACATGCTCCCTGCTTCAAAGTTCAGGCCTCACTGGAGTCTGTACTAGAGAGATCACTTATCTAGTTAATCTTCTTAAAAGCACAATATTAATAGATCCTTTTAGCTGGCACTGGCAAACCTTGCTATGAAATCTTTAATTCATCAGTTAGACTGCAGTGGTGCTCATCTAAGGGCTGAATTCTGTTGCCACCATCAGGCTTTGGAAAAACCACACCAGAAGGAAGCATTTAGCTCTGCCATGTGAATCCAGCAAGGCCACTGTCCCATCCAATGCAAACCAGAGATTTTTATTTCCTGAAACGCTGCCCTTGGTAGAAGAAAAAAGGGGGGAAAATGAAATTCCTTGGACATCAGCCTTATTTGAGCCCTGCCTGGTGCTGTCAGCGAGCAGGGACAGGCTGGCAGCCTCAGTGAAGCCTGTCAAGCCTCTGTGGCTGAACAACAGCACTTCTCACTTTGTGGGAGGATAGATATTTTTTAAGTCAGGTTTTAAAATGGCTGTAAAAGATTATTTTTTTTCCTGCATGAGATGAGACCATCTGGAATGCATTATACTTGCTCCTTTATAAAAACAGGGCTGGAGCCATCACAGTGATTATGTTCATGATGGCAATGCAGCCCTCAAAATAACACAAACCAGATGCTGACATCTTTTAGGGAAAAAGCATCCTCATTAAATTAGTACAGTCCTTGATGCATTCAAGATAGAATTACTGTACAGTGAAATCTATTCATATTATAAATTCTATACCCAACTTATATAAGCATCAAGCAATATTGTAAATAACGTGGCTATAAAATTATCAAAGCTGAATTTCCACAGTACTCTGCTCTCCCTTCCCGACTGGAAAGGCTGAGGGACTTAGTCATGGAGTTTTCCAGAGTCCTTATCACTGGAGTTGAGTTCATGCATTATAAATCCAAGCAACTGTTGAAATGTCAAAGGCAGACCAGAAATCTTTCCTTTGTTCTGTAAATTTTAGTGTTGTTCTCGCCAGAAAAAAAAGATTTAATACCTCCTATACAGTTCTGAAGTTGTACTGAAAACATCTCCCCCCTGAAACAGGAGATGGCTTTTTTTCCCTTCAAAGGAAAGGAAGTTCTAAGAAGTGGTAAAAAGCTATTTATTCCCCACGATTTTTAAAACAATGGAACCCATCAGAAGTGATTATCAGCCACCAAAACTCTCAGTGAACAGAAGGCACTGACCCAACAGAAACATCAACCAGCTCCAGCAGTGCCTGACACCTGGGATAGGTCACACTGGCTTTTTGACTTCCCTACAGTCAATCACTCAGCAAATTTAGACAGGTTTTTATATGCAAGTTCTGTGCTTTTTTTGGAAATTCAGGATGTTCTCTTTAAACAACCAATTGATAAAGTCCCAGCTATTGACAAGAAGGCTACAGATGGTGCCCAAGTCCAAGCTGATGCCACAGTCTTTCCTACTTTTTAGCAATTCTGCAGGAATTTGTGCACACAAGTCACAGTTCAGCTCCAGAGCACAGCTGTATTTGTTGGACTATAAACAACTGTCATCTCAAGGATTGTTGAGGTTAGAAACTGGATAAAATTAAAGTTTTGCCAAGAGCCAGTGAGGATGTGCCTTCAGAATCCCAACACATCACAGAAGGCACTGTAAGAGAACCTGAATTCATGGAGGAAGAGAACAGAAAAAGCTTTGGATACCACTTAGATAAATTCCTAAAAAGGTAATTTCTCCATAATCCAGATTTCCAGACTCTAAAGAGAAAAGGAGTTACTCACAAAGCGGGAGGAGTTGTCATTTTTCACTGTCTTTGCATTCCCGAAGGATTCCAGGATGGGATTGGCCTGAAGAAGCTGCCGCTCCAGCTCCCCCTAAAAACCACACAAACAGAAAAAGGAACAGATATGAGCACGGAGCACCTGGAATTGAGGGTATTCCTGTATTCTGCCTCTTCCTGACAGTCATTTCCCCCTGGCTGTGGCAGTGACAGCACCTTCACAAGGGGGGTGTCATCCTTCCCCTCACTCCTAAACCTGCCGAGACTCCTCCATCAGTGCGGGGCCTTTGGTGGTGGTTTTTTGGTTTGGGTTTGTTTATTGGAACACACACACACACACAAACACAGCAGTGACCAAACAGGACCTGATGGATGTTGACAGTCATCAAATTCACATTTAGGGCTGATGAAATTAGGCACAGACCTTGAGTGCTTTAGAGGAGAAACTAATTTAACTGTGAAGATTTTGGTGCATTATTCTTAAATTTCATGTGTAGTGACTTGGCAATACAGCTACTTTGGAACACCTATTTTTAAACTGACAAATACCTCTTTTCAAACTTACTTTCAAATCAGTGAAAACCCTCCCCCTCAGTCAACCAGACTGAAATTCATACCATTGCAACATCTGACCTGACCACACCTGAGCACAAAGTCAGAATGGCCCAGAAGAGCTGAGCAACCCCAAATACAAACATCACTTTCAAATTGCTCAATCCAACCAACATTGCTCAGTATGTTCAATGCTTTTTTTAAATGTTTCTGTAAGTTCAAGCCAATGGATTTAGAAATCAAAGTGCTTATCTTAAGGAAATTGCACAACAGCTTTTACAATTGCTGTCCATGAGGAGGACTGGACACAAAAAAAGTCTGTGCTGCTTCCAAGAGCCCAGGAGGCATGAATGTACACAGGAAAATATACTGTCTTCCTCCTCTGAAGGTTGGTTTAAAACAAAAAAAAAGAAAAAAAAAAGTGAAGCTGTCTGGAATGTAGTCTCAAAATGTGATGTTTTGTTCATAAACCTGCTTTTTCCAATTATTAATAGCCTTGATGAATAAAGGCCCCAGACTGAACATCAAAGAACAGGAAACGTTAAGTCTCTTAAGGCTTCCACATGAGGTCAATTCTTAGAAGGGAATTCTAAAAATTCACTAGTTCACACCTAAAAGAGGCTTTTATTTGTATATCTAAATGTATTTCAAGCCCTCCTTGATATTAATGGTTGCTCCTTCTGTAATGTGACCTGAAGTTATCTGCTCAAAACTTGCTTATTTCCACATATATTCCCTTTGGGACCACAAATTATTGGAATTCTGCAGTAACTGAAGAAGGAATAAATGTGAGTGTGAGCCCAGAGCACACTAAACACTGCTGAGGCTGCAGGGGCTGTGCACTGTCAGCTCTGCCAAGGTTACTGTTCTCAGGAGCACTTTTAAACTAGAAAAAAACCCACAGCTGGAATAAAACTAGGTCTCTGTTATACCTACTCTGTGCTGTCTGCAGGTGATATTCTCAAAGTTTTCCATGTAAACACATCAGAGAGTGGGAATTTTCCCACCATCCCTCCCACTTCCCCCTCCCGACAGGCTACTGCTGCGAACACACCGAGATAAAAGGGAGAAGCTCCTTACCCTGCAGTGAACAGCCTGGGATAAACCCCAGGGTGTACAGGAAAGGCAGCAGGGGAGTCACAGCTTACAGGGCAAACTCTACAGTTATTCTGGAAGAATATATATATATATATATATAATCTTTTGGGACAAGGAAAACAGCTTATTTGTGACACGAGGGAGGTTCGTGCGCTGCTGGCACTTCACACACTGACACCTCTGCAACGGTGTCAGGGGCACTGTAATATCCTGATCCAGGTTTGAGTTGTTCAATTCAAGCCTGTTTGTATTGGAAAGCAATCTAACTTGCTACTGATTATTATCTCTTGAAGGGTTTTTTTTAAAGACAAATTGGTCAGTAGAGATAAAATTCTCGTTCTTGCAGTCGTTCAAAAATCTGTGCTGTAACAATATTAAAGACACAAGATTCCTCTACATTTGAATGTTGAGAGTAAAGCCTTTTCAAAGACTTGCCTGCAATAATGTGCAAAGACAAAGCAGCCTGAATAAAGTATTCTTTGTGGTTGCAAAATGTGAACTGACTCCACACCAACTCCTCCATGGACAGCGCTGTGTCTCAGGAAGCACCCACGGGCCACAGCCTGGACTGGGGCTGTGCAGAGCAATTTCTGCAGAATTTATTCAAATTCTCCACGTGAAGGCAGAAAGGTCTCAGTAGCTCATTTTCACAGTGAGGATTTGATGGAAACACTCAGCTGGATCCTCAGCTGTGGGTGAGCACCATGGGAACGAGCCGCGCTCGCAGGCTCCGTGCTGCACACACCAACTCCTCACAGCCAGCACCAAGCAAAGCAAACCTCACACCAGGGTGAAACCTCTCACTCTGTGGAAAAAGGCATTTTTCATGTCTAGATGGACAGCTTTACAGCCCAAAACAACTCTCTTTTCGAAGCATTCAGTGTTTTGGAAGGAGTGTCCCAGTTTGGCCTGCGGGCTTATCTCCTGCGTGGGCACCTCAGCAGACCTTGGAAAAAGCAGTGTGGCAGTGCTGGGGGAGGAGTGAGCTCATGCAACAGTTCATGCAGGGCAACATGAAGACAAGGACAGGCTGTTGTCTCAGTTTCAGAAAAATCAGCATCCAGTGAGTCTCTTGCAGTGGAGCCTGGGGGAGGCAGGGGAGGGCACATGCTACTCACATACAACAGGGATCCACTCTGGAGTTCAGAATGACATCGAAACAGAGATGTTAATGATTCCACCGTTTATGCAATATCAACAGCTCTGGATTAGCATTTTCCCAGGGATACAGTTCAAATGTTTGCCAACAAACGGTTCATGTCAACCCTGACACTCCAAGCAAAGGGAGGGTTAAAGCTAAACACCCTCTATTTTTGGAACTGAGAAATATTTCAGTAAAAACCCTTAGACTTGACTGATGTTTGCAAGGAGGGAAGATTAAGATAAATACTAAGAATGTCTGTGACTTATTCTGAAAATGAGACCATGGGCTCAGACACATGATTGGGTTACAGAGGTTTAACAAGGTTTAACACACACTACCAGAGGCATCACAGCTGTCCAGGGGTTGCTTTTGGCTTCCAATATACCAGACTTGCTTGAAAGTTCCTTTACTATTTTCCTTTCCACTACAGTTTATGTTGCACTAGTCAGCTCTCAGAAATGTAAGGGAAGAACACAACCTGCTGAACTAACTCAGGGCAGCTTCTTCAGTTTCCAAGCCTTGGTTACACCCTGCCAAAGCTGCTGCTTTATTTAAAAGCTGGTGCTCAGGACAAAGGCATCACTTACCAGCTGGGGTTAGAGCAGAGCATTTATCCTGCATAACACATGGCAGCAATTGTTTGTTTATCTCTTTCCACAGTCTTGCCCTCAACTACCACCTAACCCTCCTCTTTAAGCTCCTTCTCAGGTAAATTCCAGAGCACTGGAAGCACTAAAACTCTTACACAGGTGGGACAGAACAGACCGAGTGCTGCTGCCCCAGGGACAGAGGGAACAGGCAGAATTATCTGCACAGGGGCTCCAGCCAACCTGAGGAGTAAGAGCAGCTGAAGCTCAAATGAGGAAACATTAATTCAGATCCCACACTGCTCACACCACTTGTACTAGAAAGTCAAGGGAAACACTTGATTTCAGAAGATGTTGGTTATGCCAAGCCTTTGACACTGGAGATCAAAGTCTTTATCGAGTTATCTGCAACGCTACAAAAACATTCAGACAAAACAGTATGTTAATCAAAAGGATTTTGTAGCTTCCATTAATCCATCTCTTATTTACCACTTTGTTTAATATTTTAAAAGTGTTCTGCACTCTCTCAGCAGCACATTACCCAGTACACACACAGTATTTTGGAGAAGGGTGGCTAGAGAGAGGATGAGCCTCTCACTTCAGGACAGGGTAACACCACTTTAAAGTGGTGACAAGTCCTTTGCAATGCTGAGAAACTCATAAGCTACTCACTAGTCCACTCTCCCAAAGCCAGTACACCACTCCAAGGCTTCCCACATCATAAATGCAAATAGAAGAATACACATCAGTTCTCCTACATAACTTTAAAAGCATTAAAAAAAACCACTTGCCTGGTGTTTCACGGGTTTGGGTGATTCGGGCTGTTCATTGCAAACAAACAAATGATAAGTTAGCAAGGAATTCCAGCTGTCACATCCCACATTAGCACTGTCAGAGGTTTAGTTTAACTGAACACTCACTTCATAGAAACCCTTCAAGTTCAGCTTAGAAAAGAAGTTATTGGCATGCTCAAAATACTGAGACCTGTGTTTGTGCAAAGGACTAATTCCAGGTAAAACCCAAGATGACAGATGGCCCTTGAGCAGCAAGGAAAAAGGCAAAAGTTTCTTTACTTGGGTACAGCTTTCCAGTCTTGCCAAACAACAGTAAAAAAATTAAGCTCAGCATTAAGTGGCTTTCTCCTCAGCCCTGGGCACTGTGAGGGGGTTTGTATGGATGAGATGAACATTATCCTTCAACAGTCACAGAGGTTATGAGAGAACAGAGAGGGAAGCAACACTTAAAGAGTTTTGCACTGTACTACAAATTTTTAAGAAATGCAAACCCACAGTCAAGACAAAAGCTTTGTTTCTCTCTTTAATTCCACATGAGCAGAACCTTAAGGAACTGGAAGACCTTCCAATTTTGCCAGCAAGAAGGTCAAAGGGAACATGAACATAATAAAATAAAATAAAATGCCCAAAAAATACAAATTTGCACATTTTCTGCAGAAATTTTCAATTCCATTATTATTTCCCTGGCTCAGACTGCAAGTTTAATAATCTTGAGCTTCATATCAGGAGCCCAGGGGCAAATACTGTGAAGAAACACACAAAACAAGGAATTTTTATACCAAGTCAGATTCTTGTTTTAAGAATAATGATTCTTATTTTAAACAACCAGCACTGGCTTAGTGCAGAATAACCAATTTTGACAGAGGTCTGTAAAGCAGCTGGCAAAGGTTTGGCTTGTTCAGGTAAGTCACGTGAATTTTCAAAGCTGTACCATTCCTGCCAGGAAAACAACCTGGGCAGCTAAGGAAGGTTCAGGATTTCAGTGTGGAACCACCACTCCTGGACTTACAGAGAAGGACAAGCACACCCAGGAGCCTCAGAGGCATTTTGTTTGCTTATCTTCAGAGAAGATGAGCTGCACTCTCAGGGTGTCCATTCCTGTCCTCACTAGAAACAGAACTGAGCACAGTCAGACACGTGTTTAACTCTCTGTGGTTAAATCAGGGCAGTTAAAGCTCCCCTGGGAAACTCCCACCAAGGGGAGCTTCAGCCTGAGTGACTCTACCCATGATTCTGTCCTTCAAAACTAATTTTGTTTCTTTAGAAATTAATAAAACAAATTAAACAATTTAGCATTTCAGCTACCAAGGCAAACACAGCCACTGGAAGGAATCATTAACCTGAAAGCACCAGTAATTACTTCTACAGTTTAAAATAGCACCAAAGTGAAAGCTGGATTTTAGTGAAAGTAGAGGCAATTTGGGATGGGAAGGTTTTGGAGAGACCTGAGAGCCCCTTCCAGGGCCCAAAGGGGCCCCAGCAGAGCTGGAGAGGGACTTTAGGCAAGGGCCTGCAGTGACAGGACAAGAGGGAATGGCTTCCCACTGACAGAGGGCAGGGATAGGTTGAATATTAGGAAGAAATTCCTCCCTGGGAGGGTGGGGAGGCCCTGGCACAGGTTGCCCAGAGAAGCTGTGGCTGCCCCATCCCTGGCAGTGTCCAAGGCCAGGTTGGACGGGGCTTGGAGCAACCTGGGCTGGTGGAAGGTGTCCCTGCCCATGGCAGGGGGTGGGACAGGGTGAGTTTTAAGGTCCCTCCCAATCCAACCCATTCCATAATTCTATGAGTCAAACTGAAGTCTGGTTCCATTCATCCACACCAGGGGCACAGGGAACCAGGATAACTGGCAGTGCAGACAGCACTGGCACATGAATGAAGTTATTTATAGAATTTAACAACTCCACACACTCCCACAAATGAAAACTTCTGCTGTTTTCATGTATTTGACCATGAATAGGGCCCAGGTACCTCCACAGCCCAGAGGAGCAGCAAAAGGGCAGCCCCCAAATTCACCCAGCCTCCACAACATGCAAGGTCATGGCAGTCCCTGGGCAGCAGGGGACAACCAGCACTTCTTTTGGAAAACCATGTATGCAATTCCCTTATTATTATTATTATTATTATTTCTATATTTTGCACTGACTTCCCTCTCCATCCAAACCCACAAAGTTTGTAAACTAAAGCAGAACCCAGAATTTAGACACTTCTTGGCCACATTAAAGCGACACTAACACATGCTTTAACACACTTTTATTCCTCTTTTCTCTCATTCCTGCCTTTCTTACTACACAGGGCATTGATGAGCCACAAAACTAAGTTCAGAAGCCTTTTTCCTCCCTTCTCCCTGTGCCCAGTGTGTCCAAATCCCTCTGCAGACACATGACCCTCCTCTCCCCGTACTCACCAAGTACCTGGCCTTTCTCTCCTCTCCTTTAATTCTATGTGTCCTCCCTCCACAGCTCCTGAGCCTCCTGAGGAATCCTTGGGAGTGAAGGTGAGGGAGGCTCCTGTCTGGCCAAGGAGCCTGGGACAGCTGAGCAGCCCAGCAGACACCACTGTGGGTCAGCTCTGGGCTGAGGTGCCTGAGCTAAAGCTCAGTGCTGGTCTTTACAAAGCTGGTCCACATGTGGCACATTAACAACTGAATAAAACACAGTCCCCTTGGTGCAGGCAAAATATTCAGCTTTAATGACAAAAATTCAGCTTTACTAGTTACCACCTCAACCCCTCAAATTCTTCAGAACTCAAATTTGCTGGATGTGAAACTTTCAGTTATTTCCAACAGACACCTTCCATCTTCCATCCCTTGTTACCCACCAGGGACTGTCCCTGTGCCAGTTCTGCCACTCAACCAAACACACAGCAGCCAAGAATTCAGGTTTACTTTCCCCCACCTTCGGTCTTTAGAACAGCTCATGTTCAGAACTCACAGCCAAGCACTTCTCCCTCCCCTCCACTGCTTGGCTCTAGAAAGCCCAGCCCCTATTCCCAATTTCAGGAATTACTGCAGTCTCACCTGGCTCTGCCAAATCCCACAATTACTAAAGTTTCTCCTCTACATTTTTACCCCCAGCAGCACCTCCCCACACTTCCGAGAGCAGTGCCCAGGACAACATCTTGGGATTAGACAGGAAATGAGACACTGGGGCCACAGATTCAACACTCAAACATTAGGAATCATCAGTTTTAAGGCTGCCCAGCACTGTAATTCCAGCTCCTGTGGCTACCATGTGTTATTGGCTTGATTCCCCACCTGACCAGGGATGACATTCCAAGGGGAACAAAGAGCTGCTGGGAAAGAAAAGCCTCATGGATGAGGAATGAGGCTGTCCAGGAGATGGGCAGAGCTCCCACACGAGACTCCTCACACAGGCTGAGCATTCCCCCACCATCCCACTGGAAAATGTCCCTGGGGAGCACCTGTGACACGGCAGAACATCAGTGCTGCTCTCAGGTGTCACACTGGGGCTACATTTGCTTGTTAGACTTTTACAGCACTGCCAGGGAAAACAAATTTAACCCTAGACTTAGCATACAAATTGCTGCTTTAAAAAAACCTAATCAATGTGGCATTCAAACAGTCTCAGAAATATGCATGACACTGATAATTATCTGTAACAGGATGGGTACACACAGACTGCCAGTCAGGGATTAATTTAACAAGCCTGTTTAGCATCTTCCTGTGCACAGGATAATGCACAGTTGTACACATGGGGACAGTGGATCACCACCAGCCTCTATAGCTCTCTAATGAATATGCAAATTAGGAAACAGGAACAAATTAGGGCTGCACCTCACACCCCTATTCTGACACTTTCCAGTGTGAGCTGTGCAGGTTAGACATTCGTTATTTGCAATATATAAATAAAAACTAGTTGTTACAGAACTAGGCACACTCATTTCTACTTTCAAAAGTGGTTTGTTTACACAGATATCCTGCATTTTTCATGGATATATGCTTAGTTCAGTGCTCACTGCCTTGAATGAAATGCACAATCCAAGTATCACACTTTTATTCAGGACACCACCCTATTCTTTCTGTGTGTCTAAACTGTGTTTTAAGAACTTTTCTAGTCTTCATCACAATAGTCAATGGTTTGTGAAGCAGCTGATTATAAAATCTATCTTTTGAGATGACCACCACCACCCCATCTGATCCCACTGGTCAGTAGAAAATTAAGCTGCAGTTTAACCAGAGATTTACATGGAATCAGCCAACACTGCATTGAAAAGGGCAACTCATCCTGCCCTTCACTGATGTTTTCTATCCCATTTCCATCTTTTCTGTGCCTTCACTTCATACCATTTCTGCAGCCACACAGACAATGGAGGAAACTTGCTCCATTTGAAGCCAAATGGACTTTTTATGGACATTATTTTGAGCCACCAAACCCAGTGAATGGCCACAGGAATTGTTATGATGACAAATCTCTCAGGGGATACTCCTGGCACAGCACAGGGAAGGCCAAACACACTCAGGGTACAAAGAGGGCTTCGGGTGGTGAAGCACCAGAACAGGCTCACAGAGAAGTTGTTTAATCTCCATCCCTCAAGATTTAGATGAGCTAAACTCAGCTTTACAAGGCCTGGACATTGTAACCTCACTTTGAAGGAAGGCACATTTTGAAAGGTGTCTGGACAAGAGGCTTCCAGAAGTGTCTTCCAGCCCGAGCTATTCCAAGTTGTCAATGGTATATTGAGAAGGACTCAGCACAAAAGTGCACAATTCCCTTCTCTCCAGAAGCCTGTTGGCAATTTTACTTCTGCAGAAATTGAAAAAATACTGGGTTTGTTCAAGGCTGTGAAGTGATAAAGCTAGGAATATTCAGAAATCAAATACTACACAGAACTCCTGCTGGATGATGTCCCAGATAGTGTCCCCCAGAGCCACGTGCCCTCCCAGCACACCCGACAGTGCCATGAACACACTTAATGCTGCTGACACTCCTAAGGAACCTCCTTGTGAGGCCTGGAACCCCCCCATACAACTGCAGCACACTCAGACTGCTCAGGAAATACTTAGAAAGACCAATTTTGATCTTTTCTGTGTGATAAACCAGCACCAGTTTGAACAAGTATCAATGCACAGGCCTGTGTTATTTGCTCTTGATTAAAGCAAAGACTCAAGTTTCCCCACACACTTCATGAGATTTCTCCAGATTCACCTGCAACCTTTCCTTTTCTCCCACTTCAAATCCTTGCCTTTTTTTTTTTCCCCTTCACAGACTTCTCAAAAGTCATCTCCTGTTCTCCCAGGAGTTTTGAGTCTTGACACATTCAAGAATGTCTTGGCATTAAGTGCTGTGCATTAAAAGCTGTTGCAGCTACAAGGGGAAAAGGCCTCAAGTTGTGCTAGAGGAGGTTCCTGTTGGATATTGGGAAAAATTTCTCCACTGAAAGAGTGGTCAAACATTGGCAGGGGCTGCCCAGGGAGGTGGTGGAGTCCCCAGCCCTGGAGGTGCTGAGAAAACAAGTGGATGTGGCACTTCGTGATATGGTTTGGTGGGAATGGTGGGACTGGTCAAAGGTTGGACTTGATTTTGAAGGTCTTTTCTCTGATTCCCTAAGTCAGCTGATGGAGTTTGAAGGTTCCACCCACACAAACACCTGCATTACTGCTGGAAAACCAGCACTGACTCCATCAAGCTGTTTGCTTGTAGCAAAGCTGAATTAGGATTTCACTGCAAAGAGATCCAACAACAGATATTCAAACCCATTCATATTCTTATAAAGCAAAGAATTACCAAAAATTCAGTGCAAACGTTGAAGCCTGGCAGGAAAAATGAAGAAAATTCTACATAAATCAGAGTTGGTTTCAAGTTACTAAAAAATTCAATATTCTCTGACATAAAAATGTATACTCTCTGTTTGTAGTGTAATAAAATCTGAGCTTTTTATTAGATGCTGACTTCTAGATATAGTAAATCTACAGCAGTTTTCAAGTTTGATGATTTTTCCCAGTTACAAGTTAATTTTTCCCATTTGCAAGTTAATTTTTCAAAGAACAAAAAACTTGTTCATCAATGTAGTACCACAAACTGCATCCAGTGGGAACTAAATTCACTAAGAATTGCCCAAGTTTAATTGAATTCTTGGAAAACTGGGGTTTGCTACATCAGAAAACTTTACTACCATTTGCATAAAGCCTTTAATTTTACAACATAAATTTAACAGCTGACATGGACTGGAAATTTTAATGTAACTGCTCAATTCAGCCACTGCTAAAGAGAGAAAATAATGGTTGAGACAGAGTTACATGGATTATATATTACAGTTTAATTAAAAAATCATGTTTTTTTAATGCAAAGACGGTAGTTTTCAAAAAAAGCAATTAAAAAAAAAAAATCGAGAAAATATCCCAACTTACAGGAATATTATGGTCCTTTCTTCCTTTATGGGAGGAAGCAACATGAGCAAGGTACTGAATGACCTTCTTAGTGTTCTCAGTCTTCCCGGCACCAGATTCACCCCTGCAAAACATTTCAGACATTTCCCTCAAAATTCATTTTCAACAACTTCTCAACCCTTTGTTTACAGCAGCCTCAGTTCATTCCATTTATGGCTTTAACTATGCAACAGACCTTCACTAACCACCTAAAACCAAACTGCAGTTGCAGGGATTTTAAACAAATCCTACAAGGTATTTGTTTAAAATACTTTCTTCACCCTAAAGATCTCTGTAGCTCCGAGATGTTGATACAACGTGGACCATCAGTTTGATTAAGAGCTTTTGGCTTTATGCCAAAGGAACATGAAACACTTGCCCCCTGCCTTGACCACCGTAGACACAATTTTTCAGAGTGCAGATACATCTATATTTTTAAATCATGACATATATACACATTTATATTTAGCATAATTTTATTATATTTTAATATTCCAGGATTTGGTTATGGGAATTACCAAGTTGATGGAAACACTCTGAACCTTGAGGAGTTTCACAGTGCAGTAAAATACACTTTAAACAAGCAGATTCTTTCCACTCAGTCTCTTCACAAGGTTAAAAATATATTTAAGGCCACAGGGCTACATGAATTCATTAAGAAATAAATTTATCAGTGCAGAGTGGGAGAGTTCACAGATAACAAGGACAGCAAATGCACATCTCATTGTTAAGCCAGAGGTGGACTGAAGGCAGAATATGTTTAGACAGAGTTTATTGTGAGGTTTACAGGAGAATTGTGATAATGTGACCAAGTTCACATCCCTGCCATCACAAATGATGTTACTACAGCCCTAAAAATCACAGTTTGGGTTTGGTTTTTTTTAACCTAGGTCTGCTCTTCAGACAAATCCACAGCCCAAAGGGATTCAGGCCTGACTTAGGCATGAGTCAAAGGCTGCAAACCAGGGAAAAAGGAGCCATTTCCAGGGAGACAGGGACTGCCACGAGCAACTCGGAGGTGTGGGAAGCTAAAAAGGATCTTATTATGGGAATTTGCATGGGAAGAGTGAAAGCACTCCTGTCATTCAGGAGTTGTTCAGAAATTAACAGTTTGGAAGCCAACTCCTCCTTTTTAAGAATGACAAGCACATACTCTCTGTGCTTGGGTATTTCTCCACTAAGCTACTTAGAATGGAAATCTTCATTTACCAGGGGAATTAAAGCACTTTCTTTTGCAGTCTTCATAAATACCTTCCTCCAGCATGCTGTACACCCCAGTTTTGTAGCTGATCTGCATTTGCTTAGGGATTTAGTACCTTCAGACCTGCACTTCTTGATCAGGTAAGAGCTTAGCACCATCCTCACACTACACTCAACAGCTGCAAAAATGAGACGATACAGCACTTGAAATTTTACCTCTGCATTTACAGAAAGGATATTGATATTACCCCAGATTTTCAAAGAGAATGGGCTCAAACACTCATTTCTTCTCACCTTCCAACACTTTTAAATCATGGAAACCCCACAGGAGAATGGCCCCAGCAGAGGTGACCGGGGCAGCAGGATGGCCATTTCTCTATCCAGGAGCAAGAAGTGACAGGGGTTGAAGCAGCTCTTTCATTCACAGCAGTTCACTGAATTCCTCACAAGGTAAAACAGCCTCTGTCTGACCTGGAGAACAGCAGCAGCCCCCAGGTTTTGCTGGAAGAAGTCTTTAACTGAAAAAAGTGGACGAATAATTCTGCAAAGATATTGGGGGATATTGCACAGCCTCAGTTACTGGACTGTGGCCTCCAACAAGAGAGGGGTAACCAAGGGTTAACACTTCTGTTGGTGGCATCTGCTCCTCAGAAACAACTACAGCAGCCTAAAACCACTTTGGTTCCACTTTTCCTCCCAGTCATTGAAAAATAACAGAGAATATGAAAGATTAGAGGTCACTGTACTCAATCACTCCAAGCTTTCCAGAGACAAGGGGGAGTTCCCTTGGAACTCGTCGGCTGGGCTGGCTTTGCTCAGTGCATGGAAAAACTTGGAAGGTTCTACCTGAAAAGCTGGTTGGAAAGGAGATTACTCAGAGTTTGCTAATGGATAACTGGGTTTCCTTTCTGCCAAGATACCATCAATATGCAACACAGAAACTGGCTGTACTTGGGGACCACTACAAGTGGAACAACACCCTTTGACTTAATGAAAAATCCCATTTCTACCCAGCCCAGAGTCTCCACATACAACACAAATGTGAACACTGACAAGAAGAA
This sequence comes from Manacus candei, assembly GCF_025592945.1. Taxonomy (NCBI): domain Eukaryota; kingdom Metazoa; phylum Chordata; class Aves; order Passeriformes; family Pipridae; genus Manacus; species Manacus candei. The sequence continues at coordinate 10,796,650 of NW_026138095.1, read as the reverse complement.
AACACACCCCAAACCATCAGATGTCAATTCTTGCTACTCAAGTCTTTATTTCTCATTTCCCTTTTACTGCAGTGCTGCCATTAACATAATTCATGACCACGAGCAATAATAAAAGCAGCTTTGCCTGTTTCTGGATGTGTATTAAAATATGCTAATGCTAAAACTATTCCAGCAGGTAAGAGAATTAAGAAAAGAAGTACAGCAAAATATACATTTACATTTTAAAACAATACAATTTGTTCTTATTGTCAGCAGAGCTTGGGAACACATTATTAGCTGGGCCTTTAAAACTAGAGAAATAATCTTTAATGTCAAATTACAAGAAGAAAGTTTATTAAATTTTGAAGGAGGGAAAAATATTTCTATTTAAAATTTAATTTTTATTTATTTTCAAAAAAGTTTATTAAATTTTTAAAGGAGGAAAATTTACATGTGCAGTGAGGAGAAGGTGGTACAACAAATACAGCCCAGATGTTGACTTTGGGAAAGGGCAGCACAGGGTTTTGGGAGAGGCTCCTGTGGACACACCAGTAAAGCTGCACAAGCACAGGAAGGGCAGAACCTTGCAATACATTCCTTCTGCTAAAAAGCCTTTAGTTTTTCAGAGAAAGCCCTTTAGCAAGTTCTTATTCAAAAGCAACACTAAGGGATGTTATCATCCCAGTTCTGCTCCCTGGAGCTTACAAATATGCCAAATATTTCCTGCAGCACAGTGTCAGAAAGCTCTGCTGTCATATCCTACAAAAGAATTAGAAGATTTAGGATAAAGTCCTTTGCATTTATAGGAATAATGACATCTGCATATTTTGGTTCTTTCCCAGGAGTGCAAACACATAGATTATAAAAATAAATGAAAATCTTCTACCTCTATCAACCTGCCCAAAAAAGGTAAACTCTCAGCAACACCATGTACAATATTTATGGAAAGGGGATGGTATCACAGAGCTAAAGTTTAAGTTTTTCAAAACCTTGTTTTAATACAACTCAATATGTTGCCATAAATTAAACAACTAAAGCCTTCCCTCAGTCAGTGGCAGCTCTGCTAATGATTTCAACAGGGTCATTATTTCACCTTCTTCATTTCAGCCTCAGCTCCACTACTTGTAGGATCAGAAACGAGACTGAATTGAAACACTCTCTGAGCTCCAGCCATGGGCTGTACAAACAGTGCTCCCAAAAAAGCAAACCATCCTGAGCCATAGGCTCCAGTTGGAGGCATAAGGTTATTCCATCAATTAACTGAGGGATCTCTCCCTTGGAAACAGGGACAGGTCAAAGAGAGTCCGACAGTCCTGGTAAATGTATGCAGTATCTCAAGTCATGCTTTTCCCTGGAGCAGCTTCTGCTTTGAAGCAGCTCCATGCACATTTAAAAGAGGAAAAGCTTAGCCAGCATGAGCACTTTAAAGTTTAACATGGTTTTAAATTCATTGCATGTAAAGCTGGAGTGCCATTTTCAGCAAAGCCAAGTCTTCAGGCAAATCCATCCCAGCTACAATTTGGTTACCAAAAACTAGTGACTGACTCAACCAGCTGCAGTTTTTTCCCTGAGCAACTTGAGCCCAAATCTTTGTACAAAAGGCACTTCCACTGTTGAATAGACTCTCACCTGGAAAACAGGCAAAACATAGTGGGAGACAACTCACAATTCATAAAGTAAAGAGGCAGGAAGCAGGAATGGAAGCTGGTCTTCCAAATTCCTGGAGAACACTCTTCCCACACGACCCACTTATAATGGCAGTTATTACTCCAGAAACAGGTCAAGTACCTGTTTGGGAAAGACCTATTCTGGGAGGAAACAGTGCTTCTGAAGGAAAACAGCAGTGAAACAGCTGCTTTCCTTATTGCCAAGGGGGTTTGAAGCATTTACACACCTTGTGACAGTGACAGCACCTGGCAGGGCAGGCAATGCCACCATCTCCTCCTGACCTGGCAAACAAGTTGATGGATTTTAGGGAAGTCAAATGAGTCCAAAGTTGCTCACTGAAGTGCCACTGCACAGACAGGCCTCCTTCCACCCCCACCCAGAGAGCCACTAATTCCATGGGCAGGGCAGGAGGTTCCCAGCAGGTACAGAGTGCAGTGCTGTGAGTGACACGGGACAGGAGGGCACAAAGCCACACAGTTCCAAAGAAACTCTGAAATTCAAAGACAGGCTTTTCTTTCCCTTGCTACCTGTGCTCAGCCTGCTGCTGACTAACAGTATTTGGGAGGACAAGCATGTAGGATGAAGGAGGATGGTCAGAAGCAGTTGGTGCCATCTGTCCCACCAAAGATCATCTCTGTGATTTCAATCACTGAAAACTAACCCAAATAACCCAGATTTCACATGCTGGGGGCCTGGTTCACTCAAACCCTTTCCCTGCCCTAGGAGTTTCAGTCTAGTTCTCTCCTTCCCGATCAGGAACAAGCTCTGGGCTGGGAAGTTCATCTGGAAGCAGAAGGTCCTCCTGTGAAGAAGTGGCACCGCTCCCTTGACACCTGGGCAAGTTCTCAGTGCCAAATTCCCAGGACACAAGAACCCAACCTGCCACTCACAGCTTCCATTTAAAGCAGCCACTTACCCAAGGCCCCAACCATGGAAATATGCACTTAAATTGTCTGTAGGAGAAAGTAACTGCGTATGTAAGAGCCCCAACAATGGGCTTTTGTCCCTCTCACAACAGCAGTTGCAAAGAACAGAGGAGACACTTATTCTCAGACACAACTGAGCAGATCATCTGCCAGCTACAAATTAACAGATATTTACAGGTAAGACCTGTAATTAAAAGGCCATTTTAATCACCTGCCTTATTTTCTGCAAGAGGTATAACTGATAGTTTGGAGAAGAGTCATTAATTGGCTTTACTATTTACGTGGCTGCTTCAGAGCTGCTTCCTTTCCCTCTTGATGCTTCTCATCATCTCAACACCACTTGCCCAGGGAATGTTACAAGCTGGACTCCAGCCAGAGGTTGTATACAAAAATGCTTGGTATTTGCTGCTGTTGTCCTGTAATAAGCAGCCTCTATTCCCTCCACACCCCACCACTCCTACAGAAGCCAATTCAGATTAGATATCCTTGTGGGGCTGCAAGCATCTTGCTAAATGCCTATTTATCAGTTCTGAGAATACCAGAAGTCTGTGGTAAGATCCTTCACTTCAGAAACACATTAACTGCAAAAAGTGCAGAGCAGCACATTTTCACAGCTGACTTCCCAAGAGTCGCCTGAAGCCAGGGGAGGTTGGAATATTTCTCAGATTCTTCGCTACCACAACACAAATTTCTTCATCTTGGTCATCAGCCTCCAGCAGCCTGGCATGGCCAGCGAGCACTAAACAGGCAGCAACAACAGAGAGAAACACCAAAACTTAGCAAAACGTCAGCAGCTGCAGCTTCTCCAAGAAAACAAAGCCTCAAAGTCTCTCCAGAACAGCTTCACATCCCACAAAAACGGGAAAATGTGCAGGCAGACATGTGCACACTGCAATGTTGGCACCACTTTCTGTAAGGCATCACTTATGGATGCTGGGCTAACACAGGCTGAAAGCTACTTATTATATATATATATGTATATATATATAATATACAACATATTATATTACCTATAAGCTCTCAGGAACATTAAGTTGCTGGAACTACATATATTGTCCTTTCTTTTCAGCAAACTAAGAATTTACAGACACAAGATCCAAAATAAACTTCCATTTGCACTCCAGTCAAGGGGGAGTGATGAGAAGGAAGCTGGTTAAGTCCAGCTCCCTGGAGAAGTGCTGGTTTTAAGGGCTGCTCGTTTGCTTTTCATTGAAAAGTTTGATGAACTAAACTACAAAGCAGAAGAGAGCTCCAGCAACCTTTCTAACCATGTGTTAGTGGTTAAAGCCCAAGATTAAACCATCCAACTTCAAAGCTGAACAGAAATTCCCACCATTACTGTTTGTTCAGCTCCTCCCATCTCATCATTAGCCAGGCAATAATCTGGCTTTCACCCATGTGATAGATTGTCCAGTCGATTCAGGAGCTGTAGGGGTGTGTGCCTCTGCACATATTTGGGGTTTGCAGTGGGTGAATGCCAAAGGGCACATAAGGAATCCCATCACCACCTGAGGAAATCAGGGTGACACCATGGAGCAGCAGAGTCCTTCTGCATGTGGGAGAAGGACTTCTGGTTCACTCTGAAAAAAGCCTTTCTATAATAAGTAATTTAAACAAGAAGTTTCTCCTACAAACTCCATCCCTGGGCTCAGGTACTCACCAACTTACACAAACAGATGGGGAAGGAGGTGCCACAATGAAACAACAGAGACCACGCCAGTAACTCTGAATAAAGCCCTGCAGCCTCTGCAACAACACAGTTGTCTATATTTGGCTTCCTAAAAGGTGGGGAGTGGAAAGGGAAGAGAACAGAAGGTAACTAAGAGAGGAAGACAGCACACTATTTTGTGTTCAGAGATGCCTCATGTCTGCAGCAAGAGCAGGAAGTCATCTGTCATCAGGAGTGGACTGGAGAGCTCAGCACAGCCACATCAGCTGGCAATGCCAGCAGTGCCCTCCTGGAGAACCACCCCCCATGCCAGGACAGGGTGTTCTGCTCAGACAAGCAGCCAGAGAACACAGCAGGTAGTTTGGTGGGGTTTTTTTCCTTCCCGGTATGTTTGACTTTGAGAAAATATTACTAACTTTAAGACCACTAGTTCATGCAAAACTCTTCATGGAACATCAGCAGGTGAGACAGGAAACCTCCAGGTAAACCCACTGCCTTCAAAGCAATGAGATGTGATGAGAGACATGCTTGGAGAACCATCCCCCAAGGTCAGCCCACTCCAACAGGGCATTAAGAGGAATCCTGTATCTGCAGCATCTCAGTGAAATACAGGTTATTCTTCAGCACAGCTCTCTTGGTGAGAAAAAAATTAAGATAACTCTGAGCAAACTGTATTCCTCAGAAAGATCCACCTGCACACACCTTCTTCACAGAGCTAATATTTACTAGACTGAAGCAAAGTAACTGCAGGCCTTTTGGGGGAAACAGGCTGGTATTTCCTAAAGATCTGCACAGGTCAAGACAATGAATCTGCCTCAACCCCAGATGTAACTGCATTTTCATGCCTAGGATAAGAAAATATCATGTGTACCAAATATAAATCAGGATTCAGTTGTTTAGTGAGTTCAGAAGGATCAAGAGTTCACAGTTATCTTGCAGGTTAGGCAATAACAAAATTGAAGGCAAGAGAGTTTAAAGGTTTTCCAAGGTAAGTACGAATGGATTGGACATTCACCCAGCTGGAACCAAAGGAAGGCAGGTGGAGAACAGGCAGAGACGGTCCTTGAAGAGGAAGAACTGAAACCAAACCCAAAGGCCCAACACAGCACCAATCCTACACTAAGAACACCCTCAAGAGCAGCACTCCTGGCTGTCAAGAAGAAAGGGTGGTTGGATCCAGAGAACCTGGAAAATGCTGTTCAAATACTGTCACTGGAGAACTGATCTGGCCCCTCCTCTAAAGGCCATGGAAGGTAAAATCCCAGGAAACTTCATCAACTAGAGACAGGGGGAGAGAGGTGAAGGTGCTGCCCAGATGGACCTTCAGCAAGCCGTGGGAGAGACTCCTCTCCAGACAATTTATGGTCAAGGCAGTTGGAGACAGGGAAGTGACAGGCACACCACAACTGTCCTCATCCCAGTGCACAAGGCAAGGGCTGTTTTCTCTCCCACCAGTTTGAACCACTCCTGCTGGAGAAATTAAAAAGTACTCTGAGGACTTCCAGCTTTACTAAAGATCAGGGTCAACCAGGTGACCCAGGTCCTGAGACAGCAAGTTTGGGATGAGAAGATGTGTCAAGCCTTTTATGAACTGCCAAAGGAGTTTCTGAAACCACCTCCGGTGTGGTTAAGACACACTCCTTCCACCTTATTTATTTCTGCCTTAGTCTAAGACCTGTAAAACCAGTGGCAGGAGGGGAAACACAGAGTTTACCTCTTCCCCAGAATCAGCAATGCAACAGGAGTCCTGGACACAGGCCAAAACAGAGAAACAGGATTCCTGGTCAAAACATGGGACCTCCTTCTGGAGGTAGAGAGTTTGCCATGGCCTTGTCCCATTCATGGAGCAGATTTAACATCCCAAACATCAGTTTAGAGTGCAGAGCTGCAAAATAATAGGGCTCTCCCATGAAGTCCACAGGGGAAACACTCTTTGGGACAGTGCCACAGAAAAGAGCTGGCTTTATCTGTTCAAAAGGGACATACAGGGGAGTACAAATGGGTTTGATGGCACTTCTCTTGAACACAGAGCTGGAAAGCAGTCTAAGAGAAACCTATTTTAAGAGGAAAGTGTTTATTAACCTGGCAGCCTCTACTATCCTTTTTTGTACTCAGCATGTAAATGGTGTTGCTCATCAGACAGTGTGAGCAAGGTCTCCTGGGCTATGGTGGAACTCTGGTGTACAACTCCCAAGATGACAGAAGCACCTTGGATCCCATCATCTATCACCTCATGTGTCTCACATTCTGACAAGGCAAGACCCACACTGTACATCCAGTTTGGACATAAAATGCCTTATCCTTTATAATCCTGAGGCCACAGATATGTCCCCATTATGGAGGAAATCCATATTTTCTTGTGAACTGCGTTCAGTGACGTTGGTCTTTTGAATTTATGCTGCTGTGTAAGTACTTCAGCAAGAAACACCAGGTAGAGCTGTAGGACAGCAACAGAGCCTGGAATCTGTGCTCAGAAACTCAGATTTATTAAGGCTGCCACACTTCTGTTATGTGGAGCCTTTAAGACTGATACAACCAAGGCACTGAATTAAAGGTGGTGAAACTCATGTCATGGGACTAACACTTTCAATACCCAGGGTTGGGATATGCTTCCAAGCCAGTGATGAAACTTCTCAGCACCAGATTCTGGAATTTTACATGGAGTAGATTTGTCACCAAGCATTTCCCATGTCCAACAGAAGAGATGTCCTCAAGGCCATCTCTGAGGGTCTTAATATTGGGATGCACTCAGAGCAGTCCCCAGTAGCTCCAGACTTCCATACTGGATGTGATCACGTCCTCCTGAGGTCTGGCTGTAAGGATCTGTGTCCATCCCCACCTCCCACCATCTGGACTCAAGCTCCTCTGCAAAGCAAGCCCAGCCAAGATGTGGAACCCAGCAGAAGATCCACAAATTCCATACTGGACTGTGTTGAACCAGATACAAAACAGGGGTCAATTATCTGTTCAGCACAGAAGGATCAAAAGCTTATGGTAACCTGAGAGCTGAGGTAATAATAAAAACAAAGGCAAAAGAGCTTAAAGGCCTATTCAATCTTTCAACAGATCAGACATCCACCAAATCCTGCAGCACTGTCATTCCAACCTTTGTGGGCTCAGCTGACCACACAAAGGAGGGAAAGGTTCATGCACAGGCACAAAACATGAAGTTACTTCAAAAAAATTCACCTGGGGCAAGCAAAGACTGTCAAAGCATCCACAAACACACGAGAACAAAGCATTTCTTCTCACCCTGGGATCCCATCCCTGCTTTGAGGGCTGCTTTGTACATTGCACATGGAATAGTCATCCCAGGAAAAGATGAGTTCTACTAAGAGCAGGAACCACAGACCTAGACAAGCCTGTGTTAACTGGATCAACTTTTATCTTAGCTACAGAACTGTGTTTGCTCCTGTTTCCTTGGCCCTGAGAATCTTGTATTCATAGTCTCCATAGTGCAGAAAAGCCTGGCTTGAAAGGATCCACCTTCAGTCTTGTACAGACTCTGACAGTTAAGGCACTTCTGCAGGAAGAAGAAGATGGAGATTTGAATCCCTTCATGTAAAGAAGGAAAGTGAACCCAGGACTCCTTCCAGCAATTCATCCACCACTGAGCTCCTTCAGAAAGCAACTTCCAAAGCACGTCCTGGCACACAGCAGGGCCAGGGGATCACACACCCCAGGCAGAGGGCACACAGGGCACTGCACCTGCTGGAAGGACTTGAAGAACACAGTTGCCTGTCTCAAAACACTGTCAAACCACAGAAGAAACCTGCCAGAGGATCAGCCACCACAGTGGGAACTTGAGATAAGCACAGAAGAGAGACATTTACAACAGCAAGACACCAATTCCAGGCCTAGCTGAGGGTAGCTTTGGTCAGCACAACCTGGTTAATCCACCCAGACAAAAATTCCCACGTTGGCAAACTGTGGGAAAGGAAGAACTGCTGACAGACATGGCACCCCAAGTTATGGGGACATCTGTGACCACCCCATGGATACCCAGAACTCGGACTGGATAAAGGTGGTAACTCCAGAAGAGCAACTGCAGGACCCCCATCTCCAAGCCCAGGGTGAAGAAGGACCAACAGGACATCACTGGATCCAGGGGTGCTGATGATCTTCTGCTTGATCTTTCTCTCCCACCCTCCTTCCTGTTTCCTACAGATCAGCTCAGGAGTGTCATAAACCTGGAAGTGCATTTGTATTCTGGCTTCCCAACCACTGCAGTTCCAGATCCCAGGGAAATTTGAACTGAGGTGAGAAGTTTGCTCCTGGGTGGGGCAAGTTCAGGTAAAAGGGAACCTTAGTGTCAACTTCTTCAGAGATCCCCTGTCTGCAGCAGATCCAACGCAGACTGTTGGTCTCCAGACCCACTTCTGGGTCCTGTCTCCCTCAGGCTTTATCCCCCTGAGCAGTCACAGCACAGCATTTCAGAGGTGTGAACTTCAAGCTGTGTGGTTCAGATTCAGATCTCTTACTGACATTTTTAAACTGCATTTCTTAAATAGCACATGCCTAGAAAACTTGCAATAATGTGAAGTACAGTATTAAAAGATTATACCCCCATATTAAATATCACTTCCTGCCACATCTTTAATCATTACCCACCACCTGTAAAGGTTAAAGACCAAGCTTTGACTACCACAGATGTATCAAAGACCCCTCTCAGCACAGATTCCCAAAAATGCCCAAATGAAAAGTGGTCACTTACGTGCAGAGAATGGATTGGTCCTCACGGTCTGCAAAACAAGAACAAACATGGTTATAGGTTTTTGTTTATACAATACAGTTTCTTTTAAATGAATGTTTTTTAAATTCATCTTTTCAGTTTAAGAATTCTAAAGACATTCTAAAGCAATTTTAATCATGTCCCAGTTCTCACACACATCCCCCAAACAACAGTTCAGACATTCCTACAAGTCCTGCCATTTCAGATAATAAAGTTAAAAACTGGTTATATTTAATAATAACCCATTGCAATCTTTTTAAATATATTTTCAGATAAAGCTGGACTAAGTCCTGCCATTTCAGATCATAAATTCAAAATTTTGCTTAAAATTAATAATAATCCACTGCAATCTTTTAAACTATATTTTGAGACAAAGCTGACCTAACATTTCTTATTCTGTATGCACAAAGAATTTAAAACCTTCACTGAAGAGAAAAACAGCTTCAAGTACAGAACACTGACAACCAGACACTTGGAAAGAGCACTGACATCCCCAGCAAACAAGTGCTTTACTCTACAGCTTTTTGTTTTCTTTTTTACATTAACATGCAGGCCTGAAGTGCCTCCACAATTTAGCTTATTCATGAAAGCCTCGTCCAAAGGACATGCAGGGAAAGGCTGCACAGAGCCCAGAGCTGCAGCAGTGGCTCAGCACTTCTGTGACACCCACTGCTGTGCTCCTGACCTTTGAGAACTGCCTGGAGGACACTTATACCCTGCAAGGGGCATTTCAGAATTACAAGGCCTTTCCAGAATATATTTCAGCACCACACACTCTATATTAATTCTATAGTGAAAGCATTCAAATACACCTGCAGTAAGGAGAGCATTTCAGTTAAAGGTGTTTTCTGCCCTGTCTGAGCCAGGTTTTCAATGAGTTCAACATCTTTTTCATAAATCTGCATCACAAAGATCTTGCTTTTACACACTTCAGCTGTTTCTCACCAGCTCCAAGAAAACACAACTGTCTCCTGCAAGCTCAGAACTTCAAACACATTTTCTGTTCTGATTGGTAATTTGTAATGAATTGTATTATAATAAATAAAACCAAGCTTTGTTTTGCTCATGTGTAAAGCTCAGGACTACACAGAGTCCCTGCCAATTTTCCAGGCTGTATGAAACCAGTCACCCCCTCCACGGGATGAGTTGAGTTCATGGTGTAACTATTAGTATTGAAGCTGAATTTCAACTTCAGAGAGATAGCATCTAAAAAAATACAGAGAATCACAGAATCATAAAGGCTGGAAAAGACTTCCAGGATCATCAAGTCCCCCCTGTGCCTGATCCCCACCTTGTCCCCCAGCCCAGAGCACTGAGTGCCACGGCCAGGCCTTCCTGGGACACCTCCAGGGCTGGGCACTCCAAACCTCCCTGGGCAGCCCCTGCCAAGGCCTCACCACCCTTTGCAGGAAGAAATTCCTCCTGATGTCCAACCTGACCCTCCCCTGGCACAGCTGGAGGCCGTTCCCTCTCCTCCTGTCCCTTGTTCCCTGGGAGCAGAGCCCGACCCCCCCCGGCTCCCCCCTCCTGTCAGGGGGTTGCAGAGCCAGAAGGTCCCCCCTGAGCCTCCTTTGCTCCAGGCTGAGCCCCCCAACAGCACAGCAGCTCCAGTACAGACACACCAAAAAAAGTAAGGGGAAAGCCTGGGACTGCAAGAAATGAAAGCTGAGAGTAGGCAAAAGCAGTGGGAGTGTGACAAGAGAAATGTTAGGGAGACACTCTATGGAGTTCATGTTCTTCTGCTTTTGACACCTGGCACCTGGACTTGCAAGGCCTATCAAAAATAACTTTTTAGTACCAGCAGCAGAGCAAGCCCAGAAGTACAGCAGCAGCTGGATGTCCTGCATGCCCAGTTGTCAGCACAGCCAGAAGAGGCACAGCTCTGCCCCTGCCCTGCTCCCAGGGCACCAGAGTGACTCAGGCTCTTCACAACCACTCCACATGGCAGCAAAACTCAAGGTGACGCAGGACAGTAGGAACCATTTGTTCTTCCAGAAGGAACTGCTGAATGGATGCCAAGTTGGTATCATGACTAGAGTTTAAAGTTAATATTTCCCAGCTTTAGTATGTATTTTTTAAAGTGATGACTTGATTTTTGCCTTTTTACTCCCCAGGGATAACGTCACTCTGACTTTGTCACTGTACCTCAGCCACTTCATCAAAAAAAAGTCTCCTCCAAACCAGAGCTCTTCAGTTTAGCACTTCTGAAACACTTAAGAACACAGGTAGCATTTGCCTTGAAGTTTACAGTAGTTTAGTTGAAGACAATGTGTGTTTGTCAGTGCTTTGTATCATATTTTACCTGTCCATTTACCACGCAATGCTACTGTGCCACAGCACACACTGCACACTGGATAAATGAATTTTCTTACCCAGTTAGTCCTACAGAAAGTCTACAAGTTCAGATATTTATATGTATTTCTCACTGCCAGAAACCCCAGCAAGTGCAGCTGAGCTTTTTCATCTTCTCTGTCCAGGAGCCTGAATTGACACAGACCTTATAAAGTAAATTATCTGAACTCAAGTATGTTACCCCAAAGCCATTTTTCTGGGTCCTTTCAACCTAATCAGATGAATATAAGCATGAAAACAAGGATGTTTAAATGGGGATGAAATAACAGGACCAAGCTCTTAATTCAAGCTACATCATAAAACACCCCCTTTGGTTTTAAACCAACAGGAAAACCCCATTGGAATCTACCACTTCACTTCTGCAGCTTGGATTTAAATATATCCCAAGGTCTTCAAACTACACCGAAGACCAAAACATTCAAGTTGCACAGAGAAGGTTTACTACAATAACCCTAACTTGAAAATAAAAGTTAAAGTTATGGAAAGTCTATGAATAAAACCAAAATTTGATTTTATGCTGCTGAAATAAGCTTTGAAAGGTCCTTTGGGATGGAAGAATCTGGAAGCATGAAGGCCATACAACCTGACACTGGCTTTAGGCTGGAGCTCCCCCACTGCTGTAATTCAGCTGGAGCAGCTGCTGGTGTCTCAGCTTCCCCTGCCCAGTGTCCCATCCCATTCCTCCTCTGGAACCAGCAGCTGACTGTGCACATGCACTGGAGCTGAGGAACTACCAAAATTTAGTGTTCAATCAGATCAGCTCCCTGGTGCAGTTTGTACCACAGGAATCAGCACACAGAACATGAGAACCACCTCTCATACCAGCCACCAACCCTCTGGGCACCCCAAAGCCACTGGGAGAGGCACATTCCCTGGCCCAGGGGAGCTGCAAATCCTGCCCAGCAGAAGGTGCCACCTCCTCCACCCTGGTGTACGTTCCCAGGCCTCCCTTGAGCCAGCACTGGTGGTCACCTACGATGACCCAATAATCAGTGAGTGATCCCAGCAGAAAACTAACCCTACCAAAACATCTAATCAAACAAAAGTGGCTATTCATTAGATCACTTGCCCTGTATCACACAGAACATTTATATACAGCTCCAGCTGGATGTCTCAGGCATTGAAGCCTTTCTTTCAGCCCTGCTCTCCTGCTCCTTTCACCTCCACCCAAAGGCAGGATCTCACCCGAGCTGAGGATCAGCTGCTGTGGAGCCAAAGCCACGTTAAACTCATCCCACCAACCCCATCCCACCACCCTGCAGGGAACAAAAACCCTGGGGAGGCCAAGGAGAATGACCAGAACAAGACAAGAAGAATTACAGCTCTGAAAGCCATTTTTCCCTCCTCTGCTCTCGGCTCCCCACAGGAACGTGCTCTGGGGACAGCACTGGGCAGCTCCTCAAACAAACCTGTTGCTTGGCTGCAAAAAGGTTGCCAAGTTTTCTGGTTTGAAAATCCATAAGAATAGACAGATCCTGGCAATATAAGAAGATGCATGAAGTTTTGACTGTCAGAACACAAAGCATTTGACTCCACATCCCTTCTCTCACCAAACTAGATTCCACCACTCCCCTCAACAGACTTTACCTAACAAACCCCTGTTAACTCCAAGGAAGGTTCCAGATGTACATCAAACATTTGTTGGGCAATTGGCTCAGGCAGGATGTTGTGAAAAGTTGTAGCTCAAAGCTGTAGTCTGTCTACAAAAAAAATACTGTATTTTAAAGGCAGCTTTTCTTAAAAGCATGATTTTGTTCTGCTCTGGTCACACTCTAGTAATTTATAAATTGATATAAGACAACTAAACAGAAAAGCAAGAATCTTTTCAAGTTTCCCACGAAAACTCAAAAGGCAGCAACTCTGCAAGCACAGAAACTTTATCACAGAACAGACCTTACAAGCACACTGACACACAACCCCTACAACTGGCATTGTCCAATTACTCTTTACTGTATTGGTATTTCAAGTATTGCAAATGCCCAGATCTGCCTTTATCTCTCACACTTTGACTCAGAATGAACAGAAGAAGCTATTTGGAGCTATCCCACACAGTGGACAGCCCAACTAGAAAGGCGTTTTTTGACTTAATATCAATTTGTAAATCTGTGAAAAGAATTTCACAGAACCTGCTTTCACCTTCAACCTATCTCTGATTACAATTCTTAAACAGTAACTTTCATGCAAACACTGACTTGTCTCACAACCCCATTATTTAAGAACATACAATAAGTAAGTGGTAAAAAGGTTAAATCTAGCAAAGCAGTGAAAATGGACATATAGAGTTTTAACCTGCTTTCCCAGAAAAAAAAGCTCTGGGTTACCACACATCCAGCCAGCAGGAAACCATGGGGAGGAAAATGGTTCTATCTGCAGGTACATCAAGGGTTGTCCTTTCCCAAGCCCAAGATTCTTGTGGATCATTCATTTTGGCACAGCCTTTCCTTTTCCCTCTCCAGACCAGTGATCAAGTGCCAGTCCCACTTCTGGAGCAGACAACCATAAAAGTTTCTGCTTTCTTGGGGGTGCAGGAGGCAAGTTTTTTGATATTTCTTAAATAGGAGAAATCGTTGGGTTTCTAAAAAGAGGCTCCATGTAGGAGGAAGGGAGGGTTGTTGTTTATTTGTAGATAATATTTCATGCCCAGGTGCCCCAGAGCACAGCCCAGGAACAGCTCTGTTCCCTGGTGGACAGCCTTGTTTGTTGTGGATGCAGGCTCCACAGGGCTGCTGTGGATGTGCCCTCTGCTGTAGGTGAACAGGCTCAGATATCAGCCTGTTCAAGGACATTTAAAAATTGAATTCCTGACAAGTTTTGTGAAAATGGGTCAGTGCCCGGGGGAAAGAGGGACAGAGACCTTCCCACCAGCACAGGGTCTGCTGCTGCCAGAGCATTCCCAGGGCAGGGTCACAAATGCTCCATGACATGGGAAGCACACAGGTGGCCTGACAACCCGCCAGTCTTCAATTCCAAGCTCCCAATCACTTTTTTTTTTCCTTTCCTCTTTTCCTACTGGACTGATAAGCATGGGAAGAGATCTGGTTACAGAGATGAAGCACGGCTTTTACTTTGTGTTTGTCTCTAAAATGTTGCCTGGTTACCCCATAAACTATCATCAAACACTTAGCACTGTGAAGTGACTTGTGACAAACACCTCTAACAAGGGCCAACAGGAAGAGTGACAGGCACAAGTTTGTTTGCTGGGACCTGCCACACCAAATATTCCCTGACACACTTATGGTCACCAGGAGATTCCTGTTTATCCTACACTTCAGTACTTGTGCAATGATCTCCCTGTACAGCTCAGTCACTCCTTCCCAAAGACAGGGCAGTTTGCAGGAGCTGTTTTGCCAACAGTCACCCATCAAACACCCCAGGGACCTTTGCAGAATGCAGGCAATTTGCTAAAGTCGACATTTCAAGTTTTAATACCCAAATTTCATCAAGCCAGTACTGACTGTTTAAGGACACTGAACCTACACATGCCCAAAGCATCTAATGCAATCCATCCAAAGCAGCTGGAAAGTATCACTGTCAGGCTACTCTCCTCAGGAGGTTTCAGGTGACTAAAAGCATGGAAACATCCCAGGTATCTTCAAGAAAGGTGAGTAGGATCATTGCACTATCCTTCTAAAAGCTGGAAGGAACCTCTGGAGGTCAGAAATTATCAAGGACACACTTCAGGGGAATCCATCTCTCTTGGTGCACCTTCAAACTGCATTTCTCTTTTTCTTCTTGCCTTGCCATCATCAGTTCATTTGTATGTTGGGTGGATTTTACATCCAAGTCTTACTCTTTGAAACTGTCAAGCAATGATGTAGAAATTCTGACTTTGTCCTAAAAGGTGTAACACAGTAGTGTTATACCAGCAGTAAGATCAAATTCACGTGTAGTCTGCACCCAGTGGGTATCCAGTAGTTTTAAGGTTCAGGATAATAATATTTATCAGCTTTGCTTCATCAGTGCTCAGACACTTTTTCCACAGACCACTGAGAGCCCCCAAAGCTGGCTCAGACATCACTCCATGGGGAATTACATCAACCCTCTCCCTGCAGCCCAACACCATCCACTTCAAAGCCAAACCCTAGAGTGCTGCTTTAAATCAATCACCAATTCCCAGCTCTGTCTGTTCACCTGGTATTTCCCACATGGAATGACACAGGACAGACACAGCCAGTGTCTACTACATTTCCTCTGCCCAGAAACCAGCCTGTCTGAGAACTGTCGGGCTCAGCTGCCACTGCTCTGACAAACCAGTATTTCACTCCTGCCTCTTTCTTTCCTTTGTCTAATTACTGCAAGAGATCTCCAAGCCTGTAGTGAAGGGCTAATAAAGCACCTTTTCACTGTTGGAGGGGTAAACATGCTACATATGTTCCAGTGAAGTTAAAATAACAAAAGGGGGTTTTTTTGAAGAAAAAGAGTGGTTCTGTCCCTTGCTCTGGAGGATGTGAGATTTGAGATAAATCCCAGCCACGCTCCCTGGCTGAGGGCATTAAGTTAATAATTACCAGTGAAGCATAGCAGAGGTCACTCAAAGCCCAGTCATGGTTCACCCTGTGACTTGGTACAGTGACCCACAGCACTGAACACGGGGATTTCTTGCGTGTCTGCAGCAGATGAGGTGACCACACTCATTGTTCACTCACCCAGCACAGCACGGGAGGAACCAGCCAAGCCATGAATTGAGGCTATTTTAGAAGTCACGAGTGAGGCATTTGCAACATTAGCCTGAAATTCTCTGAATTCCTAAAGGAAAAGCTATGACGTTCTCGGCATTGCCAGCCAGGGCTGAGTCAGCACAGAAGGACAAAACAAACTGGACTATGTCCTGCCCACCCAGTGAAACTGGGGGCAGCTTCTCCATCACATACCAGAGAGAATTTGAATTTTATTTTATTTTCAAACTCATTAAGCTTGAAGAAGCTTAAATATGGTTTAGTTTTCACTATCAGTCTTTGACCACCTTTATTAACCATCACTGAGAGAAGTTTTAGTAGGTCTAACTTAGAAATTACAAGAGATGCTGCACTTGTGAGCAGCAGTTAATGGGTAACACATTGCTGCCCTAACAAATTCAAACGGGTCCGGGTTTATTTATCCAGCCTTTTGAAGTGGGTGACAGCTGGAGTTGGGATGAGCAGAGCACACAAGTCAGCACAGAAAACTGCCCCATCCCAAGGGCAGCTGAGATGTACAAACAGCAACACATGGAGAGGGACAGAGCCTGGACTGTGGGAGTGCTCCCAGTGTCCCCAGCCCCCGGGGACAGGCACAGCTCTGGGACTGACCCAGTGTCCCAGCCAAGGGCTGGCTCACACAGGAGGGTTTCCTGCAGCTCAGCTCAAGGGCAGTAACAACCCATCAGGCAGCACCTCCCCACACTGCTCAGCTGGAGCTGCCAGGACCTGCTCCCTCACGGACCTTGAGCTTCCGACACAGACACATTCCTGATTTGTGGCTCCCAGCAGCTCCTAAATCTACACAGGCCACCCCTATGCTTGTATTTCAATTCCTATTTCCATTCTGCTTAGCAGTAACCTAAGATTAGTAGGAGCTGGCAAGCCAGAGGCCGGAGAAGGTTTATTTGGACTACAGAGCATTCAGCATAGCAGTGGTTTCCATCCTCCATCAATCCTGCTGAAGTTGTTCTACTTCCCATGTAGTATAATTTTGTTTAGACAAAGATTACACTGTCAACTGAAACAATGATTCAAGGAGGTCCTTTAACTGTAAGATCTGCCATTTAAGCTCACTCATTTAACTTTTGCTCTTCTCCTTCTCAAACAAATAAGCAAACACAAAACACTTAACAAAACTGGACAGAAGCTTACTTTCACTCCAGTGGCCTCTTTTCCAACTCGTGCCTGAACTCCATGAGTTTGGAAAGACAACAAATATGACAGCAGTACATAGCCAGGCTTTTTAACTTCAACACAACAGGGGCAGTGGTTTGGCCTTTTGTTCAGTCCCACACAGGACAGGACCTGGATCACCTCCCACATCACTCCAGCACCATATCCACCAGTGATTCCAACACACCACCCAGCAATACCCACGCTGAGAACATGTAAGCATTTTCCTGATGGATATTTTCTCAGTCTCACAGCAAGCTTTTTGACAAAAATGGTTATGTGACAATACTTTCAGTCACACATTTGCTGCATGAACTCCTTGCACCTCTGCTCTTCAGCACTGGGGTCAAGTTACTACCTTTTCCAAGCACTGAGCACCATAAGAAGTTCCAAAGCACTTTCCCAAGAGAACATGCAAAAGCCACTGTTAACAGCCTCAGGAGAGAAAAGCTCATGAGCTTCCCTCACTTTACAGCTGAGGCCACCACATGAGTGTGGAAAAGCTCAGCACAACCCACCTCATGTGCTGTGTGTGGTCAAGCTGAACATTTGTCTACAATTAAGATTTGGAGGGGGTGGGAAGGGATATCTTGGATGAGACAGTTCAAACACTAAAATCCTTTCCTCCAAAGACCCAAGTTGATTCCCCTTTCTTGTATTTTAAACACAGATTTGGTTTAGGCTTGAGTCTGCATAGGTTTTAAAGTTCAACAAGTCAGAGGACAAACACCACATTCCCACCCTCTCGTGCCTGAATCACCACTAAGTGCTCAAACTCTATTTCAGCACAACAATTTGAAATTGCACAATATAAATCCATCCACCAGCTTTTAAGGAAGAGTCATAGGTATATTCAGACCTCCTTTCCTTTGGAGGAAAGGTGTTGACCTTTAGCTCTTTAAGGTCAAAAGAGCTTTTATTCACATGCATTTGTGCACACACACAGGCATTTTCCTCTCCCCTTTGCCATCTAAACATATGCATCATATATTCCTTACATTATTTACGGGGGGAAATCCTTAAAATCCCCTTTTCTCTCTCTCTTGAGCGCACAGGCCTGACACAAACATAGTTCCTGCAAGTCCAAAACACTAACCAACCTGCAGTTTCACAGATATGCTGGTGACTGAAGGAATCCTTCCCTCAGAAACCCTCACTGGTTACCAAGTGCCTTTGATTGTTGTTTTAATACTGTTTCCATCAATAACCAAGTGTATATTGCACTAAGAGGGGGTAACATCTCTCTGTTAAAGCAGGAGGGAAAAAGGAGCAGCACCTCCCCAACAACCACCCTTCCCCACCCATTTTCAGCACCTAATGCCACCTTTCTTCCAGCCAAGTATGTGAAAAACAAGGATACAGGAAAGAGGATAATCACTGTAGGAATTTTTGACCCAGTAACTACTGTGAACTCATTCCTGTACTAAAGGCAATGTTCCCCCATGCCTTTGTGAAGAAAAACTAAACCTCATCTTTTAATTGTATTTCATTTGAGATGCTGAATGTCACCAGGATCAACCTCTGCTTTAAAAAGAGATGCAATGACATTTTACCAGTTGCCTCTCCTTGGCCTGTTGAACACTTCAGAAATACCACTGATGGAAAGCACCCAATACAGACTAACTAAGCTCCATGTACTCATAATAAACTAACAACTGTGCTACAGTTTCCAAGTGCCAACAGCTTCCAAAAAGCCAGTGGCAGCAGATTGCTGCCCTCCTACCTGTCCCCTCCTGCACAGGGAGGGGCACAGGAACCCATCCCACCCCCAACCCTCCAGTGTTAGGAACACACAGGCCATGACCATTTAACTCACATCACTTTTATGCACAGGTTACAAACTAAAGTTACTCACAGGGCAAGACAGACCACACAGAATTGGAAACAGTATCTCACACCAACAGCAAGGACCAAAAACAGCAAGTAAGGATGATCCCCTGCAATTTCCCAATCCATTAACCTCAGAATTCATGTTTTTCTCACACAGCCTTTCAGCCCCCACTATATCTTGAGGCACAGAGTAGCACACTTCAGCAATGCTGTTACAAAAATTGCTTCTTTTTGTTGTTTTGAACACGTCATCTGCAAATCTCCAGTAATGACTCTTTGTTCCTGCATAGGAAGAGATGGGGTGGGGGAAGATCACCCTCTCCCTGTGCCACTTCAGATTTAGACCTCAGTTACATCTGACCTGAATTATCATTTCCTTACTGAGTTTTATTCATTTTGGTTGTTTTTCCAACGTGTCCTGTCCCATTTCCTCTGCGCCCAAAGCAGGGCAGGGCAGGGCTGTACAAAGTGCAGATAAAGAGAAAATCATAGAATGGCTTGGGTTGGAAAAGGCCTCAGAGATTCCACCCCCCTGCCATGGGCAGGGACACCTTCCACCAGCCCAGGTTGCTCCAAGCCCCGTCCAACCTGGCCTTGGACACTTCCAGGGATGGGGCAGCCACAGCTTCTCTGACAACCTGTGCCAGGGCCTCCCCACCCTCACAGCCAAAAATTTCTTGCTAATATCCCATCCCCCTGACCTCTGTCAGTGGGAAGCCATTCCCTTCGTCCTGTCTCTCCAGGTCCTTGTTCCAAGTCCCTCTCCAGCTCTCTTGGAGCCTCTTTAGGCACTGGAAGGGGCTCTCAGGTCTCCCCAGAGCCTTCTCTTCTCCAGGCTGAACAATCCCAACTCTCTCCCCTTTCCTCCAGCAGAGCTGCTCCATCCCTCTGATCCTCTTGGTGCCTCCTCTGGACTCTCTCCAGCAGCTCCATGTCCTCCCTGTGCTGTTCCCCAGGGCTGGAGCAGCTCTGCAGGGGGGTCTCACCTGAGGGGCAGAATCCCCCCCTGCCCTCTGCCCACGCTGGGGGATCAGCCCAGGGCACAGGGGGTTTCTGGGCTGCCAGAGCACAAGGCCAGGGCATGCTGAGCTTCTTGAGAAGCCCCAAGTCCTTCTGCTCAGGGCTACTCTGAGTCCATTCCCACCCAGCCTGTTCCTGGGCTTGGGGTGTATTGTCAGCCTAGGTATTACAAAAACAGAAAGAATGTTGTATGTTGTACTATATTGTTATACATTTACAACCATGGCTGATGGTTGCATACAGATCTGGTTCATCCCTACAGCTCCCACTCAAGCAGTAACAGCTCCAACACCACTAACACAATTCACACCCCCCATGCACAGCAGTGCTCTGTGGGTCACACGGAGCCTCACATCCTATTTTAGCCTCTTGGACACTCTGAGCTACAGTTCTTCACACCAAACTCGTTTTTGCTACCCTGGATAACAATATGAGCCAAGAATCCCCTCACAACCCCCTCTCTGTCCCAAGCAAGACATTTATAACAAGAAGCATAAGCAGATGAGTGCAGGTTCCAGGGTCTCCAAACCATAAAAAGCAGAAACGATGGACAAGATTGGCCAATCTTTAACCAGCTCTTTGCCTTTTCTCACACTGCAGTTACTTACAAGCCTCTGGGTAGGATCACTGTCAAATTACTTTTGGAAAGCTGATGATGATGATACTGGTCTCCAGACTCCCAAACCTGAGCAGGACTCTCAGAGATGGCACCCACTAACTCACATCTGGTTGCTTTGGTACTGAATGTTTTGTGCCAAATGTTTCCATGCAGCACAGTCCATCAGCTCTTCCATCTCTGAAATTAGGAATTTGGTTCTTGCAGCTTGCTACCATCATTTTTCTGTTCACTAACCTTTCAGTTTGGGAGTGATTCCCTGATATTTTCCTCAAAGGATCATTCCCAGCACGAGAACTTCCCTGAGCAACTTCACAGCAGACACACAAAGAAATAGTCACACCTTTTTTCTGCTTTTTCTGGGTTTTCCTTCTACACATCACCTGATGGCTTTACCATCCCTCTGAAAAAGCCCCAGAACAAGAAGAATTTTAATGCCTCAGAGTAATGACAAAGCCATGAGCTTTTATTCACCATGAGCTATGAAACAGTACTTAAGAAGCACAAAACCTTGCAACTCTGAATGGCTGGGGAAGGCACACCAAGTCTGTCAGGAGTCCCTAAGCAGCCAAATACCTGAGAGCAGGTCAGGACAAGAGAAAGGAAGCTGGAGACATACTGGGATATAAATTGGCATTGTGTTGGTGATGTGGTCCTGGGGTCAAAGCCTCTCACCAGTTCTCTCCACTCGCTAAGGGCTGAACATCACTCTGCTGCTTATTGCTTCCTTCCCAGAGCATAACAAAGAACTAGAAGTCAAGAGGATGGGGGAGGAAAAAGGAGCTCCTGCAGTTGCTGGCAGCAGCAGTTATGGCACAGCTACAGGTAGTTCAGCCCCCCAGAGGAATGCAGACACCAGTGACAAACCCCAGCAGCACCCAGCAGGGCTGTCACAGGCCAACCTGCTGTCAGCATCAGAACACATTTAAGTTTTTGTTACATCCAGGCATTATTGCCTGTGCATGTCAGCTGAAGGCTTAAGCCAAGCAGAAGTGAATTATCCATTTCACAACTACCTAGAAATAAAAGGAGTTTAATTTCAACTAAAGCTTTGCTGCAGAAGCAGGTGCTGGGCTGAGTAATCGCACGAAATGATTCATCTCATGAATGATTTCCCAAGTTGGATGCACTTAGGCTTGAATTCCTGTCTGTAGGCACAGTCACAATTCAATTATGAAGTCAGCTTGCATAGCAAGTTTTAAAATTAAAAGTCATCCCCGGATGCCCAGAATATCAACCAAAAAAAACCCATGGAACTGGCTCCTCTCTTCAGAGTCATACTTCAGAAGTGGGGAGAAAACAGCCAAGACGCTCAAAAAACCAAGAATTCTTTATGTAATTGTCACTCCTGTCTCATTTTTAAATAGAAGAAAGTTACTGAAGTTAGACAAAAAAACAAATTATGTCAACCACTTCAAGTAACACTTCTGAGCAACTGAGCCTTAAGGAGAGAGTTGCTCACTGTAAATATCATCATCATGCCTAATTAAGTGCCCAGCCCTGAGGCTGAACCCCAACAAACAGGGATCCAGTCACATTTTGACCCAGAGAAGGCCAAAGGTCAGTATCTGTTGTCAAGTACTAAGCATTAAACTTTTCCAACAATAACAAAAAAAAAAAAATAAGAAAAAGAAATTATAGGGTACCATAACCTAGTTCTAGAAATTAAGTTCAACTGAGTCTGTCCACTAAGGACTTGCTACTGATGCCATTCACAGATGGCCAAGCAAGGTGCAGTCATTTAAACCATGACAATAACTCAGTCTCTGGAGCACACAGGTTTAATGTCAAGAGACAGAATTGAAGAGCAAGGAGAAGGAGATGGAATATTGCAAAACAAGTTCAGCTGACAGAAGTATTTCTCATTTTATTTCAAATTCAAAAATAATGAGGCAGGAGACTGTTTCAGTTTTTTTCTCCTTCGTTTCTTGCTTCAAGAATCCCTTTCCCTCCCCCCAGCCACTGCATGTTACACTCCTCCTGTACACAAGCCAATCTGGGTGCTAATGTTACTGCTGCCTCAGTATTTATATTCCACACAGTCTGACTGGACAAAGTGAAAACCCAGAGCTCGGAGTGTAACAATAAAGAGACCTATAAATCCTTGCCATGACATTTCCCAAGCAGCCAGTTCTGCTGAGATGGTTCTCCTGCACTTTGTAACCAGTTAAAAGGCCTCGGGGACCCCTTTTGGTAAGTCAAGATGTAATGAAAATACCAAGAACATTAATGGCATATGTATCAGGTTCCACATATTCCTCACACAGAGAATGTCAGCCATCACTCCCAGGCTTTTTAGACTCAGAGCAATTTTTTCCTCTTCCATTTGAAGATTTAATAGGCCTTTGAAGAAAAGAGTTGTCATATTTTAGTTTCGATTCTTATTTTCCGTACCTGGGGGTGGATATGCCCCCCAAGGGATGACTTAAATCAAGATTAACTACAAATATAGATCAATATGATGGTTTTAAGGGAGAAGTATTGCACCTGTAGGCAGTTCTGGCTCCTCCAACACCAAGTGTATTACGCTGTTTCCGATAAACCTTCTCTGCAACAGGATTAAAGGCAGTCCCAAAATATCAGTGCTAATTTGGTGCTCATCAAGATGTCCTCAGGGAAACAGGATAAAAAGGAGAGACTAAGCATAATTATACCAGAGTAATATTGGCAGGCAAGTTGGTCTTTAGTAGCAAAAAGCCAACAAGTTTTCCCTTAATATTTCTTCTAAAGCACTTTCATACCAATGAATAAAGAGGCATCATAAAACAAAGCCATACTTCCTCTAGAAATACAGTGGGGAAACTGGAAGGGAGGAGGGAAAAGTGAAAAGTGAAGTATGGTAAAGGAATACAGAAAAATTTATTAGTTCTGCTTTTGCACAATCAAGTCTCCCTTGCTGGTAAAATATAGTTACAGATGAGCTGTCAGACCTACAGAATTCATTTCCTTAAAGAAAATCCCAATCCATGGCAAATTCTTACTGCCAATAATTTTCAGCAGGACTGAAGAACACCAGCAAGTCTTGCAAATTGTATTACCAAACAGAATTAAGGTCAAGGGATTAGGACACCAATTCCTTATGACCATGTCAACTGTCCAGGAGCTGTGAAAAACTCAGCCTAGCACTGTTTTGTGGAGCCAAGGCCAGCCCTCCTCACTGCTGGGCTTGATTCCTGCCCGGGGCCAAGCAATCCATCCCCCCTGGAGCCTCTGGGATATGGGCACTCACTGCTCCAACATCTCCTTAGGGAAATGAAGGGAAAGCACAGGAGAAATCCACTAAACCACCTGTGAAGTTACACCCTCCTACCGCAGCCCTTTGAAAAATAATTACACGGGGAAGGAGAGGGGAAATCCAGTATGTAAAGCTGAATTGCAGGTTATTATCTGTGCGGTCAAGGCACTGGGTAATGAGTCTTTTCCTGGACAGAAATCCTGACTGGCATAACTAGAATGCAGTCTAAGTCTTGCTTGTTTTAAATAAGACTATGTTGAACCCAGGCTTTAATACAAGCCTTGCAGAAAAGGCAGCACTGAGATCGAGCCATGAGTGAGTTTTGCTTTTCCTTGCAGAACTCGCCCCAAATCCCTGGTGAATCACAGCTGCCCCCCCCCCAAAGTGCTCATCTGCAACACTCTGAGAAACAATTCTGCTCCTCCCTCTCCTGTGGCAGCTCACACCAATTCATTCCACCTCCAGGGAACACCATTCCCTTTCCACCATGGCCAACTTGGCTCCTTGGACTGTTCTCTGCTCAGAGCTCTGCCCCTTCGCCCTCCGTGTCTGACAAGCCCTGAACCTGATTTCCAGCCCACTGTTCCCCTCCCCAGAGGGCAGGGGGAGGTCTGACCTGGGCAGCCCGAGGGGCCAGAGGTGCCCCCAGACAGGAAACTCTTTGAGGGGCCAAGAACAGAGCAGGGTTTGATGGCTGGCAGTTCACAATGTTTCCCTACAGGCTTTTCCTACCAGAGAGCAGAAGGGCAGGGATCCATTTATACCCCCAGTTTAACAAAATGGAGTGTTTCCAGCAATGTTTAAGACAAGGAGTAACTATTGAGATCAGCAGTTTCTGCTCACCAAAAAACCTTTCTTTCATAATCTAAACAGAAATCTCCATTTTCCTGTTTAAACACAAATATTATTTTATTTATTAGCAGAAACTGGAAGTTGAGCTGTGACCATCCATGCTCTGAATTAAATACATAAAATCATCAAGACACTGAGTGAAACTTTACTCACTGAGCCCGATTCTCTGCACAGAAAAATTGTCTTTTAAGAAATCAGATTGCTCTGAGTCACAGCTCTGGTCCAGGTATCCTGTTAATCACTGTAAACAAAGCTCACAAACACCCAGAAAATGAGTAGTTTGTGATTAGCTGCAAGGAAAGTAAACATGATTATACTGAAGAAAACACCACTGAACCAGCCAGGAAAATCCAGCCAACCACTTTCATTAATCCAAATTAGTGGCCAAGATATTTCTATAAGGGTAAGGTCGTATTATCCAAAGGAATTGCATTCCTATGGTTTCAACTTCAGGTTTGAATCCTAATAATTAAACTTCAGATGTCAAGTACTGGAAACACAAGTCATCCATATCAAAAGCAGCCTATGAATGTACTGTAACAGCAACACATGACTTGGAAAAACTCATCTCCCCCACCCCTCTCTTTACCAGCCCATCTCTATCTCCCAAAGCAGCTACAAACACAGATAAGAACTGCAGAACAGTTTTATAAATATGTGTTAGTAACTTATCAGGAAAAGCATTTTGATCAAGGATTGCACTGCAAATAAATGCTTGCAGAGATCTCTGATGATTTAATCTGAAGCATTTTGATTAATCCAGATACTTCTTGGTATAGAGACCTATTTCTACCAGCCAAAAGTTTCTGATCCACCTTTGCTGTTTCGTTAGAGACTGAATGCCTGGTAAAACATAAGGCACAGTTAGAGGATTAAAGACATTTTGTACATCATGTTAGTTACTTGGCTGGCAGGGAAAACCCATCTCTCCTTACCCTCAGCAGCTGACCTTGGGTTGCCACTGCTGATCAGAAAATAAGTGGAATAATGTGATGTGCTTAAGAGTAAACATATAAAGCTATAAGTACTCAGCAAACTTCAGGAAAAACTAGGAACCAGTATCTCAGAGGAGCTTTCATGGGACTGTTCCCAGTGGTCATTTGCAACAAAAGACACTGTATTTGTGTTTACATGAGCAAGAATGTATTTCAAAAAGTGCTGTCTTACCAACACACAGAAATATGCATTGTTTGGCAGCTTATGGGCAACAGAATTCTTACCCTGTCACAGATACTAATGGTGAGGTCACAACCCACATCAAAGTTGAGACTATCAAAGGCACTTCAGATATCCAAGATGCTCCCTGAAAAAAAATTCTTACGTATATTTTAGAAAACCTGCTACTGTTAAGACGAGCATTATTTGGTGCTCTGATGACTAGAAAACCTCACTTGTTTTAATTGCAAGTTTTATTTATATGGAGATTTCCATTCAGTTCCCTGATGTGCCCAAGTGTCTCTCTCTACATCAGGGCCCATCCAGAGGCTCTGGAAGCACAGAGGGACCAGCCTGGAGCAGGGTCAGTGCCAGGGCTCTCCACTCACCCCACCTGATCCAAACACCAGTCACCCTCACCACAACCCATCATTTGTGTCTGTTCCAGAGTTTGAACTTATCCTTGCAATGCAACTGTGGACACAAACCATCAGTGAGAAGTCCAGGGGCTCCTGCAAACACTCCCTAAAATAAACAGGGAGTAGCTCCATACAGGTGAAGGGCACTAGAAATACAGATTTAGGTAAGTTTAAACAAGTTATTCCCTAATGAATGGATCTCATTGCATGGGTTTCATCTGTTCTTATTTCAATCTATGCCTTCATTCTTTCAAATGAAAAGAATTCAGAGTATCGAGATCAAAAAGAAAGCAAACACAGACAAAGATTTGATACGAAATATAAACCTCCATGCACGAGTAAGGAAAGAAAAGAGGACTGTAACCAAACATATACCACTATGTCAATTTTTTTTTAATTCCATCTTCCAAAAATAGGAGCATCTGTCCATGTAGCAAGATCCCCAGAGACACGAATCAGTACCAGCAGTATGTGAGCAAATATATAGAGCACCTGCAGTGTGGGAACTACTGACATTGACTTACTTTTTTAGAGGACATTTGTCTCAAGAACTTCTCAAACGTTCTTGAGATAATTTCAAGAGATACTGTGCTTTCAGAGAGGGAGGCCCTTATCCACAAACCACTTGAGACTGCTACAATAAAATAATCTTAAGGTTTGCTCTATTCTTCCACATAGAGTCGTTGTTAGGGGTCCTCTGACCTGAGCTGTTAGAGCTGTTCCTGTCAAGAGGTCAGAGTTTTTCTTTCACAAATACACGTGAAAACAGAGTCCCAAATATCCACTGGGAAGCAGGACAACTCTTGGTGGCCCCAATTTGCTGCCTGTCCCTGCATCACCCCACTGTGACAGCCCAGCTCTCCTGGGGTGAAAGAGCACTTGGCAACCTGCAGTTTATTATTAAGCAGCCCCAGAGACAAAGTCACAACTGAAGAAACAAAGACTGATGTGACTTATTTAAAGGCATAAACTGCTTTTAAAAAAGAAGATTAACATTTAAGTGGTTGGTTAACCTGGTAGCAGAAACAGCTTTTTCTCAGTTTGTGTGAACTAGGTCAAACAGCTTTTACCTTCCTTCCAGACCATCTACATCTACAGCAGAAAACACAGACCTGTCTCTTTACACACACTTTTCTACATACAACATGCTGGTGTTCCCATATCTGTAAACAGGCCCCTAAAAGGAATCAATATTGGATAGTATGAGCTGTGTTTCCAAAATACTATGTCAGAAGTGCAACTCTGCAAGTTGGACATGTGTTTGTTTCAACAGATTTAGATCGTGTCAGATTCAGTTTTCATGTTTGTCCAGCACAAAATTAAAGCCAAAATTCAAAGCATGAGCCCCCCACTAACTCACTCTCTATTTTACTACAGACAGGACACACATTAGTTTGGAGGAAAAAAACCTCCTTCAAGGTTAAGCATTTCCTTGACCTCTTTTTGAACTCAAACAAACTGTTGTTCCATTGTCACTTCAGATTGTCAGCTGCCAAAACAACACTTCTACAGTTCTCCCTTTTCAATCACACTTCTTTCACTCTTCCTTCATCCAAAGCCAGTGCACTCACATCTTTTGACAGGAGTCTTAACCCTTCTTTTTTTAAGAACAAAGTATTTCAGCTACAACTTCCAGAGCCCAGTCGGTGTCCCTTTGCTGCTGCCCCCAGCGAGTCACACAAAGACGGTTTTCTCCCCCTCCCTTTAAGCACTAAAAAAGATTCTGATTGTGTTAGAAATTACTGTGTAGCTGGATAAGGGTTGTAGGATCGTTAAAGAGTTGCCAATTAAGTGTTAAGCACCAATTAGCTGGCCCTTACCTTGCAGCATGCACCTGTAGGCAGACTCGGAGATCGCATAGATGTGCGGTGGCATCTCATGGCGCTTCTTCCCTCGGTACATCTCAATAATGTTTTCTGAATAAATCGGGAGGTTCTTGTAAGGATTTATAACTACACAGAACAGCCCTGAATAGGTCTGGGGAAAAAAAAACAAACACATACATTTCTGTTAGTAAACAGTATTGAAATAGAGTCATAAAGAACAAAAAAGCTTTTTTCACAGGTTCTGTAATATTTATCTTAAAACAAAATTGAGGTCCTTTTTGTAGAGCAACTCAAAGTGCATGCTATATTCAAATTATTAGTTTCTAGTTCTCTTAAAAGGCTCTTTAATTACCTGCATAAAAAGTAATTTAAAGATAATAAGCGTAGGTAAATTTGAAGAGGAGCATCTGATCTCTTTCCCACAGACATTTAAATCTCCCTCCCGTTTGCCAGGTTTCAGGGTTTATGGACACCTTTTGATGTTCAACTCCTTCGGTAAAATGTGCATTCCAGGGTATTTTCATTTTTGAAGGAACTGATAATCTCCACTGCTCTATTAAATAATCTGAATGAGGGAAAAGCCTATTTCAAACCACCCCTGTTCCTGCTGTGCTGTTATTGTCTCATATCTGTATGTCTTTCCTGCTCATCAGCCCTTCCAATCCCACAGGGGGGGTCATTCCCTCCCCATCCCAGCCCAGCTGATGGACAGCCTGGCAGCTGGCACTGCAGACATCTCACAGCCTGCCTTCAGAGCTGACACTCCACACAAGTACCAGGACTCCCAGAATATCCAGGCACCCAGCACAGACTGTACACTGCTGATTCCACTGACTCTCATTGAGGCATTTTTTTGAATCAAAACACGCCTCAAGTGCTACAGAATCGAGCCCACACTGAAGAGATGCCCATAGGGCCACACTTCCCTGTGATCCAAGTATCACCTCCTCCAGAACAGCTCCAGCTCTGCTCCACACAAGTTAGTTATAGGAAGTTATCACAGGAACAGCCATGGCAGAAGAACTCACAGAGGCAGGCACTGACACTCGGTTCTGTGGGAGGGACAGACCAGCAGGGTCTGGCTCAGGATCAAAGGCTGAGCTCCCAGACACCCTGCACACAGCAGAGCTCACCCAGGGAGTTCCCCTAATCCAAGGCATCTGGATGGCTCTGCCTTTCCAGCAGCAACTAAAACTGAGGGCTCTAAAGAAAGCAAAATCTCTCCATTCACCGTTAACCTCATCACCTGCTTTGACAGTGTGTTCTTTTTGGTCAATGCAGCTCCCAGCTCAGGAACGTGGGCAGGAGAGACCAGGTTTGACAGAAATGGGAGGGATCTTTGAAAATGTCAGGAAAACATGCTTCTTACCTTTGCAGGTTGAGAGGAGAGAAGGAATGGAGGAGAGAAGGAATGGAGGAGAGAAGGAATGGAGGAGAGAAGGAATGGAGGAGAGAAGGAATGGAGGAGAGAAGGAATGGAGGAGAGAAGGAATGGAGGAGAGAAGGAATGGAGGAGAGAAGGAATGGAGGAGAGAAGGAATGGAGGAGAGAAGGAATGGAGGAGAGAAGGAATGGAGGAGAGAAGGAATGGAGGAGAGAAGGAATGGAGGAGAGAAGGAATGGAGGAGAGAAGGAATGGAGGATAAGCAGAGAGCATTAACAGCTCTTCAGAGCCCAGAATACTGAGCAGGTAACTCATGATTTTTATAATATTAGTCAATTTTAAAAAGTATTTCTGCTACATTTGTATCATCACAGTAGCTGAAAGTTCTGATCTGCCTTTTTTTTTTTTAAGAATAAAAGATTTTAGTTGAAGGAAATGGTGCCCTGTTCTTTCTGCACCTAAAAGGGATTCTGGAAAGACAAACAGAAGGTGATCTCTGAACTGAGCCAGGAGCACCATCAGCAAAGAAAAAGAACTTGGGTTTATGCCAGATGTCCTGACATAGGGACATTTTATGTCCTTACAGGAAAATACTCCCTGTGCTTTGGGTAGATCTGCTGGATGATAAGCACTGCAGGGCCTTACCATCTAAAATGGTATTTATTTCCCAAGAGAAAGGACATAGATGTTATCAGGTCAACTGATCCAAGCATAAAGAGCAACTTATCAGTTATTAACTCAACATAACATGGGGCTGTTGGCAAGTGAGTAGTTCCTTTCCAACCACATGGTCCTACCCCTGTCCCTCTTGCCACCATCAGCCCCTTTGCAGTAATGAGCAAGCTGGATATAACTGAAGACAAACTTCAAAAAGAAAGGGTTGGTAATAATCAGTTCCCTGCCCAAACTTATTCCTCATCACTGGTGATATTGAAAGGGAGAGGGAAGGCAGGACAGTTATTTTCACAGCATGGTACAACCAGCCAAGGAGCCAATTAACTGATGAGCACTGGACCTCCATTCCTGGCCAGCCAACTTCCCTGTGCTCAGCTGAGGTCACCCACACCTCTGTCATCACTCCTGGTGACACAGAGGCATCAAGAACTACCACAAGCCTGGTTTCCAGTCTAGTCTTCAAATATGGCTAACCAGGAAAAAGGCACATGTCCACTGAGCCCAGCTCAGGATCACTGAGCAGCACCTCCACTGTGCTCCTGCAGGGCAGCCACAGCCTATGACACACTGAGTTACTGGGGGAGAACTGCTCCAAAGGAATCCCCACACCCAGAGTCCACTTCAGACCTGTCCCACACAGCCCTGACCAGTGTAATGGCACCAACGTGTGCAGAATCCAGTAGATGCCTCTGGGATGATTCTGGACTCCCAGCCAGCACTCCTGAGCCTGCTCTGGTTTTCACCCACCCAGCTTCACAGACTTCCAATTTACCTGTTCCTCATCTTACCAAGGACAGCAACTCCCAAACCAGTGACTGGTTAAGCTCTAAGGGTGGTGTTGAATAACCAGCTACATTACAGTCACTCTTTCAAAAGCAATACTCTATTGCTCTGCAAATTCATCCAAAACTTTTACCACCTCTTTTGGCCTTTTATGTTCCCAACAGAAAGCTGTTGTTTTATACCTAAAATCACTGTCCTTCCCCTGACATGAATTAACTGATAAGTAATTAAAGAAAAAACCCTTAAGTGTTAGGCTAGAACAGCTGCTTGAAGATGATCCTTCTCTCTTCCCCCCAGTTACTTTGGCACCTTTTATTTCCCCAGCACAGACACAGAGTAAATGTTACTATTTAGCTACACAAAGAACGAGTAATTTATAAAAATAAAATTAACAATCCTTCAGACCTGTATGGATGATCCCTAACCTGGGAGCCTTTCCAGACTCTCTCCTGAAGCAGGAATGGGATGGACCTGTGAACCTGGGACGACCAGAATAAGCAAAGCCCAACGATGCCAACAAAACTCTGTCAATCTAGAGAAGACCAGCAAATGTCCTGGGCAAATGAAAAAGGGTAATTTAAGAGGCTCTATATTGAACAGGGACAAATTAGACCTTATGAAGCACAAAATTGTACCTTTCACCAGTGCTGGGGTTCATTATTTGAAACTAAACCTAAAGGAGTGGCTTTTATCCCAGACCATTCAGTCTGTGCCACGACACAGCTCCTCACACACAGCACCTGGAACTCCAACACCTTGACTCCCTTCACAGTTGCCACCCAGTTCATTCTCCCTGCAAAGTTTAAAAATCACACTTTCTCCAAAACACCACCACACTGCACAGCCCTAATTTATTGAAAGGAAGATGGAGCTGAGCTTTCCCACACAGCTCCCAAATTTCCTGACCGTCATCTATTGCAGAAAGCAACGTCTGAACATATTGGAGGGCTGTGTTCAGGGCTTGGCAGGCAGAGAAACACAGAAGAGATGGTTTTATTGAGCCAAATTTAACTGGGAGGGAGGTAAATGGTACAAAAATCTTATAGAGCTATTTTATAACTGCAAGTCTCACAGTACATCAACTGTACCCAAGGCAGCAGATTGGAGGCAAGGGCTTTTTGCATGCAAACTGAACACATGAAAAGTAGGCTGAGATTGTTTTACACCCCTCATAAAGCTTCCTAGTGAGCAGCCATGGGAAGAATTATCAGAACTTGCACACCTGCTTAAATAAATGGACACTCTGTTTAATGAATACTATGCTGCAGTACATGGACTCTGATGGAAGTGTCTGATGGGAATTAGAGCTGGGATCAGCACTGACAAGCTCCAGTAACCACCCAGACTGGAGGAAGAACCAGACTTCATTCATTTTTCAGCTGACAGGTATATTAAGAACTGAGAGGCAAGTAAAGGTGCTGATTCACCTTGAGCTCATGGGATCAGCTGGGAACAAGCTGGTTGCTTGAAACACACATTCCTGCTTTAGCCAGGACCAGGCTGCAGGCAGGATCAACCAACAGCAACAGCACATGGAATAACCTGGGATGAGCTCAGCTGGTCAGAGCATGATGCTAAAACACCACGGTGTGGGTTTGATCCTCTCGTGGGCCATTCACTTCAGAGCTGAATGCCATGATCCCTGTGGGTCCCTTCCAACTCAGAACATCCTGTGACTGTGAATGCAAACTCCAGGCAAGGCTCCAGAGACAAACAGTAAAGGAGTGCTCTGACAGAGGTTTGGTACACAAGATCTCCCTCAGGACACTAAGTGTGGAGTTTGAAGGTTTCCAGATGCTTACAGCCTTTATCCAGTAGTTTATCACTGAGTAATATGGGTTTTGGTGAGCTGTCCCAGACTGCAGAGTTCAGGTTCCTGGCCTGGCCTGTTTGAAAACTCCATTTTATTCCCACAGCCTGAGAGAGGTGCATCAAATGAACAACTGGCAAGCAGAGTGTGTGATTCCCAGGTGAAAGCATGTGGGAGCTCAGGCTCTAAATCCAGAGTGTGGGCTTTCCTGGCCTGTCTTCCCTTAAAACCATATCACACCTTCCCTGTGCAGACACAGATGGAGGTGTTAAGGGTCAAAAGCCTGGGACGACTCCTTGGATTAACAGCTCAGCTTTGCAGTTCCTGGATCCAGGAACATGCTGTTATGACTGTTAGCTTGGTTTCTTCTGTCACAACATCAAAAGGCCCTTTAAAGCACCACATGAGAAAGATGCAGGTAAAGTTTTGGAATTTGTAACAATCAGTTTGCATCACCTGAGCATGCAGGCTCAACATTTATCTCCAGTTCTTCAGATATAAAATCTGACAGATTCACTCTATTACTACATCAATAATTAAGCTGAAGTAAGTAAACATCTACACATCTCTCATTATTACCTGAAATAGAAACCAGCAGTTTCCAGCCTAGCAAGCATTACATGTTTTAAGCAGTATCCCATAACTACTGGAGTGGAGCACATTCTCCAGGTTGATAAATTGCCTCATTGTAGCATTTTCTTGCTTGGCTTCCCTTCCTGAGGTTACAGACCCCCATCCCACACTCCAGGACCCGCTGAGTTCTCTGAGCTGGACATGGTTTTCCCATGTAGAACCTTTTCTCCTAAAGTTATCCAATCTTAAATTCAAGCCTCAGAGCAGGGCAGGCAGCTCTTCAGTCTCAGGGAGGAGAAAGGTGAGGTGGTGCCCTGGGGTGGGACATGTTCTCTGCCCCTGCCCAGCTCCAACCCAGCTGCCCCTCAGGGCAGGAGCAGCCCCCAACCACCCTCCCCAGTCTCCCTGGCTAGGGCACAGCCAAGATAAGAACCTAGAAAATAACCCAGACATCTCTGTACAAGCCCAAACTGCTGGATTAAAACAAAAAATAAACAACCACAACAAACAACAGTACCCACAAAGTTGGAATCAAGGGTAAGGAATCCCCTGTGGAGTAGTGGGAACCTCAGGTCAGAGAGGCTGGGGGACAAGAGCCACTGTTCCTCAGGAAAACTGAGGAAGAGAGTGAGAAAGGGAAGGAGCACAACACATACACCAGCTATTCATGACAAAGCCCAGCCCATGCTGTGGATGACTTGTCTGGAGATAGTCTCTGCAGCTGGAGCTGAACAGAGGCTCACCAGTGCTGTATTTTCACACTGACAGCTGTCAGGAGATGTGTTCAAAGGAGAAAACCCCACAGTGGATCAGCAGTGCAGGTTCTACCCTGCTCAGTGAGCTCTCCAGCTCTCCCAGACAGGCTCAGGGTCACAGCCACTCAGACAGAGCGGCCTCAGCCACAGCAACTGCTCAGAGCTAAAACATGATCTGAGGTTGCACCAGGGCCAGAGGAGTATTAATATCCTTTCACAGGGCTCCTGTACAGCTGCATGTTGGAGCTTGACTGCTCTACAAACAGCTTTACACAGGCTACCATGAGTTCTGGTGCAGGCACACAGCTTGTCCTGCAGCACAAAGCATTCCACTGAGCACTTCAACAGGAGTCCAGAACCCAAACTGCTGCTCCTTTCCAGGCTGTTAAGCTACCTGTTTTTACAGAAACTGAATATTTGACAAGAACATGCACTTTTTCACAGCTCTGCTTGCCTCAGGGCAAGGAGGGAATTGACTGATTTCCCTTCAGTCCCTCTGACATTTCTAACAAACTGAAACCCTGCAAAGAGCTCCTTCAACTTAATCACACTTATGAGTCTTCCAAAACTCAAGAGTCAATGTGAAAACAAGTTCTTGTGTCAAAGCAACACTTCCAGTGTGAAGCCCAGCATTTCTTCTGCCACATGCTGGGCATTAGATCCAGTGACTGGTCTGTGTCAAGGAAAAGATGGAATCAAGCAACAAATTCTATTTCTTGTAGTTTTCTTTTAATACCCATCTTCGACGCTCAGTAACGTGAAACATTCCCAACTGGACCAGCAGGAAAATTAAAGCAATTAGAACACAGAAGCTTATGTAATACCACAGATTGTTCTAGGTTACACTCTGGCCTCACAGGAGGCAGCAGCTTAACAGAAGGAATAGCTTATAGACAAGTGCAGTGTTACCAGAGCTCCCACCCACAGCAGGCTCTGGAACTGGGGACTGTGGCATATTTCTCATTCTTCCCTCTTCTGCTCCAGTAAAATGGAAAGTACATTAAAATTGAAAGAAAGGATGGCAGGTCAATTACAGAGGTAACACTTGCAATTATCAGAAAAATACCTGCTGAAGTATTTTAACTTGCACTATAGTGAGTACGTTTTCCTCTTCACTGGTGGAAAGAAAAACCCAGCAGTCATCTGCAAGGAGAGCAGGAACCAGCAGGAGGGTTCCAGGAGCTCTCAGCCTCACAGAAACAGCTTCAAAACCCTTTTCCCAAAGTTTCTGTAAAAAATTAAATGTGGAGGAGCAGGCAGGTAAGATAATGCACAGTTCACTGGAGTTTGGAGCTGAATGTAACCCTTTCCTCAAGGGGCTTCACCAGCTTTTTATCCTTCCCCAAGGAGCAGCACAACTAGTCAGCTCTAACTCGACCTCCCCTACAGCACACACGTCTCAGGTCCATGTCCCCAGCTCCAACTCTCCACCTGAGCATCCAGAGTCAGGTCATGGGCTCCCCAACATCCCACCCCACTCACACGTGCCAGAGGCCACCTGGAGACTGAGGCAGGGGAACACAAGTCCAGGGGTTGAGAAATTCTGCTCATTTGAATCCTCCTGACTGAATGAGGTCAGGAAGTAGTTAAGGAGCAGTTCCAATGATTTATGGGGGTATCAGAAAGCCACACCATCAGCTGTGGGCAAGGGACTTCCTCCAGGAAAGCCGGGCCTACAACAGATGTGGCAACAGTAACATTTTTTTAAATAGGTTTTTATAAAGCCCACTGGATTTTAAATATCTTAGTTTTTACTGTGGCTTAATTACACCCCACATCTGAGTGAGCAATTCCTTCATCCCATCCTGCTGCAGTGGGTACAGGAGTGGGGACTTCTGACTGTACAAGAGACTTCTGAGCCTCCCAGATAATCTTTCAATTTAAAAAGATCATCAAACTCAAACGTTTATAGACCCATTGAGTGGGCAAAATGTTGTGTATCCCAGAACTTCTCAGACATTTCACCTGCACTTACCAGTCAGCCCATTAAAATACAGCCATCTGCAATTTGGATGTTAGATTCCTCTGGAAAATCAGTACCTTGTGTCAAACCTGCACAGGATCCACCCTGCCAGTGTGTGCCAGAGCACCCATCTGAGTTTGCCAAAATACTTCTGTTAACAAGATATTCATAAGTTCATGGTTTTTCAATTTAAAATATACTTTAAAAGTGGAATGGAAGGGTCTTTCTTGCCATCAAAAGAGGTGCTGACCACAAGCAGAGCTTTGAATTGCTGGGAAAAGTGTCACCCAGCCCTGCCTTAGCAGTGTTAACAGCCATCAGCTTGTTCATTCCAATTCCAGCCAGGGTCTGCAGTACCAAGAACAAGCTGCTTTCCATTTAAGCAGAAATGAGGTGTATTTACATTCCTGATCCACTACCTGTATTTTGATTTTAAAAAAAAAAAAAATGCTTTTCATGGGCTTTTTTAATAGCCAGGTTGGATGGGGCCTCTGAGCCACCTGGACTAGTGGAGGGTGACCCTGACCATGGCAAGAGGTTGGAAAGAAATGAGCTTTAAGGTGCCTTCCAACCCAAACCAGTCTAATGTTTCATGACTTAGAAATTCAAAATTCAGAATGCTGCCTAACAAAGCATTGAAATAACAGAGTGAGTAGGAACAACTTTGCTTCTTGCAGCTCTAGAAGAGGAATAGTCTATGTCAAAATTACATTCAAAAAGAAAAGAGAATCATCTTGCTCTGAAGTGAAAGAAGAGGACTCTCAAGCTGCACACAAACCAGACAGTCCCTAACAAACAAAATGGTAAAAACCTACTTAAATATATTTTTAAAAATTATTGACACCATTCTTTCCTTCAGATCAGCCATGAGTCAAATTAGGCAGTAAACTTTGAGTAAAAACTTCATTTTGAACATAACTGACATGCCTGTACATGAGCTTTGCTTTTCTGAATAGACTGAAGTCAGTAAATACATTGTTAATATTGAAGTGCAAAGGTATCAAGATGGAGAAAACACCTCTTCCTACACCAAAAACTCCTTAGCAGCTCTCAGACCTGATTTGTAGCTCTCCAAAGCACCCAAGTATCTCCCCTGTCTATTGCCAAGTGCAGCATCTGTCCTCCTGGCACTCTATTTTCAGACTAAATCCTCCTTCTTATCTCCTCTGCCACTTCCCAACCCTTCCCACCAACACCAGAGACCCATCTGAAGCATCTCTCTTTTGCCAGGATTGCAGCTGAAGGAGGCAGCTCTGGCTCAGACCCCCCCTCACAGACCTGTGAGCCCCAGCAGAGCTGCTCTGAGCCCCCCCAGCTCCCAGCACAGCAGAGCTGCTCTGAGCCCCCCCAGCTCCCAGCACAGCAGGCTGGAAACCCCAGCCCGGGAGTTCCCACACTCAAAGGCCACATTGGACCAGGAAGAGCTTGGAAGCTGGTTCATGAAAACCCCCAAAGCTCCTGAAGCACTGACAGGGAGAATTACTGGAGCAGCAATCTTGTCTTATCACAGCTTGTGACAAAGCATTAAGTCAAGGGGGGGGTGGGTCTTGAAACTCAGTAGCCTCCAAGGCTGAGGGACTCCTAACATCCACTCCTTCCAGGGGATTTCATTTCTCCATTTCATTGTCTGAGTCAAAGATTATTCCCCACCCGTGAGATCATATTTTGCTGACTTAAGTAGAAATCAAAATCTACCTAGAAGCCTCCACAGTGGCATTTTACATGCAGATCTTGTACAAAGAGAGATGTTTCCTCACTCAGCCCTCGGTGACCTAAAACTTCTGACTAGAACTAGACTCCTCTCTTAAAGCAACACCCCCAGAAAGGGATCTGGAACTCAGCTTATCATGGCATATTCAACAACTGCCACAAAACCAGTCTGAGCAAAATCATGTTTATTCCAAATCTTCAAAGGACCTCCTAAACCCTCTGGGAATTCCTCCTGAGTGCCCTTCCAATGAACTACCCCCAGTTCCTGATCTACAGCTGAAGGATATCACCAAACACAGGCTGAAGCCAGGATAAAAGTTGGCCACTCCAAAGCAGGGCAGGCAGAACAGTCCAGTTTTACATGAAGCTGAAGAATCAACAGTTCACAGGCATATGCAGTAACCAAAATACACAAGAAGCTGCCACTCCAGCAAGATATGAGACCAATTCAGAGCATTAGTGGCTCAAAGGATTCATAAGAAATGCTGATACCCCTAGAAAAGCTCAAGATTTGGGAGAGTTCAGCTATGAAACACAACAAAGAGTGAAAACTCACAGCCAAGGTAAAAGTAATGAGAAAACAAACAAAACACCTGCTGTAGGTGGCTGCACCTTCACAGAACCAGCACTTTGTGCTTGATGAAAACCAAGCCTCAAACGAGCAGAGATCTCAAGGACTCAGATCCACTGACAGGTTAAGGAGAAAAGTCCAAGTGCACAAAGTCATAATGACAGATTTACCCATTCTCAGAGACTAAAATATATATGGGGAGAGAATATATATATATATTCAAAAGGATTTGCTACAAAGGTAATACAGCTTCTCTAGGAAAGAATGTTTATAACATATTCTTGTTACACTCAAATCTTGTGGCAAGCAACAGAACAGGCAATGGTAAAAGTGGAGCAAGAAATTATTTCATCTCCAAAGCAAAACTGGGATCACTACAGTTTACACACAACCATCCTTCCCAGCAGTTCTTATACCAGTCCTGCTGCCTTTACATCTCCTGTGCTGTCATGAACAGAGCACAAAAAGACAGGACCAAGCACTGATACGTTTTTCCAAGCCACTGATCCTCCACGTTCTCCATTTGTGTTCATCTCCCACGGCCCAGTAACGAGACTCAGAGCCCCAGCTCGGGTCACTTGGCAGGCCTGGGAGGTGGTAGAAGTTCCAGAAGCTCCTGGCCATCCCTACTTGGATGTCACATGAAACTCTTGGTGGTGGAATGAGCATCACTGTCCAGGTCACCAGCCAGCTTTAGTCAGCCTCCCTGTTCCTCCAGCAGAGTCACCCTGGAGTAGCAGATTACAGACAGATGACTGGGCCCACCAGCCAATTCCCTCAACTGGATGTTTCCTTTCTAGGGATTGAAAGGAAATGGGACTACTTCACTTGACATTCTTTCACCTGCTACTTCCTAGAAAGGCAACACTGCACTCTGCCTTTTGGCAAATTTAAATCAGATTCTCCACCTCCACCTCAACTGCCCGAGACCAACACCAAAATGTAAGATTTCAGTTTGGTTATTATGGGAGTACTATGTGGAAATCAAAACATACCTTTAACCAGCTCATATCGTGGCCAAACCACCAGAACTGACTTCAGCTCAGTTAACTTTGGCTCTTTTCCTTACACCAGGCAAACATCAGCAGGAATTGCAGGCCATGGCTCTGGGCTGTGCCAGCAGCAATGGTAGTGCCACATTCCTGGGGTTTAGCAATCCCTGACAGAACTACACTAAAAACACCCCCAGCTTGAGCTCTTGAGGAAGTTTCTCTATGGTCTGTGGATCTGTGCAGCATGCAGCCTTTACTCCAACACTTCTCACCACTGCTCTTTCCCCTACCTCCAAAAACTAAGCTGAGCTTTAATTTCAGACAAGCAGCCATTATTCCAGCTGCACTGAGCCATTATTCTTGGTACCAGCAGCATCCTCCAGCAATGTCCCTGTAATTCAGCCTTCCAGTAAAGGCCAACAAACCCATGAGCTCCTCAATCCCAACCAACTCCTTCCAGCCTGGGGGCAGAGAGGCCAGATGCACTAATCCCCCTCTGTGGCAGCAGCATCACAAGGCCAAGAACCAAGTTTCAGAGTCTGCCTCAACAAGGAAAGAATGAAAGCAGGGAGTGGTGGGGAAGTGGTGGGGAAGTGGTGGGGAAGTGGTGGGGAAGTGGTGGGGAAGTGGTGGGGAAGTGGTGGGGAAGTGGTGGGGAAGTGGTGGGGAAGTGGTGGGGAAGTGGTGGGGAAGTGGTGGGGAAGTGGTGGGGAAGTGGTGGGGAAGTGGTGGGGAAGTGGTGGGGAAGTGGTGGGGAAGTGGTGGGGAAGTGGTGGGGAAGTGGTGGGGAAGTGGTGGGGAAGTGGTGGGGAAGTGGTGGGGAAGTGGTGGGGAAGTGGTGGGGAAGAAAAAAAAAAAAGGTATATCACCTGCAGAGTACCACAAATTCCACCTATGTGATCAGCCAGTCCTTCAGAAAGGGAGGTTTGTCAGCCACCCAGAGTAACACAGCCCTGGATCCCCTCTGTGTGTGTACAGTGACAGGTTCTCACACATCCTCCAGAGCCATTTCTGGCTGTGTTTACTCTGTGCAGTCCTTGGACTAGAGTTTGCTGTGACATTTAAGGCCTTCAGCTTTTAACCTTCACAATGAAATAGGGTTATAAGAGCTGTAATGAATTTCATAACAGCCATCATTAGCATTGATACACAGACTGAAAACTTTTGACCTATCAACCTTGTTTACTTTTAGTTTTCAATCCAGTCCCTACTTATTATCCAATTAGTTTCCTAATGCAGAAATCATTCCAGAAGTATTTTTCACTGAGCTCTGCTGTAAACACTTTGGTTTAAGGCCTTGGAAGGGCAAAAACCATAAACCCACAGAGGGAGCTGACAAAGAAGAACAAATATAAAACAAAGGATTTTGAAGTTGTATATAATTTTTAGTTAAGTCCAAACTACCAAGCAAAAAATTAAATGATACCTCCATTAATACCTTGATGGAAGGGAAAAATGAGCCAACTTGCAGGACTAAACAAAATGAATTTAAGCATCAGGACAAGTGTTTTTAAAGTGAACCAAGCATTTAAGGAGATGTTCCAGTTTCTTTTAGGACAGAAAGTCTTCTTGTAGATTTTCATGACTCCCTGACCCAACAAATCACTGTGCCATCAGTTTGCCAAGAGACCAGGAGCTGCTCTGAACTGTACAGGAAAGACCTGGGACAGTGTCCAAGGGAGGAGCAGGGTCAGACAGCACCAACAGTGCTCTGATTCCCAACTCTAGGGCAAGATGGTGATAAACCAGATGTTCAATTAGTGCTTCAAAACCACTGGGAAAAAAAAGCTTTATCTTATTGGTTTATTTTAAGCACTCCAACACATTCTTTCCTGGCCACTATGTTGATATTCAGTTCCAAAAAGACATTTTGCACTCCCGGCACTCTCCAACTTCAGCTTTTAAGTAACAGCAGGGCCTCTTATTGCCACTTTTAATATGCAGCAAGTTAAAACACGACATGTGCTCATTCACAGGAGCAACTAAACACAGCAGTTCAGCAAAGTGGGGGTTTGTCATCTCCCTCAGCTCACACCAACCTGCTCACTGGGTCAGCTCAGCACGTGAGACAAGTGCTCCAAGGAGCAGCACAAGCAGAGCCCCTGGAGCTGCCATTTCACATCCTGTTGCTAGAAGACACTCACAGAATTATATCATTTGTTTTATGACAGAGTTCTTGACCTGCACACAGCATGGAAAAAGGCTTTGGACTAATGTAAATGGCAGGGACACAAGTATTTAGGCTGTCAAACCACAGATGTGACCCATTCCCTCTGTTTCACACAGTAAAGGGATGGGAACCAGGACAGTTCAGCTGAATTAGCACCCAGAATGACACTAATAATTAGTACTTACATAGATGAGCCCAGAGTAATAGCGATCCTTTAAATTGTGCAATACAGAGGCTTCATTTAAACAGGTTAATTCTGCCATGTCTTCCACTTTAGAGAACTTGGGAGGATTCATCTTCTGAACATCATCTTTATTGACTAGTGCTTTCTTCCCATTCTCTGCCAGTTCCACCAGCACCTCATCCCCCTTCTCCTCCTTGATGCTGGCTGCCTCGAAGCCGTGGCGCTCCGAGGGGATCCACACCAACTTTTTGGCAGTCCAGTCAGCCTGGGTGGCAGGGTTGTAGATCACAGCCCTATCCACGAAGAGGTACCTCTCTGGATCCTCCTGTCCCAACCTCTGTGCCATGGTGGGAAGCGAAGGTGCCCTCTCTCAGTTACCCTGTGATTGGAGAGGGAAAAGCAAAGAGCAGGTTACAAACAAGGCTCTGACCCACGCAGTGCCACAGCAGTCAAACGATCCATCACCAATATCTGCATCTGCCCTGGAAGAAGCAGCATCAGTTCTCTCTCCCAGAGTCTGGAGAAGCCCCTGTTCACACAGCAGCCCTGCACAAAACAACTGCCAGACAAAAGTATCCTCCAAACCCAGTGCAGGAAAGCCAGTATGAACTGGTTCTAAGTGTGCACCAGCCAGGGTGAGACACTGCAGCACGTGTGAGAGCTGCAAGCAGGAAAATCACAGCCCTGTGTCCTGGACTGAGATAAGGAAGAAGAGCAAATTGAGCAGAATTTTGTTAGTAAGAATTCTAACAGCTGCAACGGAACAGTGAAAAAAAAAATACAGAGATAGATACAAAACCATAAATCTGCTCCCTGGGTGGCTGGCTGCAGAAACCAGAACGTGTTTTAAAATGTGGATTCTCAACTACAGACAAGAACTTAGGACACATGGAGTTTCTGCAAGACATTAAGGCAGCTAAACCTTGATCATATTCTTCCTGAAAAACACGAGACTCTGCATTTCCACAGCCTGCTCCTGTTCTCAGTCCTGAGCGCTGACATCACCATATTCCAAAAAAAATGTCTCCAGATCTCAAGTTTACCTCGAGGCTCAAGACACTGCAAGGGCTGATGCTGGATTTTCCAACAGCTCCACGGGTAATTTGAAGGGGAAAGAAAAACTGCTGACTGACAAGAGCCCCTGTACACTCATTTTACCTGCCTCTATCCAAGAGAGGGCCCTGCCCCTTCCCTGGGCTCTGCTGTCACAGCCAGGATTCTTGGAGCTGGAGGGTTCATCTGGAACTCCCTGAGGAGCAGAAA
Organism: Manacus candei; assembly: GCF_025592945.1. NCBI lineage: Eukaryota > Metazoa > Chordata > Aves > Passeriformes > Pipridae > Manacus > Manacus candei. The sequence continues at coordinate 10,753,686 of NW_026138095.1, read as the reverse complement.
GGTCAAGCCTGACCCCTCATACTCAGGCTATCAAACATCTTGGTTGGTAACACGTTAAATATCTTGGTTTGTCACACACACGCGACATCTCTTCTGCTGAAGAATGTTACATCAGCTTTTTCCACCAGGTAACCTAAAGGTCAACTTGGGAAGAAAACCAGAGAGGTTTACCAAACTGCATTTGTCACCTTTCCTACCACGGCACGTGCTCTGGCAACCCAACCCTCCTTGGCAGAGCATGTAATTAAATAGGATAATTGTGTCTCCATCCACGGCAGAGAGATTTCTTACACTGTCCAACTTGGACGTAAAGCAAGCGTGAAGTCACCCAACCCTTCCGAGGTGTGAGGAGCAGCCCGGTTACCACAGACAGCTTAATTCAAATCAAGATAGGATGACTCAACATTAAAAGTATTTCAGAAGAGCCTCTGAGAGAAAATTCTCATGAAGAAAGAAGGAATCGTTGAGGGGACACGTTCAGTAATAGTTGGACTCCTCCACCATGAAAATAAAGATATTGGTCAAGGAAGGCTACACCTGGCTCAAGAAGCCCATAGATTTAACAGCTGAGCCTCCAACCCCGAACGAGAAAGGCGACTGTGCCAGAGCACAGCCCAAGTTCCAACAAAGCCCTGGAAACGCCGGTGCCACCCTCGTGTGCCAATGCACCTCCGAGCCGGTCCCGAGCGCTCCAGGTGTGACACAGCCAAAGGCATCCAAGGTAAGCTCAGGCTCGGTTCTCACACACCGAGAGGCAGCGAAACCTGAAGGTCAAATAAAGCTAACGCGACAAAATCAATCATTACCGTTCCCCCCGCGGAATTAAAGGCTGAGGAGTGAAACGAATGCGTTCATATATAACTGCACACGCCGGTCACGTATGGACGGTGGAACTGGCTTTACCCCAGTCCCCGAGGGACAGACCCAAACATCGGGGCACCACAGGCGGCTCCAGGGTCATTCTCGCCCCCGGGCTTCCAACCCCACCAAGCCCACCACAAAAGCCCCTCTGCAGAAGGCGAGCGAGCCCCAGCTCACCCTGCCCAGGGCTCCCCCGCTAACAATGGCATTCAAATGAAACACACAAATGAGCGCATTTCTCATGCAGGAATCCAGCACTCCCCGCAGCCGACGTGCGAATAAAGGGGGAAAACACCCAAAAAAAGCCCCCGACGCAAAGCGGGGGGGAGGGAAGACACGCCGGGGCCGAGGCAGCCCCGGGGCAGGGCCGGCCCGAGGAGCCGCGCGGGGGCCGCGGCCGCGCTGCCCCTCGCCGGGCCCGAAGGACAAAGAGGCGGCGGCGGGCTCGGCCCGGCGGGGCCCGGCGGGGCCGCATCCCCGCGCCCCCCGCCCCGCGCCCGCGGCGAAGGCAGAAAATGGCCGCAAACCGCCCCCTCCCCTCGGCGGCAGCGCCGGGCGGCGCGGGCGGGCGGCCCGACAAGGGGGTCTTTGTGTGGCGGGCCCGCCGCCCCCGCCACACCCCCGCCGCGGGCCGGCCCCTCCGAGCGCTCCCCCCCGGTTCGCAGCGCCGCGGTGCCCCCGGCCGGCCCCGCCGCCTCACCTGTGCAGCGCCGGCCGCCGCCCGCCCTCCCGCCGCCCTCCCGCCGGCTCCGCCGCGCCCGCTCCGCCCCGCGCCCGCCGCGCTCCTTTAGCGCCGCGCCGGCCCCGCCGCCCCTGCGCGCCGACCCCGCCCCCCGCGCCGCGCGCCGCGCACCCATTGGCCCGGGCGCCCGCCCGTCAGCCTCCTCGCGCGTTCCCATTGGTCCGCGGCGCGGCCGCTCTGCGGCCACAGCCATAGCAACCTCCGCACGCCGCGCCGCGGGGCCCGCCCCCACCGCGCCTCGCCCCGCCCCCGCTCGGCTTCCATTGGTCGCCGTCACCCCGCAGCCCCGCGCTCATTGGGCGCCTCCCGCGTCCGTCATGGCGCGGGCCCCGCCCCCCGCTGCAGCACGGGCGGTGCGGGGGGCGCGTGCCCGGCGCTGCGGCGCGGGGCGGCGGGAGCGCGCCTGCCCCCCCCTCCCCCTCGGACAGAGCCGCTCCCGGTCCGGCCCCCCCTCGCTCGCAGCCCCCGGGAGCGCTCCCGCCTCACTCCCCGCACGGTCACACACACGCGGGGTCCCGCCCGAGTGTCCCCGTGCAGCCCCTCCAGCCCCGGCCCGCCCGGCACAGCCACTGCTTTTCCTCACCTCACACATCACCCTGAGGGTTTTCGGGCTCTCGCCCCTTTGCCCGGCACCTTCTCTGGGTCGGGTGGGGTGGCAGGAGGTGCAGCAGCGCTAAAAGGGCCATTTGCTGCCCCGCTGAGGGTCTCTCGGGCTCGCTGGTGCCGGGTGGGTTTCGGGGGTCTCTCGGGGGCTGCTGGACCGCGAGCTCCAGCACTGCTGCAGGGGGGGAGATTGGGATGGAGCCTTGAGCAACGCGATGGCCTCGCCTGGCCCTTTCCAAAGCCTTTCCTGTGGTTCCTTTCTGTCTGAGCTTCCCGGGGACCACACGTGGAGCGTTCAGCCTGCCGGGATCGGGCACAGCCTCTCCCCGCATCCACGGCCACCGAGAGCTCGGGGGTTCCCCTTCCAGGGCCAGAGGATTCCCATCCCGGAGCTCAGGTGTTCCCATCCCAGAACTCGAGGATTCCCATCCCGGCGCTCGGGAGTTCCCGTTCCAGAGCTCGGGGGTTCCTGTTCCAGAGCTGGAGGATTCCCAGCTGCCGGCGCTGCCTTTTCCTGCCCGGACCGAACGCATATGGGTGGCTCGGGAATCAGAGCTGTTTTGGTGGAAGGAACTTGTGTGAGATCCGTCTGACTGGGAGCGGGGTGAGGAGCAGAGGGAAGTGGCAGGAGGGAGCATCAGACCTGTCCTGGGGCAAACAGAGTGGGAAATCCTGGAAAGGGCTGGGGACGGGAGTAAGGATATGTCCCATTTTTCCTGTGCTTAGGAAGCAGGGCTTTATATGGATTACCCGCACAAACAGGTGTTTCAAAGCAGTTCCTGCCATTCCAATGCAACTTGGCATTTTTGGACGGGTTGCTCGGTTCAAAAGGAGACAAACCGTGGGGAGTCAGGCAGGCTCCTGGCAGAGAGCTGGGAATCACTGGGTCATCTCTGCTCATCCTGCACACAAATCAGTTCAGGAGCAGCTCCTGGCACTCGCATTTCTGGGGAAGGCTCCCTCTTAATTACCATTTCAGTGGGAGGGCTCGTACATCCTGTTTCTCCTAAAAATCAGGGTGTTGACTCGCAGGCAGATGAAAGCCCAAAGGCTGAACTGGTTCCTCCCCTGTGTTTCGCTGTGCAAGGACTGTGCCACTCCTGTGGCCACTGCCCCGAGCAGCCACAGGCAGCAGAGCCAGACCAGCACCCTGTGCACTTTGGGTTACCTAAATACATCCAGCATGCCACATTTCCCAGGATTCACAATTTTTCCTTGCTCAGCCATCGGGTCTCCAGGAGAGGAGATACTCAGCCAGAGCAATACCAGCACCTCAGCAGCACCAAGACTGCAACAGAGAAGCCTGATGGGTGTTTTGCTCCCTTTGGAAAGACATGGACACAAGGAGAACCATCATCACCAGTTATGGTCACCTCTTGAGGAGGCCAAAGATGGTGCAGCATCCACACCTCAACACCTCCACACGACACTGCTTCCAGCTTCACTCAGAAAACTTCCATTTTTAGGCATACAGCAACTTTTTAAAGAGGAATAGAAACATCACCCAGAAAACATTAGACACAAGCTGTTTGAAGAGCTTAGTTTCTTGTAGGAAATTATTTGCACGGAAAATCTTTGGGGATCCTGTAGATGCCACATGGAGCGTGTAGGGGTTATAGCACTGGGTTATTTTGTCACACTATTATTTTTATCCAGGCTGGTGTTAGGAAGGAATTCCCCAAATCCACTAAATGTCTTTAACCCGTGGAGGGAAAGATGATATTTCAGTCTTACCCCGGAGACTGGAAAGAGCAGAGACTGGAAAGAGCAAAAATTTTTCTCGTAGGGTTTTTATTTGAAATAGAAACTCAGCTGGTCCCTAATCCTAAAATTGTTTCCATACCTTTACACAAGAGGCTCATAAAACCATTCCTATTGTGTGCTTAAGACAAAGCCTGTCCTGTGGGTGTTTCCAGAGCTAGAACCAGGCAGGTAAATAAGAACCACTGAAAGCTAAAGCAGCACTTGGAATTTTTAAAACAACATAGAGGATTTAGGCAAAAAATGCTCCATTAATTTCTAATTTAGAGGTCTTACTACTGATGACATGTACTGGAAAGCTCATTTCCATAATGGATGATGTGCACCTCCATCCCCAGCCTGCCTGGGACAGCACTGGGCAGGATGAACTTCTGCAAGGAGAAAGCACAACCCTGAACCCCACAGCTGTTTGTTCTGTCCCATGTCCCTACCAGAATCCACAAGTAAGCACAACAACCCCCGTTCCTTGATTATTTGGCACTTTTGCTTCCTACAGAGACTGGTGCCTCCCTGCCCTGCTTTCTGTCTGCAGCAGCTTTTGGGGGCATCTCCAAGAGTTACAGACCCGGGTCTGGCCTCCCCCAGCAGCCCCATGTCACTGCAGAGCATCTTCCTGGGTCACATTTGTTCTTCAAAACTTCAAGTCTTGAACAATTCTGAGCCAGGGTTTAGAATTAAATAAGTGGTGACAAGGGGACACATAAAATCCATGTGGATTCAGTTTCCAGTTCAAATCCTGACCTGCTGTGACTTTGGGTAGTCGTGGCACCTCCCCTGCCCTCGCTCACCCTGCAGAGGGAAGAGACTTGGCTGTGCCCATTTACCAAGGCAGAGATGAGGTCACGTTTGTACAGTGTGCTGTGACCCCTCCGAAGGAAGGTGGAGGAAAAGGTTGAACTGCTCACGTACAAGCTGCCTGCTTTGTTGCGTGGGATCAAAACAGAGAAGTGCAGGAATAAAAGATAAATTATTCCACAAGAAAATTACTTTATAATAAACATTTCTATGTGAGAAGCTTGAAAGGAATTGGAAATTCAAGCCTCATATTTAATGCTTGTGTTTCAAAGCTTTCCAAGCTGTACTAAATGACAGTAAGATGAGGTTACATTTATTTCTTGCAGCAGACTGTCCTCCAGGGCCAAACTGGTTATTTTATCTCATGTGTCAATAGGAAACATTCCAAAACAGGAGGTGTTCTCCAGGGCACCATGCAGGGATCAGCACCAAACATGAGCTTCATTGTCTCACCCAGCATATATTTCAGTCCTGGGTAGTTTAAAAAGTTCACTAAATCAGGAATGGAAAGTCTGCTCCTTCCTCTCGGAAGGGGGTTGCACAAAAGTTGTTTGGCCAGGCTGCAGTGAACCTGATGTCAGATCAGCAGAAATAGCCACCTCTGCAGTGGGTGAGTCAAGGCCTGAGCAGCAGCAGAGTGACAGATTTGCACTCCCTCTGAGCACACCTCCATGCAGACATTTCTTCATAGGTCATGCTGGAAACCAAGACACTTCACGGAGCATCTCGAGCCTCTTCGATCAGGAAAGGCTGAAGTGAAGGACCCAGGATGAGATCCACCTTGGATCACGCTGCAACCATGCAGGAGCAAGACTTGGACATGCACAGGGCACCTGTGCTCACCTGCTCCTTGCTGTCTCCCTTCCTTCCCCTTTCCTCCACCCACCACGCTGGGAAGGAGCAGAGACTGGGAAGGCAGAGCAGGATTTTCGCAACCAAACCTCTTTGGCATGAGTATCTCTTCCCTTAAGGAAAAGGAGGGCTCATTCACCAGTCTCTGCCTAAAACCAGCCAGGAACCTGAACCTCCCTTTTCCCCTGGAAGCAGGAGCTTGTCTGTGAGATCTGTCCTCCCACCCCGCTCGCCACACCCTGGGATCAGAAACAGTCCCCGGGAAAACCACATGCGGCAGGTTTGGGGAGCTGCCCTCTTACCTCTGTCTAACTGGGAGCTTGCAATTCACTGGGATGGATTCTCACCCCAGTTACACCAGTTGGCACTGCAGAAAGCACTTCCTACAGCAGGAAGGCCAGAAGAAAGACCAAGCATAGATCTCAGTAAAGCACAAGACAGATAACTACCTTGGTCTTACTGGCCAGACATCCTTCAGTCAGTGGAGCTGTAACTTCAAGCAGCAGAAAGCAGTCTCACTGGAGCTGATGTGAGTTAATGTAAATTGGAACTGAAAATGAGATCAGAATTGGTAACTGATACCGTAGGTAAATGGTAAATATTAGATCAAGCATGTAGTTCAGTCTTGCAGCTACATCTGTAAGTGATGGGTCGTCTTTTTATTATAAATGGTTTCTGTAAAGCCCAAAGGCTTCTTTGGGTGAATTCAGAGATCCTAATGTATAGGAAATGAACTTGTCTTCTAATCTTCATCATTATGATTGATAAAAATTCTCTTTCCCTTTCTTTTCTCTCACAACTTTTCTATTTCAATAGATTTCATAGAAGGAAGTTTAATAGGCATCTTAGGATCAGAGGGTAAGTCAAGGTGGAATGGACCACAAAGGATCATCTAATTCAACCTCACTAGGATTTTGTAGGCTTAAAAGACACAAAGAAAACAGTGGGGATTTCCCATGGAGCCACTTGCAAAGGGCACATTCCTGGAGACCTCTGTCTCATCCACAACTGGCCTTTACTCAGCACAACTGCAGGATTAGGTGCGTGGATGCCAGCAGGACGAGCACGTCACACATTCCTCTCCCCAGGGCAAAGACTCCCCTCCTCACATTTGGGCCTTGGGGTGTATTTGTAGCCTGGTCTCTCATGGCCCATAGACAGGTTTGGTGCATCATTCCTGGTCCAACACCCGCCTCTCCTACCCTGGCTGTAAACTCTGTTCATCTCCTGTCCCCCTGCCCACACTGCCAGGGCTCACAGAGTGGTTCCTAATTTGAAATAAGTGCCATGTTTCTGTCTGGGCAATCCCAGCAGGGTTTTTCAGATTTGTTACATACAAACACAAAAGTGGTGCCAAGGAACACGAGCCCCCTGCATGGCCCAGGGTTTGGGCTGGAGGGGCTGGGCAGAAATGGGGAGGCTTCCCCTGGAAGAGGTCACCAAAGGCACCAAAGCCCCTGAGCAGGAGAGCTGAGCTCTCCTCTTTTCTCACACCCCACAGTGGCCCTTGGCTGGGCTGAAGGGACCAAATCCTTCCTCTCGGGCCAGAACCTGCTTTCAAGACCAATCACTCCTTTCTGGAGGAGACTTAACTAAAACCATTCAATTTTTACCCAATTAAAGGATTATCAAAGAGGAAACAGTGCTAAAAAGTTCCCACCAGGGCATATCCAGTGCCCCCCTTGGCAGAAGCCCTGGCTGTGCCCATTGCACAAGGAGCAAAGGCACAGCAGAGCCAGGACTGGGGGACATGCCAGGGCCGTGCCAGGGTGGGTGGGATGCTGAGGGAAGAGGGGACACTTGGGCCAGGGTTGCCCCAGGTGTCCCCCAGCCCACCTACAGCTGGAACAGGATGAGACCTTCAGTGGCAACCAAGCCTGTCCTTGCACATCCCAGCCCCACACACCGACCTCCCACCTGCCCATGGGGGGTCTTGCAATGCCCTGATGTTCCACAGAGAAGAAAACCATCTGTGAGGAGCAAACAGCCAAGACCTGAGCCACAGACCACAGGGGAGAACCTTCCACCAAGAGTGGAGATCTGGTGGCTGCTGTGGTGTCTTGGGAGCCTGGGGTCCACTTTTAATGTAAATAATACATTTAGGAGGTCTCCCTGCCTTGTGAGAAGGTGTGAACTCCTCAGGGTGCCACAGACGTTGTCAAGTGCATCAGCAGGTCCCACCAGACCGCCAGCAGTCTCCAGGGCCAGCAGCAACTCCAGTTTCTTCAGAGCTGACCACAAGAGCTTGTGTCTGCTTAGAAAACCACAGAAGAGCACTCCCGAGCCCTGCCTCATGTTTGGACATGGGGCACAGGTACTGCCAGCTCTCCTGACCTTGTAGAACCCTCTCACACTTCTAAAGTGTGCCTTTGCAGGGCCAGGTTTCAGCCCTTCACCCTCTGACCAGCCCCAGTCCCCTGCAAGTGGCAAGTAACAGCGTGCAGGGTTTGCCCAGGCAATCCCGGTGTACTGGGGGTTTTCCCAGCTTCACTTGGAGCCTCCTGTTCGACTCTGCAGCCTTTAATTGGGGCTGATTTACAGCATTTTTATTGCTGCAGACAGCCAGCAGTTGGCACAGCAGGCAGCTTTAATATTACTTGTGCATTTTGTTATTGAATCACCAGCTTGGAAGGCAACTGCAGGGCTTTTTATAGCTGCTGCCTGCTCAGGAGCAGCCTGGCACCACAGCTCCTCCCTGGGCTTTGGAGAGCTCCCTCTCACCCTGGGGGCCAGCGGGAGCAGGTCCAGCTGACCATCAGCAGACCCAACAGCAGGGCAGGGGTTTGTCTGAGCTGACAGGCCAGGGAGCCACTCCTCCTGCTCAGCAGCTCCAGCACTGTTCAGCCACTGCTTTGGGGATCATCAGTGGCTTTGCTGCCCTGGAAGGTTGGCCTTGAGGTTTTTGACTGGAGATTTTCACCCTTCCAGGGTGCAAAACGCAGCTTCTGCTGTGGAACAGGAGACAAGATCCAGGCTGGACCTGCCCCAAGCTCCTGGTCACTCCCAGCTCAGCACAGCTCAGAGAGGAGCATGTCCAGCTGCTCTCACTGTCCTGTGTCCAGCAGAGGCTGTGGCAGATGCAGTGGCTGTAGGATGCATCTCATGCTGCAGCTCAGCCTTTCCATCCATGGTATGACTGCCCTCCTTGGTCTCAGGGGTGTGAAGGATCTCTGTCCTGGTGCAGTTCCCCTCTGGGCAGGGCCATGACAATGTGTGCCTGAAAGGGGGAGGGTGGTCTGCTCCTGTTAGCACAGAATCATAGAATGGGAAGGGGTTGGAAAGAACCTTAGAGCTCATCCAGCTCCAACCCCCCCTCCATGGGCAGGGACACCTTCCACTAGCCCAGGTTGCTCCAAGCCCCATCCAACCTGGCCTTGGACACTTCCAGGGATGGGGCAGCCACAGCTTCTCTGGGCAACCTGTGCCAGGGCCTCACAGCCCTCACAGCCAAGAATTTCTTCCTAATATCTAACCTAAATTTCCCCCCTTTCAGTTTGGACCCATTTGTCCTTGCCCTGTCACTCCAGTTCCTGATGAACAGCCCCTCTCCAGCTTCCCTGGAGCCCCTTCAGATCCTGGAAGGTGCTGTGAGTCCACACCACCTTCTCCTCTCCAGGCTGAACAGCCCCAGCTCTCCCAGCCTGTCTCCATAGGGGAGGTGCTCCAGTCCTCTTACAAACTTCATGGCCTCCTCTGGACTTGATCCAATAGTTCCACAACCTTCCAGGATGGTATTCCAGGTGGGGTCTCACAGAGCAGACTAGAGGAGGATAATCACCTCCTTCTACCAGCTGGCCATGCTCCTTTTGATGCAGTCCAGGATTTAGTTGGCATTCTGGGCTGCTGGGCTGATAAATTATCAATTTATCACACACAGTGTGTTTTATCATATTCCATTCAAAGGATCCCACTGGCCTTTACCAGTGTCCTCCTTGGGTATTCATCTTTGGCTTGGAAGCAGCAGGGTCAGGCCTCAGGGACACCAACATCCAGACACTGGTTACTGCCAGCTGGAGAAACCCTCTCCCCTAGAAACCCAGCAGATGGAAGATAAATTATTCCCGAGGGAAATTCCTGCAAGGGGAAGCAGTCAGTGTTCCTCCCTAGGGATACACTGCACAGGGATTCCCTTTGGCAGCTAGGCTGGCCCTGGAATGTCAGCCCACAGCCCCCACCTAACTCAATTCATTCAATCCAATTTAATGATTGACTGAACCCTCCCGGTTTAATTAACGAGCCAATACTCAGCTATCAGCAGGTCGTTCAGTTTGTAACTCATATGCCAACCCCTTCCCTGGGCTGGGGAGGGAGGATGGGGGGATCGATCCCAGCGATCCCACACTCCCTCAGGCGGTGAGGATGAGCAGGGTGAGGAGCAGTTAACCCCTGGCACAGCCCACACAGCACATCAGCACGGCAGAGCTCAGCTCCACTCTCAGATGGGTGCCAGCACCTCGCCTGATGCCAAAGGGAAAATGAACTTCCAAAGCCCTGCCAGGGTCAGGGTGCTCCCCACTTTGTGCCCTGAGCACTGGGATCCTGCTGGCAGTGTCCAGAGCTCCAGGCTCTGTGCTGGCTGGGTGTACCTTGTCCCCAAGCCACAGCTCCCAAAGGATCACTGAATCCCAGAGTTGTTCGGGTTGGAAGGGACCTCTGGAGATCACCCAGTCCAAACTCCCTGCCAAGGCAGGGTCACCTGGAGCAGGTGACACAGGAACTCCTCCAGGTGGGTTAGGAATGTCTTTTGGTGATGGGAAGGGTGGTGAAGTGTCCCCAGCTGGGAGATGGGGACCTGAAGCATCTACTTGGGCTGAGTGGGGAAACCTTCAGCTCTCCCCTACACACCCTGAGCAATCCCAGCATCAGCAAAGGGCTGGAGCAGAGCACTGAAAGCCCTCTACAACCCCAGCAGGGACAACTCAGCCATGAGATGACTTCTAAAATACCTCCAGTGCTTGTTCACACCCTGCAAATGGCGCTGGTTTGAGCTCTGTTGGTGGAAAATGGGGGTTCTGCCATGGGAAGAACCACAGCACAGAGCTTGGAGCTCCTGGGTACCACAGAAATGGGTACCAAAAATGCAAACTACTGTTCCTACAGAGTGGCATTGGGACTGAAAGGGCAGAGCATCATGGAAGCAGGGTTCTCCCAATATGGTCTTCACTCTCACGAGCATCTCCTCATGAGCATCCCTGTTCCCATGTGCATCTCCTTGTTCCCATGGCAATCACCCTGCTCCCACACAGGCAGCATTCCCATTTCCCACCTTGGCCTGGGTGCAGCCCATGTCAGGGGGATGGAGAAAACGGGAAAACACTCCTTGATAATTGCTCCCTGCTCAGGGACAGAGGAGGGCTGAGCACCACAGAGGTGATGCTTGGTAGAGCTTTAGGATGAAGGAGACAAAGGCGATTTGCAAATGATTCACTGATTTTGTTTTTAATTGGACTCGTGCCTTTCCTCATCTATTTAAGATGGATGAGATTGGTCTGAGCACCTGAAAAGGTTGTTTGTAAAACAAACACACAGGCTATTAATTATCCTGCATGTGAACCTTGGTTGTCTTTGACTTTGCTGGAAGGCACTGTAGGAAGGTCTGCTCTTCCTCAAGGATGAACCCTGCTGGGTTCAGGTAACCGGGGCAGGTATTCACAGATCAGCAAACACCTTCAACTTAATCATCCACAACCCGACTGGGGAGAGCCCACATAGCCCAGTGGCACCGGTTTAGTGAACCCATCTGGCCCAGGAATTTAAGGTCCTCTGGAGACAAAGCCGCTGCGACCTCCCCCACCCCTGCTGAACGATCTTGGTGCTGAATATTTAACAAAGACTTCCTTCCTCCTCCTGTATTTACACCCTGGGGTTTAAAGAGGCTGAAATTAATGTCTTTTTAGTAGCTCAACTTTTTGTCATTGGTTTATTTATTTATTATTTCTCAGTTGTAATTTTATATGCACGCTGTTATTCAGTCACCCACAGGGTGGAAACAAAACCAGATTCTAAAAATAATAAAATACCATATTCTTTTTTGTTTTCTACTGGAACAACCTCTCAGGTGCTGCTGTGGCCCCAGGGCAGAGAGACAAGGGATTTTTCAATGTAAAATCATGTGGAAATAGGCATAGAGGGGCAGTGTTTGAATGGTGCTGAGCAATGATGGGTTTGCACGGTGCAAAGCACCCCAAAGGAGATGGAACAGCACAGAAGAAACGAGCAAAGCTTCGAGGTGAAGGAATCCCCTCATTTCAGCCCTGCAGCAAAGAAATGAGGAATCACCAGTAGAGTCCCTGCACCCAGGGGCCACTCTGAGCTCTGCTGCCTCAGCTGGGGGGATGGAACCACCCTGGGGGGAGAAAAGCTGCTATTTTAGGGTGTGTAAAGCCCCCCACCATCCCCAGGTTGAGCAGGCCTGAGGTAACCATGTCATCAGCACATCCCTGCCATTCCCAGAGCCAATGCTGCAGGGAACACAATGGGAATCACAGCCAGTGGGGGAGTTTGGGATTTCATTTTTCTGTAGGACTCTTTCCTCTCCATCCTCCCATTTCAATTTAAATCCTCTGTCAGTGTCCCAGAAGAGGCCAACCTTCACCCCCCCCAGCTGAATGTCTGCAGGACCTGTAAGGAGTTAGGGCTGAATCCCTGCCAGCCCTTCTGGGAACATTTAGGAAGGACTCTGGCTGCTGGCCAGGGCTGAGCACTGTTCAGGAAAGAAAGGCAGAGCTTGACAGGAGTTCAGACCCTGCAGGATGTCTGGGAGACAAACCCACTTGGGGTAATATCCCAACCCATGGCAGCAAATCCATAAACAGGGAAAGGCTGATGGGCTCTTGTAGCCAAAAGACCCCTGGGAGGCAGACTGCAATTTATTTGTTTCTCATCTTTAAAAATGCACTTAACTTGAAGGCATCTGGTGAGATTTCAAATCCTCCTGTGTATCTTTTTTTTTTAATTGGTGGGGGGAAAATCTGGACCCTGGTGTAGGCACCAAATGGCTGTGGCTGGGCAGGTCCTGTTCAGCAGAAGATGGTTTCATACTCTGTGTTGCCAAAGGAGGCAGCTAAAAAGAGGGTTTCCAGCAGCCCTCCCAAGGTATGTCCATGTAGGGACCCCCTGCCTGGAGTGCCTGTGTGGGGCTGGTGTGGCCAAATGCCCCACGAGCACCTTGTTCAGCAGCACAGTGGGTACCCCTGCACCCATCCCTGTCCCCAGAGAGCAGTGCCAGGAAGAGGGTGAAGGGCAGCTGCTTTGCAGAGGGGTCAGGGCACGGCCCCTCAGCCCCTCAGTTTTGGGCAGCTAGGGAGCAACCAGGTAGATTTTTTGGAAGAGCTGGGGAACGGCAGCAGTCTGAGATCCTACTTGGCCTCCAGCTCCAAAATCAGGGCTCCCAGACTCAGCACCCCAGGGACTGGGATGCACTGGTGATCCCAGGGCTCAGGGAGATGGGGTGAGAGCAGCCCCAAGGATCCCCAGGACATGCTGTGGCTGCAGGAACAGGCTGTAACTGCATCTCCTGGGAGCACTGCAGCTCCTCTGGGAGAAATCCTGGTTTTTTGGTGAGGGCTTGGGCCTCCATTACAGCCCATGGCCATGGTCACAGTGTCACTGTATCTGAAGCAGCACAGTGTTCGTGTGGTGCTGCAGCTCCTTCCCTGCCTCGCTTTTCCCTGCCTGTGCTTCCCAAAGGCATTTTTCTCTGCCCTCCTGTGTGCTCCCAGCATGGGATCACAGAATATGCTCAGCTGGAAGGGACCATTGGATCATGGAGTCCAACTCCTGGCCCTGCACAGGACACCCCAACAATCCCCCCCTGTGCCCACTGCAGGGCTGGGGGCAGGTGTCACAGCAGCACAGTTCACCTCTCCACACCCCTGCACAACAGCCAGGAAGGTTTTCCCTAGCTCAAGGATGACTGCAGGCTATCCCATTCCTAACTCAAGGTTCACACATCTCTCCCTAAGAAGGGAGGACCTGCTCCCCCCTGTTCTGTGCCCCACCAAAGGTGCCCACTCTGCCACGCTCCCTGCACCTCCCAGGCCATGGGGACCCTGGGCAGGGGGGACCCCAGGGAGTCCCTTGGCAGCACCTGGGTGTCCGTGAGCTACCTCAGTGTCTCACACCTCCTCCCCCAGCCTCTCCTCCCAGGAATGCTGCGAATGCAAAAGCTGACAGCTGCCCAAACCAGCTTTTACCCTTATATAGTATCTGCTTACACTCTTCCCTCCTGGAAGCTGGGCTGGAAAAGCCTGATGACAATGTGGGAAGATAAAGGGCCGCTGCCAGAGTGGGGATAAATATTTGTCATTTTCCATCACTTTGTAAGAGCAGGAATGAAGGATCACAGGCAACCTGCAATTAAACTGGATTCCCATCTGATTAACTGGGACTGTGCTGAGTGAACCACCCCCAGCCACCCACCTGCCCAGCCAGCACGGAGCCACAGCACAGGGGAGTCAACACTCCCACATCCAGGAAGAAAACTGTCACCAGGGATTAACTGCAAATCCAAAGGCTTCATGTGGTGCCCCACCGGGAGCAGGGCTGGGCGGGCACAGCGGGCACAGCCGGGAGTGGGGAGCTGTCCTTGAGCAAAGCCCCTGCCCAGGCCCTGCTGGCTGCTGTGTCCTGCTGTGCTGGGGGGCTGCTGTCCCAGGGGCTGCTGCTGGATCTTTGGCCTGCACTCCCTTCCCTCCTGGCATCACTCTTGGGGGTACTCAGGCGTGTTGGGAATGCCCTCAGTGTACAGCCCAGCAGAATTCCAGCTGCAGCACCTCGCTTCCCATGCACTCGCCCCATCCACTGAGCTTGTCCCATGTCCCTGGAGCCTGGCTGCACACCCACATGCTCCTTCTGCCCAGGGCTGGCAGCTCCTGTGCCCAGCCAATGCCATGAACCTCCCCAGTCTGCCCAACATGGGCTGCTTGGCCCCAGTTCCCACTGGCTTTTACTGGGCCAGTCCCCACTGTGACAACACTGCTGCCACCAAACATGTTCCTGCAACAGAATCACTCATCCCTGAGCATCCCTGATGAGAAGTGTATGGGAAAGGACATGGATGCAGCCAGTCTGAAACCAGGACTGGTCCCCAGCAGGGTGGTCCTCCCACTGACACCCCAGCCACCCCAGGGCCCAGAGCACCCCCACATCCATCATGTTTTCAGCCTTCCCTTCAGGAGCATAAAAACTGATTTTTCTCTCTTTTTTAGCCCCCTGGCTCTCTGGTTCTCCAAAACATCCCCACTCCTGCTCAGGAATAACCAAAAGCTGCCTGTGTAGGGGGAGGAACATGTGCAGGCAGGCTCGACCACACAGAACCAGCACAGGAGCTGTGAGCAAATGCAGTTGTTAATTCACACTCATATCCCCCCCTCCTCTTCCCTGTGCCTTGCTGGAATGATACACCCATTGTGGCTGGATTAGGTGTAACCCACTTTTACAGACCTGTTTCGTTTCTCCCCTCCCTGGTCTCACTACAGGTGTTTTGTGCCTGATCTCTGCATTCCTGACGTGCCTGAAATTCCCTGATGCTTAACCTCAGCTCCCAATTTCCTGGATTTATAACATTTGGGTTTAACTTAATAGCAATGACCTTGTACAATTATTCACCCCCAAACTACTGATATTTGAGCCTCTCCATAAAACTCCAGCTTAATACCATTTTTGCATGTGACATATACATTTGTTACGGATGCCAAATCAACCCCCAGAGTTTCGTCTCTCTCTTTGTATTCAAACTCATCTGACATCCCAGATCTAGAGTGGAAAAGACTGACTTAAATCAGCAATCTCTTCCCCTCACACACATGCTCTGCAGCTTGGTGGGATGCAGACCTGAAAGGCATCTGAGCACCCCCCAGCTGCCCACCCAGCCCTCTGACCTCTCATCCCATGGCCACGAGCAGTCCCACACGGACAGCCTGAGCCTCCAGGGAGCTCTGGCTGACTCCCAGCCATCAGCTCTTTCTTTCCCAGCACTGAAGAAGCCCCTTAAATATTTTTAAGCTGCTGAGCTGTGGTGCAGAGCTCTTCTGCTCCCGAGAATACTGGTGTAGGGCCCCACGGTGAGCAGGTGTGAAGCAGCTCCAGAGGCTGCTTGGGAGGGTGTCACTTTATGCCAGCTGAAAATCTGACCTCTGCTGCTGTAAAAGTTGTGTTTCCTGGGAATAACTGCAGGGCAGGTGGGTAAAGGGTGGAAACATGAAAGGCCCTTGAAGGCAAATACCCATGAGTGAAATGTGTGAAATTCTTCTCCGGAAGAATTTCTTCCCAGAAAGGGTGGTCAGCCCTTGGCAGGGGCTGCCCAGGGAGGTGGTGGAGTCCCCACCCCTGGAGGTGTCCAAGGAAGGACTGGGTGGAGCTGGGGGGACAAAGTGGGCATTGGGCACAGGGTGGACTCCACGGGCTGGGAGGGTTTTCCCAACCTCAGGGATTCTGGGATTCTCTGTGTGTGTGGCTCAGCTCCCATCCTGGTCCTGGCAGGAGAAGGTCCAGTGGTTCCTGCTGGCTCTGTGCCCACGGCAGGTGGAGGCTGTGGGGTGGTCTGAGCAGTGGCACTGGGAAGGTGCCCCACGGGCGTGGGAGCCACGCTGGATCCCATCCTGGGATGGGACCATGTGGCCGAGTCCTGCCCTTTTCCCATATCAGGAGTAATTGCCCTGCCTGGGTGGAAAATCAGTGGGATGAGGCCCAGGGCTGAGTCAGGGTGCAGCACCTCCTGCCCCACGCCCTGCCCTGCTCACTCAGCCGCTTCCTATCGCCCGGCATCGCTCCCCTGGCAGGGACCTGCTGCAGGAGGACAAGTCTGAGCAGCCCCCTGTGCCCTGCCTGCAGCTCAGCCCCCCCCCCTCCTGTGGGATGATCCTTCAGGGATGATCCGTGCCAGGGACGTGCTGGAGGGTCACAGGTGAGGGGGAGGAGGAGGAGAGGCTGATGCCCAGAGCTGGCAGTCCTGCCCAGGACCCATCCTGGAGCTGTGCAGCCCCTGCAGGGGAGCAGAGGCCGTGCTTAGGTGCTGCCTCACACCTCCCCATTGCCACCATCCCCTCTGGGCAGCCCTGGGAGGGCAGGGTGGGCTCTCTGCATGTGGCCAAAAGGCCTTTGTAGAGAGCCTGGGAGACAGCTTGGAGCAGAAGGGCACAGGATTTGCCCAGTCCCACCCTGCCCAGCCTCGAAAGCAGCCCAGCTGGTGCTGGTACCCAGGACCAGGTGTTTTGGTGCTTCTCAGAGTCCAAGTCCCAAGGGTTGGACTTGATGATCTCAGAGGTCCTTTCCAACCTGGCTGATTCTATGATTCTCCTGCCCCCAGAAGCCTTCCCTGGGATGTGGCCCCACTGCATACCCAGCCCTGCTGACTGGGCTCCCAGTCACCTCGAGGTGACCCTGTGCTCACAGAGACCCTGGGGCTGTAAAAACCCCATGTCCTGCTGACCAGCAACACCAGATCACTCAGGAGAAACCACACCACCAAATGTCCTGAGTCCCTGCAGAGGCAAAATGCCCTTTGCACAAACAAAGCAGAAAATGAGAAGCTGGTGAAGCCAAAAGGCACAGATAATAAAGGTCCCTCCATTTATTTTCACTCTGAACTGATGATTATTTGAATGTTTGTGGTTAGTGAGACCACCCTGGCAAGAGAGGAGTCCTGGACACCCAACGCCTGAGCTGCCTCTGAGCTTTCCTGCAGTCATGTTGGCCACCAGCCTTCTCCTGCTTGACCCTCCATGAACCTCACACCCTGTTTTCCCAGCTGAGACCTCCAGGCTGTGCTCAGCTCCTGGGATGGGACCCCACAGTGGGGACCTGAGCACCACCTGGCCAAGCTGGTTAAACTTGTCCTAGGCTCTCAGCTGGTGGGCAGAATCTCCCTCCAGGAACCTCCTGGCCAGGCTTCAGCAGGATGTCACAGAGCAGACATTTCCCAGCAGTCTGGCAGCCCCACTGTGCCTGTCAATGATTCTCTCTCCTGTGCCATTCCCCCTTGTCAGACAAGCCATGGGTGACTGCACAGGCCTGATTTTATTTGCAGTCCTTGAAAACAGCTCTCAAGCCTTCCCAGCTCTGGCAGCCAGGAGTCCCAGGCACTGGGTTGTGCAGGGAGGGGATGGCAGAGGGCGGTGGTTCCCTCCAGCATTCCTCCAACCTCTGCAGCTGCCCTCCTTCACTGACCTGGAAGATGTGGACATGGCCATGGGGGTGCAGCCAGGATCCCTGGGTGTGGATATTTCCACCTGAATGTGGGTGTTTTCACCTTCCCCTTTGCCCTGTTACTCCCCATCAGTTCCCTCCAGTTGTGCCAGGTCTCCAATTTCCAGAGCAGAGCAAAAGCTTTTCCACTAAAAATAGTTTTGTCCACAGATGTTTTTCCTTTGGTTCCTTTTACAGAAAATGTTCTGGACTTCAGATTTTTGTAAAAAAAACTTACCAAGAAGTGAAATAATCCCTTGAGCTGAAGCAGGACCCCTCACGACCCCTCTGGTTCCCATGTGCCTGCACTGGGCCTCTGAGATCCTCCTGGGTCAGCATGAAGTGCTCCATGTGCCCTGCACCCTCCTGCCAACCCCAGGGACACCAGGGGGGACCCTGCAAAGAGCTGGAAGAACATCCAGTGCCACCAATGCAAGAAGGACAGGTCAGGGCTGGAAAAGGAAGCTGAGCTCCTGCATCTCAGTGGGGTATCAGGTGGGAGAGAAATGCTCTTGTGGGAAGGACAATGGAGGGGGGTTGTTTTGATGAAACCTGGAGCATTTTCCCTCATTTTCTGCAGAATGGGAAATAAAAGATTGAAACTCGGTGTTGTGGCTGCATTTGCTCATCCTGTGGCTGACAGACAGTACAGGGGAACCTCTGCAGACTCAGGGGTTCAGAGTCACCCTTGTGCACCTTTGCTGTCCCAAATCCTTTCCCGCTGCTCCAGCCCAGGGAGTGGGGATGAGTGGGTCCCAATTCCCACCCACAACGGCTCCACAGAGCTGATTGTGCCCAGATGTGCCATTTTTTTTGCTGTAATACGTTAGAGCTGTTTCTTGAGTAGCCTGGACCCACCTCTCCAGGAAGACATTTGAAGGTTGGGTGGATTTTTTTCGCTTGCCCTGTGTTTAGTTGAGGCAGGTTCAATATGTGGGCCATTTCTGTGATAGAAGGTGTGGGATAATTTTTATGTCCTGAAGGCTACACTGATTCAGAAAAATGTCTGATTTCCCTATCTCAGCCTTTTGCTGAGATTTTGGCAGCTCTTCTCACCTTTTTATTTGCACCATCCCCGTTAAAGAGACCATATTTTTAAAATTTATTTTTCTATAGTAGAATATTTTATTAATATTGGTTTATATAAAATTACCCACAAACAAAAATTATACATAAATATATATTCATATGTATCTTTATATATAAAATTATTTTATTAGTAGTATTTTATATACTATAATATTAATATTTTATAATTGTTATATATTATAGGACTGTCTTCTCTGGCTCCCTGGCCCTGGCCAGGCTGGCCATCCCCAGAGACAGGAGAAGGGAGCTCAGCAGGGCAATCCCACTGACTGTGCAGCCTCTTTCCATTCACATCTCCAGGCAGAGCCTTTGAGGGTGGTGGGTACTGTGGGGGTTCCTTAGCTTGGGGTCTCCTCACTCCAGGTCCCCAGTTTAAGTGGTTTGATCTTTTGACTTCTCCTTTTCTTTGCCATCCCACAAAATCACATCCTTTTCTCTTCCTGAAGACCCCCTTTGGGGGAGGAGAGGAAGATTTGATGATTGCTGGAGGGGCTGACAGCCAGCCCTCAGGAGAAATCCAGTAGAAACAGTGCACCTAAATGACCAGGGAAGAGTAAGATCAGGATAAGCAGGTACAGGTTGTCCCCTGGATACTTTCCCAGCCTCCAACTTCTTTTGCCCTGCAAGATTTTCTGAGCCTGGTGTGGTTTGTTGGTTTAGCAAATCTCCACAGATCTCTTTTTCGAGCACTTATTCAGTGTCTCCTTGAATCCATCTAAACCTTCTGCAGCCACATCTTTGGCAAGGTGTTCTCCTGATCCTCCACCTTCACGGGGTGAACCACACCTTTGTTTGGCCTTTGTTTGGTTTCTCCTACCTCTCTCCTGTGACCCTTGGCTTTTGGAATGGAGGAGGTAGTGAACAGCAGATCCTCTCCGTTTTTAAGGGGGAACTCTGAGTTCTCCAAACCCTTGAGCCCCCTCTGATCCAGGCTGAGCAGTGGCACTGCTGCTGTTTCAGCAGTCAGCAAACAACTAAAGACAAGTCATCATCCAAAATGATGGTGTCCATCATTTTTGTCACCCTTGGATGATAAACAAAATTGAAAAGGCCTCCTGGCCCAGTGTTGCTTGAGCAGACCCAGCTGGCAATGCCATCTACCCCAGCCCTCCTTTGGACAGGGCTCTGGAGGTGTCCCTCAGTGCTTGTCCAGCACGAGCAGGATTCCTGCTGTTCCTCACCCCACAGCCTCACGAGCCACACTCACTCTGCCATCACCTTTGAACCCCTGGAGTAACCAACCCTGGAGTAACCAACCCTGGAGTAACCACCCCCTGGAGTAACCACCCCTGGAGTAACCAACCCCTGGAGTAACCAACCATGGAGTAACCAACCCTGGAGTAACCAACCCTGGAGGAACCAACCCTGGAGTAACCAACCCTGGAGGAACCAACCCTGGAGTAACCACCCCCTGGAGTAACCACCCCCTGGAGTAACCAACCCCTGGAGTAACCACCCCCTGGAGTAACCAACCCCTGGAGTAACCAACCGTGGAGTAACCAGCCCCTGGAGTAACCAACTTCTGGAGTAACCAACTTTTGGTGTAACCAACCCCGGAGTAACCAACTCTGGAGGAACCAACCCTGGAGTAACCAGCCCTGGAGTAACCAGCCCTGGAGTAACCAACCCCTGGAGTAACCAGCCCTGGAGTAACCACCCTGGAGTAACCAACCCTGGAGTAACCACCCTGGAGTAACCACCCTGGAGTAACCAGCCCTGGAGCAGCAGCAGCTCTCGGGTGCAGAAAGCTGCACTTTCCATGTCTGCAGGAGCCACAGCCAGTTGTGCTGGGCTTGGGGCCGAGGGGTCACACACCGTGCTTGCCCGTGGCCAGTGCCTTTGGCTGTGCAAACAGAGGCCTCTGAAGGAGCTGGGTGAGTGTTTCCCAAACGTGCCCGTTCCGTGCTCCCAGCCCAGCCTGGCTGGGCTCAGCGGGGCTGCCCGACCGGTTCCCATCCAGCTGGGCTGGTTTGGCTCTTGCCTCTCTGGTTGCTGGCGAGACAACTGTATTTTCTGGTTTTGCTGGCAGCAGCTTTAATGTGGGATGAGCTGCTGCCTGCTCTGCTCGTACAGTGTAGCTCCAGCCCGGGCTGGGACTGGGGAGATGCTGTGCACACGTGGGGCTGTGGTGGTGCAGCCAGGGAGGACAAAGATCTTCTCACCAGTGGCAACCACTGCTGGGCACTGGGAATGTCCCAGTCACAATCCATATTATCCCCTGTGTGTAGTAGCCCTGGAACACCTCTGGCAGCTCAGCACTGCTCTGCTTCCCATGGCTGGACATGGGATGCTCATCCAGAGGGCAGTTGGGGGATTGGCAGCAGGAGTCCTCAGACAGCCACGGGCTCTCTGTGCTGGATGGCCAAAATGTACTTGCCCAAATGCCAGGAAGGCAGAGAATTGGCCTCACCCCTGATAAGAGTCATCCCTGTCATCCCTGGGTGTTCAGGAAATGACTGGACGTGGCACCCAGTGCTCTGGTCTAGCTGACAAAGTGGTTGAGCATGATGATCTCAGAGGTCTTTTCTCAACCTAATTGACTCTGTGATTCTGTGATTTTGTGATTCTGTGATCACCCTGATCCTGGAAATGCTGCTGTGTGGGTTTAGGTTTGAGCAGGAGTCTTACTTGACCCAGGGAATCTGTGGCAAAGCCAGGAGTTGGATGCAGAGCTCCTAAATCTCATTTGAATCTTCTCAACCAGGCCTGTCTTCTTCTGCCAAGTTGTGTCTGGGGTCAGTGACAGAGGTAAAGAGCAAGGAACCAAACCCAAGTGTCTCCATTCCTCCTCTCCTCAGTTTGTTTCCATAAATAAAGGATTAATTGAGACTGTTACAGTTAACTTGAAAGGACCCTGCAGCATAAATTCATGATCCTAAACATAACCAGTTTCAGGTTAGTAATTAGTGCACCTCACTCATTGCAGGTGCAGCCTGGGAGCTCTGAAACAAGTACAGGATCAGCAAGAAAAATATCTAGAAGCAATGGCAGGGATTTCACATAACTCCCTGGCTTGAACACCCAATTGGATTATTGCTGCCTGCCTCATTAGAACTGCTCCGTTACTGGAAAACGTTTAAGAATTGGGGCAAAATCCTGACATTTCATCTCCAACCTCAGAACTGAGGGCCCCCTGTATCACAGGTCTGGCTGGACCCATTCCAGGATGAGCATGGACAGGTCTCTTCAGCATCCTGTGGCTCATTTTATTCTCTGAAATGGCAGTGGTGTTTCTGTGCCTCGGAGGGGTGACGGATGTTCACACGGAGCTTTGGGGTTCTGGGGTGAAGGGACAGAATCCCTGAGCAATGCTGTGGTCCTGGCCCTGCCTCAGGGCAGCCACCATGGAGCTGAGGAGCATTTTGAGCCTCACTGGGGGGCAGCACTGACAGGGGCCAGGAGGCAGGTCCTACATGCAGAACACGATAAATCAGCTCTGAATCCCTCCCGGGCAAACCTGAAGCTGCTTTGTCCAAGCTTGTTAAGTTTAATGCATTAAGAAGGAGCCAACTTGTTTCTTCCAGGAGCTGAAATTCTTCCTGAACAAGGAGACATCGTGGCACGTGATGGGCCTTCCTGGGCACTCACTGCTGGGTGGCCTTTGGGCAGAGCTGGAGTCTGAAGGCTGTGCCAGGGTGGGATTAGCAAACCTGTTTTGGTGGAGAAGGTGAGTCCCTGGAAGTGTTTTTCTCTTTGTTTCATCCCTCCAATGCTGCTGTGACAGTGGCTCCAGGCTGCAGTGACCCCAGTGGTGCTCGGGGGCTGGTGAGGGGTCCCTGTGATGTTGGGACCAGCACCAAGGCAGGGGTTATCTTGCCCTGGGCCTTGCCAGGAAGGCATGTCCACATAGCTGTGGACCAAATCTTGTACCTCCTTTGCCCTCATTCTCTCTTTCTCCCAGCCATCTTCCTGTGGTTTGTGATTTTCCAGCCATCCTCACCTATGATTTCCCAGGAATTCTTTTCTCCCTTCCTGTCCTGCCCCTTCCCATGCCTGGACAACCTCCTGTTTCAGGTGTTTCCAAAATTAGGCAAAGGAGGTTCAGCATGAGACCTGGTGGCTCTGGCAAGGATCAGGGATATTGCACTGACTGTGTCTCACCCTGGGGAGATCTGAGGCGAGATCAGAGCTGCAAAGGAACAGAGGGGGGCACCTCCTGGGCCATGAGGAGCTACATGTGACAGCTCATGGGAGCTGGGACCCCCTTTAACCTTCCAGTGGGAATTTCTCCATGGATGGTTCCCTTTTGTTCTGCTGCAAAGGGGAGCTGTTGGTCAGTGGGACACTGACACTGAACCCCAAGACCAGCCTGGTGCTGGAGCACCAACATCCCCAGAGAAGGAGAAACCAGCGTGAATTCTTCGTGCCTTTATTTACAGACAGCCAATATTAGTGAAACCTGCTTGACAAACTGCCCCCACAAGACTCCAGAAATACCTTTCCCATCTGCAAACGGGCTGTTAACAGGAGAAGATTTAGTGGTTCCAAATGCACTTCCCAGAGCCTTTGATAAAAGTGTGTGGGAGCAAAGTCCAGAGCTCGAGCTAATACTTCTCTGCTGGATCAGAAACACTCGTCTAGACTCTGGCAGGATGCAAAGAGAGTGCCAGAGCTACTGCAGGGAGCTGCTACCTTATAACCCCAGCACTGCTGGCTGTTTAGCAGGGGCTCTTTATACCCAGCAGGGGCTTGTTTAGAGGTTGGTGATTCATAAGCCAAAAATATGGTCTAAAGGATATATAGTGTTGCTTCAGCACTGGAAAATCTAAGCTAAAGGCCAGAAATATTTTAAACTGAGCTCCAGTGAACATAGAGATAGGGGAAGGACGTTAGGGCTTATTGCATGTGCCAAAAATAGAGTACATCAAGGAAAACAGCCTGGAACAATGGTGCAGGAAAAGCTTTCCTCCAGGAGCAAAGTAGCACAGGTTTCTTTATACTGCCTGGTTAAGAAAAAACAACAATAAAACAAAACAAAAAGGTCACCTTGTTCTACATCTTTATTCTCAGCTGTCTAAAACATCCTTCCTACACCTACCACAGCTGCTGAGGATAGAAATCCAAAGCATTGAGGGTGGATGTGGCTCACCTGGCCAAACAGGGGCTGGGCCACATGTCAGTATTAACACAGTTAAGCAGTGAAAGGTGGAAATGGAAACACAGCATTTAATCTTCATTATCACAGCTCCATAAATGGGTGCAAATGAGGAGCCAAACTGCAATCCCGTGGGGAAATCACACACTGGTGCCAGGGCAGGGAGCTCCTGTCTGCTGAGGAACCTTGTCCAACCCCAGTGCCATGGGCAGCATGAGGTGTGTGAACTGCCAGTGAAGGCAAACCAAGGTCTGGGTCCAGTCTCAGCCAGGGTTTGCCACTGCTTCCTGAAAAATCCCTCGTCACGTCTGCCTGGAGACAATGATGTCCATGTGGAGGGCGTTGCAGGACACAGCCCGTGTTCACTTCTCCAGGTGGATGACCTGAAGAATTCCCAATCCCTTCTGCAAATCTGAGAGGAAGGGGCCACCAGGCCAGTCAGGCATTCCATCCAGGAAGGTCCTGGGCAACAAACCCAACCCGTGGGAGGTGCTGAACGTTTGGGTAGGACGAGGTGGGATGGGCAGAGAGCTTTGGGTATGGTGGGACAAGGTAGGATGGATGGAGTTGCTGGACCACAGGAAAACTGGTAGCCCAGAGGGCACAAGCAGATCCCCTTGGGCACTGTCTGATAGCCCAGGGTTGTCGTGGCTGTGGTTCACTGTTCATGAGTGGGGAGCACTCCCTGCCAGCACCTCTGGCCAGGATGTGGCTCTTTCCATCTCTCCAACCTGTCACTGTGAGCAGAGGTGGGAGGAATGCCCAAGCACCTGCCCAGGGGACACTGCCATGGAAAATTTTGACATCCACCCAGCCAGGTGCCAGGGGCTGGGTATCCACACCCCCTGAGCAAGGTGGGCAGGGGCTCAGCAGGGCAAGGGAGCTTGGGGATGTGCAGATCCATGGGCCCCTCAGCCTTGTGCTGCCCGTGCTCAGCTGGACAGACCATGCCAGGGTCCAGCTCCTGCCCAGTGCTGTGCAGAGCTGCAGTTAAAGTGCTTTGCCTTTAATTGCTCCAGCCCAGCCCCATGGGTGAGAACTCACCCTTCCAGCCCCAATCCCACGGATGTGCAAGGCTTCCAGCTGCTGACAGATGTGGCTCCTTGCAGGCAGCAGCACAGGGTGGGCAGGGACACGGGGCAATGTGAGGTGCCAGCAGCTCCCTTGGGATTTCCTGCTCTGGGCTGGGGTGATGCTCAAGGGGCACCTGCTGCAATCAGGGCACCACAAAAACCCTGGGAGTGCAGTATCGTGAGGATTGTGTAAATATTTTGATTAACTTCACCTTGAATCTCGATGAAGGGGAGATTTTTATCGCATTTACTGACAAAACAGCTTTCTTTTCTTTCCGGGAGGGAGGGGAGGATGACTAACTGCTGCAGGAGAATTCCTGGAGTGATTGCACAGCAGATGAAAGCAGCCAGATAGGAGCTGCTCTGCCCCAGGAGCGAGTGGACAGCCACCCCCAGCCAGTGTGTTGAGCAGGGCCGAGCTCACAATTCCTGTTGACTGGGACACATTTGCCAGACCTGTCTGTCTGCTCGGAGCTGACACACGAGCACGGGGCAGCACGAGCTGCTGCAGAGCTTGTCCAGCTCCATCCCGGGGAGGGAGGAGGGCTGGCTGCCTCCTCCTGCCACAGCAGTTCACACGAGGGGTTCACTTGAGGGGTTTGGGTTCAATCCCTGGAGTGGTGTCCGTGGAACTAACACAGCCTGGGAATAACCCACTTGGGCTGTGAGGGGAGGGATGGGCAGGGGGGTCACACCAACGCCACTGCCCGGGGTGGAGGGGGTTCCTCTGCCCTCCACAGCCACTGCCAGAGCACAGGACCTCCTCTCCCTGCCAGAATTCCCCAGGGGAAGTTCATCTGAGCCTGTGGGCAGGAGGTGCCCAATGAGTGGAGGAAGACTATGACTGTGACCGTGGGATGGGTGGCACTTCCCTCAGCAAAGTCTGCCTGAGTGAAAGCCATGGCAGCAGACTCTGTTGGGGAGGCTGAAAATAGGGAACAAGTCCAGAGCTGAGACATCACCAGGGCCTGGATCACTCCAGGGCTGTGGAAGGAGACAAAACAGCAAAGCTTCACACCTTGTCTGCATTTCCAGTACTGGGGATTGTTGAATATTGCTTGGAGGGGTTGCTGACAGCTCCTCACTCCAGTTATCCACCTCCACAGACTGAAGGAATGGGCTGGGATGGGAGTGGGATTGCAAAAGCCTGGGCAGACATCATCCATCAGTCCATCCTGCCTGTCATCCAGCTGCACCCAGGGCACTTCTGCTGGGTCTCAGCGGGGTGTGACACCCTGTGAAACCATGGACACCTGTGGCACCCCTTTCCTGTTCTAAAATACACCACAGCCATCCCTATTTCCTCTTTGAGGCTCTTTGGGGCAGAGCACAACACCAAGCACAGCACCAGGCATGGCCAGGGATGGCTTTGGCTTCAAGGGTACAAGGATTTTGTATCTTTGTATGTCTCTGAATCTCCTCTATAGTTTAAACATTTGTGAGTGCTTTGCATGTGCCTTTTGCTTTGAATAGCAACGAAAATATGGTTCAGGGCATGAAAAGGTCTTGGGGGTAAAAATGTGAAAGGTTTGGTAAGACCCTCAAAAATAAAAGTTAAACCATTTTTCCCAAAGGGGAAATTTGCTTCCAACAAAAACACAGAGGCATCTTTTGGTGCATTTTGTATGGATTTTATCAATGGACCAGTTATGTGTGTGTGGGAGAGAGAGGGAGGGATGAGTGCAGTGGTGGGGAGCTGGACACAGTCAGGGATTGACTGTCCTTCAAGCAGCAAACTGTGTCTGCATCAGGGACTTTGGTGGCACTCCCAGGCTTTATCTCTGCTGGAAGAAAGCCTCAGAAGGTGCTGTCAGCACATGGTGCTGCAGGGGTTACAGCCTTGCTGGTCAATTAAACAGTTCCTAGGAAAGATCCCGGGCCTTGCACCTGGGCTGCCCATGAGAAAGCCCCAGCACTGCTTTGGGGGTCCTGTACCTGCTCCTCAGGGAGTGTCTGCACCGTGCAGCCCCCTGAGAGACTCAGGGCAGAGCTGAAATGTGTCTCTGAGGTGAAGCCACCTCGGTGGCACTTGATGGCAGGAGACCCCTGGGTCTGGAATGCCTGGAATGTCAGTGCTGGGCTGCCTGAAAGGCCCCAGCAGCAGAGAGCAGGGGCTGTTCCAGCCTTAGATCGGGAGTCCTGATTTATTGCACAACCTACCCTGTCAACAGATGGGTGAGATAGAGGGCAGCTAAGGAGCTGCTCCCTGTGCTGATTAGCTTGTCAGGGAATGCCTGGGGATCGCTGTCATGAGCAGTGAGTCACAGCTGGGGTTGCTTCTCATGCCTTTGAGTCTGCAGCCCCCCAGGAACCCAGAGAACAAAGGGAGCTGTGCTGGCAGGATCTGCAAAGCAAAGCATCCCTCAGGGGATGGGCACTGCCCCACTGCAGCCCTGGCACACGGCAACAGGGGGAGGAGGGTGGAAATGAGATTTTCAACCAGCCCTGTCCAACGAGGGAGTTTTTCAACTCCCCAAAAGGAGGTTGTGACAAGGTGGGGGTCAGGCTCTTCTTACAGACAGGACAAGGGGAAATGGCCTCAAGTTGCACCAGGGGAAGTTCAAGTTGGATATTAGGAAAAATTTCTTCACTGAAAGAGTGGTTAAGTACTGGAACAGGCTCCCCAGGGAAGTGCTGGCATGACCACTCCTGGAATTGTTCAAAAATCAAGTGGATGTGACACCTTGTGATATGGTTTAGTGGACAGGATTTGGTCAAAGGCTGCACTTGATGATCTTGGAGATCTTTTCCAACCTTAATGATTCTGTGAACCTAAATAGGGCTGAGATGTTTGGATCCTCTCTGCACAACCTGACTGGCTGTAGACAGGCCCATTTTGTTCTCCAGGGTGAAGTCCTTTGTGTTCACCAAGGGGAAACTTCTTCATCCTCCTGACAGAGTTTCAGGAGTTCAGAGCAAGGCTTGCGGTTGAATGGGAATTCCTGAAGCCTGGATTTCCCAGGGCCCTTAGGTATCCAGTTCCCATTAATAACTCCTAACTATCCTGAAGGTCTGGACTGGGGTCACAGAGGTGCTTTGGAAAGCTTGAGACCCTCCACAGCTCTGGCCCAGGTACATGTTCAGAACTAACCAGTCTTGGCAGGTGTTTTCTCTCTGTCACATCACGTTTGCCTCCAGCCTGGCAGTGCCCCCAAGAGCCAGGAGCTTCTTATCATTTTATGGAGCAAGTCAATTTAGTACAGCCACTGCTGCATGGGAAACATGCTTGGCCACTGCTCTACAGGTCCAATGCCCTGTTGGTAAGACTTGTGTTGGTTGTGCTGGCTCCTGTGTGTGGCACCTCCATGCCAGGGGTCCATCGTCCCACCCGCCCCGGGGACACGGTGCTGGTGATGTGCTTGTGGGGGAGGATGCACCATGAACCCAGGACTGTGCAGACAAATTCAGGGTTGAGCTGTGCTCCAGCCCTCTCCCTGCACACCATCAAATTCACCCTACTTTGCCTCATCTGTGGCTCTTTCCCAGGCTCCAGCCTTCGCTCTCCTCCCCCAGCAGCGCGGGCTGGACCGTCCCTGTGTCTGTCCCATCCCCTGCACCCCCCGAGGAAAGAATTCAGCTTTGCAAAAGCAAGGCAGGAACAAAGCAGAAAAAAAAAAAAAAAGGAAAAAAAGAGCAATTTTGTATTATTTTCTTTTCTGGGCCATTTTGAATTAATTAAGGAATGTGATCTAAACTATAAATACCCTCCTTCACGTATGATTTATGGCCTGTTTGTTCTGGATTGGTATGTGCTTAATCTCTAATTGTAAGCCCACCATCTGTTTTTATTGATCTGCTTGCCAGGAGAGTTATTGCTCTCCTTGGCCTTATATGGGAAAATTAGGTATGTGGTGAGCAAGCCAGCTCGGGGCTGCTCTTACGTCACCCTTGGAGCAGCTTGGGATTGAGCTTCCAGCACTGCTCCGGCCTCCAGCTCCTGCCAGACCCCATTTACCGTGTGAAACCTGAACTTAGGGGTTCCACAGAGCCCTGATATCAACAGGAGCATCAGCCCATCCCTCTGTATCAATCCCCCTTCAGTGGCCGGGATGGGTTTGCTCTTAAAAAAAAACAGGAGGAGAAGAAGAGGCTGGGGTGGCCCTGGTGTTTTGGGCTGTAAATCAGGCTGCTGCCAACTCAGCCTGGGTGCTTTCAATGGTGGGAGTGTCTCCATGAGAAAACAGGCTGGATTTATTCATTGAACCTGGAGGGATTTGTCTGTATTTGACCCATGAGATAATGGTGCCCAAGCCCAGCCCGTGTGCTCCGCATGGCCGGAGCAGGGAGGGAAGGATAAAGGATCCCAGGAACATTTTGAGGCTTAAGGGAAGCCTGTGGATTTGAACAAAGAGGAGCAGTTTATTTGCAAAGCTGGGAAGCAGAGAAAGGCAGTGATGGTGCCACGGGAGAGCCACATCCAAAGGGAAGGGGGTCCCTGTCCCTCTTCACCAACTGGTCCCAGTGGGGCTGGATGATCCCTCTGGCTCCCAGACCCAGCTGGACTGTGGGTGGGAGCCCTGAGGAAGGGTGGGATGAGTCTCTCTGGGGCACTAAAGGCTGCTGTGCCACAAGTGGTGGGGATGCAGTGATGCCCAGGATCCACAGGGCCCCACCCAGAGTCTGCAGGGAGATCCAGGACACAGCACCCAGCTGGGCCAGTGCCAGGGGCATGGGGACCATCCCTCCCCAACCCCTGGGGTGTGTGGGCTGAGACCCTTCCTCCCCATGGGGAACCCCCTGAGATGGGGGTCACACCAAACCCCTGGCTCTGCATTTAGGTATCAACCCTGAAATACCCCAAAATACAATTGCAGTCAGGAAGGAGCTCTTGTAATTTGCTCAGGCTCCCACATCCTCCTGTGGTTGTTATTTTAAGCCCTTCCCCTGGTTCCAGGGCCCTGGTCTGGAGATCCCCATTCCCAGACTGACTGATGCGTGCGATGACAGAATTTCTGCTCTTGGGCAAATTAATTTCCCATGGGATCATGGCCTGATACATAAATATAAAACTGACACGTTTTTACTCAGCTGAAAAGAAAATAGCTCCAGCTTGCATGAGATAACGTTTCCAGGAGATAAGGCAGCAGTTGGAGTGTGAATTGCCATGTGGATCCCATTTTTCCCACAGCTCCCTGGTGAGGTTTGTTGGCCGGGCTGTGCAACGTCAGCTCTTGATAAGCCTGTGTTAATGCAACGTTTCAGTTCTGCTTCATCTCACCCCACACCTGCCTTTGGCTGGGCAGAGGAAATGGGTAGGTGGGTGGGAGCAAGGAATCTCACTGCCTGGCACATTTGGAATGCACCCCGGGATCTGCCTGGAGCTGTGTTGGTGCTGGGAGGGTCCAGCCCTGAAGCCCCGGAGCTGGGAGGGGGAGGAGATGGACGACTGCTCCTCGTGGAATGGCCAAGTCCCAGCTGGGGCAGAGAACGTGGAGCTCCTGTCTCCTCCTCCAGTAAGGGAACCCTCGAGAAAATCACTTGGGGAATGGGATTCCATGGCTTTGGGCAGGATTGTGCTGGGAACCCGGCGGCTGGAGCTGAGGGCCTGGCTCCTGTCCCACTGCCCTGGGAGCTGCTCTAATCCAGAGCTGTCTCTAAGGCCCCTTTGTGTACGAGCCCTGGTGAGAGGAGGTTGTGATTCCAGGCTGGAGTGGTGGCCCAGTGCCCCCAGGGCCCAGGCTGTGTCTGGAGGTTGATCTCAGGCCCTGGAGCCCTGGATCCTTTAGAACATGCAGCAGAAATGAGTATGTTCCATCCAGCAATCCTGAGCTCAGCCCTTATAAATAACCTCTCCCTCTCCCTCCCCTCCCCTCCCTTGGGAACCTCAGGATGATTAATTCCTGAAGAATGTTCTTGGAGCTCTGCAGGAGGTGCTGATGGGCCCCACACATGGTGTGAGGGGTTGGGACACCAGAGCAGAGTTATCTCCAGGCTGTGCAGCCCAGCCTTTGGATAGTTCCTGTGTCCAGGCAGAGCCATTCCCATCCCACTCCATCCCACCCCATCCCATCCCACCCCATCCCATCAATCCCATCCCATCCCACCCCATCCCATCCCATCCCATCCCATCCCATCCCACTCCATCCCATCCCATCCCATCCCATCCCATCCCATCCCATCCCATCCCATCCCACTCCCCCCCCATCCCATCCCATCCCATCCCATCCCACCCCACCCCATCCCATCCCATCCCACCCCACCCCATCCCATCCCATCCCATCCCATCCCACTCCATCCCATCCCATCCCACTCCACCCCACCCCATCCCATCCCATCCCATCCCATCCCATCCCATCCCACCCCATCCCATCCCATCCCATCCCATCCCATCCCATCCCATCCCACTCCATCCCATCCCATCCCACTCCATCCCATCCCATCCCATCCCACTCCATCCCATCCCATCCCATCCCATCCCATCCCACCCCATCCCATCCCATCCCACCCCATCCCATCCCATCCCATCCCATCCCATCCCATCCCATCCTCTCTGCTCGGGCCCTCTGCAGTGTCAGATGTCACAGCAGCTCATTTTTGAGCTCTCCCCTCCTGCAGACACACCACCAGGAGCTCCCCAGGGGTGGGTCAGTGGGTCACTGCAGACCTGCAGCCTGGCTCTGTTTGCCTGGAATGACTTTCCCGTTGCCAGAGGTGCCTGTTGGAACCATCACACTGCCAGGGGTGACCCTCCAGCCATGGGAGACCTTTGGAAAGGCAGACTGGGACCTGCAGGGAAGAGGGAGAGGCACATCCTGGAGCTGCCTGCCTCTGGGAGCACTGGGGGAACAAGGGGTCTCATAGACATCTGGGGTGCCAGGAGGCCTGGGGTCAATTTATTGGGATAATCTCAGAGAAAATTCAGTTGTATTTATATCTGGAGCCTCCAGACTAGAGAAGGGTGTCTCTGGAGCCCGAGTGAGGGACCACCACGACCACAAAAGGAGGTGGGACAGCCTGGGACAAAAGAGGAAGAGTCCCTTCAGGAGCAATTCACACCAGGGGGACAGAGCCAGAGGGTCTCTGGCACAGCACAAATCCTCTGCCAGGGAAACTCACCCCAGGCTCACCTCTGGGTCCCTCTGTTGTGCCCGTGGAGGTGGCACCAGCTCCTGGGTACCTCCCTGAGGGTGTGATTTAGCCCTTGGAGAAGCTGCAAGCTCAACACAGGAGCAACATGGTTATACATGGGAGGTCAAACAAAGGGATTTATTGATTATTCCTGGTCCTAAACTCCCTAACTAGGAAGCACACTCTGCCTCAAGCAGCTCAGAGCCTAAATGATTAGTAAATCTATATTTATTGCCATAAAGGGCACAATTTTATTTTTTTAATGACAGAAAAAAATGCAAAATCCAGAAAAATTTGAGTAAGGGAGAATTTCTTTGTAAATGTTTGCAAAGACACTTTTATTGCAGAGGCTTAAACTGTTCTGCTGTTTCCCTCCCTGCCTGTCTGCTGTCTCTAGTCAGCTAGAATATGCTGACCACTTCCTACCAACCTCAGCAGAGACATTAAAATGTCAAAAATGGTTTATTCTTGCAAGAAAATGTGGGAAAGGAGAGACCAGACCCACACTCAGACTGCCATCAAGAGAGAGTCGTCAGTGAGCTCAGCTCCACTGCCAGACATCAAAAAAATGCACAAAAAAAGGAAGGGTAAGTCACATATCAGAGGTTATTTGAGGTACAAGATGCAGCAGAAGAGGGCTCTTGGCAGACATGGATTCCTTGGGATCAGGAGGGCTGGGAGTGGTGCAGCTGGTGGGACTGCAGGGGTCAAGGTGGGACATGTGGGGTGGGACATGTGGGTCCCCAGGTCGTGCTGCACCCCAGGAGAGGGGAGAAGCCCCCCTCCAGGAGGGACTTTGCAGCTGGGAGCAGCCTGGAGGAGAGCCCTGAGCCCTGGGACACTGGGAAGGGGGTGGTTTTGAGGAGCCACTCCTCGTGCAGAGCCCACTCAGTGAGTCACCAGTGGCTCTTCACCAGTCTGGGACCAACCTGCACTCAAGGCAAGTCAAACTGCAGGGAAGAGGTGCTGGACCAAGTCTGGATCAGGGCTTGACTTGCTCATTTCCAGTCCAGGAGGACTCCAGTAGGAGACTCGTAGGTCTATCCAAGCACAGGAGCTGAGATGTTCCCAGGCCTCAGGGAGGGATAAGAGCTGGTTCCAGATGTGCTGCCCCAGCCTTTCCCACTGCACAGGCACATCCCTTTGGGGCTCAGCCATTGTGAGCTCCTGAGGCCACACTGGCCAAAGAGGAATGTGCTGGGAAGTGGTGCCGTGGGCAAGGAACTCCTGAAAAGTAGATCTGAGCAAAAAGTGCCAAACCTAGAAGGATTTGTGCTTTTTCAGAGCACTCTGCTTGCCAAGTGCATACTTAGAAAGAGCTCTGGGGTGTATTGCAAAATCTGCCCCATTTGGAGTGGGTTTGGAATACTTTAATTCCTCTTTAATGATACTGCCCAGGAAATGACAAAGCTCTGGAAAAACAAACAGATTGGATTCTGGCTGGGCTCATATCAAATTATCACACACATTTTTTTCATGCAGCTCCCTGAGTCCCAGCAAACCCCTGCAACATCCTGCCACAGCTTTTCTTGTTTCTCTGACACTTCTGGCACGAGAATTGGACAGTGCAGCAGATTCCAAGGCTCAGTTACATCCAGGTTTGCCCCGTGCTGGAGGGATCTGGTTTGGATGACACTGCTTTCCCCCTGACACTTTGGTATTTTTGCCCTGGGGCCACGTCCTCTGCTGCTCCTGATTCCTGTGCATATCCACTGCCAGGGAAGTTGCAGGATAAGGCCATTTTCAGTGTGAAAAGATTTATCTAAATACTGTAGCCACATGAAGTACCCACTGCTCATGGAATGGTAGGAATAGCTGGGTGTTGAGTATTCCATTCCAGGGACTTCTCAGAGCTGAGCAATCTGCACTAGGGAAAAGGAAATAAAATAAAACATTGGTGTTCTTCCAGTGGTTAATGGGTAAATATTAATCTGTTTTGAGGTTTTGTGGGGTTATAGCTTTTAAAACAGAACATTGAGAACCTTTGTGCTATGTTGGGGTCATGCACGAGAGGAGGCTGCACTTGGAAAAATCCACATTTGATTTATTAGCGTTAATTTGAGCCACAGCGAGAGGGGAGACCCAGGGAAGGAATCAGGTCTAACCTGGGCCTGCAAACAGTGAAATGCAAGACCTGGGATAAAGCAGGGCTTTTGTGAAAGCAAATCTTGCAGCTACAAGTCCCAGGTGGAGCCACAGTGGGACCTGAACAATGTCCCTGCTGTGTGTGTGAGCCCAAAGCAAAACACAGGACTAGGGGCAGGGACAGGAGCCCTCCAGAGCTGGGGCATGCCTGGGTGTGGGATTTGATTCAGGGCAGCTCTGCCACAAGGGACACAGTGGGAAATCCCAGCTCCTCCAGGGGGGTGGGATGGGGCCCTGATGGAGTGGGAAGGGAAGTGCAGGGTGGGAGCAATGAGCTGCAGCCCCAAGCAGGGGAAGATGAGCCAAACATCTGGGCCAGCATCCGATTCAGCTGCTCTGCAGCCTGCAAGTGGATTCAGACAAACCCCAGAGCAGTGCTGGGGGCTGTGTGGGCTCATGAACTCCCTGGAACCAAGGGATGTTGTGGCTCTGGCTCCTCACAGGAGGGAGGAACATCACAGGTGCTTGTACCCCACTGATGGGGTCACAGAGGCACAGAACCACAGGGGCTTCTGAGCTGGAAGGGACCCACGAGGATCCCTGAGTCGATGTCCCACCTGGGAGGGCAGCAGGACAGCCTGGCATCCCCTGCAGTCCCAAACCACTGCAGGTCCCTGGTGTCTGCAGGTGCTTTGCATCCCTCTTGGAGGGCACAGTGGAGGCACAGGGGTGGGAACAAGGGCAGGGAGTGGGTGGATGTCTCCATGGACAGCCAGCAAGGCCTGGTGTCTCTCCACACCTCCAGGGTCAAGGCTGCTGCTTTGCTTCAGCAACACAGGCTCCACTGGGTCATGGAGAGGGATCTTCCAGCAGGGCAGAGCCCTGGGACAGTGTGGTGTGGGATGTCCCAGGGAAGCTGATCCACCTCAGCAGGACAGGGAGCCTGCTCCGAGCCAGCCCACACTGCAGCCCACCAGGGCAAGTCCCTTGGGGGGTCACAGCAGCAGGTCCTGCAGGGCTGGGGCAGGGCACATCCCTGCATCAGGCTGCAGCTCCAACACTGTTTCTTTGCTCTCTCCCTTTGGATTTGACACAAAAATTCTGTGGTGCTTCTTCCTTCCCCAACATCTGATAGAAAATGAGTGTCTTTCCTCTTCCCCTGGCAATCAGTGGCACAGCAGCAAAGCTTTGGGCTTGGGAGCCTTCATCAGAGCACTTGGGCTTATAAACCTGTAAGCAGAAAACTGGAGCCACAAATGTGGGAATTCCTCCCTGGGAAGAGGGTGAGGAGGGGCTGCCAGTTCCTATCAGCCCTCAGCATGAGCAGCAGATTCTGATTTCCTCCAGGACCTTCAGACATCAGCCTGGGTGAAGCAGCTCATTAAAAGCAACTAATTGCTGCAGTCATTTGTGAAATGAATTTTTCAAGGTTAATTTAGCTGAGCACTGAGAGCCCTCCATTTAGCTCTGAAGAGGGTGAGCAGCACATGCCACACAGCCCCCACCCCTGCTGCACCCCTGCTCTGGGGACAGACCATCCAGGATGGGCAGCTCCAATCTGGAGCATCCTCTGGGACTGCCAACAGGGAAACCCAGCCCAGAGGATGCAAAGTGCTGGTCCCACAATGGCAGGGTGACCAGCAGGCCAGCTTGGTTTGTGCTTGATGCAGGCACCAGCTTTGCTTTGTCTTGAGATGAGCAATCCCTTCAAAAGTCCTTTTAACCCCTGCAGGAATACAGGAATACTGGGGAAAGGAGAGCCTGAAACATGAAATGTTCAGTTAAACTTTACTGTTCACCTCCCTTATCCCATTTCTCCTTTGCCATGGAGTTTCCATAAGCAAATCTCCCTGTCTGATGGACTCCCAGGTGACATTAAAGACAGCAGGAACTCTCTCTGGGGGCAAAGGAGACATTTTCTGGAACCGGAGTGGTGCTTGGTGGTGGAATCATTTTCTGCTCCTTGCAGACTAAAAGCAAGTCCAGGGAAGAAAACAAGTGCAAAGCCTTTCCTGACCTGTCATTTCAGGTCCAGGGTGGGGGTTCTACCAGCCTTTACTGTCTCCTTTGTGAATGGTCACACAAAACAGCCTGGGCAGGGGTTTCAGTGCTGTGAGACACTGAAGATGAGGTCTCTGCCACGTAGAAGCAAGGGGTACCTCTGTCCATCTGTCACAGAATCCCAGAATCTGCTGAGCTGGAAGGGACCCACAAGGATCATCGAGTCCAACTCCTGGCCCTGCACAGGCCCATCCCCAAGAGTCACCCCCTGTGCCCCAGAGGATCAGCCAAACCCTCCTGGAGCTCTGGCAGCCTTGGGGCTGTGCCCACTGCCCTGGGGAGCCTGGGCAGTGCCCAACCAGCCTCTGGGGGAAGAACCTTTGCCTGAGATCCAACCTGAGCCTGCCCTGACACAGCTCCAGCCCTTCCCTGGCTGCTGTCACTGGTTCACTCTCTGTGCATTTGGAACCATGTCCCCCTTGGAAGGAAACAGCTGCAGAGCCCAGTTTTGAGTGTGCCAGGGCACAGGGAGCACCCTGAGCCCCAGCACCCTCCCACCCTGCGGTGGCACATTGAGGTGCCCATCCCACCAAGGGGCTGCCCCCCTGCCAGACCCCCTTGGCCAAGGTGTGTGTGAGGGAATGCTGGAGTGGAGCTGGTGCAGCTCCACTTGTCCCACCCGAGCACAGACCCAGTGTGGTGTCAGGCTGCTGGGAAACAGGCTGTTCAGTGGGTGTATCCTGTGTTTACACAGACCCACCAGCTGTGACAGTGCAGATGTTTCCTGTCTCCCTGGAACTGCAAAGAGCCATTTGGTGGCTGGAAGTGATTCCTGGAATGAAGCCATGGATTTGGGCTCCCAGAGAGCACCTGAGCTCCAGTGAGCAGGACGTGCCCGGGCAGTGACCACCTCACCCTGTCCAGGGGAGTGCCCGTCTGTGGCCAGGCTGGAGAGGCAGCTCCAAGGAGGAAAGGTGAGCTCTGGGGCCAGAGCAGGCTTGGCTGTCCCCTGGAATGAGTCCAGCTCCCCCAGGGAGGGACGGGGCCGTGCAGGATGTGGGGATCTGCAGGTAGGCAGGAAGATCCCACGTGAGCAGGATGGGAGGATGTGACTGTATTTACTGTGGGCCCTTGTTGAGTCTCTGTCTTTTCCTTCTCTGGACCCTAGGAGTCGAGCGTTCCCATCTCTTCTGGCTGAAGTCTGCATTTAGGAAATACATAAAAGCCTTTTCTGTCCTGGGGACAACCTCCTGGCAAGGCTGGGTGAAAACCTGCTCCATTTCTTTGCCTGAACAATCTGCTGTGCAGCAAAGACACCAAAGAGCAGCTGTGAACACACAGGGCAAAGCTGTTGGGAAGCTGAGCTGGGCAGTCACAGCCCAGTGGGAAGGACACTTTGCTAAATGGGACTTCTGGGCCCTGGGCCTTTTCTCCAGGATGAGTCATGTGAAACAGGACTGGTTTTCTGGTCTCAAGGCCAGCCTCTGGTCTAGGGCTGTGGCTCTCACTAGCCAGACACCCAACCAGGGAGTCACAGCCCAAATCTCCAGGTGAGGTGGCACCATCCTAGACCTTTCCACCCAAAGGCTGTTGGAAGCTCCCAGAGAGGAATTTGGCTGTTCCACCTGTGAATCCTGGCCTCTGGGAGGTTCACAGGCCACAGAAGGCAGCAGGAGAGGCAACTCCTTTCAGAGCTCCCCTGGTGCTCTCACCACACAAGATCTGAGGTTCAGAGGCACCTCTGGCCCAACCCCTGCTCCCAGTGGGACACCAGAGATCAGGTAGCTGAGTACTGTGGTCAGGGCACCTCCAAGGATGGAAGTTCCTCAGCCTCACTGGTTCCTGGTCCAGGGTCCAGCCACCCTCATGCTGAAAGGGATTCTTTTGCTAAATCTCATCAGAATTTCCATGTTTGTGACTTGTGTCTGGTGCCTTTTTCAGTGTTTGCCTCTGAAGAGAGATCATTGCTGCTGTCCCTGCACCCTTCCATGAGGGGTTTGAAGACAGAAGGCCACCAGACCTCCCTTCACCTGCTCCAGGCTCAAGAAATCCACCTTTCCAACCTGTGTTATGTGTCCCACACCTTCTTGGGCCTCAGCACTGAGCTCTCTCCACTTTGTCAGTGTTGTTCTTGTTCTTGGGGCCCCCCAAATTGCACAGAGTTAATTCAGAAGTGTCCCAACAAGTGCCATATAGAGGGGTACAATTCATTCTCTCTCCTGATGCTCTCCAGTCTTCCTCAATTGCATCTGTGGAGTCTCTTGGGAGCCACAAGTGCTGCATGAGGACCATGATGGGACCTTGTCACACACCACTCAGAAGCCCCTTGCCTGAGGAAGGGCACCAGGGATGGTTTGCTTTTAACCAGTTCAGCATTAATGAGTCTCAACATGTTTCTCTAACTGGAAAAACATGAGAAGCCTTGCAGCAGTAAGTCCTATTTTCATCCCATTTTGAAAAGCCAAGCCTAACGAGCAGGACACCGAGTGGGATGGAAACACTGACTGCTTTGCTTTGCTTTGCCATTTAATAGCAAAAAATCCAGCACACCCTATTCATCTGCATCTCCTACTCTTTTCCCATCTTGCCAGCTTTCCAAGACTCTGAAGCTGCTTTGGAGCCTGTGGTGGATTTTCCCCTCTCCTGTAGGACCATCGTGGCCACCACCCCTCCTGTTGTGTCTCCCCCGAGGTGTCTGAAGCTCTTGGGCTGTTGCCACCTGGGATCCATTCCAGTGGCAGAGCTGCAGTGAGGAAGAGGCCCTGGGCAGGGCAGGGGGGTCCGTGTTTGTTCCTCAGAAATGCTGAGGAGCACCCAGGGGAAGGGCAGGGGGTACCAGATCCACTCCTGGAATGTCAGCTGGCCTGGGTCAGACAGCCCAGGCTGAGCTGGCCACTGCCAGAGGAGAAGGTGTGCAAGCCCAGGGCCAGAGCCACGTCCTCAATGGGATATTAACAGTCCATGGGATGGGAGAGCCAAATCCTCCCCTCTGCCTGGTTTGCTGGTGTGGAGCTGGAGCAACCAGCCTGTTCCCACCCACCCAGCCAGGGCTCAGAGCTGCTCTGGGTTCTGTCGTGTTCTGTCAGAGCCCTTCCCAAGGGATGGAAAAGAACTGCAGTGCCAAGAGTTGTGTCTTTCCTGTCCCTCAAATGAGGAACCTGGGACAGCAGATTGTTTTGCTT
Source organism: Manacus candei (assembly GCF_025592945.1). Taxonomy (NCBI): domain Eukaryota; kingdom Metazoa; phylum Chordata; class Aves; order Passeriformes; family Pipridae; genus Manacus; species Manacus candei. The sequence continues at coordinate 10,714,293 of NW_026138095.1, read as the reverse complement.
CTGCCGTGGTTTCTCTGTCCTCTCTCATCACAAACCCAGGCAGATGTTGGGAACAGCTCCCGGGCAGAGCAGAGAGCAGCTGGTGGGGCCTTCATGGACAACCTTCACTTTGCAAAGCTGCTGTGCTCCAGAGGCACTGCTGGAGCCAACCTCCTTTTCCTACCTGCACAGCTTTGCTGCTGTCAGAGCTCGGATTTTGGAGAGCCATGGAAGGGCTGATTGAGGGCTTTAGTTCCAAGTTTTCCTCCTGTGCCTCTGAGCTGCAGTGAACCCTTTCCTGGCTCTTTGGCTTCTCTCTCCAGTGACAAACCCCTGGAGCAGGGACTGTCTGGGCATGACCATGTCCTCACCTGGGCTGACCTGAACACTTTCCCAGAAGCAAATATTTCCTCTGCTGTCTCATGCACTGTGGAGCTGGAGCAGGTCCTGGGCAAGGATGCCACCCTCAGTGAGGATTTCTACCTGCACTATTGCAGACAAACTCTCTTCCTGCCAGCACAGAAATGTGGAGGCAAATTCCCTCCCCACAGACTGAAGGAGCGAGTGGCTCTCAGGGAGCAGGAATGCTCCCTGTTGGGAGCAGCTGACCAGCTGTGTCTGGGGACACAGGGACAACTGGCTTGTTGCTGGTGGACTCAGCTGTCACCTCAGACAGCCCATCCACTTCTCCATGCCTGATTTCTCCAGACCCCAGGAGGACACAGGATTCAGAGCAGGGTGGATCCCCCCAGCAGCCCCAGGGGAGGCACACTGGGTACTTGGTGGACAGTTTTAAGCTGTGGTCGAGTCCAGGGAAGCCTGTCCTTGTGCCCTCTGTCCCTGCAGGGCACCCAGGACCCTGGACAGGGAGCTGAAGCACAGACTGCTCTGTCTCTTGGTGTCCTGGGGTGACAACCCTTGGTGTCCTTCCCATTCTAGAGGGGACCACTGGCTCCAGGGCCTGTGCTGTGCATCTGGAGCTGTGGGGCTGCAAACTTAGCTTGGATGCTGCATGGGGGAAGGTGAGGGGGGGCAGGAATCGTACCCCAAATCATTCATCTGCCTACCAGTCTGTGGGACAGCCTCTGCCATGCCCAGCCCTCCCTGCCTGCCACCCATCCTGCCTGGGGCAGCTCTGCAGAGCCCCCTCACTCTGCCCCAGGGCTGCCAGGAACACCAGGCATGGAGGATGCCTGGATGCTCCAAACCAGAGGAGGTGAAAAACTCACAGGGATTGAAACCAGAACTGGATGATTTAGCCACTGTTCCTGGGAATGCCTCCTCGGGGCCAGTGCCCTCAGCACCCACCTGCACTTCCCCCCCTCAGCTGTGCAATCCCACACCCAGTGATGGGAGCTGTGGGGAACGGGGCTCTGAGGGAGCACTGCTGACGCACTCCCAACAAAAACGGTGTTAACTTCCCAGCAAAGGCCACGGGGAAGCAAAGAGGAGGGAAGGAACTGAGAACAAGAGACAAAAGCACAAGCAGAGCGCTTCGGTCTGGCAGCAGGAGTGCTGTGCTGGGAAAACCCCCGGATTTATTGCAAGAGTTCTGGCACGTTGAGGGAAGAGGGGAACAAGGCCCTGGACAGTTTCTAAGAAGTGATGGTTCCCTGAGTCTTTTTCCTGGGATTTTCTGCCTGATGGGGATTTTCTGTGTGGTCGGGCTGAGGGGACGTGGGGACATGTGATGTGGGTGCCCTCCTGAGCTGCAGCCTGAGAAGGGATCCAGCTCCCCACAGTGGGTGTCCCTCGGGAAAAGCTGCAAAAGCAAACGTGGGGGGGAATTTCAGGGGTGGGGAGTGGCACAGCAGTTCCTGGGGGTGCTGGGGCTGGGCCAACCTGGGAATCCTGATCATCCCCAGCCTGGGGAGCACAGTGGGGGTGAGTATCTGACCCTCTCCAAGGCCAGGGCTTGTAGCAGCTGTGTCCCAGCACAGGGCTGTGTCCTGGCCTGGTAAGTGTCCATATCCAGGGTGGCTTGGCTAAAGCAGCTCTTGTGCAATAGAAAATGACCCTGGAGATCCTTTTGGAGAAATGCACCATCCCCATTCCCAGGGAAACCCCCGCCCTCTCCAGCTCTCAGAGCTCCTTGCAACCCTCCTTGGATTCACAGGTGCTGGGCAGGGAGGACCAGAGCAACCCCAGCATAAACCTGGGTTATCTCCTCCCTGCTCCATCATGTCACACAGCCCTGGTGAGAGTGGGGTGGGCTGTGATGACTCCACGAGGACTCCTCTGTACCCACAGAGGTGCCTCTCAGCAGCAAAGGGAGGATGGTTCCCTTTGGCTGCCCCACCAGGACACCAGCAATGGGCCAGTGGTGCCATGTGCCCCTGGATGATGGACAAGGCTGGGCAGGGATGTCCTCCTCCCTGGGGCCCTGTGGCGCACGACTGGGACCAGCCCAGCAACCTGGCTGCCTTCCTGCATGGGCCTTGTCTGGCTCTCCTCCTCCTGACTGTTTGACCCATTCCAAAAAATGTGCACTGAAAATGTCACTGCTGCAGTCCCTGGGAAAATGAGAGCATTGATTCAATGGCATCCCCACTTAAAAACATATGAACCTTCTGCCACCTCCTGCTCCCACTCCCCTGGGAGCAGCAGAGCTCTCAGTGCAGGATCCCCCCCACAGCAGGGCTGTTTTTACACATGTTTTGGCTCAGCGCCCTCTGAAAACTGGGGAGAGAGTTCCTGTGCCTCCAGATGGATTCCCAAATGGAATCCCAAATGGAAGTGTGATGGAACTGTGATCCCAGGAGCTCAGGCTCCAGCCAGCTTCATCCCATCCCAGGAGCAGTGCTGGGGAGGTGTCTCAGGCAGGAACAGGCTCCACTCCTGCTGTGGATCTGTTCCCCAGTGTCCAAGGGGACCTGCTGGGGCCACTTGCCCTGGGGCTCCCAGGTCCATGCTCAGTCCTTGGAGCAATTCCCTTCTCAGAGGGGGAGCAGGAGGGGCACAGAGCTGCCTGCCCAGGGAGCAGGAATGTGCTGTGGGATTCCCCCTCCTGCCTCCGGGTGCAGGTTGCTCCCAGCTCTCACAACAGGCTCAGCACTCTGCAAACAGAATTCAGCCACAACCCAGAACACATTACTGAAAAAACAAACAACAGACACATTCTTCTCCTGAATTCTGGGGCTCTTTCTGCTTCTGATCTCCCAGACAGACCCTGGCAGCCCACATCCTCAGGGAAGGCTTGGTTTGAGTTCCTGCAGCCTCAGTGTGAGCTCAGTCCCACCCCGGGATGGGCACAGGGGTGGCCAAAGGTGGCTTTTTGCTTCTCCACCCAGAGGCAGAGTGAGGCATGAACCACCTCCACCTGCCCAGGTTCCTGTGTTCCCAAACTTCTCCTGGGTTCCAAGGCAAGCCCTTCCTTGGCTGGCTGTGCAAGATTTCTTGAAAGATTCGGCGGCCTTGGGGCATCTTGTGCTGAATTGCTGAGCCCTGGTGTCCACCCTTGCTCCTCAGCTTCAGAACAGGGCTCTGCCAAGCTCTTGCAGTGCCTCCTGCTCCTCGTGAGAGCCTTCATCCCACAGAGGGGACACAGCCCCAAACAGGAGGGTGGAGGGGACCCAGCAGGCACATGAGCCATGGATCCACAGAGCTGTGCCTCCCAATTCACCATGTGCCATCCTGATGATCAGGCTGGGCCCTGGCTTCAAATGTGCCCCAGTCCCTGCTGCCCGGGGCCAGGCAGGAGCCCTGGGAACAGGTTTACTGCTCAGGGAGCGGGAGGACAGTCAGCAACATCCCAGGGCTCCCGCGGCCAAGGTGCTGCGGATGATCCGGGTGGTGATCCAGGGAGTGAAGGAGCCTTGGAGGAACAGGCGTTTGCCTCGCAGGCAGCCCCTTGTGGCAGGTTTGCACATGCTTTCCCACTCCGAAATGCTGCCGGAGGTTTCCATCCCAGGGAGCCCTTTTGTGAGCGGCAGCTGTATGTAAATGAGAAGGGGAATTGGTGGGTGGCAGGGAATTCCCACGAGGATCAGGGCAGAAGGCCCTGGGGAAGGGTCTGTGATGGTATCAGGGCTCTGCCAGTGCTGCTCCACCCATTGCACCTGCTGCTGTGGGTTGCACACAACGGCACAGTTGTAGGGGAAGGGAGATTCCCCATGCCCAGGGCAATCTCCAGCAGCTAGAAGGGATCCCAGCAGCAGGAAAGGCAGGGAGGCACGGAGAGAGGTAGGATGTGGAGCAACCTCCTCAGCAGGAGACAGGATGGTGAGGAGCATGAGGGCACCTCGTGCTGCCCATTCTCTCCCCAGAGCTGACTCCAGCAGCTCCCCTGCCTGTGCTCTCCTGGACACTTCCCATGGGCAACTTCTACCCCTGTATCCTGGAAATGTATCCCCTGCAGCCTCTTCAGCAACCCTGTGGATTGAAAGCCAAAGGGATATACAGGCAGCATCAGCCCAGGGCTCTCCCTGTGTCCTGGGCTTGGTAAAGGTTGGTGGGAAAAACACCGGCTGCATCCCAGCATTTGGCTCTTCCAGAGCTCAACAGATCATGGCAAGGTCCCCCCGCCCTTCCCTTGGCTCTGCCCTGACCCTGACCAGCCGGTTTTGGGGGGTGCAGAGGGAACTCAGCTGCCTTTACCACCCCAGGAGCTGAAGTTCCCATGCAGGACCCCGTAGAGATCCACCCTGGGCTGTCCCCGACTGCAGCTCCTCGGGGAAGCAGGAGAGAGCTGACACGGTCTCCAAGATCTGCTGTGCTCCCTGGGATCATCGCTTCCCTGGATGTTCAGACCTTATGGCGAGCTGGGGACTCGGGCTTGTGCTGAGCTCCGGTGCGTGGGTGTCTCCTCTCCTCACTGTCCAAACACGCTGCTGTTTTTCCCAGATCCTGGCGAGGGCATCACCTCCTCACTGTTGGGAATGTGCGGTGAGGGGCTGGAGGCGCACGGCTTTCCCCATCCTCCGCACCCTGGATGAGGCGCGTTCTGGTGGAAAACAAAGAGATGCCACATTTAAAACCGTGCTTTTCGTCATTTCCAACTTGAAGCCTCCGGAGCCTCGGCAATTCCTGGGAGCTCTTGCACCCTCCTGTCCCCAGCCCCGTGTCATGCTGCCCCTCGGCTGCCGGGGAGGCAGGACGGGGTTGGCACACGGGGACACGGGCAGGGCATCCCGGGGGCTCATCCCAATTCCCACCCCGAGCCGAGGCGTTGCTATCTTTTTATCCCAGTTGGCCAAAATGAAGGGAGCTGGGAGGTTCCCACAAAAGGCTCCCGGCTCATCCAAACTTGGCATTATTTTATACATTTTAACAAACAAGGGGCATCAGTGTTCGCTAGTTGCCGATGACATCGTTGTATTGATTTTTGCTTTTTATTAGTTAGCAAACCCCTGTTTGCCCGGTGTATCCCTCCCTTCCCGAGCGGATCAGCGGCGGGCGCAGCTCTTCCCTCCGCTGGAGCCGGGGTCCACATTTCTCTTGGGACGACCTTCCCTTTTCCTCAAAGCAGAGGATCAGCCGCTGGGGTGCAATCGCTGATTCCTGACTGTGCTGACCAACAGCTCCCAAACAGCTGGGAAGCTGCATTCCGATCCGGGGGGATGGGCTCCAACCCCGGGTTGCTCCGGGACCCCACGGACCCCCGGGAACGGCCCCGGGACACGGGTATGGAACCGAGGGGCGGGGCCTGGGTACGGTGGGCGTGGTCAATGATGGGGGTGGGGTTACGGCTCGAGGAGGCGTGGCCTAGGGTGGAGTGGGCGGTGCCCGGGCTATGGGCGGAGTCGAGGTTAAAGTCGGCGGACTCGGTGTGTGGGCGGGGCCGTGGCTCAAGAGGGCGTGACCGAGGCCGAGGGGGCGGGATCACAACTTAAGAAGGCGGGGCCTGGTTTCGGAGTGGGCGGTGCGTGGTCGGGGACGGGGCCAAGGCCGGAGGGGCGGGGCCTGGCTCAACGACGCGGGCCGGTCCCTCGGGGCCGGTCCCACGGTGGGCCCGGTCGCAGCAGCAGCGCCGTCCATCCGGACGCTGCAGAGGCCAGGACCTGCGCTCCCGCGGCGCTCCGCTGTCCTGCTCTGACCCCGCTCGGCCCGGCCGGGAGCGCGGGGCCCGGCCCATGCAGCGCCCGCCATGTCCGGGCACCGCCCGCCGCCCCTGGCCCCGCCTCCTCCGCCAGGTGCCGCCCTCCCATTGGGCCACGCCCTGAGACGCTGCCATGGCAACCGCCATACGCCCGCCCTCCAAACCTCCCTCCCCTTGTTGCCCCGCCCCTCAGCGCTCATTGGTGCCAGTCACCCCCCAGCGCTGCTCTCATTGGGTGCTCGCCTCGCTGCAGCGCGCGTGGGGGGCGGTGCCTCCCCCTCAGGCCGCCATGAGCTCCCGAGCGGGCTCCTCCTGCCCTTGGGCGCTCCCAGGGCTGGGGCAGCTGCAGCTGCCCTGGGCAACCTGTGCCGGGGCCTCACCACCCTCACAGGGAGCAATTTCTCCCCAGTATTCCATCTAACTCTGCCCTCTGTCAGTTTGAAGCCATTCTCCCTTGCCCTGTCCTTCCAGGCCCTTGTCCAAAGTCCCTCTCCATCTCTCGGAGCCCTTTTAGGCACTGGAAGGGGCTCCAAGGCCTCCCACCTCTGAGCAGAAGCAAAACACCTCTTGGGAAGGGTGAGAGACTCCCATGGGAAACTTTCAGCTGGACAAAAAGTCCAGTATGTGATCATGGAAATAAAATACATTGAGGATGGCCTGGCAGAGCTTTTTAATTGAAGGGAAAGAGCAATTCTGCAGAGTTCTTTGATTTGGGCTCTGTGGTTGAAAGTCAGGCATGGGGGTTGTGTCTCACCCCCCCTCTTCACTGGCCCTGGATACCCATGGAAGCTACAAGTCATTCCCAGTATGCCATGTGCCCAGCACTGTGTGAGCTCCTGCCATGCCCTGCTCCTGCTCCGAGTGGCTGCAGAGCTGGAGCACGTGTAAGGCAAACCCCCAAGTGTAAAGTGTGTTTGGGTGTGGGAGAGGTTCTCCTCCTGCAGCCACAGTGCTCTCCATGGTCTCCTGCCCTCCTGAGGGTCACATGTTCACATTCCATGGCTCATCCCTGTGGTCCTGACCCGGCAGTCAGGGCACGTTGGTGGAGGCTCATCTGTGTTCAGCACCCGCAGTCCCATGTCAGCCCTGGGCAAAGGGCTCTGCCCGAAATGTGGGTTCACACCTGGGGCCTTGCTGCAAACCCCAGGCAGGACTTTGCTAATCACCGACCAGCACTTCCAGCCGTGGACAAGAGTCTCTGCTCCAGGCTGATGGGTCCCAGGGAGTCCTGGTAACCCGTGGAGGCTACAGAACTCTGTGTGTGGCTTGAAGGGTTGTGCTGAGCTTGGGGCCATGGGGAAGTGGGGCTGAGAGTGGTTCTGGTGAGCTTTGGACCTCAGTGTTGGGTTTTTCCTGGGCTCAAAATTCCTACAAAACCTGCCCATGCTGTGGTGCCACTGGTTTGCTGAGCCCCAAGCTGCAAACAGGCCAGGGAGTTGTGAGAAACACCAGACTGGCTGCCCTCCCCTCCAGCTCCCTAAACGGGGCCAGCCTGGGTGGAGCAGGCTGGGTCTAAACTGCAGAAGGGACCCTGAGTGTCCCCAAAGGCAGCACCCGCGGTGCCGTTCCTGGCCCTGCTTTGCCCTCTCTCCACAGCACCGCGGTGGCTGATGGTGGAGGGGGGATGGAGAGTGGAGCTGCAGCAGAGACGGCCCCAGGCCGGCCGGGGGTGCCCGGCACGGGGAGGGGTCCCCGTGTCCGTGGGCAGCACACGAGGGGCTCCGTCCCCCACGGGACCTACGCGCTCTGGAAGCCCCACACTTCCAGGAGCTGCACCTTGAAGTCCTCCTGGCAGAGCGGGGGGTTGTCGAAGGTCTCGCAGTGCTCCGTGTGCCCCCAGAGCAGGTCGGCGTCGAGGGACAGGGCTTGGCCTCCCCCTCCACCTGCAAGAGCGAGCGCCGGCTCAGGGCTGAGCTCCCGCCTCGGGCGGCTCCGGCCCGGCCCGGGAGGGCTCAGGGCTGCGCCCACCCCTCGGCTCTCTGTCCCCGGGCTTGTCCTGACCCTGCTCCCGGGGCTGCCAGGGGGCACAGGCTGGCAGTGCTGCAGGGGTTTCTGACACCCCAGCACGGGGGGCACAAAGATCCCACTCCCAGCCCGAGCCTGACCCCGTGTCTGCTCCGGTGGCCGTGCCCGGCCCCTCCTCGGGCTGATCCCCTCCCACGGCTCCTCCATCCCACCCACAGTGGAGGGAAGGGCTGGGGAAGGACACACCAGCCCCAGGGGCACGAACCTCTCCCCTGGTTTGGGCTGTGCTGCTCCCCCTCGGGGCTCTCGGAAGGAGCACCCGGCCCTCGTGCAGCTCGGCACTGTCCTAACTTGAGGAAGAGGGGCTGCCTTCACCTGCCCTTCACCTGCCCTGCCTTTAGACTGACACCCCCGACAGGAGGTGTTTGCCCCGGGCAGGTTTTAACCTGGAGTTACAAAGGGCCCTTTTCAGCCGGAGCAGTGGCGGGAGGTCGGAGCCCACCCCCGGGGGCCCCGATGGGTAATTAATTAATTACCGATAACGATCCCTTCCCGTGAGCCGGACATGAACATGGAGGCTGTTTTGGAAGGCAGGAGGAAATGCCTGACGGCCAGGAACGGGGACAGGCGGCCTTTCCTGTGCGGCGTGGGCACGGCGAGGCGGCTGGGGCTGGAGCTGGGGCTGGAGCTGGGGCTGCCCGGGCAGGAGCCGGGCCGGGAGTCGGGACAGGGGGAAGGCGAGCGCTGGCGGGAGCGCGGCACAGCCTTGGCCAGCTCCGGCTGCTTGATGAACACCCACTCGTACCTCTCTGCCTCGGGGCGCACCTGGAGAGCAGGACACACGTGGGGACAGAGCCCTGGCCTGTGGGACACTTGTCACTGCTGGGGGAAGATGGGGCTGCCCGGCCAGGGTGGGCAGGGCACAAATCATACAATCATGGAATAGCTGGGGCTGAAGGACCTTTAAAGGCCAGCTAGTCCCTGCCATGAGCAGGGACATCTCCAGCCAGGTCAGGTTGCTCAGATTCAGTGCTGTAGCCAAGGCCAGATCTGGAGTTAGGAAGGGACAGGGCATCCTGGTAGTGCCAGGGCTGCCCTGGGGGAGGGTGTGGCTGAGAAGTTGGTTTTGGTTTTGCCAGGTGCTGCCAGAGATGGGCAAACCTGCACTGCCCACACTGCCAGGTGGATGCTGGGTGGATGCCAGTGGGATATCGGATGGATGCTGCACTTTGTCCCTGGGATCTCTTGGTCCAGCTCAGCCTGTTCCCTCTTCAGGGGTGCCAGGGCTGATTTGGGAATGCCCCATCCAGGAGCTGCCCTGAGCAAACTGGGCAGAAACCTGCCCTGCTGCCATGCCAGGAGGGGCTCCCAGACCCACACGGGGGTATCACACGTTCCTGGGGGGCTCAGGGCAGCCCCAGCTCACCCAGGGCAGGAGCTGAGTCTCCCTTTGCTCTGATCCAGCACAGCAATTCCTGCCAGAGCTCAGGGCAGTGCTGGGGCCGTGGGGAGGAAGCACCTCGGGGCTCACTGTGCCCTGAGGGGTCAAGGAAACAGCAATGAAGGGCCAAAGCCAGAAATAAACCATGACTTACAGTGAACACAAAGCACTCCCCTGTCCCAAAAAAGGCCGATGTTGCCCCGCTCTTCTTCCTTTCACTCCAGTCAGAGGAGAGAAACGCCCCACACACCTTGGGAGAGAGCAGAGGGATCAGTGGGAGATCAGGACCAGAGCCAGCCCCTGGAGCACTGGCAATGGCCCGTGGGGGCAGCAGGGCAGGGGCTCTGCTCAGTCCTGGGGGAGTCAGGGAGCCAAATTCTGCTGTGCCAGCTGAGTCCTGCACTGACAATCACTGGTGCTCTGGCCGTGAGTCCACTCGGCTTCTGTGCCCAAGGCTGACCCTGGTGTGGATGTCCTTGACCTGACCATGGCTGGAAGGGACCTACCGAGGGCTGGAACTCGTGCCTGTCCTTGGCACAGCCAAGGAATAACATCAGCTAAAATGTGTAGGAAACCAAGTTTTACAGGTCACCTGCACCTGCCCTGGGGGTGGCAGGTGTTTATCTCCACACCACACTGAAGTGTCAGGCTGGGCACATCAGCACTGGTGGGTCAGTAAATCTTTGGGAGGCCTGAACAATTCACAGAACTTGCCTCTGCTGTTGGATGAGAGTGGAGAGAGAAAATACAGGTTTCTGAGCCCCTGTCAGAGCCCCTGGAAGGGCCCTGGCTCAGGGGGCTTTGCAGTTATTTCACAGCTTCCAGCAGAAACTGTCCTTGTTTCTCCTCCATTTCCCTTGTGTGGCTGCTCCTGCAATCAGTGGCAGAACCTTGCATTTAGTGCTTTGAAAGCAAGTCCTGGCTCAGACAAAGCATCTGCTGACTTGAGGGAAGTCTGCTCAGCAAGGATTCATGACTTGTGTTTGCAATAAGAGTATCACTCGTGGCCCCTCTTCCTCTCACCAACTCCTCCTGTTTCCTGCAGCATCCCCTGTCTGAGGGGTGTCTTGGTGGCTGGAGGTGCAGTTTGTTCTCTCCTGGGAGATGGAACAGACCCCGGGGCAGGGCAGGAGAGGGACCACACAGACCCGTGGCTGCTCCAAGAACTGCCAGTGGGGTCAACCCCCCTGTCCCCTTCCCCACCTCTGCTTGGGAAACACTCACCTCCCCCTCGGTGGTTTTGATGAGCAGCACGGTCGGTTCGTAGCCCTCACAGCACGTGTAAAACCTGCACAGATGGACAAGGGGGTCGGGCTGGGGGCTCTCAGACCCCAGAGCAGTGAGCCCAGCGTGTGGCCAGCACAGGGCTGGGAAGGAGAGAGGAAGGGAGTGATGGCTCTTCTCATCTGTCTCAAGGGAGCTCGTGGAAGGACATGGCAGAAACTCAGAGTCACAAAGCTTGAGCATCTCCAGGGTTTGTGCAGGGCAGAGGGAGTTGCCTTATGGGACTTCTCAAGTCATCACCTTTGTTTGGTGAAGCTCAGACAAACCCAAACCCTCAACCCTCCCACCCTACCCTCAGACACCAGGCTGGGGGGGATGTTTGGGGGGGAGTTTACACAACGAGCTCACTTTTAATCTGGATGTGTTTCACAGTCCAGGCTCTGCACCCTGTGCTGCCTTGGAAAGGTCAGGGCTGTGCTTCCTGGGGCTGCACCACTGCCATGGGACACCCACTCACCTCTCAGGGGCTGGGGGAGCTCGGGGTGCTGACTGAGGTGCCCATCACACCCCCCTTTAAACACTGCCCTGAGAACGGGGGGTAATGGGCAGCACCCAGTCCTGGACATCCCAGTGATCCCAGTGCCCTTCCCGCTCCGCCCTGAGCTGCATCCCAGGAGAGAAACACCCCAGCACTGAGTGATGTGGGGATGTCCCTGCTTCCCACACACCCTGCACTCCACAGCCAGGGTGTCACTGGGGCCTGGGCTCTCTCCTGCTCTGACACATCTTGCTATTGCAATTTTGGGCATTGGCCTTGACACCTGGGCTCTTTCAACTGGAGTTTGGTGCCTGCCCCCAGCAGGATGTTCCCACATGCCCCTGCCCTGAGCTCGGCACCTCTCACTGTCAGGGGCACCTACAGAGGACAGGGTTGGGTTTCCTGCCTGTTTTGAGCCACAGCACTGACTGCAGTGCCCAGCAGCCCCTGTGTCCCATCCCTGGGAGGGAGCTGGAGCCCTGGGGAGGGTGTGCTGGCTGGACCTGGCTGCTCACAGCATGGCCAGTGTGGCACATGGGACGTCCCCTGCACTGCACATCCCCAGGGCTCCGTGTTCCCCAGTTGCTGATCACCATCTGAGCGAGCCTCAGCCCTCTCCCCTGAGTCAGCACCGGCCCAGATCACACTCAGGGTCTTGAACTGAGCCCTGGACAGTCCCCAGCAGACCCCCCATGTGCCCTGGGGACACTCTGTGTTGCTCCTTTCTACACCACCAACCCCTGCCCAGTTTTCACCCCACACATCCGACCCGCCCGGCCCCTGGGCAGGGGCTGCTTTACCTCTGCAGGCTGCACCCGTCCTGGGAGGTGGAGAAGAGCAGCAGGGGGGGGAAGAGGGAGAAGCGCTCGGGGATCCAGGACCAGACGAGGCGCATCTCCTGAGTGGTGACGATGCTGGAGCTGAAGTTCTGCATGTCCACGGCCAGGTGGAAGGGCTGCCTGCACGGGGAGAGGGACATTGTGCCGAGCTCTGGGGCCCGTCTGCTTTTTGGGGTGCAGCCCCCAGGCATCAGGTTTTGTCCTGCTTTTTGCACCGTGAGCTTTCTGCCACCACCACCAGCTCTGGCTGTCCCGTGTCTCCCAACAGGGTCCCCCGAGGGGCTGGGAGCCCCCAGCACAGCCAAAGCTACGAGGGGTCCCTGAAGCTCCCCCCGTGTGTCTCCACAGTAGCTCACATTCTGTCTGCTCAGCCCCACGGGCTGGCAAGGGGAGAGGTCTCCTTACCTGCTCTGCACCATGGTTATGCCCCTCTCCATTAACGCCTTCCTGTTGGCCATCTGGAGGAGCCAGATTTCCTTGCGGGAGAACAGCCGGATGCCAAAGGCTCTCTCCAGGAGTTTGTCGACAGTCACGTGCTCGGCAATGTTCTGCACGAAAGCCTGCAGGTCTGCCTTGATGTCAGTGCCCTCCGGCTCGGCCGAGCTCCCCGAGAGCCTGAACTGCTTCAGCAGGGCCAGGGCGATGCGGTACAGGACCTTCTGCCCCTCCAGCAGGAACACGTCCAGCACACGGATGGCGTAAGCGAAGGGCAGGTCGTGGAAGAGCCACGACAACCACTCCGAGTAGACCTCAAAGATGTTCTCGGAGGCGCTGGCTATGAGTTTGTGAGCTGCTGGGCAGTGCTTGTTGGCCAGGTCCCCAAATGTCATGCAGGAGGCCTGGTGGGCCAGGAAGGACTGGTCGATGTAGCTGGTGTGGGGAGCGTTGCTGGCGAGGAGGCGAGAGATGCTCTCGAAGCACTGAGCTTCGTCCTCGCTGTAGTGCAGCAGCAGAGCCACCAGGGAGGGCAGGATCGGGCTGTAGGTTATGTCAGGGAAGAGGTTGCCAACACAGATGAGGATCTTCCTCAGGGCAGTGACCCCTTCCGGGTTGAGGCAGTAGGTGGGCATGGGGCATCCCTCCAGGAACTCTGGCAGAGGGTGGGAGCTCCCGCCGGGCTTCCCGAAGAGCCGGCTCGCCACGTCCCTGTAGACGAGAGCGTCGGGGGTGATGAGCCGGCAGGAGACCTGCTGGATGAGCTGGTGGTAGAGCCGAGCCCTGAGGGCGTGGCTGGTGGCCCAGCAGCCTTCCCTCGCCAGCTTCTTCAGCTCCTTCTGGGGCTTGCTCAGGATGTCCCGGGGGATCTGTGCCGGCCGCTGCGGGTCCGGCATCCTGTCCCAGTCCACGAACTGTCCACAGCCCGGGCAGGAGGAGGCGTCGGTGTCCCAGCTGTCAGCCTCGGATGTGACCACGATGGTGACTGGAGATGAGCCAAACTCCTCTGTAGGACAAAGACCTTTTATTCAACACTCTCCACCGCCCCAGCCAACAGCGTTTCACCCTGGCTGAGGGTGCTCTGAAGTCTTACAGCCACGTCCTGTATTTCTTTATTGTCCCTTGCAAGGGGAAGGTTTTCAGCCTTTGCCTGGCTGGAGCTGCTTGCTTTGCCCTCTCCTGCTCCCCTTGGCTCAGGACCCTGGGGAAGCTCAGGGCCAGGTCCCAGCTGGGTGTCAGGGCTGCTTCTCCCACCGTGAGGGGCTTTGTACCCCCCAAAAAGCTCCTGACTTCCCAGCCTGTGACCTGCTGAGAGGGAGGTGCAGAGAGCAGGGACACAGTCCCTGCCCCCCGGGACATGTCACACCACTGAGGAGGATGAGCAGCTCAGTCCCAGCCCAGCTCTGCAGGGGCGAGGAGGGACCTCACGGGCAGCAGGGCCCAAGTGATGCTGAGGCCGAGAGGGACCATCGGCATCGTGTCCCCTCCCAAGGACAGCGCGGGGCAGGAGGGTCCTGTCCGGGTCGGGCAGCCCAGGACGAGGCTGCTCCGAGCCCAGGCAGAGGGGGCAAAGCCGCCCTCGGGTGTTTGCCCTCCTCTTGCTGCCTCCTGCCAAAGCCTCCCGACCCCTCCAGCCACTCGGGAGCCGGAGAGAAGGGGAGAGAAGGTGCTGCAGCTCGAGGGGCTCGCCGGGGGTGCGGGGCTGCTCTAGGGGTGCAGAGGGTCCCTGTGCCCCGTGTGCCCCCAGGCACCTGGAGAGACCCCGGCCGGGGACCGCCCGCAGGGACTGGTGAGCACCTGAGGAGCCCCTCGGGGACAGAAGGTCCCCATCGCGGGAGGCTCCCGCACACAGCACAGGGGCAGGGCTCGGGCAGCCGCCAGCCCCGCTCCGGGAAGAGCAGAGCCTGAGCTCCTCCTAGAGAGACGGGAGCGGCATTTCCCCGGGGCTGCAGGACAGCTCGGCTCCAAACCCTGCCCAGGAGACGGGAGCTGTCCCCGCCTGGGTGAGCTCTGCTGGGCAGGGATTCATTGGCAGGGATAAAGTCAATTCACACACGTTAATTCTCGGGTGTATCTATCTCGGATGTGCTCTGGTGCCTGGGGAGTCAAGGATGGATTCGCACCGAGCCAAACCTCTGTCCCGAGGGGACACGGGGGACAGCACGGGGTGGCACATCGAGAGTCCTGACGCCTGGGCTGGGTCCGGCTCTGGCTCTTGCTCTCCAGCTCAGTTTGGCCCCTGTTCGAGGTCAGGAGGACCAGCAGATCAGGTTCAGTGCTGGGTCAGGGAAGGGGCAGCAGTTTGCTGCGGTGGCTGCTCATCCTGACTCCCTGCCCTGGACACAGCCCGACCCCGAGCCCAATCCCGCAGGCTCCTGGCCATAGAAACCAGGCTGAAACAACACCGGGGCTGAAGCAGGGGCTGTTTGACCCGATGTCCCCAAATTCACCTCTTCCTGCCAGCCGAGTGCTGCCCTGCCCGGAGCCCTGAGGAGCATCACCCCGAGCCCACCCTGTCCCCGGTGCGGGCTGGTGGCTCCAGCTCTGCCCGCCCCGGGACAAGCGCTGGGATTGGGGCAGGAACTGTGGCTCTGCTCCGGCCCCTCTGCTCTGCTCCGGCCCCTGTCCCTGCTCTGCTGGACGTGTCCCCGGCCCGAGCGGGGCCGTCCCGCACTCACCTCGCCCCGTGCCCGTGTCCTCGCCCCCGTCCCGCTCGGCCCCGGGGAAGCCCCCGGCCGCCCCCCCGGGGGAGCCGGGCAGGCTGAGCCCCACCTGCAGCATCGCCCGGGTGCGGCCACCGCTGGCGGGTCCCCTTTGTCCCCGTCACCTGCCCTGACTTATAAGGCGAGGGCACAGGGGGTTTATTTGGAGTAAACAGAGCGAGGGGTGGAGCAGCTCCCGCGCCCGCGTCGCCCCTTCCTGCCCTAAATCTGCACCGAGGCCGGGCGGGGGTGGAAACACCCCGTGGAACGAGATACCATCAAAGAGCAACGCGGCCATTAAACCGAATCCTTTGTTTTTCCCAAGGATGACCTTCATTTTCCCGCTCTGGGGTTCAGGGGCAGGAGGGGCCGCGGGGCTGAGGAGGGGCCGGGGCTGCGGCCGCCGCCCGTCCTTGAACGAGGGAAACACAGAGCGTGGGTTTGGAGCCGCTTCCCGCTGGATGGTGCCGGGGGAGCCGGGAAGAGCGGCACGTGAGCAGCGAGTGCCGGGAGCCGGTGACAAGGAGGGATCGGGGCCACGAGGAGCCAGTGCCGCCCTTGGGACGCTCCTCGGGGCTCTGCCGGCCGTGTGTGCGGGGCGGCTTCAGCACCGGCCGCCAAAACCCCCAGGGAAATTGGGGGCGATGTGCCCGTGCCCCCCACAGCCCCCCGCCCCTGCCCCCCGCCCGGCGGGAGCACAGACCGCGACTGCTGCAGGCACGGCTGTGGGGCTGCAGCCTTTCCACCTGCCCCCGGGAAATGGTTGGTATCGATTGACTTTTAGCCTCAAAACGCGTTGCAGAGCTACAAACCGTACATCGTGTTCACAGTTGAAGGAAAAGTCCCCTCCAACAGCTGGGAGATGCTCCCAGCACATCACCCCGATCCAGCATTGCTGCTGGAGAACTCACAGCTCAGGCTGCACTTCCTGTACATTTTTACAGGCACCTTAACATTTTAAAAGATTTTTATTTCCCTTTAAAAACTTGATATTTTCTGTTGTGGTAAGAGCAGCTGCAGGTTGTTCCTGCTCTGCCTCCCTGCCTGCACGTCCGTCTCCACCTGCAGCACATCCCTGAGCATCCACCGGCACCGGGGGTCTCGGGGCATCTCCTAAGCAAGTGCAGCCCCTCTGCAGCCCCTCTCCTTTCTGGATGAAGCACCTTCTCCACCGTGTGCCACAATCTGTTGGGAGCAGCACGGCTGTCCCGTCATCCCTCTCCTCCCTTTGCCCCTGATGAGCCTGGAGCCCGAGGGGGTGGGGGCGAGGGGCTGTGTCAGCAAAGGGCCCCCCGAGGGCTGTGCTGGGTGGGAGGGAGCCAAGGGGGTCTCCCAGTGGGAGGCTCCCAGTCTGCACCCAGAGCGTGCCTGGGCACCCAGTGGGCAGCTCTGGCTGCACCCAAAGGGGCAGGTGGTGGCCCCCAGCCCTGCTCCTGGGGGTCCCGGGGGTCCCCACACCACATCCTCCTCTGCTTCCCGGTGCCGAGGGATCGTTCACTGTCTCTCCAACTCAAACCCTTTTTACGTATTCTCTCTCCAAATCAAACCCCTTTGCCCAGGCTCGTGGGTCCTGCTGCCTTTCCCTGGACCTTGTTGGCCTTCTCCTCATGTGCCTTTTCCAGGACAGCGGATGCCTCTCCCTGCCAGCCCGACCCAGCTCTGAAACCTCCGGCAGCGCCGCCGCCCTCCTGCTCCCGGCAGCCGCTCCGGAGGTGGGAGGTGGAAGTGAATTAGGGACAGGGCGAAACGAAACATCACTTCATGCGTTTTTAATGGTGAAAAAATTAAATATGTAGAGGCCGTGTGGCTCCAGCGGAGCAGCGCAGTCGAAGGCCATGAATGTTTGATGCCCAGAGCTGCGGGAGCAGCCGGATGTGGGAAGAGCTGTGACAGGGAGATGGAGCCCACCCCGGGGGGCTGCCAGGGCCAGCGGGGAGCGCAGAGCCCGGGGCACTGCCGGCACCTGGGTCCTCCCGAACGCAGCGATCTCAGCCCCGCAACGGCAGGAGTGGGACGCGTGTCCCTGCTCCCCACCCCAGCACGTCCCCAGCCCTGCCCAGGGAACTGAGTTGGTGCCTGGGGGTGCTCAGCACCCCCCAAACCCACCCCGGGGCAGCTTTGCTCGGTGGGGCTGGTCCCCAGGGCATGGGGGCTCCTCTGGCTTCGTGTTCAACACTCGCCCCAGGGGCTTTGCTGTGGGGTCGGGCACTCGCTGGGAGCACAGCAGGGTCACAGCCCCAGGAATGTGGGAACACAGCGGGGTCACAGCCCCCAGGAATGTGGGAGCACAGTGGGGTCACAGCCCCAGGAATGTGGGAGCACAGTGGGGTCACAGCCCCCAGGAATGTGGGAGCACAGCAGGGTCACAGCCCCCCAGGAATGTGGGAGCACAGCAAGGTCACAGCCCCCCAGGAATGTGGGAGTGCAGCGGGGTCACAGCCCCCAGGAATGTGGGAACACAGTGGGGTCACAGCCCCCAGGAATGTGGGAGCACAGTGGGGTCACAGCCCCCAGGAATGTGGGAGCACAGCGGGGTCACAGCCCCCAGGAATGTGGGAGCACAGCGGGGTCACAGCCCCCCGGGAACGTGCTGATGAGGATGCACTTGTTATCATTATTGTTATCAGTATCGTCATTATCGTTATCTATATTGTCATTGTCGTTATCAATATCGTTGTCATTGCAGCAGCAGCCCCGTGTCACGAGGACAATAAAGCCTCTCTGTCAGCATCTCGTGACTGCTCCTCAGGCACCCGGGCCCAGGTTTGTGCCTGCATTGATTTGCGTCACCAATCACACCCAGAAACAAAGAGGAGAGGCCAAATCCTGGAGGATCGGGGTGGGAAGGGCTCCTTGGGCTTGGACAGAGGCTGCTGTGGGAGTGATGGGCTGTGCCCGCTGCCAGGTGACTGCAGGGCCCTTGGCAGCCACAACAGGGCCTGTGCCAACACCAGCAGTGTCAGTGGGGACCAGGGGATGGGGATGAGGGGGACAGGGACATCAGCACGGGCAGGGCAGGGCAGGGACTGTCATCAGGAGATGGGCAGGGAAAGGGGATGGAGCTGAGGATCTGGAGAAGGGAACTGGCAGCTGCCTCAAGGGAAGGAAAGGCCTGAGCCAGGGATGAGAGGCCTCTGGAGCCCGTGGGGCTGCTCTGCCTGAGGGACAGCCCCGGCCTTGGGCACTGCAGGTGACACTGTGGGGGGTTAAAGTGACCCTCGAGCATCAGGAGCTGCCACCCAAGGTCAGAACGGGATAGGGTGACCCACTGCTTGGCACTGGGGAGGAAGGGAGGGTGAGATGTGAGGAGGAAGGGGAAAGAGAGAAAGGAGAAAGTGAGGAAGGGAAGAGAGAGAAAGGAGGGAGGCAGCAGGAGGAGGAGGGATGGAAGGAGCAGGAAGGAGGGTGTGTGCTGCAGAGGTGCCAACCAGGGCAGGCAGCCCTTGGGAAGATGCAGCACTGGGATACTTCCCACGCAGTGCTGGACGGTGGATGGCGGGGATCAGGTGCCAGGAGTGACCCCGCTGGGGAGAGACAGCGGGAGGGGCTGGGCAGGGAGGGATAGACATGGCTGGGAACATCTGCACCCTGTACCACACAGATCTGCACCTGTACTGGGCACATCTGCACCTCTGTACCTGCACTCCGAATTTCTGCCCCTCTAAACCCTGATCTTCTGCACCTCTAAACCATGCACCTCTGCACCCACACCCCACACATCTGTGCCTCCCCACCGAGCCCCTCTGCACCTTGTACTGCACAACCAGCACCGCTGCACCCTCGGGCTCTGCACCGGGCACCCCATTCCCGTTCCCCGCAGCCCTGCACCTCTCACTCCTGTACCCCCGTATCCCTTTATCGCCATATCCCTCTGTACCCCTTTATCCCTGTTTCCCTGTACCCCTGCACCCCCATACACCTATATCCCTGTATTCCTTTATCCCTGTATCCCTATATCCCTGTTCCCCCGTACCCCTATATCCCCAGCCCCCTGTCCCCTATATCCCCGTATTCCTCTCCCCCTGTCCCCTATATCCCGTACCCCCGTACCCCATATCCCTGTTCCCCTATATCCCCGTACCCCATATCCCTGTTCCCCTATGTCCCAGTACCCTACATCCCTGTTCCCCTATATCCCCGTACCCCATATCCCGTACCCCCGTACCCCATATCCCTGTTCCCCTATATCCCCGTACCCCATATCCCTGTTCCCCTATATCCCCCTATCCCTCTCCCCCCGTACCCCATATCCCGTACCCCACATCCCTGTTCCCCTATATCCCCGTACCCCACATCCCGTACTCCCGTACCCCATATCCCTGTTCCCCTATATCCCCATACCCCCTATCCCCGTCCCCCCTATCCCATCCCCGTATCCCCCATCCCCGTGTCCCTCTCCCCCTGTCCCCCATATCCCGTACCCCCATACCCCATATCCCTGTTCCCCTATATCCCCGTACCCCATATCCCGTCCCCCATACCCCATATCCCCGTCCCCCCTATCCCGTCCCCCATATCCCGTCCCCCGTATCCCCCATCCCCGTGTCCCTCTCCCCCTGTCCCCCATATCCCGTACCCCCATACCCCATATCCCTGCTCCCCTATATCCCCATACCCCATATCCCTGTTCCCCCCTATCCCGTCCCCCCTATCCCATCCCCGTATCCCCCATCCCCGTGTCCCTCTCCCCTCCCTCCCCTCCCGGCGCCTGCGCGCTGTGGCCGCTCGGGCGGAAGGGCCGGGCCCGTTCGGGGCCCGCGATGGCTCCGGAGCCCTGGTGAGCTGGGCCGGGGCTGGAGCGGGGCCGGGCGGGACCGACCCTGCGGGGCCTCCCCGGGGCTGCGGGGCCCGTCACGGGCGGCGGGAGGGGGGCCGGGCCGGGCCCGAGTGTGTGCGGGGGGTTGGACCTTCCCGTGCCGGCCCTTTCCCAGAGCCCATCCCGGGGGTGTTGGGGGTGTTTTACCTTCCCCTCCCGGCCCTTTCCCAGAGCCCATCCCGGGTGTGTTGGGGTGTTTTACCTTCCCCTCCCGGCCCTTTCCCAAACCCCATCCCGGGGGTGTTTTGGGGTGTTTTACCTTCCCCTCCCGGCCCTTTCCCAAACCCCATCCCGGGGGTGTTGGGGGTGTTTTACCTTCCCCTCCCGGCCCTTTCCAGGCCGATCCCGGGCGGTCCCGGCGGGTCCCGGTGCCCTCCCGGTGCCCCTCCCGGCCCCCCCGGGCTCAGCCGCTCCCCCGCTCCCTCCAGGCTCTCCCTGCTCGATGCCACTCGCCAGCTCGCCCAGGACATCGCCGAGAAGATCCAGGAGCGGAACCGGTGCCAGCGGAGCGGGGAGAGCTCAGCCAAGGTACCCCGGGACGGGGGCTGAGCCGGGTTTGGGTTTGGAGCGTTCTCGGAGCGGGTTCAGCTTTAGATCTGCAGGGGGGGGATGTGCCCGGGAGCCCTGAATTCCCTGGCAGGGGCGCGGAGGGAAGCGGGAGCTGCTGGAAGGGGCAGAGCCGGTGCCAGGACGGGGGGGACGCTCCGGCCCTGCCCGGGTCCGGCTGTGTCGGTGTCACCGCTGGGGACCTGCAGGGACACGCTGTGTCCGATGGCAGGAACCCGCCGCCAGCGCTCTGTTCTTCAGGGGTCCTGTAAAGACAACAAGGATGCAAACTCGACATTAACAGAGGCCTCTCAGCCTCCCAAAAGTCACCTTGGGTTTAACAGGACTGATGTTTCTGTGGGCGATCAGGCTGGTTTGAAAGGAGGAGAGGAGGAGCCCTGGGAGCCTTGGGCTCACCCTGCTGACTGCTCGGGGCTGTCGCTGCCAGGATCAGAACTTTCCCAGAGATCCCGAGGCTCAGAGGTGCTGGGATGCACATCAGCTGCTCTGTGCCCCTCTCTGGGAATAGGGAACAGATGTTTGTCCCCACGAGGCTGGATCGCTGCCTTCTGCAGGGGCTCTACAGCAGAGGAAACAGGAACTTTGCAGCCTTGTTTTAGCCACATTTTGGACAAAACATAAGACCAGAATTAAATATAAATGAGAAGCAGAAGTGAGAGCTTACCCAGGAAAATGTTCTCTACGTTTTCACACTTCCTGTTTAAAAAATAAAATGAAATTGGGATTCTCAGGAAGCTCCTTTGTCCAGGACTAAAAGCCTCATCCTTTCCTCCAGGCAGTGCAGGAGCAGCTTCATGCCATCAACAGGTCCCCTGGATGTGTTAAGATAAAAAAAGGCTGCAAGTCCTTGAGTTGGTCCTTTATAATAATTGACATAATTAAAGCCCCACTGATTTATCTTGCAGGCTCTGCTCCTCTTTAAAGCAAGGATTTAATATGATGCCCAGTCACTGAATCTCCTCTTCCAGTTTAAAATCTGTCAGCTTTTAAAATAAAATGCCATTTTTGAAATGTTTCCCGTGAAGAAATGTTGAGGAAAACTGTGTGGGCTTTGTCCAATAATCAGTGCTGCTGAATGAGTGACTCAAATTCATCATGAATTGAGGTTTCAGAAGGCCCAAATAAGTGGGATTTGAGAGGAGTGTTTTCTCTGGCTGTAGCATTGAGAGGAGTGTTTGGAGGTTGGTCCCTGCCTGCAGGATGGTGAATTATCACAAATTGTACAGATATGCCCAAGCAGTAGAAGACTAATAAAAAGATTGCTGCTTAACCTGTGTGTATTTATAGAGGACAAAGTCCTCTATTTCCATCAGTGCCATCCGTGACGTGTCCACAAACCCCAACAAACCTCGTGTGGCTGTTGTTTGAAGCCTTTCTGGGGCCAGAACTCTCCGAGGTTGTGTTTTATGGAAACATTACATGGTTGACTTAGTGCTTCATAAAATCACTTGTTCCATGCCCTGTGTTTTCCAGTTTCCCTTTCATCCAGTAACAGGTAAAGATGAATATTTGGCAGTGCTTGATTCTACTATAAACAAGTTTCCAACAAGGAGAGAGTTGTTTTCACAACAGAAATGCCTGTTGAGAAATCCACGGCTGAGCAGTCTTGTATTCTGTGCCTCCCGAGCGCTTTAATGCAGGGAAATGTCTTTGTACATTGTTTGCCTGTTAGGGAGAATATAAACAACTTTTTATTTTTATAGTATTTTGCCATTGGCATGGCTAAAAACCCTGTTGCCAAAAATAGAGCATAAAACTTAAAATGGAAATATAAACTATAAGGAAAGATTTCGAGGCAGCACTTACCATCTGTGAGCTCTGCTCTGTCGAGCTGATCTTAAGCCTTCCACTGGTTTCTTTTTTTCTATTTTCCTTTTTTCCTCTGAAGAAGTGAAATGTTGTGTTGTCTCACTGCAGTTGTGGCCAGTGGTGTCTGTGTTTGAGGACTTTCTTGGCCGTGTCACCTTTATGTTGTTCTGCTGTTCTGGGTTGATTAAATGCAGCGTTCTCCTCCTGGAGACACGAGAACACGTGAAATTAAAAGGCTGATTACCTGATTGCAGAGCCAGAGGACCTGCAGGACGTTGAGCCTTCCCAAAAGCACTGGGACCCCACCCTGGTTTGGGAATCGTTGCCGTGGTGTTGGGCTGAAGGTGGATTTTGGCTGCATCCTCTCGAGGGCTCAGTGTGGTTGCTTCTGCTTGCTGTTGTATTTGGTGGTGTTTGAGAGCAAACCTCACAGAGTCAGAGGGATTTAAATTCCTGATGCTTTCAGGGGGGTTTTGGGGCTCTCCTGCTCCATCCCTGTGCTGGTACTGAGTGTGGTGTGGCTGTGCAGGATCCTGTTCAGGGACATGCTGCTGTCTGGCTGCTGCTGTGTCTCCAAGAAGGCTGGAATGAGAGTCAGAGCAGATATTCCTCTTCTGATCCACGTTCCTCAAAGAGGAACTGGGGTTGCAGCCCATTGTAACCCACAGCAGGGCTAGGAGCTTGTAAACAAGAAGCACATCAAGTCTTAATTAGGATGACTTGCATGGTTAATTGCAGTTACAGTGTTTTTTCCTAGAACTCTCTGCATAACTGGAATGAAAAGAAATAAGATTTAAGGAGGAAAATCCCAGAGGATAATGTCAGCCAGACTTGGGAAGGGGTGGGGAGAGGAGGATTCCTGCAAGCCTGGGGCTTGCTTGCAGCAGGGAAGAATTGTGAACAACTGAACTATGACTTTGGTAAGAACAGACACATCTGAATCCTGGGCAGGTCAGTGGTGAGAAAGGGTGGAGGGTCCCAGGTGCTGCTGAGAAGGGACATGGAGGAATCTGAATTTCTTTGGGATCTTTAGTTTAAAGTTTGGAGGAGTTCAGTGGAGGGAATGTCTGAACCTGTAGCAACCTTCCCTCTAATCCTGGGAGCTGGGGAAGAAACCTGGTGGCTGAAGGAGCTGGTGCTTTTATTTGTGTTAAAGATCAAAGGAGAGAAGTGGAAAACTATCTAAAAAATATTAAAATGTGCTGAAATGTTTTGCCCATATAGAGGAGTGTGTTTATAAAGGCTTGAAAGACAGCTTTCCATATTCAACAGCGGTAATGCCTTAGAATTGTGTTTGTGAAACTAGAACTATTTCTCCCATTATTTTCTAAGCATCCCAGAGCCATGAGCTGTGTCACTTCCTTTCAGCTTTCTGGGGCTGGAGTGAAGCCCTTCACACCTGTAGGGCTGAAGTTAAATACATATTATTTATATATATTACAGTATATATATTACATATTATATATAATATGTTATATATTTGATATGTATATATTTATATCAAATACTGCATGACGCAGTATGAAATTTTATGCAATTATAACTCAGACCAAAAAGAAAAACTTAAATATTCTCTTTCTTCCCCTCCAGATCAATGTGGCCATCAGATCATCACTGCAGAATCTCAGGGAGAAGATTGATCAGCTGAAGGAGTTGCTGCTTCGGGCGGTGTCAACCCGCCAAATGTATCCATGTAAACAGCACTCTCTGACCCTTTGGTGTTGTGGGACAGAGTGGAAAAAGACACTGGGATTGCTCTGCCACACAGTTTGGGTTTTCCCCTCATTCCCTGTGCAGAAGACCTTGTCACTGGAACTTTCCCTGTGCTGCTGTTTGGTATTTTCGTTGCAGCTGTAGAGCAGGAAGGGAGCCTGCACCCCTCTGGGGTGGTGGGCATGGGGCTGGCTCTGGTTATCTCTGTGTCAGACAGGAGCTTAACAAGATGGTGTGAGCCATCTCAGAGCTGTCCTGATGCTGCCTGTGCTGTGCTGGCACTGCTGGCCGGGTGCTGCAGTGTGAGCCAAGGTCACCTGTCCAGCACAAAACTGGCTAATTGATATTTTCTCTTGGCCAGGCCTTGCTACAGGGAAGGATGAAGCCTTGTGGACAGGGCTCTGGGAGTCCTGACTTTGACTGACTTAAGGAACAACAGGGCTCCATCTTCAGAATGTTGTCAAAACGCTGCAAAATATGCCTTGGGAAGAAATCACAGGTTTTCTTCTAGGAGTGTTACCCTGTGGCCTGGATATGCTGCTCCTCCCATATGCTGGGAGAGTCAGGCCAAAGGAGTCAAAGAAGTTTGTCCATCTCCCTGAAGGTATCCAGGAGCAATCTGAGTTGATGAAGGCACATTTAATTTCAAGCCTATTATATGAGAAATCCCTCCTAAGCCCTGGCCCCTCAGTGCTGTGCTGATGCAAGGGTGACACTTCCCCATCCAGTGAGTGCTTGAGAGCAGGCAAATGTTGCTGCTGTGGCAGAAAGCACACACAGATCAGTTCAGCTATTGCCTAATCCACTCAGCAGTACTTGGAAGAGGGTTAGTATTCCTTCAGAACTCACTGAGGTTAATTTAAGAAAGCAAACACACATCCCCTGTTGAAGCCAAGAGCACTTCAGGGCATCTTGTCTTTCAGAGACACTGCGTGATTTGTTTTTCTGCTGCACCAGTGGCTGTCGGGGTGTTCTGCTGACCAATTGCAAATGGAAACAGATGCTCAAAGGAAATTTTTGGTTGTTCTCTGATCACTTGGCTAAGAGCTACTCCCCTGGTCTGTATTATGAGCCTCCAGTGAAATGAGATGTGAAGTACCCCTGGTTTTAAAAGCTCTGTTCTGTTTGGGCCTGCCCCGTTTGTGACAGTGTGAGTTGGAACTCTTTTAAGGAGTCTCATCCTTCCCTGAACTTAACCCATGCAGTATGGTTACACTGTCAGTGCTGGAGAGGAGACCAACTGCTCAGGGCTCCTTGGTGATAGATAAAAGACTTGTGTTGGGTGTTGGAGAGGGAGTTGCTGTTCTTAATGCTAATTTGGCAGTAAGCAGTCTTCCAGTTCTCTTACTGCTTTGAGGTGATGACATGAAGATCATTCTGTGGCCTTTGTATGAAACTTTTTGTTTGAGATATGTGAGGTTCAGAAACACATTTAGAATAACAGCAGATTTCATTCAGAAAGATGTGACCCATCCTTTAAGATATTGGAGCCTTTTCTTGAGGTAAAATAGTTACCCTAGTTAATGTTGATGATCAGGGGATCTGATTTATTTTCAGAATGTATAACAGATATTTTATATAATTAAATTAAAGTTTTTCAGTGTTTTAAAGTTTGTTCCTTAACCAAGTGCCATCAGCACACAGCTGGAGGGAGACAGGAGGCAGAATTTGGTGGACGACCTTCTCACACGACATAAACAACTTGAGGCATCTTACAAGAACGAAGGCCCAGAACCAGATATGACAAGGTATGGCCCTGTCACCTCAAGTGGGCAATGGGCTCTGTGCTTTGGGAGTGCCTGAGGGTAATGGTAAAGCACCCACTGAACTCATTGAGCTCTGCAGGTAGCAAAGGGTGTTTCATTTGCTTAGAAATGATGTGCTGCCTTCAGTGACAGGGTCATGTGTGTCTGCAGAGCTGGGGAGGACGAGGGAGTGGGAATTGCCTAGAAGAGGTAATAACTGACCAACTGGTCTGTGTTGGACAGGTGGGTGCCACCATCCAAAGCCTGTGTGAATTGTTGGGAAGAAAACTGTCAGGATGAGGCTTAAGGTTGAAGCAGTCCCCAGTGACCACTCTGTAGCAGTCAGCAGTGCCTTCAGATGGAAGACATTTCAGTTTCCATTTTGGTTTGTCCTTCACAGCTGGGGAACTAACTGTGGTTATTCATCTTCCAGTTGTGCTCTCGTTATGCTGTTCCCACATAGTCCCTTTCCACTGGAAGGGGGTTTGTTTGTCCTCTCTAACAGGTTCTTAGAAAGGATCCATCCCTGGTGGTCCCCACCTGGCCAGGAGGAAAGGCAGAGCCTTGTTTTTGAATGTGAAATTCGGGTCTGTTGCCTGAGTTAATCAGTTATTAGCAGAGCACAGGTTGGGTTTGATGGAGTCACACGGGTGCTGTGTCCATAACAAACAAACCACATTAGGCACAGACTTGATATAATTCTATAAAAAGACATTTTCACTGCAGACATGGCTCCTGTGAGCTCTGTGTGCAGTGGGGTGAGGAGGATGGGTTGTCAGTGGCCTTTTGGATTTCACTTTTTGCCTGTGGAATTCCACTCCAAGTGTTTGCTCCCCTGGGCTGAACTTGAGAGCTGTTGGTGGCTTCAGTTTGTGCCTGAGCATGTGTGTGTGTCTTGCTGAGGAGCAGGAGTGTCCTGGCTGGGTGTCCTGGGCTCAGCCTGGAGCTCTGCACGGGCTGGAGATGGGCCAAAGGCTCACGAGGCTCTTTCTCTTCTGCCTCTTCGTTTGTGTTGTAAAAGTTGATTTTCCTTTCAGACTCCTTTTTCCTTCAATGTGTTCAAACTGCCCAGTGAATTAATTCCTGGAGGAGAGGGAGGAGAGAAGGGGTAACAATAAAAAAGGCTATGGTAGCCAGGCTATGGACAGTGAAATGAAGCTGCCATTTCCTCCTTTCTAGGAAATAGTAGTGGATCTGCCACCTTAGGATTTGGGCCGTGGCATGTTGGAATTGAAGTGGCAGGTGTTGAGGGACAGCCTCAGACACATCCTCATGGTTCCCTGGGTGATCTGCTTTGATCCCTGAGCAAACACTCATGCAAAAAATGGAACCCCCCCTGTCAGAGTGTGACTTACCTGTCTGCTGACCCCACACAGGTCACCAGTACTGCTCCATGTGAGAGTTACCCATTTTGGCTAAACCCCAGCACAGATAATTGCATTTGCTCTTCCTAATTTTTCCTTTGCACATTCAGGAGATCTGTCCTGCAGAGGAGAAATGGAACTGGAGTCTCTGAGGGCAGAGCTCGCTCTGTTTCCAGGGTCAATGAGATTACTCTTAACTGGTAAAATTTCATTTTAAAACCTCATATTTTTAAAAAAGAGAACATCCTTTCTCAGAAATGTTCAAAGATTCATGGCTTTTGGGCCCAGGCACCCCTTTTGGTGATGTGTGGGGTCAGAGCCCTGAGGCTGCAGTGGGTCCCAGGAGGGCTGTGCTGTGCCCTGGGAGCCCTCACAAAGCTCCCTGTGTGCTCTGGGTCACTCTGTGGCTGAGCAGAGCATCCTCCCCTCTGCTGAGCCCTGCTGCAGCTCCTGCCTCTGAGGAGTGGGACTGTGCTGCTGCAGTGTGCACATGCAATAGAAATACGGATTTTTCTTTTAATTTTTAGTTTGTGCTTCTGAGTGGCAGCGTTTCCTAACACACTGTGTTCACTGGACCCTTTCTGCAGCAGGTACAGCCCTGCACTGTGCACGTGGAAGGTCACCTGTGGGAGGGAGTGTTAGAGCCCTCCTGAGGAACTTTCTCCCCTTTCTCAGTCTTAGAAAAAAACTTCATATACTTTTAAGTCCTTGCACTTTTGAGGCAATATGTGAGCCTTTTTTCTGATGTTCACAGAATCCCAGACTGGGTCAGGCTGGAAGGGACCACAGTGGGTCACTGGTCCCACTCCCTGCTCAGCAGGGCCATCCCAGAGCACATGGCACAGGAGTGTGGCCAGAGGGTTCTGGAATATCCCCGGTGAGGAGACTCCACTCCCTCCCTGTGCAGCCTGTTCAGGGCTGGGTCACTGCCCAGCAAAGAAGTTCTTCCTCCTGTCCAGGTGGAGCTTCCTGGGCATCAGTTCCTGCCCGTTCCTGCTGTGCCATTGCTGGGCCCCCCCAGCAGAGCCTGGGCCATCCTCTGCCCCCTCCCTGTAGATATCTTTGAGAATCAGTGCTGTGCTGTGCCAGAGACAACTTTGAAGCTACTGTGTAGTAAAAAATTGGGTACCAGTGTGAGTGTTGTGTCCTACCACAATGACTGAAAATAAGATTTTTTTTCTTCCAGTTTGTTTTCTTTGTGTCTCTTGGAGCAGGTAGAAGAGATACTCAAAGTTCAGCTGATAGTTTTCTGCATTCCCATCTGTATTTGTGTTTTGTGAGGGTCTGTTCAGTGACGTGGTGTAGGGGTTGGTTTCAGTGCTCTCCTTCTCTAGTGTTGATGTTTGTGCTACCTTTGTTGCCCAGAGAAGCTGTGGCTGCCCCATCCCTGGAAGTGTCCAAGGCCAGGTTGGACGGGGCTTGGAGCAACCTGGGCTAGTGGAAGATGTCCCTGCCCATGGCAGGGGGTGGGATGGGAGTTTAAGGTCCCTTCCAACCCAAACCATCCCGTGATTTGTGATTGTGATTTGTTTGTCATGTTTGCATAACCAGACATCAGTGCAGCACATGCTGCAGGTCATAAAGCTGCAGACTTTGATGGAATACAGCAATTGTTTGAGGTTTGGATTCTCCAGAGCCCTGTGCAGACCCAGTTGGTGTGGTGGCTCTTACACCTATCTCTGAGTCAACCACAACATGGGAAATAACAAGTGGGCAAAATGTTTACAGGGACTGTGAAGCCCTTTTGTGTCCCCTGCTCTGAGCAGTCCATTAACTGATATGATCCTTGTGGGTCCCTTCCAACTGACCAAATTCTGTGATTCTGTGATATTGTGTGATATTCTGTGATGTGACCTTTGGAAATGTGGCCATCCCTGCTGTGGCAGGACAGTGTTGTCATGGTACTTCTGTGGAGCAGGCACAGGGTGAGGATTCAAGCAAGAAGGTGTCAAGGCAAACAGGAGGAAAACATCAAAATCCCATGATAATTTCATGCTCCATTAGAAATGATCAGGGAAACCAGTATTTTCCAGCACAAGATAACATCAGAGAGAGTATTTCTATGCTAGTGTTGCAACACTTGCTGTTTTATAGTTCTCTTTTAACTTCTTACTAAAAATGGATAAAATTACTCCAACTATTCTGTCTGGTGAATTCACACCCCTTCCAAAGTTTCCCTCTTGGGTCTTGTTTTCAGAGGTACAGGCAGAGACATAGTCAGGGCCTGGATCTTGTGCCAGTAAGTCCAGCCTTCCTCTCTTGCCTGAGCCTGGCCTGTGTCTGGGTTGGTAGGGAAGGAGTTTGGAAAGGGCTTGGAAGGAGCTGGAAGGAGCTGGTCTGGGGCTCAGAGCCCACACATTCCATGGGGTTCAGCTGCCATTGCCAGCTCAGGGGTCCTTTAAAATCCTTGCAGAGTTGTGGCCCAGCTTTGGGTTTCCCTGGGAGGCAGAGCCCACTCTGGGCTGTGTCTGAGGCTGAGCCTCAGCTTTTCCCCTGCATTAGAAAAATCAGCACCTGTTGTTTGATGAAGTTCTTGCAGTGACACTTGTCCCGGGTTTTGGGCTGGTTTTCCGTATCTAATCCATCTCTGATGTGACAGCACACACTTTTCCAGCAGTCCTTCCTTTCATTAACCTTCTTGCACCACTGATCACATATTTGCTGTGCCCATGGCCTGGAGCTGGGAGGGTTTCACCAGAATTAATCTGCGTTTGTGTTCGGTCACCATTCAGTGAGTTTTACCTCCTTTGAAAGCTGCTGTAGAGCTGTTCCTGGTTGTGCAGTACAGTTTGTTAATGCTCCACTATTGATCCCAAGTGACAACTGGGACCAGCACACGGGGCAGGACACCCCATTCCTTTGGGACAGCATTCCTTTACCTTCCGGCGTGTCAGCCTTAATTAAGATGCAACTGGAATTTTCCAGGGGAAAGGTTGTGCTGTTGATGTGACTCCCCTTGAGCAGGGTCAGTTAAATTTCCTGTAATTGGTTTTCAGTAGCAGTTTCAGTATCTTCTCCCCTCTTTTCTCCTTGGAGAGAGATCTGTGCAGGTTGTTGTAACAGACACTGGAATGGGGCAGAATTCCCTGTGGATTCACACCATTTGAAAAGCAGAAGTGGAAAAAGCAACCAGAAATGTTGGCTTTCTGGGAATCACATGTTGAACTTCTTTGAGACTTTAAACATTTGTGAGGACAAAGGAATTGAAATATTCCTCCTCCTGTCTGACCAGGTCAACTGTGCATGTCAATCACCAGAGAACAAACAAATTAACTGGCCTTTCTTGATTTCTCTTGGAATTTCTCAAGAAGATAGAAAACTTTTCATACCTGAGTGACACAAAGCACCTTCAGCAAGAGCTACCATGGGTACATTTTAGAAGAGTTCATTTTTCTTCAACGTGGGTTACCATTTTTCCTGTTTAAACACGTTTCTGTCAGATGTGAGGTGATTCAGTTTTGATCCCAACAGGAATTTTGCCAAATGCCAAACAGGCATCAAGTGCCCGGGTTCAATCCATGAGCCATCAGGTGTTAATGCTTTTGGGAGTCTGACTCTTGTTTGTGGAGGGGCAAATGCTCTTCAGGAAATAAAATAAAAAATAGTTGTTTAAGTGCCTTTAAAACTCCTTCCTGGTGTCCTTCCTCCCTCCCAGTTACTGCTGGAAGCCCTCCCAGCTGCAGCTATGGTGTTCTGACCTGGAGTGGGATTAGCCTTTGGTGTCTGGGAGGTGGATGGAAAGGGTGGGAGAAGAGGTGAATTGTCCCTCCAGGAGCCCATCCTTGATAATACCTGAGGCTTGAGTTGTGAGATCAAATCTAGGGGTGGGGCAGGCTTTTTCCAGGATTATTGTGTCTTTGGCCATGTGGTCAGGATTGTCCAACACCCTCCTCACCCCCTCACCTGTGTCTCTGTACCTGGGATGTCTGTCTGTATATCCTTGGATTTGTAAGGAATAGCAGAGAGGGATTCCTAAGCCCAGCAAGTCAAACTCCATAATTTCAGGCACTTCAGGCTGAGCCCACAGGCTGTCCCTGAGGCTCAGGGCTCAGCACCCTCAGGAAGGAGTGTCTGTAGCAGGGCAGGTTCAGGGCTGAGCTCCTGTGTGGGTTTTACCCCTGAAGTTTGGTCAGAACTCCATGGGGTTCCCTGCCCAGGGTGTTCCTGTCCCAGCTGTGTCCCTGGGTCCCTCTGGCCTGGCTCCAGTGGGCACAGATGCCAAGTGAGACCTGCCCAGAGCCTCTGGATGGGCCCAGGAGGGCTCGTCACAGGGTCTGAGGGGCAGGTGAGGGAGTTGTTGAGCACTTTGTGACCTGGACTGGTCTCACAGGAGTGGGTTTGTCCCTCTGCCTTTTCTCTGGGTGTAATAATACAAGGTGCTGCTTCTTTCTAGAAAGAATTCTTCTTTCTCATAGCTCTCATTCCTGAGGGGTGCAGGTGGGCTGTAGAGTTGAGACTGTTTCACTGAGAACTGTATGAGCTGGGTTATAATATATTTCATATTGTGCTATGTCCAGTCTTGCTTGGAAAATAAGGGATGGTGTAGAAAGAAGACAGTAATATTTGATAGCAAAACTGATGCATGAGGTGGGTGGGAACAACTTGCTCTGTGGTGGGAAGGTGCTGTGCTGGTGTTGTGGGCAAGAATTGGTGGTCCTGGAGCAGCTGAAGGGTGGTTTTGTTCTGGAAATCCTCTGTCTGGCATCCCATGAGGCAGCCAGCATGTGCAGCTCCCAGCCCTTGAAGCCAGTGGGACCAGTTAACCCAACCACAGGTAAATGGTGTCAAGAGCAACACAGCATTTCCTTGAACATGAGAACACCAGTTCTTGTGCTGGTGGGGCTGGGAGGTCCTCTGCCACCTGCAGGGAATGCTGCCCCTTCTTTTGGGGAAATCTCCACCTGGGATAGTAACTGGAGGGATTTGGAAGTGCCTGTGCTCATGTGGCTTCTCCCAGACTTTTTAGAGGGAGAGAGAGTGCTTTTGTTTTGTGCTTTAAAATGATACTTGTTTTATTTATTAGCTTGGAGGCTCCTAAAAACACACTGCCTGGCTGTGTGAGCAGTGAAACCGTAAGTGAGAGGATGCCCTGGCCCTTCACTGTGGCCGTGGGCACTGACCTGTGAAGCCAAGCTGAGGTGCCCTGGGTGCTTCAAAGACCCCAGTTGGGACAGTATCGTTAAGGGAATGTTCAAGTGATCATCCACCCAGCTGTCACATGACCCAGGTTTTGTTTAAAACTCAGTCTTGCTGATCGGTCTAAGCCTCGATGTGTGGCCTTGGTCTAAAGTAAGTGCTGGTTGACTAATCTAAGTTACTTGAGAAGTGTTATAAGAATTACCAGTGAAACAATGCCCTCTGGAAGATAAGCCCTCCCTTGTTAAGCGGTGACATAGCTCCCTGATTTTAACCCCCATCATCTTTTATACTTGGGTGCATTGCTGAGCCTTGTAATTAGTTAAATCTGTTCCTATAATCAAAAGCCATCCCCACACTCCACTGCTCTGTGACGGTTTCCAAGATTTACGTGATTAACTTGGCGGAGGCAGTGGGTGGCTAATTGGATAAGCTTTAATCTTCACACCACCAAAGCGAAACATGGCAAGATCAGAGGAAGGAGGAAGTTCTGCTGTGTTGTGTGGGAAGGTAGTTACCAAACATGTCAAAAAGATTATTGTAACGAGCAGACCCCTTGTCATGACCCAACCTACAGGAACAGGGCAGATCACTGGGGGGAGGGAGGGAGCGAGCGCTGCAAATTATTGCAAATTTGCTTGCCTTGGCTTTTTTTTTTAACGGGCAGAAATAGTTGTGCTCTTTTTAGCAAGCAGAGAGCTTTATGTTCTGTTTGCTTTAGTTAAGTAATTTTGTCAGATGTTCCCCTGGATTTTGTATCCTTGCTAATTGAACTGCTGAACTGGGTCGACTGAAATGGTTTTTCCACCTTCAGAAGTGCAGTGTCCATCGTGTTCCATTGTGAACCTGGTGGCAGTTGTGAGACTGGGAAATAGAAGAGCATATTTAATCCCCCAAAGCAATGAAGAAAGCTAGGTGATGTGTAAAACTGCATTTCAGGTGTGTGTATCTTTGTCTAACCAAGCCAGATTCCCAGCCTTGATAAGTACCTGTAAATTTTAATGGAGGTGTGAGGACTGGAATGCAGAAGAATCCCAGCTCCTCTGTGCTGTTGCCCAAGACATCCAGCTGGTTGTGGCACAGCAGGGCAGGCTGGGTGTGCTCTGGTGTTCAGCATCACCAGGGTGCTTAAGGGAGATGGTGTGGTTTACAATAAGTGGTTTTTAGTTGCTTCTAGCAAAAATATTCCTGTTTAATTGTGACAAATAAAGAGATGAAGTTCCATGACCACACTATAACGTTCAGTGAGAAGAGGTGAAGAGCTCTCACGTGTGGCTGTGAGTGTGGTGGGAAGTGTGCCTGGACTCACTCAGTTCTGGGTTATTTCCCAGCAGTGCTGATCCATCTCCCGGCCAGGAGATGTCCCCACTTCACCACAATTCCTCCAGGAACTCCGACGCAAGTTCTGGGCTGTGCTTGGATCCCCTTCACCCTGAGCCCATGTCAGCAGGTTCTTGGCCCCTCCTGGCCCCGCTGATCCTCGTGCAGAGTGAACTCCTGACATGGGGCTTTGCCCACAGAATGCTCAGGGAGGAGGACCTGGACTCGATTAAACAAGCAAAACAATTACAAAATTTAAACTTAGCTCTTAGTGTGATTAAAAAACTTGAGAATTTGAGAGACCCTGAAAATGCTCTCTGTTCTTGTGTTCTTTGTGGAGTTGCTTTGGGAAAGAACAGGGAAAAGGTAAAATGGGAATAAAAACCAGAGTTTGAAAAACAAAGCAGAAAGCAAAATCTGCTGTGGAGGAACAAATCTTACCACGACTCGTCCCCAAACCTGAGTTGCAGTTCTGGGTTTAGGTGATTCTCAGTCTCTCATACAAGATTTGTCTTGTAGGAGGAACCCATGAAGAGCTACAAGGCAGAAACTAGAAATCTGGTATTGAGGAAAACACTTAAGTGGTGTTTCATTTTACTGCTTGGATTTATGTGCCCTGAACATGGAGAATTTGGTTTCCATTGTCACCAGGGAACTGTCTGTAACATGAACAACCTCAAGTCATAATTCTTTTAAAAGAAAACCCATCATTTGATTATTTTTTTCATTCAAAAGTGTGTGTTCCTGGCTTCTTGTTCAGGTCGATGCCAGATTAGGAGGTGTAGGAGGGGAGCTGTGTGATGTCCATCAGCAGTTTTTGAAATGCAGGAATGTTGCTGTTGAGGTTTAGTCAGGATTGCAGGGAATTAGAAGTCTCATCTGATTTGCATCTGTATTAGCAGAATGCATCCTTTTGCTGTTGGAAGCTTTGAGTCTGTAGCAGTGTTTTTATAAGTTTGTGTTTTGATCGTGGAACAAACACAGGAACAACGATGTGTATTCCCAGGAATATACATTCTTTTTGTGGCAGTTTTGAATGCTGTGTGTTCTACCTGCAAACACCATTTGATATGGATATATTATACAATACATTGTGTACATTCAGTATATGATACAGTACATGGTATACATTTCAATATATGATACAGTACATGGTATACATTTCAATGTATTATACAATATGTGGTACATTTCACTCTGTACTTTGATTATTCACTGCAAAATGAATTCTCTCCTTCCTTACCACTTCCAGTGGCAGTGTTATGGGGCCTGTGAGATGGATTTGTTATTGGAGATCGTGGGATTCTTTCCTGTCTGATTTCTTCTGGGATTGCAGAGAACCCCATGGAGTGCAGGAAATGCTTGTCCTGCTGTCTGTCAGCCTCTCTGGGAGGGGCAAATTATACAACAGTTGGGGGGGGTTGTGTTGAAAATTACTTACTGAAGTTATTTTCAGATCCAGCCTAATGACAGGAGGGGTCAAACGAGGTGTCACCAACCCGTGGCTCTTGGAAGAACCGGAGGAAACCAGAGGGCTTGGCTTTGATGATCTCAGGCAGCAGCAGAGAAGGATCATAGAAGGTACAGGAGTCTTTGTGGTAGTTGTGAGCATCTCTGGCACTCTGAGAGGAGTCCTTATTTGAATAATAACACACCCACCTGTGCTGGAATTTTCTTATCTGGAGCTGTCAAACATAACAGTTCCAGGTGGATGTTTTCTGTGTTTGCAGGAGCAACATTGTGCTTGCCATGTTCTTAACTAGAAGCATCTTCTTAAATCAGATTTTGAAAGACCTGATTTTGACCATGTTCATGGTTTTGATTTGCAGTGGTGATCACAGTAATTGCACTGGGTGTAGTGGTGTTGGTGGGTGCATGAGATGGATTGTTGAGTTGGAACTAGGTGGGAATGAACTCATCCAAAAGGAGTCTTTAGATTTTGGCCCTCATCATCCTTAAGGAATCTGTAACTTTGGAAGTGTTGGAAAACCTCAGCCTGAGGACATCAGGTGGTTAATGAGGTCATTTCCATGCAATCAAAGTGTTGGAAGTGACTGAATGAAATCAGACTCCAGATAAGACTCACTTCAGCCTGCATGGAAATACCTGTAGATGCTGCTCAGATGTTCTGAGCTCTGTCTGGATGGTCCAGAAGAAACCTCAACCTGAGTTTTTAATTACACCATGAGTAATTAAAGGGAGGCTGAAAGAGGTGTTGGGGGACCAGACCTTCATCCTGTTGAAGGGAAGGGGGTCCTGCCCATCCTGGAGTGCAGCCACTGCCAGTCTTACTCTGTGCAGGTGGTCAGAGCACCGACCCTCCAGCCTCCTGCAGCTCTTCTTGTGCCACTTCCTGGCAGATTTGGGCAAGGAGAGCTGCACATTTTGGATAAGGGGCTTCCTGAGGCCTATGTGGTGCCAACAGACTGGCAGCTCCTCACAAAGGAGTGTCTGCAGAGGTGGCAGCACATCAATTTTATCTGTCCCCTGTGTCCCCTCTCCCTCAGGCTCTCTCACACATTTTGGATCCTCTTGCAGCTTTAAAAAACCATTTGAATTCTTTGGTGTTTGCATCACCTGTTTTCTTTTATCCATGTTAAAAGTTGCTTGGAAAATTTAAGAAGGCTAATCAGGAGCTCACTCTGTGTGCCAGAAAATCCCCTGCATTTATGACTGAGTAACAACTGAATGTTGAATTCTTGGATTTTATTTTCTTTTTTCTTTTGGGACCCTCAGTAAAGTGTCCCAGCCAGAGCAGAGGAATTAATTACCCATCATTTCCATTATTTTAAGAGTGCTGTTCCCATAATGATTAGTTTTCATGTTGTGTTGATGTATTTTACTTAATACATTTTAGCTCTCTAAGCACAGAGTGGATCTTTTTATTCACTTCTACGTAGTTTGTGTAGCCTGGCACATCAGCAACTTTTTCATGTAATCTAATATATTTTTCTGGTGCAGAACAAGATGCAGGACTGGATGCTCTTTCTTCAATCATATCACGGCAAAAGCAAATGGGACAGGAAATTGGGAATGAGCTGGATGAACAGAATGGTAAGAACAAGATTTTGCCTCACGTTTTTGTAAGACTGGGATTTATTTTTTTTTCACTCCTCATACAACTCCACTTCTCTCTGCCCACAAAGTAACCAGATGACACTGTAAAGTTTATTTATGAGCAACCACTGCAGATTCTCTCTGTTCATCACCTGGTTTTATTGTGTTTCCCTCCAGTCCCAGTTGTGTGTGTGCAGTGTCTAACGCTTGGGAAGTTTTTCCCAAGCCTGTCTTTTGAGCAAAATTAATTTTGTACTTAATCTTTTGCATTTTTCTGTTTTATGACAGTTTTTATGGTAAGCTTTTATGTGTTGCAGGGTTTCACTCGAGCGTTTTCGTTCCGTGTCTTTCCTTATTAACTACATGGAAAAGTCTTGAGCCAGCAATTAAAGGAGAAGCGTTGCATTGTTTGCTACAAATGATTTAGATTTGGAAGGTTTCATGGCAGCAAGTGTCAAATTAAGTGCAATATTGAACTAGAAGAGCACCTATGTTCTTTAAAACAAGCCAGTGTCCAAATGGTGGAATTGCTCTCCTGGTGAATACGCTTTGTTACTCACTTAATTGTCCACATGACATGAACTGGCCCTGGGAGAGCAGATCCTCCAGCCCTCCTGACTTTTTCATTTCTCACAATATGGTAATAGTTCAATTAGAGCCGTGGAGCCCTGCCAGCTTTCTCCCTCACAC
Source organism: Manacus candei (assembly GCF_025592945.1). Taxonomy (NCBI): domain Eukaryota; kingdom Metazoa; phylum Chordata; class Aves; order Passeriformes; family Pipridae; genus Manacus; species Manacus candei. The sequence goes on along the minus strand of NW_026138095.1, from coordinate 10,676,916 downwards.
AAAGGCTTCACCCATATGGCTTACCCTTGGCTTGTGTTGTGCTTCACCACTGAGAGGGGAAATGTCCTTTTACTTGCTAATAAATGATACCCTTAAATCAGCTTCTTCCTGCGAGGAGATTTCCCCCCTCGTATCTCTCTGCGTGTCTGCTCAGAGGGAGGGGTTCCCAAATTAACATGATGTACTACTTGGGAGCCCCATTCTGAAGGGGAGTTAAGTCAGAGGGTGACTTTCTCCTGTTTGCCTTTTGTATGCAGCTAAATCCAGGAGGGAGATGAAATGGCTAGAGCATGTCTTTGTTTATTAATCTGAAGGTTGTTAAGGAATGGTTTGTGCAGCTGGGAGAGACTGTGCTTAGTGGTCTTGTCATATTTTGATCCTCTGTCTCATGTGAGTAAAGACATTTTCAATTAGGAATCTCTGTTCGTAGGTTTCTTCTACTAATCGTTGCTTAAAAAGTCATATTAATTGCCTTTTTTTGCTCTAAATAGAAAACAGGTGGGGAGCATGAGCATGTTTACTGATTCTCTGTGAAACCTTGGTTTCTCATCAGGAAAATACATGATCTGTGTCTCATTTCCCTCTGTTGGGGGTGGGGGATGTTTCCCCAAACCCGTATGTTTTTGGGACCCTGAAGGTACTGTTTTGTACCGTCACATTTCCGCAGGACGTGCCAGACTTCTTCTAGCAATGAGCCTCGAAACATCTGTGAAATGGGAATGTATTTAACCTTCCTTTTTACAAATAATGCAGATAGTGCCAATGTTGTCTGTCTTGTGTTTTCATGTGGGCTCTTCTTTGAGCTTCAGGCAACTCTTTAGAGAAACATGGAAACTTTCCCGAGTGCTCAGAGTAAGAAATGGTGAGGATTGTCTGTGCTGACTGCAGCCAGATCCTGAGAAGACTGCTCAGATCCTGAGAAAACTGCTCAGATCCTGAGAAAACTGCTCAGATCCTGAGAAAACTGCTCAGATCCTGAGAAAACTGCTCAGATCCTGAGAAAACTGCTCAGATCCTGAGAGAACTGCTCAGATCCTGAGAGAACTGCTCAGATCCTGAGAAAACTGCTCAGATCCTGAGAAAACTGCTCAGATCCTGAGAAAACTGCTCAGATCCTGAGAAAACTGCTCGGATCCTGAGAAAACTGCTCAGATCCTGAGAGGACTGCTCAGATCCTGAGAGGACTGCTCAGATCCTGAGAGAACTGCTCAGATCCTGAGAAAACTGCTCAGATCCTGAGAGAACTGCTCAGATCCTGAGATCTGCTCCTCGCTGTCCTAGAATTATGAGCATAAAACCTGCCAGCCATGTACAGAGTGTCATTTGTAGATGTCTAAGCTGTCCAAAATAGGTGGGAAATAGCCTGACTTTCCAGATGGGGGAGCAGATCACTCAGCACTTGGCTTCATTACTGCTGGGCAAGTGGAACTCCCATGTTTCCTCTGCCTTTATGCAATCCATGTGTTTTTGGGTTTTATTTTTTTTGCGGATACAGGGGGATAAGGTTGGGCATTTTGTTGCCACTGGCACCATGGAAAAGCTGAACTCCCTTGCAATATTTTCCAGGGGCTGCTTTCCCTGTGCACATCTTGCTCGTGCCCTGTGCTTAACCATGTGCAGACTGTGCTCAGGCTCTCTGCCAAGCCCGTGTCACTGCTCCACGCTCAGGTTGATGAGGATAACTGCCCTGTAATTTCCCCTTCCTTGGAATCTCTTTCCTTCCTAGTGCTGAGTGATAATGGCATGGGCTGTATTGTGGGGAGGCAGGGGAAGTTCATCTTCATTAGGTGCTGCTTCAGTATTTCTTTTTCTTTGAGTCAAATTTTCCACCAAATTGCCCGTTCTGTGGGAAGCTTGACTTCCACTCCCTGACCTGCTTTGGATGTTCCCACCTTCTGCAACTAAGTAGGTGCCTTTAGCTTGTTCTGTTATTATGATAAAATATGGCTTTATGCAGAGGGAGCTGATAATGTCCATTAATGAATCAGATTTTAGGGAGTTTCGTACTTATTTTCCAGACAACTTGTTCCTCAACCTGCTTTTTCCATTCCCTGGCAGCTCAGACTCTGCTCAGTGCAGATGCTTGCACTTCCCAGCTCTCTGAGGTGGCCAGAGGCATTTTCCCTCGAGTGCCAGTTGGTGTAGCTGTGCATTTGCAGATGTACAAGTTCTGAGGGATCCTGATTAATTATGCAAAGTTTACTTCTCGAGTAGAGTTGGTACATGTGAATTCTTTTGTGTTTGTTAAATGACTGAAAAATGATTAAACTTTGCCTTTGGAAGGGAGGTTACTTGGCTGTATCTATTTTTCCTGCCATGCTGTGCTGGCAGGCAGGAGGAGGAGCAGTGCTGGAGGTTTGTAGGAGGGTGTCCCTGGGCTGTGGTGGTTGCTGTGCCCTCTGGAAGGGTTGGTGGGTGACACCAACCTCGCTTTGCTCCACGTCTTTCCACTCTGAGCATCCTCTGTAGTCAGCAGGGATTGCCCAGGTGGGATCCCCCCAGCCTGCCTGGCACAGCAGGTCCTGGAAAAGCCTCTTTCCCACAAGGATAAAGCCAGCCTGGGCTAGGATGGAGGTGGCTGCTTTGCACAGCAATTGAATCCCATCCTTGGATTTCACTGCCATGTGTCCGAGGTTTAATTGGAGTCTCATGTCCTTCTTCACTGAGGTTTTCAGGATATCCCTGTCCTGCACTTTTTGTGGCTCTGCTTAAATCCTATGGGCCTTTACAAACCTCCTGAGTGGGGTATTTTGCACTGATGAGCAAAGTAGAGGCAGGGTACCAGGAGACATTGTTTTTTTCCAGCCTCGGGAGTCTGCTAGCAGTGGGGATTAGCAAAAGAATTTTCCCATCATTAGCTCCAAATTTGGCCCCAGAAAACTTTCTGTAATCCTTTCATCTGTTCCATAAAAAAAAAAAAGAAAGAAAATAGTGTAAATGGCCTCTGGCCCTGTTGATGAGGCAATCTAATCTAGTGCAATAATTGTGGAAGAATGCTTTCAGAAATTGTGAATGCTGTTTGTTTTACCCTTATAGAGATGTTGTTTTCTCATTGTGACATGCTTGCATGAGAATGTAGTACTCTGGGATGGATGGTAAATATGGAGCTTGCAAAATTTGTCGTGTTTGGCATTTTTACCCTGTCGCTGTCCTTTTGCTTCCAGGTCCTTTAAAGTTTGTATCAGAGCAGAAATAAGTTCATAAATAGATAAGCTGCAAAACCAGACACTGTTTATGTCCTTTCAATGGTTAAGAGAATGCTGTGCACAGTCAGGATGTTCTCAACCAAAACATCATTTTAAGTAAATGATCTCTCATAATAATCCTTTAATTATATGGTTATGTAACATTTTTAATTTCTTGTCAAAGTCAAATTTCCAAAGCCAACCAAAAATTGTAGCATTATGTCTTTGTTTATAATAGCTTTGCAAATCAAGGTTGCTGTGTCACCTCTGGTCACAGTGGGTGGCACAAAAGCCTCCACGGAGGACTCGGCTCGGCCTGGCGTGTGATTTTTGTTACCCTCACATGACATCAAAATACTTGAGACTGGAGCCCTGGTCTGGCTGTTGCTCTACACACACATGGAGAAATATTCTTGTATCATCAATAAAGTGAGTGAAAGTATTTGTGGTGATGCAGAGACTTATGGAAAACAGCATCAGGAATGTGATTCCCCTCTCCCAGGTCAGGGCTCAGCCACGAGCCCATCACTCCTGGTGCAAACAACCCAGTCAGAACATGGTCAGTAAAGGGCTTCTTGTAAAGATTATTTACATATCTCTTGCATAATCAAAAAGGAACCCTGCAGTTGTTTCACATTTCTGTTTGTTAATATAATACAAACTAATTACCATTGTGTATGGGAGATGTTTGAGTTATGAGACTCAGACCAGTGGGGCTGTGCATACATTGCATCATTGTTAGGACTCGTTTGTAAATAAGAAATGATTGAAGATAAGAGTTTTAGAAATGTTCATCATCTTGTCTAAACAGGATCTGGTCTCATCCTACAGAGTTACAGCCCTGCATGCTGGGACCCCCTTGGGAGATGGCTCCAGTCCTGCTCGGTGGGCTTGGGAGGTGTTCAGCATTCCTTGGGAAAGGCTGAGCACCAGCAGGTTCAGCTTTTCTAAAAGCCTCCATAGAGAAGCATATGTTTTTGATATTCAGATGTAAAATAACCATCCGTGGCCTGACTGACCTCATACTATGCAGATCGATTTTAATTTTGCTTCCCGAGGTTATTGTGTGGAAATAGAAACAACTTCAGTGTTACTGGGGCACTGTTCTGTCTTTATTGCATTTTGTTTAGGTGGATTTAACCCTTCCAAGGGGGAAAAATTAACCTGCCTGTTAAAACACTACTTTTTGTCATGAGTGATCTAAATAGTGCAATATTTAGGCTCCCCACTCAGAAATCAGGGAATGCCAAAATTGAGGTTACTGGCACTTCTTGCATGTATTTCTAGTCTTAAAACATTTGCATGGTGTTTTCTGCATGTCCTGCCTCATTTTGTGCATAGGACTCCATCTCTTCTGGGGTTGAATTGTGCATTTGTGGTGACAAAAACTATTTGTAAGGTCTCTGCCTCATTTCTTCCAGGTGTGGGAAAACGTTTAGTGAGTAAGGCAAGGGTTGTAAGAGGGTTTTGTGGCAGCAGCAGCAGATAAATGTTGCCTTAGAGCATAAAACTGTCTGCTCCTGCCCAGCAGCTCCCTGTGATGGTGGTTAACTCATCTGAACTGAGCTTTTCCAGAAGTGATTCCCTCTGTGTGTCTGTCTTGGCACTGTAGGGACTGGTTTGCCGAGGTTTTGGGCATTGGCACTTGGCAGAACTTGGTGCAGGCTGTGCTCTGGGTGCAATGAATCATGGAATGGAGTGGGTTGGAAGGGACCTTTAAGGATCATCTAGTCCATCCCCCATGAAGTATTGAGGAATTCTGCACTGAGGAGTGTAGAATCATTTAGTTGTAAAAGACCTTTAACATCACTGAGTCCAACTGTAAGCCTGACACTGCCAAGTCCATCACTAAACCATGCCCTGAAATATATGAGAATATATTAAATACTGTGTGGAAGGATAGATAAGGTTTGGTTTGCATGTGGCTTTTCAAAAAAAAAAGAGGTTCAAACCCTCTTTTATTGAACATCCAAAATAAACCTTAACTATTAATTTTCCTGTTTTCCTTCAGAGGTGGGATGATAGTGTTTCATCTCCCAAGGAAGCTGTCAAAAATCAAACTACACTTGTACCTGCTGTCAGGAGGGGCATCGTGGGAAGGTCTGGGAGGGAGTTTTTAACTCTTCAGAGCTGACTTGGAGTTGCATGCAGCCCATAAGGAATGCAGCCTTGTGCTGGATGATGAGAAGAAAACCATCTATTTCATATCTGTCAAGGAAGTAACCCTGCCTGTGCTGCCTGCTGAAGAAGCAGGTGATGGAAACCAAGGTTACATTTTTCAATGTAAATTCAGAGTACCTACACAAAATAGTATTATTTAGGGTGTTTCCTAACCTTTTAAGTACAAGATTTTGCTGCTTCAGTGTTTCCAGTGTTTATTTATCTGTGAAATTCCCTGGTATTCTTAAAAATAAAGCTGGAAGAAGCAGGGAAGCTGCTGCAGTATGGATCTGTCTCCAAGCCTGGGTCAGCAGCCAGATGGGAACCTACACAGGGACCTCTGGAGCTGCCGGGGTAATTTCACCGGTGTTGGATGATGTGGAGCAGCAGGAGGGAGGTGTGAGATGTCTTGTTGTGGCTTCACAGAGGGTTGCTGACAGCAGAGGGAAGAATAAGGAGTGATGATCTCCGTGCTGCCCTTCAGGCTCTGGTGGGATGGGTTTCCAGTCAAACTGGGACAGCAAAACACTCCTTGTAAGCACTGAGGAGATGACAGGCCTGTGGTAGCTCCCACTATGTCCTTGTGAGAGTCAGCTGTGTCAAATGGCTTTGGATATTTTTCTGTGGAAGAGCTTTATGAGTAGGGGGAAAGAATTAGGTGTCATTTGGACTTTAGAATGGCTTTGATGCTGTTGCATGAGACTTTCTTGTAAGTAGTCTATGGAAACTTGGGTTCAAATGATTAACCTTCAATAGGTGTGTTGTAGACTGGATGAATACAGTTAGGAATTGGCTGTTCATAGGTGGAATAGAAACATGGCTGGAGTTGGGCTGTGGGGTCTGTCTGGTTCTGTTCAGCACTGTGGTTAAGACAGGGATGCTGAAGTATAAGTGTGTTTACTCACCTCCTATGTAATACAGAGATGGGAAAGACTTCAGCTCCCTTGGGAGTAGTGCCAGAACTCCTCTGAATGATCCTGAGAAACGAGAGTGAAATTACGTCTGGTTTCATCCTTTGAAGAGCTGCCTGCAAAGGGTGACCCTTTCTGTAAGGTGTAGGCAAAATACAGATGAGTGTAGTGAATAAAGTCAACTCTTAAATGTGAACCAGTAGCGTGGAAAAGGCTGTGGAGAAGCCAGTGGTGTTTGGAGAACATGTGCTCCTTCGTTACTCTTGGCACCAAGGAGGACACAGCGTTGAGGGTGACGGGGGCCTGGGGAGGGGGCACAGAGGGTCAGCACAAGTGTGATTTAAAGCTTTAATTCATCAGGACTGAGGAACTGCTGGGGCAGCTGAGTTTGCAGGAGAGAAGGCTGAGATGGGAACACAAGGTTCTTGAAGAGTGAAGCAAACTGGTTCAAGGGGGGGGAGGCTTTTGGTGATAGGATTGAGTCGAGGTCAAAAGAAGCAGGAAAATCCTTCCAACAGCAGCAACGGAGCCTGTGTGAGGAGGTTGGGGAGACCTTGTTGTGGGACATCTTTAGGAGAGCTTCAGCTGAGTTAGAGCTGGAGATGGACTAGACAACTTCTTATTTCCTGCTGTGACCTTCTCTAGCTCTCTTTTCTCTCCCTTCTACAACTTGGCTTCCTTCAGACTTCTCATTCTGCTACTTTTATTGAGCTGATCTTTAATCTCCCCTCCTGAATGTGTGTAATCCTCACTTTTGAAACCACCTGTCAGTATTCCAGCATTGTTGCTCAACTAGTTCCCCTCCTGGGTCCTTTTTCCTCTCCCTCTAACTTCTGTGTGTCTCCCTGTGGAAGCACTGGGGTTCTGCAGCTCCTGAGGCCACTGGAGAGCCTTAACGTGGAAGAAACGGCATTGTTCTGAAATGGCTCGGATATTTTGGCTGAAACTTTAATTTCATTTTATTTTTTTTAAATCCATCTGGAAGCAGACATCCAAGTTGGGAATCTTGAGCCTGAGTGGTTGCAGTTTTTCATCCTTTTAAAGCAACTGAAAATAGGGCTCCTCGTGGGAAGCAACAAATGGCCTCAATAGCGGGTCATGCTACCGAGCCTGTGTGTGGATTTTTGTTGCTCTCTGTGCACATAATAGTGGGAGATGATACTTTTAGTATTTTTTTACAGCTTGATGAAGCACTTTACAGAAACAGATAAACCAGCAAGGCACAACCTGGCTGGGGATAAAAGTGTCGTGGGCCCGGGCTCCCGCGTCCTCACACACACACGCACAATGAGTCTGTCTGGCCTCTTGGCACGGGCAGCCTTTTTCCTTGAACAGTTCAAGCCATAAAATAACTGTTCAACATTTGTCTTCTCAATTATGTGGATTTTTCCACAGTTAGTCAATCCCTACCTCACCCACCCCGCGGTGGGGAGGGGGAAGCTGTCTCCCTTCATCTGTCTGCACGGTGATCAGAAACGCTGGAGGAATTACCGCCGAGGAAAAATGGGCTTACAACTTTTTTTTTTTAAGCCTTTCAGGCGTTTCTGATAAGAATTATGATCTTAAACATCGTGTTTGTTAAACCTTGTCTTTAGTTTTCTAGCAGGGCTTGTGGAGAGCTCTAATAAGGACATAAGCCTCAACTTTTAGCACCTGAGAGATTCCCATCTGCTGCTTCAGGCGTTTGATTTAAACTGTTTAAAAAGAAAACAAAACCTAACTGTAATTGTAGATTTTTCAACACTCTGATGATTTTTTTCCATGTTAATTTAGCTTTTCCCCTGTTCAGAAAATCTCAAATTGAGACCATGGAGAGGGGATTTATTTTCCCAGCCTGCTTTCCTACTTTTTTAGGGTGTCTGTCTGTCATGCGTCGTAAAGAAGCAGGAAGGCACAAACCCAGTCTGTTCTCCTTTACAACCCCTTTTTGGTAAATCCCTACCTGTCTGGGAGCAGCTGGAATTCTATATCCTGACCTTACAGTCGCTGCTTTTGGAAAAGAAAGGCAGGGGATAAATTGTCCCGTGCAGAACAGCCTTTGCTAGAGGATCTAGGAAACTGTTATGGGAGTTTCTGTGTAATTTTATTTATTTTACCTTCATGGATGCACCAAGGTGTTATACCTGGCTCGTTCTCCTGAAGGTTTTTTGGCTGAATCGGGGATGGTTTTAAGGTTTAAGGTGGAGACAGGATCCCCAATGCCTTCTTCTTCCCCCGAGCTGGTGTTCACTGTGAACAGGACGTGGCTGTTTCAGCGTTTTGACATGATGACATATCACTGTCTCTGGGCAATATTTTATTCTCGAGCTGTTAAGCACCACTTAGGCTAAAAATAATGTTTTATTTTTAAATATTTGCTATTTGTGGCAGTGAAATACAGCTCAAGGGTTTCTCCTTCAGTTTACGCTTAGAAAGGCTCTGACTTTAGTGCTTCCTCTCTGCCTTCCCCTTCTCAGAGGAGTTTTTGAGGTTTTGTGGGGGAAGAAGGAGGTGACTGCTCTGCCCCACATCACTGGGTGACTTGCTTGCCCAGGCATTATTGGAGAGAAGATGATATTCAGGCTTGAAAGGAAGTCATGGTTGCTGGGAACCAGATGCTCTTGCGTCATGGTGATTTTGGTGAGGGGGCTGGTGGGGCCTTAACAGGCTTTTAATAGATTTCCCAGAAAACTTGTAGGGTCAAAACCTGAACGGTTACAGTGCAGGGGAGAATAAGAAAACCATGTTTCTGTGCACGTTGTTATCGTGAGGTATTGCTGGAATCTGAGGAGTGCTTTGAACGGGGTTTACTCACCACCGAGCCGGCTGGTGAGGGCTCTCCAGCAGATCCTCCTGGTTTTCCCATTACCTCCAAGTGTGCATCCAGCTCATCTCTCCTCCTGTCTTCTCATGGAGAAACTGTCCAATCTTTCCTGTTCTCCTGGACACTGAGCAGAATATATTGCTTCTCTGATGCTCCTGTCAAATCCTCTGGAGATTATGGCTTATCATGCCCAAAATCCCTGGTGCTGAATTGTTCCACATTAGGCTGATGTCCAACACAACTCACAATTCCAGTTTGTTGCTCCCAAACAGTTGGGGTGAGACAATAGAATCAATTCACAGGTGCAACACTATGCGTGGATTTGTCATGGAAGTTTTAAGTGTTGGTTTAAAGAAAGCTGAAGTGCCAGAGTTGTGCCTGTAGCATTTGTGGGAGGTGCTTTTTACAGAGGGTTTTTTAGTCTCTTTTGTGTCAGACCTTTTTGTTTAATTCCCAGTAGATGTGGTGTGGAAAGGAGTTTGGATGCAGTGGCATGGAGCTGAGGTGAGGTGGGAGAGCAGATATACTGCTAATTCCAGAGCTCAGGATTGAGCTGGAGGTGGCTTGATCAGGGCAACCCTTCCTGTATCCTGAAGGGATTGGGATTGATATATAGGGAAACATTCCAAGTGTGCTGCAGCAGGTGGGACCCTGGATGGATGCACCAAGGATACCATCAACTCCCAGTAGTGCTGACTCCCTTCTGGAGTCAGTCCTGAAACACAGACCTGCTTGTGGCATCTGTATGGAAAATGGATAGAGCCCACCAGGATCAGCCATTGGCAGGAGGTTCAGTTCTTGGCTGATCTGTTCTGCAACACAGAGATGGGACATGTGGAATGGCCTTGGGAACCAGCACCTCTCAGAACCAGGAACTGAGGTGCAGCATCTTCCAGGGCTCTGAGCACAGGAGGAGCAGGAAGCAGGACAGAGCTGGTGCTCAGTGCTGGTATGTGGATGGGTCTCTGTGGTGCAGTGTTTGAGTGGGAGACGTGGCTCTCCTGCTTGGTTAAACACTGCTTAGATGTTTGTCACATCTGCTCTTAGATCAGGGCTGGAAATCACAGACTCAGAGTTGCAGGGTTTGGCAGGGACCTCTGGGGATCACCCAGGCTAAACCCTCTGCCAAGGCAGGGTCACCTGGAGCAGGTGACACAGGAACACGTCCAGGTGGGGCTGGAATGTCTCCAGAGAGGGAGACTCCACACCCTCCCTGGGCAGCTGTTCCAGGTCTCTGCCACCTCCATGGAGAGAAGTTCTTGCTCATGTTGAGGTGGAAGTTGTTGTATTTTAGTTTATGGCCATTGCTCCTTGTCCTGTCACTGGGCACCACTGAAGGCAGGTCGTGCTCAGACACTGAAATCAGAGTGTACACAGGTCATGGCAACTTGGTGGAAGCAGAGGGAGAAGCTGGGAACACTTCCTTCCTTAAAGCTGTGTTTTAGTCATAAGCTTAATTAATGTGACATAAGCATGGGACTCTTTTGAAATGCTTAAAGCATCCTGAGATCACTTGAAACAGTTGTGCTATAACTATTCTTAACTATTAATTATTATTAGTAACTATTAACTATCTTATTACAAACATTAACTATTACTATAAATTACAATAAAATTAAGTAACTTCCTGGCAAGTTTGAGTGGAATAAGTCTTGTAAGAGTGTAAACTTCTTGTTTGAATTGCTGATATATTAAAACGTGTTTTATCCCTGTGCATCCCAAACCAAATAAGTTGATGCAGGTATTATCCAGTTCATGCCATGAATTGTGAAAAATATTCTGCCTTGTTGCCCAACTCCAGTCCTTTCCTATGGCCCTGGTGAGCTCTGGGTGTCTGTGGGATGTAGTTTTTCCTCCCAGCTGTCAGACATCAAGAACTGAAATGATCCTCCAGTAGTCTGGGTCTTGGATGTGGAAGGAGACAAAATTCCTCTTTACTTTCTCTGAGCAGTTTTATAAGAAACACTTCAGCATGAAGGGAATAAATCACAAATGGTACATAAGGTCCCACAACATGAAGTGTCTGGCATCGAAGTGCAGGGGCACAATCAAATATGGCTTTTGGCTGCATTGTGCTGAAACAGCTCCAGGGATGCTTGATCTCAAAATTTGGTTGGAAATTTTCTTGCAGAACCAAGTTTGCTGAAAAATGCTGGTTTGAGTCCAGTCTTTAGTGTGAAACATCTGGGCCTGTCGGCCTTTTTCCAAGCTCGGGGTAGGAATTCAAGAGATACCTTTGTGATAAAAAGTGATGAATTTGGCTCTGAGATAGTGAGGCCATGGGGTCCCAGTTCTGAAGGAGGATTCCTGATGGATCATCCTGGGGACCAGAGACTCCAGGGCTCCCCACGGCTGCTCAGCTGAACCTGCTGCATCGACTCCTCTTGGTGTGGGCAGAAATGCTGAAAGAAATATTAGTCTCCAGTCCTGCCAGTGATTTCAGAAGGTTGGGTTTGGTCTGGTTTGGGCAAACCCTTCATGAAAATAAGATAGCATTTGGTGTAAAGTCCCCAAATGCTTATTCTGTGTGCTTCTGACCTTTGTATTTATAGTGCTGACAGAGAGCAGCAAAAGACAACCTACTACCACTGACAGAACCCCCCAAATCTGTGTGTCAGTCCTGGAATTGTGGTACCCTGCAGCAGCACTGGGCAGAGGGATCAGGATCCAGCTCTTCCCTTTGCAAACACTGCAAGGCAAAGGAGCTGTAGGGGAACTAATAGGAACTATAATAACTTTTGGGGGTGGAGAGAAGATTTTTGGTTCTCACTGGTTGTTTGTCATGGGCTTTTTGTTTTCATGTGAGGGAATTATAGTGGGAAACATGGTGATTTGGACAAGAAACTTGGAAATTATTTATTTTACTGCGTTGAAACTTTTTTAATTAATCTTATATTGCAGAGGTGTGGTATCTCTGCTGTAGCTGAGATAGGGAGTGGTGGAGGGGACTTGATGCCAGCCTTTGAGATGGTCCTTAGCTTGAGGAAAAATCCATCATGACTTGCTGAGCTGGGAAATCTCCTGGAAGATGCTCCAATAGAGATCTGTTGATTTATCTGCTTCATTTTTTTCCAGCTAACATTCCCCTGAGCAAGCTGTGCTCAGGCTTGAAGGGGTGGGTAGGATGTTTCCTTGTTCCTGGTTCAGAGGCTGGGGCAGTGTGGAGAAGTGGGAGAGGAAGTAGGAGATGCCTTCTGGCATTGTGGGATTCAGAGCAGGACAGTGTCACAGGGAGGGGTCATTCCAGGCATGGAATGTGCCCCAAGCAAACTGGGGGACTAAGGTGGCACCTCTTCATTTTGATGTTCCTTGCCTCTTGAACTCCTCCATCCCCCTGGCATCTAACTGATGTTGATAAGTAATAACTCTGTTACCTGCCCTTATTTTGAAACATCAGCCTTTTCCATATCCCTCTGTTATCCAGTTGCTGTGCAACAGGGGTGTGGGTATCACATTGCTGCAATTGGGTTTTCAACCAGTGCTTGTAGATAACGTGGGGTTCTGCCAAAGAAAATTAGCAGTGTGAATTGAACTCTGAAGTGGCCTTTCTGAAATGTGATATTTTAAATGAATAGAAAATCAGATAAGCTGGGAGGAAAGCTTCCTTCTGGTTGAGCTCAGGACATAGGCTACTTTATATGTAATAGTGTCTGTTATAAATAAGTATTTTCACTTGGAAATTATTATTAGGACCAAGCTGCCTCAGAGCACCAGCCTGTGGATAGAGAAGAGCTCTGTGTGCAGAATACATGGAAGAAGTTCTTCCCTGTGAGGGTGGGGAGGCCCTGGCACAGGTTGCCCAGAGAAGCTGTGGCTGCCCCATCCCTGGAAGTGTCCAAGTCCAGGTTGGACAGGGCTTGGAGCAACCTGGGCTGGTGGAAGGTGTCCCTGCCCATGGCAGGGGGTCAAATGAGAGGTGCTTTAAAACCCCTTCCAACCCAAACCATTCTGAGATTCCAGGACTCCAACAGGGCACACACTGATGTGCAAATCATCAAAGAGCTGCCGAGGACTGGGGCTGGGTGATGCATTTGCTGGTGGTGCATCTGTGTGGCATTTGGGGTCAGTGTTGGCCAGCTGGGTTTTCCCACTGTTTCATGGTACTTTACTAATCATGAGTAATTGTAGTGGTGCTTAAACTCGAATTTGAGCCTGTTTAGCTCAAGTGCAGTACTTTCCACTAGTTCAGCTGTTGTGACTTCACTTCTTAAGGAAAAAACTCCATTGGATGCTTTGTTACAATAGGAACTGTAATAGTTCTGCTTATGGCTAATGTGGGTGGTGTGTTTTCAATGAAAGGAAAATTACTTTCATAGTTGGAGGCCACAGGACTTTTGTGAGGGAAGGGCTGAGGGTTTATGTGTAAAATCAGTGTATTCCTCCTTTCTGTTCCAGGACCAGCCTTCATCCACAGAGGCTGGTGCTTTTAAAGCTGAGAGGTTGAATATGTGGTGATGTTGAGCATGGAGGAGGTGGAAGCCCAGATAGCAGAGGTTCTTCACAGCTGGGTGTTGTGTTGACTGAAAATTACTTTTACTGAATGGCTCTCAGTGACCTCATGTTCTCCCCAAGTTCATTGTCACTCCAAAGATTTGTCTAATCCCTCCCTTCCAGTTCTGTTTTCCACTGTCAGAAACGTGTTTTCCAACTTCTCTGGTTCTAGACCAGCACTAGAGACAGCAGATAGAACCTGATCACTGGTTTTCCATGCTGAGCTCTGTATTGCTTCCCTCCAGGGCCAGCTGGGCAGCTGTGGGGCCTTCCCTCAGATATTTGTTGATATCTGAGTCTGCAGATATGCAGGACTGGGGGGGAGTGGGTGGCTCTAAAGTGCAGGTACCATCTGTTAGGAAAGGTGGTCTGCTTGTGGAATCTTGGTGGTGGTGAGGAAAAACTGGCTGGGACTTGTTCTCCCACAGCACCTGTAGGCTGATGGTGCCTCTGGGGTGCTGCTGCTGGCAGAAAATAAGCTCCTTTTCCTCACCACAGAGCCACTCCTTTGATGGGGCACAAAACCCTTCATCACCTCGGGGCAGTGGAGCTGAGGGTGTGCAAGGAAGGTCTTGTTTGCAGGTACAGTCTTTGGACCCCTCTTCTGGGGCCTCCAGCCTTCTCTGGGAATCCCAGAATCACTAAGGTTGGAAAAGACCTCCAAGATCTTTGAGTCCAACCTGTGACCTTGTTCCCCAGCCCAGAGCACTGAGTGCCACAGCCAGTGCTTCCTTGGACACCTCCAGGGATGGGGACTCCACCACCTCCCTGGGCAGCCCCTGCCAAGGCCTGACCACCCTTTCCAGGAAGAAATTCCTCCTGATGTCCAACCTGACCCTCCCCTGGCACAACCTGAGGTCATTCCCTCTCCTCCTGTCCCTTGTTCCCTGGGAGCAGAGCCCGACCCCCCCCGGCTCCCCCCTCCTGTCAGGGGGTTGCAGAGCCAGAAGGTCCCCCCTGAGCCTCCTTTTCTCCAGGCTGAGCCCCCCCAGCTCCCTCAGCTGCTCCTGCTGCTCCAGCCCCTTCCCAGCTCCGTTCCCTTCCCTGCACACGCTCCAGCCCCTCAATGTCTCTCTTGTCTGAGGGCCCAGAGCTGCCCCAGCACTGGAGGTGCCCCAGCAGTGCCAGCACAGGGACAGTCCCTGCCCTGGGCCTGCTGGCCACAAAAAAGGGAAAGGGCTACTTGATATTGTGTCTTTGTGTTTTCCAAAAAGTACAATTAGGAATGCAGGAGGTGAGGGGACCAATGGTTTGTGCTTCTCTCTTCCCTTTTCATCTCATTTTGTGGGCATTTTATTGGTTCTGGTCTGGCTTTTTAGCAGTGGTAGTAATAAATAAAGCATGACAAATGTGGCATTGCTGCTTGTGGCCAGTGAGCATGTCCCAAATTCTTATTGTCGATAGGACCAGAAACCCTCTCAGAGAGTTTGAGGGCCAGTTTTTATACTGTGGCATCACCTTCTTGCCTAGAAGGCTGTTCTAAAAACAAGGAGGCAAATGAGAGAGACTGACATTGGAGTTGGGGACCAATTCCACCTCCCTGAGCTCTCTAAGCAGATTTTCTCTCTCAGGCAAAGTGTCAGACAAAGGAAACCAGCAGATTTATCCTACTTTTGCACTGACCTGTGTCCACGTGCAGCACAGAACACCTTGTGATCTGTCCCCCACATGCAGTTGGATGTTGGAGAGGCACATTTTTGTTTCACTTCCTAAGCATAAGGGAACTCTTTGAAATGGAATCAAACCCCAGAGCTGCTCTGTGCTTCCTAACTGGCTCTGTCAAAATGGAATTTGTGTTGGAACAGAATGGCAAGAGGTTTTGATAGAAGGTTGCACCCCTCAGAAACAAACATAAACCAAAGATATAATAATCAAGCTGATTTAAAAGATTCTTAGAGCTTTATTGTAAGCATAAGGTAAATTTCTCACTGTGCCTTCTGTTGAGCAGTCACAGTGCAAGTGTGATGGCAAGTTGCTCTCAACATCTGTGTCTCTATATGTTTTTATTCTGAAGGTAAAAATTGTTCCATAGTCCCTGCTGAAAGAGAAGCTTTCAGATTTTTGTGAATAATGGAGAAAAAAACAGTAATACAGGGGCTGGGTAACCTTTTAAAGAGAGCACGTGCCAGGCTTGCTGTGCTTCTTACTGCTTTCAACTTGTGTGTGATAACAAGCTGAATTATATAATTCATGATATGTCTGGAGTTTTGCCTCTTTGGTATTTTTTAAAGGTGGTTATATGTATTTTTTAATCATAATCTTTGTGTATTTGATGTGACACTGAGTTGAAGGGTGATCAGCATTCCAGTTTACAAAGGCCAAGTGCAGGCGTGAACCTGACCCTGTCAGACACCTACAGGGATCATCTCTCTGGGAAGGGAAATCAAGTTTCGTGCACAAAATGCCCAGGAACTCTTTTCTACTGAACAAGTCCCAGTGGACACACTTGCTGGCATCATCTTCCTGGTTAAGAGGATCTTAATTAGTAGATATGAATCAGTAAATATTTGCTGGCCGTTGGACTGAAGGTGCTTGGCTGCTCTGCAGGACTGGGTGACTCCTGGTGTGTCAGAGTGTCAGTAGACCTTGTTTGAATAAAGATGGGGTGGGACCTTGGGAATTCTGTGTCCTGGCTTCTCATCCAGCTCATTAACATCATCCACACTGTTAGATGGTGACAGCTGGACAGTTTATCCCCCGAAGTTAGTAGGAAGATTAAGGAAAACTCTCATTTCAGAGTTGCCAGGAGCCTTTATAAGGAGTATGTTTTAAACAAGTCTCCCAATAAAGTGCCTAAAGAAATCTGAAGGGGAAAATCAGTTTTAACAGGGATTAAATGGAGCAGCTGGGCATTAAAGGCAGCAGATCTTGTCTGCCTAAATCATCTGAATGTATGGACATTGCCAAATCACAGATGCAGCCAAAAAGCCATTCTTCAGTTTGGGATAAAAACATTTCATAAAGTGACTGGCACTGTTGGCTTCAAGGAGAGCTCTGGGGTTTGGAGGGGGGCAGGGCTCTTCAACTGCTGTCACTAAGAGCTATTGTATGAAAATCAGCTGCAGACACTGCACAGTTCTGGTCCTGCCCAGCTGTCCTTGATAACTCAGGTTATTCATTGCTGTTCCTCTGAAGCTCCCTCTGGTGTTTCTGGATTAAAGGGATGGTGGCAAACACTGAATTCTCTAAATTTAGCTTTGCTCAGAAGATCCTGGGTAAAATAGGAAGATGTGTCATTGCTGGCAGCAGCTTTTTCTGCCTGAAGCTGCAGACTGATGAGCTGATCCAGCCAAAAGCTGTCCCAAGTGCTGCAGAGACCTCTGGCTTTGTGTTCCTCCTGCAGAGGATGCTCTTCCTCTTGTTCCCCCAAAACAAATCTCTCTTTAGCACCAGCTGAAGGAGTTGGGAGTCGAGCTGGTGGTGGCTGCTGTGAGCACAGGTGACTCCTGTGTGGTGAGAGGGCCACAAGAATTCAGTGCTCGCTGGTGCTATTCCCATGCAGTCTGCTTTTTTGATCTGTTTTAGGGATTAGAAGACTCCCTTCTTCTGGAAAAAAAAAAAAGGGGGGACGAGTGGGGGAAGAGAAATCCAGCAATTTAATATGTTTCCATGTTCCTGTGTGTCCTTCCCCACATCCTAAACATGACAAATATCCGTAAGTTTCCCTTTGGCCCCGGGGGAAGTAAAAAGGAATCTCCAGCTGGAATTCATGAAACTGTGGAACGAAGGAGTGGTGTCCTGGGTTTGTGGCTGCTGTGGGTGTGCTGAGAGTGAACAGCCGGTTCATGCACACTTAAACTGTCCTGAACTCCCCAGTAATTCTTCATCCCTTCCACGTGGGAGAGAAATCCAGAATAAATGGTTGAAAGAGGAGAGTTAGAAATCAAAAGGTATGTTTTGTCCCTTGTAAAAAGAAGGCACTGCTTCTCTTGTTGTTTTTAATATTGCCTGAAATAATGCACATGTTTTATTTTCAAGGTGCTTTTTAAGCATGTAGTCAGCAAGTGGCTGCAGGTTGGATGATCCTGCAGTCCTGTGCCTGGCAGTGATGGTGTTTCAGAGGAATGTCTTTTTTCCCTCTTTGACTTCTCCTTAAAACAATTGCCCAACTGTTTAAAAGAAACTAGTGCTGCCTGGAGGGGAGGAGGAGGTGGAAGTGTTCCTGCCCAACCACAGTGCAGCAGGTTGAGCACATCCAATCACTTGCTGCTGAAAAGTATCTCCCCTCTGGTCTTATCCTGAGAGCAGAGTACCTATCTCAGAATCCCAGAATATGCAGAGTTGGAGGGGACCCACAAGGATCATCAAGTCCGACTCCTGGCCCTGCACATCCCCAAGAGTCCCCCCCTGTGCCCCAGAGGATCAGCCAAACCCTCCTGGAGCTCTGGCAGCCTTGGGGCTGTGCCCACTGCCCTGGAGAGCCTGGGCAGTGCCCAACCAGCCTCCGGGGGAAGAACCTTTGGCTGAGATCCAACCTGAGCCTGCCCTGACACAGCTCCAGCCCTTCCCTGGCTGCTGTCCCTGGTCCCCCCAGAGCAGAGCTCAGTCCCTGCCCCTCCTCTGCCCCTGCCCAGGAAGGTGGAACTGCAGTGAGGTCTCCCCTCAGTCTCCTCTGCTCCAGCTGAACACACCAAGTGCCCTCAGTGTCCTCACACACCTTCAAATCAAGGCCCTTCACCATCATTGTTGCTCAGCTCCTCCAGAACTGTGACTCTTGTTTGATTCTCTTGCTCCTGAAAACGGCTCTGAGTGTTTGGTTTGTTCCTTAAGTTGACTTCTGATCTCTGATGAACTCTTCTCCCATGAGAAAATGCAGTGCAGTAAATAAAGGACTGATCTTCTGCATCCACGCCCTCTCATTCCAACTGCTCTCAGCTCAAGGTGCTTCTGCTGATGGAGCAGAAGAGTCTTGACCATGAGATATGTAGTTGTTCCTGCCCCTTTTGGTCAGGAACACTGAGCACTGTGGGGTTGTGCCTGGGTTAGGCTGGAGTAGGTGTCCTGAAGCTGTTGCTGAGCTCAGCCTGGCCCCTTGGTGCTGAGGTTTCCAAGGGCCGTGTCTGACTCGTTTGTCTCTGCAGTGTGCTCACTACCCCATTTCTCTTGCATTTATGTAATTTATTTTAATTATCTCCCCTCCGGTGTTCCCTTTTATCAACAAGTAAGAGGGAAGTTGGTATCTTAATTTTCACTGGAAATTAGTTCCTTTGTTGGCAGTTGTGTGGTTGATGGTATTAATAAAATAGGTGTGCATCATCTCCAGATTTGGAGAATAAGAGAAAAATGTCTTGTGTGGGTTTCTGCATTTAGTAACCGAAACCCTTCTCAGCAAACAGCTCTGCCTCTTGGGTTTGCTGTTTTAGGTTGTTGAATTCCATGCAGGAATGGTTCAGGCACAGCTTTGCCTGCTGCCCTGCAGCCTGTGGGCTCCAGGAGGAGCCTGGTGCTGATAATGCCAAGGTTGTGGGTTCAATCCCTGGAGGGGCCATTTGCTGAAGAGTTGGACTTGAAGATCCTTGTGGATCCCATTCACTGAAGAGTTGGACTTGAAGATCCTTGTGAGTCCCATTCACTGAAGAGTTGGATTTGAAGATCCTTGTGGATCCCATTCACTGAAGAGTTGGATTTGAAGATCCTCGTGGGTCCCTTCCAACTCAGAATATTCTGGGATTCCGTGAAGCTGCTGTGGTCACACAGCACCAAGCATCATACCAGCATCAGGCAGCAGGTCAGGCATCTTCTCCTGGGGATGCTGAGCCCTGGATGGTCTGGAAGAGCCGTGGAGGTGAATTCTTCCCCAAGTCCTCTCCGTGTGCACAGGAAGGGCAGTCTGTGTGCACCAAGCAGGCGGTAACCTGGAAGTGGGGCCAGCGGATCCCGGCGCTCCACATTCCTCCAGCTACTCCCCGTGGGCGCCCTGCAGGATGATGGATATTTCAGCATCTTTGTTCTTTGTTTTCCTTCTAACACTGGTGGAGTTTAAATCACGGGAAGAGAGGGCTTGACACTTCTCCAGTTACACAAACAAGCGGTGCTGCTCTCGCCGGAGCCCCGCAGCGTGTTTTTGGGAGAGACGAGCGGGGACCTCGGATGCCGTTCTTTGGGAAAGGTCTCTCTGCAAGTCACGGCTGTGACATGGGCGTTAAGCTTGTAGGTATTGCAAAAATGGGGATGTTACTGCAGGGCCTGGGATGCTTTCCAGGAACAGCCTAAGAAGGAGCTTATCGCCGTATGGTGTTCGGGATAGATCCTGATAAAATATACTGTGTGTTGTCAGACACTTAACTAAAAGAAAATAGAAGATGTTGGCTTACCTTTTCACTTCTGCTGGTTCTTTCTCTTAAAATAATAATTCTCAGGGAAATATTAATTTGTTCCAGCTTCCATGGAGCAGCTCCCCATTCTCCAAACCTCAGTGAGAAAAAATACGACTGCGTAGGTGCAGCTTCACCAAAGCAGGAGATATCAAGTTGCACATTAATTTTGGGTTCTCAGCAGTAGCATGTGGATTTTAGAGAAATCCAAGCTGTGGTATCAAAGGTGCTCTCTCCTATACACCTCTGAGCAGCTCTGTTGTGGCTGCCATTGAATAGTTGTGGTCTGGTGGTTGGAGCTTGGGACTTGCATTCTTGGCTTGCCAAAGAGTCGCTGTGTGGTTTTGGACAGGGATCTCTACCTTGCATTTTGTTTCTTGACCCCCAAAGAAGGTGCTGCTGAAGGTGCATCACCCCTGTGTGATGGTGCTACTGAAACCTGAACTGCTCTTTGAAAGTTGATTTGTTGAAAGCCCGTGGGATTCTTTTACCTGCTGGATCTTTCGTTTCTCTTCAGCGCGGTTCAGATGAGTTTGGAGTTCCTAAAATGTGGTTGTGAGGATGAAGCCCTGAGTTTACCTTAGTTTACCTTTGGTCCATTGAGCTGCAGCAGTTGATGGTGTCCTGACCCTGTCCCAAATATTTGCTGGATTGATGGAGAGAGAATCAGCATAAGGTGGAGCAGGTGACAGTGGTGGAGTCACTGCACCTGGACACAGCTTTGTGAAAAATACTCTCTTAACTTTCTGGTTCTCATTCAGAAGAATGAATTTGAGGAGAAGTAGGTCCAGAGAAGAAGTGAGGGCTATTGAGGTCAGTGGGAAAGCACAGAGAGGGCTCTGATGTGTGGGTGGTGTAGTCTGGCCAGGTGTGGATGGACAGGAGATATGATTTGCTTTCTGTTCGTGTCCTGGCAGTAAAATATTGGAGAGGGAAAAAACTATTGAAGCTGAAGAAGAATATTGGTTCAAGAAAAAATGGGTGTGAATTGACCATAAATAGTACAGATGAGAAAATTACTTTTTTTTTTTTTTTTTTTTAACTTAAAGATAGGAGCTCCATGGAAGCTTCTAGGAGAATAAGTGGGCAAAAAATTATCTGTTTTTAAGGTGGAGTTCAGTTTACTAAAGAGTTTGTGACTTGACGGGCGGGGAACTGTCCTAGATCTGTGAATTTTTGTAGGGTTTCTAAGTGAGAATATGTACTGCTACTTCAGAGTCATAAAACAGCTAAACTGTGTATAAAACTGATTATTTAATGTATAATCAAATAACAATGAAAAAAACAGCTGAATTTTGAATCTAGAGAGTGGCAAAAGCAACTATCAACTATTTTAAGTCTTTCATTCTATCAGTGAATCTCTATATTGTAGAAAGGCCACTGGATTGTGTAGTGCACAAAGATGCATCCAGGGAAGAAACCTGCAGTCCAGGCAGCCCGGAAGGAATTATCCAGTCTCATCACAAGCACTGGGGGAGTGAAGATTACCATCAATAATTTCTAACCTCCATGAACATACGTTATGCTGCTAATTTTTTCCTGCTGCTGAATTCGTGTCAACGTTGAAAGTATAAACAATTCCCTGAGTAAAATTGTGTTTGGTTTGCCTTGTCCCGCGGATTAACAAATCTGATTACTGCATTTAAATTTAATACCCCAAAAATTCCCTAAATGAATGATTCACTGTGAGGCCATGAGCAGATGTAATTATCTATGAAAACTAATGAATCATGTCGTTAGGATATTTTTCCTCGCAGCTGTCTCCAATTAATACGTCCGTCAATTCCGAGGGTAACGACGTCGTAATCCCCGTGTAAGGTGCCGGCGTATCGCTGCTCTCCATCGGCCTCTGCAACGGCCACACTGAGCTATGAGGGAATTCTTTGCTGCTTTTTCTCTTGCATTTCTGAAAAAGAATTCTTCGTTGCCTTTTTTTTTTTTGTTGTTGTAGTTTTGGAAAATCAAAAGCAGCGAGAATGTGTTTTGAAAATGCTCAGGCGATGGAGTTGTGTTTGATTTGACTGCGTCGCCCTCACGTTTTCCTAAATGGGAATGAGTTTTGGTGAGGATTTAAAGCTTTCCCGTGGTAATTTTTTGTGTCAGTATTCTTTAGCTGGGATCAGGGTGTTCATGTGGGAGGCTTTTGGTGATCAGCTATTTTCTGGGTAAGTCGTAGTTTGTTCAGGGTGATACTTTGGTACCTACAAAAGCGGATTAAGGAGTTTTTCCGCTCTCCCGGTAAGTGGTGGAAGATGTTGAGTCTTTAACAAAAAGCTCAAATGTCCTGTAAACGGCTGAATGAAAAGAGTTACAGTGTTAAAGGAGACTTCCAAAATCCTGGAGAGGGAGGACTTTCTCTAGCCCAACTTTTAGTGTTTTGGTATCCATGTGGCCCTGCACCAGCTGGTCCTTCTGTAGTCACTCCGCTCTGTAGTTCTTTTCTCTGTCAATAACCCAGGTTTTCCCAGGATGGGGTAATGTAACAAGAAGTGACATTGCAGATGTAGGTGTGGAGTGTCAGTAAGTTGGTGTTTCAGTTTTCTTGGCTGCTGCAGTTGGGCTGTGCACAACAAACCAAGGGATGTGCAGCCCCAGGGAAGGGTCGCCAGTTGTCTGTGCTGGAAATGTGTTTGAATTTAATTCTGTGGCTGGTGGGGAACTGAGAGCTGCTGAAAATGGTGTGAAAATAAACTCCATGGGTAGTTTACCATGTTGCAGGGTAAGGAGCTTGGAGTGAAGGCACTCGGAAGGAGGGATGTGGTTCAGATTTCCAGGCTGTGGGTTAATGTGGACAAAGACAGTGGCTGCAAGATGTCTTTTCCCATGCTGTGTTTCCCAGTTGGAACTGAGAGATGCCTGTGGATGTGAAGAGCTGTATAAAGGTGTCTTGTTTGAAGACCTGTGCAGGAGGAGAGGGAATGTGTGTGCCTTGCTCCCCTGACCTGCAGAGAGGGAAGGGCAGGCTCTCTGTGTGAGCTGCTCCTGGCTGACCATATCCCAGCGAGGATATTTGTTGTGGCAGGGAGTCTGCCTCATTTGAAGTGGTTGCCCCTGCTAGGGAAGAACTGGCTGGTTCCTTGTACAAATTGAGCTCCTGCTGGGAATGGAGTCGTTCCACCTCAGGCTCACAATAACATTGGCTCTGTCCCGCATTGTTCGGCTGCTGGGACACATTGATACGATCTCCTGCGAGGAGAGCCTCGGTTCAAACGGGGATTAAGAGGGAAACCGAGCAGATTGCAGGGTATTAACAACTTGTTCGAATTCCTGGGGCAGTAGGAAGGGAAAAAGAAGCGAGGCTGCTGTGATTTCAGAGGAATGTTTGCTCTGTGGTGCTCGGTGCTGCTGCAGAGACGGTCCCCAGCAAAGTGCGATGGCATTTAAGGTATGAGGCATCTGCCAGGCTGTGGGGTTTGGAGCACCTGTAATTGCAGTTAGCAGCAATGAACCAAAAAGTCACTGGGCTGGTTGAAGGGGGGGAAGTTAGAGTGAATCCAAGTGCTCGAGTGGGGAGGTGAGTGTGTGGCCTCTCCCTTCGTACGAGGATCGCTGTAAAAACACCGGAGTTAATTTTCAGTCTGTCTTGATGATCAAAGCCAGACAAAACGGGATTTTCCTGTGGACTTAGTGGGACTTCCTATAAAAGGACTGTGTAACGTTTGTTTAGGAAAGTGCAAACCTAGAGAATTCCAGAGAGCAGGAGTTTACAAAGGAGCAGCAATTTTTGCTTTTCCCAGTGAGAGTGCGATCGCAGATACACGGACGGTGTGACCTCAAAAACAACTTCAGTCACCGTACACGGAAAGTGAGCTGGCTTGTTGTACCACCTGTACTGCACTGTGTTCTCTTAGCTATTTTAATAGCTAATTAATCTTGATTTGCTTGGATTTAAGAGGGTTTTTTTCCTTTTTGGCGCATACATGCAACCTATTATACCATAAATCCTACACATTTCAGCAAATGTCATCCTGATTGTTCCCTACAGCACAGCATCCTACTAGGGAAACATTCAAGGTCAAGAACTTGGATTCTTTAACCACTGTATTCAAGGAAGCCGATTTATTGTTCTGTGGCAGCAGAAAAGGGTAATTTCTTTTGGACCTATATCACATTGGCAGCCAACCTGGAGAGGTCACAATTGCCTTGATGCTCTAGGTTTTGTGGGTACATTAATCTGTCTCAATAAATTAACTGTTGCACCCCACAGATACCAGCACAGGGCATTTCTGAGTATTTAGTGCTTTTCTGTTCCTTCTAGAAGCAGGAATTATGTTTGTGCACTCACCGTTTGACCTGTGTCTCGTATCCTAAAATCAATACAAGTATTCCTTGTCCTTTTTCCATCTGTCTGTTAAAGGGTTTGAAGCAGTTTGCCAGGGGCTGGAGGAAGTGACCTTCATATCAAATAATCCTGACGTGGCGAGTTGGGGCTTTGGGTAGCTTTCTTGTGGCTATTTGTGCTGTGAAAGCTGAATAAAAAATTTGCAACTGAAAGTCTTAAAAAGTGAATTAGGTAAGTGTTGACTCCAAAGAGCCATTAGTGTGTCCTCAGCGTGGGATGTTCCTTGTTTTTCCTTGCTGCTTAATGTATAGCTGTTACACAGTGTCTGACCTTTTCCCTGGGTTGTTTTGGTGGGCCTGTGAAGGAGATGTCAGAATGAAAATGTGAATTAAAACATCTTGTATAAGGGAAGGACTTTCCTGTTCTTTTCCAGAAAAACTTGAAAACAAAAGAAAAGGGAGACTCCTCTCTTAATTTGCCACCTCTAATACTTTTATTTCCTGTTTCCTCTTGCTTTAGTCTTAGTATTTTAATTTTTTCAGGGGTGTGTGTCCTAGTGGGTTTGTGTTGTGCCAGGAGAAGTGTGTCTGCGTGGTCCTGCTCCATGTCCCTGCTCCGTGTCCCTGCTTGGCTGAGGAGGTGCTGTCACTGCTCCAGCAGCTCTGAGCAGCATCACAGCAGAGTTGGCTTGTTTGTAAGGCACCCTTAGTCCACAACAGCTAAATATTCTCTCTGGTGGTCATACCCTTCCCAGGTAAAACAGAGCTTATTTGAATGTTTTGTTAAGATGATTAGGTGGCTAAACCAAACCGTTGGAGATACTCCAGTTCTCAAATCTCTCTGTGGTTTGCTCAGCTCAGGAAAGCTCAGAAGCCTTTTATTTTCTTTTTCAGAAAACTTTGGAGTGTTTTTTCTTCCTTATAGCCTGTCTCAGGTTTTTGAGCACTTACTGCTCAATAATTCCTGGCTTTATAAGCAAGGATTGCTGGTTTCAGGGCTCCTAACAAGCTCCTGGGCTGTGCAGAGCTGGGCGGTGCAGCAGAGCCTGTTGTACAGTGCAGCCCTTTCATAACCAGAGTGGGCTTGTGGTCATGTTGACAGCTTGACACTGCCATGGCAGTGATTTGTTAAAACTTCCTCAAACACCCCTGTGAGCAGAGCAGACAAAAGGGAGGCATGGGCAGGACCTCCCGGAACGAATTGGGATTTGAGAGGAGGCTGGGCTCGTGGATCATTGCAGATGCTGGAAATGAGAGAGATGTACTTGGCATCAAGATCATGATGCTTGTGTAACAAAGATGCTTGATTAATATAAATTCTGTGTTGCAAAATATACTTTTGAGTACTTAGTTTAACTTTTTCCTGCAGCAAACTGTAGCACAAGAAAGAGGAATGTTAATGGAAGAGGGGAGAGAATACTGGGAGTGTGCCCTTAGAAAGGTGGGAGCTCTAACAGTAGATCCTGAAGCAAAACAGAAAGCTCTGAAGTGGTTGAGGGTAAAGCAATATTGGGGTGCAAGAGGGCAAGTGATGGCTCTGCCCAGCTTTGGCACAAAGCTGGCACAGTGCCCTGCTCTGCACAGCCCGGCTGCTCCTTGCTCAGAGTGTCAAGGACTCGCTGGGAATTGTGGCTGGGGAAGGGCCTCGTGATATGATCTCTTGTGAACTTTGTATTGCTGCAAATACAAGATTAATGGAACTTCAATGGCACGAGCTCTCTGCGGGGCCCTGGCAGGAGGGCTGGGAGTGCTCTGGGAACACATTACATCAGGGTTTGTGTTCAAAGTGTGATAAGCATGCACAGTGTTCTGCACAAGTCTGGAAAGCTGACACAGATGCATCAGTCCTAAAAGTATGTGACCTGCTGTTACAGACCAGCATCAGTGTCCTAAGACTCAGAGTCAGGAGGTAATCCAGGCAGGAAAACTGATTTAATATTGAGTGGATCTGTGCCGGAGTCAGGATAAAGTGCCATCAACTCCTTTCCTGGTCTGGACAAGTGCTAAATTCTGTTAGTGTCCTAAATTCATGGAGTCTGACTCCTGCTAGTGCTGGGACATCTGAACCAAAG
Organism: Manacus candei; assembly: GCF_025592945.1. NCBI lineage: Eukaryota > Metazoa > Chordata > Aves > Passeriformes > Pipridae > Manacus > Manacus candei. Next base: position 10,650,699 of record NW_026138095.1, on the reverse strand, counting down.
AGATCTATAGTAGGTAAAGCTGAAGAGCTGAAGGAGAAGTGTTCCAAGTGTACCAAAATACTCCATTTTTTAAAAATAAAACGGCTTGTGGAGAGAGGAAAAAAGATGTCTCAGTTTGGAGTGATGGGCTCAGTTTCACTCAGGTGAACCCCAGGATGGAGGTTGTGGGGTGGATGTGTCCTTGCAGGAGCTGAGCCAAGGTTTGGTGCATCTGGAGGAAACAGGCAGGGACCCAGACAGGGGTGAAGCTGTGGCTGGTGGCAGGGCACAGGCAGCCAAGGTGTAATACCCTCTGTGTGTGCTCTTCTGAGTTTTGTGTGCTCTCAAGGTCTTTTAAACTGTTCTGTAATTTTAGCACTCTCTGGACACCCTCTGGAAGAGCAGGGTGCTGTGCAGCATCTCTTGGTACGTGGTTACTGTAGACAGAAGGCACAAAGTGTGTCCTGCTCTCTTCCCCTGACCCTTTTTCATGGAGAACTCCAGAGGGGTGGAAGCTGCCTGCCTTTGATGCCATCCCAGTTCCACTGAGCACATCCCTGGGGTTTGCAGCTGCTCCCTGTCTTCTACTGCTGTTCAGATTCCCTCTGAGCTGTATCTGCCCTCTGCCTGCCCCCTCACACCTGTGTGCCAGCACTTTACATTACAAACCTGACAACTTTAGAAAGTCCTCTTGTTCTGCCTTGCAGATGGGCACTAGGGATGTGTTTCTGGGGGCAGAGGTTCTTACCCCCCAAGGCAGCTCCACAGGGCTCTGCAGGCAGCGTGGACAGGCAGCTCTGCCTTTCCCTGGCGTTTCCCTGGATGAGCTGCAGCTGTTGAACTCAGCACCTTGGTCTTCCTCGTCTGGGGGCCAGTTGGTGGATAACCACCCCCAATAGAAATCTGACAGCACAGCCCAGGGAGCTCTTGAGGAGCTATTTGTCATCCTGTGGCTGGAGGTCTGGTCCCTGTGCTGTTGGGGCTGGTGCTTTCCCTGGCACTGATCCCCAGGAGCCAGCCCTGCTAAGCTTCAGGGAAGTCACCAGTCCTGAAGGAAAGCATCAGTTTGATGGGCTGTGTTATGCTTGTGGGAGTCAGTGCCCCTGGGGGCTCTTCCCTAATTAATTGTTCAGCTGGGAGAAGAGAAGCTTCAGGGTGACCTAACTGTGGCCTTCCAGTGCCTGAAGGAGCTACAAGGAGGATGGAGAGAGACAATTTACAAGGGCCTGGAGTGACAGGACAGGGGGGAATGGCTTCAAACTGACAGAGAGTAGAGTTAGATGAGATATTGTGAAGAAATCCTTCCCTGTGAGGGTGGGGAGGCCCTGGCACAGGTTGCCCAGAGAAGCTGTGGCTGCCCCATCCCTGGAAGTGTCCAAGGCCAGGTTGGACAGGGCTTGGAGCAACCTGGGACAGTGGTTGCAACCCTGCCAGGGGGTTGGAACTGGATGATCTTTAAGGTCCATTCTGTGATTCTATGATAATTAATCTAAATGACTGCATTGATTCACCTGCCTGCTGCTTGGCTGTGCTGTACCAGTGGCAGAAGGGAGGGTGACTGGGAATTGGGGCTTCTGGTCACGTAAGTCAGGCTTTGGCACCACAGGCACATGCAGACCAGACATCTCGAGTGAATCACTCAGTGTTGCTGTGATGCTGTTTTAACACACTTTTTTTTTTGTGCTTGAATGCATAACTGACAAAACATACCAGAAGGGAGCTGTGCAGAACAAATTGCTGTGAATGCTGGCTCTTTAAAGTGGGGTGTTCCCCTGCCTCCCCTTTGTGTGCCCTGCCCGGGGACATCCTGATGGGACACTTCATGGAAGCTGCTGCCCACTGTGGTTAGCTTGCCTAGTTAGGGCTGTGCTTTCTTTTAACAGCTTGCATGTGGCAAATATCAATTTATGGGAACAGTTACTCACTGTCCTAAAACTGAGAATGGAATAATTGCCCGTTTCCTCAGCTTTTGGTGTACAGAAGATAAAGGTGGTTGCTGGTGTTCTCCAAACAATGCTGTGTCACACCACAGCCAAGCAAACTCCTTCTCTGCAGTATCTCAGTAAAGCACTGTGACTGCAGGGAGAGTTTGGGCTGATTTCTGTGCCCCAGGGAGAAGAGTTGCTCCAGAGAGTGGAGGATTTGGGCTCCGGAGTTGACGCCTGCCCTGCCCCTTTCTGTGGGCAGTGCCAGTTGTCCCAAAACTGGTGCCAGAACGTGACTCAGCTCCTGCCAGCATTAGGTTGTGATTATTGCCAGGGACTCGTGGTTTTCCTCTTACATCAGTCCTGGTTTGGAGGAGCAGTAGTGGGTTCAATTCTTGTCCTGTGCTCCACATGGCCCCCCGTGTTATCCCACCCAGCCTGCCCTGGTTGCTCCTGGCATGCTCCATCCCTCTGTGGACACAGCTAAAACACACACAGTGAGCACAAAGGGCAGCTCTCCTTTAAATGAAACACTGTCCACTGCGTGTTTTCTGCTGATGACATCCAAAGTGAGCACACCAAGATCTCTCCTATCCCTGTTTTCAATCAGGAAGTGAGGCACAGACCAGCTAAGGAATAAATACCACCTCAGATGAAACTTAATCTGTTTTTAAAGAACTCCCTCCCAATGAAATGGAGCTCTTTTCTCTCTCTCTCTTTTTTTTTTAACAGTCCTCCCCTGAAAAGCCTCTCTCAGGGTATCTCTCATCCTCACTTAATGATCTTGAGGTTTTTGTATTTTTTTTTTTTTATTCCAAGTTTCTGGAAGCTCCACAATTTTCCCTGTTACGTGTTTTTAATTCAAGATGCCCTAGTGAGCCTTTCCTGTTCTGAATCTCCAGAGTACTCCATGGGGGAAAATTTAAAAAATAACATGTAAGCTTTACATAATTTACTATGAGAGTAATTGGGTTTATGCAGCAGTTCATAAACCTTTAGCTGGTAAAAATCAAAGTACCTTAATCTGAAAAGCAGATGGGGGGATGTCAGGGTGAAGGCTTATAGAGTTTTCAAAGACAAATTGTTTAATTCCATCACTGCTAGGAAAATAAATAGTTCTGCTGCTCGATTGAAAACAGAAACATCTCAGAAATGAGACTTTCTTCGCTTTCAAGCATTGTTAGCTCGACAACAAAGGAATCAAAAGGAACTTGGTGGAAAGATGTGATGGAGTTCTAGTTTATGAGAAATGAAAGGGGAAAGCCTCTAAACCACATTTGACTATTCTCAGGGAATTTTCAAGTGCCTTTCCTCCTCTGCTTTCAGGGGCTGACACTCTGTACAAGGCATCTGTTTGGTGTGAATCAGCAATGCATGTGATGTCTGTAGGTCATTTCCTTCTATCCAGAGAGGTGGCAAGACTGGCCACAGTCTCTGCCTAAATACGGGAGTGGTGAGTGTGAGACGCTGCTCCAAAATCCCACTTTTCAATGCAGCCCAACTGTTTGCAGTGGTGGATTGAAAGCTGGGAGCCATGCCTTGCCTGTGTAATGAAGGCTGCATTTGTACCCCCATAGTAATGCTGCTCACAGGCCAATCAGTGGTATCTGGCCAGCACATCCCCTCCCAAGTGATGGTCCTGCTTTAGTTGGGGCTAATGGACTGATGAGATCACCTCTAATTTGTGTATCAAGCTGGTTTGTATCACATCGCTCAGAAAAAAAAAAAGAAAGGGGGGGAAAAACCCCACACAAACCAAACAAAACCCTCTTTATTTTTTTTTTTTCTTGCTGGACTTCAAAAGCTTGTATTATACCCAGTGTGCTCTGCCCTGTGAAAGCTCGGAGCCATTACCTCAGCCAACACACACAGAAAGCGAGCTCGCTGGGGTGGGGGGTTCATTTACCCCAGAGTTATGGCAGGATGGCACAGGGAGGGCCATCAGTGAGGACAGGAGGAGATTCCTGAGAGATGGATGGGGTGCTGAGCTAGCTGGGCTGCTGATTCGGGCTTTGATCTGCTCTCAGCATTCACGGGTGCAGCATCATCCTCCTTTGGGCAATAGAATGGAGACCTGAGGCAAGAAGGGTGCTTAGAGCATATATGGTATTTTTCTAACTGTTTAAACATCTGCAGCCCCAAAGCTATAATAATAAAGTTTCAAAGACCCCTGAGGGCATATGTCTGGCTATTTGGGGCTGGGTGGAGGTGCCCAAGCTTGTGTGAGTGAGCTTGAAACGTGGCAACTTGGTGCATCCAGTTTCGTGGAATCACAGAGTGGTTTGGGTTGGAAGGGACCTTAAAGCTCATCTCATTCCAACCCCTGCCATGGGCAGGCACACCTTCCACTAGAACAGATTGCTCCAAGCCCTGTCCAACTAGCACTGCTTGAGGAGGCTGCAGCTCAGTGCAGGACCAGGATGCTCTGGCATCAGGCTGCCTGATTTTGGGGTGATGGTGCACAGCCTCTGGCAGTGATAGGGACCCTTCTGATGTGATGCTGATGGTGATTTGGGCCGTTACTGGGAATTTTGTCCTGCCCTAGTACTAACCAGGCAGGTTTACTTTGCCTGTAGGACATTCTGCAGGATGAGCTCTGGGATTATTATGTGGCCTTGTGCTGCTGTTCTCTCCTGCAAAAGGATGTGCAGCACTAAATCCCATTGGGTTATATGAGGTTGTGTGTGTTGTTTCTCCCAGCATCTTAAAATTTCAGCTACTGTAGATGGTGAGGAACTTGCTGGAAGTGAGAATAACCAGCTTCAAAAGGCATTTAAAGTGGCTGAACCCCACACATGACTGTGACACTGATGTCCAAGAAACCAGACAGGACTTCTTTGTAAGTGTTCTGTGGGCAAGAAAAGAAATAAGATAAATTCCCATGCTTCTATGAGGTTATTCTCAAAGAAGTCTCGTGGAGGCTGCTGAAGCCCCCTCAGAAAAGCAGCCTGGACTGAGCTGTGCTCTCGTAGGTTTTTGTGTTGCCCTGACAGCAGAGCAGTTCAGCAGACAGCACGTTTTCTGTGTGTCTTCTCTTCTAAGTAGAATCTCCAGGACATTTAGAGTTTGGAAAATAGGCATCAGTTGGAGAGGAAGGAGAAGCTTGGAGAGCTGAAGGCTTTGTTCAGCTGAGATTTCAGAATCCACTGGATTTTATCCATGAGGAATGTGTTACTGGCTGTGTTTTCAGATGCTGGTCAAAGAAGGGAGTCAGGCTTTGACAGGTGGGTTTTCAGTGCTCTGTTTGAGCCTCCTTGAGAAGGAACTGATGCTTAGTGATCACAGGTTGAGGTAGAAAATCAAAGTGTCTGATCCAATCTGGGCAGTCAAGTTCGAGGTCAGGGAACTTGCCAGCTTTCCTTTGTGCCAGCACATTCCCTCTCCTTGACCCCCTCTTCTCTGCTTTTCTCCCATGTTTCTATCCCTGTTTCCTATCCCTTTGCTCCATCCCATGGCATGGTGGATATCCCTGCCAGGTGGTACCTGGTGGCTTCACCTACATCATGTGGTGAGTGTTAAATGTTGGCACTGGCGAGTGTTACAGCTGGGCACCGAGTGCCACCTCAGAGGTGGCCACTGCTGATGTGGGTGTGCCAGCCTGCCCAAAGCTCACCCTCCTGGCCCTGAGGGCTTCCTCAAAACTGCTTTGACCCTTGGTTGCAGTAGTGCAGTGCTCTGACACCAATATGGGAACATAACCCCATGATGGCATTGCACTCTTTGGTCAAGTTTTTTCTGTTGTTTGTTGTCCTTTGCCCATTGTAATGCTTTTTGCCGTGTTTCAGGTGTTGACTTGAACTTTTGGGTAGCTCCTTCTGGACTATAGGCTGGAACAGACGCTCTTCTAGTGGTGTATTGAGGTTTTTTTCCATCTTGAGACCTTGGAACGAGCTTGTCCCAGGAATGAGCTGCAGCTCTCTGGTGTCTCGAGCAGTGAATGGGGTAACTGTGTGTGCTGGATGGCAGAGATGTTGTGTTAAGCAGTTTAATTATGCTCAGCACTTGATATTAAGTGAGGAAGGGGAAATGTGTTACTCTAATGAAATATCTGCCACAAAACATGGCAGTGTGTCCTGTTCCAGTGTGACAAAAAGCAGGTGAGCAGGAATAGCTGCCCACAGCTGGAATAGCTATTACCAAACATGCCTGGCTGCCAGAGTTTTCTCTCTGAGCCATGAAACCTGATAAGACTCAATCCACAGCCCCAATAAAAGGAATTTCCATACACAATTACTTCAACTAGGTTTTAATCTTATAATAGTGTCCTTTGTTGAAAGGTCTGTGGAGGGAGGACTTTGGGTAATCCTCCTGCACCTCCCAGAGAAGGGCTGCAGGCAGGATCACCTCGGGGAAGGCTGGAGTCAGGTGTGCTGTGTTGTCTCTTCCTCCTGACCTCTGGCTCCCAGTGCCCTTGGGAACAGTTGGACATGGATACACATGTAGGTTTAGCCTGGAGCTTACTGAGTCAGTGTGCAGGAGGTGAGAAAGGTTGGTAGGTGACAGCACAAAAATAGTAGAGGAAGATGTGGTGGCCCAGGGTGCTGATGGCAATAGTGTGAGGAGATAACAACGTGCTCCTACACAATGTTTTTCCTTCAGGTGTCACAGTACTTGTATCATGGCACTTGCCATACTTTGGAGCAAAACTTCTGTGTGTTTTCTTGTTTATTTAGGAACCAGACAGGAAAGACCCCATGTGGTTCTAGTAACTGTACCCGTTAGCAGGCTGGCTGTGTTACAGATACTGCTGTTGGAGGGTAAGGGGATTTTTTGGCAGCCTTCATGCAGCAGCAGAGGGTTGTGCTAGCACTATTAATCCCACAGAAGAACTGGATTGGGTTGATCAGGAAGAGTGTGTGTCCAGTTTTTGGAAAAAGAAAGAGGACTCAGCTGTGGTGTTTGACAGTGAAGGTGCAGAGATGGACTCATACCTGGTGGGGTTTATCAGTGCAGACACAGTCAGGGAACCAGAGCTGAAAGAATAAAATAATCCTCAGAGCCCAACAGTCAGAGCTCTGCACTGGATGTCTGGTAGGAAGAGAGATTTAATAAAGTGCTTTAGTATAAATATAAGAAGTAATTGAGTTGGGCTGTCGGGTGTTCCGTGAAGCCAGTGCTGACAGAGGGGTGAACCAGCCAGACCATTGTTGCTCAGATACCTTCTGTGCATCAGCCAGTCCCTTCTCCCAGGCTGCTCCAGGGCTGAATTAGGCCTGAGGTTATCTTTTTCCAAAAATGCTTTCCCCCTTAAGGAAAAAAAATTAATAGCAAAAATGCATTTCTTTTTAGCATCTAACTTATAAATCTAAAAGTCTGAACAAATAAATGGTGCAATGATCAAAAAATGTCACTTTAATACTTTTTTATTACCTTAACTGAGACATTTCAGTGACATGCATTATCCTGGGGCAATTATGGTTTTTCTATTTTTATTAATGTTACCATTCTACACCTTTTTGCTGCTGGTTTAGTTTTGCATCTCTGTTGCTGACATTTGGATTTCCATTGAAATCCAAGTGGAAGAATTTAAATCTTTGGAGCTTAGCTTGTTGCTTTGTGTCCCAATACTCACAGCCAGCAGAGAGCCATTGGAAGTGGGAGCCCAAGGGAATGAGGAGCTTGGCTGTCTTAGAGCTCACAGGGACTGAGCATTCAGCTCTCACAAGGCATATTTGAAAACTGTGCTCTGCTCATGAAATTGGGGTATTGGTTGTAGAAAATGGTGCAAATTTCAACTGTGTAACTGGGGGTTGCTCTCAGTGGGCTCTTAGGTGAGTGTTTGGGGTTAAAGCCAGGTAAGAGATGCTGCTCCAAGGCTGGGTTGGGTAGGTGAGCTTAGTTTGCTCTCTCAGACAGCAGGATTCATTTTCAAAGTTGTCTTGGGGCTGCCTGCATTGTGTTGGCTTTTTATGTTGGCTTTCTTGCTGAACTGGGCTCGTAGTTAACGCTGAGTTTCGATTCCCATGACAAGTTCTCTTCTTGGAGATTTACAGCTCAGCTGCTTTAGTTTGCCAGGCTAATGCTTTGGAATGCAGGTTGACAGTCCAGATGTGAAACCTTTCTCCTCAGAAAGAAAACAAAGGATTAAATGTGTTTTAAGAGGGTTTGAAAAAAAATAATTTAAGATTGAGGCCCCAAACCCAACATCTGAAAGTCGTGAAATGCTGCTAGTGATGGGAAGCTTCAAAATCTGGAGGCTTGAAAGTGTGTCACTGTTGGCCAGACTGTGGGTCCCTCGTGGCCTTTGGGGCACCTGCCACTGCCTGGACCAGGCCTCCCTAAGATTTCACAAAATGTCAGTTAATCAAATGATGCATCTTCATGCAGTCAGTGCAAGTTAAAGAGTGGTTGGGTACTGCTCCTGCTGAAATGTGTGTGGTGATGTGGGAACAACTGTGGATGCTCACTTGGAAATGACCAAGTTTCACAGTTAAAGTAGCTCACGTTTTCTGATTTGACAAACTGACCCCTCAGTTTTCCTGATAACAGGATCATCCTTGTTTTCAGGGTGTGTAGAGGAAGGCCCAGATGGTGCAGGTCTGTTCACCATCATCCCTGTTGCAGGGTAAAGGGTCTGACCAGGGCACAGGGTCATGACTAAACTGGAAAACGGTGTAATAGTGGTGTTTAATGTCCAAAACATTTATTTTTAAGAGAGAAACATAATGGCCTCAGCCAAGCTATTGAATCTGATCCTTTGTGCTCGTGAGGATTTCTAAAGTGCATCTATCAATTAATATCCATTTGGGTTTCAGAATTATTTGGGTTGGAAACAATGCAGCAAGAGTTCATTGTCCTTTCAAAGAAATCACAAAAACATCCATAACTTTCTCCCAGCCCATGTGGAAAGAGCAAACATGAGGAGCCTGTACTACCAGATGTCTTAAAATTGAGCTCGTAGCCTCAGAGGTAAAAAGGGCAGATCTTACAGGGCAGGTCATTCTCCAGTTGTCTTGGGAAATATAAAGGGGTTTATTGGGATTTATTAAAACTGGAGTTGTGAGGTAAAAAGCTTGTGGCTCTTTATTTGGGGCTTATAATCCGATTGGTGTTCTCCTCAGATCAGGTTCAGGAAGCCTCTGCAGAACAGTGGCTTTGCAAGTAGAAGTTCTGTTCATTCAGCTGAAATTTGTTCTGGTCAGAAAGGTCTCTGCCTTTATACCAGGCTGTGGAACAGCACATGGGTACAAGTATATGCTAAGAAACAGATTTAACAAATTACAAAAATGGCTTATGTTTTTCCTAGTTCAAAATTAGGAGAAAAATGAAAACCCTGGGCTAAATGTGCCTTTTGCACTATCACTGTTTTTTTGCTTGAAGTGGGATGTCATAAGTTGAGTAATTAGAAATAACAGCTTAGAGAATGCACACACAGAGCTAGAAGGTAATATCTTGCCCTGTATATGTTCACATTCTTTTTTTATTAATATTTCTTTTTGGACACAATTCTTTTGGCTGAGGAAGATGTTGTGTGATGTATGAACTCTGGCTGCTGCACAGGTACTGTGCTGCCTCGTTCCCATACTTTCGAGAGCGATCAAACTGCTGCTGCAAACAGTTGCAGGCGAAGCACAATAAAGCCCCAGTAATCTCTGCAGTTTGATAAACCCTGTATTTGTGCAACTTGATAAAGTGGAGGCTTAAAGTTTCCTTCCTGCACTGGGGTTTGTCACACTGGAATTCGGAGCTCGTGCGTCGAGATCAAACCAATATTTAGCCACGGTCTTCTGAAGTGTCTCACACACGGGTTGTTCAGTGGCACCAGCCCCTCAGCTTTGTGCAGCTTGTGCCAATTAATCACTTTGGGTTCTCCCAACAGATGAGCTGTGGAAAGGAGAAAATCATAGAGGAGCAGAGCAGCTGTATAAGGGCTCCCTGTGTATAACAGCCTTCCCTTGCTCTGCAGAAATCCGCGGGCACGGAGCCACGCCAAACACTCAGTGTTCAGCCACATCTGCAGAAAATCCATGGGAGGGCATGTGGAAAGTTGGCACAACTTTTGGTGGAAGGAAGTGGGAAGAAAGAAAATCATTAGCTAAGGCCAACCGGGATCCGTAGACTTGAGGTCGTCTTATCTGTGGAAGTTCTTCTTCCCCCCTTTCTGTTGTTTTAACCACTTCTCTGAATAATCTGAACTTTTTCCATGCCCGCAGACTGGGAGTGGAATATTTTTGAGCCATCAGCTCCAGAGACCTTTTTCTCTGCCTTTGGCCTGACTGCTGGGCAGGTGGCTGGGCAGGTAGGACAGTGTGCTTCCAGTGATATCCAAGGAGTGACATCACTGCAGGGCATCTGATTCCTGCTCTTTGCCCAGCTCTGAACATGTGGTTAGGTGGTGTATTCCTCTTGCTAATTTAGTCAGTTTATCATTGATTCCAGTAGAGCTTGATGAAGTATGTCAGCTGGAGATTAGTCCCAGATGCCTGGGTTGACCTTAGCTTTTATCAGCTGCTTTCAATACTGTAACCATGAAGCACTTGCAAGTTTTCTGGTTCCTCCTGTGATTGATAGACCAGTTCTGAAGTGGCTTTCCTCCTCATTTGGGATCCAAGAGGATAATGCCATGCAGCTGTCCACAGCATGATGCTCTTGTGGTGAATACTCTGATGCTCTTTTGGCTCATTCCCAACCCGAATGTTTATTAAAATGCCAGTTGTGTTCTGTGAGCTTGACATCCCACTTACACTTGGTTTTGCTTTTTCCTCTTCTCTAAATATCTTGAGCAGAATTAAACAAGTCCCTTAATGCTCAGGTGAGCCTGAGTTAGTTTAGAACAGGTTTAGCTGTGGGTGTACAGAGTGGATGTACAGACCAGCAGTACCTGCTGGCTGGTAGAAATCAGCTTTCAGTGGTTGGCAGAGGTGTTTGATCTTTTAAGTGTGGTTTTGGTGAACTTTCCTGGAGTTCTTTTCAGCTCCTACAGGTCTAAGGGACAGGCTGGTGAAGAAAATCTTTCCTCCTGGCCTTGTGACCCCTTCTGCTGTGTTCCCAGCATGCTGACACCCATTGCCATTGTGTGGGTGTGGGCTGCAGGGTGGCATCTTCCTTAGGGCTGTACATTAATACCAATCAAAAGGTGGTGTGGATCCCAGTGTTCAAAAAGTTGTGTGAATTTTGAGGCTGGTGGCAGCCCTCATGTAATTAGGAGCCAGGACTTGAATTTTTTTTAACCTAGATTTTGCATCTGCTGCTGTGTGGTGTTGGGGTTCTGCAGAGGGAGAGCTCGTGGTGTTTGAGCTGCTCCTTCAGAGACAATGTGTGGGTCAGGTTGGTCTGTCTGGGGGAAGGCGTTCATCAGGTTTCAAGGGTGTTTTCGTTTAAAAATAAAGAAAAAGAACCAACAAGCCCCATCTTCTTTTGAAGGGTGAGGGTTGGCGGTGGGGGATGAGAACCCTGAGAACCCCCCGTGTGTCTGTACCACTGGAGAGGGACACTGCCTGTTCCAAAAATGAATGAAACTGGAAGGAAAGGAATGCACCCCTTACCTTGAGTCTCTGGGGTCAGCACCACATCAGCACATTGAGCTCTGTTCCCTTTTTGCTCCTCGAGCTCCAGTCCGTGCCGTACAGTTTTGGGCTCCAGCTGTGCAGCAACACTGCTGGTCATTTTTTCCAGTCTTCCTTAATCTGCATCGAAACCAAGAGCACTTAATCTCCAGTTGTTGAATAATTCTCAGTTGTAGGGACCATGGCAGCAATGAAGTGTTTCACTAACTTTTAAGCTTTTTTAATGTGAAAAATGTGGGATGTTCCCGTGGGTTGGAAATGGCGTTGCAGTTAACACCTCAGGGATGGGTCGGTCCTGCTTTTTCGGATGGAATTTTCTTTAACTGGAGTAGGAATGAGTTTATACATCCTGCACAGCCTGCTAGACATCTCAGGAATTTCAGTATTCCTTTCTTTGAAGGCTCTGGCCATGGAGCAGGGAGATCCTGCCCGGCCCCTCTCCCAGCCAAGCTGAACAATCTGGTGATTTTTCTCATGGGGACAAAATGACATGAAGTCATTTATAACCGTCCTTGGAGCTGGGGCTGTCTCAGAGGCAGGTTTTGAGAAATGAGGTTTATCCCTTTCAAAGGTGCTTGGGAAACTTCTGCTGGGACTCCCAGGTGAGGAGCCCTTTGTCTGGGAGGAGGGAGCGGGTGATCCATCAGCGTCCCGCACGCCGAGGGGGGATTTATGGAAGCACCTCCTGTGAGTAAACCCTGAGTAGGCAACTTCATACCACAGGTCTCGTGTGAAATATTTCATATATTATGTGATATTGAGGATAACTCAGTGTAGCAGCAAAAACAACTGTCCCTTGCCCATCCCAGCTTCTTTTCCAGACAGGATATTTCACTTTGAAATCAGGAGAATAAGCCCTTTGAACCACTGTGAGATATTCTGATGGCACATGATGTGCCATCACTTCAGGGTGACCCAGATGGCTGTTTTCAATCTCTTCTGTTTTTCCTCCTTTTGCTGGAAGTTTGTCAGCCACTTCATAAAGCTTCAGTCCCCAAATCCTCTTTCTATCCAGAACACTGAAAAAACTTCAGGTTATTCGGAATTCTTATTTAGGAATTCTAATTTAGGTTATTTGGGAACTCAAAATTCTTGTGAGCTCCTCATCCTGGTTCCCTAAAGCCCTTGGCAGATTTTGTGCTGGCTTTTGAGAGAGTCCTCCTGTAGATGCATCAACTGTGGTTATTTTCAAGCTTGCAAAAATGTATGAGAATTGGGTTTTATCTCACCCAAGTGGATGAGATGCTCTCACTGTTTTATTTATTTATTTTTTTTTTTCTCAGTGGACTAAGGCCTGGTTCCCTGGTACCCCCAAGGATTACATTACATCTCTGGGATGGGTCCACAGTTTATGAAGTATAGAAGGAGTGACTGCCAAGTAGATCTTAAAGTGGCAACAGCTGCATGGAGCATAACTTAGTTTTTTTAGATTTCTCTTTCTGTGTTTTTGTTTTGGTGTTGGTTGTTTTGGTTTTAGGTGTTTTGGGTTTGGTATTTTTGTGGGTTGTTTTATGTTTTTTATTTTGTGAAATGGACCGGAAACCTCAACTTAAGGTGTTCAGTAGCCAAATAGTGTTTTATGGGGAATTGCTAAACCTTCTACCTTGGGGAATTAGGGCAACTGATGTGTATTTGTAATGAAAGCTGTTGATACCTATGGAAAAGGTATGAGTACAAACATGGGAAAAACGAGAATTACCACAAGAAAGCAGGAGTGAATGTTACCGGGCAGTATTTTTAAAATCCTGCTTAAATTTTGGATAGAGGGGAAGCAAACAAATGTGGAGTCTGAAATAGCTTCTGTCCTTTCATTTTCTGCTGTGAGTTTGCAGAGAACAAACACATTGTAGCAGGAAAAGTGTTTTGATTGGCAGGGATTTGTTATACCCATTTGTTATAGCCCATAAGTAGGTTTCCAGCCTCTGTTTCCAGCCTCTCAAGTGTTCCAGGCTTTCCTAGACATGCAGATTTTATGGTTATTTTATCTGTTAGCAGGATTTCCTTGCTTTCTTCCAGAGTCAAATCTGTAGAAAAATAGTTTGATGACATTGTCCCTGTAACTTGAAGGTTTTACTGGAAGTTTTGATATCCTGGTCTAAAAATCTCTGTTTCATTACTAGAGGACTCGGGATTGGGATATGAATAAAAATAAGTATTAGTTACAAGTATAAGGAGCCTGGTGAGTGCTGTGAACTTGGAGTGCCACCCAGAACAGTGTGCTGGGAGTGTGGCACTGGGGACTTCACATGCTGTGAACTGGAGGCAATATTTTATAATTCCTACAAGAATATTGTTTTTATATTAATGTCTGTTTGATAACAGGTAACTGTGCTGGTTAATAAAAGGAACAATCACTTGTTGGGAATAAAGGGGAGGAACAAATGACTTTACACTCAAATACTTCCAGTGAAGGAGACTATTATCTCCTTCCAGATAAATGGGAGAGGAAACTCAAAATGCCATATCATGTGAATATAGTTATTGCCTGCCTTGTATCACTGTGAGTTCTCAACACATCTGGGCTGAGAGCAGTTCCAGTAACATTCAAATGTACTATTTTGGTTGGCACACTGACCCTGGGGTATATGCCAATTAGTAATGGCTCTTGGAAACAGCCTGCTTTAAAACTGTCCCTGAACTATTCCCCGGAGAAATTATTCAATTAAGTCCAGCTAAAATTAATGTCCATGGGTTTTGTTCGAATAAAACAAAATAAGCAGCTGGAGGAGGGAAAACTTCTCAGTGTGTGCTTTTAAAATAACAATTCTTAACTAATAACTCTGGGAGCTGGAATCGATACCGCTGTTTGTTTTCCCAGTGTTGCTCTGTAGCTGTGGATGATCCACTGAGGGCTTCCAGTGGCCTTGGTTCTGTGTCACCTCCACTCATTATCAAATCACCATCTGCTGCCTCTGGACCAGCTTTTGAGAGGATGAAGCGTTCTGTGTTGCTTGCAGCTATCAAAGTTTGACCCAGATACAATCTGAAATATTTTGGGATGGATGAGTGAGGCCGCTTGGCTGCGGTGGGGAAGGTGGTGTGTGGTGGCAACAGTGGTCCTGGACATGTCCTTGGAGCAGATGGTGAGGTTTTCTCTAGCAGAACAAACGGGTTCCTCTTTGTTTCAGCACATGTTAGCCCTGAGGATGGTGAAGGTTTGGTTGGTGGGGAGGGTTTTGCTGGAGGCATGGGCTGCTCCTCACTTCCCAAAGGGCAGGAGAGGTCACAGGACTCTGGAGCAGCTTGTTCTTTCCAGTCTGTGCCTCGGGGAAGCAGGAGTTGTTGCTCTGCAAGGATTCCTCAGGGCTGGCATGGCTTGGAGTCCGTGTTGGGAGAAGGACCTTCTGCTGTGACAGCTGATGCATCAACTGCCTCGAGCTGCTAATGTGGGCATGGAGGCTGGGCTGTGAGAAGAGCTTCCTTCCCTGCCTGTGGATATAAACCCACTCTGCAGCTCCTGCTCTGCTCCACCTGGAGATCCAACAGCCCAGCACTGCTTTGCCAGCAGTGCAGAGACAGGGAAGGGAGAGAAATGTCTTCATCCCACTGGACCCCAACAGAGCTGCAGGGGAAGCAGTGGGAGGTGAGATCCCCTCTGGCCTCCCTGTAGCTCTGGCACTGCCATGTGCACGTGGCACATGGAGACACATTCCCAACAGGAGCCCAGAAGAGAACTTCTGAACCTGACTGTCTCCAAGGACCATCAAGATCCCTGTAAATTAGAAGAGCTAAAGAGTGAGGCAGCTGGAAGTTGGTTTGACCCCTTGGAGAAGTTAGTATTTTTGGGTTTTTTACTGCTTACATGAAGGTCTGCCAAAGAAGAGATTAAATGTCTTCAGTTAAATTTGGGACAGTGGAGGGAGGAGTCTTCATCTTTGCTTGAAATGCAAACCTCATCCCAGCAGAAAGTGTTGGTATCCCATTGTCCTGAGCAGCACCGAGCTTGGATCCGTGTGGACACCAGTGGGATTCTGGCTGTTACCTTGGAGTTGGAGGGCGAGGAGAAGCCCAGGACTGCAGTGCCACGTTGCCTGTGGCACAGAGAGCTGTGCACCTCAGAGGGGCTGCAGCAAGGGAGAGAAATTAATATTCTTGGATTTGTATTTTTTTACTGTATTTTTCTCTTTTCACTCTGCCTTGACATTGCAGCTGGCACATCGTGCTAAGGCTCTTTAGGTTTCTGATGTACTTACATTAGTTGCAATCTTCATTTCATAGCCCTGGCACTTGGAACAATGCTTTGCTTTCTTATTAACATGTAATTATGGGGTTTGGACATATAGAGGTTGGCATTCACTATATGATTCATTTCTTTGGTATCTAGCTCTTCTCCTGAGGCACCAGAGACCTGAAGGAGGGAGGGAAAGCCTGCTTGGCTTCTCCACTGAATTCCAGCCTTATTGTAATTGGTTTTGTGTAGCACGAAACATGAGGGATTTTAGTGCTCTATATGTTTTCTTAAGGCTGACTGCAGTGTTCCATGACTCAGTGGCTGTGCCGGGGAGATGCATTACTCATCGATAAATACTATCGGGTGATCCGTAAATTTAAATCCACGGAAAATCCAAACGCTTCTAAGGAAATGTTTGGTCAGCAACACCATCCTGCTGAACTGTCATCGAACCCCGGGGTTGTTTCTCTCTGCTGGTGCTGTAATTCATGTGGTCACTCTCACTTGGCTTTTGGGTTTCTTGCATTCTTGCTCCACAGACAGAACGAGTGCAAATCAAAGATGGAGTTGCCAAAACCAGATGAGGCTTTTTTAGGTGTTTTAAAGAAAACAAACAAAAAAATCCATTAGTGTAATTCACGTTTGCAAGCAGAACTCTGCACAAGAGCCTGTGCTACTCCATGGGAAGAGGTGGTCATCATTCCCAGGGACTCCAGGAGTTAAGGAGAGTGATTTAAACAAAAACCCTCCCAGCTACCTTCAGAAAGGTGCTGCAGCTGTGTGGGACATGGGGAGAGGCAGGGAGGCACGGGATGGAAAGGAGCTGGGTCATTTTCCTGCTCTTGAGTGAGGAAAGAAGAGGGAAAACCCCACAAGGTTTCCTGCAAAATAACACATGGTATTCCCTGGAACGGCCCAGCTCTCCATCTCTGCCTCTCTCTGGCTTTCACTCCTCTAAAGGACTGCTCACATTTCTCCATAGGGAGTTGTTTTGTCTCTCATGAGCTCCTGAACAGCAGGAACAGCACAGAGGGCCTGTGGTGCTGAGAGCAGCAGCACCCAAGGCTGTTGGACAGGATCATCTCCTCCGTGTCTTCACATGACTTGTCCTCTCCAAGGTGACACCTCTTTTGGCTGGAATGTGCACATTGATGTTTGGGCTGTTTGGGCCCTGCAGAGGAGGGGGCAGTGTGAATTTGTGTCTGCTGTGGTCTCATGACCTCACAATCCACTCGCTCCTCTGTCTTCAGCATTGCTGGACCAGAGCAGTGCTGGCTGGGCACTGGTGGGGTTTTGGCACCAAGGCTGGAAAGGGAGGAAAGATGGAGTGGCTGCAGGAGCTGGAATAGGGGCTTTTGCTCTCTGGAAAAGTTTGGGCTCCTCGTTTTGTTGGCAAAACTGTGAATTTCATTTGCAAGCTGGAAGCTGGTTGTTCGCTTGAAGCTGGTCAGGGCTGTGTTTCAGCATAAGGGGCATCTTCAAGGGGGTGAAACGGTCCAGGCGTGCAGGGCTCTGGGATGGGCTGTTTTTATCATCTGCCAAACAGTTTTCCAGTGGAAACTGTTCCCTTGGAAAACTTCTGACCAGCTGCAGAAAGACTTGATGGCTGGGTTGGCAGAAGATGGGGCTGCTTCCCAAACCTGTGGGAAGGGTGGTTAGAAATGTCAACGGAGACGTTGGGAATTTGGGACAGGCGGTGGGGTCGGGATGGGGACCCATAGTCTGTGCTGTGCTGTTCAGCAGTCTGTGGGCATTCCCAGTGCCTGCAGTTTACAGCATTTCTGAAGAGCAGCAGAGGAGAAAAGCAGAAGGATCCATTTGGACACCACAGGCTATTCCAGCACCTGGCTTGGCTCAGGCAGGGTTTGCTTTCCCATCCTGTGCATCCCAGCTGTGGTGGGATATACGGCCGTGTCCTGGAGGGATGACTTATGGCTCTAATGTGGGGGGCTCCTGTCTCACGGGAGGCACTGAAATTATCCATGCTGTGGCTGGAGAGAAGCAGAACCAGCTTTTTACAGAAGGTATTGGTGATTTTAGGAATTCAGACAGAACGTTTCTGATTTTCATGGCAGCGGCAGAGTCTCTGAAGAAAAAAGAATATGAAGAATGAGCTTTTTTTTCTGGGAAATTCCTAGGATTACATACAGTTTCTTCTGCTCCATTTTTAATCATCTGTCTCCTATTGGCGTCCTTTGCATAAATCTTTATTTTTCTACCTCTTAGCAGATGTGGGTTTAAAGATGGGTATAAATACACCCTTACTGCTGCTCCTGGGTGGTTGTTCCCCTGCAATTCCAGGGAAGGATTTGACATCCTGGTAGGCACATTTAGCACAGTCCTTGTGAAAACACACACACATACACACACAGGCACATGGAGGGACCCAGACATCGGGTGCAGCAAGATGTGACACTGGTGTGATTTATGATACTACTGTTTAATTCAGAGGTGATATAAAGATCATCTTTCTCAACCTTTCACGGAATCCCAGAATGGTTTAGGTTGGAAGGAACCTTAAGGTTCATCTCATTCCAAACCCTTGCCATAGGCAGGGACACCTCCCACTGGCCCAAGTTGCTCCAAACCCCATCCAGCCTGACCTTGGACACTTCCAGGTTTGGGGCAGCCACAGCTGCTCTGGGCAACCTGTGCCAGGGCCTCCCTACCCTCACAGGGAAGAACTTCTTCCATAATCTCTAATCTAAATCTACCCTCCTTCAGTTTAAAGGCATTCTCCCATGTCCTGTCCCTCCAGGCCCGTGTCCCAAGTCCCTCTCCAGCTCTCTTGGAACCCCTTTAGGCACTGAGAGGGGCTCTGAGGTCTCCCCAAAACCTTTTCTTCTCCAGGCCGAACAACCCCAACTCTCTCAGCCTTTACTGTATCATTTGGGAATGCAAAGCCAAGCATGATAGAACAACATGAAATGTGCTTGTGATCCAGGGTTCAGACCAGTTGCTTCACTGTTCATTTTCCACTTCAATAAAACTGTGGAAAGAAATATTTAACACTTCTGTGCTCACATCTCTGAGCAGTTCTGTCTTGACCAGGATCAATCAGTGGGTTCTTGAATCTTTGGAAGTTGACTGGAGGCACTGATAGTGCTTCAGTTTGCTGGGATTGGAGAAGCAAGTCAAAGAGCAGGGTTTTTTAAACTCTTTGTGTTCAGCTGTAGCTTAGAAGCTTTAATTTCCAGGCTGTGACGGCTGATGCAATGACAAATTCAGATATGATTAAGTGACTTTTGTATTAGTCTTTGTGGGCAAAAATATATTTTGTTTAATGTAAAATATTAAACAAACCCAAAATTTATTTGGTCTTTGGTTTTGAAAAAAATGAATAGAAGGAGCTTTCCCTCACTTTGCTCAGGCTTTCTCTGGTAAACATCTCTTCCCTTCCTGGAGACAGAGTTAGTGTTGGAATGGGAGAGGGCTGACTTGTCTTCTGGCCTCTCCCACCTCTTCCTCAGGGATGCTTCTTCTGCCCTGGACCCACGCTCAACCTGGCTGCTCTGCACTGTCCAAAACACATTGCCTAAGATCAAAAACTGCTGCTCTGGTATTTTTAACAAAAAAATGTCCCATATTTCAGAATATATCAATCTGCATTTTTCCCTGTCATCTCCTGGCTTCGCTGTTCCCTCATCGTGCGTTTTCTTTGTAAAGCCCATGTGTGGAATTCATCCCAGTTTCCCAAAGGGCTGCCCATGCCCTCTCCATTGCTGGTCCCAGAGCTGCAGGAGCAAGGGCAGCACTGCAGACAGGTTTGTGTCCACAAAATGAAGACCTTCCATGACTTTTGTTCTGGTTTCAGCTGTGCATGTGTTGACCTCAGATCCCACTGCTATTTTTGGTGATACATCCCAGCTTTCTGAAGAAATTCTGCCGTTTTGAGGGCTCCAGCCCAGATTTTATAACTTTGATCACCAGGAGAAGCATCCAGAGTTGTAGAGACAGGCTGTGTTTCCCTGCTGTGGCCTTGCAGGAGTGAGGAAAGGAGACCTGGTAGTGCCCACCCCCCGTCTCTGCCTTCCCACAGAGACCTGGCGCTTCCCTGCATGGATTTTTTGGCTGCCTTGGCTGCTGGGCAGCTCCCAAGCCAACAGTCCTGGCTGATGGCTGTCACCTGGCACAGGGACACGTGTGCAGGGACGGGGAAGGCTGTGCCACTGGTTTTTGAGCAGAAGTCCCTCCTGGCTGCGCTCACCTCCAGCAGCGAGCGACCTTCAAACTTCTCCCACTTCAGCTGTGCTGAAATGACTCAGATTTTAATTCTGGGGTTGTGCAGTGGGTTTTATCTTCTGCTTCAAGTTCCTGCTTCCCTGAAAGAAGACCTTGGCTAAATTTGTGTTGCCAGCTGAGCTGTGGTTTGCAGTGCAGTGTTACAGGAACGTCCTTTGGAAGGTCGCCGGCAACCCTTCGGCAGCCAGCCTGCCTCTCCCGTCTGCTCCCTCCCGACGGGGCAACCTCGCTCCTTCCCTCTTTTCACGTCTCTCTCCATTTTTTTTTCAACTTGCCCCTTGCATAGTGAGCTAAATAGGAGGTGATAGAAGGTGGAATTGCCAGCTTGAAGGGCAGAGGGGTTTGCAGGTGGGTCATCCGTCAGGAAAGGTGGGAGCCTGTGGAACGCCAAAGGGGTTGTCAGTGCTCTGAAGACTTCCTTAGCCATGGACTTAATTTTCTCTGGCAGCAGCTCTGCCTACCTTAGAAATTCATTACTGATCTTCAACTCAGCCTTATACAGCCTGTATTTCCCTTGGGTTTCCTTTGCTTTGGAGTGGGGAGAAATGTTGCTCTAAACCCGGGTGTCACCACAAAGAGTTGGTGAGGGTAGGGGGTGGATCGTTCTGTGCAGGTCTTGATGGTGTTGGAGGGCGTAGAGGGTGGGTGGATGTTACTGTGCAGGGTGTTGGTGGGGGTAGATGATGGATGGATGTTTCTCCAGGGTGTTGGTGGGCACAGAGGGTGGGTGGATGTTTCTCTGCAGTGTGGTGGTGGTTGCAAAGGCCCTCCAGCCTGTGGAACCTGCTGGGCTGGACTTCTGGTTCAATTGGTGATGGGGTGAGAACCTCCCTGTGCTTCCTCCCCACTTCAGCCCCAGCACAGCTGCAGAGGGGAGGATCCTCTAGTTGTGCCATGAGCACCCCAATACTTCTGCAGGTCTTAACTGCATGTCACATCAAAGGGCTGGTTGCTTGTTGAGCTTTGGGCTACGTGCTGGGTGAAGTGCTCTGCTCCCCTGGAACCTGGTCATGTCAAGAAACATACAGAGAGAGACAAATGCCTCTTCCAAGCTCTCCAGCCCAGTTCTTTGGCTCAGAATTGGCTCCTGACAGGGGGATGGGAAAGGAGAGGCTCTAGACATAATCCCAATTGCAGTGCCTTGGGCTTTGAAATGATGACAGAAAATTTCCCTGCTCACATTTGTTCTCATTTAGCTCCAGCTTGTTCACCAGGATGTTTTTCAAGGAGGGTCTGGTCAGTGTTGGCAGAGGAAAGTCTCTTATTTCCCAAGCATGCTTATCACTTTGTCCTTGACAACGATGGGAACTTTCGGCACTTTTTTCATTTAGAGGCAAACATGAGCAAGGTTGCCCTTGCAGGCAGCATTGTCCTGTTCTTCCTGAGTGCTGAATCACACAGGACAGATAAAGTGTCCCCAAAATATTGTTGGCTCTGCAGATGTTGGACCTGGGAGAATTGGGTGGGAGGGGGAGGAGAGTGAATATCTGAACTACAAACTGAACAAACCTTGCAGCTCATGCAAAATCCCTGTCATCACTTGGGAAAATGTGTTTTGGTGTAGGATGAACAATAAAATCTCGAGTATTATTAACAACTTCGTAAATAAGGAGAGTTTGTGTCTGGAATAGAGCAGTAGTGGGGTGGTGCTGCTTAACCACAGGAGTGGTGGATGGGCCAGATCCAGAGGATAACACTGCTGCTGCACATGCAGGGAAACTGTTGATGTTTGCCCTCTGCCCTCCCTTCGTGTGAATATGGGGGTGGTTTAGGCTGTGGGACATGAAGCACATGAATCAGGAGCTCATGTTTTAAGAAAGCTGTATACTTTGAAAGTACAGGATTTTTCAGATGCTGCTATCATTTTACACAGGGATTCACTGAAGATGACAGTGTTTGTGGAGCAGACTGAAACGTGCATTGGAAGGATGATGCTTAAATCTCTCAGCTCTCTGGGAGAGTAAAACCTCCATGCTACATGTGCCTTTGATATTTCCTTTGTGTCTGCAGAGCTTTGGTTATTTTTATGTGTCTTTTGTTATCTATATGTACAATCAGACTGGTTTTATCTGTATCTGGATAGAGTACTTGTTCCTTGGTAAAGCTGAGGACATAAACACCCTCCAAAACTAACTTGTAGGACCCAGGGAATGGCTGGAGCTGTGTCAGGGCAGGCTCAGGTTGGATCTCAGCCAAAGGTTCTTCCCCCAGAGGCTGGTTGGGCACTGCCCAGGCTCCCCAGGGCAGTGGGCACAGCCCCAAGGCTGCCAGAGCTGCAGGAGGGTTTGGACAACGCTCTGAGGGACAAGGTGGGATTGTTGGGGTGTCTGTGCAGGGCCAGGAGTTGGACTGGATGGTCTTTGTGGGTCCTTCTAATTCAGGAGTTTCTGTGATCTGCTGCTGTGGGAAGGTGAATGTTGGAGGAAGCCATTCCTGTTCAAGTGCTGGTGTCAGAGGGATGGAGGCAGAGGGGTGCTGGTGTGCTTGAGAAGCTGCAGGAACTAATGTCACATGCTGGCACTACCCTTGTAAGGACAAGGTTTCCTTCTAGTGTCACAGGGAAGTTTTGAAAGTACAATAAATGCCCTCTTCAATGTCATCCCCTTTTTGGTAGAGATATTTTGGGGAATCTCTTGTTTAAAGGAATATAGTCAAAACAGTAAAGGCTGGTTAATAAGGGCCTTGTCCTATTTGATGGGACTTGTGTTCTTTAAGTGTTCTTTAACCCTCAACCAGCATCCACACGGGGTTATGGTCCATAAATATGAGCAGAATATCAGTATATCTTGCTGACTGGATGCTGTGTGCTCTAACTTCTGCTTTTGTTGCCTATGGGCCATTTCATCAGAGCAGAGATGCAGTGCCAGGACCTGCTGGGGTACAGAGGAGCTGAGGGCACAGCACCCACCAGCTGGCACGGCCAGTGTCCCCAACCTGGGCTCAAAGACAGGCTGAACTTAGTGAGACAGTGATCAATAGTGGGAAAGTGCTAGAAGTGTAACCAGAGCAAGATGCTTTGCAGTATCACTCAGGGTTTGGCTGCTGTCCTCCTCCTGATTTCTCATGCACAAAGCAAGCCATTCCTGCCTGTGGAGCAGCTCAGACATGATGTGTTCACACACCCGGCACGAAGCACTGGCTGTGTGTCTCAAGGAAATTAGAGCATGACAGTCAGTGAGAAGGAAATTCTGTGCCTGAATGTGGCTTTTAATTTCCAGTGTTAAAAAATCCTGACCCACCAACTGCTCTTGGTGTAATCCTTGTACCTGCTCCCATTTCCGTGACTAAATTACATCGCTTACAGGAGGTGGAAGGTGGGTTGGTTTGAAGTTTTTCCTTCCCCTGTCTTAAAATTAGAAAGGAGGAGAAACTTTGCCCACTTCCCTTTCCCCAGAAGACCATCTGGGCTGCAAGGAGAGCTGCCATCCCTACAGCTCCAGAACAGAACCAGGGCAGGGCTTTGACTGTGCCCTCTGTGGTTGCGTGGTGGGGACCACAGTGAGTGCTCTCAGAAACCTCTGTGAGGGTGGTGATTCTGGATGGGGTTTAATGATGGTGTCCTGGCCCAGTGTTGAGAGGCTCCGTTCCACAAGTCCTGTGAGGAGCAGCTGAGGGAACTTGGGTCGTTCAGTCTGGAGAAGAGGAAGCTCAAGGAGGACCTCATTGCCCTCTACACCTGAAAGGAGAGTGTAGTGAGGGATGGATTGGTCTCTTCTACCATGTCTCAAGTGAAAGGATGAGAGGAAATGGCCTTACGTTGTGCCACAGGAGTTTCAGAGTAGATATCAGGAAAAAAATGCACAGAAGGGGTTGTCAGGCACTGGAATAAGTTGCCCAGGGCGGTGGTGGAGTCACCGTCTCTGGAAGTGTTCAAGAGTCCTCTGGATGTGGCCCTTGGGGGTATGGGTTAGGGGTGATTATGGTGGTACTGGGTTGATGCTCAGACTGGATGATCTTGGAGGTCTCTTCCAACCTTGATGATTCTGTGATTCCATGTGCACTATTTCCCTTACTTTACCTGGTGCTTTGTGATCATTTGATACAGCTGTGATGTGCTGCCATCATCTTATACTCCATGACTGTCTAAACTGATACTGCTGCTTCAGGCTGTATTTTTAACTCCACTCTTCCAGTGGGGGAGTGCACTGAGTCTGAAGTCTCTTGTGTGGAGTATTTCCCAGCATTTGGACCTTTCAGTGCACGTGGGCACTGCTCTGTCCTGCTGGAGGACAGAAGGATGCAGCTGGTTTCCATTTTGGAGCCTCCAGCAGGAGCTGGTTAAGCAGTGATGCTGTGGGGGCTCAGAGATTAATGCTCACGTTTCTCTTTCCCCAGAGATCATCGACGACCTCACTAACCTGGTGGAAAACACGGACGACAGGCTCCGCAACCAGACCCGGCACGTGAAGATGGTGGACAAGAAATCAACCTCCTGTGGTAGGGATTGGCTTGAGCACAAATCAGTTTGGATGTGTACAGCAAAAACTAAGGCTGTTTAGCACTTATTTTTTCTTTCACCGGTTTTTTTCTTATTCATAAATTTTTGCCACCAAATCCAAGCATTTTGTACCCCGTGGCAACTCCTGGAAGTTTAACAGTTGAACTAAGGGGGTCTGTGAAAGCACTCCCTCTTTGAGAGAGAAATTGATTTTTAGTCAAACAGCTGAATGTTTTCCCTACCATCTGCACAACCTTTTGTTAAAACACCTTCTATACCAAGACACCTGATTAAACAGGTGTTATTTTTATATATAGGTTTTTTATATATATATATACACACACAAATATATATAAATATATATTTATATATAAGGACAGTTAGTAATTGGTGGTGTGCAGCTATTAACTGTTACTAATTGGTGTGCAGTGTGTTCCCCCCCCAGGACAGCTTCTTTTAAAGCCAAAAATCCCACCTCTTTAGGCTTCTGCTGATGTGCGGGTTTGACTCTCTGTGCTTGCTGCTTGTTGGTGCAGTTAAATTTCCTTGAGCCATTTGACTCCAGCATTGCACAATATTCTGATTGGAAATTGCCTGAAATGAGAGTGGTGTGTGTTAATGAGGTTTACAAAAACTTGCTACCGGCTCTCCCAAGCCGGTCCCAGCGGGGAGCGGAGCCGCAGGGGCGTTCCTGGTGCTGTCCTGCAGGAATGTGTTCCTAACCAAGCATTCAGAGTCTGCCAGGCATGAAATCCTTCCTGGGGACTCCTCAAGCTACAGGCAGGCTGGTCAAGCTAAACTGGTATCCCTTTCCATAGAGCCCAAGGCAGGTTATGATCTCAGGCAGGTTCCCTCTGTCGGATGAAGAGCTGGGGGTTGATGGCAGCGACCAGGGCACGATGCTGTGGGGGATGGCAGAAAATGTCTCTGTGTGCAGAGGGTGACTGATGGAGGGATGAAGTCCACAGGGAGACATGGTGGCAGTTCACTGCTGGAAGCAGCGTGTCTGGTTCTGCTGTCTGTGGTTCATTTTTGCCGTGCTAGAAGGCTCAAAACTCTTGGTAGGAATTTGACTTATAGTCAGAAGTTATTGAAATTTGGCTCGTGTAGTTTAGTAAAGAGCAAGTCAAGAGCTGACTTGGTCACGTACCTGTTTGAGATTTTATCCTGTAGAGTGAGGATCTGGCAGCAGAAGCTCCTGAGCTTAGGCTGGCAGAGGCATCTTTCAGGCACTGACAGTATATTTCAGGGATTTATTTGGTTCTCCATCAGCAATAACTTTTTGAAAGCTTGGTCGATATAGGTTGATGAAAACCTGTGGCTTCTTCTGGAGGTTAAAGTTGACTTGTCAGAGGCATTTGTCTCCCATTCTTCTCGTACCGACTACAGATGGAACTAAAGGCGTGACTGCAGAGTTCATGACTGACTCTTTCATTTTAGATCTTTAATGTTGATGCAAGATGGATTTAATTTAAAATTAAGTGCACTTGAATGATGCTGAGTACCCCTGTGTGCCTTTGGAGTCTCCTCTTAATTCCTGTGGTTTAGTTTTCTGCACGAGAGCAGGGATGTGACTGTGCAGGGCAGGCAGGGAGTCCCATTTCACCCAGGAAGGATTCCTCCCCCCTTTTTTATGTTCCTCATGCAAGTGCACCCCAGACATGTTGCTGGATGATGGGCCTGTCTCTTTAACTTGGGAAGCTTGTGCTGGCTGCCTGGGGAATTTGAGAGGAGGAGGAGGAGGAAGGAGGAGGATGGGAGAGGCGAAGGCTGGGAGGATCCTGGGCTGGATTCCTTGGGGGTGACCTCTCTCACCCTTTCCACATTGGAAAACATTTTTCTGCAAGGGGTGGTGAGAAGCACTGCCCCCAGTGCCTGTTCTCTCTGCTCCAATAGGTCTTCCTGTGTTTGCATAACAATCTGGGCATATGTAAACACCATATTGCCTCAGATAGCTGCTTCATTCTGCCCAAGCACGAGTTTTAGAACAACAAAGCTGGAAGACACAGGCTTTAATGGCATTTTTCCCATCCCTTTTCCACCCTTATCCCTGGCACTGGAAGCGAACTAGTGTATTAAGATGAGAAAGACTCTCCCTGTATGTATGATTATTCCTTGAATAAATCCAGGCAGCAGGAAAACTGGCACCTGCTAGGTAACTCTTTTAGAGTGCTTTTTTTCCCCCCTCCAACATTTAGTTTAAATTGATAAAATCTTCGGTAACCCTTTGGGTTTGGTGTTTTACTTTGGATTTAAACTAAGGTGAAGTGCTCAGTCTTCCCCCTTGCCCACCCCTTCCCTGCTCGGACCCAGTCTCCACATTGTTCCAGCATGTGCCTGTTTCTGTGTTTTCCCCTCATTTTTTGAATCATAATGCCTTCTTTTTTCCTGCTGAGTGCCTGCACTGGAGCCACGGGCTGTGGATACAAGCGGATCACACTGGCAGGAACAGCAGAATAATCCCTGTTTTACAAGCAAGAATGTCATGCATTAATGGGTGTGTCTTTGTTAGCAGCCAGTATCATCATAAAATCAAAGTATGGCTGATGAAATCCAACTTTAATCAATATTTCAACATCTCTCTCTCTCATGCAAACAGCGTTTCCAGCTTTGGAGGCTGTTCCCAGTGGCCTGTGCCACGTCGGTGTCACCTGCCCGGCACAGGTAGCGCCGGGTGTGGTGGCATTGCCAGGAGCAGCCTCTGCCCCTCTGTCCATCCTCAGGCCTGGCAGAAACCTTTCAGGGTAGTTTCATTTGCAGCTTATTTTCCGTGCCATATTTCTTGCTGGCTCAAGAGCTGTTGACAGTCCCAGCCTTTGCCTCTGCCCCAGGAAGGCTGTCCCGCTCCGAGCCCGTCTCCCTTGGTGGCCCTGGGCAGCCCCACACTGGTGTCAGTGGGAACTCCCAGGGATTGCAGTGGAAGAATAAACCATGGGATATACTCAAGCCTGCTGCATTTATGAAATTATTGTTGAAAATCATCAGTCATCCGCGGGCAAATGTTTGCACACTGCCTGGCATTGTTCGGTTCCTCCTCAGTGTGTGCTGGGCATTAGGAGGGCTGGTAGGAAATATAAGTTTCTTAGATTTCAGGAATTTGCATTGAGCTTTCACCAAAATGTTCACACAAATCATTAGTCAGATGTTAGGCTGCCTTTGCCAGCTTTGCTCCAGGAATGTCTGTGTGCACAGTCCTGACTTTGCAGTTTCACCACTGATGCTCATGGGTTTGTTTGCCCCCTCTCTCTTCCAGTTTGGGCACCTTCAGGGGTTTATGCAGAATAACACTCATTAACCAGTTCTCAGTAATTTTTTAATTAGGAATTTTAACCCTTAGAATGTCCTTTTAAGAACTGCATTTAAAAATAAGCAAAGAAATGACAGGTTGAGATGCTGGGGGGTGTTGTGGTTTAACCCCAGCTGGCAGCTCAGCCCCACAGAGCCACCCACTCACTGTCCCCTGGTGGGGTGGAGGAGGGGATTGGAAGGGCATAAAGTGACAAAGCTCATGGCTTGAGATAAAAACAGTTAAATATTTGAACTATAATAATAATGATGATGATGAATAATTGTAATGAAAAGGAAAATAACGAAGAAATAAAACCCAAGTAGGACAAGGGATGCAAATGTGAACAATTGCTCACCACCAACCGACCGATGCCCAAACAGTCCCTGAGCAGTGGTCCCCCACAACAACCTCCTCCACCCAGTTTTATTGCTGAACATGATGCCATATGGTCTGGAATATCCTTTGGGTCGTTTGGGGTCAGCTGTCCTAGTTGTGTCCCCTCCCAGCTCCTTGTGCACCCCAGCCTGGTCACTGGTGGGGTGGGATGAAGAGCAGGGAGGGCATTGATGCTGTGTAAGCCCTTCTCAGCCATAAGGAAAACATCCCTGTGCTGTCAATGCTCTTCCAGCACAAATCCAAACCACAGCCCTCTACCAGCTACTGGGAGGAAGATTACCTCAGCCAAACCTCACACTCCCCACTCCTTAGTCCACACTGTTGTGTCACCATGCAGTATGTCCTCATTAACCACCACCCTTACAATCCTTTCATGCAATAACAGATACCATGTCTGTGGGCAGCCCCCATGAAATATCTGTAAAATGCCCACAAAAGTCCAGAAAATGTCTCTTGACTTCATTTAGTCCATGACTTTGGGCTCCATCTGTTCTGGTGGTCATTCAGGACAGGGGGGTGGTGTGTTGTGTGGAGTTACTGGGCACCAAAGCCAGCTCAGCTCAGGTCACTGCTGCACTGCAGCTACTTCTTCTAGGGCTTCTTCTCCTTTGTTTCAGGTGTCTCCTATAGCATACAACTCAAAGCATGGGTTACACCAATTTAAAGTTATATCCATTACAATCTCCACCCCTCGTCCCTTTGGGCTGGGTTATAGGGTTTACAGAATCACAGGATCATTGAGGTTGGAAAAGACCTTCGAGGTCATCGAGTCCAACCTTTGCCCAATCACCACCTTGTCAACCAGACCAGAGCACTGAGTGCCATGTCCAGTCATTTCCTGAACACAAGAACCAGTGCAGTGAACTCCTCCCCGGGCTCCCAGCCTGGCACCAGTTGGTGCTTTTGGGTAACCTTCCCCCCATCCTTGAGTTTTGTAGTGGGTTTTTGTGGTTTTGGGTTTTTTTACCCAAAGACACAAGTAGGCAGCTCCCCGCAGAAAGGATGGTTAAACCAGGCTCTGGGATAAAAGCATCCTGAAGTGTTTGTTTCTGAAGGAGTCACAGGGATTATTTTAGTGGCCCAGGACACTCGTGGGAGCCCCGCTGGCACATGTGACACGTGTGGAGGCAGTTACAGCCAGGCTGTGCAATGTGTGGGGTCAGAAATGTTCTTCAGGTCCTGCTGAACTAGACCATGAACTGGGGAGGGCACCTGGGGATTGGTGTGGTCCTACCCAAGTCACTCTCTGGTGGCTCTCCCGGAGCTAAGGAGAAAGGCTGCTTTTGTTTCCTGGGCCAGCAACACAGAAGATTATGATTTCCTTACAGTAAAAACAAGCAAAATCAAGCAAACTCTTATTTCTGACAGACATATCCATCCCTTCTGAGCAGTGTGGGGGGAGCAGACCATGCCTGTGCAGTTCTCACTGCCTGCATCCCTCTGACCTTTCAGATAAACACTGAAAATGAGGAGGAACAACCCCAGCACATCCCCTGCTGGGCCAGGCTCTGTGTCCTGTGGAATACACCCCATTGCAGTGGTGGCTGAGCAGTTTTTTTCCCTGTGTTTGGTTTTCTCCTGTTCCACAAGATGGCAATGCAATCTAATCGCCTCCCTCAGCCCCAGGTAGATGCTCTCATCTCCCCTTTGCCTTCCTTTGGAGGGTTTTGGGGATGCCAAAAGTGGGGTGTAGACTACTGTGAAGTTATTCTGTACCAGGTGGGGTTTTTTCTTATCTTACCAAGTAACCAAAACACCAAAACACTCTGTTAAAAACAGAGCTTTGCCAAACCTATTAATTGGAGGTTTTGGAAGGTTTGATTTGTTTTAAAACAGAGTAGCTTGGATTATATAAGGCTTCCTCTACAAAATAATGATTCATGCAGGCTGGGGCCTTTCTCTGCCAGATTCTGTGATCTCTCTGTTCTAAGTCTTGGTTATTTTTGCCATGGATTTAATTTGTTTTATAAATTATGGATGGCAGTCGCTCAGGTTTGTTCCTCTGACGTGTCCTGTGTGTTTAGATGAGCAAGTCCCCATCCACTTGTTTTTTTCTCAGTGGAGAGGAGAAGCTGGTGCAGTTGCCATTAAATCAGCCTTTCCTGCAATCTGACCCTTGGAGAAGTTAACACTGATATTCCTCCCCAGTGCTGCCCTGACAACTGCACTGGCTGAGTCACCTGTCCAGCCTTCACTGGGATGAGTTTTCTTGGCCTGGCAAATTATATATTTTCCTGGTTTTTTTTTTATTATAATTTTTCCTTCCTCCAGTTTCTTCCACTTTAAGCAATTACATGTTGAAAAGTTTGTTCTGAGTTGTTTCCCCTGCACGAAAAGTTGAAAAGAAACTTCAGCAGAGGAATGATGAATCTGTTGGTTAAACTGGGCTCATCTGTGGTGTCTTTGCTGATCACTGGTGCCTTAAATCATAGAAGGACAGAATGGTTTGGGTTTGGAAGGGGCCTTTAAAGGCCATCTGGTCCATGGGCACTGACATGGGCAGGGACACCTTCCACCAGCCCAGGTTGCTCCAAGCCCTGTCCAACCTGGCCTTGGACACTCCCAGGGATGGGGCAGCCACAGCTTCTCTGACAACCTGTGCCAGGGCCTCACCCCCTTCACAGTAAAAAAAAGAATTCTTCCTTCTCTCTCATGTGGATTGAAATGTGCCAACACTTCATGGCAGAGCAGCCCGGGGAGGTGGCCAAGGGGCAGCCATGGAGTTCCATCTGGGATTTTCTGTCTTCCCTTCTCTAGCAGCTCTCCCTGCCAGCCTGCCAGGGAACGCCAGGAGTCCAGCACATCTCCCTGCAGGATTTAGCTTCCCACTGCTCTTGCTGCCTTGTGGATCATCCCCCCCCAGTGCTGTAGTTCCCATCTGAGCTCCATGAGGTGTTTGCTCCCCTCACACGGCTCCTTTGCCTCCCCAGGAGAGTACAGGGAAGCTGTGAGTGGGAACTGCAGGTCTGCCAGAGGTGAGCCTGGTTTTGGGAGCACCTGGTGGGTGCAGCCCTGCTCTTTCTCCCTCCTTACCCCAGTGATTTCTGCACCCCCTGGCTAATTGAGGCTGCAATGAGCTGGAGGGGGAGGTTGCAAAGACAAGGAGCTCCTGCAAGTTTACTTGGGCATCCAGCCTCATTAGAGAGGCCCAATTAAGGGCCCTGTTGAGGGGGGAAGGCAACTCAAGTCTGAGCTGGCAATGGGAGCTCAAGTCTCATTAGACACCAGACAAACCTCAAAGCAGATTAGCTTAGGGACATCATTAATTACGTTAATAGAACAAGTTTTAAACAAACCAGTAATTTTGGCACATTGCTTATCTAAGACTTCTGGTTCATTTATTGTCTTGCCATAATATGAAACACTTTTCCTTGGCTTTGTTACTTCAGAGCCCCCAAAGAGCAGGTGAAGAGCTCAGGGGATGACTAATGGTGTGAGGGAATATCCCAAAGGGTGTTTCCAGTTCAGCAGATCCACTGGAACAAGGTCAGTTGTGGTGTGAGATGATGCCTTTGGTGTGTCCCACAGCCTGGTACTCACTCCTCCAATGCCTTTGTACCCTCCAGCCAGCTCATGGCCTTGCTGAGCCTTCCCCTCTTCCTCCTCCTCACACACACAATATTCACTGCTCAAGCATCTGCCTTAAAGTTGCTCATGCTGAGGTGTGGAAATGGATTCAGCTGATGAAAGAGGATGGACTTAAGCGGTCATAAACATGGAGGTTTTGTAAAAAAAGGTGGTTTGGAGTTGCTCTATGAATCTCCTTCCAGGTGGGAAGCACAGCATGTCCTGGTGGTGTCAGCTCTGTGTGTGTTGAGCAGGAAAGGACAAGAGAGCCTTCTGGGTCAGAGGATCCCTTCAAGATAAATTTCTGAGAACAAGCTTGTTTTTTCCCCCCCATTACTCCTATTGGAAGGCTGAAATGGTCATAAACTTATTTCCAGCCTGGACTTGTCAGGGATACTTCATGTTACCCACGTGCAGCCCTTGTTCTGGTGTCTTGAATAGTTCTTTCCCCTCCTTTATTTTTGCCCCTCAAATGTGTTCGTCCAAGAGATCACTCACTGTGCCCTCCCAGCTTTTATTTTGCAGGGCTTGTTTTGCAGAACAAGTGTCTTTACATTTTAATCTCCTCAATTAATCTGTTTGCTGATAAGTCTTTTTTACACTTATTCCTGCTTGAACTTTTTGGATTTTTAACCACAAGAACCACAAGAACTGGGAGCCTTCTCACGATGTCTTGCCCACTGGCTCTAGCACTTCTCTGGCTATTGGAAATATTTCAATTGCAGTATGTTGGTACCTCAGTCAGTTTTGTTTTGAGCTGTTTGCTTGGCCCTTTCTCACTCTTGAACATTTTCTACCCAAGTTCATTTTCTTTCCAACTCATAGCAAAAACTGTTGTTTATCCCCAGTGAGCTGCTTCCTCTTTCATCCCATTGAATTCCAACCTTCCTCCATTCATCTTCAGAGTTACCCATTTTCCCCTACATTCTGTCCCAGCTTTCTTCTGTGCTGATGCTGCCTTCCAACTTTGTGTCATCAGCAGATTTCATTAGCACACTTACTTTTTGTGCCAAGGCCATTAATAATAACATTTACTAAGATCTGCCTCCTGACCATTCCTGGAGGAGCTCTGCCCATGACCTCCATCCATTCTGGTCCTTCTTTCAACGCTGCTTCTCCTCTCACCAGTTTCCTGCCCTTACACTTCTGCTAATCCCCATCTTTTTCCTCTCAGAATTTCCCATGTGGCACAGATCACATGCTTTGCTGAAGTCTTTGTGGATGGGCTCTATCACACTTCCTTTGTCTAGAAAATTCATTATCTTCCCAGCTAACCTGATTAACTCTGTTTGATCTGATTTCCCCTTGGTGCAGTCCCAGTGTTTTCCACCCTGTTTACCATTTCGTTTCATGTTCTAATTAATCTTTCTTAGTTTGCTCTGAAACCTCCATCCTGCTCAGGTTACTTGGACAGGCCTGGGGTTGCTCATAGCACTTTCCCCTTCTGTGGGGCAGTCATGTGGGTGCTGCACCTAATTTTGGGATGGACACCCAGATAATTCTCAGTTGGAAGGGAAAGACCTGGAGCTCTGGGTGCATCAGTCCTGCCTTCATTAACCAGATCACTTCATCTAATGACAGTTTGTCCTGTGGCACCAAGACCCTCCAGAACCACCCACAGCCTCTTCCATCCTGCCACCAAGCTCTGGCTTCTCAGGTTTAACCAGTGATCACTTAGAAACATGGAATCACAGAATCACTAAGGCTGGAAAAGACTTCCAAGATCATCAAGTCCAACCATCAACCCAGCACCACCACCATGTTCACCACTGAACCATGTCCTTGAGTGCCACACCCATGTGTTTTTTGAACTCTTGCACAGATGGGGACTCCACCACCTCCCTGGGCAGTTGCCAATGCATTACCACCATTTCTGTGAAGAAATTTTCCTGAATATCCAGTCTAAAGCTCCCCTGGCACAGCTGGAGGCCGTTCCCTCTCCTCCTGTCCCTTGTTCCCTGGGAGCAGAGCCCAAACCCCCCCCCAGCTCCCCCCTCCTGTCAGGGGATTGCAGAGCCAGAAGGTCCCCCCTGAGCCTCCTTTGCTCCAGGCTGAGCCCCCCCAGCTCCCTCAGCTGCTCCTGCTGCTCCAGCCCCTTCCCAGCTCCGTTCCCTTCCCTGCACACGCTCCAGCCCCTCAATGTCTCTCTTGTCTGAGGGCCCAGAGCTGCCCCAGCACTGGAGGTGCCCCAGCAGTGCCAGCACAGGGACAGTCCCTGCCCTGGGGCTGTGACACACCATGGCTGGCACAGCCCAGGGGCCATTGGCCTCTTGCCCCCTGGGCTCACCTGGGCTCATGTCCAGCCCCTGTCACCAGCACCCCCAGGGCCTTTCCCACCAGCAGCTTTCCAGCTGCTCTGCCCCAAGCCTGGAGCTGCAGGGGGTGGTTGTGGCCCAAGTGTAGGATCCAGTGCACTTGTCCCATCTTCTGTACCTGTGCCACCCCTTCCCATATGCCTTTTTCTGGCTGTGGTGACCCCTAAAGCATCTCCCTGGGTAGCGATGGCAGACAGAGACAGGAGTGAAATGATTCACTTCAGGCTGTACAGCAAGTGTGGTACAAATGCAGGGTGAAGGGAAGCCATAAGTGTGTAAAACAAGGTGGGGAAAAGCTGCTTTGCTGGATACGCTGCCAAGGGGTTGCTTTTCAAGTGGGCATCGAGATTGCAAAATAATCAGCAGCTGAGCCCTAATTTTAAGAACACCCCAAGAGTGGCATTTCTGGGACTGAGTTGTGAGATGTAAATCAGGCAGAGGTTGAAGCCCGAAGCTGTGAAATGGCATCCCTCCCCATCAGGAGACAGGGTGAGGGGAGAGGGAGAAGCGGGAGAGCAAAAGGCAGTAGACATCTTCTTAATTACATTTGCATATGCAGCTGTTCAAACAGACTGAACTTCATCAGTGCTTGTTCATACCTATCAGGAGATTTAGAGCAGCTGTTGTCAACCCACATAGCAGGATTGTACAAATCTGGTGGTAAAATAAGCCCCTGGGCACCCTGCTCACCCAAGCTGTCCATCACTGCGAAAGGCCAAGCAATTAGTTGTATTTCAATCTTGAAAAAAGTGGAATTGTGTGAAATATCCAAGGGTGACTGCTTACAGCTTGGTTTCCAAGGCTACATGTTGCAGAATTAAATCATTAATTTATATTTCTGAAAATGGTGATGAAATGTGTTAATTTGTACATTACCAAAGAGGCTCAAACTCGCCTCCTTCTGCCTTTTCATTCCTAATGTGCTCAATGACAAAATAATTGCTCTACCCGGTCTGGAGCTGAAAAACAACGGTGTTTGGGCTTGGGAATTTTGTGCCACATTAAATCTAAATTAGTGGGGTTAAATGTTTGTAGTACTCCTTGTGACTCTGAAATTCTACCTTAATCTTTGGCTCCCAATTGTTGAGCCCTTTCCAGCCTCCCTTGGTCTCATTACCCTAAATCCACCCCAGCTCTGAGCTGTCCTGAGCACACAGTGCCTGGGCAGAGTGAGGGTCCAGCATCTGGAATTCTGCTTCCCAGGCCTCGGGCACTCGAGGGACACAACAATACATGGAGGATGTGGTCAATGGAGAAATTAGTCTGCTAGGGACAAGTGGTTATGCAGTCTCTTCAGGGCTTTCTGAGATGCATGGAAGATGCTGATCCCACCAGAAACCGGGGATATAAATCAACAGGGGCTGTGAGCTCAAATCTTCCTTGTTGTGCAAAAATACAGTAGATTCCTGCCATCGTGCTAGCTGGCTGGAGGAGAACTGTCCTCAGGCCCAGGGGAAGAGCAGCAAGACAGCCCTGCCCTTCTGGGGGGGCTTGTCAGGTCGGGGAGAGGGGATGGCATCTCTGGTGTTACTTTAGGAAATGTATTTACTTAAGGTGAAAATCAAATGTGTTTGTCTTGTGGCCTTCCAATGCAGGAGTTGGGCTTCCAGCAGAGTGTTAATTAAAGCGTGTTGCACATCTGGGATTGGTGGTTTGGTTTTGGGAAGGCGTGTGGGAGCCAGGCCAGGGAGCTGTGCCTGCAGGAACGGTCCTGACCGGAGAGTGTCCGTGTTCCAGGGGGGCTGGGAGCAGTGCAGGCTGTGTGGGGTGTGGGGCTCACACGGGGGGTTGCTGGGTCCCTGTGAACCTCAGGAGGTTCAGCAGCACCAAGTGTAAGGTCCTGCACATGGGTCGGAGCGATCCCAAGCCCAGGAACAGGCTGGGTGGGAATGGACTCAGAGTAGCCCTGAGCAGAAGGACTTGGGGCTTCTCAAGAAGCTCAGCATGCCCTGGCCTTGTGCTCTGGCAGCCCAGAAACCCCCCGTGCCCTGGGCTGATCCCCCAGCGTGGGCAGAGGGCAGGGGGGGATTCTGCCCTCTCAGGTGAGACCCCCCTGCAGAGCTGCTCCAGCCCTGGGGAACAGCACAGGGAGGACATGGAGCTGCTGGAGAGAGTCCAGAGGAGGCCACAGAGGTGCTCCGAGGGCTGGAGCCCCTCTGCTCTGGATCCAGGCTGGGAGAGCTGGGGGTGCTCAGCTGGAGAAGAGAAGGCTCTGGGGAGACCTGAGAGCCCCTTCCAGTGCCTGAAGGGGCTCCAGGAGAGCTGGAGAGGGACTTGGGACAAGGCCCATGGAGTGACAGGAAAGGGGGAATGACTAAAATGATGGGAGGGGAGGTTAAGATTAGAGATTAGGAAGAAATTCTTGGCTGTGAGGGTGGGGAGGCCCTGGCACAGGTTGCCCAGAGAAGCTGTGGCTTCCCATCCCTGGAAGTGTCCAAGGCCAGGCTGGATGGGGCTTGGAGCAACCTGGAATAGTGGAAGGTGTCCCTGCCCATGGCAGGGGGTTGGAATGAGATGGGCTTTAAGGTCCCTTCCAACCCAAACCATTCTGTGATTTTCAGGAGCACCAGCAAGGAGCCAGGTTTGGGCTGGAGTGTGGGTGCTGTTCCACACAGGGTTCCCTGTGTTCCCTGGCAGGCACTGACTGTCCTGCTGCCTGCCCTGAGTGGGACCTCACACTCCCATCCTCGGGGTGATCTGTGGAGCTGATGGAGGTTTCCAGTGGATCAGCCCCCAGGAGCAGCTTGTGCAATTGCTGTGGGATCACCGAGCCCCGTGCAGAGGGAGGGCAGGAGGTTAAATGTGATACCTGCCTCCTAGCAGAGGGTGAGGTGCCATCTGAAGGAGCACTCATACCCTGACCTTCTGCTTGGGCATCCAGGGGAAAAGCTGCTTAACCGACTTAAGCTCCTAAAAGATTGTACAGCTACAACAAGGGCAGTTTCGTGTCTGGCAACGATGAGCTGGGTTGGACTCACAGCCATGAGCTGGTCTGAGGGTGTGTGCTACCTCTGGAAGGAGCCTCAGCACCTTCCTTTTGGTGGAACATGCAGTCACAGCTTCTCCAAACTCACAGAAATGGGGGTTTAAATCATGAGCTTAATACAGCAACCCTAGTTTAACACTGTATTTAAAAATAGGTGGGTTTTGCAGATTACAGTCCATGACTTCAGCCTCGCCTGCCACAGCTGAAGATGTGAGTGGAGCTCTGGGGAAGGTACCTTTGAGGTGGCTGTAGCCTGGGCTACCTCTCTGCTTGCCTGAGTCTTCAGATAGGCTTTGCATTCTTTTGCACAGTGCCACCCTGCTGGATGTCACACAGAGGTGACACAGAGCTCAGCCTGATGCTGTTGTGCCAGTGTTGGAGCTGGTGTTTGCAGTGACTTCCACAGCTACGTGATGAAAGCAGAGGAGTGTCACTGGGGCATCACACTTGTTTGCAGACCCAGCAGGGCAGTGGTGGCACAGATCTGCAGCAGCAAAGTGGGATTTGCTGTTTGAATGTGCAGCCTGTCTGCTTCAGAAATAGTTTCTCACTTTAGGGACAAGGGAGGACGTTTGTTTCTGCTGCAGGATGATCAGTGACTTTGGGGTGAAATTCTGGTGAGTGCTGGGCTTTGCAGAGGGGTTGCAGGTGTGAGGTTGTGACTCGTGAGGCACTGGATGCGTTATGATTGTCTTGTACCACATCCCCAGATGGATTGTA
The DNA here is from genome assembly GCF_025592945.1 of Manacus candei. Lineage (NCBI taxonomy): Eukaryota > Metazoa > Chordata > Aves > Passeriformes > Pipridae > Manacus > Manacus candei. The sequence continues at coordinate 10,613,165 of NW_026138095.1, read as the reverse complement.
ACACACAGTAGCTCCTGTGTAATACTTGCCTTCTAAATATTAAAAAAAATGCACCAGAACATTGCTATTTTGGCAAGGAAAACAGTACCACTAACTCAGTTTCAGTGGAAACTTCATTTTCCAAGCCATGCTTTCTGAATCCGTCTGGTTATTACATTTATCTGTGAGATGCATTGGGAAATGTTGGAAAACTTGCCTCTAATTTGCAGTAGCCATTTGTGGGAGGTGCTGCAGGCTTGTACCTCACCCTTGGGTCCTTGTCTGCCTGATAATTAATGATGTTTATCACTGTGGCTCCTGGAGCTCAGGAAAGCAGGGACTGGTGTCCCTGTTGCTCTCCTTCCTATCCCTCCTTGCAGGACTCTTTAAACATCTTCCCCTTGATGCTTTCTGTTGTCAGGAACCTGAAAGAATACACTTCTTTTAAACTTCTTTCTGCTTCCATAGAGGACAGTTTTATAGGATGCAGACAGTGCTTGCTGGGATTTTTATGGCCTATAGTTTTCTCAGCAAATTTTGTTTTGTGCCCAAGTTGGCTCGGCTGGGATGACCTTCTCTTGTTCATTAACTGTCTGTTGAAAAATATGCCTCTGATGGTAGTTAGAGAGCCTTGATTGGGGTTATTTTACGTGGTGCAGGGAGGTCTGATCCTTTCCTTCCCTCCTCATTATGAAGCAGCAGTGGCTGCTTAAGGCCTGGTTTATTTACCTAATAAACTGCCTCTTGTATCGTCTAGGAAATGCTCGCATTTTTCAGCCAAGAAATCCTAGTAACAGGCAAACAGAGGTCCAGCAGTCAGGTCTGGAGAAACAACAAAATGAAGGTCAGCTAATATTGCTGTTATTCTCTTTCCCGGTGGCCATGACAGCAGGGGTGGTTTATTTGAAGATCCCAGACTCGGAGTCATTGCTTGCATTGTTGGTCCCCCGAGCATGGGAGGCTGTGCCAACACTTGGGATATTAATGTATTCCACAGATCAGTGAATGAAGAATTCCTCCACACTCCTTTCTTTAAAAAAAAAAAAAAAGAAAAAAAATCCCCTTCTCTCCCCTTCCCCCTTCTCCCCACACTTTGTTTGCCTGTGGCTTTGTCTGTGGGGTGCTGCTGGGCATCTCTAATGAGCAGAGGAGGAATCGTGGCAGTGGGGCCGGGGCGGTGGGCACGGTCCCCTCGGCTGGCACTGCCGGAGCAGCCGGGACAAGGCACCAGGTGTGTGGCAGCTCACCCTGGCAGGGTTTGGGCATGCAGACATCCAAGGAGGAGGAAGAAAAAGGCTCATTTTGGACATGTAAAGCTCACTGATTTGCTTCCTCCAAGGAGAAAATCCTACTCCAGCCCCCCTCCCATGCGGGACGCGATGCCTCAGTGCTTCTTTAGTATTCATCCCATCTCCCAGCCCACCCCCAGCAGCTGCTCAAAGGGACAACATTAAAGCAATTCCTGCTCCCGGTGACTTACTGCCAGGGAATAATCGGGTTCTGTTTGGGAGGAACATAGAGCAACTCGGCCCTGACGATGGAAAAAAGTACAGGGGAGCGGGGGTTTGGTGGGACGGATCTGCCGAGACACTCGCGGGGTTTAGTGGGAATAAAAGCTGGTTTCATGAAGAGACAATTATCTAATAATAATGCCAGGGATCAGGGAAAGGCATCTGAGCGGGTTTTTATATATGTTCTCATTCCATAGCAGGAATTGTACTTAGATATTTTTTAATATGTTCTTTGATCCCTCATGGAAATGTTAATGAGACGAAAACCGCTAAAGAACTCTCCAGACGCTGCCCCTGCTTTGGAGAAGGGTGGACTGAAACGCAGCCCCTCAGAGGGCTTCTGACACACAAGCAGCCCCTTTGTTTCCCCCTCTATATCCCAGAGACACATCTAAAATTGGAGGGAGGACGAGAGGAGGCTGAAGAGGCCGGGCTGAAGGCTCGGCGATCCCCATTCACGGAAAAGCGCCGAGCGCTATTGAGGCTGTGCCTGCCGGGCAGTGCCCGCCGGCCTTTGAAGTGCAGACGGGAGGCACTCCGGGCTGTAAGTGGGATGCTTTTAGGCCGGCTTTCACTTGGACTTAATTAAGAAACTCGCGGGCTTTGTGCTGAGAGGGCCCGTTAATGTGTGAAGCTCCGGCCCCACATGAAGAGGGGCTGGGGCGGGAGGGACACGCACAAGGACACCCCCTTTGTGCCCTGTTGCCAAACTGCAGGAGCGGGAGCTGGGCACTGCCAGAGGTCATCCCTTGTGCTGCCTCCCACCTCAGACAGCCCCCGAGCCAACCCACCCTCTGCGCTGCCTGCGTGGGGAAACAGGAGTAACTCCTGAGGGTGGGAAGGGTTTTGTCCATGCAGTCACTTCATCTGACCCAAGGGAGGGTCAGAGGTTACACCGAAAAAGGCAAACACTTTGCCTAGGTGTCTAGGTGTGTATTTACACGGGATAGAGTATTAGCTTTGGGATTCCCCATCCCTGGAGGTGTTCAAAGGCAGGCTGGATGGGGCTTGGAGCAGCCTGGTCTAGTGGAAAGTGTCCCTGCTCATGACTGGGGGGATGAAACTGGGTGGTCTTTAAAGTGCCTCCCAGCCCAAACCATTCTGATTCCATGGGCCAGATGAACGATGAGCTGTTGGAGGGATGGTGCAAGCAGTGGGCAATGCTCAAGGCCTTGGAAGTCACCTAAAAGAATCAAATCTACCCAAAATAACATGAAAGTTTTCAAGTGTGTGGTGTAAAAAAGCTACCTGTTCTCGCAGTCAGCAGCCTGTTTGCTCAGAGTGGTTACAAGTACATGCCACAGTAGCATTCGTTGTCTTCAGATGTCCTGATCACGATGACCAGGAGATTTGAGGTCCTTGTAGCTGACAGCCAGAGAAGGCTTCAGTCCTGGCACAGATGGGAGCAGTGAGCAGGCTGGAGTCCAGTCAGGCTCTCCACGCTGACAGTCAGTCAGCTGCTAAGGTCCAAAAATGAGGACAAAAGTCTGCTCACCTGAGGCAGGACTGCTAAATGAAGGGGGTTGTAGTCTTTGCAATTTTGGGGGGCTTAACAGGTGCCTAGAGAGGTATTTTTTCCTCTCCAGTTGGAAGGGTGTCTCCAGGTCTTGGTTAATTGGGGCTGAAGGCTCTGCAGCATCGCCTCCCAAATACATGGTGTGGCCTTTGGTCCCAGCCCAGTGGCCAAGAACTCTTGGAGAAGCAGCTGAAGGTGGCCTTTGGTGTCTGGAGAAGCCTCATGTCCCTGGATCCACACTGAAACACTTGCTCTTCATCATGTTGCTCTGCTACTCTTTTGGGGATGCAAATTAACCCGAGGAGAAGCCTTGGTTCCACTTTGGGATGGGAGAGGAAGATGGTGGAGCTGCTGGGGAACTGAGCCCAGGCAGGAGTTTGTGATGGATGTTGAGCCTCAGGAACTTCTTACACAATTTGGAGAGCTGTGAGGGCTTGGCAGAGGGAGCTGGGGAGGGAGACTTGCCAGCTGGGATTTGGGGTGGATATAAGGCAGAGCAGAATGGGGGTAGCATTCACCTAACCCTGTAAACTTGTTTGAATTCCTCAGCTGAGGATTGTGGCTGTAACTGAGATGTTATATATGTCCTGTGAGGTGGTTCCCTATGTGTAGGTGATAACTGCTCCTCCTGCCCCTCCCTGTGCTCCAGCACGGGCAGGGGCACAGGGAATTTGCAGTTTATGCTGGCATTTGCCCCCTAGCTGCTTATTTCTGGTTGCCTGTGAGAAAAGACAAGTAGTTTATGCAACACAGTGTGTATAGTGAGGGTTAGATTTTTAACATATTCAAGGAATTTGGAAAGTATAAACTCTCCAGAAGCGAAGAAATTCCTGGCTTTAGCACTTCTCACTGGGTTTGGTGATTTTATTTAGCACTGAGGTTTCCAGCTCCTGCAGGGCTGGGTGGTTTGATAAAGTCTTGGGGGATCCCAGCAGGCAATGTTTTATGTCTAGCTCTAGAGCATTAGCAAGGTGACAGTGCTGCTAAAAAGTTTGGGAAAAGCACCTTAGTGGAGCCAAAGTGACTCATTCCTGCTAGGAAAGCAGCAAATGTTTTTCTGGTATTTAAATAAAATGCAAAAATACTCATTTCCCACCCTAATATTGAATTAAAGACTTAAAAGCAAGGGGGAAAAGCCCCATGTTTAGGCCTTCTAGAAAAACACCAGCAGTGCCAAATGATTCATACTGGGTATTTTACAACATGCTTTCAGGGGCAACACAGCACCATAAACAGGAACATTCCCAATTTCCTGAGATGAGAGGATTGGATTTCTTCTTGTGAATTGTATATTCTGTGTTTGCAGACTTAGAGACACTTTATTTGGGACAGTGTGTTAGGACAAGAGACTCAAATCACTTGGGAGCTGTGTAAAGGTTTAAAGTTGATCTCCAGGATTTGTTAGACCTTCAGGTTTGGATGGGGGATGAGGTGGAGAAGTGGATCTTCAGACCTGACATTACACCTCTGCTGAAGTGAGAATTCTTTAATTCCTGCACATCATTCCCACTGTTGCTGCTTCTGCTTTACTGGTTACTGTGGTAATAAAGACATGATTAGTATTTCCTTGGACATGTGGCTGCTTTGCCATGTCCTCTGTGCCACTTCCTACATCATTGAGTGTTTTATGCTTGTTTACCATCACCTTTGGTATTTTGAAGGTGCTGATTGCTCTGGTAGCTGGATGCAGTTGTGCCAAAAGCAGAATAAGCTCAGTTCTCCCCCCCTTCAAACATTCACAGCATATTTGTGTGTGAATATTAGTGGTTAACGGTCTATGAGGGGAACTTCCTTGGAAAGGAGTATCTTGAATTTCGATCAGCCAGCCTTGCCCAGTGATGACAGGCTGTTCCTGTGCTGTGATCCTCCTCTGGGACCTCTCTGCCACTGGACTTGCTCCAGCTGCTGGGAAGCTGCAGTGGTGTCCCTGCAGGAGGAGATTCTGCCTTTAAGATTCTTCTTGAAATAAGGAGTTGGTGAATTTATAAGCTTGTTGTGTTCTGTGCTGTATAAGCCCTGCTGAGATAAGGGAGGTTGGAACATTGGATGGTGGAGCCCTGGCACAGGTTGCCCAGAGAAACTGTGGCTGCCCCATCCCTGGAAGTGTCCAAGGCCAGGTTGGACAGGGCTTGGGGCAACCTGGGCTGGTGGAAGATGTCCCTGCCCATGGCAGAGGGTGGGATGAGATGTTCTTTAGGAACCCTCAAACCCAACCATTGTAAGATTCCATGATTCTATGAGGCCCAGGCTTGCTCCCGTTGTGAATATCCATGCTGCATTCTGGCTGTCAGGGGAACACCAGAGATCATCTTCCAAGGAAGGAAGAGCAGGTCTGATTTTCCTTTGCTGCTGTGTAAATCAAGGTCAAGGGGTGCTGATGGCTTTTTGGTGGCCATCTTTTGTCCTGCTAATTCAGGCAATAAGTCTGTGGTTAAGTCATAAGAAGGCCTGGAATTGGGTATATTTAGGTGTTAAATAGCTTAATAAGCTGAGCTGGCTGCAGCCTGAGTGCTGTGGGGGTGCCCAGAAGGGAAGGGGGTGTCCATAGGTGGCATTCAGGTATTTTTATGGGTTATGACTGAACAAGTTTTACAACATTCAAGCTCCAGTCGTCTGCTTCCTTGCTTAATTTGGCAAAGGTCGCAGGAGAGCCGAGCGTGAGGTAAGGGCTGGTTTTGGCTCCGTTCTGCTCAGTGACTGGCTTTAGTGTGGGCCAGCTCACCTGAGACACTGAGTTGGCTCCATGACTCCGAGATAGTGGGGAGGACCCCTGCCTCCTTTTAAAGCCTTCATTCAGTATTAATCTGAAAATGGGGATCAGGAAGGCAGGAAATGTTATTTCTAGGCAGGCATCCCATCTTTGTGGACTCATGTGGCTGGTTCTGCCTTCCCTGTAGGGTTTGTGCTCTTTTGCCAAGGTTTTTGGAAGGTGAGTGCTAAAAAAGTCCTCCTGGCCCTAAGGAAGGAACTGGGATTGATCTCTGTGAGGAATTGCTGTCCTTTGCTGCCAGGACAGCGCTGTCTCTGTCCTGCAGTTATTGACCTGTCTTGGTAGCCCCTTAAGGTAGGTCCTTTGTGAAACAGGGAGTGCTGTTGTCTCCATCTGAGTGCTGTGGCTTGGCTGTGTCCAGGTCCCTGTGCCTGCCTGGACTGTTGTCACTGTCACCCTGCTCTGGGGGCATCTCAGAGCAGCCTTGACTGTGAGGTGTGAGAGCAGCTGGAGTGAAGCTGCTGAATTTCAGGGACAGGATCCAGAATTTGTCACACTTTGCTCCCATGAGCTCTGAATTGGCTCTCAGTGCCCTGCAAGGGAAGTTACTTATCTGGTGGCTTGGTAAACCCAGCGTTTTTCATGGTGGTTCTCAAGTGCCCCCATCACCACTGTTGGGTCCTTACAGATCACAGAATGGCCTGGGTTGGAAGGGACCTTAAGGCTCATCCAGTCCCACCCCCTGCCATGGGCAGGGACACCTTCCACCAGCCCAGGTTGCTCCAAGCCCCATCTAACCTGGCCTTGGACACTTCCAGGGATCCAGGGGCAGCCACAGCTTCTCTGGGCAACCTGTGCCAGGGCCTCCCCACCCTCACAGGGAAGAATTCCTTCCCAATATCCCGTTTTAACCCTGCCCTCTGTCAATGGAAGCCATTCCCCTTGTCCTGTCCCTCCATGGCCTTGTCCAAAGTCCCTCTCCAGCTCCCTTGAAGCCCCTTTTGTCGCTGGAAGGGGCTCTGAGCTCTTCCTGGAGCCTTCTCTTCACCAGGCTGAACAACCTCAACTCTCTCAGCATGAATAGTAATACTATTAGTATTCATATTCCTACCTAGTACTTTCCTTCTTCATATCTGTCCCACCTCACTGTTTTCTGAGAGGATTAGTCCTTCTCATCACGTTGGTCATCTGGTTTTCTGCAGTTTCTCGTGGCCTCCTTTGAGGTACCAGGGCGTGAATCCATCACTTGTGGTGGAGTTTCCTTGGATGGAACTAGACTGCACTTCAGTAGTCCTCAGCTGTCTAACTTCTTGCATAAGAGACTTTCTTTGAGAGATATTTTTAAAGACATCTCTGATAAAAATACCACAGGTAGGAGGGAGAACTCTCGGCACACTCACCTTCTCCAGTGTGATGGGGTTACGCCCTTTACTTTATATAGCTCAAGAAAATAGGGAATTTGTAATTCTTTGGATAATGGAGGGTTGCTGAATAATGCTGTATAGACTCCTGTTAAACTTGGAGTCTTTTATAACATAGAATGTTATAAAGCCATGTCTGAAGCCTCTGTGGAACAGCCTCTCCCAGAACCTGTTGCTCCCAGCAGTGCTTCTCTCCAAGAGCTGGGGAAAAGTAATGATTGCTGCTGTTCACCCAGCATTCCAGGCAGTTCATTCCCAACCTCAGTCCATGTACTCTGGCAGATCATGATGAGTACAGAGAGAGGCATCACCCCTCTCCCACGAGGGCAAACAGACCCTAAGTGGGGACCTCAAAGTCTTAACTCGCTGCTGCAGAAGGCGCGGGAGCAGCCACTGGCTCTTCGGCCAGAAATCCGATTATTTTCCCTCCTTTTGGACTGCAGAAGCTGCTGTGCTGTGTTGGATTTGTTCAGTGCACATGGCAGAAGACTGCTGCTCTCATCCTGTGCAGTCCTGGGTGCCCACAGGGGCTCTTATCCCTGGTGTGGGTGATGGTGCTGGTGCCAGCCTTGCTCCAAAATGCTGATGCTTCCCTGAAAAGAGTTGAACTGCTTCTAAACGCTGCTGCAACTTTTCCCCCTGTAAAATTTTAATATAATCTTCCTTTTTTGGGGGGGGATGGCTGAATGGAAGTTCATTGGGAAATGAATATTTAATGCTGCCAGAGAAGGTTCTTGATTGCGGTGGATCCTGGAGCTGGCAATGAATGTGCACTATCAGGGCTGGGGGATTTGGAGTATGAATTTCCCAGGGTCTAATCATCTCATAAGGCTGCTGAGTGTGACTCCTTCCCCAGTAATCTACTTAACTCAGTCATTTACCCCTCCTCTTGCCTTGCCAGGAGAATGAGTCTCACAGGTTGTTTGCATGACAAGTAGCCCGGGATTGTCTGGGTCTCTGAGGAAGATGCTGGGAGTTAATTGGAGCAGCCTGAGGTGTTGGTTTCCCATGTTCACTGGCAGGCTGGGTGAGGAGCAGAGCTGGGCTTTTCTGGGCAGCACCATTCTAGGCTGCACCTTGTGTTTTGAGAGCTAAAATACTGAAAAAAGACCCCATATTTTGCCTTCCAAAGGATGTTTTTCTCCACCAAAGCTCATCTCGAGGGAAAATTATGTTTGGTAGCTCTAGGATTACTGGATTTGCAGGTAGAAACTGCTGTGCTAATGGCAGCTACTGACTGATGACCAAAGCAGCTAAATGGGAGACGTTCTTGGCAGCTGGTCAGACTAAAAGTCTCCCCTCAAAGCCATGAAAACCACAGCGAACAGTATTTAAATAACAAAAAAAAAAAAAAGCTGCTAGCAAGCAAAAACTAATCACTGCATCTACATCTGTATTTAAAAAGAAGTTAAGGGTGGTCCATCAGAAGTGTTGGCTTTTAAATTTTTATTAGGATCCCCTCCCACCAAACCTTGATTGTGCTACAAATAAAAGGGTAAGCATCCCTTCGTCTCTGTTTTTAATTTGCCTCCTCTTAAAGCCAAACATTGTGAATAAAATTCCTGCTTGGAGATAGGCTCTGTGATACGTGGTCAGCTTGTGCAGGCTTGGATGGGAATAGAGACAGAAGGAGAGGCTGTGTTGGGAGCAAAGGGATGGGAAGCTCTGGATAAACTGTACGGGTTTTATTTAAATTACTGTCGTGTTCTGTGGCTTGCTTGAAATCAAACCCTGCCAGGCATCCTACTGCAGTCCCAGTGGTTTGCACCTAATATGCATTTCATTAACCATTTGCAGATTACTTTATTTCTGCTGTAGTGCTGCGTGTGCAGCCGGGAACTTTTGAAGTGATCGAGGCAGGACTTGAGGAAACCTTAAAAAAAATAATTCTCTTACCATTACTTTAGAGCCTTTCATGCACAGCTCTGCCTGGTGACACTGCACAGGAGTCGTGGTGTTGGTTTTCCCCTTGGTGGCTGGAGGTGGGATCATCTCAGAGAGCTGCTCAGGGCTGCCACAAAGGTGGGTGCTGATGTTGAGATTCAGCTCCATCTTCTTAACATTAAGCTGGCTTGGTTTTTCTGGTTTCCAGCGTGTTTTTGGTTTCTCAGAATGAAAGAATGGTTTGGGTTGGAAGAAACCTTAAAGCTCATCCAGTCCCACCCCCTGCAACGGGCAGGGACACCTTCCACTAGCCCAGGTTGCTCCAAGCCCCATCCAGCCTGGCCTTGGACACTTCCAGGGATGGAGTGTTTTGTTGTTTCTGTTCTTGTGCTGGACAATTCATAACCCCCCCCAACTGAACTCAGACCCCTGTTGGAGTAGCCCCACTTCTGGTCTCCTTGGAAGCAGCTGTGGAGCACAGGTGGGACATCCCCACATCCCCATTGAGTTCTCCAATCCTCCACCCAGATTTCACAGGTCCCTGGGGCTCTGCCTCCAGTTCCCCCTGGGAATGCTTGCATCCATGAGAAGTCTGTCTGCCCGTGTGCCAGTCTGTCTGCAGGATCAGGGATGCCTGCAGAGCCAAGGGGCCTCTCTCCCTCCTGCCCCTCGCCTGGGTACCTCCAGCTTTTGTTTACAGAGCACCAAGGTGTTTGTTATGGGGAAAGATAAACATGAGAAATAACTCACCTAAACTCTGTGTAAGCTGGTAGAAAATAAGAATGAAATCCATGTTGCAATTCTAAAAGTGCAGGGAAAGGCATATTTGCTTCCTGACTCAGAAGGACGTAGTTGGCTCAGAAGTGTAATTTTAGCAGAATTGTATCACTTGGTTTGAGTTAATGTTTTGCAGACAACAGAGTCCTCAAAACAATGTAAAATCTCGGGGATAAATGGGGATCTTCCCGATTCAAAGCCAGAGCCCACGTGGACTCGGTGGAAGCTGATTTCCCCTCCTTTCCAGCCCATCTTTAGATCTGAGATAAGGAGATGGGGACTGGCACTGCTTGAAGTGAGCAGAACCTCACAGGACTGGCTGATCCATGACATCCCAAACCCAGGAGAGCCGGGAGCAGAGCAGGACCTGGTGCTTGGCTCCGGCAAACTCCCTCTCCGTATCTCCCAGCCTTGGAGCAGGGCAAGCCCAGGCCTGGAGCCTGATTCCAGCACGCTGCTGAATTCCCAAAGGACACCCAGGAACTCCTCTGCCCTTTCTCCCCCCTCCTGTGGGGCAGGGCTGTGCTCCCGTGCCGGGCATTGTGGAGGGCTGTGTGCCCCGAGCAGGAACAGCGCAGAGCGCTGCCTTTATCCTGTCAGCCCAGTGACTGCGACTTTCTTAATTGTGGATTCTTTTAGTTAATTGGGAATGTTTGGAAACGCCTTGCACCTCAGCAGGGTTCAGTCCTGCGGGGTGCCAAGTGCTTTGTTCCCCCTCCAGCAAAGCACTTCAGCGTGTCTTTAAGAACACTTTGCAGGCTGAAATAAGCTCATTGATTTCAGGGCACTGAAGGATTGAGCCAATACCAAATTTCTTCCAATGATCCCGACTCAAATAGTAACATCCAGGAAAGTGTTCCTTGAATGTTAATGCTACCTTAAATAGCCACAGCTCAGGCTCCACAACTTGAACCGGCCAGAGAAACAGAACAAAGACTGTTTGGGGGGGTTCCTCTAGGGAATAGAGGAAAATTCATGGTTAAAGGTGATTTTTCTCCCTTTTCCCCCTTCTATTTCCTTCCAGTTCTGTAGTAGCAGAGGTTCACTGTAACTGGTCATTTTCAGTGGGCTTTTAATAAATTAGGAGTAAACTGAAAGAGTTTGGAAAAGTATAGAATAAGCAAATACTCCAGAGAGACTTTTAGTGGCAACATGATTAATAAGGGACACTCCTGGTAATACTATCAAAACAGAGCTATTGCAAAAGCATCTGGAGTGTCCTGTGTTCGGGAAGGAGCAGGATTCAGACAAATGATCCAGGGAGATTTATGTGCCTCTTTGCTGTGGGGGTTTCTTCTCCCCCTGGAAGTGTGAGAGGAACAAGCTCAGTAGATTCAAGCGTGGGATTGGACTTCAGGAAAAAAAAAAATTATTTAGTAAATCAGGCAACTTCTTTTGGCTCCCAAGTATTTTTATCCTGGTTGTTTGTTTGATAACAGGCTCCATTCCTTACACAGACCTTTTTTCCTTAACTTCATATCCTTTTTTCTCTGTGACAACCCCCACACATATCTAGGAATAACTTAAGGAGCTGAAAAAGGGAAATGTTCTCCAAGAGGAGAATATGATGCAAAATATAGAATCACAGAATGATTTGGGTTGGAAGGGACCTTAAAGCTCATCTCATCCCATCCTCTGCCACGGGCAGGGACACCTTCCACTAGCCCAGGTTGCTCCAAGCCCCGTCCAACCTGGCCTTGGACACTTCCAGGGATGGGGCAGCCACAACTTCTCTGGGTAAGCGAGACGATGGATTTTCCAAAACATCCTGCCTTCTGCAGGTTCTCCCAGTGCTTTCCTGGGTTTTGCTGTGATGAGCAGAAGTCCCCTTTGGTGGGTCAGGGTGTGGAGCTGGTGCCGGTTGTTCCCCAGCACTTTGTTCTCAGAGCAATTATTTCTTTATTTCCTTTGAAGACATTTACTGTGCAGCTGCTGTGGCAGCTTGTAGCTGTCATGTGGGGAGGCAAAAGCAGAGACCTGGAGTTAAAAACTTATAAACTTCTCAGGTTTTAGGAAGGTTCTGAGATGAAATGATACTGTGGTTTTTCCCTCCTCCTTTCTGTCTTTTAAACACAAAATGAGAGGGGACCTCTTGTACTGCACATGCATAAATTGTACAGGTTTGGCTCTGCTCAAGTCAGAAATTAGGAAATAAAAGAAAATCAAATAGCCATCCTGACACATGAGACAATGCAGTCGTCCAAAACCAAAATAGTTTTGTGTAGTACACCAGCATATAGGAGTCAGAGATCTGTGTGTGGGCTTTGAGAGATGCCTTGCCTTCTTTTTTGGAGAAGAAACTTCTGTTAACATCTAAATGATGTCAAGAATTCAGCAAGGATTAAATTCCCTACTTCATCGGCATGAAATTTTCGCATTGCTACTGAACTCTTGTTATTTTATCAGCCTCCTGCTCTTCAGACTCCATTTTCCAAAAACTTTTAAAGTGATTATGCAAGTCAAACCTAATTTCTTATCACAGTTCTTGTATTTATTGGCTCGGTTGTTTGCGAGGGATTGTTTCACCCACCCTGTTTCCCTTGGCATTTTTAGGAGGTTCTTACAGTTGTTAGCAGCTGTAAATGGTATTAATAAGGAGTATTTGGTTGCTGGTTTCTGCAGTTTTGTGTGCTGATTAGGCTGCATTGCCAAAGGTTGAGCAAGTTTCTAAAAGAAGAATTGTTCTTTGAATTGTGAAAACACAATTCTCGACAAAATAACAGCTGTGTCTGTGTCAAGAATTTTACGTGCAGGCTGATACACCTCTGCAGAAACTGGGGTGAAACACCCAGTTTGTCCAAAGTGGTGTTGACTTTAAAGGCAATGGAGTTGCACCTAAAAGTTTCAAGAGCCAGATGGGAAGATGCCAAGGTTTTTCTCCTTTCCTCAGTGTTGTGTTTTGAGATGAGAAGCACTTGCCCACTTCAGTGGTACCTTTTTGGGTTGTCCATGCTGTGCTTCCCAAAGCAGTATTGGGGGTTAGTAAATACCTTTCTCAGAGTAGCACAGCCTGTTTGTGACATTGAGCACATCTCCTGGAATGGTTTTGTCCAAGAGAATCCAGAGTGTGCTCCCTGAACAGTTCTGAGCCCTTAAAGGTTTTCAAGGATCGAGTTGGCAAAGCCTTGAGCAACCTGGTCTCAGTGTGGTCATAGAATCATAAAATATCTCAAGTTGGAAGGGATCCATAAGGACCATCGAGCCTGGCTCCCTGAGCTGACCTTCCTTGGAGCAGTGAGTTGCACAGGAACCTGCCGTGATCCCTTTCCACACGATGGTTTTATGATTGATGACTCCATTGTCTTCCTTCAGAGCATGTCCTTGTTGTGGCCACCAGACCTTGGAGTTGGAGTACTAGATTCACCCAGATCAAATTCATGGAATGAGTCAGCTAAAAAGAAGTGCAGTTTCCTTCTGCACACTGTCCTGTTTGAGCCCAGCTGCAGGTGGGGTAGGAGAGGGCTCAGTGAGGTTGGATTTACCCAAGAAAGGGAAGCTGATGCCGAGCAAAGCCTGTTGCTGCCTGTATCCCATGAGCAGGGAGTTCATGAGCAGGAGGCAGGTGATGAGACTGTCTAACCACAACAGCCAAAGTCAGCTTCACTTCCCTCTGGGACTTCAAAAGGAGGGAAATAACCATGTCCCACCTGTATTAGGCTTGAGTTCAGGTGAGCACTACAGTTTATGTTTCATCCTGTACGTGGGGCAGCAGCCTGTGGCTGCTGAGCTATGTGGAGTGTGTGGAGGGACTCGAGGGCTGGAAGAGAGTTTGATGTGACCAGCAGATTTGCTCAGTGAGGTCAGATTTCCCAGCAGAGTCCCTTAATGTGGGAAGAAGGAATTGTGCCGGGGCTGACAACACTGGCTTGGCTCAGGAGCCACGTGGTCACCTTGTCCAGCTGAACTTCTAAACAGACACACCAGTCCTGGGGAAACTCTCCTCCTCATCCATTGCTGGGGCTCTGAGTTACTCCCTTCTAGCTCTTGGCTACATGAAGACTTTGATGTTGAAGGCTGAGGAGGGCTGGCTGCACCCTGCTCTTGGTTCTTGAACGCGGTTGCTCAACCGCTGTTACTGGAGAAGCTCCTTGACTCAGCCAGGACATTAATCCTGGCTTGTGCAGTAGCCTCCTCATGGTGTACCTGGAATTATCTCTTCGAGCTGTTCTCCAAGGTCTGCAGCAGATGGAGAGAGACATAATGAGTGGAGCAATGGGGAGAACAGTTCAGACTTTGGGCCCATTCAGACTGGAAAAACAAAAGGAATATTAGATGTGTGTAAGCAGTTCAGACGTGGTATGTCATTAATCTTCATCTGTGGTTTTTAAAATCAGCAACAGCCAGAGTATCCCAGATTTGAAGCCCATGTTTGTTCAAACGTAGTGGATGTGCAGACAATTTTTTCTGAATTTCACCCCACCAAGGTGGGTTTATGTCAAGTGGATTGACTGGAGCAGCACTGCACAGTGTGGCTCTAACCATCACAACAGCCCTGGTTTACAGGGTCAGCCCAGGGGTTTCATGTTTAAAGTTGTCAGTCATTTAATTCTTGACTGTTTTGTAACCATTCTTAATTTCTAAAAGGGAAAAAAAAAATCAGTGCTGCTTTTGAGCTGGAGTTTCTCATACTTAAGTCTGTGTAAAGATGATTTATGGTGCTAGTAGGGGCTCCACTGGAAATGCAAGATCTGTTATGAAGTGGATTGAACAGCCCATGCTGAAATGTTTATTGCTGTCTTCAAAATAGAATACATCAGGGTTGATGGTGCCTGTCCAGGAAAGAGAGAGAGAGTGGAGTGGGGCTAGTGGGGTATTTTTAGTATTCCAATAAAAGACAAGGCTTTTAAAGGAAATCACTTATTGCCATTTTGCAATCAAGAATGCAGGAGTGTTCCAGGGACTGCAAGAAATATGCGTCAAGAATGTCGGAGCCATAAGGAACTAATCATTAAATATTCTCCCGTTTCCACCCCCGTCCTTGGGCTGAGGAAGCCATTTAGGAGCTTTGCAATTTGTATGTAAATCTCAACCCTCCTGACCACTCGGTCAAGCATCCAAGGGACTTAGGAGCCAGCAGCCCATTTTCAAAAGTTCCTACAATTCCTGTGCAAGCAGGGCACTTTTTAAAATAGGAGACACATGGACCAAACTTCAAGAACACTTAATCTGACCTTAAATGACTTGATATGAACACTATACGATCCTTTTTCTGCTGTAACCTTTTCTCCTTGATCAGTGCCTTGCTGGTGAAGCTCTTGTGACTTCAGAGACATCAGTAAAACTGTGGTTTTGTTGTTGCAGCTCGTTCCACTCGTTTGACTGAGCTGTGATTATTTTAAGGTGGTTTTTTTTTTTCACATGTAACTTTAGTTGATGCTTTAAACATTTTGGAAGCATTTTGGCACTGCAATATATCCATCTAACTAGGGAGGGAGCAATCCCAGCATTTGTTTGAGTGAAAAAACAAAGGATAATAATTTCTCGAGTGATTTAAGAGCCTAATGGGACAATTTAGTGATGCATCTAAGCAGAGCTGGTGGCTGCCTGCTCCCTCTCCCCATGTTCCCACCTTTTTCCTTGTGCTGGCACTGGTGTCCTGGTGAGGCAGTTCAGGGAGCTATAATGGTAGAAAACTGACCCTACCAAAAACAAAGGCCGGGGTGTTGGGCTGATGGCAGATGGACGTGGGCAGATGTCCCCTTCTGCACCAGGCCAGCAGAGCTGGCCTTTCATTTCACTATTTATTTTTCCCCATTTGTTTTTACTGGAGAAAGTGGTGGAGGAGCACCAGTTCCCTGCTGGGATCATCTGTCACGGCTTCTGCCTCGTCCCAGCTTGCTGCAGGTACCGGTGCCGGGGTGACCCTTTCTTTCAGGAAAACCCTTTTGAGTTTGCCAGCTGGGCTGAGCTGCTGCAGGGGCTGGGGAGAGGAGCTGAGCTGGAGAAGATCCAGGGGTGCAGGGACTGAGGAGGAACACCAGCCACCAGGGCACTGCCCCGTCCCTGGGATTTAACTCACCTTGGCCCCAGGTGGGTGTCTCTCCTTGCAGCCAGGGCTGGTAAATCCCCAGTGATGTCTCTTCAGTGACCTGTGGTTCGTGCTGCTGAAGGACCATCTGATGGTTGTAACTGTTGGATTTTCTTAGGTCATTTTTTTCTTGCCAGCAGAGCTTCCCCTGGCTGTCCTTCACGCCCTGAGCTCTCCCCCTGAGCTCTCCCCACCACAGTTCATGAAGCTGTGGTCTTTGCCAAACACTTCTGCTCCTCATTCCTTGTGGCATGGGGGGATATCTGCTGGGGGGCCTGGGGATGAGGATGTCCCACTTAAACCTGTGTTTTCTCACCCTTCCCTGCTGCTTTTCGCTGAGCTTATTCCAGAACAAAAGGGTTAAGGGGTCACCTGTGGCTTGATTGGGTTCCCTTCGGTGAACCTGAGTTGAAAGAAGGGATTTGTAGATCCTCTGTGATCTTGTTTGAGCTGGTTTGTGTCTTTTCTCCTGGGAAACCTTTAGTGCACATTGAGGTTTGTGAAACTTCCACAAGTCCCTTTCCAAGTTGTAGCACAGTTGCTCAGAAGTGCAGCACATTGCTTGACTGATCCTGTTTCTTGGCATCCCTTATGCAAAGGAAAGGATGCTCGAGAGTTTGGAGAAGGGAAAATTGGAAAGTGTGTGTGCTTATTTAATTAAAAACAAAACAAAAAAAAAAGGAAAAAAAATAAACCACATGCAAAAAAATCCAGTAACCACATCTGCCGATGACCTTTGGGGTTGGAAACAGTTTGATAATAGTGTGGGGACAAGCAAGGAAAGTCTGTGAAGTCACTCTAGAAGAACAAAAGGAAAAACCATGAGAATGTTTCCAGTTTGGGGCTTGCTGGGAGCTGGGTGATCTGCACAGCTCCGGATCTGCTGCCCCAGCTCAGCCCTCAGAACAGGACAGCAGGCAGAGATGGGTTGGGATTGCCAGTTTTGGGCTGATGTTGGGGTTTTTGGGGTGGGGAGTCCCTTGGGTAAGCTGTTGCCTCTTACACCTGCTCTTTGTGCCATGGTGTGTCCAGGAAATTATTGAGTGTCTTTGCAGAAAGGTGTCGTTCAGGCGTGTGTGTAAGTGGCTTTAAAGTTGGTTCAGTAATTCAGCCTCAGAGGTACATGAACCATTTCTCCAGCATTGTCCTCTCTGAACTACCTTCTGCTATTTAAAGGAGATACAAATTTAGCTCAAAGTGTTCCCTTTCCCACAGACTCCTCTGAAAGTTAGAATTTGTGACAGTTTAGTTCTTGCTGTGCTCTTGCCTTGTCTTCAGATCCAAACAAATGTCTTGCCTGTCTCTGAGCTTCACTTCTGGTGGCTCAGAAGGCAGAATTATTTATACTTCTAAATTTCCATAGGAAATCTTTCTGCCTTTGAACTGCCCTTCCTCTCATCTGGTTCTCAGGGCAGTGCAAGAGATTAGGGAATTGTTTAATAGATATACAGGCAAATGTGTGTTTGTGGGGCACCTTATACCTTCCAACCAGAGCCAGAGGCAGGAGATGACCTTCCCACAGAGCAGCTGAGCATCAGAGATGGTGACACATGGTTGAGGGCTGTGACCAAATCCCTGTGAGCTGTTGGTGAGGTTGGGTTTCTGTGTCGCTTTCTGAAGGAATATGGGATTTCTGGGCAGTTGTGCTTGGAAGCAGTTCAATGCACTGTCTGGCATGCGTTTGTGATTTGAAAAAATAGATTAAAAAAGAAACAAATTGAAGTATAACAATAATGGATTAAGAGAAACACTTATCTCACTTCCCTTCCTTCAGCCGGGCTGCACATGTGGTTTGAGACCCAAAGTTTGGGATTATTCGATTGCTGAAGTAATAAATGTTTTGGATGTAAACTCACTCCACGCTGCTTCTGGGGCCGAATCTGACTTTTGTTTTCTGATAGTGGTGGTTTTCATCTCTCTGTGATTTAGCCACACTTTGTTTGCCAACAGGCCCCTCTGTCAGGGATCTGAGGTGTCTCCATGCCGTGATCAAAGGCTCATCTGTGTGCCCCAGAGGGAATCGTATCTCCAACCTGATATGACAAAACCCCACAAAAATGCAATTTTTAATGTGTGAAATAATGTTGACTGAGGAGTTAATGTGTATAAACAAAGTCTGTACCTTTCCCTCAGATAAATCGTTTCTTCAGGTTAATCTGGCATCGCATGAACAGCTCCAAATGTGGAATAACTCATAGACTAGGAGTTTTTTCATCCTACATAGGAATGACCTGGGTTTTTCTTTCTTCCAAATAAGGAATTAATAATGCAATAGTTGTTGTTTCCAACGAGCTCAGCTTTTTTGAGAAACCTCTTTTCCCCCCCCCCCCCCTCCTCTAGACCCAACGAAACACATGAACATTTGGAGCCTTTAATAACTGTTCGCAGAGCCTGCTCTTGATTTCTTTGAGAACTGCCAATGATTTTGATGTCAGGGTTGAGAGGTACAATTGTAGTGTTAAATTTCTCAAGTCAGACCAGTTGAAAAGGAAGGTCAAAAGCAATAAGGCCCAGGTTCCTCTGGGCGGGCGGGGGCGTCGGATAATGTGCGATCCCAGCGTTTTACCCGGACCTGTCGCCCAAGAAAACGTTTGGCTGTCACAGAACTAATAAAGAACAAGCCTCCAGAGAGATGGTTTCAATGATGCAGGTGTAGGAATCGGGGAGGGGGGATGTATTTACATACAAGCCAGCTTAATAGCGTGGGATTTGTGCTAAAGTGGTTCTTAATGCAACACAAATTGAATACCCGGCTCGCTCGGAACGAGGAGAACGTTGGAAGGAAGGAGGTTTTTTATAGCTTTTGGGGGAGAAAGTGTTTGGCTCTTTTTTAGGGAACGTGAAGGACAGCAAGATGGATTTCTTGGGGCGCTTGCCATGTGAAACTAGTGCTTTAGGTATGTGTGGTGGGTTCGGAGCCAGCGGCCGAGCTGGTTCTCTGCTGCCTCGAAAATCAGGGTTTTGAGCACATTTGGGCAGGGTTTCTGCCATATATCTGGCAACACAGACTTAAAATTAACTTACTGAAAAAGCAGATAAAATTTGGGTTTTTTAAAAACTGTGATATTAAATAGAAGTGCTCAAGGAAAGCAGCCATGACTCTACAGCCCCTTGTTGAAGCTCCCATCCTTCCCCTGCTTCTCTCCTACCCTATAAAACAACTATTATGTGTTTATAAGTTAATGCTCTGTGTCACTTATAAAAGAAGACTTGTTCATAAACTTCTGGATAGACAGTTCTGTGGGAATATAACTTACTTGGCATAAACCAAGCTGCTTTTTCCAGATAATGTAATGCTATACCAGACTCTTTAAAGTCATAGCATGCTATTTATTATTATTTTATAATCTATAAAAGACACCAGTGCTGAACCTTTAGGGTTATTGAGAATAACACTATGCTCAAATCAGCAAAAAAGCTCAGGAAAACCCCAAGGACAACTCCTGTTCCCAAAAATATTCACCAGCAAGGTGCTGGGGGTGCTCAGGGCTTGTTGCAGGGCTTCTTTCCCTGTGTCTCCTCTCTGCAAACACCAAGAGCCAGGGGATGGCCCAAAGAGACATCCCATTTTTGGGGTGGGATTTGCCAGCTGCAAGTTAGGTGGTGTTGGAATGGACTTGGATGTAACCTTTCAGCTTCTGAAGTCAGGGCAGAGGACTTGGCCACACACACACATGCACAGGCCTTGGACTCTTTTTTTTTTAATGGGCTGAAATCAATGTTTACTTCAATGCCCAGGAACCAGCTGATGTGTGGCTGTGTTTGCTTTCTGAATACCCTCAATATTCAGCAAGAGCACCAAGCCCACAGGTCCATACAGCTCACCCAAAGGACAGCCCCCTCCTGAGGCTCCAGGTTTCCAGCTGAGGTGGATTTGGGGATGGCAGATGGGGATCACATTGGTCACGTCTGTGGCCAAAAAAGAGTTGGTGCTCCCTGTTGGGAGGGGCTGCCCTGCTGCCCCAGCAATCTGCTTCAGGCTGGGAGAGAAGCCGTGGCTGTGCCCCCTGTGGAGAGGAGACATCACCCCTCAGCATATGCTCCATTGACTTCCCCTGTTTATAAAGACCTCTGTGCACTAATTATAGCAGCAGGGACTGGAAGAGATTTCCTTGCTCGTGGAATCCAGACCTCAGCTCTCACAGACAGACTCTCTCTGCACTTGCTTCCACAGACCCTCCCAATGTGCTTTGGAAGCACTTGGGGTGTTCTCCCCAGTGACTGGGTATTTCCAGGGGCAGCCCAAGGCGGGCTGGTGCTCAGAGCAGTGGGTGAGCACCTTGCTGTGATATCTTGTGCCATTACTGGCAGGTTTGGGGTTGAACAGAGCAGTAGGGTGGACCTGGTTTTACACTGGAAGATGCCTCCAAGGCAGAGGGACAGATCAGTGTTGCCACTGGAGACCTGTGGAGGCCTGGGGGCATCTCCCTGCTCCCTTCACATCCCTGCCTGAGCTGGGTGGCAGCACTGGTTGGTGGTGACCAAGCAGTCATGGAGCATGTTGGTGATGGGATGCTGAGCAGCCACATGGAGCACATCAGGCATCCACTCCTTGTGCCAGGACTGGTGGGGGACTGAAGGAGAAGAGCTGAAGTGTTGCTGACATTGGTAGTGCCCTTAAACAAGGGTCTCCTCAATCCCTGGAATACACCTTGCTGGTGTGTTTATAAAAATAAAACCAGGATCTCATTTCTGGAGCAGGGAGATGCCAAGGGGAGGAGGAAGGTGCAATGTCTCCTCTGCAGGGGCTGCCCAGGGTGATGTGATGTTGGACACCTTGTAGAATGCCCTGGCTGATAACACATTAAATCTCAGTGGCCACAGAGTGACTGTGGTGGTAAATCAATAGTCTGATAGAAGGAGACCAGAAATCTTTTGACACTTATTCAAGAGGGACTTGTCAAAACACGATGGGTTTATGACCAAGTTCCTGCCCGCCTGTTCAAAGGCACTTGAGCCCCTGCCAGATCCTGAACGCGCTCGAATTCCCAGGAGGTCCGTTCAGCACAATAAGGGGATATTTCACAGTAAATATTGCCCTGTCAGAACACTGGCACAGCACCCAGTTGACAAGCAACAGTTGGGCTGCTCTGTGTGGGTGCTGCGAGTCTCGTCCCTCCATCGGCGGCTCTGCTTGTGAGCAAACATCCCTGCTGGGCTCCCACCTTCCTCAGCTTAGGAGTTAAAGAGGCTCTAAGGAGAACTGTGGATTGCTGAGCCTCAGCCCCTCCATCCCAGCAGTCAGCAGGAGGAACAGGAAAGTCTGGCTGATTAATCACAAACACAAAAGCTGCTGCTGGCTGACAGGAGGGATCCGCTCTTCCCTGAGGAAACCACTTCATCAGAGTTGCTTGTGATTCACAGCAGTTATTGCAGGCAAATAGGCTTGTTTGGGACATGCCACCCTGTGCTTCCATGAGCTTACAAACCAGAAATGTTTGTTAACTCTCTGTGCTCTCACAGCTCTGCAGCACACACGAGATTTCGGCAGCAACACGTGTGCTGTGCCTGTGGTGTGGGCTCCATCCCAGAGGACAGGGATGCTCCCCAGGGCACGGATACTCCCCAGGGCAGGGATGTTCCCAAGGGCAGGGATGTTCCCCAGGGCAGGGAGCAAGGGCAGGGATGTTCCCCAGGGCAGGGATGTGCTGTGTCCAGTTGTACAGGGTGCTCAGGTGTGGCTGCGAGCCATGTCTGGGATCTCTGCAATGGGAAAACAGCAAAGGCTGGGATAAAGAGAGGGAAATACAACGATTTATTGGACTTGTCATCTATGTGATTGGTGTCTGCCATCGCTGGGGATGGCAGTGCTCCAGGGAGCAGAGTCTAAGTGGGGTGTAAGTAAGAAACAACCTAATGAGAACTTACACCCTGGAGTAGGGCCCAACCAGGCAGGGGTGGCTACTGCCAGGCTGAGTAGGCACAAGGGAACAAGAGTTCTCAGCCAGCCTGTATTGACATGATCATTAACCCCCTGGACACTGAGGTGTAACTGGGGGTGCAGATTCCTCTCCTGGATGCCCAAACCCCTTCAGGTGGATTTGGACCTGGAGGAATTGTTTGCATTTCTATGTGAAGCTCAGATTGGAAAGTTGTTTGTATAGAAGTAAATCAGGAACCCCAAACCAGTGACCCTCAGAGCTGATAAATCCTGGGAAAAGGGAGTAGCCTGGGGACTTGGGTTGCCCCAGGTGACCCTGGGAAGATGGGGTGTGGTGTGAACCCCAGATCCTCTGCTCTCAGGGCTGGACAGAGCAGGAGAGACAGACTAAAGAGAGATCTTAACCTAGAGATTAATTACATGTATTTTAACCTTTTTTTTTCCATCTTACATCTGAAAATTTGATCTTCACTGTTTCTGGAAAAGGTTTGGTGGGGTTTGAAGTATCAACCTCCCCTGAGCCCAGGGACTGGGGGTCAGGACTGGGGGGATGAGCAGAGGTGTAGCTGATCTCAGCAGCAGCAGTAACCCCTGGCAGAGCAACAGGGCTGGTGCTCCCAGGAATGGTGGGGAGATCCCCATCCTGCCATCCTGCCATGCCCTGGAACTCAGTGTAAGCTGGGAATATGCTCTCTGCATTTCTACTCTGCTCCTCCGAGCTGGATCAGCAGCTGGAACAGCAGCTGGAACACTGAGCCTTTAGCAGAGGGAGCTTGGAGTGGCATTTTCTCCAGCCTGCCTTCGTTATTTGCTCTGTAATTGCTCATAGATTTCTGCTTTCACTTCCCACCTTTCCCTGAGAGATGCAGTTTGGATTTGTATTCCTGTCACTTTTGTGCAAGAATCTTTTCTTTGTTCTTGTCCAACTCCTGTTGACTCTGTTAGTGACTTTGATTCCTGAACTTCTCTTTGAGGGCTTCTTGTCAAGGGGAATATTTATAATTTACAGGACTTGAGCAGGGAAAAAAAAAAAAAAAAGGCAAAGCAGGCAGGGAATCCAGAATGCAGAATTTCTGTCAGATCTTATCCATAGCTTTTGTCAGGAAAGCATGTGAAACACCCAGGTTTAAAACCTTCAGATCCTTTTAATCTGCTATTCTTTGGTACAAGGGGGGAGAAAAATGTGTGTAACATCTGGTCTCTATCATGCAAGAGGTGCTTTGAAATTTGTGTGCTATTGGCAATTTATGTTGTCCTGCTCTCTGTGTGTGAATCACTCTGATCAGATCCCTGGTCACTGATGGAGGGGCACCAACACAGGCTGGCTCTGCTGCTCACATGGGATAAGGACTTGACCACTGCTTTTTGGCTCCAGGTTTTTAATACCAGTCTCTTTCCAGGAATAAAATCAGGATTATTTCATTTTGCTGTCCTGCTCTTACTGCCCTGAAGGTCTCCTGAAATTTTGGGTTCATTTGGCATTGCCCATTAGCAACACTTTATTAGTCCCCCACCTTCCCCTCTTCCTGCTGGGGAATAATTCAGGGTTTATGTGCAGTTTTTCTTGGGAGTTGTCAAAGAATAATTACACCCCATTAACTCCACTTTGTATCATTACTAATTCACACCTATAGAGTATTTTCCAAGCAACTGATCTCAGTTGTCTCTTAATTGCTTGAGTCCATAAACTCTGTTAGGCTGAAACTGTGCGAAGGATTTGCACCCTCTAAAACTTTTCCCTCCAGTGCAAAACATAACAGAGAATTAGAATGTGGTGGCTTTATCAGACCTTATTTCTTCCCTGTATAAGCAAATTATTTGCTTCTGGCTCTCTTGAAAACTGCAAAATGTATATTAAGGTGTATAAGACATGAGACCAGAAAGATAGTGAAAGGCTGAGAAAGTTGGGGCTGTTCAGTCTGGAGAAGAGAAGGCTCTGGGGAGACCTCAGAGCCCCTTCCAGTGCCTAAAGGGGCTCCAAGAGAGATGGAGAGGGACTGGGGACACGGGCCTGGAGGGACAGGACAAGGGGAAATGGCTTTAAACTGAAGGAGGGTAGATTTAGATGAGATGGAGGGAATAAATCCTTCCCTGTGAGGGTGGGGAGGCCCTGGCACAGGTCGCCCAGAGAAGCTGTGGCTGCCCCATCCCTGGAAGTGTCCAAGGCCAGGTTGGATGGGGCTTGGAGCCACCTGGGCTGGTGGAAGGTGTCCCTGCCCATGGCAGGGGAGTGTAACAAGATGATCTTTAAGGCCCCCCTTTCAACCAAAACCATTCTGTGATTCCATAAATGGTGTTGAAAATAATCAGTTTAATAAACAGTTTCACCCAGGTGTCCTCTAAACAGAATCACCCAAACCATCCTTCCCACAGGGTGCAGTCACTGCTTCCTGTCCCTCACGAGCCAAAAAGCTTGTTCCCACTGCAGTGCCAGGTCCTGCCACATCCTAGGGCATCCCAGGTGGAGCACATGGAGTTGCTGCCTTCTCTGCCAACAGCTGTTTCTGCAAGGAAAAGGCTCAGTATCCAAGACCTGCTGGAGCCAGTGCAGGGAAGCACAGCCCAAGCTCAGATAACAAATGATTTCAACTGAGCATAAAAGAAAAAAAAAAATACTGTTGGTGGCAACTCTTATTTCCCTGGAAAAAAAAAATCCTGGACCCCTGGCAGAGAAACAGTTTCTGCACAGAAAACATGACACTATTTACAAAAAGCAGTGTCTAATATCCTTTTCCAGCTTGGAAAGAGGGGTTTATTTTAATACATCCTTTTTTAATTGCCATGAGCTGGACTTGTAAATACTGTAAGTGGTTGAGTAATAGTCATGTGTGAGCAGACCAAAGGAAGGGACAGGTTTTCCGTTCCTGGAACCATTCCCACAGCTAGGACAGAGAGACAGCACGGAGCAGATACTAAACACAAATAAAAGGCTCTTAATTAAAAGATCATTTAAGCCCAGGGGACACCCCTGTGTGTGTGATGCCAGTGCCCAGCACAGTGGTCCAGCCAAGCAAGGAGTTTGTGTGTTGGGGGTGGTTGGGGAGGTGATGGGGGGACTGGAGAGATCCAGGCCATTCTCACTGAAACATTTCTTCCTTTCCTCTAAAAAAGGGAAGACAAAGGAAGGAGGTCCCCTAAGAAAGGGGGGAGCAAAGGAGAAGGGAGGTAATTCTGCCCCTCTGCCCCCTCAGGTGAGACCCCCCTGCAGAGCTGCTCCAGCCCTGGGGCTCAGCACAGCAAGGACATGGAGCTGCTGGAGAGAGTCCAGAGGAGGCACCAGGATGATCAGAGGGATGGAGCAGCTCTGCTGGGAGGAAAGGCTGGGAGAGTTGGGATTGTTCAGCCTGGAGAAGAGAAACTTCAGGATGACCTAATTGTGACCTTCCAGTACATGAAGGGAGCTGACAGGAAGGATGGAGAGAGACTATTTCCAGGGGCTTCACACTGACAGAGAGTAGATTTAGATTGGATATTAAAAAGAAATTCCTGGCTCTGAGGGTGGGGAGGCCCTGGCACAGGTTGCCCAGAGAAGCTGTGGCTGCCCCATCCCTGGGAGTGTCCAAGGCCAGGTTGGACGGGGCTTGGAGCAACCTGGGCTGGTGGAAGGTGTCCCTGCCCATGGCAGGGGGTTGGAATGAGATGGGCTTTAAGGTCCCTTCCAACCCAAACCCCTCTGTGATTGTATGAATTAGTTTCCTCTAGCGGGTTCCCACAGCCATGTCACCTTGTCACTGTCGTTCAGTTGGGAGGGAGAGAAAATCTGCTGTGCTGGGTTTTGGGATCAGTCTTTAAAACGATCCATAACTCATGTTTTTTAACACTTTCCTTCAGAGCAGCTGGTGTGCCTGAATTGAGAAGTAGTTGTGAAGTTTTGTAAGATCACATTCATTAAAGTTTGGTGGGTTTGGGGGCAGGATGGGGCACAGGGAGCCACAAGCTGCATCGTGGGGCAGAGAACTGTTGGACTCTCTCCAGTGCTGGATGATCCACATTTTCCCAAGTCAGGCACATGCCTGAAAGCCTGTTTTTTTTGTCTGCACAGAGGTTTTTCTGAAAGCAGGAGAAGTTTGTGTTGGAAACAATTTCCTGATGCAATTTGGATTTCCTTCCGAATAATCCTTTGCCCCAGTGGGATGGTACAGAGGGATTCTAGAAAAGCTTAACTGGCCTCACCATGAGTTAAACACATCCCTTAGTCTTTGCATGACAGATGTTCAGGTAGGAAAATACCCTGCAGGGACCGTTAGAAAATATTTGAAGGGTCAGGAGGAGAAAGAGCCTCTCTGCCAACGTGGGGGTTGAGTCCACGTCTCTGTCCCTGTGGCTGGTGTGCAGATCTGTGAGGGATGAGCAGAGGGAATCAGTCTCAGCTGGGTGGAGGAGCAGGACTCAGAGGAAGAATTTAATTGCAGGAAACCATTTGTAAATGCTGAAGGCACAACCTTAACGTTGTTCCATCTCTTGCAGGAATGCTGGTGGTGATCGTGCTGCTGCTCATCGCCATCGTCGTGGTCGCTGTCTGGCCAATTAACTAACACAGATCCAGGGCTGGTGGGAGCAGCTGCTCCACACTGAGCACAAGGACTCCAGAGAACAGCCTGACTGTGTGCAGAGACCTTCTGTGTTGGAAATAACCTCAGCAGTACCAGACCGAAGCCGTGTCCTCCAGACATCCGCTCTCCTTCGGCGCGCAGCTGAGCAGAGCTGTGTGATTTGGAGGATTTCAACGGGAAAAGGGCTCTCTTCCCACCTTCCTCTGGCACTCAGGCAGCAGCAGCTGTACAGTGGATACATCTCTCCTGCATCTGTGTCTGAGGATGTGCTGGTGCCACCTGCCCACCTGCCACCACTTCTGCTGAGCTCAGTCGTCCCGAGGGCTTTAAAATACTGAAAGGCAGGAGTGGTTTGGAGTGCTGTGACATTCCTCTGCTTCCTGATACCTTCCTTCAGAAGGAAAATGCTTAACGTTTTTCAAGGAATAGTCTTGGGGAATGGCTGCACCTGATTTCTCACAGGGTGGAATGTGAGAGCCCACAGAGCCCTTTGGGAGGGGCAGGACCCCCCATGGGCTGCACGGAATCGCTGGTGAGTCAGACCAGAGTTACTGGGGAGTTATTGATCTCCACAGAGAGAAAGGTGAACAGCAGCAGGACTCACACCAGGCATGTGAGGGTGGAGAGCCTTGCCCTGGTGTCCTCCCCACAGACTCTGCCAGGCTGACCACGGGAGATGTACCATCACTAATGTCCTGATCTCGGTGATCGAGCTCTGCCTCTTCCTTTATAACTTCTTACACGCTGCTAAAGCTGAGAGGAAGGATTACCCATCTCAAAACTAATGGAAAAGAAGTACTGAATGTTTGCTTCTGGCCAAGAAAATAATTATTTTGTTACATGTGTCAGTTTGATTTCAGCATTAATAGAGCAAGCAATAAATACTGAATAAAAGCTGATCCATTTATTTACAGTTTATCTGCCTGGGGTTTTATTGTTTCCTGCCATCTCATGCTGTCCATGAATGATTTATCCAGCACTTACATTTCCTAAGTGCCGATTTGCAGAAGGAAATAAGCAATTTCTGTCAGACTTGACGTTCATTGTGAAGGTCTGTGAGAGTTGCCAGCCCTGGGCTCGTCCCCACCTTCCCTGGTGGAGTGTCTTCCTTCACAGCTCTCAGCTGGCTCTTGGCACTCCTGTCCCTCTCCCTGCCTTCCACCCACACAGCTGGGGTGGGGGTGCTGCTCTGGGAGGAGGGAAGCCAGGGTGTCCTGGTGCTGTGTCCCCTGTTGAGGGACATCAAGTTATTTTGCTCTTCTGGGTTCAGTTTCTCCATCTTAGTTGGGGCTTGGGCAGAGGCCCCTTCATTAAGGGCTTTGTGCCCTGAGGTGACCTCCAGCCATCTCCTTGCAGTGGGCAGGTGTTGGCTGGAGCTGAGGCTTTGACTCCATCACTCCAGGACCTGAGCTGGGAATGACAGAGGTGGCTGTGCTGGGAGAAGATGGAGTTTTGCAGGAAACAGAGGCAGGGATCTGTTGGGTACCCCATGGAATACAGAGAATCATAGAATGGTTTGGATTGGAAGGAACCTTAAAGAACACCTTAAAGACCACGGGCAGGGACACCTTCCACTAGCCCAGGTTGCTCCAAGCCCCCTCCAGCCTGGCCTTGGACACTTCCAGGGATGGGGCAGCTTCTCTCAATACCTGTCATTGATAGTATCGTGTCCTACAATCGGAGGAACTGTGCCCTGGAGCTGGAGAGCAGCATTTCCTTGTCTTTGTGTGCCTGGTTATTGCACAGGGTAGGTGGAGAGAGGAGCTTGGTGGAGAAAAAGGCCAGTAGATCCAGCTGTGCCTCGTGGCTTGGGCAGCAGCTTCAAACAGGGCTGTGCTGACACCCAGCCCGTACTCAGTGCTTGGCACCAAAGGTCAGAGCTGGAGGAGGGACCAGCTCCACAAGTGCTTTGCTGTAGATTATCCTTGAAGCCTTTAAAAGTCCAATCCAGGTTGTGCCTGCTTGCTTTTCCTTAGAGATGCTTTGTCTTGCAGCCTTCAGAGGAGGGGAGGGGGAAAAAAAAGCGAGTTTAATGTTCTTGTGGTTTTCAAGAGGACGCGGCAGGGGTTTGATTAGTTTATTGCTTGATGTCAGATTAGGAACGGAGCTCTAAGCAGGGCTGCTCCAGCTGGAAACGAGTAACGGGCGGCTTTGGAGACGTGTTCCAAATTTGTGCATTCCTGCAGCTCTGCAGAGGGACTGACACTGGAAATGCTCCTGGAGTTGTTCCTCAGCAGCAGCCTGTGCCCCAGCCCTGAGTGGGATTTCACTCACGGAACAGCCCAGTGGATCTTCAGCGCCAGCAGCAGAACAACACGTGGTTCGTTGGGATGAGACCACGGGCTTGGGCTTCTAATTAGAACTGTCATTTACAGAGGGAATGAAGGTTTTGTTTGAATTCCCAGGACATGCAGGACGGACGTGTAACTCATCCCGATCAACGTTACATTGTGACTTTGTTCTGGTGGAGCCTTTAAAAGGCGGTTTCTGACCCACTGGGTCCTCAGGCACATTTTTCCTGTTGGGTGGAAACACGAGGATTTGCTCTCCGAGATGTCGAACAAAGGGGTTCTCAGACTTGCCCTTTAGGTAACATTTAATGTGTTGTGTGGGTGAGGAATTTTATTAAAAAGCAGCAGATTTGGCAGCGTTCTGCTGTGAGGAGGAAAGCTGTGGTGTCTCCCTGCCCCGCTAAAGAAAAGGGAAGGTTAAAATACGAGAGAGCTGCTGTTTTTTGGCTCTGAGCAGCAGGGTTGGAGAAGCCAACCTGCAGTGGCTTCTCCAAGCAAAGGTCTTCCTGGAATGTACCCGGAGAGACACATTCCCTTTGCCTTCCCTTCCACTCCTCCCTTTCTCTCTTGGACAACGTGCTCAGGACTTCAGTTGCTTCCAGTTGTTATTTTATCAAAAATACAAGTGCTGGGGGAAGGCCTGGTACGTGCTACACACACTTGGATGTCACAGTGCCCTGAGTAAAACGTCCCCGGCTCCTCTGTGAGGACAGAGGTGACCTTGGGAGGCTGCTGGGCATTTTCACATGCTCTCATTCCTGGTGTGAGCTCAGTGCTGAGCTCAGGGCATGGATGGCTGGTCTCCCACGCTGCCTGGTGGGACCAGGCTGGGAGAACTGCTCTGGGTCTGGCCCTCAGTGGGAATAGGCTCATCCCCCTCTTTCCAGAGCCACCGTGTCACCTTTGGATGACTGGGCCACCTGCCTGGAGCCAGAGCAATGTGGGAAACCCATTTGCTCCTCAGCGGAGCCACAGGCGATGGCCCCGGAGCAGAGGGGGTGTCACTTGTGGCCCATTTGTCTGTGCAATAAAGATCTGAGATTTCTGACCTCCGAGATGTTTTTAGATCCATAAATTACCAGTGATGCCGGGGGCAGGGTCAGGGGTCTGACCCCTCGGCAGTTTGCAGGACCTTTTGCCTGTATTTTTCTCCCTGGAAGTGTTTTGCTGCCTCAGTTCCCCCCTCCTCCAGGTTTCCATCCCGTTGGTGCCACCAGCCCTGGCCTGGGCTCGGGTGCAGCAGCAGCACTGGCCCCACTGATGCCCCGTGGGTGATGGGTGGTGGAGCTGATGCACAGGATGAGCAGGAGGGGACAGTGCTGGTGAGCAGCCTGGGCACGGCACAGAAATAGGTCTGGAGTGGGGTTGGCAGCTCCCCTGAGCCCAGACTCTGGATCTGCCCTGTCCCCTCACCTGTCCCCCAGCTCTGTATGGGGTCCCACAGGTTTTGGCAGGCCCTGGCTCTGTCTCACTGCAGGGCTCAGTCTCCTCTGGCAGGTGCTGGGAGGGGCCCCCCATCCCACCCCTCACGTCTCCCATGGTGACCCACTGTCCCCAGGGGCAGGGAGCAGTGCCAGGGGGATATCTGGGGGACGTGGCTGGGACTGGCAGTCAAAAATAGCTGTGCCACCTCAACCCTCAAGGGGACAATGTCCCTCAAGGGGACAATGGCAGATCCAGGGAGGCAGAGGGGACACCGTCACTTCCCCGTCCCTTGCCAGCCTGAGGGGTGGGAGGAAGCAGAGATCCACGCAGATTTTTACAGTTTACAAGAGTTTATTCAACTGGTTTCTGACTTTAGTTCTACCGAGTGGGTGCTGAACAGTTACAAGCTCCTTCAGGTAAATTACAGCCAATCTAACAAACAAACAAACAAAGAGGGGGGAAAAAAATAAAAACGAAAGAAAAAAAATAAAAAGGAACAACTGGGAAAACAATAAGAAAATCCACAACTTTTTCACGTGTCATTAAATATATTCATATATAATAACCATAATATATTAGTATGCATTGTAAAGAAACATCGCCCAAAGCAGTCTGCCATGGTCATAACTAAACAACATTTACAGTTCAAGATATTAACAGAAATAATAAAAAAAAAAAAAATCGACAAAAACAATTGAACCCCAGAACAACACAGGTTTTGTGAGGGGACGAGGGGGGTGTGCGGGGAGAGGGCACGGACACGACGAGACGAACAGAAACGAGACGAAGCGACTTTTGTCGGGTGCTACCGTCAGTGATGATTGTTTTGGCATTTCAGCTGCTCTCCAAAGCCCTGCTGGAGGCACCACAGCCCCTTCCCCGGTCACCCCCACTGCCCTCCCGGCCCCTGTCCTGTCCCCAGGGCCGTGGGGGGTTCTTTGCTGGTCGTGGTGCAGTTGGTTCCCCTCAGAGCTGCACCCCCGGCCGTGCAGGGCATGTTTAGGGGCGCATCTTGTCCCTCTTTGGGTGACTGGACAGAGGTGTCCCCCTAGGAGATGTCCTGGAGCAGGGGGTGGTTGCAGGGAAGTGCTGCATCCCTGGGCACCCCGAAAATGGGTGTGGGGGAGGCTGTGTGCCAGTTCCACCAGCAGCTCCTGCGGGTCAGGGCTACTGGGAGCGCATGAGGGGCACTGGGGGACTGTGCATGGAGTGAAGGGGTTTCCCTGGTCTGGTTGGAAATGCAAAACTCCAGCAGGGATGATGGGACAGTGTCCTGGTGGGACAGGGATGGGGACTTCACCCCCGTGGGATCTGAGCTGTTCCATGTCCTGTGCGAACTCCTTTCCTTCAGATTTCCCAGGTTGTGTCGGTGCCTGGAGGGGTCTGGCCATGGCATGGAGTGGGTGGTGGTTCTTCTGCAGCCTCTGAGACCAGTGGGAGCGGGGAAGGGGCTGGGTGGTGTCCCTGGGTCAGGGCTGCGCTGGGGAGGGTGGCTGTGCTTGACAAGGCTGGAAAATGGGAGTCCAGGTGTGCTCAGTGGGCAGTTCCCAAGTCCTCATGTCCCCTGGCCTTGCCTTCCTGCACTCCAAGTGAGCCGGCTTTGGGTTGGATCCCGTTGGTTTTAGGCCATTTGAAGGTCTCCTGTGGTTCAAGACATCCCAAATAACCAAGGACATGCTGTCTCCAGCTGGTGGGGTGTCCCTGGCATCAGCTGACATTGGCTGCAGGAGAGCATCCAACCCCCACTTTGGGGCTTTAAGTCTCCATTTAGACACTTGAGGTCAGATTTTGTTCCTCAAAACTTGGTGGCTTGGGTTCCCTGGGTTGCAAAACTGTCACCTCTCCTTGAGCTCTGAGATGAGAAAAACCAAGTCCACTCTGGGAAAGGCGAGAAAACACAGACTGGAGGGGGATTTGCTTGATGTCCAGGGTGGGATTTTTCTCCTAATACCCGGGCTAATTTTGGAGGGCCTTGTGGTGGCAGGGGGAGGTTCAGCAGAGCTTGCTCCCTCCGGGTGGTGTCTCCAGCAGCCCAGTGCTGGCTGGAGCTTCCCTGGGAGCCTCCACTTTGCACCTATTTACATGGCTGCCTCGCTTTATGGTGGTTTATGTCATTATATAAATATTGTCAATTGCTATAAAACAAGGCAAAACCACTGGAAAATGTCATAAAATAGATGTTTCCAAGTTTCCTAAAAGGAAAAATATCAGGGAGGTTTTGCTTTTCATAGCGACTAATGTTTGCTTCTCCTCCAGGTACCCGTCCTGCCCTCCCTGCCTTTCCTGTCTCCCTGGATGAGGTGAACTCGGATATCCCCATTCCTCACGGGCTGGTGTGGCAGGGGAGCAGCCTGGCACGGGGGTGCAGTGCCTGGGTGACAGCTCAACAGCCAGTCCTGCCCTCAGGATGCAGGTTGGAGGTGAGGCAGCCCCTACCTGGCTTAGTTGTGTTTGTGATTTGAAACTGGGAAAATTAAATTCGGAGTTTTCACCCCCAGCAGAAGGAGGAGAACAGTTTGGGGAGCTCCAGGTGGGTTACACCTTGTTCATCCAGTCCCTTCCCTCGGGCAGGTCTCTGCCCTGCACGGGCTCCACCTCAGCCAAGCCTTAGAGCTCTACCCTGGCCCCACGGGGACAGTCCCTGGCACTCACTGCCCCACCTCCTTTGTCTCCAAGGAAGTGGCCACCTTATGCAGGGATG
This sequence comes from Manacus candei, assembly GCF_025592945.1. Taxonomy (NCBI): domain Eukaryota; kingdom Metazoa; phylum Chordata; class Aves; order Passeriformes; family Pipridae; genus Manacus; species Manacus candei. The sequence goes on along the minus strand of NW_026138095.1, from coordinate 10,580,488 downwards.
CCAGGGAGCTACAGCTCCAGAGGGAGTGAGGGCAGAGCTGGTGTGGATTTGGGAGAGCTGCCTGAGTTCGGGAGTGAAACCAGTGGCCAGCCAGGACCTGGGTGTCATCTGCACAGATTTTCTGTCATCTGAGGGTTCATGGTCTGCTGACAGCACAGAGAGGACCGAGCCCATGAAGGAGATCTCAGGGGTGGCCACAGTGGAGACTCAGGGATCTTCTGGAGCACTTCTGGGACTGGATGCCAGTTTTTGGCTGAGTCTGGGTGTTTCCTTGGGGAACCTGGTTAGTAATTCCTTGACTGGGAATCGGTGGCTGGGAGGGCACCCCGTGGGCTCACACTCCTTCAGTGTGGTGGGGACAGCACTTCTCAGGGCGTGGGGGCTGGAGTGAGGAGTCGCTCCCCGAGTTATGCACATGGGGAAGTTGCCCACCAACAAGGTCCCCTCTTGGCTGTGCCTAAACTGGGCTCAGAGCATCATCACGGCTGGAGACCTCCCCAGGGACCACCCAGCAGTGGTGGTTACGGCTCTGGGGTACCCGAGTCTTCGATAACCCGTCAGTCGATCTCGGATCTGTCCTCGGCGAAAAGTCTCTGTTTAGTTTCCTCTACAACAACTGTCTTGGTCAACCTAAGCTGCGAATACGTATTTTGGGGATGGGGAGTTAATTTCCAGCGTTGCTGTTGATTAGTTTCTTACAGGTCTGATGTTCCCATGCCGTGCTTTGGAAGCAGCAGATGTTGGCAGCTGGAAGGCAGTTTGGTGTCTCTGAGTTCTTCGGCAATGGGGGGCAGGAAGAAGCGTGGGGGGGGCACTGGGTGCCGCACCCACACTCCTCTTGGTTTGTGTCCATGTGCACGGTTGGTTTTGTTGGGTTTAAGTTTTGTTTTCCCCCGGAACACGAGGTGCAATCCCGACAGCCCCACGGCCGCCATCCCCCTCCCGTCCCCCCAGCCCGCCCCGGCGGCGCGTCCCCGTCGCCGGTCCCTGCCCACCCCAGCTCTACACAAAGCAGCATGCACAGTCAGTCTCTCCCTCCCGCGCCCTCCGTGGCCTTCTCCTCCTTTTAGGCTTTCTTACACTTCCCCTTCTTCTCCCGCTGCTGGAACTTCCTGAGCCGCCGGGCCCACGTATCCCGCCACTGGATCACCAGGCTGGTTTTGTCCGCAATGATGCCGCTCTGGTCAGGAGAGTCCTCGTTGTTGCCCAGCAGCAAATACTTCTTCATGGGCTTGATTTTGGGGCACTTGCACGCTATGTCCTTGGAGTGGATCCACAGGGTCTGGTCTCCGCGCCGTATCCGGTTGCTCCCTTGTTTGTAGACGGAGATGATGTTGACCGTGAACTTCCACCAGTCGGCATTTTTTTCCGCTTTCAGGATGTGGATCTGAACAGCTGGAAAAAAAACAACACACGAGGCAAGAGAGGAAAAGATGTTACCATCTGAGCTGGTGAGAAGAAAATGAATTTCAAGTCTTACCTGAAAGGGCTGTGTGAGGAAGAAGGGTTTTGTCTCCGGAGCCCAGGCTGGGGGCGGACAAGGGTGGTGGGTGCCCCAAAACTGACCCTGTCCCCAGGCCACCCACCACGAGCAAGAGCAGCCAGTTCTGGCATCTGAGGGTCTCAGCAAAGGTTCTAAGGCCACCACAGACTTGGGAGATGCTCTCCAGCTCTGCTGCCACACACAGCCCTTGGTTCCCAGGGAGAATGGATGTGGTAACCCAAGGCCCACGGGGGCTGCAGGAGTGGCTGTAACAGCAAGAACCAGGGCATTCCTTGTGCTGGCAGCCCTGGGAATGACACAGGGCTACCCAGAGCAGTGGCAGGGAGCAGGCTGCTTGTCCTCCTCTGTGTCCTAGGGAGGACCAGCATCTCCCAGGGCGTGGTTGTGAAACAAGCACAGACAGAGCAGCTCCCGGGGATGTTGGTGCAGCAACATCTGCCCCAGTACCTGTGAACTCTTAAAGTGATCAGAAAATCTTAAAAAACCAGGTGGATTCGTGTACACTGGACCTGTCTTTTCCCTTGAAGCCACAAGCACAGAGAGAATTCAAACCCTGGGACAGCTGGTGCCTCCAGCCTCGGGGGTGGCCCGAGCACAGGGCAGAGCCCCATGCACGAGGTGTTGTAGGGGGCAGGACAGGGAACTGCCTGTTCCCAAACAGTGCTAAAGCCCCAGGCTGCAGTCCTAGGACATGGGATGAATATTCTTTCCCATCCACATGTCCAGAGAGCAGCTCATGCTTCAGCCAGAGGAACCCTCCAGCCCCTCTGCTCTCCTTTCCTCACTGGATGGGCAACTTGGTGCTTCTGCACCAGGACCCTCAGGCAGCCCCAGGTTTTAAGAGAAGATGAGCCCCAGTCTGGAGCAAAACACTGGGACTGCTCCTTATCTCCAAGCACTTGGAATCTGGAGGTAGGAAAGACCTGTGTGGGGCTCCAGCACATCTGCTCAGGGGCAGTGCAAGGAGGGAGCTCCTCATGAGACCTTGGCCTTGGACCAGGACACTGAGCAGGTTCAGACCTTTGGAGGGATTTGGAAACGAGGAGGATCCCTGGTCAGGTGTTTCCAGGAGATGTTCCTCAGTCAAGGTTATCCATGTCTTGCTGTGGAAAAAGCCATTGCTGGAAAAGGCACAGAAAAAGGACTGAGGGTGGGGCTCAGTGATCACAAGGAGAGGTCAGTGGCAGTGTCCAACTTTACCTCTGGCTCTGGCAGTCACTGGAGCATCTCTGCAGGTGCTGAATAGCAGCCTTGGGCTTCAAGGGGATAACTTAGTGTGCAGCAGCCTGGCAGAGAACCGGGAGATCACAAACTCCCGAAGGAGGACTGACATGGGAGCACAGCTGTGATCCATAAGCAAGGTGATGATGTTTTCCAAGCCTGTGGCTGATGCTGTGTAACCTCCCCTGTTGCCCTGTGGGCTGAGACAGCCTGGGGAGGGCTCAGCCCTCCAGCACTGCACCTCTTGCTTTCCTGAAACACAACACAGTTCCCATGTGACATTATCCCTGCAGCCACCAGCAGCTGGGCAGGAGTGGTGGCCCAGGGTCCCACCAAGGACAGAGAGGAGAGCTGGCTCAGCCACACTGGGGTGGGAGAGGGCTCTCTACAAGGTTGTCCACAAAGGTGCTGCAGAGCTGGGATGGTGCTGGACACCTGGATGCTCGAAGGGAGGGCTCTGCTCACGAGTGAGTTCAGAAGCCCCTGCAGCCACCATGGTTTTGTCCTGCAGCCCAGGTGGCCCCAATGGTGACTTCTGCCAGCCTTCCTCCTCCTCTTCCTCCTCCTCCTTGGACACCTCGCCCATGCTGGACCACATCCATGTCTCCTGGCCATCCCTACAGGTGCTGCTGTGCCCTCCTCAGGTGACATCCTTGGCTTTAACCCTGACTTGGGTTTAAATCAAAGGGAAGGAAAGAGACCCACATGGGAAAGGGAGCATTTGGCCCCCAGAGCAAGGTGAGGAAGAGGAGATACAAGCTCCTGCTGCACCAGTGAGCTTCCTCCTGACAGCAGCTCCTCACAGTGCAGGGGTGGCAAATAAGGATGGGAGCTGCAGTCAGCTGGGACTGCATCCTCCAGGGAGTCTGAACACATTCCTCCTCACCAAAAGTCAGCTTCCAGGAAAATATCCTCACCAGGCAGTGACTACCCAGCCCTCCTGGGGTTGCTGACTGTTGCTGACTGTCCCCACCAGCAGAGGCAGAGGCAAAATCCCAGGTGGTGACGCCAGCCCTGGCTGGGAGAGCAGGCAGGGGCTCCCTGCAGGCTGGTGCAGCCCAACTATAAAGTGCTTTTTGACTAAATCTTTGAGCTTTTCCCTTTTTCCCACTCTTCCCCTGTGCCCTGGGAGCTATAACCCCCTACCCATCCACCTGCCTGTCTCAGCTGTCTGGCCAGGCCCAAGCAGGGCCAATTCTGCTTCTATAAATTAACAGCAGGAGAAGAAACCCCCCCAAAAAACAGGCAAAACTCTCTCATTTGCCTTTTAACAACCCAATTTCCCCCCACCGGGTTAGAGGTGGAGGAGAATCACCCCCTCTATAAAAACACACCATGCCAACTGATCCCAGGCTCTGGGAGGAAGCAGAGCTCTGCAGCCCAGCACAGCTTTTTAACACGTTGCAAAATATATGGGGTATTTTTTTTCAGAGCATGTCATGGAGGCCAGATGCTTTCATTAAAAAAAAAAAAAAAAAGAAAAAGAAAAAAAAAAGAGAAAAAAAAAAAGGAAAAAAAACAACCCTAAGCTCTGACCATGTATTTCCCTGTCTGGTGTGAAGGTAACAAAATGTGAAGATTAGCCAATTTTTATTTTTTGGAAACAAATCTTTCCAAAAAAGCTTAAACCTTTGACCTGCCTTGGGTCCACACTGACAAAATGGAGAAAATGAATGAAAAGGAACCGGAGAGAAGTGGTTACAGGAAACTCTGCTCTAAAACACACAGTCTGTATTTTTTTTGATGTCAAGGCCCCCGTCTCTTATTTTTTTCCCCTTTTATTAATGAAGTGGAAGGAGTGAAAGCTTTGAGGAAGGCTTGGCTGGCGTGGCTGCAGCTGCCTCCCCTGACAGCCCCTTTTCTGCCCATAACTTCACATCCAGGACATGCAGTTCCCCCTGAGCCTGGTTTTGGAGTGCCTGTTTCAGTGGTGGGGTGGGACCAGCTTGTCCAGCATCTCCCAGAGGACACAAGACATGCAGAGATACAGAAAGGTACCAGGAGGTACCTAAGCTGGCTCCCCTGAGTGAATCCCCAGGGATTTAGACTCTCATTTCTCGTGAAAGAGAAGGTTTCAGCCCCTTCATGATTTGGAGGGGGCTCAGCTGTGCCCCCCCCCCCAAAGCTGGTTTTAGTGCTGGGTGTTGTCCTTACCTGCCATTTCCCAGGGCAAAGCTTGGCTTTATCTGTGCCCTGGTGAACTGCTCTCACTGTGCTCTCCCACTGAACCCCTGTTACCAAGACTGTCCCTGTCACCACATCCCTGGAAAAACATCCCTGAAAGCATCCATGGGGCAGCCAGATGAAAGGATGCAACAGGGGATGATGGTTATTCACCACTGGGGAGATGGTGCTCCCCTGGCCACGATGCCCTGGGAGTGGGTGGTGACCTGGAGCAGGAGCACAAAAATCAAACAGACTGCAGCTTTCACAGTGCTGCTGCTCCAGCTGGGGCTGGTGACACAGGTTTCTAGTGAGGATGGGCCCCAGTGCAGGCTGGTGACACTGGTTTCCAGTGAGGATGGGCCCCAGTGCAGGCTGGTGACACTGGTTTCCAGTGAGGATGGGCCCCAGTGCAGGCTGGTGACACTGGTTTCCAGTGAGGATGGACCCCAGTGCAGGCTCCAAGCCTGGCAGAGCCTTGGGGCTGCCTGTGGCTTGTCCCTGAGCTTTGCAAACAGTGGGGAGCTGAGCCCTGCAGGCAATCTGGGGCTGCTGCACCCCAGACACCCCCACAGCTCCAGGGATTTTTCTCCAGGGATTTTTCTGTTCTGCTCCCTGTCAGCCCCAAAGGAGCCCCAGTCAGCAATGGGCATGGGGAGCTGGTGAGCACACAGAGCCACCCTATGAACCACATCCCAACCCTACACTGGTGCTCCTGGACCACAAATCCTGCCTGGATGGTGCCTCACAAGTCTCACCACGTTATGCTGCTTTGGAAGAAAAAGGTGGCCGAGTGGCCCCTGGGCTGTGGGAGGGGATGGAGTGTCCCTGCTCCCCTCCTGCACTCCCTGGAGCTCAGCTCAGGGGCTCAGGATGCTGCCTGGCTCCTGGAGGCTTGGCAGGGAGCCTCCAGCCACAAGAAAGACCCAAGGGCTGGATGCTGGAGATGAAAGCAGAAGGGTGGATGGCTTGATGTTAATAAAAACAAAACCCAACCCAAACCCTCCAAACAACATGTCTGAGGGCAGCTGCACAAGGCTTAAAGCAAAGCAGCTCCTCACAGCATTCAGAGACCATGAGTCAGGGGCCCAGAAATCCTGGGATTGCCATGAAAAGAGTGAGGCTGGGAAAAAAATTAATTATTTAAATTTTCAGGTTTGCTTTCGGGGTTTGTGATAAATCTCCTGCTTTTGAGGTTTCCCTTGCCAAGGCTGACCTAGGGCTGGGCTGCAGGGCTGGGCTGTGCATCCTATTGTGGATACACAGAATATTGTGTATATCCTATGACTGACCTGTCCATGGGAGCTTCCAGAGACTGGGAGCATCGCTGTGCTGGCCTCTGAGAAAGATTCCACAGGCCAGGGGGTGGCAGTGGGAGCAGAGCAGTTTGCTGGGAGGACAAGAGGGTCTTTAATATGGACTGATGGAAGGAGGTGTTTAATATGGACTGATGGAAGCGGGTACTTGGGGTTCAGGTGTCCCAGCCTGAGATGGGGCTTTCCAAAGGCTTGGCTCCCATCTCACTGCACAAGCAGAGTGGAGCCCATGTGGATTTTATTCCAACCCAGCAGCTAAAGGTGACCCCGACACCATCTGGGTTTGGGAATGTAAAGGGCTGGCTCCTTGCTGGAGCAAAGAGTTAAAACGGGATTTTTCTCCCCTTATTTTTTAATTTTTAATTTGTTTGGCGGTGGCTTTGCCTCGCTCCAGTTGCCAATTTCCTACTGGTTTAATATTGGAGATTTATGACCCCTAATCCCTGCCGGCCTGGGTGTGCCCTGGCCAGGCACGGTCCCTCCCCGTGGTGCTGGGGGTCCCCTCACTGCCCAGGTCACTCCCTCAGCACGTGGTTACAGAGGGATTGCTCGGTGCTTCCCCGCTCCAGGAACGGGATTTCTCCACCTTCCCGGGCAGAGGAAGGGTCTGTGAGCACCCGGGGTGGTGCTTCCCCCCCGTGCCTCGTGTTTTCCTGTGGATTCAGGGTTTTTTCTCCCCCCTCCCTCTTTGCAAGCTGCCTTTTGAAAACACGTTTTTCCTTTTTTCCAGCAGCCCCTGCCAAGCTCCTCTCGACAAAGGGGGTGACTAAGTGAAGGCTCTGCAAAAGGAAGGATTTTTTTTCTTCACTTTTTTTTTTTTCCAAGAAAGGGCAAAGTGAGCAGATGATCTCACCTTTCAGATGAGGATCCTGCTCCTCACCCCCATCCTCTCCCCGATGCTGGGCTGGGGGCACAGGACCCAGCACAACTCTCTGGGATCACCTGGGCAGGATCAGGCCCTGGTACAGCACAGGGGGCTCAGAATCAGGGGGGAAATGAGGTTTAAAAGCTTCAGGTTTCCTTTACCACAGCCACAATGGACGAGCCACAATCACACAGAGAGTGGGGAAAAGCCCCAAAGGACAGGATGAAATGGCAGCACCCAAGTGAGTAAAGGATGCTCCCACATCACCTGGATCAGCATCACCTGCTCTAATCAAATAATCCCTTCTCCTTTTGGGCCACGGGGGAATCTCCACCCTCAGTGGGTTCAGCAGGGATCCCCTCTGCTCCCCCAGGCTAATTTAAGTGACCCCAACCCAGTGAAACCCCTCCTCTACCCCTGGATTTCTGGGAGCTGGGTGACCCTGCGCTCCCCCACGCAGCCAAAACAAACCCAGAAAAAGCTTTTCTGCCTCTCTTCTTGCCTTCCCCCCTCCCCGAATCTCCCAGCCCGCCCTCCCCTGTTTCACTCCAAATATTTGCACCAAAACCCATCTCGCAGGGAAAAAGCCCAATTTAAAATAAAAAGAAAAAAAAAACCGCAAACCCAACAAAAACAAACAGATAAGAAAAATAAATAAGGGAAAATATCCCCTTTGAATGGCTGAATGAAGCGGGGAGCTAAAAAGCCCCATTGAGGAGCGCGGGCGGATGATAGCTCCCGATTGAGCCCGCGGGAGAAGTAACTCTGTTCAAGCTAATTAGGGCCTTTTAGGACATTCAGCACAGCGCCGGCAGCAGAACGGTGAGGAAAAGAGCCTCCTAATTGGCTTCCTGCTGGGGTGTCAGTCCCAAAGTCTTTATTATCCCTCCCTGCACCTTTTCATCCCTTTCTTCCCTTCCTCACCCCGGTGAAAGCCAGGACTGCCCCGGCACGGCACCGCTCACCCTGCTGCCTCGCCAGGCTGCTTTGCCCTTGGAAAAGCAAATTTGCCGTGGCTGTGGGGCTGGTTGGGGGTGTTGGGGACCCCTCCAGACTCAGGAGGGCTCGGCTGGGAGCACCCCAGTTCCTGCACTCGCTCACCCAAACCAGCAGATGGTTTTGGCTCACTGGTGAAGCTGCAGAAAGGTGCTACTGTGGGATAAAAGAGAAGAGAAAAGCTCTTTCCAGCTCCCCTAATCACTGCTCTGGGGGTATCTCTCCCCTTTTCATGGCTCCAGGGGTATCTCCTGCCCAAAAAAGCTCTTGAGCTGCTCTCATCTCCCCAGGGCCTGTTGGAGCCCATGACACCATTTTACAGCCTCAAACAAAACCAAGTGTGAGCTTTCAGCTGAACCCCCAACACCCCCAGTGACACTGGACAAGCCAAGGAGCAAAACGACACCAGGGCTGCCCCTCCAGCAAAACCCAAGTGCTGCCACCACCAAAACCTCCCAATCCTCTCCCCAAGAGTGCAGGGAAAGGTGACACTGCCTGGCTGGAAACCTGCTCTGAGGGGGATGCACTTGCCTTTTTGTCCTCCCTTCCATTCTCCCAACCCCTGGGGCCGACTTGGATCATGACAAGTCCAAGTTTCCTGCAGTCAAGCAACTGTTTTCTCTCCTCTTCAGAGGGCAAATGCTCCAGTGTGAGCTCAGCTCTCAAGACATGCTGGAGAAGCCAGGTGGGAAAATGGGGGATGCAGGTCCACATGTGGGAAATGTGTTTGTAGCTTCTTAGCCAGCAGAGAATTCACCCAACAAGGAAACCCCATGGCTTTAGTGGCCTGGGGCTCAGCCCTGCTCCCCTCCTTAATAACCCCATATATAACCTTAATATCCTTTTAGCAGCGACTTTCCCAAGTGCCATTAAACCCTTTTATCCAAGGGAAAAGGAATTCCTTGGACCTTTCCAACACGTGCTGAACCTCCAGCAGCTCCTACGAGCACGACCAGACCTTGGCACAGCCTTGCTGGATGGGGACCACAACTGCACCCCAGCCCTGGCACCTCACCCTTGCAAGGGGATACTCTCTGCTGCACAACCATTTTGCCATGTGGATAAAGGAAGGATAAATGGGAATGGAAATAAAAGATTTGCCTCCAAGGCCTTTTTCCCTCCCCTGAGCTCAGGGGGGAGTATCAGAGCACAAAGCCAGTGTGGAGCATCCCTCAGCCAGCCCTGCTGGGAAGTGCCTTGTCCAGGGATGGGCTGTTAAATGGGAATTCGTTCTGCTCTTGCAAACACTTCCCAGACATGCTGAGCTGCTGCTGTGTGTTTGAAGGAGGGAGGAGGTATCTCCACTCCTGGGTGTTTTCATGTAGATGGAATGCGATGCTTTTGCTTGATAGTTTGGTGGAAATATATATACACACAGATACAAACATCCACATGCATATATTTATATCTAGATACAGATATTAGATATCTTTTATGTATTCCTCCACTGTGGAGGGAAGGACTGGCAGGCACTGGACAGATGCTAAACCCTGCAGCATCTCATATTCCCTGGTTTTTGCATGTGTGAAGGCTCAGCTTTGAGCTAGGCTTGCCAGTGCTCAGCCCACTCCCCATCCCTGGGTGAAACCCAAAAGCTCATGGTTGGTCCTTCCTCCAGACACTTCGCTCCCCCCTCTACAGTCCATGGAGGGGGGAGATAATTTCCAACCCCTTCATAAGTTTAGCTGCATTTCTAACCATCCCCTGGCACACAGCATCTGTATTTAAGGAGATTTTTCCAGGCTGGTCCTATTCCTGACACTCAGCTCATCCCAGCAGCGTTGGCATGGCTGGCAAAGGAGGGACAGTGCAGAGCCATCCCTCCCCACCTGCCAGTGGGTGATGTCTGAGCCAAGGAGGAGAGAAGCTCCTCCTGGGGTCACCCTGGACATGTCCTGCATGGACACTGCATGGACCCACTGGTGACCATATTGGGAATGGACCCACATTAAAAATAATCCCTGGAGCAGAGAGCTTGGGATGTGCCTGCTCCAAGCCACTGCTGCAGGGCAGAGCTGTGGAAGGATTCTCAGGACCCTGGGTACCAGCAAGGATTCCACAGTGTTCCTGGATTGTCCCAGGGCTGCACCACCTTCTGAACTGTCCCGGGATTTAAGGGGGATGGATCTGGGTGACAGGGAGCTGCTTTCTGCTCATCCCCATGGCAAAGCACATTTTTTGAAAGCTGCTGCACCTTATAAAGAGAGGGGAAATGGTGTCATTGTAACCAAGAAGACATTGGAAACACCTGGAAAATATGAGTCTCCCTGCAGACGCTAAGACAATCCCCTAATCAGGGTCCATAGTGTCCTCATCCCAAATTCCCAAGAAACACACTGCATCACCTTCTCCACCAAGCATTGCTGCCCAAGGCTGCCTCTCCAAACCTGCCAAAAATCATTCCCAAAACTGCACACGACCCAGCACAGGTAGAGCTGGGCTGCCCATGGCTGTGGCTGGGACACAGCCAGCAGCCTTTCCCTGGGCTGGAAGGGCTTGGGGACACCCCAGAGGGGGATGCTCCTCCTCTGCATCCCTTTGCCACCTCTCATCCCTGGGAAGCAGCGCTGAGAGGGAGGACTCACCATAGTCTTTCTTACAGTACTTCTTCATGTTGATCTTCAGTTTCCCCTTGGAAGCTTTGCAGTATGAGTCACAATCTGCACGGAGAGAGGGGGAGGGCAAGAAAACATTAACAAAACAAATTAGCCTTAAAATGAATAAAGGACTGGGGGAAGGGGGGACGGCTCAAAGCTGCAGCCTGCCATGAATAAGCAGCGTGCCTGTGATATCCATCTGCCAGGCCCCGATTGGGTCGTCTAAGGGGGCATTCAGAAAACCCTTCCTTTCTAAAGAAAGCTGCTCACAAAGGAAACCATCCTCCCGCCCGCCTCCCCCAGCCCGGCTTCCCTGGGCCGCCTCTGTCTTCCTGGGAGACCCCGGGGGCCTCCCTTATTGTGCCACCCAGAGCTTTTGAGAGCCACACAAATTCTCCCTGTTCTCCAGCTCCCAACTGGAGCCTGCCCGGAGCCCACAGAGGCCCCATTGTCACCCCTAACCCGGACCAGTGTCAGCCTTTGGCATTCATTGCCGAGAGATTCGGGCTGGGGTCACCCTCCGACAATGCGGGTCAGAGAGGAAATTAGCAGCCCATGAAGCATTAGCAAAGCCTTTTGGTGTCCACTCTACTGAAGTGTGCAAATAAAATGCCCCAGTAGGAACATTTCATTTCTAATGGGCCCCCACTGCTGGGACACGCCGGCCGTGCCCGGGCGGCGCAGGGGCCGGAGCGGCGGCAGGCGGGAGGGCTGGCACGGCCTCCTGGCACTGCCACCAGGGCTGGAGCCGGGCCACGGGCCCGGGTGGCTGCAGGGATGCTGAGCCCTGCCCCGGGAGCTGCTGCTCCCCAGGGACCTGCTCCGTGAGGGATGTGTGTCGTGGGATGTGGCTGGACGGCATCGCGCGGTCGGTGCGCTCCAGCCACTGCTGGGAATGTTCCAGTGGTGCCACAGCTGGAGATGTGCCACCCCATGCCAGCTCCCAGAATCGGGGTGGGCTCATGGACGTGCTGCCCGTGCACACCTCATGTCTCCTCAGCACCCACAGGTGCTGGAGAGAGGTTCCCAACACACAGAATCCCCTTATTTGGGAAAAAATGGGACATGTCTGGTACAGTGACAGCCCTCAGACACCTCCACTGTCCCAGCTGCCCATCATCCCTGCACAGCCACCCATGGAGCCCAGGTGAAAACTGAAGTGCCCCAGCAGGGCCCCAGGGCTCTCTGAGCAGGGTGGGGATGCAGGGAAGGATGGGAATGCTGCTGGTATCCCATGGCCAGTGCATGCCAGGTGCCCGTATCCTGCCCCAGCCCACGTGGGCAGTGCCAGACCAGAACACACTTGCCCAGGCAACACTTCCTCCTCTCCAGTACCACGACATGAAACCCTGGGGGAGAAGCTATGCAGCATCTTCCCTGTCCCCTGTCAGCAAGGCTGTGTCACACTCCAGGGTGGCACATGCCACAGCCTCAGCAGGGCTTGAGGCCTCATTCCTTGTGTGCTGCAAAAGCCCTTGCAAGAAGCAGTTCCTTCCCAGGGACACTGGCACCAAGCGGGCTGGGAGGGGAAACAGGCACAGAGCTTGGAAGTGGCTGCACAGCCACAGCAGTGGCAGCATTTCCTGGCCATAACTCTGTTTGCAGCTCTGCTGTGCACACAGGGGCCGTGGTATGAAGCCAGCTTTGGGACAGGGCCATGCTGGAGGAGGTGATCTCCAGTGGTGGATGCCCAGAGCCAGCCCAGGCAAGGAGGGCAGATGTGGTGCATTGGGTGCTCTGCACCCTCTCAGCTCACCAGCCCCAGTACAGGAGGTGTCCCTGGAGTGGGAGGTGAGTTCAGAACCACGGGGAGCTTTGTCAGGTGGAGAGGAGATGCTCCAGGAGGTCTCATGGACCCCAGATCCAACTCTGCCAGATCCCTCTGGCAGCAGAGCCAAACCCAGCCTGAGCCAAGCAGCAGCTGAAAAGTTTGAGTGGAGGAACTAACAAGTGAAGGAAACTCAAGGAGCTGGACACTCACACTTGCCCAGATCATCAGGTACCACCTCAGTACCAACACCTCTGATCCATGTGTGCCCCAGCCCCTCTCAACATGGCCATGAAGAGTCCCCCAGCTCAGCACCATCCTCCTGCCCCACCTCTGCCTGCTGTTCCCACTCCTCAAGAGAGCATCCACAGGAACACATGGCTTCATCTTTCAGCATTACCCAGTCAGGGCCAAAACCAAAAGCTATGATTTGAAGCAAGGCCCCTTCCTCCTCCAAGAGACCCAGCTGAGGTCTCTGCACAGCTACAACCCAGCCAAAGCCCCTCAAAACCCAGGAGCTGAGCTGATGACTGAGGGTTTCCAGCCTCTGATTCCATTTGCTTTTCTCATCTAACATGACTCTGAACATCGAGTAAAACTTGAAATGCATTGAGAAAGGAGTGGATATTCCATAAAAGCTGCAGTTCAGATGATGGAGATTCGCTAGCAAAGTCCCAGCCATGCCTACGTGGCAGGTGGGGCGTGACTGCCTGGTGTCCCTGAGCTGGGGGAGCAAAAATATTCCTGATCCAACACACTGGTAAGATGTTCCTGGCCATAAACATTGCAGGAAAAGTTTATAAGGGAACTAAATGTGCATGCAGTGACCTGACAGCCCAGAGAGGCTTCCCCTCAGCTGCTCAGTGGAGCAGGGGATGACAAGGGACAGACAGGCCATTGCAGCTCCCACAGATTTCTGGCATCATTCTGCTCAACTGTGGATGTTCTCAGGACACCAGCGTGGTTATGATAAACATGGTGATGGTTCTCCCCTGGCACAGAAATCCTGGAGCTCTGTGGATATTCACTGCTGCTGTTACCCCTCAGCCCCTGGGCAGCAGCTGCTCTGCTACAGGGGCAGGTGGAGAAGGAGCAGCTGAGCAGGGACAAGCCTGGGAGCTCTGGCTGCACATCCCTCCTATCCTGGCCACGTCAGTCAGATGCTGGCAAGCAGCTGGCTCTGAGCACTAGTGGGGTGGACAGCAGCTCCCACCTCCACGGCTCAGCCCCTGGATCGGCAGGGGGGTCTCCACCATCCAGGCTGACAGAGCCCACCTGGAGCACATCCTCCTCCAGCCCAACTGCACTGCTTTGGGATCCACCCCAATAAACAGCAATCAGACAGAAACCATTGCTCTGCACTTCAGTCCAGACCTCTGACAAGAACAACCCCAAGTCACCTCAGCAGCCTCTCCCCACAATAGCATCACTAACCACATCTGAGCTTCTCAGTCCCTGCACCACTGCTATGATAATTCCACACTGCCTGAGATTCCAGACCTGCTGGAAACCCATCCTAGTGCTGTTTCCCAGACAGGGAGCCTGTGGGGTGATTGGGCACCAACCAGCTACCCCACACACGCTGTAGGACAGCACCCTATCTCCACAGCACCCCATCCCCACACCTCTGCTTGCTCCCAGGGCGAAAATCTGGAGCTCAAGACACCCACCTACAGCCGGGTCTGACCCTGTTTTGACTGACACAACCCTGTCCTGCCTTCTCTTTTCTCTTTCTCCAGCCCCACGGGCTGTGCCAGAGCCTCAGCTGGTTTGAATTGAACTCTCTGTGGCCAGAGCCAGCTGGTGTAAATCACAGTGAATCACCAGATGCCAGGGCTGGTTTCCGTGGGTGGGGGATTTGCCCCGGTTCATTTCCTTTGTCTCCGATGTGGAGAGCTCTCCTGCCTCCTGGGTGACTTGGAGGTTCTGTGGGGCCTCTTTGGGAGGGCAAATGAGATTTCCCAGAGCCAAGCATTGAGCCAGTTTGGCTGGGAAGCACTGCTGTGTGCATGGGGTAACGCTGAGAGATGACTCTTGCTTAGGGAAAGTGTGTGGAAGAGATGCTGCAGGATGTTATTTCAGTGCTGCCTAACGCCTGGGACAGACCCTGCTCTCCTCCACCAAGGGACACTTCAGCATTTGGGCTCTGGGGAAGGTTTGCTGAGCTGCTTCTCCCTGATGGAAAGTGATAGTGGAGCTGGGGAAGGGATGGGAGGAAGGATCAGCTGGCTGAGAGGGGAGGAGAGGGTGGATGTGGAGCCCAGGGTGCTCCTACAGCCGTTCCAGTGACTCGTGGGTGTGCACAGGAGGTACAAACCATGTGAGACTCTTGCAAAATTTGTTCCCAGATGGTTCTGTTGCAAACCTCTGGAGTCCCAACATGTGTTGCTTGGTTATTCCAGAGGCTTGCTGTCCTGCAGGTCCCTCTTGCCCCTCTCCAGGAGGCTGCAGAGGATCAGCCTGAGGTAACCTGCCCGTGGAAGGTGATGCCAGAGTCTGGCCAGAAGGTCAGGCTGAAGATTAAGGGAGATGCCTGAAGAGGTGAAGCCTCTTTGGGGTGGGGAACAACCTGGTACCTGAAGCATGGGGTGACTGGTGTCCAGGTTCTGTTCAGCCAGGTCCTATAGGTGGGATGTGGGGGCACCAGGAGGGGTGGATGGGGTCATGCCCAGCTCTCTGCCCACCGTGCTGTACACAGGGGGGTGCAGAACAAGGGTTGGTGCTCACCCTGCTGCTGCCCTGCCCTGCTCCTCCTCCAGGCAGACCTGTCCTCTCAGCCTGTCTGGCCCTGGGCAGGACCTGAGACCTCTCTGAGCTGCTCCTAGCCTTAATCCGACCCAGCCACCCCCCTTCTGAAGGACCCAAACCCCCCTGGCTACAGCACCGCGGGGCAGGAGAAACCAAGTGCTGATATCCAAGCACCCTCCTCCCCTGCTCCCGGCACTTTCCGCCCCGAGTTTGCTCAGCTGCACAAATATTTCAGAGCAAATCCCCGTTTCAGAGGCTCAAACCCAAAGCACAACCAGACCTTAGTGCCTTGTTTTTTTTTTTTTCTTCATCGCTGCCTCCCGGCGCGGTGACATCCTGCTCCTCCCTGCCGGCTCCCCGGGGCCGGGAGCGCCCTTCCCTGCGGGAAAGCACCAACTTTCTGCGTTTCCCGGATAAACAGAGTGGGAGGGGATCTGGGAAGAGGCGTTTGGCGCTACTTGTTCGCAGAGGGAGCAGGTGGCGGGCGGCTGGAGCGGCTGTTTCGTGTCCGTCGCAGCTTAGTAAAAAGTGTCAGCACAGCCTTCAGCAGCTTTGCAGCTCAGCCCATCCCCTTGATATAACTAATTCTCTGGCTGAGCAAAGAGTTTTCACAGCTAAACACCTTCTTTGTTTTGCCTTTTTAAATTTTTTTTTTAATTTTAATTTTTTTTTTGTTTTATTTTTAAACATCTTCCTTTTGGGGTTGGTTCGAGCAGGGCTGGGGTTGCTCCCAGCAGGCTGGGAGCTGTGGGATGCTGGGCCCCCCGGGCACCCCGTGCTTTGCTAACGCACCACGTTCCTCCCAGAGCCCGTTTATTTAAGAGCTGGGACTCTGTGATCCCTGTGGGTCCCTCCCAGCCCAGAATATCGTGTGACTCTGAGTGCTGATGCTCCCAGGGTTGGGCAGGATGGAGGTGCTGGCAGCAGAGCTGGGGGTGCTGAGTGTTGTTCCTGAGAAGAGGCTGCACGAGGCGCCTCTTGCTGCGCTTGCAGTTCCAAAATGAGCTTTAAGCCCCTGCGAAAGCCACATGTCGGTAACGGAAATTAAAGGCCCCTTGATTCTGACATGATAGAACGATTAAAGCCACATTTCTTGGCCTGGGTACCTAACTCGAAATGCAGATATAAGGCTTAGATCCCCAAGGGGATTCAGATTTCTAATCCCAATTTATGCAGCTAAATTCCTATTGATTTCCCCCAGGTAGGGCCCTAAATGCCTTTGTGGGCTGCGATCCAAAGTGGAGGTGTTGTGGCTTAGAAGGGGAGCCCCAGCCTTGATGGTCTGACCTCAGCGTTTCAGGGTGAAGGGCGTTTTCCTGCCTTCTCTCCCAGGGGGCTGTGCTTCCTCCTGGGGCTCTGGAGGGGGGGCCCTGGGTGCCCCCATCTCCTGTAGTCCCTGGGTGAGATGTGCAACCATACTGAGCCTCTAAATGAAGGTAAAGGGCCATTATCAAATCCTACATCCATGATTCTATAACTGGAGAGACCAGGACTGAGGAAATGCAGTAGGGCCTGCCTGGGGTCCCAAATACCCCCAGAGTGGGCCAGTGCATATCAGTGGGGCTGTTTTGACTTGCTGTAATGCAAGGGGACCGTGGTGGTGAGCAGCTCTCATCTCTCTGCCCTTTTCTCTTCCTTCCCCAGCATTACTGGTCAGAAATCCCCACACAGGGCTGGTGCATGAGCTGCCCCTTGTGACAGGGGAAACATGGCAGCATCCAGGTCCCCACCAGCTCTGGGCAAATCTGTGCTTGGAAATGCCAGTGCACAACACCTAAACCTCTCTGCAGGTATATCCAAAACTGTGTTTGGAAATGCCAGTGCACAACACCTAAACCTCTCTGCAGGCATCTCCAAAGCCGTGCTCCAGCTGTGCTGCTGCTTCTGGTTTTCTAACAGTTGGGGGGGGGGGGTGTCTGCCCCCACCTAGGGGATGTGATTTATGTTTCTGTGCTGCAGAATCTGCTCAAGAAGGAGAGGAAGGTGTATTTTTGTGAGCTCTGGTATCACAGTGATGCTGAAGATGTACCCAAGTGATCCCTCCCTTCACCAGGAGTTAGGGAATCCCAGCTCTTGGCTGTGTCCATGCCTAGATCCTGCAGCTGAGCAGTGCTCTCAACCAAAGCCCTGGTGTGGTTCCACGAGCCTATCCAACAACCACAAAACTATTCCAGGTGCTCCAAAGAACTGCTGCAGCCTTAGTCCTGTGGGACATACAGGACACTGTGTACTGCAGCCTACAGCTCCACTGGTCTGCAGAGCTTCCTGCTGCCCCTTCCCCACAGAACTGAGTGCTCCTCCAGGCTGTTCAGACTCTGGGAATAAATTTCCAGCCCTTCTTACAGGCAGCAATCCCACATCTTCAGCTTGTGGCTGGGGACATGGAGGAACAGCACAAGGAGCAGAAGGGGTGTGTGGGGGGAGCCAGTTTTTGTTTGGGAAGGGCAGGGGCGACAACACCGTGTCTCTGCCCTGTGGTTGAGCAGGGGCTCAGCTGGGTGCTCAGTGTGCTCAAACTGGGCATGAAAACATTTCTGGAAGCTGTCTCAAGGCATCCCAAAGGCAGTTTAACTCCCAGGCAACACAGGATAAAATGCAATCCACAACTACCCAGCACTGGGACAGGAGAGGATGACCCTGTGCCAGGGTTTGGCCTGTAGCAGTTATGGCAGGGATGCCTTTGGCTCTTAGACCTCTGGAGATTTCCCCAGATGACCATGAAATCCTGTTTTGCTTCCCACAGCACTGAGGCTGCCCCTTGCTTCCATCCCAAAGAATTATTTTAACATCTCCTCCCTCAGTCTCAGTGAATGACTGTTAGAGTCATTTTGGAGAGTGCCAGCTCTGCTTGCTCCAAGCTTCCAGCTCTTGGCCTTTGCTGCCCACACATCCTGAGGGAGGGGATGCTCTGCAGTGGCCCTCTCCTTGTCCAGGGAATATGGATGGGATCCTCCCTGTGGGACAAGCAGCAGGGACTGCAATGTGTCTGGCCCTCAGAGCACACACAGCCTGTGAGGGATCGATGCTGTGACCTAATCTGGGCTGGACTCCAGTGGGAGTCTTTGTCTCAGAGTTGGCTGCTTTAATATAAAGAAGCTTTAATAAAAAAGCAAACTTAGGGCAGAGAATCCCTCCCAGGTTATTCACTTTAGCAGTGGGATCACTCCTCCTGCACCCTTGTCCAGCCATTGGATGGAGCAGGGGGTCTGTTATGACTACATTGGCTCCTCTCCCCCCACCTGGTGATGACCCAGCTGCTGAGCATGATGCCCTTTGCAAATATGCTTTGCAAATCAGTGCCCTTCATCCTGGGCCTGCTGCAGGACAGCCAGTGCCTCTGGCTGGTGGCCTTGGCCATCCCTCCAGCACAGTCAGGAGCTGGAATGGGGAGACACATCTTTTCCAAGCCTTTGACCTGGGATGAGCTGGGACTGGGCTGCTCAAGTCACACGTGTTGTCTACCTAATGGTCCCCAGGTTTGAAGCAGTCCCTACCTGAGCCTGTGGACAGGGACTCCAAGGGTCTGGATCTCCTCACAGAGGGTCTGTGCAAATTCCTGGTGCACAGCAAGACTTTGGTACAGCCTTGCATTTAACCACACAGCTGTGAGGCTTCGTTGTCTGTCCTTGGCCACCCCCTGAGCTGGCTCAGGGCAGCCTTGGAGCAGCAGTCCCCAGGAGCTGGCAGGGGTTTGTCCCATCAGCTGAGACCCAGCCTTGGAGAGGGTCTGTGACCAGTCTGCAAAGGCAGAGGCACCTGCTTGGGCACCAGAGCATCTTCTGACCTCCAAAGCAGGCTGAGGAGCACCTTTGCACCAGTACATGAATATGTGGGGCACTGAGGCAAACTCTGCCCTGTACTGATCACACTGAGCTGCACCAGCCCCAGTGGGGCAGGAGGAGTGGCAGGAATTATTCCCACTATTTTTTTTTGTTTGTTTTGGTGCTCTGCAGGCCTAACCTGGGACCCTCCTGAAACCCCCAGAAACAGATACACAAAACCTTTCCTGCAGGACAGCTCCGAGACTCCCTGGGGCCACCTGGCAGGAGCATCCTGAGCCCTGCCTGCAGCAGATCCTCACAAGACAGCCTGTTCCAAAGATCCCCAGGCAGCATCCAGGCTGCTCCGTGCCCAAACTGGGGACTTGCTGCCTGGTGCTGAGGGAGAAGCTGCCTGAACCCCCGGCTGGGCACCCCCGCGGGGGAGAGCCAGGACCACAGCATCCCAGTGGATAACTGCCATTAACCTCTCCCTTGGAACAAGAAGGTGCAAATGAGCCCACAGTAGCCTCCTTTCTTCTGGCTGAGCAAGATTGATTGAAAAACAAATTGGCGCAAATAAAGCATGTAATTAGATTAAAGCCTCTCGCCTGGAGCGGCGGGAGCAGCAGCGAGGGCTTGGGAGCCCGCAGCCCCTTCTCACCTCCCCAGCACCCAGCGCGGCTTGGGGGCCACTGGACCCTCCAGCATGACCCCCAGCACCCGCAGGATGCGGCCGGGGCTGCCCATGACCTCAGGGGAACTGCCCTTGCCAGGCCCCCCGTGCTCAGCCTCCAGTTCCAGCTGTGCTCCAGGCATGGTTTGGGTGCCTTTGGTGCATCCCTGGGAACCCTGGTCATGGTGTTCAGAGGAAGAATCACCCCCAGGCACTCCCTGAGCCCCACTGTGCCTCGGGGTGAGTTTGCTCCCTGCCTCCTGAGCTGCCTGCTGCCAGTTTGGGAACAGGAGAGAATGGCCTGAATGATATCTGGTGTTTTGGGACATGGGTGCCCAGAGCAGCCATGGCCTCATCAGCATCCCAATTTTCCCAGATATAAAGGGAGTGAGTAGGAAGGCTATGGCTGCTGGTGACACAGTGGGGACAGTCCCACTGTGACCCACTGGAAAACAGTTCAATGGAAAACACTACACCAACACCGAGTTTTATGGTTCATCCACCCCCTGCTCTCCACCCTCCTCACTCTCTCCCAGGAGCACACGGGGCTGGCAGCACATTTTCTACCCCCTTCCCACAGGATCAAACCCAGCACTGAGCCCCAGGACACGTGGGGGTGCCAGCCCTGACAGGGCTTCATCCACACCTGGTGCTTCCCCACTCCAAACATATCCCGAGCCACTGACGAGCTCCAGGGGTGCTGCTTCCTGAACTCCAGGGGTGCCCTGGGATGCAGAACTGCCAAGAGCCACTGACAACACCATTAAATACATTCATAGGAAGCCATCTGTCCTCGGGAGCATCAGCCACCCCCTAAATTCCTGCCCAAAAGCAGCTCCCAGCTGAGCGGAACCAGAACAGGGAAAATCACACTTCCCACTTTGAAACAGAGAGCTGGGGACAAGGGCTTTGTTTCTCCAAGGGGAATCAGAATCTGGAAATGTCCCCCAATGGGGAGAGAATCAGTTCGTTTCACTTCAAAATCATCATCATTGGTTTTGCAAATGGGTCTGAGGGTGATGCTGAGCTGGGCAGTCCTTGATCTGAAGCTCGTGGCTTGGCTACAGTGCCCAGGGCTTGTGGGCACCCAGGTACCCCCAGGGTCAGAAGGACAGTCCCTCAGGCAGTGTCCAGAGCTGGGCATGTGGGGATGAAGGGAGATGGAGATGGAAATACGTGGGATGGAGAGATGAGGGATGGAGGGATGTGGGGATGAAGGGTTGCAGGGATGGAAGGATATGGGGATGAAAGAATATGGGGATGGAAGAATGGAGGGTTTGGGGGCAGAGGGATGGAGGAATGAAGGGAGATGGAGATGAAGGGATGTGGGGATGGAGGAATGGAAGGATGTGGGGATAAAGGGTTGCAGGGATTAAGGGATATGGGGATGAAAGAACAAGGGGATGGAGGACTGGAGGGATTTGGAGGTGGAGGGAATCGAGTGCAGGGAATGGAGGAATGGAAGGATTTGGGAGTGGAGGGATGCAGGGATGGAGGAATGAATGGATGTGGGGATGCAGGAAGCCCTGCACTGGGGTGATAAGAGCACGGTGCAGTTGTGCCTGAGGCTTATCTGCATTTTAGCAGTTTTGTGGAGTTTGTTTTGTTGTTTTTTTTTTTTTCCCCAGACTTTCTGAGATATTTTGAAGTGACCAGAAGTTTCCTCTCTGGAAGTCCCTCACCCCTATTGTGCTCACAGCCATTCACTGCAGATCACCATGAGAAACCTCTTTTCAGGAGGGAGCTGGACACTGCGGCCGATCAATCAGTCAATCAATCATGCAGTCAATCCATCACCTCGCTTACAGCCCGAGACAGGCAAGAGAATACCCATGCAGGGCTGAATTCATTCCTCATTTGGATGGGTACAAAGCTGGAGACCCCCAGACTGAGCCCAGATTTACACCAGGGTGACTGAAATGACGGTTTCTGCCCCCGATTGTGCCGAAGGCAGCTGGGCAGACCTTTATTCCCAGGCTGTGGGATGTGCCCTGCTCTCCACAGACAGAGCTGACACTCGCTGTTAGAGCTTCCTCGGAGCAAAGTGCTGTGGCTTTTCTCTCCACAGGGTCCCTCTGGCCATGCCCCATCTCATTCTCACCCAGATGAGCAGGCAGGCTGTGCCCTGGCAGCTCCCCCTGGCCCTTTGGGAGCCCTTTGGGAAGGAAGGGAGCAGTGCCGGGGCCGTGCTCAGATCCGGTGCTGCTGATCCCCTCCAGGCCCTGTGAGTGCTGACACGAGTGGCAACACACGTTCACACACTCCTGTGCCCTGCACAGCAGTGCTGGGTGATGGCTGAGGCAGGTCTCTGCTCCCAGCCCAGAGGAAAGCTCAGCCTGACTGTGCTCCTGTCCCCGCACTGTCATTTTCCGAGCGAGCCTCGCACCCCTCGCAGATGTTGTGGAGGCAGCTGGCAGCTCACACGGTGTTGACTCCTTGTTTCCAGCTGCTGCAGCTCGTTAAAAGGAGCTGTGGTACATTTAATCCTTTCCTACTGTCACTCTTGCCTTGAAGCTGCTGCTGCAGTGATGATCACTGTGTTTACAGGGCTGTGAGCAGGGGGACAGTGATCCACTCATGTGCCTGGAGTGGAGCTGTGGAGCCAAAAAGGCACCTTCCCTTGGGGATGCAGGGGTACAGACTAGCTAGGAGGCTGGGGATAAGGAGATTTCTCCCATCTGCCCGAGCCATGAAATTCAAGCACAGCTCCTGTACATGTGGTGGGAGCAAGGGATTTATTTAACTCATCTTCTACCTGTGCCTGCTGAGGTTTTGCTGGGGTGCTGCAGATGCTGGTGGCAGCAGACCCCAGGGACCCCTTTTTCCTCCATGCCTATCTGTGGAGACAGGCTGTGAGCCTCTGACCACCCTCTGAAACCTGCATTTTGCCTTTCTGCTGAGGGATGCAGGAGCCCATTCCTGCTGCTCACCCTCTGATTGTCCTGGGAGGGATGGTGTGTACCTGGGAGCAGGGCACTCTTAGAGGGTGGCCTTGCATCACCTCAATTCATCTAGGCATGGGCAGGCAAAGATTAAAGCTTTTGACATTCAGACAGAAGAAAACCAACCCTGTTTTAGGGCTTGAATACTCTGGCTACCTGCAAATGCTGCTGAAACAGGAGTTCCAGGTCATCAGGGAGGCAAATTTTCCCCATTTCTGGTTCTTGGGGGAGGATTCTGGCTAAATTTGGATATCAAGGCATGTACCCACCTCTGCAGTCTGGGAAAGCTGCAACTTGCAGCCAAACTGTGCACACTGTGCACACCAGGGATCACCAAGACTGGGGGTTTCCCCCTTTTCTGCACTTGCTTCCAGCCTCTTCCTCACCAGCCAGGAACAAAAGGGCCCAAATGACATTTGGAAACTCCAGATCTGGTTTTGAAGCTGCAGAGGCTGATTTCCAGGGGAAAACCATGTGAAGTTGCATCAATCCAATCACCTGGTTTTATTTAAGCCCACTAGCCAAAATCATCCACCTCAGATAATCATTCCCAAACCAATCTGGATTTGATTCAGATAAGACAATGACTGAGTGGCAAGTTTGTAAACCTTTACCCCCCACTGTTATTTTTGTTTGCCCCTTCACTGGGGCCCTTCTGCCTCTCTGAATGGGACCAGAGAAGGATGGGGTAGTAGCACTTTCTTGCCTCAGAAAGGCTGCAAAAGTGAGGAGCACCCCCTCCTCATCCTCCAATCTCCCGGAGTGGGAGAGCATGAATGCATTTCATCTAAACAATTCAGTTTTGGACTGTTTTCTCAAATTGATTGGGACCTCTGAGAGCTAAGCAGAGCCAGGCAGGACCCCCCACACCAAAGCTGATGTTGTCCCACCCCTTGTACCAAGGCCAGGTTTGGCCCATGGTCTTCTGCAATGTGCCCCTCGTTGGCTCCCAGTGGAGTGATGCTCCCTCAGCTCTTGGCCAGGGTGGTGCTTTCTGTCCCCTGCAGCTTTGAGCAAAGGAAATAAAACAGCATCTCTCCCAGAACTGGCTGCATCCAAAATCTCTCACTATTTACCTTCTCCATCTCTGTAACCCTTTTGCTCCCACAGCACAGGAGCTCTGGCTTGCAGACACACTGATTTAAAGATGTGCTAAGAACCCCCACAAAGTTCAGCAGAATTCTACAGGATGGGGGGGGCTGAGGGTTGCCAAGGCACAGCACTGTCAGATGCTCCCCTCAAGGGGAAGGGATGAAATGTGGACGGTTCAAGCTCCTTGGACAAAACGGTGCTTAAAAAGTCCAATAAAATCACTGTGAGTAGAATTATGATGGGGTGCTGGGCCCATGAGATTGCTCAGCTTGGCTCAGCTTTCATGAGGAGGCAGGACAAGTGGCTCCTGGTGAGCTGGGCTGGTCCCTGGTCACCCTTCTGGGCAGGGAGTGGGGAGATCCAGCCCTCCAGTGACACAGGGATCCAAGAAGTGTTGTCAAGTCATTGCTCATGGCTTGCAGGCTGTCAGGATGCCCCCATGGATAACCTTTTCCCAGCCTCCAGCAAGGGTTCCTCTGCTGAAGGGAGGTGTCTCTGACCCTGTTGAGATGTTCTCAGTTAGTGGCTTAATGGCAAATCAGCTGGGCTTGGGCAGATCCCTAAATAACCCCTTTCCTCACAAAGAGGATGCAGAGCTGTGGGACTCACTCCTTCCCCAGTGGAGCTGTTTGCTGCCAGGGGCTGTGGGGGGTCAGGACCAGGGGGTGCAGCCCTGCCAGCAGCACCAGGGAGAGAAGGTGGCTTTGGAGAAAGGTTGGAAAACCCTGCAGTCACCTACCCAAAGCCTTGGTCTAAGGTGAGGGGCACCTCCTGACCGACCTGCCTCTGATCCCTGCAGCCATCCCTGCTGGCATTCAGGGAGATGCAGGGCTGGCAGGGAGCACCTGGCTCTCCCCACTAGTTGCACAGGGACTTGCTCCTCATCAAAGTGTCCCCATTTTGTGCCTAAAATGGGTTGTGCATCCCCTTATCCTGCTCAAGGGTCCAATTGCTGCAGGCTCCGTGCTTGTCCTGACCCCGCTGAGGGGCCAGGGGGGCACCAGCCCCAGTCCTGCCCAGCCCACCCCACACAGTGCCTGGTGCTGAGCTGGTGGCCCTGACTCGCAGCCTGGGGCTCCTACAGGTCACACTGCCACAGCACATCAGGGCAGGCACTGACAAGGGCTGTGGCCAACCAAGGTGGCACGTGGGGATTTGGGATGGCCAAATGCAGCTGCCCCAGCTGGTGTTTGCCCAGGGCAGTGGGGGGGTTCATGGAAGGAGTTGTTTCCCCAGCTGTGTTGGTACCTGCATGGAGCCCACAGGTGGCCAAGGTGGGGACATCCCCACACCAAGTCCCCTTACAGCCAGGACAAGATAGAGGGGTTAACAGGAGCTGTGGGGAGGGGCTCTGTGTGGCTGAAAGAAGATGGTGAGCTGCACTATAGCATACGAGTAAGCTCCTGAGGACCTGAGGAAGAAGATTTCTCCTGATGGAGTTGGGTAACAGAGGCTGGTATTGCCAGGAAACAGTGTTGTAAGGAGGAGAAGACCTGCTCCTGCTTGGCTTCAGCTTAAGTGTGATGGTCCCTGTTCCTGATAACCCAACACCTTGTTTTGTAGGGACTCCCCAAACAACACACCTCATGCTGGCACCCAATGTCTAAGGCAAAGCACCCAAAGGGCTGCTCAGCAGGGCTGGGCTGGAGGGAGCTGCCTGGGGCAGCCCTTGGGGTATCTTCAGGCTCCTTCCAGCCCTGCAGCTCGGAGGGAACACTTCCAGAAGCACACGGGAAACAACAGGCACAACCCAAGGCTGGGAGATCATTCTTGCCCGGACCAGCCTGATACTGAAACACAGAGTTGCTGCTTCTGCATTGACACGTAGCAGGACTTGTCCTTTAAATCAGTCCCATGGAACACCCTGGGATTTACCTTGCCATGACACTGGTGACCTAAGACCTTGTCCCTTTGCTCCCTGGGTTCCCCACCCTGGGAGAGCTCCTGAGCACACAGCAACACACACAGCCCGTGTGACAACCCTTGCCACGGGACGAGCCTCGGCTCAGAGTTCAATTCAAGGTGGCGTCCATCACTTTTAGTACAAACTCCTAAATTTATGAACCCTCCTACACTGCTGAGGCAAAAGTAAACAGCCTTTACACCTCGTGTCCTTCACAGCTGTGGCGCTGCTCAAATACCCCAGGAATCTGCAGGCAGTGGGACAAGTCACCCTTTCCTGGGACTCTCTGGCTCCTGCCATCATCCCCTGCTCAGACCCAGACATGAGACACACTGTTATAACACACACAGGTCACATCAGCACCCGAGATTGCCTGGCACAAGGAATGCACAGATCTAGGAATACAACAGGAATGCTCCTATACAGCAGTAAGCAATGATTAGGTATTTTTTCCCTTTTGGAGGATTTTTGGTTCTCCAGTCCTTCTCCACCAGAAAATCTCCTTGGAACTGTTCTCATCCTTCTGAGAAGGTAACCACGAAACTTTATAATCAACCAGAGGTGGTTTCAAATCCTTACCCCTTTTCCATCAAGTGTTGGTTCCACATTGAGTGGAACCACACATTAGGTTCCACCCTGTGTGCTTATGGATTTAGAACCTCTGGAAAAACCTCCCTCCACCTTCTCTACACTCCCACACGCTCTGAGGAACACCCGTCTCTCAGGATGCTGCACAGCTGTTTCGAACACTCAGACGCTTGGGCGTAAAAGGAAACCACTTGTCCCGGCACAAAGACCAGAATTTATGTATTTAATGGAACTTCGTTCAAGGGAGGGGGTTGCTCAGAAGACTTTTAGCATCACAGTGCTTCAAAAGAAGAGAGAACGTACCTGCGGGCTCCTCCGTGCTGCTGGCGGCCGTGGTGGGGGGCGCGGCGGGGATCTCTGCGCGGGACAGCGAGGAGGCAGGAGCAGAGGGGACAGAAAAGAAGGAGGAATTATTCCAAATCCCAGAGAGCCTGGCCCCTGCACACACTGCATGTTCCCTCCCCAGCCATGTCTACCAGCACGGAGGGTTTCCCAACGATGTCCTCCAGCAAGGAGCATTGCAAGAGCCCCAGAGAGCAGCGCACCAGGACCATAGCTACTGGGGAGTCAGGCCTCCCTGGAGGGTGTGGGAAAGGGGTTTTTAACAAAACATTTTGGCTTGTGGCTGCGGGCTGCACTGTGCCCAGCCCCTGCAGGCAGTGGGAATGCTGCTGCCTCTCCCTGTCCCAGGGCTGTCCCTTCCAGCTGCTGTCTCCACCCACGTCTGAGGCAGTGTGAGCGCTCCTCTCCTGTGAGAGAGGGTGCAGGTAAAGCATTGCATCTCTCTGCAGGGATGCAAGTGTTACCTCACACATTTAAGGGAAAACCAAACATATCTGGTGCCAATGCACTGGTCCCTGGTTTTGATTTGGGACCAGCTTTGCAGAGCAAAAACCACATAATATTCGGGATATTCGTGCCCACGCCTGGCTGTGTTTGTTGAAATTCAAGGGATGGGCTGTGGATGGAGGGATGGCCCCAGCTTTGCAGGGTGCTCTCCTTTCCCAGAGCACATACATAGCTCTCATCACAGACATCCTTCACACATTCAGGGCATAATGATGCAATTTCTGTGCATTCCTGGTAATCCTGGTGGGGGAACTCCCCACCAGCCCAGTTTGAAAGTGGAATTTAGGCATGAGCTGGGGGTCAGCATTTGCCTCCTTCCACTTGTGCTCTTGGGAACACACCTGGCCACGAAGGCAGGGTTTGCTGAGGTCAGTCTGCATTGTGGTGACAGCAGCTCATAGGGGTGCAGCCCAATTAGCATTAGATGATTTTTTCAAGTCATTCACTCTCATGAAATTAAACACAGGCACAGCCCATGTGAAAGACATGGTACATAGTCAGGAAGCACATGGACAGCCAGCACAGCCATCCCAAAAGGCTGGGTGGGTACTCCTGCCTGCAGTGCAGACAGACCCTACTGGGGTCTTGTTCATTCCCCATGAGGCGTTTTTTGCATGATTGTAAGTCTCTGGAACAGGGAAAATATAAGCAGTGGTAAATCAGAGAGTAACTGTGCCCTTGCAGGCAAGGTGGCAGCCCCTTGCCAGTGGCAGTGAGCCTGTGGCAGTGGGAGAGCAGCGTGGGCAGGGATGGAGCCCCCCACTACACACAGATCAAATACGTGTGAACTCCATCCCCTCCCACGTGTGGGATATGCTGACTGACATTTTTCAAGGATGAAAATGTCCTGGTTTGGGTTTTTCTGGGATGAGGGAATTGTGAGTTGCTCATATCTTCACTTGAATTGCTTTAGAGTCCTATGTGCAGATCCAGCTCCCAACAACTGCACGTGGGCTTGACGGCCAGGCCAGAGCCTGGCTTGGAAAGCATTTTCAGCAAAACATCCCTAGGCAAGGATGTTTTGCAGTGACACAGAAGTAAGTGGCTCCCATGGGTGCTGGGTGGTGGTCAGGTGGCAGGGCCAGGCAGGGCAGCCCTGCCAGGCTCACACCAGCCTTGAGCACGCAGGGTCGGGAGCTGTGTGAGCACAGCCCGGCTCCAAACCCCTGGATGGGTCGTGTTGAAATCCTGTGTCTGTCTTTATTTAGTGCAACAAATCCCAAGGGAGCTGATGCAAGGAACAATTTACTCTCTGATTTGCCATGGCCCTGGGGAATGGCTGATGATAAACCTTTGTGCATACTTGCTGCAGCACAGCCTGGAGCCACGACTGGAGGGCTTGGAGAAATAAGCATCTAGTTTGAGCTCTTGCTGTCCCATTGCAACATGGGGAAAAATGAATCTCAAGTGACCAAAACCCATCCCAGAATGCATGTTTTCTTCAGCAGGAGAAGGTGGACAAAGGGTATCTTCCCCATAATTCAGCAATGGCCATGCTGAGAAGGAGATGCTGGGGGGGGACAGAGCAGGAGCAGACTCTGGGTTCCCAGGAAAGACTTTTTTCAACCTTCACTTTTCTTGTTGGGCCTTTTTCCCCTCTTAGGAGCAAGGAATCACCCTTGAGGGGAGCAGTTCCTCCTTCCCAGCCCATCCCAGGCACACTAATTTTGATGCTTCCTTTCGTTAGGGTGGGGGGAGATGTCTCACAAGGTGCATGAGCCACTGAATGATCCAACAGCAGCAAACCCAACAGGCAGCAGAGAGGAGCACCAGGCTAAAGCCCACCTTGCCTGGGCAGTGAGAGCTCAGCAGGGGCTGAGTGGGGATCTGGGTGTTTGCAGAGCAAATGCTGCAGTGGAGACACTTTGGGAGCTGTACCTGTACCAGGGTGCTCCCTGCTGTTGTTTGAAGAGCAGAGGAGGAGAGCAGCCTTGGGAAGGCAAATTGAAAAGCAAGCCCAAGGAAGCAAACAATAAAACAGCCTCTGTTTCTGGGAGGGTTGTGTGAGTGCAAGATCCCCTTTAGCAACCCAGGTACTATCACTGTGTTACTGTGATGGCAACTTCACCAAACCAGCAGCTCCTCTGATATGAGCTCTGTGTCAGTGCAGCACAACCTGTTTTTGGAGAGAAAATCCTGTTTGTAGGGATCTGCTGTAGCATCCAGACCTGATGTGGTACCCAAAAATAAATGTGCTCTTGAGGCACCTTTGCTCCTGAAGCAAAACCAAATTACCATCAAACTGGTCTGTAACTGCACCCACACAGCCCAGCCAATGAGGCAGATGAGCTGTTTGGAAGCCAGAGCTGGATCCTGGGCTATGTTCCCTCCTGTGGGGATGGGAGGGGAACCCAGGCAGCTCCATCCCCCGAGCACTGCCCGCTGGCACGGTCGTGACAGGGTTAAGCAGCCTCCCAACGCGGGCAGTGGCTCCTGCGGGTTTCTAAGGGTTAATATCTCTAATCTACAGACACTGAAAGAGCGATCCACCTACTTATGCAGGGGGCGATGGGAGAGCGGCTCTGCTGGTAGCCCTTGGCGCAGCGGTTGCAGGTGATGCCGGTGACCCCGTCCTTGCAGGGACACTGGCCCGTGGTTTGGTTACAGGTTTGGCCGGCGGCACCCACGGGATGGCAATCGCACTCTGTGGGGGGAACACACAACAAGAGGGTCAGGGGAGAGCAGAGCGGGCGCAGGCGACGTTGTGGCATCGCCGGGGAGCAATCCCGGCGTGGCTCCACCTTTCCTGCCGCCGGCAAACATCCCACCCAGCCAGCGACTGCACTGACCTGGAACGGAGGTGGCATTTGGCAGAGGGGGTGTGGAGGCCCTTACTTGGGCACAGAGGGGATGGCACCGGAGAGAGGGTGGCCCTGCCACAGCCCATCCCGCTGCGGGGATGGAAACGCAGCCAGGATGTCTCAGGTGCTGCACAGCCCTGGGGAGGCAGCGTGGGGACACCCACCCGTGGGCACAGAATCACAGCGTGGGGACACCCACCCGTGGGCACAGAATCACAGAGTACACCGAACTGGAAGGGATCATCGAGGCCAACTCTTAGCCCTGCACAGGCCCATCCCCAAGAGTCACACCGTGTGCCTGAGAGGAAACACAACTGCCTTATCCATGAGTGCTGTGATCAAGAGTTTGCAGCACTCAAAGAGGAGGGGAGCAGGCAAAGCAGCACCCGCTGCCCCCACCCCAGCAGCTTCAAACGCCCTCAGGCTCCCAGGAGCAGTGGCAGGACTGTAAGGAAGAGGGACAAAACCCAGGAGTGTTTCATTGCCCCTTCAGCACATGAGATCTCAGGCAGGGAGCGAGTGCTTTCAGAGATGTTGGGAATTCGTTTCACGTGCACTACAAGAAAAACCAAACCAGCCACCCTCCTCCTTTCAGTGCTTTTGCTTGAGCCCTTCCCTGCTGAGCAGCATCCCTGGCAGCTGGCACTGAAGGAGCAGGAAGGAAATGCCCTTGTGGGATGCAGGCAGGCTGGAGGACCTGCTGTTCCCGGCCAGATGGATGGAGGCTTGACGGCAGAGCTGGGCAGATGTGAAGGGTTTGGCAGGGGATGTAAATACTGCACTTGAAAACATTCACCATCTCATTTCCCACAGTGGGACTTACCGGCGCAGCTGTTTGGTTAAAAAAAAAAAAAAAAAAAAAAAAAAAAAGCCGAAAAGAAAAAAAAGCCAAAAAAAAAAAAAAAAGGCATCAGGGCTTGTTATCATCGCTGCTCCAAAAGGATTACGGCCTCGCACATTTGTTAACAGCCCTGATTTCTAAGAGCTGCAAGCACCGTGCCAGACTGTGGTCTGCCCCTGCTGAGCAGTGGCAGGGAGAGGCAGGAAAGCTTTCCTTTTCTTCTGCAGCATCCTCAAGAAGGAGCCAGCCAAATCCCTCCCAGGGGAGCACTGATCCCGCTCTCCTTCTGCCCCTCAGGGGAGCTGCCTGCTAGAAAGGGGGCTTGGGGGAAAATGTGTCCCACTGCCCAAAATCTGGAGGGAGCTGGTCTGTGGGTCAGGAGCAGTATGAGTGTCTCCATGGGCTCCAGTGGCTTAAAACACCCCCAGATCCCCCAAACTGGGCATACCACTCCCATGAGGGTTTGTTCTGGACCCTGCAATGATTCTTGGTTTGTCTTGCAACCCCTCAGCTCTGAGACACCCTAAATCTGCCTCATCTGGGGACAACAAATCACATCCCACATTCATCTGTGTTGGGTGTCCAAGCTTTGATGTTTGGCTGGAGCTTCCCTCCAACCCATCCCAGCACGATCCTGCTCCAGCTTCCCTGTACCAGCAGCTCCCAGTTTGACCCCCCTCCCAGCAGGGTTTGGATAGTGCCTCTGGCCTCCTTGCACCAGGATTTCCCCTTCTCCCTGTGTGGGACATCCCATCCCTGTGCAGCCCTTCCCAGAGCACCAACAAACTGCTGCCATCCCTGACTCCACCAGTCTTGAGTGGGAAGAGATGGAGCCTTGCCAAAACCTGATGATTTTTTCACATGCAAGGGGAAAAAAACCCTTCAAGAAACCAACAACGCTTTTCCTTCTTTTCTCCTCTTTTCCTAACACTTCTGATTTGTTTTTTTTGGTTAAGGGTCCTGCTCTCTCCCCTGCTGTGAGCTGTCCCTGCTTGCTGCTTGCTGCCCACAGCAGAAAATTTGCTTTTCTAAACTTAATTTTGATTGAAAAACTTTCAACATGAAATGAGTGTGGCTGGTGATGAGCTCGGAGAGCAGAGGGATGTTTAGGTGGGAAAACCTGCCCATTGCAGCCCCAGGGGATGGCTTTGACAAGGCTGGGGGAGAGGAAATAAAAACACATTAAGTGAAAGAGTGAAGAAGAGCCAGGGCAGAAAAGAGTTAAAGAAGAGCAGAGAGGCAGGAGTTAATACAAAAATAAGCAAATCAGGGAAGGGTTACACAAGAAGAGGCAAAGGGCAGGAGGATGGGGAGGAACATGCCTCATGTTTCAGGCGTCCCCTCTGGGGCTGCGCGCTGGTTTCAGGCATCGCCTGCAAACCCCCATCCTGTGAGTAATCCTCCCCCATGTGAGCGGATTGCACCGATTTCAGTGGGACTGCTTGGACGAGAGAGGGAAAGGGAGGGAAAAAAGCCTTGGTGATGAGTAAGATTTACAGAATCAGGCTCTTGGAGGCTGGGCTGCAGAGCACAGAGCGCTCCTCTGGACACCACATAAATAAATAGCGATGCTGCTGCTTCCTTCCCTCATGAGGTAATGCCTCGGCACAGCTCGTCCGGAGCTGCTGGGTTATTTTTACAGCCCTATCTGTCTGAGGTTGTCTCCTCTCTCCCCAGTCTGGGCTCCTGTGAGGGCTCTGCACACAAGTGTCACCCGTGTCCCCACGGGCACGTGTGATGTGCCCAAGGCTGCAGAGTAGGCAAGTCATGGAGGAGCTGGGACTCACCAGCTCGTGGTCCAGGACGTCACCAGGACAAAGCCCTGGCTGATTTCTGACAGCTCATGCTGACACACGGTGGGGTAAATCCCCTCTGGGTGGAGGGATGTGCTTTGTGTCACCAGTCCCCAACTTTAGGCTGGGGCACAGGACCCTGCGTGTCCGGGACCGCTGCCCCGGGCAGAGCACTCCGGCTCCTCCAGAGCCTGACCCCGCTCTGACTTGTCTATCTTCCAGAAAACTCTCTGAATCAGCAGCAACTCAGCCCTCGAGGAGCGGGGAGGCAGGAGGTGGTCTAGGCGGTGTCTGCAGATGTGTATTTGCCGTCCCTGTCCTAGAGAAACTGAACCAGCGCCAGCAATTAGGAGCAATTAAAGGTAATTTGCAGTTCCCTGGCCAGTGCAAACACTTGCAGCCAGCAATTACAGGCTCTTCTCCTTCCCCAGCCGTGGAGTGGCTGGGCTGCTGGTGCTTGATGCTGATTTTTCTAGTACGGTTCAAATTCCTTTGGGCTGTAAAGCCAAATTGAGGAAAGACTGCAGTAGAGTCACAGTGGGGGTGTGATTGCTGCCAACGCCCCCTTTGGCATCCCCATGACCTTCCTGATGGGCACCTTTGGACTCACAAAACGGCTTTTCAGGCCTCAACTTCCCTGAGTGCAAGGATCTGTCCATCACCCACCACGATGCAGAGGGTCAGCAGTGCCCTGCACTGAGCAGAGCCCTTGGGGCCCCAGGGCTGAGGAAAGCTCACTGATCAGGAAAGGAGGGTATCTGGGACATGACTGGGGATTATAAGGGGGATAAGAAGTTATTTTTCTACTGTATCCTCATGCCTTGCTTGAAAGGATCACCCCACAGAGGAGGGTGCAAGGGTGCAATGAGATGAGAGAGGAGCAAAGAGGAATTATGTCGGTGCAAGAAAACAGTGGGTCTGCAGTCTGTTAGTCCACAGAGCACTGGGGGAAGGAAATAACCATCAGGATTTAGTTCTTTCAGAAAATCTTAAAGAAAAATCTTTGATGTGGCAGAAATGATCCGGAATTTCTAGGGAAAAATGAAATTATTTGCTGCTCGAAAACATGGCTGTGGAGGAGGAAACAAGGAGCAGGAATCTATGGTGAGGTTTTAATGGGCACTGATGGTAGCAGTGGGGGTGCCTCGGCCCATAAAAGCTGATTTTTCTTATAAAATAATCATGGAGTGGAAAGCAGGGAGCTAAAAGCATTTCTAGGTGACCCCGTGCAACTTGGCTAGTCCAGATGTGTTGGTCTTCTGCGAGACAGACCCAAACTGGCCGAATGGATGAGGGGAGAGCAGCCAAAATCCGGTGCACAGAAGGCTGCATAATTGGAAGGAGGGAACAGGATGGCTCATACACACTGAAGGGTCCCAATTAACTGCAACCACTCCAGGAAAAGATCTAGGAGTCAATGAAACATCTGGCTGATTGCAACGGAGCTCAGAAGAGCCACAAGATGGGAGGTTGTGTTATGAAAGGGGTAGAGAGTAACAGTGAATGTGTAATATCGTGGCACTATAGAAATCAATAGCACGTCCTCAGCTGGGGAACTGCAGTGAAAGGCAGGGAGAGGCACCCATCTGAGGACGGAAAAGATTAGGGATGCCTTGCCAAGAGACGATGGAGGGGTGCCAAGCAACGCTGAGCGCCGGGAAGGTCAGACAGGTGCTCCTCTTCACTGGTCCTTAAAACACGGGGACAAAGGGACATTCAAGGCATTTAAAAGGCAACCTTTTTCAATGATAAAAGGAAATGCTTCTTTGCACTGCACGTAATTAACTCGTAGAACTCATGCTACGAGACACCATGGCAAGGGCCCAACAGGATTAGATAGGGCTATGAATGAGAACATCTGTAGTTACATTAGCTGGGATTAATATATATACGGATATAAGCACTCCAAGCCAGCTACTAACTGCCTGCAGTTAGGAGGAGATTTCCCCTGGGGCCAAGCTCTTGCAGAACCGGCTGTCTTGGAGTTTTATATCTCTGTCTGGAGCTTCCAAGACAAGCCACTATTATATGTACAAACCTGCTGAGGCAGAGCATCACCAGCCCGAGCACAGGCAGGGACACATTTCTGTGCCTCAGCCGAGGTTTGGGACGAAAAAATACCTGCAAGCAAATCTTAGGGCCTTTCATGGAAGGATGCAAAACACCCTGGGAAAGTGGTTGAACTTGCCGGGGTGTCTCTGCCCTGCTGAAGGCTGACAAATAGCATGACAAAAGTGCAAATATTTTTCCTCCTCTGAATTTTGGTCGGAGGTATTCCCAGCTGCTAATCTTCCCCCACACACGTGTGTTGAAAGGTAAACAGAGGGATAAATCTCCAGGCTTAGCTCTCCTCAAGTGTGACCTTTATTGAGAAGGTACCTGAAAAGGCCTGCATTTTTGGAGAATTAACATCTTCCTGCTTTCAGGGAAGCTGTGTCTTTGAGATGCTTTCAGAATGACAAAAAATCTTTTTGACTGAGAAGAAAGGCTTTGATTCTACAAGGTGTGCAGATTTCCTCTTGTCACACTGGATCTGCCATGATCACACACCTCACAGGGCTTCCAGATCCAACTGCCCAAAGCGTGACCTCTGTACTGAGCAGTGACCCAACAGTGCATCAGACTGGAAAGAAACACTTTAATTTACAATGGTCACTGATGAAGTTCCCTATACTGAGAAATCACATTAATTTTAAGTATGAATTCATGTCTCATATAGCCCAGATGCCTTAGGTGCACGTTTATGTTTGTCCACGCTTTAAAATGCTTTTCCAGAATCACGGCCAAAAATTGCTTCCCTGTGGTTGCTTTTCTTCTCTCCTCTGAAGACTTCAATGGGAGTGAAAAATGTGGCTGCAGAAAATTTCTGTCGGAAAAAAAAAATACCCCAAACCCAGATTTCTTTCAAACCCCTTCTCTTGGATTCCAGCAGTATTTTAAACACCGAAATGTCAAAACAGCTCAAATTTGCCTGTTGCCTCAATAACACAACCTGGTGCAGTAACCATATCTCAGCCTTATGCTTTAGTATTTAAAGGTGTGGTTCCAATATTATTACTTAAATGAGCTTTTTGTTCTTGTTGTTGTAGTTATTTTTTTCCTGCTCCACTGTCTTTAGTAACTTGCATACTGAGATCCTGGTTCCTCTGGACATATCTGCCCAGGGAATGCAAGGTGTGAGAACTCCTTGGGTGGGTCCAGCTCTCCCATGGTATCCATAATCCATCCCAGAGATGACCCCTTGAAACTGTCACAAAGTCCTGACCTGGGCAGGCTATTTTAGGAGATTTGCTTTGGCTCCTGCCTTTGGGGAATCGATTCAAAACAAGCAGCTCTCCTTCCTCTGGAGACCTATCCCAGTTATTTGTCCATGGATGAGGAAAATCTGGTCTGATCTCTGTGCACCTGAGTGGTGCTGGCTCTGAGGGCAGCACCCTGTGGGGATGGGGGAGACCACAGCCACTGCCAGAGCATCTCCACCACGGGCAGCACGTCCTGCAAATCCCACAGATTTATGTCATGGGGAAGAGAAACTGTGGTATTTATTGTGCACCCACCCAGTCTGGCCCCAGCCAGTTTGCTTAACCAGAAGCAGAGGTTGAAATGTCTCTGTGTTAACCCTGAATACTAATAATGACTTTAAATATTAACTATTAACTGCTTTGCAAGGAGATCGTCGGCTTGTCTGCGATATTGTGAACTGGATTTAGCTCTCCAAAGGATCATGTTCATGCACAATGTCCCTCAGCACATTCTCTTGGAGATTTAAAGGTTTCTTGCCAGCAGAACATGAATTCCTCCTTTTATCGGGCGAAGCCAAATAATCTCTTGGTGTTCCACAGCGTCCCTCCTCCTGCGCCGCTTCTCAGGGCTCTCCCATTTCTTCCTCCTGAACTGGCACCCGGGGAAGCCAAGGGCCCTGGCGCCCTGCAGTTTGGGCCAAATTTCACAGATTAGACCTTGTCTTTGTCTTCTCCATAACAAGGAACAGACGGGCCCACAAAGCCTCCACTGAGCAGGAGTCGCCGCTAATCCGGAGGGGGCTTTGAACCACGGCAATAAATCCACTTTTTGGGCAGGCACACTATGGGCAGGCATTAGAGATACAGACAATAAGACAATTATGGCAGCACTCTCCAAAATGCTCGAAAATTCCCTCGTTAAAAAAGTTGCTAGAGATTCCCCCGTCGTCTGGGAGCTCCGGCTTTTGGGTGATTCTCAGCCAGGGATGCTGAGACACCCCGGGATGAAGCATGGGGGCTTGCTTCTCCCTGCTTTGCTGGCAGGGCTTGGGTTTTGTCATGGAGGATGTTATCCCTTTTGTTTTTCCATCAAAAGATGTCAAGTCTGGTCTAAGACCTGCAGGGAAAGCTCTGGCCAGGCAAAGAGCAGCTTAGTGGGGCACATGACTCTGAAGCAAAATACAGCTCATCCTGCTTTCGTGGGAGACATTGCAGGGGAAAGAGTGTTAGAAAATACTAATTTTGAGGGGGGAAAAAAAGGCACATCTTTTCTCCTCCTGATGTGTTTTTAGCATGGCTTCTGAGGAAATGAAGTTCCTACAAGTGTATTCTCCCACTAACAGTGTTTCAGTCAAATCTGGCAGCAGAGCAAAAGTTTCAGAGATAATGAGGTTGCCACAAGCCTCAGGAAAAAAAGGCAGTGGAGAAGATGAGAGAGAAACTCTAGGAAAAGCTCTGCAGAGGGGAATCCCTTCAGTGTGCATGGCCCTTATGGGACACTGAAGTATCCACAGTGAGGAGAGCCCCCAACACCTCAAGTGCAGGGGAAAATGGCAATGAGAGCTCTCGGGGCACAAATCCCAGTCACTAATTTGTAATGCTCCAAGAAGCCTATGTTTAAGTGGAAAATAAATCCTTTTCCACCAGAAAAAAAAGCCTTTTTGTTTTACAATGCTGAAAACCAGAGTGTGTGGATGATCAGGACAGAGCTTTGGTTTAATTCTCAGGATCTGAGAGCCTGGAGGACTTTCCAGTCTGGAGAACTGGTCTGAAGCAGGAAATTATCTCAACAGTTTGAAAACACTTGTGGAGAAGGCAAATTATTCCTTGTCTTTCCTCTATCTTGGAGATATGCAGAAGTCTGGCTATGCAAGTGAATTTAGCAACTTTTGTTCATAGTCTGAGACTTATGGAGAACTGGGGTTTAGTCTGGTTTTATTTCTTAATTAGGGTGCAAATTCCCCTCTCTTGTGTCACATGCCATCACTTCTGAAAAACCACAGTCCAAACCTGCCCTCCAGGATTGCTTCTGGATGTATCTCTGCTGGAAAACCAAACCCAAGCCACAGTTTTGAAGATGGTTGGCCCCCAGTTTAGCCAATAAAACTCCTTTTGGGCACCAGCATTGCCAGGATGTGATTTTTCAGGAATGCAGAGCTAGCTCCTGTCAGGGAATCAACTATCTACATTTTCCGATTCAGCTGGATCATCCAAGTGCCTAACATGGATTTGGGACTCAGCTGTCAGCTATATCTCCCCTCTGAAGGTGCTGGGGGGTGATTTCTAGGCTGCAGTGGAGACTCAAGGTCCTTCTGAGGGTCTCTAGAGGAGCCTCCTCCATCCTCCATCCTCCTCATCACACCTTTTGGTTCCCTGGAGTCAGCAGAGTGTCTTTCCCTGAACCCTGCAAGCCCCACACAGTGCTGGCAGGTTCTGCCATGGCTTTTACCCTTTCCTCTTTCCCTTTTTCAGCTCATCCCTTCCCTGGGCTGTTCCTCCCCTCCCGTACCAAAAGCGATGCAGGTGGAGGTGGATCTCTAACCCAGCTCACCTGGGGGTGTCCCTCTCCTGGGGGGTGGTGTTTGGGGTCCTGGTTTGACAGAGCATTCCCAGGGCTGTGACACACAGAACGTGCTGGGGCCCTGAGTGCATCTCCCCTGGGAGCAGGAGCTCCTGGCTGGGCTGGGAATGCCAAGTGGAGACAGCAGAGCCCCACTCCGGGGTCTGTGCAGCAGGTCAGGCCCCTGACCCATGAACTGGTGTCCTGGTTATGTCCACATGTTTTCCCAGCCCATCTGAAGATGTCAAAAGTCCCTTCCTCACCTCCCCTTCCCTAAACCAGGTTTGTTTCAAATTTACCTTTAAATGCAAGGGAGTTGTACCAACGCAACAAAGTCCAAAAGATTCCTGGGAGAGAGGGGAGCCCTGCTGAAAAGGGCTCTGGAAGTACCAGTGTGGTTCTTTGGAGGAGAACCGGAGTCCAGATAAGCAGCAGTCCCCTCCTTCAAGGTGCACAGGGCCTGCCCAGAGCAGTCCCAGGAGTCCTGGCTGGCAGGGGAGTCATATCCCACAGCAAAAGTGCCTGGTGGGAGCAATATGTGGAATTCTTGACTTCCCTGGAGCCAGAAGACAGCGGCAACTCAGGAAAATTTTTGGCATGGAGGTGATTTTGCTCTGACCTTATCAACAGGCAAACAGACAAACCCCTCTCTCTTCTTTTTCCTTTTTTTTTCTTTTTATTTTTTTTTAAATTTTCTTTCTTTTGTTTTTTTGGTTAATGACCTTGAAAGCCAACTTCCAGAGATTGTAGCAGAGCAGAGACTCCCAGCACATGTATTTTTTTATCTGGGATGTGGGTGGCAGAGCCTCCTCACTCATGGCAATGCCCCTTGGTGCTCTGCCAGCCCCTGGGGCTGGGAGGGAGGTCTGAGGTCCTCTCTGCTCTCTCCAAGCATCCAGGTTTCAATCCTGGACTGCCTAAAATATCCTCTGCTGAAAGCAAATATCTGTTTAAACTTTGTTGTGTTATGGGAGGTGGCCCTGATCAGAAGATAGAGAGAGGAAAAAACCAGTGATGAGTTTCTGGGAAGACCAGAAAGCAGGAGTTTACCTTCATCCCAGCTAATTTGCACTAAAATGGAGAACCATACATGATTAAAATTATGGATTTTAAAAAGCTGGAATGGCCAGGTAGATGCCTTGTGTTGAGCTTCATTATTCATTTGAAAAAGAAAAAAAAAAAATCACTCCTTTTCCACGTTTTCACACAACAAATGCAAACCAGTTTAGGAGTTTCTGTAATACTCATGTCCCTTCTTTGCTCTGGGACCCTCCCAGCCCAAGTTGGTGAATGGTGCAGCTCTGCCCTGGGTCCTGGGGGTGCCATAGAGGAGGTGGCACTTGGTGGCAGTGGCTCTGGAACTCCTGAGCTGCCCCAGGACACCCCCCCATAGCGACCCGTGAGCACGGACAGCTCAAAGCTGCACTTCCATAAACCTTCCCCAACTGATTGGGGGTTGCTGATGACA
Organism: Manacus candei; assembly: GCF_025592945.1. Lineage (NCBI taxonomy): Eukaryota > Metazoa > Chordata > Aves > Passeriformes > Pipridae > Manacus > Manacus candei. The sequence goes on along the minus strand of NW_026138095.1, from coordinate 10,540,797 downwards.
AGTTTTAGATGCAGAAACCATAAATCAGCTCTTGGCACTTGGAGTAATATCGATGTAAAGACTTGAGGGGCCTTGGGGAAGGGGGTGACTAAGGCACAGCCACTAACAAATGCAGAATGGAAGAGCAGCTAGAAATCTGTTCCCGTGGCAGTGGAAGGGCATGTCCTGTGGAGAAATGAAAGTCTGCGCTTGGCAGATCGATGCCTTGGAATTTGGACTTTCTCCAGTGATGTGATTTCTCAGAGATGACCAAGCCCTGACACATGAGCTCGACCCAAGCTCTACCAGCACTATGAGTTGGCTCATCTCTCATCTGAACAGTAGCTCCAGCTGGTCTTCAAAGAGGAAGAAAAGGAGAAAAGGAAGGGAAGGAAGTCTGGTAATTAAGGACAACTCACTGGTGTGAATTCCTAGAAAGTATTGCCTTGGACTTTGCCTTGAAACAACAACTGAGCTGGACTGGAGATGGGCATCAAAATGAGGTTGCTCTGGAGAGGGGAACATCTCTCTTGGGTTGCACTTCACCCTTGTCTAAGGTGGATGCCAAGGGCACATCTCGGCGTGGATGGGCTCCCTGCAGTGATGGGAGGGTGCCTGGGGAGCAGGTACTCACTGCAGACAAGGAAAGGCTGGGGACAGGAGCCCTGTCAGGAGTCACCACTGGTGGCCCTGCTGTCCCTGGAGCCCTGGTGTAGGGGATCCAGCCAGGCCATCTCTATGTGTGGGATGTGTTAGCTGCGAGCTGGCCTAACCTCTACCTGGGTGTGGACTGGGGACCACGATGGCAGGGACATCCCTGAGGGTGTAGGGGTGCTGACCACAACTGAAACCACGGACAGACTGATCTCACTGTCCTGCACATGGCCCGTGGGACACAAGTGGGACACCAGCACACTGATGGCAGGGAGCCCCTTGTCAGACTCTGCTGTCTAAGGTGGGGTTTATCCCCACTGCCCTCTGCACCCCAAATTCCCAGCGGGCCTCTGGGCAGCAAGGAGAGGTTCCATCTCCCCTGGCTTCAGCCTCGTGGGAATGAGCTCTCAGCTCTAAGCTGGTCACGCAGCTCCCTCTATAGTCAGTGGAGAGAGGCGGGGACTCGTCCCACTGTCCCTGTCACCAGAGGCTCTGCTCCCCTCTCCAGGCAGCACCGGGAGCCAAAGGGGTTCCACTGTGTCAGTCCCCCCCACTCAGGGCCTGCAGCTGGGTGGGAAGAAAACCTGTGTCTGCACCCATGAAATCAAGGATCAGAGGCTGAGCCCATGGGGATGGCACTCACCTTCCCTCTGCTTCGACCCAAACTGCCTCCAAAATGAAAATGTCAAGGCTTGACCCTTTGTGGTTACAAGGCAGGATGGGCAGGTAGGCTGGGAGTGCCTTTTGGGTTTTGAACAAGCCATTAAGTACTTCAGTGCAGATGGAAAACCTGCCAGGCTCTGCACAGGCGTGGAGCTGTGGCAGCACCAGGGAATCAGACAATCCCATTTTTTACCAAAACATGGAGTCCTAATGAATGTGACCTCTCCAGGTGCCAAATCCTGCCTCTCTACAAGGGGTTTACACTGGCAGCCTCAGCACAAGTGCATTCAAAACGTGTATCATTTGTCATCTTTTCATCAAAAAGTGTGTAAAGCCTCTCCCTCAAGTGCAGAGCTGTTTTACAGCCGGGCTATAAAATCCTGCAGACTCTCTGCTCCAATAGAATTACATTAGTGCCAATAATCTGGCAAATATCAGGAGGGAATTTAATCAAAAGAAATAACACCAGGGCCCTGATTTACGGCGGCCCACGGCAGAGCGGGGCGGACGAAGGTTTGCAGGACCCAGATGTGGAATTTCACTTGCAACATCATTTGGAGCAGAGGGAAAGCAGAAGGAACTGGAAGCACGGCTTTGGTGTGTTGGGAACTCTTCGTGCTTTCTCAAAAACTAGTGAGAAAGGAACAATTCATCCTTGTCTGTCTTAAAAGACGAATGTGCAAAATTTCTTATATCTGGAGCTTTGTTGCTTCTCTGGACAGCCCCCACACCTAAAGGGTCAATGCAACACCAGGGGTTTGACGTGTCCAGGGCAAAGGGCATCCTGCTCCCTTGCCCTCTGGGATGAGCCCATCCATCCCCCCCGGTGGAGGAGCAGCAGGACCACGGGACTCCTCCAGCCCCAGAGTCCCCAGATGGGGCCACGCAGAGATCAGCTCTGGGGTCTGACCTCAAAACACAGGGGGAACCCGAGCCCTGGCTTGAGTAACTGCTGTCCCTGGGTTTGCCTGACCACCCACCCACAGCAGCCACACTCCTCCAGCCCCAGCCCCAGCCCCAGCCCCAGCTCCAGCCCCAGCCTGGCAGGCTCTGGCGCTCACCCAGCGTTGCCACTTCATGCAATATCCCCGCTCCATCTGTCATCAATTCCTTTGCATGTGGTTTGCAGACTCCGTGCCGTGCCCTGCCTTGTGTGGCTCTGTGACAAGGCATCTCTGGGCACTGACAAATTCTTTGCTTTTATCATTTTTGCAAGAAAACCACTGGAAGCAAACGCAGAGGCGAATTACATGGCACAGCTGCATTGCTGTTAACCATCAGGGAAAAGTCATCCTTAAAGCCCAGCTTCTTATGCCTTCATCTGTGCTGCTGAGACGACTTCAGATCATTAAAAAAAAAAAATCTATAATTTAACAGTTATTATAGGTTTGGCTATTAGAAAGCCAAACAGCCCTGTGATGGGTAGGAGGATGTTGCCCAGCTCTGCTTTCTGCTCACCTTTTGCTGCCTAAGCCTCACGCTGTGCCCTATGAACACCTGCAAAATTTGTGGATTTCTCTTTTTCTCCGAGTTGAAATTAAGTAGACCTTGTGCAAACATTTCTGCAACATTGTATTTTTGCATAAATAGCCAACCAAGCATTGAAAAGAATGCCTCTCTAATTTTCTAACCTTAGATGTGTTACGAGTTGAGGTGCATAACCTCTTGTATAGGATGGAGTGGGAGATGAGGAATGTGAGTGAGAGGAAAGGCATTTTAGCTGGATGTGTGTGTTAGGCTGAATAAAGGAGTTGAATTAGTACAAAAATCTCCTTGGCAGCTCTTCCATGGGGTGTTTGCTGTGAGCTCACACACTTGCCAGGGTAGGTGAGTGTGTCACGTGCTCTTGGCAGCTCCCGGGGCACCAGGGCTCTATCGTATGCATTTATTTAAATTTGTTGCATGTGGAACACAATCAGAGCAATGTGATGGCTGAAAGACTCAAGTCTAACAGAGAAAACAGTCTGGTGGGTGAGAGCAGACAGCAGGTAGTGGTGAGGGAGATGGCAGATGCTTCAGAATGGTTAATTCCTCAATTTGAAACACATTTGGTCAAGATGAGGCTCTGGGAGAGGATTGCCCATTGTCAGCTGGTTTGGTGAGATGATAAATGAATATTGTTATCAATGGTGAGATGGCTGAAGCTGTTAGATGATAGGGTTGTTTTTTAAACATGCCTGTTTTTAACAATTCCTTCAGAAAAAGCCCTGAATTGGGAAAGAAAAATAGAGGGAATATGAACCTGCACTGTGTCATAAACAGACCTCAGGAAAACGAGTTTTCAAAGGAATGCCTGTGCTGTAGGAAACTTCATTTTGCTGCTTTCATGCAGAACAGTGGATTACACCAACAATAACCCAACAAGTACTGTGAAATCCTGCTCATAGGCTGCAATCTGGGAGCTGCTCAGCACAGTTATCACATACCTTTGTATCTGTTACAAACCATGGGGGCTGGAGAAGTATTTAAATTCGGCCACCTCCAATTTGAAGTGCAGGAGCAGTTTGAGAAGGCAGAGGTTGAGAGAAGGACAATTGCAAAGAGCATTTAATAGAGTGAATGACCCAGCAACTGGGAAATTCAGCCTAAAATCCTTGTGGAGGGCCTCATGGAGGCCAGTGCCTGAATTCCCAGTGCTCTCCTGGGGAAACTGAGGCAGCTCTGAGGTTTCCCACCTGCAGGTACCACCCAGCTGTGTTTTTGGGTAGGACCACTCAGCCAGGGAGAGGTCAGCAGAGTGAAGGGCCAGGGAACAGCAAGGAGGGATGGGCAGGACAAGGGGAACAGGCTGCCTGGCCAGGGAGGAGAGCTGGGAAAAGCAGGAATGAGGATGGTCCTGGGAAGTGCCAGGATCAGTCAAGAGAGGGTTAAGCATGGACATCACTGCCAACACAGGGCAGAGACTGCATTTTCCCAGAATGGAAAAGCAGGAGATAGAATCCATCCTACCCTCCAGCCAAGCATCCCCTTCCTGCTCCATGCTCCCTGTGCTGATCCCAGAGGACTGGAATTCCTGTGGATGCACAGTGAGCCCATGGCTGACAAAGAGCCCTCCTCTCCTCCGAATCACACCACATCCCCAGAAGTCCCCATGCTGGGGAGGCAGAAACCACAGCCCTGGGAAGGAGTTTACTGTCCTTGGGGAGGGCAAGAATTCTTCCCAGCAGGGCAGCCCAAAACCCTTTCTGGGGAGAAGGAAGGTAGACAGGAATCAGGCTCTGGACAGCAGCAGTGCTGCTGATGGAGGGTGATGGATGCCCACATGCATCCCACAAGGAGTGCCCACACCTTCACCATTTCCATTTGACTGGCCCAACTGAACACTCCTTCACTGCTATTTCACTGTTATTTCATCAGTGACCTGGCTGTGAAGGCAGAAATGCTGACTTTATTCCGACACAGATCCTCTCAGGATGGGGAGACAAAGCATTTCCACTCATAGCATGCAGCTCCCTGCCAGAGCTGGGGTCCCTCTAGGTGTTGGGGCTGGCATGGAAGTGGCTCAGCCCCTCAACAGCCCTCTCTTCTGGCTCCTTGCATCCTGAAATGGCAGCTCCTCTGCCGCCCAGGCCCATGGATGGGGTTCCCAGCAGCCCACACATCAGCTGGAGCTGGTTAGGAGCCTCAGTGCAGGGTGGGTCGAAAATATCTCGTGTGAATAGTTTTTACAAGGTGAAAAGGGAGGAATAGGACTATCTAAAGAAGTGGTTTCTTTTTCTGTTTTGGCCAAAAGTGTCTGTTTTCAGTGGGGAAAAAAAAATAAAGAAGCAGCATTTTCATTAAAAATTAAAATGCTGAAGACTCAAAACTTTCCAGCCAAAAATACCCAGCTAAGGCCAAAAAGCTTTTCATTTCTTATTGAAATGAGTCTTTAGAGAGAAAAGAGCTGAAGATTTCTGTGGGAAACACCAGCATTCTCTAGTCTGGCTTTTGAATGTTTGCTTGATTCCTTTCGCTGCCCCTCAGGTTCAGGATTTACGTCTCCCCCAGCTGAGAGCGGAAAAGGTTCATTTGCAGGATTTGCTCTTATTGCTGCTCCCGCCCCAGCTGAAGCCCAGCTCGCCTCCACGTCCACACGAGGAAATCTCAAAAAACTCTGAGCTCAAAATAAACTCGTTTCCCTTTTTACTGTTCCCTCCTCGTCCCGAGGAGTGACATGTTCTGTGCGTGGGTTAAGCGCTGCCTGTGCCCCAGCAGTGCCGGGGCGAGGGTGGAGTGGGGGAGCTGGAGAAGGGTATTCGGGGGAGGCTGATTTACAGATGCTACATCTGACCCCATACCTGGGATTTTATGCACTTTACATGTGTGATGACCAGGTTAGCAGATGAGGCACGTGATAACTGATAAACACTGAAATAAAGTCATTCTCAGCAGTGAGGATTTGTTGTATTTCGATGGCCCCGTCCTCACCAGGAGGAGACCAGGGAGAGGTGACATCAGGGAACGTGGGGGCAAGAAAAGCAATTTCAAACGGCAAGAAAAGTCATTTCAAATTGGTTTGGGAGAGGGAGGAGCAGGAGGAGTTTGGCTCCTGCGGGAGCAGGAGCTGCAGGAAGGGGCTGGAAGGGAAGGAGCTGCGGGGTCTTGGCTGTCCCACGCCCGACCCCGGTACCTTTGCAGGCCTTGCGGTGGGAGATGGGCTTGCTGAGGTCTCGGTAGAAGCCCTCCTTGCAGTAGTGGCAGTGCCTCCCCGCCGTGTTGTGCCGGCAGTTGAGGCAGACGCCGCCGCTCTTGCGCCCCGACAGCTTGTACAGCTCCATGTTGAAGCGGCAGCGCCGGGCGTGCAGGTTGCAGTTGCAGGCTGAGAGAGGCAAAGAGTGGAGATCGTCACCATTTGTGCCCAGCCATGGAGGTGCCAAGCCCAGGGGAGCCTGTGTGAGCAGGGCTGGGCACCCGGTGTGCCCTGTCAGAGCGGGGTGTCACAGGGTGGGATGCTTTGGTGCAGCTGCTAACCCATACCCCCTCCCGACCAAGGCTGTGTGATAAGTCCAGCTTTCTGGAGGGGAAGCTGAGATCACTAAAACCTCATTTCACTATCCTGACTTGCAGCAAATGTGCCTTTGCCTCTCCCTGCTCTTAATGTGGATTAGAATCTGGGTGCAGGCAGGGCTGTGAGGACCGGGAGCCCATCCATGGTCAGGGAACAGAGCACAGCCCCCCACACTCCTCCTCCAGCTCTGTCACAAGCACTTTGTCCCATGCAAGCACCGCTCTCTCCCTTCTCATCCACTCTCACTTTGTATTGTGCTACTGCTCAGCACAAAGGCCCCCAAACTGCCATGAAATCCCTCCCTTCCCAGTACCTCAGGAGCCCCCTCTGCCCACCCCTGCAGGAAGGGCATTTCCATCATCACCTGCCTGACCTTCCCGGTAGTCCCACTCTCACCAGTTCTGACACACGTGTGTGTTTGAGCTCCAACTACCATTTCAAGACCTTCCTAGCTGGTTTCTTCCTTGTCTTTCCATGCCACAGGCTCTGTTACTCCTCTGCAGCCTCAGGTATGCTGATAAACCTCACCTCTGCCTCGGCATCCCCCATCCCGCCTGGGGCAGGGCCGGCCTGACACCCCGTTAGGCAAATACCAAGAAGTCCCCCAGTGCTTTGATTGCATGTGCTGTGACTGAGATGTCCAATTCCTCCACCATATGCAGCCTAATGTCAACACAGGCACTATTTTAACAGGGGGCCTTCGCAAAGGACAACTTAAGGACTTCAAAAGCCCGACCCCTCGCCTGCCTCTCCCCAGAGCTGTCACGGGGACATCAAGAGGCAGTTGCTGGGGCTCTGTGCTTTGCTGAGAATTTTATAGCTTGTTTTCTTTTCCCCTTGCTTTTATTTGCTCTTCACCCCTGAACAATGCAGCTGTGCCATGCCAGGCCACAGCTGGGCCTCTCGGCTCAGCACGAAGGTGTCACGGCTCTGGGCTTGTCACCTTCCTTTAGAGCAGAGACATCTTAATCCCTCATTCCTTCCTGTTTACCTTATGGTGCTTGCCCAACACAAAGACATGCTATATTTGCTTAATTATCAAATTTCAACCCAGAAAATTACAGTGCAGTTCCGCATTATTCATCAGGAACAACTCCCAGCTGACACCAGACGTGAAAGGAAAGGGAAGGGAAGAGCGAAATCCTCCATCCACATCCAACCAGTGGGATGGAGCCTGCTCTCTCCATGCCTTGCAGTCGAAATTCCTGCAGCTGGCGTGGTGAGGCCAAGCCTCAGGTCCCCACCAAACGCTGGCAGAGCAGGAGCAGCAGCCAGTGGTGACAGGAGCGTCCCGGGAGCGGTTTGCCGGCCGGGAGGGAGTGAGATTCCTGACACTGAGCAGGGCCACGGCTTTGAACCATGGTTTGCCTCTCCTTTAGATCAGCCCAGCAGCCTGTGGGTGCATTTGTCAACTCCTGAAACAGGAGATGGCCATCAAGGAGACCGGAGACACCGCTCCTGCATCCCGAGGGAATGGCTGCTGTTTAGATCTGGCCGGTCCCACAGACACATGTGCTGATGCTGCGCTTTAACAGCCTGTTTGCAGCTAAAAGGAGCACAGGAGCACGCACCAGGCGCTTTCTGTGCCCTCTTTGGAGGCTTTCCCCCTCCCATCTAAACCTCAGGAAGAGCAGCATGCTGTGCCTTGCTGGAGCAGCTGCTCAGCTCTGGTTCCTCCTGGTCTCACACGTGCTGAGCAGCCCCAGCCACCACGATGGCTCCACCACACGCAGTAAAAATAGGGGGTTAGAGGTGATTCTTGCCCTGCAGAACACACGAGCTGAGCTTCTGGGAAGGAGGTGAAGTTTTTAGAGTCCCAATCCTTGTTTTTCAGAAGGTAAAATCCTTGTTTTACGGAGGTGAATGAAGATGTTGAGATTAAACCCTTTTTCTGGGCGTGCAGAAGGTGCAGAGCCAAGGGCTGGTTCCTTCACTCAAGGCAGAACCTCTCCCCAGCCATTAACCAGGGCTGTGACATGAAGGATGATCTCTTGGCTGTACCTAAATCCCAAGGCAACACCTTTATCAATGGCACAGCCTCAGGACTCAGCTCAAGCAGAGGAAAAAAGAGATTTAGATGCCTCAGTCTGAGGGTTGGTCATCCCTGCTGTAGCCTGTGACCACATGGGCACATCTCCATCGTTCAAAGCCTTAAGGCTCATGAGCAGCTCTGCCTTTGGTGCTACAAACCACAGGACTTAGTCCCTGTTGATTAACAAGAGGAGACATTTCTCCAGGGGGTGGCATGGCCTCACAAAAGACTTAGTTCTTCCTTGAATCTGTCAGAAATGCATGTTTTCCCCAGAGAGTGAAAGCTCACCTCCTCCTAAACTTGTATTTTAGGAGAGCTGGACTTGGCACTCAAGTATTTTGCAAGATTGCATTGGCAAATCCCTTTTTAAAATTCAAAGCTGAGCCCACACGAAGAGTGACTGAAAATCTTCGCATTTCTTTGGGTTGCTTGATAAGCAGAAATGTTTTTGCAAAGCCAGGAAAACAGGACTCTTGGGATTTTCTCAAGTTCTTTGCTAATATTTCTGCTGGTCCCACCAGAGCAGAGCTGCACAGGAATGTGGAGGAATAAGTGGAGTGTGCAGAGCAGCTCAGAGCTCTGCTCCTGGGATCAATTTTACATTGATCTTCAGGGATGGGAATATCCAGTGTCTGAAGAAGGGAAGAAGCTGACCCTCACAAGATGCTGCAAGGAGCTTCCCAAAACAGCTTCCCAAAACAGCCATCCCTGTCCTCACCCAGCATCAACAACCTAAATATTGTGGATGCCTTGGGGTATAAACCCTCCAAGGAGGAAGTGAATGAGCTGGGAGAACTTGTGGGCTGGTCCAGCCCATCTCCATGAGCAGCATGACCTCCCTGTGAGCTTCCCACAAGCACAACAAGCAGCCAGGGAGCAACAGCCACCCCTCCGCTGTGACTTCTCAGGGTTTTTTGGCTCCATCGGCTCAGCCTTTGTTCTGTCTCCTCCTTCCACCTGCACTCTCAAGGCACAGAGGACACCCCTGGACACTGACTGCCTCCTAGCACACAGCTGCAGTGCCATCATCCACCCCCTCCTGATCCACCTGTCTCTGCTGACAGAAGTGGCCAAACTGACACAGGGAGAGTGGTTTTAGTTGAAATTACTGCCTCCTGTGTTCACCCTCAGTGCCTGGGTCCTGAGTGGCCAGTGCTGTGCACCCCTGGCCACCAGCTGGGGCTGGATGGAAGCTCCCTCTGCAGCCTGATGTGTTTGCAGATGCCCAGTGGGAGAGGTTTGGTCTGACAGAAGGAAGATAGCCATCCTGTTTTCTCCTGACAATAGCACATAGGGATAGAGGAATTAGGGCAATGCAGTAAATGACCCATCAGAAAGTCCTTGCTGGGACATGTCAGGATGGGATCCATCACCCGGAGGTGCAGATGTGCTGTGGACCCAGCAGCAGGTCGTGATGCTCTTGGATCCCATCTCCCAACCTGTGCAGAGTCCCTGGGTGCTCCCCATGCTCCCCACGGTGGGCTGGGCGTGTGGCTCACCCGGCCACACTTCCCTGGACAGAGGCACTCGGGAGAGGCGGATCCCGCCCTCCCTCTCCCTCACCCGAGGTTAATCCCCCGCTGTGCTGAAGAGTTTTGCCTCGCTCCTAACACGACTTGGCCTGGCTTTAATTTTCAGCCACTGCTTCTTGGTTGGAATTTCCCTGCCACACTAAGTGGCTCTTTAGCAACCCAACTTTTCTTTCTATGAATGCCTTTGCCAGCTGTAGTAAAAATCACCTCCCGGTATTGGCATCACCTTCACACCCCACGCTTTGCTTTTCACCTGGGGGAGAAGACACCCCTGCATGGGCTGCAGACCCAGCTATGAGCAAAACATGGACCAGGTGCTGAGACCTCTCTGATGAAAGGGTTTGGCTGCAGTTGCTCAGCTAAGCTCAGTGCTGCTGTCTCCTGCTCTCCTCTTTCTCCCCTCTTGCCAAGGACCTCACAAGCCTTTTGTTCGCTTGCTTTATTGCACACAGATGTACAGAGCTTCATCAAACTGTCTCTACCTGAGCAGCCAGGCTCCAATATGAATAACCAGGTTTCATTTAAACACAGATGTTCAGAAACTTGGAGAAGGCTGGAGTGGAAAAGGGGAAAGCTGTGGTTTGGACCCTGCTGAAGAAAGTACCGCAGAGTCTTCTCCGCATTGAAAACAGCGACTCGGTCAAATTAATCACTCGAAGAAGGCCAAGGTGGGCAGGATTTTCCATTTGGGAGAACGAAAGGAGATACATGAATGGAAGCACAGGCTGGAGCTGTGTGGTGGGAGCTGTGGTTGTGGTCTTTGTGCTGCTGCTGTGTCCCCCAGGCCCCATGTCCCAGTGCCCTGCGTCTCCCAGGACGCATTCCTCTCCGTGGTTTTCATTCAGCAATGACAATGCTGCCCTTTCAAAAGACCCCACCCTCCCAAAGCTTATATTTTGGCAATTTTCAAAATGCAAATTGCTTTTTAAACAAACGAAAGCCCCAAAACATTTTGTTTTAATTTTTGCAAACAATAATTCGGGGGAAGGGGGGAAGGGAAAGGGGGGGATAGAAGAACCCAGAGGCTGAAAGTAATCTCTAAATTTGACTTGAATTTATGAACAGTCTCAGTCTCTTTAAAATCGTCCTTTTCCCAAATAAGTTTCTTTTTTCTAGAAAATTGCTAGTTCAGCCTGAGCCATTATTTCTCTTCTGCAGAGCAATCCTTGCGTGCACTGTCCTGGCTGCTGAGAGGGCACCCTGTCCTTACCCATCTGGGAGGGGGCTTTGCTCCCAGGGCACCCCTGGAGATATCTTCAGGGATCTTATTTTTGAGGACCACACTGGTCAAGGAAAGAGCCACCTTTAAATCAAAGAGAGGAGACAATAGAGGTGAGGCAGCCAGAGACCTGTCTGCTTGCTGGACTGGGAGGTAAAGAGAAATCCCCTCTAGAGACAGCAGGAGAGCATCCCTGGTCCCCTACAGTGTCTCTTCAAGCTTGCTGGCAACTAGTTTGAGGTTTTGGAACAGCTGGGCATGAACTTGGAGCTGCTGGATGAGCTCCCACACCACTACATGGCACTGGAGCCCACCGGTCCAGCACAGGCTGCTGTGCATTGGGTTGCCAGGGCTGTGCCTGCTGAGTGATCCCAGGTGGTGTGGCATGCAGGGATCTCTCCTGAGGGCTATGGATGTGGGGGAGAGGGTTTCTGTCCGTGCCTACTGCAGCAGAATGGCCAAATGTGGGTGAACACCAGCCGTGGTGGTGACAAAGTCCTGCAAAGTGGAACCACCATGTGTGGCCCCAGGAGCTTGGAGCCATCAGTAGAGTGCCCAGACCCAGCTCTGCTTGCCCTCCTGTGTGTCCCAGTGCCACCCACCACAGGCCCAGCCAGACACTGAACAGAAACGTTTGCTCAGGAAAATTCATTTGCGTGAGCTGCTGAGTCTGAGTGAGGAGCAGGCTCAGAAGTTGGCTTGGTTTGCTCAAGCAAGGGGAAATCCATCAGGGGGTTGTGGCTGTGAGGGGGAGACACAAGGTCTGCGCCAGGCCCCAGGTTTTCCTGACAGTCAGAGCAAAAGGATGGAGGGAAGTGTGTGGACACACCACAAAATATGCAGCTATGGCTGGCATCGCCCACGGGCCCCGAGCCACAGACCTGGCCTGCAGCAAAGCCAAGTGTGCACTGTGGTGGGGGAAGGAAAACCCCATCCCCTGCTGGGATGGGACCCCCCCCACTGCTGGGCCTGAAGGCTTTCTGAGCAGCCCCTCACAGTCTGAGCTACTCCCCATGAGGCCTCTCCCCTCTCTTCACCCGTGAGAAACACCCCAAGAGCAAGGAATGGCCAAACTGCACAGGTGGGTGAAGCAAGAAAGAAGGGTCCTGGGGAGAAACACACTGAGACCGTCTTCCCCTTGGCATAAAAATGGGTTGGGGAACAGAAGACTTTTCCATGCCTGAAAAAACTGAGAAATAGCCATTCTGTGGAAAAGTTCTAGACGAGATGTCATCCGAGTGACTCAGAACCTCCCTGGGGATGATGCACACCCCAAGTGCCCTTCACTTTCCACTTTGCCCAGTTCCCAAACCCCTGCATCCCTGAGGGACCGGGAGGCCCTGGAGATGACCCCCTGTCAACATTGGTTCTGCAAAGTAGAACAACTCTCTGCAACACTGAAGCCCAAGCTGGTAACAGCAACATTTACATCCACCTGGGATTTCCAGTGATAAGACACTCATTCTCTTTTATGTAAAAAAAAAAAACAAAAAACAATAGCCAGACTCTGTTTGGACTGAAATGTTTGAGATCAGGCATCTGACTCAGGCTGAATATTTCTAGAAAAGTCCCTGCTAAAATGATTCAGCTGGTAATGAGAAACAAGACTAGTGAAAAATACTGTGCTGTGCCAATGCTAACAAATTTGGGGATTTATTTCCTTAAAGAAAATCTATTGCCCTTATATTAGAAGCCAAGGCTTAAACAGAAAAACATTGCTTTATGGCAGGGATGTGTCTTTTGCTGTCTCTAAGAAGAACTCCTCGAGCTTGGCCGAGTTTCTAAAGGCACTGAGAAATGGGGGACATGTTTGGTTAAAGCTGATGAAGTTTTGTAGATTAATTCCGTGAAAATCCAGTTTTCACTGCCTAAATCAAGCCTGTAGAGAAAGGGTAGCTGCTGGTGGACTCTGGTGCTGAATGTGGTGGTGCCAACCCACCCTGATCCCTCCTGCCTTCAATGCAAAGTCCATCATGCCCTACCATGTTCATCATCAACTCCATCAGCAGGAAGGGTGAACTTTCAGCAGAGTGAGTGGGAGAAGCAGATGCTAAACAGCACAGCTTGACAGCTTCAACCCATGAATGTGTTTTGGGAATTGCCCTCAACCCGGCTGACAGCAGGGGTAAACCAGGCATGTCCATGGCAAAGCAGATGTCCATCAACACTCATAGCCAGCTTAAATACTGTCCATCAAAACTGGGCAGCCAACAGCTTGGCAAGGCCAGCTCCCAGGATGTGGTCTCTGGCATGTGGTTATGAGAGCGGATACAGGGAGAAAGTCCAGAGCTGTTCACAGATCAAACCCCAAGGAGGGAAGAGCAAGTCCCATCAGATCAACTACTGAGGGTTACTTTGTCATCACGCACAATTATCAAGTTTTCTGTAGTGCAGGGTCACCAAAGCTCTTCCCAACAGCAGAAGATCCCTTTGGAGAGCACCCAGCAGCTGCTGCAAACCAGGCACTGTGGCTGCCTGTCCATCCTCCAGACCCCATGCCATGGGAGCTGGTCCCAACAGGGACAGACACCACTCACAACTTAACCTCCAACGTGAACCTCTCTGCCTGGGGTCTGATATATGTTTTTATTAATTTTGTGGAGGGACATATTTTCATAACTACTTCCACATTTATTAGTTCCAGACTGGACTGGAACACCAGAATCTCAGTAGGTATTTCCTGCCTGTACACGTGGCATTTCTGGCCCCACAGGAAGCATCAGAGGAGCAAGAACAAGACTTATCTTCTGGGAGATTTACAGCTCTTTGTTATTCAGATTTTGAGCCAGATTTTAACAATCTCTGGGTAGTGAAGATCCCCCCACTGCCAGCCAGCACACGTGGCAAACAGCTGCTCGCAGCCAGCAAGGTCCTACTGAATGGTGGGTTCCTGCCTGGAACCCTTGGAGACATGTCCAGTGACCTGCAATGACTCCTTCCAAGCCACCAGGCAGCTGACTGTCTATCAACAGGCAATTGGGGTGGATGAGAAACCTGTGGGCCTGTTGTGTTTCACTGAAATGTTGGGATTTGTGGCAGCCTCTCACCCAAGGCATTTTATCCCAAGACAAAAGCAAGTCTTACTCAATACAGGATGGAAATCACAAAGCAAGCCTTGCCCTGGTGCAGCACACACAGGATTGTACTCAAAGTGCCTGGAAATGGGTTGCAAATTGCCTTTACTTTGTCCAGTGTGCTGGTAGGAACATCAGTGCTCTTTAACAGAGACTGGAGAAGACTCTTTTTCCACCTAGAGAACCTCTGGGAGCTGTCTGAAGATGAGGCCTTCAGCCTTGTAGTCTACATCATGAGTCTGCCTCAACAAGGACTGGAGGAACCACCTCTGAGGAGTGGGATGAGAGCTTCAGATGGACCTCACCTGAGGGCTGATCTGTGACTCAGAAGGACATGGGCAGAGTGTGTGCCAGGCTCGTCTCCTACACTGACTGACAGCACTTTGTACCCACATCCAGGTCCCAGCACAGCCAGTGAAGTGATGGCACTTGCAGGCACATTCTGAGTGATCCAACAAGAGCTCCCCTCTGCAAATCAGATGTTGTGCAGGAAGTTTGCAGATAACCTTCTGACTGGAAAGAGTTTAATTAATTTTATTTTTTTTTTGAGAAGGGAAAAGTCAGGAAGTGAACTCTTTATTTCAGTGTGGGAGATGACACCAGGCTGTCATCAGCTTTCTTTATTTAGTTGCATCATCCAAACCCAGCCTCCTGAGATTGTAAATCCTTTGAAATGAATTGTTTGCCTCCCGTAATTCATCCAGATGCCATCCAAAGGCAGGAGCTGATGGAGAGCTCACCCCACAACCCACAGGTTATCAGAGATAGCAGGCAGCCACCAGCCCCCCCCTTTGCCCACCCCAGCTCAGCTCCGAGGTGCTCCTTAAGTGTCAGTGTTTATTTAGAGTCCGAGGGGAATCCACTTGGGAACAATTTACCCACTTAGACTCTGGCCTTGTGGTTTCCTCTTATCTGGTACAGATCTCAGCAGCAGCTTCCCTCGACTGCTCCCTGCTCCGTGGGTTGTGGTGCTTTGCAAGACCTTTCTCCCCTCTCTACCCCACTCCTCGGTGTTTCCCTCCTCCCTGTCCAGCCTGATGACCCCACAGGCAGTTCTGAACCGCTGCAGGTTGAGTGGATGCTTTTCAAACTGCCAAAATCATCATCCCAGCCCCAAGTGCTTGGTCTCATCAATATGTCTGTGTTTCTGTAAAACCCTGCAGCTCAAGAGGAGGGCACCTGGTGGGTCTGAGCACTGCAAACCTTCAGGTGATGCTCCAACCCAGACCAAGGGGCAGGAGCCAGCACACCCAGTGCACAGGCCATCACTGCCCCTCTCCAAGACACTTTCCTATAAACATTCCTACATTTCTGATCGAGGAGGAATCAGCCATTTGAGGGGTAAAGCCCCAGCACAAAGAGGTATTGAAAGAATTTGCTCATTCAGAGCAAAGTTTACCCAAAATGCAAAAGGCTGATGTGTAATCCGCCCAAGCAAAGAGTCAAAGCATTTTCAAATCTGTATTAAAACTCTCCAGCCCAGAAGGACCAGAGATACAAACAGCTTTAGCTCTGCTTCCATCAGTGCCCCAGGGAGCCAGGAAACTTGGCCATGGTTCCCCATCAGCCAGGGGTGAAAGCAATGCAAAGCTGTTTTAAACTGGCTCAGGCCGTGCTTCCTCCAGGGCAGACCCAGCTTAAAGTGCTGCTGCTCCTGTGCCCAGTCACTGCTGCTCCCGTGGTGCTAATTCAGCCTCCTGTGAGGTCGGGCTGTGCCGGGATCTACTTTATAAACAAACAAAGAGTGTTCAGGAACGTGCTGTGTTTTTTTAACCCTAGATCATTTCCCAATCTTCTCTGGAGCAGGGCCAGGGGAATTGTTAAACCAGCCCCAGCCAGACCCACTTCCGAAGGGACTCTGTAGCTGGGAACCAAGGGCTGCTGCCAGAGCCTGGCATGGAGCTCAGCTCATCCCATGGCATCTCTCCTCAAACTGAGCAGCACCCCCACCAAGGTGATACAGAGTCAGTGCCCTGTGTCATTGTACCAGAAACACCTCTCTGAAGTCCAGCTCTTGCAGGATTTCCCTCTGGAGCCCGAGTCGGCACCACTTTCTTCTGTAACACCCTTTTGTCCTTTCCCCACTGTTGGTTGGATGCTGCCTTCCCTCCTCTCTGCCAGGATCCCATCACCTCATCTCCCTGGGCAGTGCCAGTGGTTGCATCTGTGTATTTACACCCCTCTAGACCCCATATCCCTGTGGCAGCAAGGACAGGGGACCCCTGCCCATAAGATACCATCCTTCTTGGAGCTGGGAAAGGATGTTATCCTGCAGGCAGATCCCACAAGCAGCTCATGGAACTGCTGTGTTACAGTATGGACAAAAGCCAGGCAAGGGGATTCTCCAAGGGGATGGTCCCCTCTGTTTTGTCCCACATTGTGGGACCGTTTGGGAGATGGTCCTGCCTGTGCCTGCAGATGCTGCTCCAGCCCTTGCCTTACTCTGGGAGACAGAGCACAGGGTGGCTTTGGGAGCACTCACCACGGCCTCCTCCCCTTCCTCATGAATTACAGACCTCAGCTTGGCCACTTGACACACCAGGCAGTAACACAAGCCTGACAGATGCCGGCTCTCGGGAAGGGATTTGTTTCTCTCCGAGGCCGAGCTGGCTCAGGGGAGCTGTTGGCAGCTCAGCGCGTTCGCTTCCACCCGGCAGAGCAGGACCAAGCACCTGGAGAGGTTGGCCATGGGGCTGTCCCTGTGCCACACAGCCTGGGCTCAGCCACTTCTGCTCAGCAGCTCTTTCCTCAGTGAGGAGATGCTCCCCAGTACAACACCCCTTCCCAGCACAGCACCCCTTCCCAGCACAGCACCCCTTCCCAGCACAGCACCCCTTCCCAGGCTGGAGGCCACACCAGGAGAGCCAGAAACACTCATCTCTGCCTGTGCCATCCCCAACTGCAAAGCCCTGGCTGTGTCCAGAAGGACACCCACGTCCTAATATGACACCAAAGCCTTGAGCCACCCTGAGCTGCCATTTCCCATTTTTGGAAAATATTTTCCAACCCTATTATATTAATTAATGCATTTAAAAGTAGATGAGTGCTTTGCAGGATTGGTTTCTTGCATCAGCTATTGTGCAGGGAAGAACTAGTGTCTTCCAAAGCACCACTGGTCCAAAATAAGTCTTGATCTTCCCTGCGTGGTGAGTGTCTCTGTTTTTCTGGCAATGAAGTTCCCTGATCACTTTGGGCAGATTCAGTTCACCATCAACCAACCCTGAAAAGGGCCTGAGCTCCTACAATCTGCAAAGTGCTCTGCTGAGGCAGGTGTGTGCATGGGAAACATCATTCCAGGAGCCTGGGGCTGGGCACCAGCACACCTCCCTGCTATGCTAATAAGGTACAGTAGATTGCTACTAATTAATCCCTGTTCAATCTATCCTACAGTGATCATGAAAACAGGGGCCATCCATCCTTACCTGCACGTCTGGATGAAGGTGGGAAGCTGATCAGTGGCACATGTGTTTTTTCTCTCTGCTCTGCCCTTCTTTCTGCTCTGCAAACACCCCAAAATCCAGTAGCTGTTGATGCCAAGGCAATGAGCAGAGTCAGCACTTCCTTCTTCCCATCCCACTCCTGCCCACCACTGCCTCATCCAAGGCGTGGGCACACACTTCCCTGGACACCCCAGATGGTAACAAACTGCTGTCTCAAACAAACAGCTGCACTGTCCCATTCCCTGCACTCTGGCACAAAAACAATTCCACCAAAAGTAGAGAAGGTCATGCCATGGCTTGGCCAATCCAAGCCACCTAACACTACCGTGCCTCAGTTTCCCTTCCTGGAAGTGGGCAGGTGCCTCAGGGGGACCCTGGGAGGGTTTTGTTGTGGCAAAAGCTGAGAGCTGTGGGTCACAGGAGCCCAAATTGTTTGTGGATCTCTCTGTTAGATGACTTATAAAAGTTCAGCGCTACCTGGGAAACCTCAGCAGAGATGGATTTGAATTCCACTTCCAAGTCTTCCAAAACCTGAGGTAATCTGCAGCCACACAGTCCTGAGAACAAATCCCAGCAGCTGATGGGATGAGCATCCACTGCCCATCCCACAGTCACTTGGACTCTGTATGGGTTGGCTTCCCAAATGCTGTGCAGGTGTGAGGAGTCGTGTTTGCTCAGGGATATTCACACTCCGGGGCTGTGGACACAGCTCTCCTCTGTGCCCCGGGCAAACAGAGCTATCTTATCACCGGGGCATCTGAGAGGGAAGGAAAGCTCAGGCTGCTGGGCCTGACCTCCCAATCAGCGTTATCATCAACAGGGACGTGACAGTATTTCACAGAGGGTTGGGACAAGCTGTCTGCCCTCCTCCCCCTGCACTGCTCAGGATGGTGACTCTGCTCAGTGCTCCCAGCCAGGCTGGGCAGTCCCGGGACTCCCCAGCAAGGCACTGGTGTATTTTGTTTTCCTGGAGATTGGGGTTTTATCAAAGGCTGACAGGCTTATCCTGCCTTATCAGGGCAGCAGTGCTACCGTTAATGGTTTTCTGTAACACGCTCTGGGCAAAAATGTTGATTGTGCCTGGTTGTGGAGGATGGGAGGCCACCACAGCTGAGCTCAGCATCCTCAGCCCACTGCAGGGGTCTCCATGGAAAGGAGTGCCACGATCCCGTGGGTGAATGGGACCGTCCTGCACTGTCCTGCCATGTTTGACATCAAAACCCCAGAACCTGTGAACATTCAAAGGTCCCTCTGCAAGAGGGCAGCCGCCAGCCCGGGTGTCCCACACACACATCCATCTGGAACACAGTATTTCACCTTCTCACTTTCTCTTGGATTGCCATGGGATATGTTACTTGTCTGTTCTCCTGCTTCCCAGGTGACTAGTGACAGCCTGAGCTGGCTGAAAGCTCACCCCAGAGAAGGGTCTGGATGCTGTACATGATGGGCTGTTACCTGAGGGTTCAGCAGCCACAGTGCCCCTTAAATGCCAGCATCTCAAGGAGCTTCATGGTCTGTGTGTGCTCATCCTCCCAGGCAGCTGTTATCCCCTTTTATAAATGGCAAAACCAAGGTTGCAGTGAGGGATCACAGGGATGTGAGGATCCTTATAGAAAGAACTGATGAGCTGGAAATGCAAGTCTCTCTGGGGTCAGTGGGATCTATCGGACAATGTAGGGCAGGAACTTAAGTCAAGTCTGTACCTTAAGCCAGTGTTTGAGCATGGTCATGAGGGCATGGATGGAAAAATGCTTGGTGGTGCAGGACAAGGGGAATGGGTGGGTATGGACACTTCCAGCACCAGAGGAAGTGATGTTCACTTCATGAAGGATGCTCAGCTCCTGGCTCTGCACAGCTCAGCCCAGCCCTGAGACAGTGTGGGCCTGATCCCACTGACCCAGCATCAGCAAAGATGAGGAGAGCAGACATTCACTCAGTCCTGAAGCAAAGCCACCAT
The DNA here is from genome assembly GCF_025592945.1 of Manacus candei. Classification (NCBI taxonomy): domain Eukaryota; kingdom Metazoa; phylum Chordata; class Aves; order Passeriformes; family Pipridae; genus Manacus; species Manacus candei. The sequence continues at coordinate 10,521,257 of NW_026138095.1, read as the reverse complement.
ATCTGACCCCACAGCCTCCCTCAGGCAAGGACAATGCACCTGAAAATGCAGCAGCACTTCACTGCCCAGCCCAGAGCCCACGGCTGCCTGCACACTTTGTAGGGTCACTTAGGGCAAACTTTGATGGCATCAAGTCAAAACACACAGCCCCAGGAAGGCTGTTTTTCTCTTTCTCTCAGAGGGATTTAATCCAGATCAAAGCTAGTCAAACACAGGGATTTCCCAGCTTTTCTGCTGGGATCAACCTCCAATGCATGCCACAGCCCTGGGACACTGCCTTGGTCAGCCTGGCCCTCGCTGCTGTTATCACCCCAGGCCGGGGGCCAGGAAGGACCAGGACTGTTTGAAGAGGATGATTAATCCCTGGATGTGACAGCTTTCATAGCAATGGGGCAGTCTTTGGAGAAGAGCTTGACATGAACACCCAGACACACAAAGCTGCACGTTCTTCAGGGCACAAAAGCTGTTTCTGGCTGTGGAAACTCTTTGCTTTTCATTTTGGCCAAGACATGAGGAAATGGAAGTGCCTAGTAGAGGGTTCCCTGGGGGAGAGAGAAAGATACTGAGGTCCCCCCTTTCCTAAAGCCATATCACCCACATTTTCCAAGCCCCCTGCTCTCCACTGGGCTGTGGCCATGCAGGCACTGCCAGCATCCTGTGGTCACATCTGTAACATCAGGGTCACTGCCAAAACCCACCCTGGGGCACAGCAATCAGCAGGAGACAGCCCAGACCCGAGCAAAGGTGCTGACAACCTCTTTGAGGGCAGAGGAGGAGGAGGGGGTGTAATGGAGCCCTGGGTGTCCCAGCAGCTGCATTCTCCCTTGCCCTGGGGACTCCAGGGACACCACACACTCCTGTGCCTGCCGGGCAGATTTTATCAGAACCCTTTAATTACCTTATCAAGGGGCAATTAGCTCCCACTGCCCCTGGCACAGTCTGCAGGTCTGGATCCTTTCAAAGGAGGGCTGGCAAATGTGCAGACATTCCTGGGATGGAGGGAGTGGCAGTGCTGGTGATGGTGAAGAGGATGCTCAGAGATGGGCTGGAGTCACTCAAGCCAAGGGACGGGCCACTTTGGCCCTAAAATTGCCTGTCCCTGGATCTGAGTCCAGTCCATGAGCACTCCTGCAGTCACAGCAAGGAGCATGACTGTGCTTACATGGACATGGGGCAGCCTGGGCATGGGCAGGAATGGAGCCATGTTCCCACAAATCCTGGAGCCAGCCCTGAACAGGTTCCCATACAAAAAACCCCTGGAGTTGTACCTATAGCTTAAGTCTGACCTGCCAGGGATGCTGTTCAGCTCATGTTCTCCCTCCACTCCATCCCATGGGAAGGGTCTCTGGATGTACAACCCTACATTGTGTCTGGAAATAGGGAAAGTTGGTGCAGGCCAGCCCCATGCCAGTGCCAGGGAGCACGTGGTGGTAACAGTGTGGAGAGGCTGGCTTGGCTTCCATGGGACAGGCTGGCCACAGCCTGACAGTGCCACATGGTGTGGCTGCTTCTCAGGTCACACTGAGGTGACATCTTCCTGCTGTGGGACAGGGCTGGAAAAGCTGCTTGCCCTGGGCTGGGACACTAAGGCTGTGCAGGCAGGGGGACAGGTCTAATCCCTTCATCTGAGGGGGTTTTCTCCCTTTTTTGACGTGATCCCCACTTGCCTGCAGCCCAGCTGCTGCACTAGACTTAGGCTGAGCCTGTCTCTGTGGGAGACCTGCTCCAGGCCTCAGCTGAAGGTCATGAATTTTGCCAAGTGTTGCAGAGAGGAGATTGCATTTCTCTAAAGGAAACTGCATTTCCTCTGGTTACAGCAACCGGCTGGGAGCGAGGAGTCCTGGATCTTAATCTGGCCTCTGCTTTTGAGTCTTGGATGCTGCTCTGAGCCAAACCTCTGATCCTGCTGTGGTTCATTTTCAGGCGCGTGTGCCCCAGAAACCTTTTTTTTTTTAAATTCATTTTTCATACAGAATTCTTTCGCTTGATGGATGCAGTGAGAAACTATTTCCCAAACAGGAAAGAGGACCTCCCTCCCCCTCCTCTCTCCTGTGGATGTTTTTAATAACAACATCAATTGTCTACAAACAACTTATTCCTTTCTGACCTCAAAACAACTCCTGGTTAGTGCATTCCAGCTTGGCCACAAAATGAGTCTGAGTGGCTTCACAGGGCCCAGCAAGAGGGTTTCCATCACAATGCCCAGTCAGTGAAGGGCCTGATCCCTGCAGATGGGAAATGTCTTGGCTTTGCTGAGGGATGAGGATGCTGAGCAGCTTGGAAATACACCCTGAGCACAGGGGCTGGGGTGCTGCTGTGCCAGTGATTTCCCTGGTGTTTATAACTTCAGCTGCTCCCTTTCCCCCCATGTCTACATCTATGAGGACACCCCTGCTTGTCCTTTGTCCTGAAGCCCCTGTGAGTGGTGTGGGCCAAGAAGCATCTCTGCTGTGGGCATTGGGCTCCTCGTGGCCCAAGGCAGCTGTACATGGCATGAGCAGGAGGTGAGACCTCCCACAGGTCTTGCTGCTGCTCTGTGCAGATCAGGGAGGGGTTACAGTGGGGTGACAAAAGAAAGGGGAGTCTGAAGCTCCCCAGTGCCACTCCTGAGGGGAGATATGTCCCCCACCACACTGCAAGCTATGCCACCCACAGCTCAAGGCTAAACAATGACAGAGCTTTAATGTATTAGTGCAGACACAGACCAGCATTTAAACCCAGGTTTGGCCTAGGAAGTGGGAATTTTGGGGTCATCTTCCATTTCCACCCCTGACTTCAACAGAAATCACCATGAAATTGTGGCTGGGGATGGGTGAGATGATGCCCTCACAGCCACCTCCCATAGTGGCACATCTGGTCCTGCCCTTGGATAGGTCAAAAATCTGCTGTGCTCCTGGAGCAGCCAGACTTGCTCAGCCCCAGCAGCCTCATGAGTGCTCCTGGTTAACAGGCTCTCATACTCTCTGGGCATCTCACACTCACAGTTGTTACAGCCCAATTTCCAAATTTGCAGTCCTGCACAGCTGGACCACAGGGATCACCACAGGACCCAGACCCACTGGCCCCGAGACTGCAGGATCCCAACCTGGCTGGGGGCATTTTCCAGCCAAAATTATTGATTTAAAGCAGCTTGGGACCAGCTGGAGCTGCTCACGAAGTCATGGTGATCGAGCTGCAAAGAAATGCTGATTTTCCTGTTAGGTCACTGGAAATACCCATCTGGGCAATTTTGAAATGCAATATTTTGGTTTTCCGGTGTGAAAGGGCACTACAAAGCCAAGGTCACCTCAAGGCAACCAGAGGAGGGGTGTCAAGCCACAGAGAATCAAACCAAAGGGAGGTTTGGTGTGGGGGATCAGATGAAACATTTCTATGGCCTGCAATCCTGGAGGAAGGGGGAAGGGAAGTGTGCAGGACAGCAGATGCTTTGGCAAGGAAAAGCAAACAGGCTTGAGCTCAAGCCCACCTCCGGACAGAAAAGCTTTTGCAGTTCCCAGCTTGGCCAGAGCCACAGGCACTCGCCCACTCCTGACTCCCCTCTGCAGGCATGAGGGGCCACAGAGCTGTGCCCCGGGATGGGAGACCCCTCCAGACTGGTGGCAATCACCCAACACCCACCCTTTCCACCCCAGAGCCCGAGTTGCCTAAAGCAAACCCCTGCCTCTGCCTCTGCTCACCCCAGCACAAACCTGGAGGTCTTGGAGAGACCCAGACATAGATTAACTCCAAAAAGCCTGACTGCAGCGAGGGCTGATGTGCAAAACCTCTCCCACAGAAGCTTTTCTGGCTGGGTTTCCAGCCCAGTTGCTATGCAGACCACCACCATCTCCATGGGGCAGCCCATTTGTGTCCCCAGGGGTTGTGGGTGCCTCGGTCCCCTCTGGGCCAGGTACCACCCCACCAGCCACAGCTTTGGAGCCTGTGCACACCAGTTCTCTTGCCTTGCCTTCCTTTGGGCAACCGGTTTCTCAAAGCCAAACCTGTGAAGTGCCTGTGGTTTGCCCAGTGCTGAACACTGGGCTTTTAAGTGCTTGTTTGCCATGGTTTGTATCTCTGGCACAAAGCAGCCCTGGAAATAAGGTGGAGCCAGAGCCCGATCCCCACGGCAGGAAGCAAACCTCATGTTATGAGCGTTAACAGACAGCAGAGCACCGGCAGGAACACGAGGCATTCCCTGGGAACCCAGATGTTTGTAAACCAACAGGCTGGGCCTCGCTCACCCTGATATCAGGGAATGCTCAGGGCCTTAAGGGATGTTCCTACATTAGGAAACAGTGTCTTCAAAAACCACAAAAACAGGGACTCCGGGGTTGAGATGAGGAAAATGACACCCACCGAAGTGTCACCTTGTGGTCACACCCAGAGGAGCAGGAGACAGCAGGAGCAAAGGCCAGCCTAGCAAGGGTAGTACACAAGGAGAGGCTGAGAGGCCAAGGGGACGTGGCTCTTAGCCCTCCCTTAGTGGCTGACACTCTTTTAAGTTCTTACGGGCTTGAATTTGGCCCTCAGTGTTTTCTGGCTGCCATGCAAAGTGTTGGATTAAGGTCCTGGAACTCAACAGTGGGATGGTTGCTGACTCCCTTTGGAAAACAAATATGTTTTCACCTGAGAGACATGGGAACTTCCAATCATAAGCAGAGAAACAAACTCATCTTCACCAGGACAAACATTGCTTCTTTTGAAACCAGGCTTGGACCATCAGCCTAAAGCTCTCTCTGATGTCCCTTCCCCCAGGAGCTCAAGTCTTCACCTGTGGCCAAGCACGTTCCCTCCAAGGGAGAAAAGCTTTCTTCTCCCTTTGAAGACAGCCCAGCAGATTCATTCCAGCTGCACCATCTCGGGGAGCTCAAGTGAGAGGGATTTATTTATTGCTCTTGTTGACAAGCTGAACTAAACTTGTAATCTGAAATCAGAGTATCTGCTGCAGCCTGGCACTAAGGCAGCTGTGGGTGAGAGCTGAACGGGTGCCACCAGCTGGGATCTGGGCACGACTCTGCCACGTGGCACATCCAGCCCTTCCTGGGATACTCCCCTGCTCCATCTGACCGGCAAGCTGGGGCCGGCAGTGAGGCCCTTTGGGCTGTGTTTGCCACTGAAGGGAACACATAATTCAAATGGTGTTTCAAATGCAACTTCTGAGCCCTTCCCCAGGATGGGAAGGGGATGTTTGTGCCCAGGGACCAGCAGTGGGAGAGCTGCAGCACAGCTACTCACTGCTGGCTGCTGCTTGGGCAGGCAGCAAAACTGCTGGTCCCTGAGCTGCGGTTTTGCCTGGATTTAAGTTGGTGGCACACAGCAGACCTCTCCAGCCACACAGCTCATCCCAGGAGCTGTTCCTGACCAGATTGCTGTGGGGGCAGTTCAGAGCTGGAACTGTAGTCAGAGGGGCTGGAGTACCCTGAGTGTCCTGGGGATGGGACACTGGAGACCAGGCAGAAATCCTGCCCATGCCTTTGATGCCTTCCTGGGTGATAGAGGGTATTTTTTTCAGCAGCAGCACAGACACAGGCAGGTTCTTTCCCCTCTGTTTGGACAGCTGCATGGAGAGAGTCCCGGCTGAGAAACAAGACTTTGGTCTCATTTTTTTAAACTTCTACTGGGTTATTTATCACTGGTTCCAGTCCTGGATCCATTCACTGCGTGGCCATGGCCAGCAGTGCGTGGGCAGGAGAAATGCCCCAGGGGCCACGAAACCACAGCCTGAGCAGCTCTGGCTGAGGAGGGCAGGGGGAGCAGGAGCTTCCCCCTGTGCGGAGCAGGAGGCTGCTCTCCGTCATCACCCACTCAGCAGGAGAGTCCAGCCAGAGATATTGCCCCAAACAGGCCATTTTCTTTGGGGAGCCCTTTAAGGGATTGAGAACTAGGGAGCATCAGCCCCAGGGGTGGGTGGTGTTGCCTGCTCCTTGTCCTGGCTCGGAAGACGCTGCAGAGCTGCGAGGACTTTGCACGGGTATCACCCTCAGGGGTGGGATGTGTGATGTAGTGAGGCTTCATCAGGGATAAACTCTTGAAAACAAACTTTGTAGTTGCTGACACTCAGCTCACACTTCCAATAAACTGAAAAACTATTCTTTCAGGCAAAACAGCCCCAAATAAACATTATTCAAACTGAAGCTCAGGGACTCTGCCTGGATGCAAAAAACATTTCTTTCAGAATGCCTAGAGGTGAGAAGGATGAGTCTGGGATGCTCAGCTGGTCTGTGAGAGAGGGGCCTTCAAGTCTCCACCCTGTGATGGCCCTTTGGGATGCTCTCCATTGGCTCCAGCAACACAAGGAGTGGAGAACTGCCTGCATTCACCACCCCAAGGTCCTCAAGGTGTCCCCACTGCCCCTCACAGGACACGGAGACACTGCATCTGGGGGCACATCTGCATGGAGAAAGACAGAGTCCATAAGACCTGGCCCTACACCTTGATGCTCTCCAGCATTTATCCCTTCATCCATAGCAATGCCCACACCAGGAAACAGGGAAGGAGCAATTTTTGCCCCGGCCATACAGATCTTCAACTCAGCCCCACCAACCTTCAGCCCTACTCTTTACACAATTCTCTTTCCCTTAAAAAAATGCAAGAGACTGTTTCATTTGGAGGGGTCTTAGGCTCGGTTTCATGTCTGCATCCCACTCTGGGCCTCACCACACTGAGCTCCCCTTGGCTGTCTGCAGCCACGACTCCAAACCCTTTGCTAACAAACGCGGGCAGCGCCGGCCCCGTGTGCCCAACACGTCCCTCTGCTCCAGGCAATTGTTTGTCCCAGATCCTGCCTGGATCATTTTTAACCTTCTACAACTCTGGCTCTGGCAGAACTAAGGCTGCTCGGTGGGTAGCCTATTCCAACCAGCGCTCCCTTGTATTTGCCTCTCCAGGTGGTAACGGGCTGAAAAGCGCCTGTAATCCCCCTGAATGAACCACACAGCACAGAAACAAAGTCGAACTCCATTGTGTTGTGTTCATCCCCTTTTAACACGGGCTGGTTCAGCCACCCAAGATAAAGTAGGCAGGGATCTCACAGCTCCCTGTGCCAGGCCCCCAAAGGAAAATGTAGGAAAGGTCCACCAGATTCCCCCATGGCCCTGAGGGGTTTCTCCACCAAACTGATTGCGCTCTTCCCACCCCTTTTCAACCAGATCAAGGAAAAAAGTCTCCTGTCCCATCTCCTCCCACAACTGGTGCCTTTCACCGCATTTTTGTCAAAGTTGAATTTGATTTTTTCTCCAGCCTTGGTTGGGTTCCACATTGAAGTAGAAAACCTCCCTTTAGGACAGCAATGCATGTCCATAGCTATAAATGGGAGACACATTTATACATGAGACACTTGTGCCTCAGGCTTCTTCTGAAAGACATCAGCCCATGGCCATGGACTCAACTGACCCGCCGAGACAGCAACTCCAGTCTCAAGGTCAATGATGAGCTGTTTGAAACAGTTCACTCAGCAGGGAGTGCAATACATTCTCCATGCCAAGCATCACATGTCTTATGTCTTATTTCTTCGGTTCAGGTTTTCTACAAAGATTCCAGCCAGGAAACTCTTGATAATCCTTGGCTGATTGATTTAGTTTGTGGATCTGCTGCTCTGCACCCTCCCAAGACCCCTGACACGACTCAAGGTCTCTTGGCAGACCCGACTGCTGCCCTGAGGCTGAGGCTGCACTGACACTGCTCCCAGCATGGGCTGAGGATGCAGAGGTAAAAAGGCAGAGTTGAGCCCCAGCCCCAGAGCTGTACATTTGGCTGCCTTGTAGAATCTTGTATTTGCCTCTTTAGCCAGCAGTGTGCTTGTAGCAAATGTGGATAGAGCCTTCCTAAATCTTCATTTGTGAAGCGTAGCCATGAGGTGAGGTGAGAAAGGTGATGCTGAGCATGGGGGTGGCCACACACCGAATCCAGCTCCTGCTGCATTCACCTGCCCTGCTTGTGTAGAAACTCCTCAGCCTGGCAGCCAAGAGAGCTCTGTGCCCTCTCCTAGTGTGTCTCTGTTGGGGGTGATCTCTCCTTGCTGCCCTCATGCCTCTTCATCCAGCCATGCTCACAAGGACTCATGGTGCTGAGCAGCCAAGCCAGGGACGCTCCACACCTCCATGTTCAGCTCCTACTCATTTCCAACAGCTTTATGTAGTGAAAGCCCCAATGGAGTAAAATTGGTTCCAGAGCATCCTCTGTGCCGGAGCCCCAATTCTGCTCAAACTCCTACCAGGGCAGTGCTGGGAATGCTCCCACTTGGTTTGTCTGCAGGGGATCCTGTGAGCTACCAAGCTCAGAGTGACTGGGATCAGGAGGGAGTAGATCAGGGCAGCTGCTGGACTCGAGGTCACCTGGGACTGCCCTTGAGTGCAGGTCAGTTGGTCCGTGCGTTGGCAGCTCAGGAGCCGGGATGGGCTGTGCCTGCTGACACCAGATGAGCTCCTGGCTCCAGCAGCACGGACTGCTCTGTCCTGCCCTTTGCATGTCTCCCTTCCCCTGCCCCCCCCGTGGATGAGCCACAGCTTTGCCTCCCTGACCCAGAGCTACTCAGGCCAAAGTGAACAAGACCTCACCGAGGAAGCAGCCATGAGCTGTGTCCTGTGCACTGCTCTGTTTAACTGAAAACAACTGCCCTCTGCCAGTTCAAATACAACTCCCCTTTCCTTACTTATATAACATGGTAACCTTCTTTCAACAAATTCCCTTTATTCCTGGCCCAACAAAGCATTATAAACCCTTATGTTTCTTGGCTACAATGGCCAAGACCCTCAGAGAAAAGCAGAGTGGTTCAGAGTCAGCGCTGGGTGCTCCTCACTGGTGCAGGTCCAGGCTTAGGTGGAACACTCCATGCATGAAGGACTGGATGTTTGCTAAGGGCAGGGGAAGCTGGCAGGATGTGGGAACTTTCTTCTGACTGTTGTCTGCCTTGTGCCTCTGCGGAGCCGGATCCAAGAGGAGAAATGTCAGCACAGCTCAGGCTGCTCAGCACCTCCTGAGCAAGGTCTGCCCTCCATCCAGCACACCTTAGGTGGCCCCAGGCATGTCCTTGACCCAAACTGGGAACATCCCTGGTTCTTCCTTTCTCCAGCTGGGCAGGGGTTTCCAATAGATAAGGCAGAATAAGATTTCTACTTTGGGTTCTCACAACCCTTAAACTGGACCTGCATCCAGGCTCTTCACCAGAAGTCAGGTTTGTCTTGTCAGGAAAGTAGTGGAGAAGGCTTTGGGGTAAAGACAGAGTTTCCATTGCCAAACCCAGGCAGTGATGGGGAGAGGGAATGATGTGGGATCCAAGGAGATCCACCTTGGTCCCGTTTGCTGGGGATCAGTGCCTGCTGAGCCAATGGCTGGTTCGTTAAGTCAGCTGTTGTTTGAAAAGGCGTCTCATTAGCCTGGCGTTTTCCAAGAACATCAGAGCTTTGGCAGGGGCCAAGCAGCAGTCTGAGGTTAACAAAACAACCTGGTGTAGACAGGCGCTCTGGTGCCTCGGAGAAGTCCTCTGTCAGCAGCTCAGTTCATGCCACGGGGATCTGTGTGGACGCCAGGGACGTCCACTCCTCATCTTCCCGAGCCCTTCCGGAGCCCGGGAACAGCCCGTGTCCGCAGGAGGACAGTCCATGAGACTCACACGGAGAACAAAACCTCCTAGTCCTGCTGGAGAGACAGCAGCTCCCTGGCTCCCGCAGGCATTTCTCCACTACAAGTGAGCACTGGAGCCAAGAGCAACCTGCGCGACGTCCAACGCGCCGTCTCCTTCGGCCGCGCTCGGCCCGCAAGAGCAGCCGGAGTCTCAGGGGACAATCCCGGCTGGAAATGTCATTAGCATGTGTCACCTCTGCCTGCTTGGAAGGATTAATCAGAAGGAGGAGCTCACTTTTAACGAGCCTTTTCATGGTGTGTTACCGGGGGAGAAAAAAACACACCAGCACCACCTTCCCCCCTCGAGCGAAACAGATTTTCCAATAAAATTTATAGAGCATGAAAAGGGCTTCTGGCTCTGGGGTTCAGAGGTGGCTGGCCCTGTGCGTGTGGAGGCACCACCCTCCTCCTCCTCCTCCTCCTCCTCAGATCAAAACAAAACCAACAGGCAGAAAAATTCCTGGAGCAGATAAGTGAAGTCACGTCCTTCACTGGAACGAGTGAGGTGATGGTGTTGGGAAGTGACCCTCTGATGGACAAACTGAGCCCTCTGAGGTTTCTGGGGTCGTCAGGGCAGGCACTCATCCATGGCCACAGAGCTCAGCTCCTCCAGGAGCCCCCCAGGACATCCCTGGATGCCAGGAGCAAACTCCCAGGCTTTGTTGCACTGAAGTGGAACTCAAACACCAACCTAAGCCGTGCCACGCTGTGTGTGTGCAGAAGATGCTCATCATGGAGAGCTTGCACAGGGTGTGCTAAGTGGATAAACAAACTGTGGACAAGGTGGAAGCCCACGTGCCTTACAGTCTGTGGGTCAGTAGCCATGTTACATTTGAGTTAGCCACCCCAAGTTCTCTTTCAGAACCACAGCAGCCACTTCCAAGGGTGTTGCACCTCACCCTTGGGCAGGTGTCTAAGGGGTACAATGAGCCATTCTCAGTGCTCTGGGTGAGATGCTCAGACTCAACATCCCCCTTTCAGCTCTGGGCAAGGGGCAGGAGCATCCCCAGGTTGTCATTCACCAGGGATGGAAGTGTGAGGAGACAGGGATCACCGTGTGACTGGCATTTCCCAGCTGGCTCTGTCCAGCCTCAGGACCTTGGGAGCCAGCATCCCCTTGTGGGTAAGGGATGGGGGACAGGGGGATGGAGACTGGGGAAGGGGGAGTGGGATTTCCATGCCCAGCCAAGAGAACAAATTATTCCTGCAGAGTCCACCCTTCCCTCCAGTTGAGAGTAATCCTTGCAACCATGACAGCCACTTCTCTTTGCCCCAGAGAACTGTATAAATCAGAGCAGAACAAAAGTCCTTTGCTGGGAGCTGGGCATGTGCACTGCCTTTCAAAGGGGAGGCACATTTCTCTATAGATCTGCGTTCTCCAGGGACTGCAACTCTGACAGCAGAGAGATTAAGCAAAACAACCCACTCAACCTTCCCTTCTCCAGCGTCTCTCCATGGGTGGAACAAACCCATCACAGTCAAACCACAGGGCAGGGCCATAATTCACACTTGTTCCTTTGCCTCTTAGTTGTTAAATGGCCTATTTTTCCTACTTAATGTTTTCAAAGTTTTGAGTAATAATTACATAGAATACGGCCTCCTTTGGCGTTAGAGCTGGAAAACTTAGAAATAATGAGGAAAAGCAAACCAAATGTACCAATTATTAGAGTCCTCGGGGAACCTGCAGAGCTCTAGTGAGCTGTATCCAAACCTTCAGCAGAGCCATTCAAACTGCATTCCTCGCCGGAGTGGTAAACACGCACACACGAACCCTCGCCCACACACCCCGAGCGAGCAGCTTTAAATCAACCCAACGACACCAGGCAAACTTCTTAAGCTAAAGCAACCACAGCTTCTTTTGTTGCTGGCAACACACCTCAGGTTGCAGGTCCCCAAGGGGACAGTGCTGCTGATGGTGTGTCCATCTCTCACAGCACCACGAGTCAGGTGGTGGCAGGGAGCGAGCACTGAATCCCTCCCCTGCTCTCACAGACCATGATGTGTTTTCTTGGAACTCTCCTAAGCAATCAGGGCAGCAAAATAATTTCTTTTCCGCTTCTGTTTGCACCAGTGGAGACCTGGCTCAGCCCCACACTGGCTGAAGGGAGGACTGAAAAATCAGTCATGGGGAGTTTAAGCCCTTGTGCTCCTCAGGGGTTTTGGGGAATGGGCTATTTTTCTGTGAGCTCCTAATTATACAGCTATTTGCATGGGCAAATTTTGGCTTCTGGGTTGTGCCCTGTGTGCCTGCTTCAAGGCTTGGATATTGGTGTGACCTCTGTCAGCTCTGTGTCTCTCCACCTGCTCCAAGGAGAAGCTCTTGGTGCACTCTGTGCCTGCTACCCCCATCCCCAGCCTCCCTCACATCTCCTGCAGAAGACTGTTCCGGAGCTGGGGACCAGTCTCCACCTTGCTGACACTGGAGAGCTCTTATGTGGCAGCTCTCTGCAGAGGGGACATGGCATTGTGGGCAAGGGACACTCAAAAGGTCCCCTGAGCCACCTTGGGGCCACTTTAGAGCCACCCAGTAACTCCATCACCCTCCAGGCACAGCAGAACCAGGCACAGACTCTTCCTCCATCTCAGATGAGCCAAACTGAAAACCTGGCCTGGAAAAGTCTTTGAAGGAAAAGGAAGTATTAAAGAGTAAAGAATGAACAACAACCACATATGTTTATCATTAGTCATACAAAGAAGTGCCATCCCCAAAATCTGTGCCAAGAAACCTACTGCTATGATGTTCCTCTGCATAGGAAATAACAAGGAGTTGTGCAACTGCAGTTGTTGTCAGAGCATATAACCCGAGCTGGGAAGTGGAGTTGTGGCTTTTGCCAACGTGCCTGGGTGTCAAACCCAAAACTGATTACCCAGTGTGTGTGCTCGAGACAGCAACCACACACTGACCCGCTGGTTGGAGGCTCTTGGAGGAAGCATTTTCATTTTTCCAATGAAAAACATCTACATGTAGTAGAAACATTTTTTGGGTTTATTTCAGATTTAAACGGTTTCATTTGGGGTTTTGAAAGCCAAGCCAAGCCAAAAGTTTGGGTTTAAAACAAAAAAAAAAGGGAAATATTTCTCTCCTGTTTTGAATTGCCTTCCATCAGATAATAATAAAAACTTCATGGAAAGGGAAGAGTTTCCTTCAAACATTCACATCCAATCTGAGACAGTAAACTCAAAGGAGTTGGATGTTTTTAAACACCTCCCCCATTAGCAGCAATGTGACTTCTTTCCCAACAGCATTGAGACTCAATCTCTCCTGTTTTTCCTGCCTCATTCCACTAACACGTGGGATAGTTTTAGGGTGCTTGATTTGAAGCTGAATTGTCTCCAGAAGGTTTCCAGGGGGGCCGAGCACCCCCTTTTCCTGCCCATCCTGCCCATGGTCTAGGTTGGGAGCCTGGCAGTGCTTTGCTTCCCTTCTCATGGCTGCATCCAATAACCTCTTCCACAATTTTCTCCACAGGCCCAGGAGCCTGACTGAGGGTCTGGATCCCCCCAGAATTTGGGTACACACACAAAGAGTGAAAAACCACCCTGCTCCACAGTGGCTCCAGCCTGCAAAATGGGGATAAATACTATTTGCTCTCTGCAAGCTGTGCATGAAAAATGATAAAATGAGGATAAATCTCTGCTTTCTCTTCTTTTCCCATCTTTTTAATGCTAGGAAGGTAAAACTCCTGAGCCCTGGGGATTGCCTTTATTTTCTCTTTTATGATATTTACTAAAGACTTAAAGATGGGAAGAGGCAGAAGCCTATGGTGTGTATGGGCTGAGATGAAAAGGTCCTGGATCCCCAGCGGGATAGGAAGGCTTCCAACAGGAGGCACAAGCTGCTTGGCTTTGTTTCTCAATTCAAACATGGTACCAGGCACAAAAGGAGGTGAATAATATCGCTCTCCCAGGCGGTGAGCCCACGCCTCACTGCTGGCCATAATCATCATAATTCTAAACAAAAAAAGGATGCCAGCAAGAAAAATGATTTGGGATTAAGGGTTCCCGTGTCCCACCTGCTGGCTCAGGGTATTCTTCTGCTGAATAGACCTTCAGCTCTCCCAGACCTCGGGCACCCTGGGGCAGGGTCCATCCCTTTCCGGGCCACCATTGACATACTGTGGGATCAAAATGCCTAAGGAAAGATTCCTGGGGAGCTGATCATGTGAATAAAAGGGCAACCTGTCAATGACTCCATGACAGCACAAACACTGGGGTTGAGGGGAAGGCACAGTTCAGGTTTTCCTGCGAGGCAGAGGTTGGGGGGAATGGGCAGCACAATGCATGTTAATGCCTGAGCTGACCAGGGCTGGGCAGCTCAATGCCACTCCAGGAACTCCCTGTAATCTGCCATTATATCCCTGCTTTGACATATGGCTTTCCTCTGCTTAATGGTCCTCTGTGGGCTTGGCTCCCAAGGAACAAGGCTGAGCTGGCCAGCCCCTTCCCCAATCCCAAGGTGTGAGGACAATGCTCAATTTTCTCCTAACAGCACAAATACAATGAGAGAGTCAAGCTACCCTTACATGTCAATAGAGCATCTAAACCCAACCTTTTTCCCTCACAGTCACCCCTTGAACCACAGAAACCTCTATTGTCCACTGCATCCAAGGTTGAGGAGCTCCATAGCTTGCCCACAGTGCTGGAGGAATGGAGGAATGATATCCTTACATTTGACTTGGATCAAGATCCTATTGGCTTCATTCATCCCCTCCTGCACAAAGTCCCACATGTTCTCACAGAGCATCCTGCCCCATCGGCACCCACCCATCCTGCATCCCAGTGCTGGCAGAGGACATGGCTCAGAGGCTCAGAAATGAGCTTCCCAGCCACACACTTTTCCTGCCCCATTCCCTGCACAGGTCAGGCTTTGCTGAGTGGGTTCAGGGGCTGTGAAACCCTCCAGGCACAGCCAAGTTCAAATCCTGTTGCAGGGGCAGGACAAGCAGCTACTCCCAGGCCTCCACTGTAGCCACTGGAGGAGCATCACCACTTGTGTTGGCCATGCTGGAGGAGCACCATCACCTGCCTTGTTTGGCTGGAGGAACATCACCCCCTGTGCTGGTCTGGGCTGGAGGACCATCACCCCCTGTGCTGGTCTGGAGGAACATCACCCCCTGTGCTGGGCTGGGCTGGAGGAACATCACCACTCACCTCAGTCAGGCTGGAGAGCATCACTGGCCTTCCTGGACAGGCAGGAGGAGCATCACCACCCACCCTGGCTGTGCTGGACATGCATCACTGCCCTCCTTGGCCAGCCCCAGAGCACCTTGGCAGGCTCTGAATGAAGGTCCTTGCTGGCCTTGCCAAGCCAGAAGGTCGGTGGTGCTCACAAGGCTCCACAGCAATACAGAGAGTAGAAGCTAAAACTGAAGGGAACTGAGCTCTGACCACAACTCCCCAAGAAGACAAACCCACTCTACTGAGTCCTTGAGCTGGCTTAGAAACCTCCACAGGCTGCCTGGAGAGCTGTGCCCTTTGCAGTTTGTGCAGCAGGTGCTGCTCAGACACGACAGTCCCTTTGTCCTTGGCGTGGTGGGGGCAGCTTAGGTAACCCAGTGCTGGCATTTCCCCTTGGAGCTCTGCCCTGCTCCCACTGGGATCAGTGGGATGCTTCAATTAACTCCAGAGAAGCGACTGCCACCAGCTCTTCCATCAGCTTTATCCAGCATGGAACAAGCCCTTAGAGTCACATAAATAAGTAACAGCATTTCCATCTGGGTTTGGATCAAAGCTGGTAGGATTTTTAACTCACTAAGAACCGATGTCCCTTGCCCTTCATTTGCCCAGCTTGTTATGTGGGTACAAACTCTTAATGGCAAAGAAGTGACCTGATCCCCCCCCAGCTTTACACAGTGAGATGCCACTT
Source organism: Manacus candei (assembly GCF_025592945.1). Lineage (NCBI taxonomy): Eukaryota > Metazoa > Chordata > Aves > Passeriformes > Pipridae > Manacus > Manacus candei. Next base: position 10,505,791 of record NW_026138095.1, on the reverse strand, counting down.
CCCCATGGGGAAGATATGGATGATCCTGGCAATGACACCACACAGAGAGGGGCCCAGATTTGTCCTTTCAGAGATCAGCCACCATTTACAGGGAAATTACATCTCTGCTCAGGGCACAGGTTATGGGGCACCTACAGAATAATTCACAGAATCACAGAATATGCTGAGTTGGAAGGGACCCCATCGAGTCCAACACCTGGTCCTGCACAGGACCATCCCAAGAGTCCCACCATGTGCTCAAGTGTATTTTCCAAACACTTCCTGACCTCTGTCAGGCTTGGTGCTGTGATCAGTTCACTCTGAGGCAGCTTTGATGCCCAGCTTGGCCCCTGTAAAACACTCAGAGCACATGACTCCAAGCAGGTCTTGGGTCCTAGGCTGGCCAGGTGAACAGTTGGCATAGGGATGAGTCAGGAAGGCCAAGATATAGGGGTAAAACTCTATCTATAGGATTATGTATGTATCTGTAGGAGCCGTAGAGTCCCGCTGGGGCAAGGCCACACAGGAGATATGGAGCAGTAAAGACAAGGGCTGAGGAAACACCCTGTGCTGGGGTGCTGGGGACAGGGGAGCCTCAAAAGGAAGGGAGGCAGGGAGGGAGGCAGGGAGGGAGGCAGGGAAGGAGGAGAGTTGCTCTGATCTCTGCCTGTGATGGGACATGGACAGAGCTGACAGATGCACTGACAGTCACCACACTGAGAGGTACTTTCACCTGGGCTGGGGTTTGCTTCCCTTGGAAGGATTGGCCATGGGGCTCACCTGTGCAGGCAGGGGTGGGAAACACCACAGCCATGTCACCCTGTGACAGACTGACATGCAAAGATGCCAGTGAAACTGCCTCCTCCTGCCCTCACCACCATCCAGCAGAAAGGTTCACCATTTCTCACAAATTATGTCAACCACACCAATCTCACCAAATAAAAACCAGGACTGAACACAGCCAGCAGAGTGGAGACACCCAGGTAACAGATACACAGGTACCCAAGCAGGGGCTGGAGGAAGCAGAAGTCACTGGGATCTGTCAAACACCACTGACAGCTCCCTGACCACTCTGCACTGGGGCACATGAGTGTCCATGCTTTGGCTGTTGACAGTTTGGGTGCTTTCAGCTTTCTGTGGAAACCTCACATATCCTGTGCTTTGTACAGGTACTCAGCATGCAGAATTTTTCCAATTTCAGAGATATTTGTTTCTTTAACAGCTGTTTCAGGGTGGATGCATGAGCTCTAGCTCTGTCTGTAGCACCAAGATGCTGCTCTTCTGGCAGAAACTTCTGAACCAGATACTGAAATGCAGAATCAGAGTGTGTGACACACTGGCCTAACTCTGCTAAGCCTCATCCTTTCTGTCTGCTGAGGCCTTTTGCATAGATTCACAGACTGCAAACACCAAAGTGGGCTCTAGGGCTAAATCAAAAGGCAGAATCTCCACAACACCTACAGCAATCCCACAAGATCTAATGGAGCCACAGCAAAAGTATCAGTCAAAGAAACATCACCTGCCCCAGTTTAAGGACTTCAGATGAAGGAGGATCAGCCTCAACACTATAGGCACTTTATTCATATTTGCAAAGACTTTCCTGGTCATGTCTTCTTAGGGGAAAGAGCAGGATCTGCCACACTTCTTTGAAGAGGTACATCAAAAGGCATTGCCAAAGAAGACAATTTGGGGGCATTACAGCCACAATACCCCATTGCATCATTCATCAATTACACAGCAAAGCCCAGCTGAAACCCAGCTTTCAGTATGAGGCTGTGATGAAGTGACAATCTCACCCACATCTGTGAGAAAGGTCTGTGCCACATTTATCTCAGGGAGAACTGGGAGCCTCCAGTAATTTTGCTTAATCTTTTATATGAGGTTCTGAGTTTACAAGAGATTCAGTCTGGGTGTCTGGCCAGAAAGGGAAGTCCTGGCATCATCTGGGTCCTTATGTCCTGCGGTGTTGTGACAATCTCTAGAGCATCTCCGTGGACTGGCAATTCCGATGCCCAACAGGGTGTTGAATTTGGAGTTGTCCAAGAGGTTTCAGTTCTCTGTCTAGCATTACTCCCTCCTGCAGGGTTGGGAATTGTTGTGAATTTTATTTTGTTTTGAAAGAGGGGAGTTTTTGACTCCTGTTTCCCTCAGCCTCCAGCTGCTTTGCCAATGGCTCACAGCGCACGACTTCTATGGGCTTGTGGGACCAGACCCAGGATCTGCTGGGGGCTGGTTGTGCTTGGTCATTGCAACCCCCAACTGGCCCAAATCCAGCCTTGAAAGGAAAGAGTCAGAGCAGAGCAGGGAGAGGGGCAGGATGGCCTCTTGCAGTGCACTCCCTGTTCCTGCTCTCCAGTGTTTCTCCTCTAATAAGGGCGCTTGCACTTGAGGTTCTGCACTTCATCTTGTTCATAAAACTGATGCTAGGCAGAAGGCTTGGCTCAGCTTGAGCGTGACCCACAGCTATAAATCTGCTCTGCTCCCCCTGCTTACGCCCCCACGGAGCTGCTGTCACTGCCCATTTTGAGTTGAAAAACCAAACATGACATCTCCCAGGTGCAGATGTGTCCCCCCTCCCTTCCAGACTTCCTTGGTTTCTCTTTCTGAAGAGAGAGAGATTTAGCAGGCTCTCCTCCTGGATGGAAACATTGAGGCAATGGCTGGGGCAGAGGGACTGTTCTGAGACCCATGGGAGACAGCAGCCACCCCATCAGCCACGCAGGCTGGAGCAGGGCTGGAGGTCTTGCCTTGCCCCAGGAGAAATCCAGAGGAAACAAGTTTTCCATATCCCAGCACTGGAGGCAGTTGAGAGGATGGGGAAAGTTTCCTGGAGTTTGCTGCAGGAAGAGCTTCTTGTGGCAAAGAAACAGTTTGTGAGAGGAGGATGGTGGGGAGAAGATCAGACAAGGAGGCAAGCTGGTCTCGTGGAAGAAACTAAACTGAGCTCCAGTGTTTCTGCCCTTCCTGCAAGCACCCATTACAGCCAGTAACCCAGTGTGTGCTACACAGCCCTGTGGGCTCCCTCCTGAGAGAGGGGACATGCTGGGGACACAGCACAGACAGAGTCTGAGGGCCCTAAGAGCCTTCTGACCTTTACAAAGGCATAGAGTCTAGACCAGAACTGGTCTAGACTCCAAATGGTCCCAACCACTTCTAATCCCTTATCCCATACTGGTTAATCTGTATAAATAACCTGAAAATGTCCTAGATGTGTGATCCATAGAGGTAAAAACCATTAAAGTACTATTACTACTAAGGTGCTACTAACATAAATTACAAGGATTCCATCTTTGGTTCAGAAACCCCTAAATTTCAGAGAAACACCAGCCAGCTATTGTCACATGGCTGCCCCATACTCAAGCACCTCTCAGGGAGTCTGGTGCGACTCAGGTTGGAAACAGGATCCTGCACCAAAAGGTCCTTTCTTCTGACCAGTATGGCCAGTCTAAGGGCCAGTTACAGAGGCCGAGGCTGGGATTCATCCCCACTTACCATTGGCATTTTAACTGATGCCCATTTTTGGCACCTGGCTACTCTCACCTTCATTAGCAGGCATGAAGGGAGGAAGGACTTCCAAGGAGGAAATTCAGAGTGTAGAGGGAAATACCTCCCCACTTCCCAACCAACATCTCCATGATCCTGCAATAACATCACCACAAGCACAGACCATCTATGGCAGTGTTACCTGGAGCTGGTAAGCCCTGACCACACACCTCTATGGGCTTTCTAGAAGAGCCTAAGCTGGGAGCTCCTAAATGCAACCTGGGGCCAGCAAGGTTTGGGGTGAAGGCAGCAGGACTAAGCAGCCACGTCACACTTGCTGTGACTGGCCATGTGACCCCCTGCTCAACTCACGGGGACAGAAATATTCCCAAACCCTGCTCCTGTGGCAGCCCTGTGTGACTTTTATAGCTCATTGTCTGCTCAAGCACCAGATTTCCTTCTATCTCTGTGCTATGTGGAGGTGGGTCTTATTTCTGCAGCTGGTGCAAGAAGCCTCCTCTTCAGATGACACAGTGATAAGAGGTGACTGGGGCTCTTTACGACATTGCTTAATGAGCTGATGACATTTTTACGAATGAAGAAAGTCCCAAGATGATTAGACTTGTTGATCCTTCAGATATGCCAAGACCCTCCCCTGACTAACAAACCCCATTCACATTCTTCTCAGCAGATGAAATCTTTGCCTCATGTTTTCTCTCCCTGCCCTCCACCAAAACTGTCCTCTCCTTCTGGCCAGCCTGAAATCAGATGTGGGAAGAACCTGCCTTTCCTTTTGGTGGGAAACTTTGTCTTCTTCCATACAGGATGTGAGGCTCCCAAATCAGAGGTGTCCATGGCACCGAGGATGGGAGCTGGGATGGGAGAGCAAGCCTGGATATCGGCTGATCTGTCATTGAGGTCAGGAGAGGGACGTGGGATGAGGTGTGCACAAAGGCACTACTGTGTATGGCCTCACAAGAGCCATTCCTGCCTCCTTAACAGATAAGATGGCTTTGAAAGAGTGAGTTAAGTGTGCCAGGGTATACGAAGACATTGTGAGGGGCTTTTCTAAAATCTCCCACAAGAGGCTGTTAAGGAAACCTGGTAACCAGAGGATAAGAGGCAAATTCCCATCTTTAAACCCAGCCTGGGGTAGCAGAGACAAAGAGCTCAGACCCTGCAAGGCTTGGTGTGCAGGGGGGTGAACGGCGCCCGGGGCGCAGTCATAATTAAAAATAATAACACTGAGCACGTTCAAAGCACTCGGTAAACACGATTAACTAATTAGTCAACTCTTTACTAATTAACCAGTCACAGGACTGGTGTTGCTCAATATGTTTAATGATCCGGAGAGCAGTTGAATGGCTGGGGGCAGCGTCTGCGGAGGACGCGGGAACTGCGCAGGGGAGTGACGGGGAGGCTGAGAGGGGCTCACACAGGGCTTGGGCAGGAGGGGACAGGCATGGACACGGGATGGACCCTCTGATCCTGCTGAAGACAGGGCTGTCCTCTTCTCCTCTTCCCTGGCAAACCCCTGCCCACCTCTCGGGGACTCCCTGTGCACCTCCCACAGCTGCCTGTAGTTCACGTTTGTCGCCGTTTAGGCACAGCAGGATGCAGATGGAAATTTTCAGATATACCTGAAACCAGTCCAGTCTGAGATCAGGAGGAGCTAAATGTGAATCCCCCAAATGCCGAGCACTGCAAGCTTCAGGTTAACGCTCCCCAGCACAGCAATGATGAGTCTCCTCTCTCTTTCCTTCCAGTAAACCGAGAATTGGAGTAACAGTAGTGCAGGATTGGGGAAAAGAAGAGAGAATTAGGACCAGGGAGTCTCTCTCGTTGCCACTGTATTGCTCACTGATCAGCTCCCCCACCTGTGCCTCAGTTTCCCCAGGGCAGGTACTGTATGTCACACCAGACCCTTTCACATCAATTTGTTCTTTAATCAGGGCTGCACACACTTCCCCACAAATTGAGTGAAAAACATCTTCCCAAAAGGCAGATACTCTGCTGCTCACTGTCCTGAGTCATGCATGAGTCCCTGCCTCCTTCTGAGGCTGTTCCCAAACTGCTCCTGCACCAGCCTGTCTCTGCTGCTGTGACAAGTGTCACACCAAAGGAAAGCTGCTCTTGGCTGGTGGCTCCAGCACATCTCAGAGCCCTGCAGGGCACCTTCATGCCCCTACCATGATTCTGCCAGTGAAAGCCACCTTTGGGGACTGATTTTAAGTATTTCCTAGGTGTAATTTAGGCATTTACTGTCCAGCAGGCCAGGATTCCAAGTCTCTCTGTAATCAAGCATTGGATTTCACAGCATCACAGATCCATCTAGAACAGATCTGGATGGCTGTGGCCATGGCTCTTATCAAAGTTTCTCATATACAGATCCTTATTCCCCAGCACCAGGAGTTTATTCCCTGCAGGAGGGGTCTGCAAGAACAGAGGGTGCACCAGGCAGTCCCAGCACCACTTTTCCTGGAATAGCTGGGAAGTGCTGTGCTTTCCTTGGGACCTGCAAACCTGTAGCATCTGCACACCCCACGCAGTGCTGATGGGCTCACATGGCCAGGCAGCACCTCAGCCACTGCCACGGCCTCTCACAGGACACCTGCAAGAGAAACCAAGCTGTGGAGAAGGTCTGACCTTGGGGCTCTTCACTTGGAGCTCTGGAGGCTGGACGGGCTTTTTCCATCAGACATCCCCAGAGAGCTGAGGAAGGGCACCCAGTGCTTCGCAGGGAAGACAGAGGACTAGGGCAGGACCTGCCAGCTCTGCACAACGTGATGATTACTGGGTGCTCTGCTCATGGTGATGGAGCATCCCACCTTGCTGGAGTCACTACAGAGTGCCTGAAAAGATCATCTTCTCCATTTTCTCCCAGCTGGCTCCTGCACCTTGAGAATGAAGACCCACTGGGCAAGCAGCTCCTGGCTGAGTTACCAGCTTGCTGTGGTGGTAGTGAAAGTTTCCAACTGCAAACACTTGATTCTGCAGTTACCAGGAGAGAAAGAAAGAAAATTCTCCCATGCAGAACAGTGTTTCAGGGTCAATAGAGAAAACCCTGTGGCCTGAATACCCAATCTGGGGAGCCTGGGGAGCCTGGCAGGGAGGCTCGGGGTCTGGGTGTCTGCGTTGTCACACTTGTAGCCAGGTTACCATGGCTCATCCACAGTGCATCCACACCCGGGGGGCTGCTGCCTGCCTGCAGTCAATGGGCTCTGCTCTTCCAGCATTGAGAAGGACAGTTGATTTGCAGGAGAAAGGCTCGTCCTTAGTGGTCCTGTCATGTCATCACCCCAGGGGTTCACAAAGGAGGGTGGGTGCAGCCCAGAAAGGGGATGCCTGTGCTGCCCTGCAGCCCCTGGCATGGCTCAGGGACTGGCTGCCCACGGGCACGGTGCCCACACCCCTCCCCAAGGAAGGGGTGCTGCACCGAGGGGCCACTGGGCACCCACCTCACCCTGCTCAGCCAGGCCCAGTCCCCTGGGCATCCCACAGAGGGGACCTGCAGCACAGTGGGAAGTGGTGAGCACACAGAAATGGCCATGTTGCCTTAAATTCATGGGCTTTTTAAGTCTCACCCCGTGCACAGGAGTATTTGGGTGCCCAGGGTGCTGGGACATCGGTGCCTTCAGAGTCATCGATCAAGGGCCACCTAAGCAGCCAAGAATGACATGAGAACCCTGGTTTTTTGTTCTTCTTTTCCTAAATGCTTGAGGTGAGACCCAGTGGGGATGAAAAGGGCATGGATGCTGTTCAGTGTCCAAAAGACACCCTGGCTGCCCCAGCTGCCCATCCCATGGATGGGGATCCTCGCTCAGCTCTCTTTTGGGGCTGCCCCCCATCAAGCCCTGCTACTGTGGGAGGAGAGTTGGGTGCTTTGGCCATGTCTGCCCACCCCCCTCCCCTTCTCCCAGGGGATAAGAACTGAAATAAAAGGTCCATTTCTTTAGAAAGCCAGGCCTGACTATGGGAAGGGTCCCTGTATCCATGCAGCTCTCCCGGCCTCACACTCCCCTGTTTAGTAATCTCACTTCTGGGCCTGAATTCATTCAGACGCTGTGAAGGATTAGCTGACCTTTCTTTCAGAGCTTGGTAAGCTGGGGATGTTAAAGCTTCCCAAAAATTAAACTCTCAGGAGGCTGTCTCAGAGGCTGGGAGCCTGGAGAGTTGCTCAGAGGCTGTGGCTGCTTCCCCAGCATCTGCCCTGGGACAGGGACAGACCCTGGACAGTCTCTTCATGCCCCCCAAAAGTGCTCAAATCCATGCACAGCCTTAGCACCCGACTGCACGGTGGTGGTGCGGGGTGAAACCAGCTGGTTTTCTCTCCTCTTAGACAATTTGGTCATTTTTCCTGTTTGTCACATGTGGGTTTCAGCTCCTGCTTTCCCAGTTTCTCTTTGCTGCCATGACAGGAAGGAATAAGAGAAAACATGAACCTGTGAACTTGGGAGCTGAGGTTTGGGGAAGTGGGAAAAGCTGTCACAGCTTTCTGTCACAGCTAAGGGGGCACCAGCTTGTGAGGGCAAGCTGCTCTCACCATTACAAACCAGTGTTCACTCTGAAACCTAATGACAATTTGTGGCTTGAGTAGCATTTTGCTGCCTGGGATCTCAAACTGGGTCTGAGTATGGGATGCTTATTCTAAGCTCCCAAGTGCAGATGGGATGAAGTGACCTGCAAAATGCTTCCTGCAGAGTGGGGAATGTCCACACAACAGAGCTGCACTCCCCTGACCAACTGGGTCTGATTTTCAGAGCTGCTCTTTGCCACATGCATGGGAGATGCAGAAAAATTTCCCTCTTTTCCCATATTTTTCTATGAATTTTCCCCTGACAGTGAAATCTCAGAGCAAGGAGACTGTACCTGGATATGAGCAGAAAGGACACTGTTAACAAAGACCCAGGCACCAGCAAGGGAGGTGATATCACTGCTTCTCCCATTTAAGGACTTAAGGAAAGTAGCTGGAGCTGGGGGGAAGCTGGAGGTTGCATGGACTGTGCCCCACTGCTCTGAAAAATGCTGGGGGCTGCCTTTGGGGAAGCCCCCTCTGCAAAGAACAGGCTGCAAGGACGACCCCACACCCCAGCAGGCAGGGCAACCAAAGTCCTGGAGGCAGCACTTTGCCTCTTTGGTTTCAGCCTCTCCTGTTTGGGGTTGTGTTGTTGCATCTGGCAGAACAGGAGCAAATTCATCAGCACGAGCAAAGCCCACATGCGGCCAAGCCCGACCGCCTGTCCAAACCCAGGGAAAACTGCACAGAGGGAGGGCAGGGCTTCATCCAAAGCCCAAGGAAACCAGTGGTGAGACTAGAAATGAATTCTTCTCTTCCCACTTGCTTTCTCTCTCCATCCTGTTGGAACCGAAGTCGTTTCCACGCAGAAAGAATCCGCGGCAGCAGCGTCTGAGCGGTGCAGAAGCCTGACTCCAGCAAACCCACTGCTCTCCTTCCCATCTAGTTACTCAGTTTTTGTACAGAAGCTACGAGGGGGGCGAGGGGATGCCTTTGTTGTGCACTTAAATTGCTTGTTTAAACGGGCAGCCAGCTTCTAACGGGGCTAATTTTATAGGCACCATAACATGACGAGAGGAGTTTCTTTTACGACCCCGCACTCCCCCTGTCTCAGGCACGAGGGGCTCGCACGGAACCGCCAGTTCTCTGGCAGAAAAAGGCACCAGTAATCCTGAAAAATAAAACTGTCTTATGAGATATAAATTAGATTATTGCTCTGGGGAGATGAGCTGCTCTGCTCACCCACGGGGCCACCGCCATCGGAGAGCATCTGTTGCAATTACAGGTTCCTCCAGCCTGCTCGGCAGAAATGACCTCCCAAATATTTCGGCAGCAGCTGGAGCTCGCACAAACACTCCATGTTCTTTTTACAGCTGAACAGCAAGTGCTTGATCTGTGCTAAATTGCTGGTTGGTGGTCTCATCTTCTCCAAGGACTGTGGAGGGGGTGTCCAGAGTCCTCTTGAGAAGGTAACAGGGTCCAGATTGTCACCTTGCAGCGGGTGCTGGAGGCTGAGCTTGTCTCTCTTCATGGGCTTGTACAGTACAAAGTGCACCCTTGGCACTAGATCAGCAATATTAATTGCCCATGAGAGGAAGCATATAATCAGCCTTCAATGCTGTATAATTACACAGAAATTACCAGAAGAAATTAATTCCAAAAGGTGAACATATGGGCCGCAACACTGAAGCCAAAGCTGGGTTTTGCCTCTGGTTACTGCCACTCATAACTGAGGGCAGAATCTAGGCCAAAAGTGTGTTTTCTAGTTCATGATTTATTGTACCAAAATGGTAATGAAAACCACGTTCCACTTAATACACAGCCGACTTCCAACAAAAATGCCAGCAGGAACTCTTTCTTCTCCTTGTTGCCTTACAGCTGCCCGTCAGCAGAGGATCTACAAGCTCAGCCCTCCTGCCATGGCCACAGGGAGAGGCAGCACCACGCCACCAAACCCAAAAGCTGACTGGCACGAGGCTCAGTGCCAGACACTCGGCCATGCCCCAGCCAGCCCCGGATTCTCCTCTGCCTCTCCCTCATCTCCCTCATCCTGTCACATCTTCCCCACCTGAGCAGGGCCGAGCTTCAATTGTAGGTTATTTCAGCAAGCAGACAAAAAACCATCTCTGACAATATATTTCAGCACACTGGTTTCCAAAATACCCCCACGGGCTGACTCTATCGTGCTGAACCTGCCCCACTCTGCTGCAGCATTGACCCATCCCACCCAAACCGTGTGGGTGCTGAGCACCCTCTGCAGCACCCAAAGCTGATGGAGCCGTATGGGGCTCCATCCTGGCCCAACCTGCTGCTTCTTAGCTTTAAAAACCATCATTTTTTCCTGCATGCATGAAAGAGCAGGACACCTCCGCTCTCCTCAACGACGGCAGCAGGCGGAGGAAGCTCCAAGGAAGCCCAAGAGCAGCAAAAGGGACTCTATGGCCCCTCCAGCCCCCTCCTTGCAAACACGGGGCGACCTGTGGGAAACGGTCTGGAGATGGCCGAGTGCCACGGCTGAGCCCCTTCGCTGCGAACGGGAATTCATTTGCATGCCAAAGTGGTTGTCGGGCGCTTTACAACGACACGGTGCGAGCATTTAAATGTATTTGAATCTTCAGTATCGCCCCGACCACCGCCCAGCAGCGCCTTCCCCTCGGAGAAAATCCCTCCAGGAGGGTGGAGGTGGGGGGGGGAGAGTTCCAAGTAAAAGATGCCCGAAGGAAACCTCGGGTCCCGAGGGCAGCAAAACGACGGAGAGCTGAAACGCACCGAATTCAGGCACAAGGCGTATCTGCGGCGGGGTTTTCCCAGCCAAAAACATGCGTGCCAGCGACAACAGGAAACTCGCGGGCTGTGTGACAAGTGTTGTGGCCTCTCCTTAGCTCTCTTACTGTTCAATGGGTCCCGGGTGACTCTGCAATCAAGGTCCCATTCAAGCCAGGAAGAGCCGAATCCCGGGGATATGTGTCAGGCCAGCACTTTCCACTTTTCTTTCAGCCCGTGGACACCTATAAATTTTCCAGGGACAGTGGTACAGTACATGCCTCCGCTGCAGCCACTTCCAGACTCCTTAAAAGCAGCCCAGGACCCTGAGAAATCCATTATATTAAGCAATTAACAGTGATGCGTGTGAGTTCACGGACCTTCTCTCTGCCAAAGAACAGAGCACAAAGTACATCACCCCCAGTCAAGGCAAGTGAGTCAAATTGTTGGCAATAAATATATTTATTCCAAATGTCGACCCACTTTACATTCCTTTATTTAACACAGCTGATCTAAGGGGGAGCTGGAATAAAGGGAAAATAAAGTCTGTGAGGCTTCATGCCTCCCTGGTTCTCTTGGCAGAGCTGACTGGGTTCTGGTTGCTATTATTAGTGTTACGATTGTTGTTGTTATTATTATTGTTATGATTATATGCATTTCATTCTCTTTTGGGTAATGCATAATTTATGACTCTGTCTCGATCCCCCTTTCAATGGATTCCCTATCCAGGGAGACTTGCTGAATAATTTGGATCATTCGTTTTCAAGTGCATGGGCTGCCGACAAATTGTTCCCTTTTCATTCCTGGGGACATTCATTGGTCACCCAAACCAGGGGATTTCTTTGGTCGCCCCAGGCACGTGATGAGCCGTCTGGGGTTTTGTTGGGATTTTTTTTTTTTTTATTTTGATTGGGTGAAACTTTGTGAAGTGGAGACTAACAAATAGCTCATTTGGGGGGGCTGGATTTCTGGAGAAGTCAGTTTGCCAAATTTTTGTGAACATTTGGGGGTTTCTCAGAGGCTTGTGAAAAGTAAATGCTGCAAAGCACATTAAATGTTATTTAAATGTTTTAAAGGCAACGTTATTCTTGCTGTTTGCTATTCGAAATTATCATGCAGCTGATTATTAAGTTTTGCTTACTCAGCTCTACCTGGAGAAATATTGAGGTATTAGACTTGCTTTACCTAAAATCCTGAGGGAAAGGGAATTTTCAAGAAGCTTGCATTTGGGGATCTTTTTGCCTTAAAATCAAATAAGTGCCTATATCAACTTGGCTGGGTCCACCAGTGGGACCCTGAAATGCTCTGATCCTGCAGGAACCATCCATCCCACGGGAGCAGCATCCCCCCAGCCCCGGGCAGGCTCTGAGCTCACCAGGGATGCACTCCCAGGCACGCACATGGCTCACTGAGGATGAGCACTGCTCCTCACTGTGCTGACCGTGGAGTGGAGACAGCTGACACATCACCTCTGGTACCCGTTTGTCTGGGAGGGCCCCACTTGGGCAAATCTCGGCAGATTTGCTGCCAGCCCCATGAAAATCATTAGGACATGCCAGTTCAGCTGATAGCAAAGCTGTGTTGGTCCACAGACCGCTTTGACCGTCTCTCTCCTAGGCTAGATGTTGCACTGTGCCCAAAAATGCCACTGGATAAACCCGGGTACACCTGGGAATTAACAGGGCTGTGCATCCCCGCTCCGGCTCAGACCTTTCCGGCACAGCACGGCGGGATTGCCACCCATAGTCCCAGAGCTTCCAACTCTCTGCATCACAAAAGCAGCAGAGGACAAACCCCGGTCCTCAGGGCCCGGCGCAGGAGCGGTTCATCCCCTCCCTGCCCCGCGCCGCCTGCTCAGCCCCGATTTAGGAGCGCTCGGCACCGATTTAGGAGCAGCCCAGCCCCGGTTTAGGAGCAGCCCAGCCCTGGTTTAGGAGCAGCTCATCCCCTCCTTGCCCCGCACTGCCTGCTCAGCCCCGATTTAGGAGCACTCAGCCCCGATTTAGGAGCAGCCCAGCCCCGATTTAGGAGCAGCTCATCCCCTCCCTGCCCCGCACCGCCCGCTGCCCGCACTGCCCGCTCAGCCCCGATTTACGAGCAGCATGTGAAGGACAGACACTGGGCCACTGGGCTGAACAATGCGGGAATATTAGCCGAGTTACAAAAACAAACAAACCAAACCCTGCCGGGAGCCCGTTTCATTTATCTTCTTTTGTCCAGTTTTGCTTCAGCGTGAAAGTCGCCCTTTCAAGTCCAGCAGTTGTGTTCCAGCCCCGGCGGGTAGCTGATCCAAAGCGTTACACTCAGAGCTTCCCAATGGCATGTTTGCACAGTTCAATTCATTTCTAAATATTCAGCGGAGTTTCCCTCCCTCCAACCCTCCCAGGACTTTTTGCCCGAGAGCCGAGGGTGTAAAGTACAGGGCCGGGGATACTGGTGCACAGAGCCTTTGTGTGCAAACACAAGCTGCTGTTTGTATTTGCCTTCACACTGTCAGAGCTCAATTGTGCGCGGTGCAATGCCGGTTACCAGTCTGCTTTCAATATCCGCTCGGCCATCCCGGCTGCCAGAGGGACGCTCCCCCTCCCCGGCAGCTTTGAAGAAAAGGGATTTAATTTCATGAGACTTTCAGTAATCACGTTACAATCTCCCAACATTAACCAGAACTGACTCCCTGTTGCAAAAGGGCGGGCGGACGACCCAGTAAACAGCCCGGCCCGGGACAGGCTGCAGTGACAGAGGAAGGTAAAAAGCCTGGCTGGTTCTGTGCCGTTTATCAGATGAGGCTGGAAAACAACAGCCTCTTGCCAGCACCAGGAGGGAGCGGCCGGCTTTGCCCAATCTGAGGATGCTCCACAGGCTGCTCTGCTCATCCCATGCACCACGATGGTTGATTTTAAAAACCAGACCTTTTTCTTCTGTCCATACCTCTACCCATCATTTGCCTTCCTTCTTCCCTGTTCCATTTACAGTGTCCTCATACCTCTGTCACATTCCCCAGGACTTGCTTTGCTGCTGAAACAGTGATTATGCACTGTTACCTACTGCAGTGGCCAGTGGTCCAGGAAGAGCCAGGGCCACTCTGCACAGGGAGCGGGGTCTGGGGAAGATCTCGAATGAAGAAGAGGCTGAGAACAGGGAGATTTAGGTCTCCCTGCACTGTCCCTCCCTCCCCTCTCCTCACCTCCCTGTACACATAGCTCAGCTCTTCCCAGAGCACCTCTTGACCAAGCAGGGATGATGCTCTAGATCCCGAAGGAAAGTACTTTTGGGGCTGTGAGAGCAAAGCAAGGTGCTGCACAGGCTGCCAGGCACTGGGCAGTCCCCAGTGTGTATAAAATAATCCCTTTTTGCAATCAGATGTGCTGTACTTTCTCTCTTCATCCACTGTGGTCTGACTGCCTGAAACTGGAGCCTAAATACCCACATAGTCGACATCAAGGGACATTAATTCTCCCCAAAAAGCTGCCATGAAAATAGTTGCACTTGGTCAAAATAAAGCACAGCTCACAGTGATCCACACGGCGCCACAAAGCACAGCCTGGCAGGGATCGGGGTGATGGATGGCTCTGAAATACCACAGGGAAGATGACGTGGACTCCTCATCCATCTTTCCATCCAAAGCTCTGAACTTGGAGCACACAGGCATGTGCAAAGATGGTGATCAGGGATGGAACAGCTGGGCTTTGCCTCGCACAGGCTGGGAGCTCGCAGACCCAGCACGGATATGGCACATGGCCCGGAGAGCGAGCGCGAGGCAGGGACTGCTGAGCCAGCAGCACTCCTGCTGCACTCCTCCTCTAATTCCCACCTGGGACAGGGGGGAGAAAAATCTCACCCCCCTCCCTAGTGCCTTGAGAAATTGGGGAGCGCTCTTCCCGCTCCATTGTGCACCGTTGGTGAAATTGTGTCTGCTTCTCCTCTGGCAGAAACCGTTTCACATCTCACATGGTCAAAAAGAATAAATCTACTGTAAAACAAACTTGCAGAGCCCGGCTGCTCACAGTCTGCATCAGTGCCCTGGCTGCTCCTGCCCCTCATGTCATTTTTGCCCTTTCCTAGGTGGAATTGGGAGTGCTGGATGTGGGCTCTGGGCTCCCCACTCTCCTCTCCCCAAACAGTAGAGATGCAGCAGCTTTGACCCTCAAGCAGGGAGCCCCAAGGTTGCTCACCCCACCTGCACCAGCAGTCCCACCTGCCTGCCCACACAATCTCTTTCTTGCTGCTCATTTTTGGCAGAATATGGCAAAGGTCTCCCGGGCTCATCCTTTAGCCTTACCAGCTCCTCCATCCCCAGGGACACAACACAGGAACAGGGCTGAGGGCTGTGGTTCCCCATACAGCACCCTAGGGCACCTTGTTCCTGCACCAGGCTCAGCACAAGAGGAGGTCCCTTTCCATGTGAAACCACAACCTGAGTGACAAGGGCTGTTGGGCAAAGCCAGAGGTCCCTTCCAGCACATATCCCGTGAAATAATTTAGAAAAATCCTGTGATTCCAGGAGAGAGTGAAATAGAAGTTTGTTCCTTCCCCAGCCTCCAACCCTCTATCCAGGCAGGGGATGCAGATATGATTTTCAACCCTCCCATCACTCGCAAGACACTTTGAAAAGCTTTGAAAGGAAAACTCCTGTCTGCATCCTCTGTGCTCTCACAGCTGCGTGTGGGACATGAATCTTTGCCTGCCTGTAGCTTTCTTTGCCGGCTCCAGTGATGGAGCAGACATTTTGCACAGGGGGTGCATGTTGTGGGCAGCAGTTCTGTGCCCAGTTTGTGCTGCCAATGCATCAGTGCCCTCAGTGCCAGCTGAGACCTTGTGGTGCCCAGTACCATCCACACTGAGCCCTGGAATGAAAGTCTCTCTGACCATATCACTCCATCAGTTTTTAAACTCCAGCCTCCACTAAAACCAGTGCTGTTCAAAATAAATCCATAAATCAAGCTCCCAGCTGAGCTGTGCACCTCCTCCATTCCCGCTGCTGACATGGGTGCCCGTGGTTTCCCGGGGTCAGAATCTGTTTCTTTAGTATCTACCAAAAAAAGGCAGGATTTCTTCCTCCCCACCAATTAATTCCCTGCCTTCTTCTGAGCCTAAGGCAAACTCCCAGGCAGTGTGTGGCTGAGCCCCTCCATACCACTGCCTCCACGGCCACACGGACTCAGGCAGGAAAAGCCTCCCTCTCTCCTTATCAGTCCCCAGGGCATCCTAATCCCCTTATAAATGAAAGCTATTAAACAGATATCTTTTTAAAAGCCTGCCCGTCACTTCAGCCAGAGCAGCCCCATCCCGGCTATCAGGACTTGTCGGAGTGTGGATAATGCGGGTGAGCCACTGCCCCGGCCGGAGCTGGGGCTGCGCCGGGTGGCGATGTGGCCCGTTCCTGCAGGAGCTGTGCTTTGATGTGGCCTGTTCCTGTAGGAGCTGTGCTTTGATGTGGCCTGTTCCTGCAGGAGCTGTGCTTTGATGTGGCCTGTTCCTGCAGGAGCTGTGCTTTGATGCCCCGGAACGCCGGGCTGCAGAGCCAGGCTGAGCCCCACGCCGTGCCAGGCCTGGGCTCTGCCACGCTGCCGTGCGGGAAGCAGCGGGGATCTGGCAGGGATGCTCGGGAGGGGAGCTCGGCTTTCTGCAAAGAAAACGCTCCCCGCTGATCGCAGCGGCGGAGGCCAAACGGCGGCCACTGCTCCAGAGACACCCTGGGGACGGAGCAGATGTGACTGCTGGGCTCTGCCACTGCTGAGCCCTCTCCCCGGGTCTGAGCTGTCTGTGCGGGCTGATCCCGGCAGCAAATCCTCTCCCTCCTCTCCTGCTGCCTGAAAACCGGGGGGGATCTGTTTGGTGCAATTGTGAACATGCTGCAAATAAATGGTCTGGGTGAGGTTGAGTCTGGGGGTTGTGAAGCCCCCCCATGTGTTGGGGGCTCAGCCCTGCCATGGATTGGTGTGTCCTGTGCCCCAGGCAGCTGTGCCAGTGCTATCCAGGAAAGGCTGGATGTTGTAATCGGTGGGTTCTGGGGCTTGTTTGGGTTTATTTCTGCTGTTTGACAGCAACAAGGGGTGAAATGAGGTACAACCTCTACCATGCTAGGCTGGTTCCAATTCACCCTGACCCAAGATCTCCTTTGCCCTGGATATCCCACAAGACAAAACTGGTTGGGGATAAAACAGCACCCTAAAACCCTCCAGAAAGCCCTCAGTAAAACTCCACTTGCATAGCCCAACCTCAGGACACAATAACCCATAATAAGCACAAGAGTCTCCAAAGCCACTGTACCAAAAAGCAGGGCATCACAAAAAAGAAGACAGGACCCAAAAAGGCAGCAGCCCTCCATGGTCAGAAAGTCCATCCCCCATCCCTGAGGATGAAGGAGAGATATATTAAGAATACAAAGACACACTCGTGTGCCTCAGCTGCTCCCATTTCACAGACCAGGTAGGAAAACCAGAACCACGGGAGTGCTTTTCCAGGCAGGATCCCTGCAGGCAGCAGAGATTAAAGAGCCCTCATGGGCTTCTTGCTCCATCCTCAGAGAGGCAGCACATCCCCCCAGGCAGCCATGGGGAGTTTGCCCAAGCCAGGACAGTGTAGGCTGAATAAGGATGACATGCTTTGGCCCAGAAAGAGGAGGGCAGAGATTAGCCGTGGACAAGCTCAAGGGAAGGCAAGTGTCCAACCCAGAGTGCCAAGCCTGGTTTTGTTTTAGCCTTAACTGCGCTTTTTTGTTTGTTTGTTTGTTGGTGTAAAAACCTTTCTGTTGGAAATCAGTTTAACTTTAAGCTTCCTGAGAATAAAAGCCTGTGAGAAAGCTCTGCCCATGCAAGGCTCCCTTGGGAGGCTACAATGGGAGTCTCAGCAGCTTATGGGCCCATATTTCTATGGCTACAGCACCCATCTGCTCAGCAATACAGTGTTACCCACTGCTCCAATTCCCCATGCAGCACAACCCGCTGGGAGTTGCACCAGGCTGGGCTGAAAAGGCCCTGTGGCTCCAAGGATGGCACATGATGCCACAAGAGGTGCAACCCTCCCAGGGTCTGGCCCAGTTGCTGGTTGGTGCCATGTCATTGGTGAAGCTGTCCCAGTGCAGAGTTTCCCTAGGTATGAGAACATTTCATGCCTTTCTTAACCCAGGTCCAAAGGATTTTACACAGTCCCCTTTTACTCCCTATAAATGGGGAAACTGAGGCACAGGGCAAGCCTGGATATCAGAAATGCTGAGTATCCCTTATACCATCAGAAGGTAACAGGCATTATTACCACACAGCAGCTCCAAAGTCCCCCTGTGAGCCTTGTCTGGCTGGATCCAGGTACAGACATCGTCATGCTGTGCTTGTCAGCATCTGTCTCAGATGGGCAAAGGATATTACACCATGGGGATCCTGAATAGGCACCCTGGGGATCTTACATGGGCACTCTGGGCATCCTGCAGGGACATCATGGAAAATGTGCTCAGAGCCTCTTTGCTCAGATTGGGAACGTCGCTGCTTTTCAAGGCAAGGTTTGCATCTTTCCACATCCCTCTGGAAGAGACGTGGCCATAAGCAGGGTGACACTCAGACCCCTCAAAATCTTCTCACAGAAGGATTCACAAAGCCACTTAAATCATCTGTCTGACTCCCATCCCACCACGGTGCCCAGAACTGAAGGGGAAGCGGGTGCAGTGCCTCTGTGTGACCAGGTCCCTGTCAGCTCTGCCAGTCCTACCCACACTACACTTCCCACTGCTGCAGCCAGAGCCTCTTTCCCTCTGTTCCCCTCCAGGACAGACCATTTCCAAAGCCCTGAATCACCCCAGGAGAGGAGAAGACAGAAAGGACATCTCCCACCAGCCCAGTCCTTCCTGGTCAGATGGGTTTTGTGCACTGTGAACTGTTGTCACCCATGGGAGGTGCAGGACTTGCCCTGACTCCCCGCTCTGCCCTGTGCTCCCAGGGTGCCTGGACCCTGCAGACAGGCACTGGGGCTGCTTGCCCACCCAAACGATGCCTGCAGACACTCTCAGGTGTGCCTGCAGCCATCAATCACCACCAGCTTGACTCCTCATCCCATTTGGAGGCCAAAGGAATGGGAAAGAATCATCCAATGGGATTACCCACTCTGCCAACCTTGGGGAAAACGGTTGAAAAGACAGGATGAGAACCGTGAAGACTTTTCAGGTAGAGGTGATTAATGCAGGGGAAAGAAAAGGGATCAACTAAACATAATAAGGGACACCAGGAACTCCCTGGAATGAAATCCTGCAGTCCTCACATCCCTCTGTGGGAGCAGAGTGAGAGGAGCTCAATGCTGTGGGAGGATGTGATTTCCCTGGCTGTGATGAGGGTGGAGGGAACCTGTTAGCTATTTTAGTAAACACTGCCCTGCAAATACATCCCTGGACCACCACGGAGGTGATAAAGCCCCAGGTTTGTCTGGAAGGAAGTTTTTCACTGGGAGTGTTTGGCAGGCTGTTCTCACATAGTTCCTGGTCAACTCCTTGTCCGAGACGAAGTTTCCTTTTAGCTGAATGAGAAACTTGCTCGGAAATTGCTCTGACATGAGACACATCCCAGCCTGGGAACCCTACGGCAGCGCACAGCACGGAGCAGAGCCTGTCTAACACCAGGCTCCCTGCGCTGCCTCTGCCAAATCCCCTATCTGAAAACACAATATGTTTCCCTTCTCTCACTGCACTCGCACTTGGTTTTGTTAAACACTCTCTAGGCATCACAGAGGGCCAAAAATCCGAGAGGCAGACACTGCTGACGTCAGGCACACGTGCAGGTGGCGGGTGCATCTCCCGGCCCCACGGGGGAATGGGCTGGGAAGAACCAGAGCCAGCACTGGGAACAGAGTCTGGAGGCCGTTCTCCAAGTGCCTGTCAGCGGGCTGCAGCCCTGGGTTTGTCCAGCAGCGCTTTATACGGCCAAATGAAAAGGTATTTCATGGTAACTAAAGGGAAGGTGCTTGTCCGGGTTCATTTCCAGCACTCGGAATGACACCGCTGTTCCTGAGAAATTGTGGAATGGTGTCATTTTAGTGATGTCATTAAATCTGGTCCAAGCCCCTGCCTGCATTTTCATGTGTCCACACCAGCTCACCAGCAGTTGAGCTCCGACAACTTTTTAGTTCAAGCCTTTTCCAGCTGCAATCTCGTCTCCCAGGGGGAGCTGGAAGCTTCATCAGGACAAACTGGGTTGGAGACATGAGGCTTGGGCTGGACCAACGCTGAGCAAACAGAGCCAGCCCAACGGCACTGGAGAGGGGGAGGATGGAGAACAGACCTCCAAGCTTGTCTCCAAGCTGTGTCCTCCCTGGAGCACGCTCGCTCCCAGGCACTCCGCCAAAGCTGGACTGTAAAGCCAAGCTCTACGTGGATGAATTATTTGCCAGGTAAAGTTGATGGGAACCTGAATCTGTGAAAAGCTCTGCTGGCCGGGTTCCTTCTGCAGGAGCAGATCCTGGAGCACATCTCCTTGGGACAAGACCTGTCCTGTCCATGGGCAGTGCTGGATCTCGCAGGCAGCAAGAAGCAATAAAGAAAAATTAGATCTGGCTGGCAAAAAACGTTCCCGTGGGAAATTTTGACTTTCTGTCAGAAACTGCAGCGCATTTCTTTTTCAGCACCAAATAAGCATGAATAGGAACAAAGATTCAGTTTTGGCAGGGGGAATGGACTTACCAAAGAAAACACCCAAATTTTTAAGCAAAGCAGACACATTCTATAATTTTTCTCCCTGGATGAAAATAAAAACAAAAATAAAAACCCCAACGATTTTCCAGAAAGGAAAAAAATAAATTTGATGAAAAAATTGTAACTAGTTCTCACACCACTACCTGAGGCAAAATCAGCTAATTTGGCTAATTGTGACCTACCCCTTCAGCACAGCTGTTCAGCAGGGTTCGGCCGCCTCTGCCTTCCCTCTCAAGCGGTGGGAGATGCCTCCAGCGTGCAACCGGCAGCATCACCACCAACTCCCCGCTCATCCCCTGCCCCTGCCCGGCGCAGGCGGGTCCACAGCCCCCGCTGACCGCAGGGCCTGACTTTCTCTCGGGATTTAGGAGAGAAACCAGGGTGGGCTGATGGTCATGAACAAGTGGGTGGGAGCTGAATAGGGTTATTGTGATCTTTATCTGGGGGGATTATTCCAGGCAGTGTGGGCTTGGCAGGGCAACACGGTTGTTTGGCCGTGGCTGGTTTTGCAGAGCGATAGGTACGGCCCCAGGGAACGGCGCACCGGGATCGGGCTGTGGAAAATTATTTTACGGTACCTTCATCCTTGCAAAACATTCACTTCCCAGCAAAGTCGGTGGAAAAGGAAAAAACAGAGCGATTTTCGTTTGCAGAAGTCTGACGCGGCTGGGACTGCTCATGGTCTGAAATGCAAAGCCTGGCATAAAAGTGACACATTTTACTGGAAACTGGGAACTTGTTTCCCTTTTATTGGAAATAAATTGGAAGGGAGAAGGATGGTAAGAGCACGGGGCCAGCACAATAACTGAAGCATTTTTCAGGAGCATTTGAGGACCCTGTAGAGTAGACTGAGGGTCCGATAGCACCCCGAGATCGCACCAAAATTTATGGTATCGCTGACTGCGGTAACTGCAGGCAGGGAACTCGTCCCAGCCCGTGAGCGGGGGTTGAGGCTGGGGGAGCTGGACGCCTCCTGTCCTCGGCCCAGAGAATAATATAAGAAATAACCGAGACGCGGATCCCCGTCCCCGAGCGCTGCCGGGCAGAGGGATCCACGGGACGGAAGAAAAGCAAACGCGGAGATAACCCCGGCATCGCTCGGGACGCGACATCTCCCCGCCGCTTCCCCCCCTCTCGACGGGAGCCGCAGCCCGGGGGAGCCGGGGCTTCGGAACGGGGCCGAGCATCGCTGCCGGGACCCCCGCGCCTCCCCCCGGGCTTCCCCCGTGTGTGCCCCGGTGCCACCGGGCCGCAGGAACGGGACCCCCTCCCCGCCGGACACCCCGGGCTCGGCCGTGCCTCGGTGTTGAAGGCGTCGGCGAAGAAACTGCGCTGTCTGCGAGGGACACATCTGATTGTGATTTGGGGGGGGGGGGAAGGAAAAAAAAAAGAAAAGAAGGGAAAGAAAACAAAACCAAAAAAATAAGGCGCCCAACCCCGGCCACTCGGCGAGGGTTTTTTCCTATCGTCGGAGCTGCAAATATTTTGGAAGACGGGGCCGTGTTTTCCGTGTAAACAAGGCGGCGGCGGGGCCGGAGCCGCGCTCCGCGGGGCCGGCGGGTCCCGGCGCGGAGAGCCGAGCCCAGCCCGAGGCATCCCAGACCCCGGGGCTGAGTCCCCACCGGCACACGGCTGAGCCAGGGGCTGGCACCGGCCCCCCAAACCGCGACGAGGAGGGGACCGGCAGCGCACGGGGTTCCCGCTGGGAAGCGGGGAAATGGAAAATCGCGGGGAATCGTTAGCGGGATATGTGAAGACTCACGGAGAAGAGCAACCCAAAGCTTTCACCCTTATTCCCCCCTGGCAGAAGCGAAGGACATCCCGTCTCCTCTCAGGGACAGCCAGGAACGGCGCGAGTTTCTCGCCCGGGATGGAACGATCCGGCTGCTGCCGGGTTCTCATTTGGCCTCGGGGCTCATTCAAGTCCCCGCCGCCCCGCCACCGCCTCCCGGGGCCGCCCGTACCCCTCGGGGAGGCAGCGGCGGGAGCCGCAGGCACTGCCGGGTTTCCCTCCCCTGCTCCCAACCACTTTCCTCCTCCGCGGAGGCCGGAGCTCGTCCTCGTCCTGTCCGGGCACGGAGCCTCTCGGGCTCTGCGGCGGGTCTCTGAGCCGGTGTCCCGGGGAAGAGAACGGGGCTGCCGGCGAGCTCCGGGATCCCCGGACCGAACCCAGGCCGTGCCCTGCGGGACCCCCGGCAGGGACCTGCTTGTGACGGGAGACCCTCCTCAACCATCCAGGGCCCCTCCGCGCTTCTCCGGACACGAACGGCCTTTTGTCGGATTCCTGAGTGTCTCTTCTCCCCCCTTCTGAGCTCCTTGGTGTCTCCTGCCTCGCGTTTCCGAGGTTTCCTGCTGTTCCCTGCTCTGTGCTCCGGAGTCCCCCCGTACTCCCTGTCCTGCACCGCCAAGTGCCTCGGTGTGCCCCCGTCTTGTTGTCCCGGCTGCCTCGGGTCTCCCCCCTCCCACACCTCCGGGGCTCTCGGTATCCCCTCCCCCAAATTCCTGTGCCTCGCCGTGCCCTGCCCGGCGGTCCCCGGTTCCCCATGCCCCCTGCTTTGCACCCGGACATCCCTCGGTGTTGTCACCATCACGCTCCCGGGTGCCTCAGTGTTCCCTCCCTGGAGCTGCCGGACGCCTCGGTGTCCCACCCCCTGCGCTTCCGAGCGCCTTCACAGCCCCGTTCCGAGCTTCTGGGCCCCTCGGCGTCCCGTCCTTTGCCCTACGCTCCCCGGTACCTCAGTGTCCTCACCCTGTCCTGTTCTCCATCTCCCCGCGCGTTCCTGTCCTGCTCGCCGTGTCCCTGGATGTCCCCGTGCCTTCCGCTCCCGTACCCCGCGGGTCCTTCGCTCTGCCCTCCCTCTCCCTGCCCCTCCGGGGACCTCCGCGCCCTCTCGCCGTCCTTCTCCCCGCCTCTGCCGCGGCGCTGGACTCACCCACACACTCGTTGGCCTCCCGGGCCGTCGCTCGCTGCCAGGGCCGGTCGTAGTGGAAGGGCTTGCAGCGGTCGCACTCGGGGCCGGCCGTGTTGTGCTTGCAGTCGCACACCAAGCTGTCGTCGCGGTCACGGACACAGCGCGACGCGTGGCCGTTGCACTTGCATCGCCCGCCGACCTGCAAGTCGGAGACGGCGTAGAAGTAGGAGTCGCGGGCCAGCTCGGAGTCATCCTCGCTCTCGTCGCCGAAGGTGTGGAGGCGGCTGAAGGTGACCCTGATGTCGGTGGCCGTCACCCAGTCCTGCAGCACGGGCGAGTTGTCGAAGTCGTGGGCGGTGGGGCGGCCGTCCAGGGTGCTGAAGGCGATGAGGCCGCCGGAGAGGGGCCGCACGTCGGTGTGCGAGTCGGTGCACACCGCCTCCTGCTCGTTCTGCTTCGTGATGGCGGCGCGGTTCGGCTTGTTGTACATCTTGCGGCACTGCGTGGAGTAGAACTGGAAGGGCACCCAGGTCTTGCCGTAGTCCATGGACTTGTGGATGGCCATGGACTCGGGGCGCGGCGAGCAGAACTGCAGGCTGACGTAGGTCACCTCGAATTTCTTGCCGAGGGAGAGGGTGAGGGTGACGTTGTGGGGGTACTGGACGTAGCTGTCGGACTGCCAGCAGGTCAGGTTGTGCGGGTTGTTGAGGTCGGTGAGGAAGGAGGGCGGGTGGGCGCGCTTGGGGTCGGAGGCGTTGCAGAGGTGGCAGGTGCGGACCTGCTCCTCGCCCTTCTCCGTCACCACGCAGTACCGCGACGGCGGCTTCCCGCAGGTGCTGGACACCTTCACCTCCTTCCCGAAGGCCGAGTTGACGAAGTCGGGGATGCAGCGGCGGGGCAGCCCGTGCTCGTCGTAGCAGGGGTCGGGCTGGGCTGTCTGCACGGCGAACATGCTCACGCCGTGGTAGCCCCCGCGCAGGGGCTGCGCCAGCCACGCCGCCGCCAGCAGCAGGGCCAGCGGCGCCTCCGCGCCCCTCCGCGGCATCCTGCGCGACCTCCGCGCGGCGTGGGGACAGCGGGGAGGGGGCACGGGGGACACGGGGGAGCCGCCGCTCGGGCGCGCAGCTCCGCGGGGCGCCTCGGCCGAGGGACGCGGTGCGGCGGCTCAGGGAGCGCGGAGCATCGCCCGCCCCGCGGCCAGCCCCGCGGAGAAAGGGGAGACCGCGGCGGCGGCGGCACCACAAAAGTGGGGCTGGCGGCGGGGCTGGGTCCCGCCTGCCTCCCGCCCCGGCCCTCGCACGGAGAATGACTGGCGGTCCCAGCCCCCGCCGCGTTTGAGGTCATGCTAAAGGAGTGACATCGCGCTCAAGGAACAGAACAACGACATCCACTGGCGGCTCAGCCAGAGACGCGCACAGGCCTCGGGGAGGGCGGGGGGGGGATGGGAGTGGGACGGAGCCCGCCTCGACACCGCGGCGATGGGCGCCAGCGCCGCCGCGGGGCTCCCGAGCCGCCCCGAGCACCGCGGAAGGACCATCCTGCTCCCCCCGGCCCTCCGTGCCCCCGACGGGGCTGGGGGAGCCCAGGGCCGCCTGCGCCCCAGCAGCTGGGGATGCTCCGTGGGCGTGGAGCGGGGAGAGGGGGGGAGCGGCCGGGAGGAGCCCCCCGCCCACCTGTGGGGACGCCGAGAGGGACAGGATGGGGACGTCTCCCAGCTGGTCGCTGCTGGCCTCCCCTCTCTAGCAGGCCAGACAGGGACTGGTCCCCTCAGCTGGACCGGGAGGGGGGACCGGGGCAGAGCCCGAAGCACGTCCGGGCACCGGCCCGCTCCGAGGGGGCTCCCAGAGGGTCTCGACCCGCAGCCTTCGCCCTTGGGACAGAAACTCCGATGCCAGGGAAGTTGAACAGGGAGAAATCTCGAGTCTTTGGGCACTACACGGGAACTAACGGGCCTGGCGACCTTCGGCAGGTTGTTTTAGGGGGCCGATCTCGTCTCCCTAGCACAACCCTGGGACAATCCAGGCACAGGGGCCGCCCCCCGCCTCGGTTTGCAGCTTGTCGGGGCTCCCGTTAAAGCGAGGAAGGGGTTAAAGGGCGGCACTTGTCCCTCACTGGGCCGTGGCCCAGCCCCGGTCTCCCCTTCCCGCCCGTCCTGCGGACCCTCCGTGCCGGGGGGCTGCCTCCGCCCTGATCAGCTCTGTCCCAGCGCTTCCCCCCGGTGATCCCGGCCGGGGGCAGAGCCCCAGGGGACAGTACCGAGATCTAGGAGAGACGGTCCCGCGAGGGAGCGGAGAGTTTCCCTCCCGCGGCTCCCGGCCGCCCTGCTCGCCCCCCTTCCCTCTCTCTTTGATTAAAAGGGCACTTTTATTTTTCCAACGGAGGTGCCCTCTCTCGGAGCGCTGCCCACGCCGTGTCACTCAAGCGGCTCGGCCCTGGCACGGCGGCGCGGTCCCCTCCCCGGCGAGCCCCGGCGGGGCGGCCCGAGGGGACGGGGCTGCCCGGGCAGCCGTGAGCCCCAGGCCGGCCTCCGCCCCCTCCCCTCCTCCCGCCCCTCTCCCCGCTTTGAATTCCTTGCCACCGAGCTGAATAAAAGTGGTTGTTGTAAATTGAATTAGTGCCTGATTAATCTGCTCCCGGGCCTGCTAGCCCAGCGGGGCGTCTTTGGCAATGCAACCGCCTTCCCCGCAGGGCAGCGGGGCTCCGCAGCCTCCCTGCCCCCACTGCTCCCCCCGGATCTCCCCCACTCGCCCCCCAGCCCCGCCACTCCCGGGATTTGTTAACTCTTCCCCGGGAAACAGCCCCTTCGTCCCGCTCCCGGGGCTCTTGGTGCTCCTTCGCCGGAGGAAGAGGGGTGTTTGTGTGTGTTGGGGATGCGTCGGGCCAGGACTAGGAGGGGGTGTCCCAGTCCCGCTGGTCTCACCCGAGCTGTCCTTGGACTCAGTCGCAGCCCAGCACACCCGCGACACACACGGACAATCCTGAGATACCCCAGCCCCGAAGAAAGATTTTTCCCCCGCTCTTGAATTGAGGACCTATTTGCGTAATTGAGATAGGGTGGTACCTCAAGGAGGAAAGGGGACAATTTAGACCAAACTGTCCCGGGCCGTGGGGACCAGGCCGGGAGAGAGCTGCGGGAGGCCCCGGGACATCGCCGCCCGGTGCGGGCTCTCCCCAGCGCCGGGTGGGCTCGGCCGCGGCTGTGCGGACAACTCGGGATGGAAATCTCCAGCCGGGAGCCCCAAATTCGGGCCCTCAGACTCTTCCACGTGCCTGCCATGAGCATCCGCGCTCGTCGTTTCTGAGCCCCCGCTCTGTCCGCCCGGCGTTTTCCCTTCGGCCACGCACGTCCGGGACCAGCCCTTCCTTGCGGGACTCCCCGTCCGCCCGTTCCGGGCCGTGCCGGGGAGGGGGAGCGATGGGGCCACCGGCTCCTGTGCCCGGGGGGGACATGAAGCCACGGGGCCACCGGCTCCTGTGCCCGGGGGGGGACACTCGGGGCTGTCTGGGGGCGCAGCAGGTGCCGTTGCGAGGACCCGCGTTTCTCCAGGAAAGGATGCGGGTTTGGCTCCGGTTTCTCCCGACGCTCCTCGACCCTCTTTCCGGCCCGGCCGCGGCACCGGGAATGCTGCCGGGCACCGGGCACAGGATAGGGCTGAAATTTTAGCGTTTCCTTAAAATTCGGGAAGGTTTTTAAAGGTTACCCCCCCACCTTCCCATCCCTCAAAGCCCGCCCTGTTCTTTAACGCCTCACGGCAAAAAATGGGGTGAATCTAAGCAATCCCGACCCCCGCTAAACTCCCCCGCAAACCCGAGGTGCTGCCTAATCCCATTAGCAGGGTGTTAATTTAACAACCACCCGGCGCTGCCGAACGCGGGGCCCCGCACTGCCCGGCGGCGTTCCCGGGGCTGCGGCTCTCGCTTCTCTCCTGCCCTTCTCACTGAGTTTATTCGGTGTTTCACAACCCCCGGGGTTTGTAATGGCTCTTGCGGTCATTAACGTGATTTACTGAGGCTTTCTCCTCTAATTACCTCGCCCTCGAGCTATTAAATGCGTGTAAGCAGTTCCGCGGGGACCGAGGCGCAACTCTCCGAGCCTCGGGCCCGAGTCTGTCCGCCCGCTCCGGGCAGGGGCCTGGGGCAGTCCCGGGGGGATGGAGCAGGGCGGGTGCTCGGGGTACCAGGCCACAGGTCGCCCCCCTACTTTGGGGTTTGATTTTCCTGTCATTAAGCACCAGCTAACCCCGGCCCTCTCCTGGCTCGAAAGGGGACAGATCCTTGCCGAATCCAGCCCCGGTGCGACCCCGATGCACGCTCACTCTCTCTCCGGGACCGGAGCATCTCCTGTACCCGCAGCGAGACCGGAGCATCTCCGGTACCCGCACCAGGACGGAGCATGGCTGGTACCAGCACCGGAGCATCTCCAGTACTTTCACCGGGACCTGAGCATCTCCAGTACCTCCGGTACCTGCCCCGGGAACGCGGCCGATCCCCGTGAGGGCCCAGGGGCTGAGCGGCGGCGGGGCACGGCCGGTCCAGGGCAGAGCGGAGCCTCCCCGTTCCCCCGCGCTGGGCCCGGGAGAAGCCCCCGTGACGGAGAGCCGAGAAGGGCTTTATTTCAGCCCCACCGGGGCCAGCGGGAAAGGCCGCCCCGGCGCTCGGAGCCTGTTTTAAAAGTCAAATGGCTTCGGGTGCCGGAGCTCGTCCTCCTCGCCGGGAACAATGCGCTGCTCCTCGCCCACCTCCCCCTGCACGGCCCGGGTTTGGAGAAGGGAGGGGGAAAATCCGGGCGGCTCTTCCCCTCCTCGGCTCTCGGGGGGCCGTTCCCCGGCGGGATCGGGAGCGGCTGGAAAAGCAGAGAAGACCCGGGTTGAAATAATCAGGAGCGATTTATTCCCCTGGAGTGACAGTTCTTTTGAGCAGTTGCCGAATGGCAGTTTCTGTCTTTCTGAAAGCTTTTCTTCCAGATTCTGTTCAGATTAGGCTGGGGAGATGAATGAGGCCATTATCCAGCCCAGTAGCTATTCTGAAATGCCAAATTAATTACCAAGGGCTAAATCAAGGCGATGAGGGCTGAAGGCGGAGCGGGGGCGGGGGGGCGGAAAGGCGGCGGCGGTTTGAGGTGTGAAAATATCTCCGCGATCTTTTAAACACTGACACGGCGGGCGGCCCAGGGTGCTCCCCTCAAACCCCCCAAACCTCGCTCCGCAGGTGATGGGGGCAGCGGCGTCTGGAGGGGCCCCGGCCGGGCGGAGCGGGCGAGGAGACCCTGCGGGGTCCCGCTCTGGCTGCCCCTTCCCCGGCTCCGGAACGGCCCCGCCGGCCGCCGCATCTCTCACCGGGCTGCACCGGGGCCGGGGCCCGAGCCGAGGCCGCTCGCCCCCTCTCGATGCTCACGGGTCCGTCGGGGCTCTCCGCCACCTGCCCGCCGACCCCGCGGCGGAGCGAGGAGCAGCCGCGCTCTCCCCAGTCCTGCTGCAGCGCTTTGTCATCGACCGAACCGCCGCGGAGGGAGCCTGGGGGATTCCCTGAGCTCCGAAGGGCCGGATGGGGGATGCAAAAAGTGATCGAACGGTCGCTTCTTTCACCAGTGTTTGCGATGAGTGCGAGAAGGGAGTGTGTATGTGCAGCAATGCTGACCCGTCACTCGGTTCGCGCCATCTGGCTTGGAGGGTTACAGAAACACCGCGGGGAAGGGGAGAAAGACCGATCCCAAGAAAATTAGGCAAGAAGGCACCTCTGGCTCTTCCCGCAGTGATGTCGCTCTGCCAGCACAGATCACAACATTCGCACATGACATTTAATCCTCCATCCTAAAGCTCTTTGGCTCTCGGCAGGCAGTTATTGTTATTATCGTTGCTCTAATATTTACGCTTTGCTCCCAAACAAGTGTAATTTCCCTGGTCGCTTTGTAGATCCCTGGCCCTTAATCCAGTTTTCTCTTCAGTTCCCGGGAGACCACACCTCTGGCTCCTCTCATTCACGAAAAAAAATTGCGCGAATTTTACGCAAGAAAATTAAACGTTTAGGGAATGGTGGGTCAAACCTGACTATCAGTTTTGGGTTAGGGTTAGGGTTGAATCTTCTACAGCAAACGCACACGGCCAGTGACATCCCGGCTCAGCCCGGGCAGAACCGCTGGCAGCAGCGAGAGCAGAGTTAGGCAAGACTTTTCCCTGCACTAGACAGTCCTTGCAAACGAGGAACAAGCAACAAGGAGATTTCCCAGGGGCTGAGAAGTGGGCTGTAGAAGGAACCGAGCCTTTAATGTAAATTGGCCGTGGCTGGCAGAGACCACTGAACACTGGGCTATTCAGCATCGCTGTGAACCTCTAATGATCAACTCGGTTTTCAATTATACACCCACAATTGCCACCAAGTGAGATAAGCCTCTGGAATACTATATTTTCTCTTGCAAAATGTTTTCTGTAGGGCAGGCAGGCTGGAAAGCTCAGTGAGTAATATTTGATTTATTTTCAGCAGAGCAGCGGGACACCCAGCAGCCAGGAGAGCTCCCGGCCGGACCAAACAGGTGCCCAAACGGCGCTCGCACTCCCGGGGACTCGCAGGTGGATCCAGCCACTGCAGGGAGACGAAGCATTGTGGGAACCAGATATTCCCAGGAAAACAGAGGCACTCCTTGATGTTAAACCCCCGTGATTTATTTGTGTGCTCCTCTGCAGAAACAATGGCTTCATTTGGATGGGTGCAGATGTAGCACAACAAAAAAGAATGCAGCTTGGCCTGGAAAATGCTGCCATACACTGGACATGCTGCCGAGGTCTCATCCAGGGGAAAAAGGGGATGTTGCCTGGCATATCCCAGGAACATGCACAGACCCTCCAGACTTCAGTTCCTCATACATCCCAAAGAAGGTTACCCTACTTTGTCAAGCTATTTCCAAGTTAAATTACTTTTCTGAGCAATCTATTACAGGGAGTGGGACAAGAAGAACAGTGACCTTGCAACAATGTTTTGAGCTCCACGGGAAAAAATACCAGAAGTGAACTGGGAGCTCATCCACCCAGAACGCCCCGGCACAGCTGAAGAAAGCTCACTGCAGTGAATTGATGGAGGCCTGGCAGAACCCCCTGCACTGATGGAGGGAATAACCCTGTGCGTTTCTGGGCACTGACAGTGTAACCCCCAGTTCACACATCTGGGGGGCTCTGCTGCCAGGCTGAGGTGTGGGAGACGTGGGGTGAAGAAAACAGCTTTTGGTCTCGAGGTGGAAGATTCCTGTGCAAACTTTGCTGGTGATCTCTGTGGGGAGGAGGGGATGGGGACATCCAATTTATTCAGTAAAATGTTTAATCCAGAGAGACTTCCACAGAGGTTATTGGAACCACGGCGCAGTGGAGAAGAAGGGACTCTGCAGACAGTATTTTTAGATGATTAAAGCACCCACCTGGATCTCAGGGGACCTGGGAGCAGGTCCACCCACTGCAGAGGATTTTCTGCTAGTTTTAGGACTACTCTCTTTATATCAAGTATTTGTGGGTCCGACTGGCAGAGGGACATCAGAGCAATTCACAAATCTCTGCTGAGCCTGGTCTATGGAAACACATCCCCCTGAGGCCCCGAGGCTCTGCACCCACCTGAGACACCACTCAGCTCACCTGCCATGCCCTGTGTTATGGCTGTTCGGGACTCAGAGGGAGCATCCCTGCCCTGAAGTGCCCGGCTCTGACCCCACACCACAGCTTGACAAGTTTAGTGTCTCTCCCCATGGACGGATTTGGGGCTCGCTGACTTTCCTGTCTATGCTGGTTGGAGACAACCCCGGCTTGGAGGACTCAAATGCCTTCACAGCAGCTGCTGGCCCGGGCTGTCCCTTTGGCAGAGGGATGTCACCACCCCGGCACTGGCAGCCCCATGGTGACCATTGCCTGGCAGGGATCCCCGCTGTCATTTACGGGCAATCGGCAGCAAACGGAGCAGAAGGGAAGACACTTGGGGTGGGCTCCTTGGGTGAAATCTGACCTCCGCAGCCATCAATCGTCCTCGACATCTCTTCCTTTTTTATTATTTCTACTTTTTCTTGCAAGTGCTGTGGCTCTGCAGGGAGCAAAGAAAAGTTTCTTCGCTTCCTGCAGAGAAGCAGTAAAGCCAAGCTGAGAGCCGAGCAGGACTTTCCTGTCTGCCTGGCGCTGCCTGACAGCAGCTCAAGGGAGTCCTGGGCACTGTTAGCTGCTCCTCTGGGAGGAAATCAGCCTTGATTCAGAGTCATCTGCCCCTGGGCCCTGTTTGGGAAGGATAACAACAAAGTTTTTTCCTTTTGATTTGAGACCAATGTTACTCAAAGGAAATTAATTCCTTTACTCTCTGCTTTGACTCCCTTTAGCAAATTCTGAGCAGCAATTCAAACATAAGAGTTCTGGTGCCAAGAGAATCCAGATGGAGAAGGTCAGACGTTGTCCAGAGCAAAGAGAGAGCAGCCAGGATAAGGGCAGGGATATTGCAGTGAGCAGTGCAGGTTCCTTTAAAACAACTAACGTTCCTTTAAATAATTAATTTGAGCAGAGGCAATTCTTCACCTACGTTACAGAATTGTTTGCTGGACACAATGAACACTACTGATATCAGTCCAGTGTAGGAGTTTCTTCGGCTCTGGCATAAGAAAAGGGCCCATGTAGAGATTTTCTACCTCGGCAGAGACTATTTAGGAGAACCCAAGATCACAGTTTTATACAGGACCCATGTAAGGCTGTGGAGCTGAAATGCTGATCTTCTTGCTGTGAATTTTCCTCCCCACTGGTTCAGAATAGAGCCTTGAAAAGGAATTTGATCTTCTTAAGCCGGTGTAAGGTAAAGATAGAACCTGGGCTGAGCTTCAAGGGCAGAGGCTGGAGCCAGGGCAGGCAGGGCTGGGTGTATTTCAGCTACCTAAGGAGCAGGATTATCAAAACGTGGGTCCCCAGAGCTTCTGAATTCCCACCACCTAGTAACTCCCTTAGCCAGATAATTAACTATTCTCCAACGTTGCTTTGCAGGGACCAGTGGGCTCTTAGGGCTCAGCTCCAATTGAAAATGTGGCAGTGCTGGGACAGGCTCTATTGCACCATTGCAGATGAAGGGGGTGTTTTGTTGCTTTCTTTGTTTAAAAGTAATAATAAAAAAAATATATTCCAGAAAGCATCCTGTTCCCTGAGGGAAGAAGTGGGGGATCTGTAGGGAGGGTCATGCGAGCAGCCATCCAGGTTTTGGGTTTACATCTTCCTTAAGGAAAATGTCCTCTTGATATAAGACAAGGAGTGCTGGGGGGTTTCCTGGCACCCTCAAATCAACTCTGCAAAGGGAGGCTGCCCAGCCCTGGCCTGGCCCTTTATGAAGGTATGTCATCCATCAGGACAGCAGGAAGCATGTTTTTCAGGAGCCTTACCCAGAGCTTTGCAGCATTCGGTCTCTTTTTGGCAGCCATCCTAACCTAATTATAATTAAGTAAGTATTAAGCTGGAATGAAGTGGCCTTCGAGTGGCTATAACCTTCTAATAGGAGAACTTGGGGTAAGGCAGCAGGAGCAGGGCTCAGGTTGGGCACGGAGGCATCGTGTGAACCCAGACAGGGCACGCTGGGGCCGGGGCCAACAGCTCCATCGAGGAACCTTCCCCACGGGACACAGAGCCCTCGCCCCGCTCCACTCCAGGGCTGGGGTTATGCAGAGAGAGGGTCACCCGCCCCGGTGCCGGTGCTGAGCTCCAGAGCCTTACCCAGGGGCTGTCCCCACGCGCGCAGCCATTACCAGGGTCATTAATCAGCGCCGTGCCCGCGCGAGGGTGGGCGAGGGGGGTCGGGCACATCTGAGCGAGCAGAGCCAACACACACCGCGCCCGCCCTGGCACGGCACTGCCCGCACATCATCCCCGCGTGTTGGGGGGTCCGGACCCCCTCGCCCCAGCGCGGCGGGTGCCCGTGCCCGGCGGCGGCACCGCCCTGTCCCAGCCGGCTCCCCCGCAGGGGTGAGGCAGCTGGGGAGCGCTCGTTTGCAGAGCTGAATTCCTCGCTGTCGACTGCTGCTCAGCGGCACCGTCGCCTGCCTGCTGCAAGCTGAGCCCCGCCGAACGCGCCCCGGAGCGCCCGAGCCCCGGGACTGCCGGCGGGACAGCGGAGGAGGAGCGAGAGGAAGGGGGAGTGAGGCAATGGCGAGAGAAGGCAAGTGGACAACTCTGCGCCGTCCTCAGATATTCAGCAGAGAAATGACGCTCGCACCCTTTATAAAGATCTCTGCTGCCCGTGGCAGAAAAGGCTTCTATGAACTTCTGCAGTTCTCATCCCTGCTCCCGATGCCTTGGAAACAAGGGGTAGGGAGAAGGTAAAACTTCTTCTCTTGTCCTGGCACGCTATTGCCTCATCCCTACCCTCTATGGCTTCAGTAATGCCCTGTTGTTTTTCAGTGTTAATCATGTGCTCATCATCATCATCATCATCATCATCATCATCATCATCATGGCTAGGCTTCGCGAACGAAGATTTGGGAAGGGCTCTACCCACGTTTGTTGCAAGCGCGTTGAATCATGTGCTATAGAAAAGCAAAACCATTCTTCCAGCACGCTGCCTGGTTTTGATTCTGCTGGAAAACAGCCTTATCTCCAGGATCCTGCCTGTCCCTGTCACCCCAACTGATGCACACACATGCTGCAGGGAAGTCAATAATTCCACATATTGCTCCCAGCCAGGCACTTTTACTGTGAGATGAGAAGACAAATTCCAGCTGCAACCACCTCACATCCATCAGATGCTGCACCAAGACCTTGCTGCCCATATCACTGCTCCCTCCTTCCAGCCCTGCCACAGGTCTCCTGGACATTTGGTGGCATCAGTAAGTGTGAGGTGACAGATGCAGTAAAAATGTTACTGCTGTGAGAGTTAATGTGTGGTGTGAGGTGTTCCTGAGCCACCCCAAAATACAGAGAGAAATGTACACAATTCTGCACTGCCTGAGACCTGGGGATCATGGAGATATCTATAACACATCCATCCCTGCTGGCCTCTGATAAACCAGAGGGTTTGGATTCATAATTGTCTCATTTAAATATTAATTTATAAACCTGAGCCTAGGCACACACTGATGGCAGCTAGGAGGAATTTCCGAGCATGGAGTGGCTTTACTATAAATGTGAATTAGAGCATCAGGATGAAACTGGCCACTGGGAATGATGCCAAATTGATTAAGTTTAAGAATTTAAGGACAGCAGGGTGCCTGTGGGTGCCTCCTGCCCAGGGGAGCCCTGCACTTGCTGTGGTGCTCCCTCAGAACTACCTGCTGCCCACCTGTGAACCCCCCTTGTCCTGTCCACTCTGCTGCCCCCGAAGGAGGATTGTTGAGGGGCTGCTCCACAGGTTTGCTGCCTCACTTGGCAGAGCCAACATCTTGGTGTCTTTGGAAAAAGATACCAAAAGCTGTGTGTGTTCCTTGGTGAACGTGGTGCTGTTTGGCAGCCCAAGGGAAATGTTAACTGTGTTTCCACCAGGGCTTGGTAAAATGCCGTGGTCAGGCTGATCACTCCTGGCCACCTGGAAAAGCCTTGCTGTGCTCACTACCAGCTTGCAGACGGCTCCCCAGTTTGGTGACTGGCTTGCTGAATCCAAACTGTTTGTGGCAACTCTCAGACATTCTCCTCTGCCAGTTCCCTGGTCAGCACATCCATCCTTTCCCAGCCTGGCACCTGGAAATCACTGTACACAGGGGATGTGGCTGCCTGCCCCAAACCCTTCCCCTGCCCTTTACTCCCTCCCCAGGAGTTATTCCAGCCTGGGGTCTGCAGGTGAGCAGGCTGGTTGGGGATCTCCAAAAGGTTTGTGAGGGGCTGTTATTGCCAGAGCTTGCTTTCCCGAAGCTCCCAGCATCCTTTCAGCTGCACCCCTCCGAAAAAGCCCTTAAAGCACACACCCAACATGAAATACAGGACTGAAGTCAGTGTGATTCCAGCAGTGGCTCATCTGCTACAGTGGGAGACGAATTCCTCACACAGGGAGGGCTCAGTGTCCATGGGAGGTTTCTCCTGGGAATTTTGCATGCTGAGAGCACGTGCTGGGGGTTGTTCAGGAGATGGGCACCAACAGTTCCCTGCCTCCTGCAGTCCTTGCATATTCCCAGCCACTGTCAGGTCAGGTCAAGTCCTCCCCAGACCTTTGCTGAAACATCTCTGGCTGATGCTGGCATCAGGATTTCGTCCTTTGCATGAAGTGGCCCCAAACCTTTCCCACTGAAGACAGCAGTGACCTCAAACGACATTGCTCCTCCCTCGATGTCTCCTTGCATATATTACCTGACTATGCAGCCAATTCATCCCTGAAGGGAACCAGAGCCATTCCTGGGCAGCAGAGACCTCCTCTGGTTGCCCAGCCCAGCTCTGTCCTGCTTCCAGCCTCTTTTGGCTGGGCTGGATGGGACTGTGTGTCCAAAGGTGGGATCTCTGTCCCATTTTTGCCATTATCTCCCCGAGCGTGAGATAAACCCTGCCCACAAATACAATTTTCTCCTCGTGGTTGATCTGGGCACATAATTCAGATACCTGAAAGGACATTGAATTTGTCACCTGGACGAGGTGACTGACCAAGCTGGTTAGGGCAAATATCACTCTCCCGGCTCAGCTTATTCCAAGATATGCCCGCAGTGGATTTGCACGGGGTGATTATTTTTATTTAAAACAAGCAGGGGGAAAAAGAAAAAGGAAATTCACGGGAAAACCCGATCCATTGCAGCTCAGCCTGAGGCCCTACTGCCACCTACTGGGGTCCCAACGCCGAGCCCTCTGCGCCAGCCCGGGCTGGGGATGGGTCCTGCCTGCGTGTGGGGACCCCTACAGGGTTCTGGAAGGGGAGGGAAGCCCCTATCCTTATTATCCTGGATCTGTCCCTCTCCTGCTGCAGGCTCATTTGGGAGCAAAACCGCTGGAGAGCCTTAAGACCCCCCAGGCATTCCAACTGAGGAGCTTGACTGTCCTCTGGGCTGGCACTTGCAGAAGTATTTTGGCACGTGTGTTTTGGGGAGGCAGACCCCAGCTCCCGAGGGATGCAGGGACCTCTGCTTTCTACTTGTTGATCTGGTTTTCAGATTTGCGCCGGGTGCTTTGCGTGCCCGTCACAATGTGCATCCCAAATGTGCCTCTCCCTTTGGGCAGCAGGGATGACAGGGATGTGGGCACGGCTGGGTGGGTGGTGCCCTGTGCCCCTCGCGGCTCCCCTGGGTGGCAGCGCTGTGAGCTGGGGAAGAAGCACAGGCTGCAGATGCTCGGGATTCACAGCGCGCTTTGAATGTTGCCACCTCCACATCCAGCTGGATGGGCTGCCCAGGAGCGTGGCCAGCTGTCCCCAGGCCCACATGGCCAACGTGCAACCAGCTCCAGTGGTTTTCCAGGAGGTTTATTCAGTCCCATCATGACCTGGAGCAAGGCTGACTGGTTATGGACACCCCTTTCATCAGCAGTGCCCAGAGCAGGATCTCACACCCTGGCATTGATTGTTATGGGTTCACCAGGAGCTGTGATGCCCTGGGAAGTGGAAGGTGCTCGTGGCTCTGGAGGCTCAGAGGTGGCTGGGACAGAGGGGGCTGGGCTGAGGGTCACCATGGTCACAGATATCACGGTACCCACCAAATTTCACCACCCTCACATCGTCCCTCCCCCCGGGCTGACCCCAGGAATTCTGCCAGAGGCAGAGCTCTCCCTGGGGAGGTGCTTTCCAGGGGTGCACGGCCCAGCTGGGTGCACAGGGGCGGCTGTACCCCCCGAGTGATGCTCAGACCCCTCCGTCACTGCAGTTCTCCGGCAGAACACAGGGTGGAAACCTCAGCCCGTACGAAAGCCGCTCCCGGACCAGCTCTTCCCAGGACTCTGCCCCTTCCTGGGGTTGCCTGCGCTCCTTATAGCCCCGGGGGCGATCCGGACCAGGAATCGCCCTGCTGTTAGGGGAGGAAGTTCTGAAAAGTGTTCCACCTTCGGGAGACAGATTTTTGTTCGGGTAAGGCTGGGACGAGGCCACCTCTCTGCATCCGAGGGAACTTTCTGCAGTAGCATCTTGCCTCAAGGAGTCAGATAAAAAGTTTGGATGCAGCTCCTGCAGGAGATGAAAAGGCAGGGTGGGACTGGGCCCAGGCAGGTGTTTTGGCACAAAGGTGGCCATGGGGCACAATGAAGTGCTCTCCTCCATAAGCCACTGCCAGTAAGAGAAGTGATTGAAGAAGGGATCGATTAGAATTGGGGAGGTTAGGACTGGCACATGGAAAGGCTTTCCAGCAGTAAGAACAGAGCCATGCTGGCATTGCTGAGGATGCTGGAGATTCCTGGTCCTCAGTGGACTCAGGAACAGGGCAGACAATTGTCTGTCAGGGACAAGTGTCTGTAGCAGCCCTGCCTCGGTGCAGGGGATGGTCCCTTGCATCCAGCTGGGTCCCCTTGGTTTCCATCCCAGCCCTGATTTCTGCACCTCTTTCTTGTCCTTTCCCGTTTTTCCTGTAGGAAAAGGGCCCCCCATCCTCTTCCACAGCTCTGCCTTATGCACTTGCAAGCTACACCCTGGTCCTGAGAAGAGCACCAGCCACTGGCATAGCAATGGACAGCTTGGAAACACAAACCACAGTGTGCTGGGACCG
Organism: Manacus candei; assembly: GCF_025592945.1. NCBI lineage: Eukaryota > Metazoa > Chordata > Aves > Passeriformes > Pipridae > Manacus > Manacus candei. The sequence continues at coordinate 10,467,878 of NW_026138095.1, read as the reverse complement.
TGAGGGCAGGAGGGGTGTCTGGCTCCTTCTCTTACAATTCCCACTGTTATTGTTAATGTTACCGTGGGGAGTATATTTGATTTTACTGCATCAAAGTTTTACTCAGACTTTTACTCATCTTGCTTCTCCCTTTGACCAGCGTGGATGGTTTCCAGCAAGAATCCACGTGGCTTGGAGCATGCACAGGTCAGAGAGCAAAACAGAAACAGTCCTGAGGCTGCAGGATGGACCAGCCAGAGCAGGACCTGCCACAGGGCAGATGGGAAACTGAGGCATGGAAGGCTGAGTGACCTGCTCATGCCCCCAGGGTGGCAGTGGCAGTGTGGGGAGCTGAGCCATGATCTCCTAAACCAGGATCAGACTTTCTCTGTGGAAGAAGGGACCTGAGAAAGGAGGTGGAAGACACCCAGAAGTTAGTGTGGTTTTGCTCCAGGCACCCAAGCCCTTGCACAGGAGAATAGAAAAGTGCAGATCAGACAAGTGTTCACCTGCCAAAAGTGTGACAGTTCTGAAACCCTTCGACCCCAGAGCTGGACAGAAAACCTTTGGCACTTTGATGGATTGGGTCATTTTGGGTTATGTTTTCATCTCCTGTGTGGGGGGTAGGAGGGGAACATCTGGGGTCAGATCTGCCACCACCAAAGTCTATGGCCCAGTTTCATTTCTCAGGGGTCAGTCTCAGGTGGTGTGGAGCAATCTTTCAGGATCCTTTGAGTTTGCACCGAGAAATGAAAAACACAAGTCATGGGGAAAAACAGTGAGAATAAGCAGGTTCCCTTTTCAGTGGATCCTGCTTCCCCTTCCCTCTGAAGCTGGGCAGGCAGTGGGGAGAGGCTGCAGAGCTGCTTCACTGGGGCTGTGATGCTCTGTTATTATGTGAACTCAGCGAGAAGGAAGCAATGAGCTCACCTGGGGCTGTGGCAGCCGAGCCTGTGCAGCCACAGGGACAGCAGCACACAACAGCCCTGTGTCTGTGTAAGGTGAGTCAGTCCCCCAAATCTGGTGGAAATCCACGCACTGGACACCAGTGAAAGCATCCTAGGGAGATGGCCTGTGCTTAGAACCAATGACTTTATGGCATTTTGGGGGGCTGAGTTACTGGATTTCCAGTGTGTGGCTTGGTCTGAGTTATTGTTTCAGGGGGTGTGTCTATGTGTGGAGCAGAGAGGAAAGGGAACAAGACTCTGATGAACTTATGTGAACTTAAGTGCAATATGAACTTAAGTGTTCAAGCCCAGGTTGGACAGGGCTCTGAGCAACCTGGTCTAGTGGAAGGTGTCCCTGCCCATGGCAGGGGTTGGAACAAGATGATCTTTAAGGTCCCTTCCAACCCAAACCATTCTGTGATTCTATGATTCTACAAACTTCTGAGAATCTCTGTGAGTTCAAGGTAACTATTATCTTCAGCAGCCATCCAAGATGTGCCTTTGTGATGATTTGGAGGAAAAGGAGTCCAAGCAGAAGCCAGGCAAAGGTGATTTGGGTTTGTGAGTTCCCGTTCCTGGAAATGAAAAAGGATTTGAAGCAGAGCAACTGCCCTCGCAGGACACATTCACAGCCCATGGGCCCTCCTGCACCCTGGCCCTTTGCATACATGGGAAGCCTGATTTGCTTAGAAATGTTCTCTGCAGAAATCACTTTCTATCACCAAAAGGGCTTAATTACTTTGCTCTTCTCCCAACCCCGTGTTTTTATTATTTGCTTTGGTGTCACTTGTGGAAAAATGACTTTTATATTTAACTGCTTTGTCTTTATCCCTGTATTGTCTTTCGAGCATCTCTGGAGCAAAGGTGGTGTCCCCTGAGCATCTGGAAGCAGTGATGTGGCCAGATCTCTGCCCTTTAATTTGCACTGATGTGGGCTTTTATGTGGAGTTAGCTGGAACTCACAGTTTGATATTTGGGTCTTTTTACTTTGCCACATCAGCTGTGGAGGGACAAAGCAGATCAGGTGAGCACAAAGGCAGAGGGGTGCTGACAGCCCACGCTGGTGTGGAGCTCGTCCGTCAGAACCGGCTGTTTCCACGTTTTCCCTGGCGGAGGCAGCTGACCTCAGGTCAGCGTTTCACATCACGTGCCTCGGCGTGTTTACTCCGATACCGAGAACCCAAAGATCCAAACAAGCGTGTTGTCAGCGCAGCCTCAGCTTCCTCCTCCCGGCGGGGGCTGCTTGGCAGCCCGAGGGAAGAGCTGAGCTGCGGCGCCGTGCGATGAGATGAGATGAGGTGAGATGAGATGAGGTGAGATGAGATGAGGTGAGATGAGCCGGCAGCTGCCGTGTGCTCCGCGGCACCGCGCCGGCTGCAGCTCCTCCCTGAGCTTTGGCATCGCCGTCGGTGCCACCGCAGCCACCCCGAATGCAGCCCTGCCCCGTGGGTGGTTGGGCGACTGGGGATGCCACTGCTCCTCTCCGTGCAGCCTCTGAAAGCCACCACCTGGGACCACCTCCCGCTGCCCTGCTGTCATCCTGGAGCGTGGCACCAGCATCCCGAGGATCCCCTGAACTCAAACGAGAACAACTGAGTAATAAGGAGGAGTGCAGTGCCCTGCTCCGAGGAGATCCCATGAGCACACTGGTGTCGACATCCCTTGGAGGTGCCTCTGCTCCAGAGCCCTTTCCCCGAGTGGCTGCTCCAGCCTGGTGGCTGCCACGCTGCTGTTTGTCGCTCTTGCCCCTGCAAGCTGGAGCCTCCTTGGTGGTGGCTGGGGCACCTCCCTGTGCTCCTCCGCTTCCTTCCGCCGGCACGAGCCCCCCCCAGCCCCCGTGTTCGGTAACTTCCTGAGCTGCACCGTGCCCCCAGGAGCAAAACAAGCAGCTCCCAGGGCGTCAGGTGGGGAGGGTACGGGATGGGAGGGGACACTCTGCAGCCCCGACACCCAGAAAAGTTTGACCTCCGCAGCTTTAGCTCTTCAGACGTGTCCCAATTCCTCCAGTTCAGGGATATGGCCTAAAAAGCGGGGTCTGAAATGAGCAGGTGGGAACAGGGCAGAAGGGATGGGAAAGATTAGACTGGCATCCTAAATCCTGAATGCAGCCCTTAAAGCTTGCACGAGGAGCCCAAGCCCAGAGGAGCTGTGGCACAAAGCCCGCTCCACCGGAGTATTCGGCTGTTTTCCGGGGCAGTGCCTTGGGGCAGGTGTCACTGTAACGTAGACACCAGACTTTCCCCGTCCTGCTATTTTTGCTGCCAGAGAATTTCTTGTGAATTGCTGGTCCCGCTCAGCTGGGGAAGGCCAAGCCCATGTCCCGGCCGCAGAGGTGTCACCTGGCGCAGGGTGGAGCGCGCTTTGCACGGCGGGTGGTTGTGTCAACGGGTCACCAATTAAAGGGGATTTTGGCTCTGATGGGGTTTGCTTTTTTTAAAATTCACTGGAATCTCACTGTGAAACCCCACATCTATTTTGGCCCCTGAGCAGCTTTCGAGTCTCGGAGCGTCGGTGGCAGCGGTCACTCTCTTCTGAAAAACCAAAACCCGCAGAGGAACCCGCAGGCAGGTTCTTGCCCTTCCTGCGGCACCATCCGGGCCGGATCCGGCCACAAGCCCTGTGCACAGACGGGCCAGCAGGGAGGCATGGGGGGCCAGTGCTGCCAGAGATGGAGCACAGGCCCTTTCTCAGGAGCAGGCTTGAAGGCAGCAGGAAAAGGCCATTCCCAGGTGCCACCAGAGCAGACATGCTCCAGTCTGGTGTCACTCAGCCTGAGCTTTGCACTGTCATGGACATGCTGAGGGTTTTCCCAGCAAAGATGGGGTAAAAGGCTGCATAGGGAAGGAAGGAAAACAAACTCACATAATGCATAGGATGGAGGCATGAAGAGAAGGAGAGAGGGATGGAGGAATGGAGAGGTGGATGGCAGGAGGGAAAGACAGAGGATGCATGGAGGGAAGGGTGGAGGGTTGGAAAGGTGCATGGATGAAGGGAAAGAGGGAGAGACTGATGGAGGGATGGGTAGATGGATGAATAGAAGGATGGTGGGATGGATGGATGGGTGGATGGATGGGTGGCAGAATGGCAGGAGGGATAGATGGAGGGGTGGACAACAGAAGAGTGAAGAGCGGAAGGCAAAGTGGTGGGGGGACAGACGGGTGTCACGATGGATGAGGGGATGACCAGCTGGATGAGCAGCAGGATAGTGGTAGGGAAGGAGGAAGGGGAGATGGATGGGTGAAGGGACGGAGGGAGGGAGGGAGGGCTGGAGGGTTGGGTGGGCGGAGGGCTGAGTGGGCGGAGGGCTGAGTGGGCGGAGGGCAGGTGGAGGGGGCGCGGCCGGGGCGGGGCGGGCGGTGCACATGTGCGGGGCGGACCCGCCGCCAGCCCCGCCCGCCCGTCCCGGTGCTGCCGGTGCCGCCCGGCGCGGAGCGGAGCCCGGCGGGGCAGCCGAGCCGAGCCGAGGATGGGCAGGGAGCCCCGGCCGCAGCCGCCCCCCAGGTGGGAGAGCCGCGGGTGTCCGTGTGACGGGGCGGGGGGGCCGCGCACGCACCGAGCGCGCTGTGACCGGGGTGTCCGTGGGAGCGGGGCGGGGGCTCTGCAGAGCTGCTGCACGTGGGGGGCGAGCGGGGGCGTTCTTGTGTTCCCGGGGTGTCCGTGTAACCGGGGGCACCCCGGGGGTTTGGGGGTTGGTGTACTTGGGAGAGCAGAGGCCCCCGGGCTGTATAATTCGGGGTGTCCAAGTAACAGGAGGGCGACTGAAGGCAGTGTAATGGAGAGGTGGAGAGGTCCCGTGCGAGTGGAGGCTTCACTTAAACCCACCAGTGGGGTGTCATCAGCCTTGCACCCTTGGAAGGGGCACCCTGAATCACCTCGGGGTCCCCGTGCGGGTGGTCCGTGGCCGGCCGTGCCCTGGCCGGGGGGAGCCGGTGTCACCCCGCGGGTGGGGACGGGCCCCGCTGCTGTGACTCATTTCTGGACTCTGTGTTTGTTTTCCTCCGCGCCGCCCCACGGAGCTGCTGCTCGGGGCCCAGGTGTGGGGCCCTGCCCGCCCCAGGGGACCACCCTGCCGGGGCTGGGTCGGCGGGAAATCCCGGGGGCTCTCCGCTCCCTGCCTGGAGTTTCGGCCGGTCCGCTGGCAGGGTGGGGTGGCAGTGAGTCACCCCGGGTCACTGCGGCAGCAGCTCTTCCCCAGGCTGGAGGGACTCGAGGGTCACGAGTCTCCTGTTGCTCCCATCACCCTCAGCTGGGTCTCCACAGCCCAAGGGGGCTGAGATGTAACCCCAGGGAGGGCTCTGCTTTGGCAACAGGATGTGGTTTGGGATGTGACAAGCTCAGCAGAGTGTCATCCCTCCAGCATCGGAGCCTGGATGTGCGCCAGCCCTGAGATGTCCCCGTGCTGCTTCATGCACCAGCCTGTGTTGATAGGTGTGCCTGCAAAGGAGCATCTTCCATCAGGTGCCTCTGTGGCCTTACGGTGTCACCAGTGGCTCCTGTTCAGTGCCCAGACCCAGCCTGGCCTCCTGCCACACTCGTTTCTGCACCGGCCTCCCCGAGAGGATGTTTAGCTGCTTTGGACGGTGTAAACCCTGAGGGAGGAAAAGGCTTGGCTGATTCAAATCACTAACGAAAGCGGGAGAAAAGAGATTTCAGACCTTTGTTTTCATGTTTATTACGATCTGGCTGCTGTCACCCCAGCACTCCTTAACTTTGCAAAGGGCTGGTTTCGGGGCTGCTGCTGCTGTCAGTGCAGTGAAACCCTGCTCAGGCAGCTGCAGGCTGGTGCTGCTCATGCTACTCCTGCTGGAGGGGCTGGTGCTGCTTGCCCTGATGCTGAAGGGGCTGATGCTGAACAGCTGCAATTTATTTAGTTTTTCCACTTAGATTTGTTTTCTAAATCTTGGTTTGATGCAAACTTCAGGGATATGCAGGATGTCAGTGCTTTAATTTTCCCGTGTGTCAGAAAGGTCTTGTTGGTTTTGTGTTTGTTTTTTTTTCTTTTTCTTGTTCAAAGCAAAACTTGGAGGGAGTTGCAAAGTGTTTCCGAAACATGATTGCAAAGTGGTTCGGAGCTCTGAGTGTTGCTCAGATTAGAGGTTAAATGTAGAAAGGTGAGAAGATAATGAGCGAGAGCCTGGCAATGATGGTTGCAGTGGTTGCATCCCTCAGTTACAGTGACTAAGTAAGGTTGGAGGCTTCAGGTGATGCTGGGTGTGTCCATTGGGCTGGGGATGCTCTGCAGGGAGGCAGCTGAGTAGAGCCAGGCCTGCTGCACTGGGAATCTGGGATGTGGCCAGCTCCAGCTTCGTGATGTGCTGCTGAAATAAAGCGTGGGGAGCTCATTGCTGTGCCGTCCTTGGCATCCTGTGGCCATCACTGTCCTGCTCCCTGCAGTTCTGCAGCCTGGTCAGGGGTGGAAAGGGGATGAGAAGTGTTGGAGATGCTTGTATGGAGGGAAAACCTGGAATAGTGGTGTGCACTGCTTTAGGGAGGAGGTTAGGGCTCCTCACCGCCAGCCCCACATCTCTGGTACTGTAGGATGGTACAGCTGGCTCATCCCTCCTCCCCCGTGGGGATAAGGGCATCCCAACTGGGAGAGAAACAGAGCAAACCTGACACTGTGTGCTTTCTGCTGAATGTGAAAATGAAAATGTAAATTTTGTGCTGAGAAAGAAGAACTGAGTGCCATGGAAGGCACTGGCAGGGGCACTGTCTGCTGCTCCATCAGGTCGAGCTGCTCCAGTGGGATGAGCTCCCCATGCTGCAGCAGCCCTTGGGGCTGAGGGATGCCAAAAGTGGTGCTCTGGCTGTGCTGGGGACCAGGGACAGCCACTCAGTGGCATGGGGACCTTGCCATGCTGCAGCTCACCCTGGAGTAGTTTCAACTTCTCTTTTTTGGGTGCCTGCTGAGCACGACGGGGCTGCCCATTTTTGCGTGGTTATTTTGCAAGTGGAAAATGGTGCATGAGTGTGCTGGGGAAAGCCACTCAGGTGAGTGCCCTGAGGTTGCCTTTGAGCAATGGGAGGCTCCTGCTGTGTCTGAACTCTGCTCCCATCAGTGCTTTGAACTTCCAGGAGGCAGCAGGTGAGATGATGAGGAGGGGAAATGAGGTTCCTAAGGAAGCTGTGCCCCCACTCCCTGTGGGCACTGCACTGTTGCCCAGCAGGTCTGTCCTTGCTGCAGTTCTGTGCTTTGCTGTTTTGGGCTGGAAATGCCACTCTTGACTGCAGAGGAGGAAAACATGACCTGTGGATGCATTCCAGGCCCCACAGCTGCAGTTCATGCTCTTTCCCTCCTCCCTGCAAGACTTCCCTAAGAGGCTCAGTATTCCAGGACTCCCCATCCTTGCCCTATCCCTCATGTCCAGAGGTGGTGTGAGGACGTTTTTGTAACCAATCCTTTGTGAGGGTCCCACCCATCCAAAGCCATCACTGGGGTCTCCAGGTGACCTCTGCCACCCACCTAAGGTTGCATTCACCTTGTGTTGGGTCAGGGTTGTTTGGTGACGTGGGTGTGACACACCCGAGGATCCCCTGAACATCCCCCTGTGCTGCAGCCTGGAGGGTGGACAGGACCTGTCCCCAGTGCTGGCACCCTGCCCCCATCACCAGCCTCCGGGGTGGGAACCTGAGGGGTGGCTGCATCTCCCGAGCGCCTTTCCCAGCACGGACACCGAAAACCCACGTCCCTGTTTTTCTGATCTCGTTCCTGGCCGCCAATTAGCACGACGTGAGAACTTGTCTCCCTGATGACCGTGCCCGTGTGACTCCTCGATGCTTTAATTGCCGGGTTTTCAGCAGCCTGGCTGCGATGAAATGGTGATTGTTGTGATTGTGTGGTGATTGTTGTGATTGTGTGCCGGGCAGTAACTAAAAGATGCAGCTCTTTGGCGAAGCCTAATTAGGAAATAGGGACACTGTTGGGAATGGCTCTGCGATGCGATTTTCCTAATGAAAGCTACTGAATAGGCAGCCTTGTAATGAAGCACAGACTCGCAAGGGCACTGCCAATTGCTCTTCTCTAGTGTTAATTTTGTATTTCCTCCCCATTGTTTCTAATACCCTCTTGGAAAAGCTTGAAGATAAAATGCTTTATTTTCTTACGCCTCGTATCCTGTTTGGCAAGCAGCGATTATAGCATGTGCATCTGGAATACATGAGTGGCCAGGCATGAGCTCCTTCAGACTTGGTAATCTCTGATTTCAAGGTCTGCCACTGAAAAAAAACAACCCACCACGAAAATAAAGCAACTTCAGCTTGCAGATGATCGGCTCCCTCGTGGTGTGGCACAGCAGGAGATGCTCGGCTGAGGTGGCAGATGTGAGGCTGGAGAGAGCTGGCTCTGAGTGATGCCCTGGGGAGCACAGTTCGTGTGGAAGCAGCGTGGTGGGGTTTCGTGGTTTCATCTCAGCTGTCCTCTCCTCGCACGTGCTGTGTTTAACCTGCTGCATCTGAGAGTTCACCCAGATTTGAGGCTCCTGCTGGTAAGGCAGAGCCTGGAGGTTGGATCCTGCCCGGGGCAGCTGTGGCTGAGCACTCCCACCTGTGCCACACCGTTCCCGGAACAGGGCTGGAGAGCCCTCCGGTGTGCCCGGGGAGGAGCAGGCTCTGGTGCTCCCTCCCCAGCTGTGCCGAGCTGGCCAGGCAGTGAAAAGGCCTGCAGATGTTTTTAGCCAACAGATGTGAGCATGAGCCTCTTGCTGAGCTAAAAGGGGAATAGGAAAACACTACCTGGCTGGGTGGTGTGGTGCTGTGACAGTTATCAATGACTGTGGGTGCCGCAGGGACACCACCTGTGTTTGTAAAGAGAGACGGGGATGGGACTTGGCTTTCCCTCAATTTGTTTAATTGCCCAAAATTCCCACAGTGCTTGGGGTGAGAGCAGCTTGGGTGCTCCTAAAATGCTGCTGGTCCTTATTTTGGGGTGGGTTTAAGCAGAAGTGAGCGTAGCCTGGCATGAGCAGCTCATGTGATGAGGGTGGCTGGAAATGGAAGGACACGCTGGAGCATCGTCCCCCCCGGTCACACCGCTCACTGCCCAACGCTGCTTTGTCTGGGCAGGAAGAGCTCAGCCTCAACCTGATCTTGTGACTGTCCTTAGCAGCTGATGGGGTAGGGAATTTGTCATCTTTTTTATCCTGCGTTGGAGGGTTTCGTGCAGTCACATCAGGGCATTTTCACTCCTGTGTCCGTGCCTGTTCCGTGGACAAGGGTATGGTTGGTGTGTGCACACTTTAGGAAAGATGCTGTTGTTTTGAGCCTGCAAAAGTGTTTTTCATCCCTTCCACAAAGGCCCATTCTTTGTTGTCTCAAATTAGGATGAAACGCTTCCCCTTTCAGCTGCTTCCCCCATTGCTCGATGTCTATTTAAACCCTCAGCCCAGAGGCTTCTCGGCAAACAAGCTCTCATCCTTTCAGGTGGCATTTCCCTTTTCTCATTGTTTCTGGCAATCTGTACATGTGAAACTTCACAAATGTTTCTTCATTCTCGGTGTCTTTGTGTTGATAAACCTCATAAATGGGCACACACACCACCCACAGCCTCCCCCTGCCTGGTGCAGTCACAGCATCCCTCGGGTGCAGAGGGGACCGAGCAAACTCCAGCCTGGCAGACCCATCCCTGCTGCTCCTCATCCAGCTGTGTGAATCCTGCTTATCTGAGGGAGTTTCTGCTTGAGGTTTGCCTCCCTGGATCAGTTAACTGGGTTGCAATCAAGGCCAACGAGTCCCCAAAGGGCTGCTCATTAAATGGAAATTGTTCCCAGATGGGTCTGGTCTGAATGCCGGTGGGTGCTAATCCTTTAGGGAACTCGGATGGTGTGAAGGAATGGCTCTGTGGGTCTAAATCTGCTTTTGCTGGCACAGAGCACACCAGAGCCTGGGGATCTCTGTGGCCCTGAGCTGCCAGATGGTGGTGCAGGGTTTAGAAGTGATGGCAGGATAGCGAGGATTAAACAGCATCCCACCTGCTCCTTGTGGTCTCCAACCAGAACATCACCACGAGGGTGATTCTTTTTAGGATGAAGGGAACAGCCTTTGACTGGGGAAACTGTCTGCTTACAGTCACCATCATGCCAGTTCCCAGGAGCTTGGCTCCTCGGGAAGAGCTGGGATGAAGGACTGGCCTTGTCCCTGTCCCGTGATGCTCCTGCCCATCGTGGGAGGAACCAGGGGCTGGAAGGGGTTCAGGCTCCATGAGCTGCTGCACTCCTTGCTCCTGTGACACGTGCCTGGGGGGGCTTTGGGGACTTGCTCTTCGTGTGAGAACCAGCAGGTTGGGGCTGTGCCAGCCTGGCTGGAGGCACTTCACAGGTGGGCTGCTCTTGGTGCTGCTCGTGGCTGTCATGTCACTGAGCCAGGGGGAGGGGATGGACAGTCATGGATAGGGCCTTCATGTGGAGAAGGGGATGCCTCTTGGCTTGCCTTCTCTATGGATTTTTGGGCTGATAGGGATGTAGCTCTGATGGCTGTATTAGGCCAGCCCAAAGGATGGTCCAGCTCGGGGTTCTGCCCTCAGGCTTGGGCTTTGCTCACTGCAGTGGGACTGGCCCAGGCTCTCCAGTCCCTGCAATCTTCCCTCTGTGCAGCCTGCCCTTCTTCACATCTGCAGGTTTGGCACATCTGGGATGCAGCAGTGGCCTCCAGCACTGAGTCTGCTTCTTCCCAGAGGTGAACACTGGGTTTGGAAAGGTTTCAAGTCCTGGACTCATTGTTCTCCTCTCAAATGTAAATGTGAATGCTGCCCTGATGTCTGTGCTGTTGGTTGTCTGAAGGTGCTCAGGGGATGAACAGCCCGGTGGGGTTGGTCACTATTGGGTGGGTGCCCACCTCTCCTTGGGCTGTCTCCTTGTTTGGACACTTCCTTTCTCCTCGCTGACTGTGATGGTGGTGCTGTGGTTGTATTGAGTCCTCTGGTCTAAGTGACCCCTGTGGGAGCTTGGGAAGCGTGTGTGAATCTCAGCCTCACTTGCCCTTGGCCCGAGGGTGATGGGGAAGTGCCAAAAATGTCCTTGCCATCATCTGTCTTTTGTGGTGCTGCAGCCAGCGGTGCTGGAAGTAAATTGAAGGTTTTGGGCAACCAAGCCAGGGACTGAAAAGGCTCCTGGGTTCCCAGCAGGGCCTCCACAATGGCAGGAAGCAACTTCTAAAGCTTCCTTTGGATACACAGGGCCTTGGGGGAAAGATTTACTTGCTTGTTTATGCTGTAAGTTAATCTATTTAGTAGGTTTGGCATTAAAGCTCACAAAAAGCCCTCAGAAATGGTCACGCTGCTTGTTTGTAGGGCTTTGTCTCTCACTTACTTTGTTTCACAGCTGGAGTAGTTAAGCAGAGACAGAGTCAATTGAAATCTCACGTGTTAATTTGTTTTTCCAAATAGGCTGAAGGAATTAACACCAGTTCTCACTGTCCCTCACCACAAGGGAGCTGTGGGGGGAAGGCAGTGTGGGGCAGGGGTTGGGTCCCCTCTGGGAGGGATCCTTGTGCTCTGTGCCACCTTGCTGGCATGTAGGATGGGGATGGTCCCTGGCTCTACTCTGGCTAATTTTTGCAAAAGGAAAAACCAACAAACCCAAACCAACCCCCAAACAACCCAGCACCCCTCCCTGTGAGCCTCTGTAGCAGAGTAGGGAGCAACATGACATGTTTTTTTAGGGGGGGGTGAGAAGTCTTGGGAAGAGTTTGGAGTAGCACAGAAAAGTGCTGGATCAATGGAACCAAGAGTGGGTGATGAGAGTTTTTCATGATATCTCAGTATCACTGTTTCCCCTTGTGTTTGATGCTATCCTGAATACAATAGTGCCACCCATCTGTAACCTTGCACTGTAAAAGTGGATTTTCCCCATGAACCATGTCCAAAGAAGCCCCACATACACAGAAGGTGATGTAGGAAGCACGGGGGACAGCTGGGGTTGAGGTCTGTGCCTACAGCAGTAGGTGCTGGGCTCCCTCCCAGGCTGAACAACATTTCCTTGCAGCATCTTCATCTTGGGAGGGAGCCCAGCACCTGCTACATGTGGACATGGACCTCACCTCCAGGTGCCCACATGCTTTTGGGAGGGTGTCTCCTGCTGAGCATGGAAATACCTCCAGTCTTATCACCTTTACCTCATGTGAGTGGCCATAAGACCCTTCAAACAGGGATGTCTCCTCGTGGTCTGTCCACCACCCTGGGAAGTGTTGGGAGGGACTGTTTGATGCTGTCATGTCCTTCACTTCCTTCTTGGCAGGGGCAGCTTGGGCTGCTGCCTGTATTTTGGGAAACACCTTTTTTCCCCCTCCCTAAATTCTGCACTTGCTGAATTTTTTTATTTTTTCCCCCTGGTCCTCTCCTGTGACACCCAGCAACTTCTCTGCTGAGCTTCCACCTTCCCTGAAGAGCAGCCCTGGAGTTTCCATCACATCCTGCTGACAGCACCCAGCACCCTGCTGGGCTGTGACCAGCACCATGGGCATCTCCAGCCTAAATCTTCTTGGGCTTGAGAGAGAGCTTGTAATTGACTGTGATGTTGGGTGAAACTTTAACCTTTATTAGTCTTGTGATAAAGACTGATAGAAGCTAAAATTGACACTTGCATCATGTGGCCAGGGGTTTTCATAATTGGTGCCAGGAACAAGTACATTTCCTCTCTGAAAAGTGAGTATATAAAACTGATCTTCTCTTACTCAGATCAGTTGTGTGTCATTGCTGTTGGGGTTTTTTTTTTTAGGAGAAAAGGGCTTTTCTTACCCTGGCTGAGTTCTACCAATCTGATGCAGCCCATTGAGTGGTCGTGGGTGAGGTTGGGGTTGTTGATGTCCTGGGTGACCTCTCCACACCCATCACAGGCTGGCTGAGAGCCCTGTGTGGATGCCAGGCAGGTGTGGAGGTGTCCCTGGCTGCCTGGCACTGGTGGCAGAGCTGCTTTTGCTGATGAGAGCAAGAGGAGAGGAGATGGGCTTTGACTCTGCTCCTGGCCAGAAAGCAAAGCCTGGGCTGCTGAAACCTGCCAGCCTTGGTCTGGTGGGTCAGAGGGTGAGCAAAGTGCTGATGGAGGGGAGATAAAGAGCCCAGGGTAGGGCTGGCGTCCCCCCCCCCACCTCCTCCCCTTTTGTTTTTTTTTTTTTTTTTTCTTTTCAGAAAGTTACTGTTAACATCAAGATGTACTTTACAATGATGAAATCTGAGAAATTACCACAGACTCTGTAGCTGCTCATTTGCCTCAAGGCAGGAGGATTGAAAAGGTAATGGAGTGCAGACTGGAAGGGCCCTCAGGACTGGAAACACTGCTGAGGGTCCCTCCCTGGCCTTGGGACAGGGAATATGTTCCCTCTGTCCTTCTTTCTGAATCTCTTCCTGCTTGTTCTGCCTTCAAGCACATGGGCACAGATAAGTCTCCTCCTCTTTACAGCAGCCTTTCTGTGACTAAGTTCATCCCATTTCCCACCTCCTGCAGACCAGAGCATATTTTCTCCCCGTGCTTCAATTTGAGCCTTGTCCTTCACCATCTCCAGGAATGGGACTTCTGCAGTTTCCTTCAGAAACCATTGCAAAAAATAATTGACTTTATTCTAAAGCATCAGGGAGAAACATCCCTCCCTGTGCCTTTCACCTCCCAAAGGCTGATAATTGAACCACACAAGAGTGTTGTGTCACAGGAGCTAAAAATAATGGAATATGGAGATGAAGAGTGCCAGTGGTGAGAGCGTCTCTGATTGAAAGGACCTGCAGTGAGTCACTGGGGTTGCAGACAGAGAAATGTCATTTTGGAGGAGAGAAGGTACCACAGCAACTGTTCTTAGTGGGACTAATTTAGAGATTTGTATTTCTCAGCATCAAAATACATCGTGGCTTTAAAGGGGTAGTGAGTGGAATTCCCCCATTGTCTGTTTGTCAAGAACACACCAGATCCTGTCCTGAAAAATGGTAATTGTAAAAAAGAAGGTTTTAAAAATAAGTCAAGAGGAAGTCTCAGTTTGCAGAATGGCTGGTGGGGAGGTTCACAGGCAGTTCTGTGCTGGACACTGGTGCTGATGTGGTTTCAGTTTCCCCTAAACACTGTGCTGGGGTCTGCTGCTGGTTGTGGTCTCCACGTAGTCACCCTGTTCTCACTGCCAGCCTCCTAACAAGGGAGTCACTCACGTACAGAGAGTCCCAGAATAGTCTTCAAGTGTCTTCAGCTTGTGTGAGTCTGTGATAACATCACAGGCTGCTTCTGTTCCTCAAGGAAATGCATCGTTAGGGTAAAATTCAGGCCTGGATATGGAAGTAACAAACCTTCAGATGACTGGTTTGAGCTCAGGTCAAGTTGAGATGCAAAGCCAAAGAAAAATTTTGCAATTCCCACTTAATCGTTGTTGAATGTCTCTAGAGGAGGGGCCACCCAGATGATGGGAGGGATGGAGCAGCTCTGCTGTGAGGAAAGGCTGAGAGAATTGTAATTGTTCACCTTGGAAAAGAGAAGGCTTTGGGGTGACCTAATTGTGGCCTTTTGGTACCCGAAGGAGGTACAAGAAAGATGGAGAGAGATTATTTACAAGGACCTGGAGTGACAGGACAAGGGGGAATGGCTTCAAACTGACAGAGAGTAGAATTCGATTAGAGATTAGGAAGAAATCCTTCCCTGTGAGGGTGGTGCAGGCCCTGGCACAGGTTGCCCAGAGAAGCTGTGGCTGCCCCATCCCTGGAAGTGTCCAAGGCCAGGTTGGGCAGGGCTTGGAGGAACCTGGGCTGGTGGAAGGTGTCCCTGCCCATGGCAGGGGGTGGAATGAGATGGACTTTAAGGTCTCTTCTAACCTAAATCATTCTGTGATTCTTGACATCTCCTGTTGTCTTCTGCTGTCCAGCATTAAGGAGGGTGGGTGCTGTACCCCCACTGCAGGTTTGGTACCCAAATGCTGAACCCAGCACCCACAACTGCTGAGCTGCTGCAGTTCTCATGCTCTTCCAACAGTTCCTACGAGACCCCGGGACTGGAAAAGGGGGTCTCCTTTGTTTGCATCCCACACCTCCACTTGCTGCCAGCACTGCTGATGGGGAAGGTGGAAGTGATGCAGCAAAACCAATACATCCATGTTTTAATCCAACACTTGTTCACCTTGGCTGGATTGCACATTACTGAGACTCCTTTTCTCTTACTTTATCCAACTGCAGCTAATGCTGCACAGGAACAGACTGAAAGGATCAGAGGGGTTTTGTGTGAGCCCTGAGAGTCTCCTGAGCTGCACGTGGTCTCCTTGAAGTTGATCCCATGGTATGTCCTGCAAATGACTAACTGCTGTGAGTTCTTGCTAAAACTAGAACCAGTGCATTGCTCTGGACTTGTCCTGGTGTGACCAGAAGCTGAGCCTGGTGCAAACTCAACCCTTTGTGCTGCATCTCCATCCAGCCCTTGCACTGTGTCTTGCAGTTGCTTTACCTCAGTGTCTCTGGTCAGGCTGAGAAGGAGACTGTTTTTCCTGCTTCATTCAAGTGAAAATAAGCTCCTAGAAATGAACTCCCTGGAGCTGGAGCCTGGTCAGTAATATTGTGATGAGAAGTTCATTACCAGGATGATCACATGGTGATGGTTTCACTCTGAAATCACTAAAATTTTGTTGTGGTTGGGTTTTGTGTGTTTTAGGGCCAGCCCCACCTGCCTGTCAAACTTTTTCTTACTAAAGAATGACTGAAAAATACTGACTCAAGAGAGGAGAGCCAGTGACAGCCCCAAACATCAGCCTTCAGGCAGGATCCTCCACAGGCAGTTGGATGCTGGAGCTTCCTCATTCCTCTTGCCATCACTTCAAATCCTGCTCGTGTCAGTCAGCCTTGGCAGGGTGGGTGAGAGACTGGATCTTCCCTCCAGGAGGGATGGGGAGATGCTTGGTTATAGACACAGGGCAGTTGATTTTAATAACCTCAGGGCATGGTCCATGACTGGGAATTGATGTGAATTCTGCCCCTGGCTGAAGAGCCAATGCAGATTTGGTGTGGAAATGAGACCTGTGCTGCCCTGTCCCACACACTCTGGGCTCTTGGTGTCCATGACTATTTGTTGCCAGACCTCACATGCTCCAAAGAACTCTCTTATTTGTGTTTTCTGGATTATCAGTGCTCTACTGCAGTTGATCTGTGAAATAGCCCCACAAAATTGACCTGAGGCAGTTTTGAAGTGCACATTCCATCTTCAAAGGTGGGAATAACTTGGAGCAGAGACTTTAGAGTGGCGCTTGTAGAGCTTTCTGGGACTGGTGGTTTATGGAGAGCTGCTCACTCCAGCCTCTGGCACTCTTCCTCAGAGCTCACACCTGACTGTCCAGAAGTGGAACTCTAGTGAGGAATCCAGGGAATTTTCAGCAGAAAAAAAATCCCTTGTAAAAAAGTTGACTTCTGCTTTTGTTTCTTATGAATTAAATTTGGGAGGGTGGGAAAGAAGTAAAGCTAAACTGAGTGAGTCTAATTGCAATTTCCATGTTCCCATTATTGCATTATCTGAGCTTCTTACAGGCTTTGAAACATTTGGTTGTGCAACTGCTGGCTAAGGAAGGAAGTGTGATTATTCCTGTTTTGCATATGGGAAGCAGCTTAGGAGAATAAGGGTGGGAGTTGCCTGGCTTAAGGATGCCTGCCTAAAAATTTAGGCCTCTAATTTAACTTAGTTTATGGGCCAGCCCTGAAGTGGGGTTCAAGCTGGATGGGTGAGCTGCCCTCCATAGCAGGTGCTCTCTCTGTCTGTAGAGGTTGATTTGTTTAGTCACCTCATTTTTGCATAGGTAAAGTTGGAGGCAATGAATCCTGCCCTGGGATAGACCCAGTGTGTGACCACGGAGCTTCACAGCAGAGCAAAGAGTTGAGGTGGATTTTCTGAAGTCACTGAATAATTTTTTTTTTTTTTTAATTTGTACCTTGGTCTCCATCAATTTGGGGGGCTCAGGATGATATTCCTGAAGTTCAGAGCCTTAATTACATCATTGTAAGAAATAAGACACCAAGAGTTTTGGCTGGTCTGCTTTGCCTTGGCGTGTTGTTGGCTTTGCAGCAGGTTCAGGGTGTGAGGGACTTTCTTCATTTCACTGTGCACTTTTTGTGCTGGTCAGAGCCCTTGTGGGGACGTCAGCAGGGCTGCTGGGGATCCAGGGTGTTCAGAGAAGGTGTAAAACTCTGCCAGAAAGTCTGACTGAACAGTCACTGTGCATGTCAGTAGGAGAGCTGCCTCCAGCTCTGGGGGCCCAGCTCAGCAAGGACATGGAGCTGCTGGAGCAAGTCCAGAAGAGGCACCAAGATGATCAGAGGGATGGACTAGCTCTGCTGGGAGGAAAGGCTGGGAGAGTTGAGATTGTTCAGCCTGGAGAAGAGAAGCTTTGGGGTGACCTAACTGCGGCCTTCCAGGACCTGCAGGAGCTACAAGAAAGATGGAGAGAGACTGGACAAGGGGGCAGGGCTTCAAACTGAGAGTAGAATTCGATTAGAGATTAGGAAGAAATCCTTCCCTGTGAGGGTGGGGAGGCCCTGGCACAGGTTGCCCAGAGAAGCTGTGGCTGCCCCATCCCTGGAAGTGTCCAAGGCCGGGTTGGACGGGGCTTGGAGCAATCTGGGCTAGTGGAAGGTGTCTCTGCCCATGGCAGGGGGTGGAATGAGTTGGGCTTTAAGGTCTCTTCCAACCTAAAGCATTCTCTGATTCTGTGTTTCTGTGAATAAGCTCCTTCTGGACCACAGCACAATGCACCTGACCATCCACAGCCAGCTCTGGACAGCTCAGCTGCAACTGAATCAACAAGATCAAGCATTTTGTAGGCAAGTAATGGCAGTTTTCTTCTTTAGATGATGGCGAGTGTCAGCTTGCTGTTGGTCTTGCATCCACAGTGGTTCTCTCTCCCTCTCTAAGGAACTGCACTTTGGGGATTGTTTGGAGGGGAGCTGCTTAATCCACTCACGTGGCAGGGCTGTCCTGCTCAGCAGTGTTAGACCTGCTGATACCTTCTCTTGGGCCCCTGCTCTGAGGCTGCAGCTGTTTCTTGCTACTGATGCTGTCTGTGTGTGCAGTGGGAAGTGTGGGAAGTCCTGTCCCAGCCTGACTTGCTCTGACACTTCCTTACCAATAACTTGTGCCCAGTGGAGGAAGCTCTGAGAGAAGAGAGGCTGGTTAGGGTGGGGCCAGGTTAAGAACTACTTGATGAATGACCTGAATGGCTCAGGAAAGTGAATCTGCCCATCTGCATGACCAATGAACTTAAGACTTTCTCTAGTCATAACAAGCCATGAAAACAGGCAGCTCCATCCCTCAGACTGAAGGTACCCTACCTGAAAGGCTGAAGCTGCAGGTGTCTGTTGAGGAGTATGAATGGCCACTGACTCCAAAATGCTGACAAATCTTCTTAGTAGTTCATCCCAGAAGAGCAAATGTTGACCTTCCCTTATTTCTTTTTTTCCCCAAGCCATCAGACTGCTGGACAAAGGCCCTTCAAACCCATGAGTTTCCCTCTGAGGACTGACTCAACATACCCATAGAGCCCCCTCTGAGTTTTGCTGTGAGGATTTGGTCCATCTGAGACAGTGAATTTTCCCCCTTTGCTCTGGGAAGTGGGAGCCCTTGAAGATGGCACATCTTGTGATGGCTCTGTGTGTTGTTTTCGCAGTAACTCCCGGGGAGGTGTAAATTATGGATGTTGTGTTCTGACCTTGTGACTGTTCCTATGCATCTCCCTGCTAATTAATGCACTGTAATTCCGGTGCTAAGAGATACTACCTCTAAAAATACCTAGAGGTGCCTCTCTGGTGAGAAGGCTACGGAATGCTTTAAGACCTGATCCATTCTTTAGCTGTGCTGTAGAAAGCTTCTGGTAATGGGGCTTATCAAACCCCCTTGGGGAAGGCATGCAGGAGATTTTGCCCTCTAAATGGGGGTGAGATTTCCATTGGTGTCAGCAGAAACCCAGGCTACTGTGGCTGTAAGGAAAGCCTTCTGTGTTTGGAGTGATGCTTGAGTCTGCCAACCAGACTGGAAAACAGACCCAAGCTGCCTGGGGCCAGTGTAAACCCTGACCCTCATGCCCACACTGAGCAAATGAGGGGAAACTCTGGTGATGAATCATAAAATCATTAGGATTGGAAAAGATCTCCAAGATCTTGAAGTCCAACCTTTGAATGAATACCACCATGCCAACTAAACCATGGTGGAAATGAGCAGAAAGAATATTTCCTTCAGAATTTGTCAGTGGTTGAGTTTGGCTCCTTTAGCATCAATGTGGGGAGAGTCCAGCTCCCTGGACATGCAGGAAGGAGTGGATATCTTGGCTCCCCTGGGTCTGCTCCTCCCCATCACAGGATGGTGCTGCACGGCCGTGGGAAGGGGCCATGGGAACTGACCCCTTCAAACAAGGAGAGAAGGCCCCAGGATTGCTTGAGCCCGACTTAGCCACGTCTGTCATCATTTGGGGGAGCACAGAAAGTCATTGCTTGGACCTGGGCAGCTGCTTTCACGTGTCTTTCCTTCCCCAGCCCCTCCATCGCTGCCCAGGTGCCCTGCTGTGGTGTCTCACAGCCTGGTGAGTGCCAGGGGACACCGCAGTTATTTCTGACCGGGTCGTTTGTATGTGGTCTTTATTTTTGTATTTTCTTGAACACGACTGTTGAGTTTCCTGGAACTTGCCTGCCCCAAACCCGAGCCCTTTGCATGTTATGTTGCGCAGCGTGGCGGGTGCCGCCGGCGGCTCTCGGACGCGGCAGGAGGGTGAAATCATCGTCCAGAATAGGAAATGGTGGCACAACTTCCTCTCCCCCGGCTCCAAAGCACTTCTCCTTTTGGCACCAGCAGGCGGGAAGGTGAAGTAAGAAGATCTCTGTTGCAAATGCAGAAGTGCAGGTTGCTCTTGGAAACCATCTCCATGGGCAAAGCCCTCGCTCCGGCCGGTGAGGAGGGGGGTGTTTCTGTGGGGATGGATTGAGCCGTGTGGGTTGTGGCTTCCTCTTCAGACG
Source organism: Manacus candei (assembly GCF_025592945.1). Lineage (NCBI taxonomy): Eukaryota > Metazoa > Chordata > Aves > Passeriformes > Pipridae > Manacus > Manacus candei. The sequence continues at coordinate 10,448,018 of NW_026138095.1, read as the reverse complement.
GGAAGTCTACTCGGTGTGTACCGAGAGGCAGAGGGTGGGTGGGCTGCAGGCTCTGCAGTCCTCGCTCTGGACAGTTGCCTTCTCCTGTTCTGCCCTTGGGAACCAGCAGTCCATGTCCTCACTTGCCCGTGCGTTATCTCCGATGTCAGCCCTGCTCATGGAATGCTAATCCCACAGATCCCACTTTCTGTGATGATCTGTCTTGTGCTGGAGAGAGGGAGAGCCCTCATCCAAGCCCGAGCTGTGCCTGTGTGGATGCTGTTGGCTGTTCCCAGGGGGTGCTGCTGGGGAGGGATCAAGGCTGCCGGGGTTTTGGCTGGAATTTTCTTTGACCTCATTTGATTACTGAGTCCTGGGTGCTCAACAGTAGGGGAAAAAACACCACAGGGAAAGTAGCTCGTGCAAAAACACCTACAGCCAATACATTTCCAGAGACACAAATGACTTTCCAAGGTCACACGACAGATCCTGCAGTAGACCCTGAGCCTGAGAACGACTCGGCCGTGGCACAAGGCAGCTGAGGGGGTGTGAGGGGCCGTGGGGGGAGGTAGGAGTGGACCCATAGGGAAAAGCAAAAGCAGTTAAGGGCATGCCATGGATGAAGATGACTGAGGGTCATCTCTGTCATAGGTCCCACAGCCCTCCACAGCAGATCTTTCCTCTTCCAGACTGTGCTGGGCACAAGATTTCTGCTGCAGCTGCTGGGGCTTGGGGTGTCTGGTGGAAGGAAGAAGGAGCATCCCCACCAAGGAGAGCAGCCTGTGCACCTTTCAACCCAGCTTTGCTTCTGCTGGAGCAGGGTGTTCTCCGGCTGTTCAGAGGGAGGGTGAGGTTGGGAGGGGCTGGAAGGAAAGCTGTTGTTGGGACTGTTGTGTGGAGAGGAGGTGCCATCATGAGGGAAGTGTCTGTGAGCATTGGCACTGAGAACAGGCAGAGCAGAGTGGCTGTGAATGGCACAACAGCTGGTGCAGGACCTCGGTGCTCTTCCCAGACCTACCAGGGGTTTGCCCTGGCACCTTGGGTGAGTTACCTTTTCTCCTCTTGGCTTTTCTCAACCCTTTCTCCTGCCAAGGGCATGTTGGAGCAGCGAGTCCACATGTTTGGGGCCACAGCACAGGCTGCCACCCCCAATTGTGCCAGTGAAGGGGGATCAATAACTGACAGTGCTGGGCTGCCAGATGTCCTAGTGCAGTGGTGTTGTTCCTGTGAATTTTGCTTCTCCTACTTGAGCTCCCCTGCAAGAGGACTAGAGATAAGATTGTGGAATATAGATAGCAGATTATGGAATATTTACATGTAAACAACCCCAGAGGTACGAAGTTTGTAACCCTGATTAGAAGGGTCTGTCCAGTCCTGTGTGTCACTGACATCTTCCAACATGCACAAGGCTGTGATCTAGATCTGCTGGAGGACTGAGCTTCTACAAGTAGGGCTGTTCTGCTCTATTCCAAGATGAAATGGCCAAGCCCAGGGCTAAGACATATTTGATTTGGGTGGATTATAGAGTATTTTCAGGTTTGCCTTTCTTGCTGATATGAGAAGTTGTGGTTCAGCCTCTGTCGCTCGGTTGGGTTGTGAGTCTGAAGCCAAGACCAAGGGCTGCAGTTTTGTGTCTGAGGTCACCTGCAACATGGGGAACACCTGCCTGGTGACACCTCACCTTGGACTGGGGATTTTGTCTTTGAAAGTCAAAGCAATCCCAGAAGAACCACCTCCATCTCCCGTGAGGGTGAAGCCCGTGGCAGTGCTGCTGAAGGGGTGGCTGCAGGGCCACATGTCCCAGCTCCTGGTGTCACCACAGCACTGTTCCTGCTGGGCTCTGGAGCTGCTGTGGTGCACATTTGATCACAAACAGGCACAGCAGCTCTGCCATGATGCACACACAGTTCTCTGCACTGTTTGGACTCTGTTTCTTGGTATCCAGGTTGCTGCTGAAACTGCTGAACTTCTAAGAGGACTCTCTGTTTGGGATGGGATGGTCTGTAGCACTAAGGGATGAATGCTGGATCCCTTTGACAGTAGACTTAAGCCCACATCTCTTGTGTCCTTGCAGGCAGCCCAGTCTGCAAAGCCATTCTGCCCTTGCCAGGGATGCTGCAGTGCTTTAGGAGTGGTCATAGGAGTGAAGAACATCAAGTCCCTCTGGTGACCAGTGACAGGACCCCAGGGGATGGCTGGAGCTGTGTCAGTGGATGTTTAGGCTGGATATTAGGAAAAGGTTCTTCCCCCAGAGGGTGGTGGGGCACTGAACAGGCTCCCCAGGGCAGTGGGCACAGCACCAAGGCTGCCAGAGCTCCAGGAGGGTTTGGACAACGGTCTCAGGCACATGGTGGGATGTTGGGGTGCCTGTGTAGGGCCAGGAGTTGGACTGGATGATCCTTGTGGGTCCCGTCCAATTCAAGATATTCTGTGAAGCAGATAAAGCAAAGGCTTTGTTTGCCACCAAAATCTTCAGTGGGGTAAAGTTTCATGTGTACAGGACTGAACCTTCTTCCCAAAACTAAAGGCAGGAGGTAAATGCACACAGACTCTGTGCCTGCCTCCTCCAGCCTCTGAGCAGGGTGGCACCCGGGGGCTGGTCCTGTGTGAGTTCCTCTGAGGTGAACTCCCTCCCTTCCAGGTGATGGGTTGTTGTGGGAGTGAGAAGCTCTTCCAGCCTGGGCCGTACCTGACAGCCCGATGCTTCAAAAGATTTTTTTTCCCCCCTTCCCCAGCTCTAACTTTAACGGATGAGCACTTTGAAGCCTTAATTGCAATTATGAATCTTCCTCTGTTCCCAGGTTTCCCCTAATTGGCTTCCTGTGAGAATTTACAAAGCTGGTAAAAACAAAACTGCTGTTTTTTTTTTCTGTGGGGGAGTTGGTGGCGTGAGATTCCTGAGCCCAACTAAAACTCTGCTCAGCCGGGACCTCTCGTGCGCTGCCGTGCGGGGCCGTGCCCGCCCCGTGGCCAGATGCTCACAAGGGTGGCATTATCTAAAATGTAAGCTGATTTACATGCTTGCATTTGGAAAGTGCTAATCTATTTCGATTTTTTTTTTTTCTCCCCCCTTCCCCCCCCCACCTCCCCTCTCTTTTTCTTTTCAACCCTCTCTAATCTTCTGTGCTCTCTGCCAGGTTCCCAGCTCCTTTGGCTGGAATAGGCCCCAGCTAAATCCTTTATCTGTCTATTTGGCAACCCTGGGCGAAGTAGTTAGCAAACCAATGACACTTTTCCTGGCTCATTAATTAGATTTACTGAGCTGAGTGGTTGCTGCTGCTGCAAGAGTCTGCACAAGGCAGTTCTGTATTTTGTTTCTTAGAAATTTGGGGTTAAAAAAACGGAGTTCCAAAGCAGTTCTGGTACTAGTGGTTGAATCCATGGTTCCCCTGCGTGCACTGCTGTTGAGAACACGTGTTTTTCTCATGTGTAGCTTTATTTCTGCAATTTGCTGCTGCATGAGCAGTTCTGGTTGTGTGTCACAATTTTACTGCTCAAGAAGTTTGAAGATGTGTACCTGGGTACTGTGCTGAGTGCTCGTGGCAGGATGTGATGGTTAAGGCAAGTGGTTCTTGTGGGTTAGAAATAACCTCTGTGAAACATTAGTATGTTTTTATGTATTATAAAAATGCTGTTTGACATGTCCTGCTCTGCCAGCTTTGCCTGCCAGGGTTATAAATGGGATTGGGAAGGCTACAGTAGGAAATAAAAATGACAGGATGAAAGAAAATTATGCTTTCACCTTTACCTGCCACTGCTTTCCAGCTGGTGGCTGAGGGAGTGTGGTGCAGCAGGAGCCTCTGCTGCTACTTTTGGAGGGGGAAACCGAGGCACAGAGAGGTCTCTCCCCATGCCATGGCACCAGAACTTGGGGTTTTATTGCAGACTTTCGGTTCCCTCTGTAACCACTTGACAACACTGTTGTCTTCTCAGCTTGAGCAGTCTGTGAGGAAGGTGAATGTTGGGGTCTTGTCATCCATTGCAACCTGGGAACCCAGTGCCAGGGTGCTGGGGCACCCTGTGGAGGCTGACGGATGCTCATGGTGCTGATGTGCTGCTGTTGCCGTGATCCCGTTTACAATTCGGGATCACTCAGCCTGTGTTGGGGACAAGGGGAGGAAGGTCCTGGGCAGTATTTAAGCTCCTCATGTGTAGGGCACTTCATTTGTTGGTATAAACCTCCAAAACTAAACTTGCTGACTTGCCCGTGACTGGATGGGGTGATGAGAAAGACTGATGGATGTGTCTTGCTGGCTTGTCCTCCCTGATCCACAGGGAGGGGCACTGCTGTGGTCTCCCATTCCTCGAGATTGCTGAGGCTTTCTGTGTAAAAAGGGACATCCAGGAGGAGACTGAGTCCCTTTGCCTGTTCCCAGTGGAGCATTTGACCCAGGTAGATTTGTGTGCTGTGAGATGGCATCTCGGGAGGGTGATCCTGCTCCTCCCCTGGGCACAGCCCGCAGCGATTGAGGCTCTGACCGTGCCCAGAGCCCAGAGCAGGGTCTGCCCCATCACCTGGTGTTACTGGACGTGAGAGGGTCTGGTCCTCCTTTCCTGGTCGTTGCTGGGTGGGAGCAATCGGGGGAAGCACTGCCGAGCCTGGGCTCATGCAGAGGTAAGTGCCTTTAGCACAGGTTTCCTAAAGTGACCATCCCTGTTAAATTTTAGTGTGTCATGTCCAGTAGGAGACAGCTGAAAGCTCTGAAGGGAAGAGGGTGTTCAGCAATTTTTAAAAGCCAGGGTTGGTACCAGCTTCAGCCGACAGACCCCAAAAAGGCTGCCTCGAGGAAGGGCTGGCTTTGTGGCTGCATCCCTGGGCTCCTGGAACTGCTTTGCTGCTGTGGCTGCAGGCACAGCCAAGCAGGGATGCTCCATGCCCTGCCTGATCCGTTACCCTGCCTGCTAAATCACTTCAAACCGGGCTGGGTGGTGCCTTGGCTGATCCAAAGTGCCAAGCCCGCCGGTGATTTGGGGCTGGCACTGCTTGTGCTTGTGAAAACCATCACAGTGTGTAGAGAGGAAGAACCGCCGCAGTTCCTGGAAGGAGTTTTGTAGGCAAAGAGCTGGGGGAGGAGAGCAGAAATAGCTGCGAAGTGTCACAAAGCTGTGACCAAACGAAATTCGCACTTAACCCACTTGAGAGTTGCCCTCCCAGCGAAGCAGCGAGGGTTTATCTACCGAGGACCCGCCGCTGGGAGAGGCGAATTGCCTGCTAATTGGCTCTGCTAAAGGTGGAGGGGCCAGGCTGGCTAATTAGACTGATCTTTACGCCTCTCCTGTTAATTTGGAGAGTGGAGGATATTCCCCGAGGGAGGTGGACTTCCCAGGGAGGTGACCCCAGCAGCTCGGTGGGTCTTGTGATCCCTGCCGGGGGCGAACTGGGGTTGTACAGCTGTGAGACACAAGCCTGAACTCTTGTCAAAATAACCCCGCAGTTATTTCGAGTTAACATTTTGAAGTTAAAAGCAAGGAAACAACTTGACGTCTCCCTGGAGGTAAGTGAGAAGGGGAATAGGTTGCTGCCGGCCTGGGAGTGCTGGGGTGGGAAATCCAGATCTGGGTCGAGCATTCCCCTGTGCTGGCAGAATGACCTCACTTGGCTGAACCTGGGCTGTGTCTTTTCTAAAGAAAATTAAATTAAAAAAAAAAATACCACTTAGGCACTTCTCAGAAACAGTCCCCAAAGCAGCCAGCTGAATTCAGGTGTGACCTGAGCTGTGAGTGTTGCAGATGACATGGAAAGGGTGGAAAAGCCGAGAAAAGCACAGAAAAAAAATGCGGTGACTGGATTTTATAGCAGCTCCGAGGATGAAATGCTCTGGGTTTAAGGTGCTGTCGGGATCACAGACTCACAGCATAGATCAGGTTAGAAGGGACCACTGTGGGTCATCTAGTCCCATCTCCCTGCTCCAACAGGGCCATCCTAGAGCACACGGGACAGGACTGTGTCCAGATGGGTCTGGAATAACTCCAGTGAGCGAGACTCCACATCCTCACTGGTCTCTGTTCCAGTGCTTGGCCACTGCACAGGGAAGTTGTTCTTCCTCATGTTCAGGTGGAACTTCCTGGGCATCAGTTTGTGCCTGTTGCCTCTTGTTCCATTGCTGGGCACCTCTGAGCAGAGCCTGGTGCATCCTCTGCCCCCTCCCTGCAGATGCTGATGGATGTAGGACACTGGTGTGGCCCTTGTCCTGCCACAGGCTTCCTGGGTGACCTGGCCAGAGCCACTTTGCCTTTCCCAGCAACCTCAGTTCCCTGTCACTGCATGTAAAAACAGTAGTGCTGTTTTCTTCCTTGGAGGAGTGATTTGAGGATAAAGGCATTAAATAATGCCCAAGTCTGGTGCTGAGGGAATAATTCCCAAAGGTTGTGGCTCCTGGGGGGAGCTGGTGCTAATCTGGGCTTTGGGAATCAAATATTTCAACCTTACGGCTGTGACACGTTGTTTCTCCAACACAACCTGGAAATTGTTTAAACTCTCAAAGCTCTGCAGGCACTGGAGCTGTGTTCTCTTTCTGCAGCTCTGTAATAAAGCAGGATGTGTCCAATGCCCCACTGGAGGGGCTCTATCCATGCCTGTGCCCCTCACAGGGCACTGATGCACCACCCTGATCGGGGGCTGCTCCAGGAGGTGACTGTGGTGAGCAGGACTGTGGGGACTTCCAGGCACAGGGTTGGGAACAGAGGAAAAAGTGATGGGAACAGAGAAGTTTAAGATTGGCATCCATACTGTGGTGATGCAGGATGGCAGTGGGGGACCTGCAGGCTTGAAACCAAGGCCAGGGCCTTCCGAGCCAGGCAGGGACTGTGTGGAGAGGAGTATGATTGAGGCATTGTGGGGTTCTGGGGCTCAGTTGGGGTGTGATCTAAATGCAGCTTGTCATAGCCCGGCCCCTCCTCAGAAGGATGGGTGTTTGGGAGCTGCAGCTGGGGTGTAACACACCCCCATCTGTGCTTGGGGTTTGTGTCTCGGGGCTGTGAGAACCCAGGATGTCAGGAGCTGCACCAGGAATGCCCAGAATGCTCCAAGCCCTCCTCCAGACCCCTGTGGGGTGGGATGTGGCTGACTCTGCCCGGGGGTGTCAGTGCTTTGATGGGAATGCAGGAGGAGCCTGTTGCATCAGTGTCCCCATGTCCCTCAATGCTGCTGTCTCTGGGGACTAAAGGGCTTTTTTGGCCTGCTGGGACCCAAACCCAAGGAGCATCAAATCCCCAAGTTGCCCATGGGCTACCTCTTCTACCACTGGTTGTCCCTTTTTCACAGTGAGAGGAGAAGGACCCTGGTGATGAGCCCATGGGGGACATGACCAAGAGATCTTCTCTGGCATCCTCCTCCTGATGAAGCCCATTCACATCTGCCTCATGCTCGAGTCTTGGAGGAAACCCTGGCAGGTGGGAGCACAGCAGGATTTGGGTGCTCAGCTCCAGCACCACCCCTGTGGTTGGCACCTTTTGCAGTGAGGATGCACTTGGATGACATTTTGCTGGTCGGCTCCCTGCCCCCAAATAGACACTGGGGACAGGTCCCATCAACACTTGAACTGGTCTCCCAGTAGGGAGAGCTGGTGACAGCCCTGCTTCATCCCTGGAAATCTATCCCTCCTGGCAGACCTAGATTTGGGAGAATCAGGCATGGACAGGGTTTGTTTTCATACCAGGGGCTTCCAAGTGCCATTAATATCTGCTCCAGTTCAGCTTAAAAACAAGATTGGAGGAGTTAATCTGATCGTGGTTTGCTTTGGGGCTGGGGCCTCTGTTTTGTTTTGTTTTTTTTTTTTTTTTTTTTTTTTATTAGATAAGAAAATTCAATGTGGTGAAGCACTGGACTGGTTCTTACTTCAAAGAGATCCCCAGGCCATTCAGAGCAGGTATTGCCACTGCAGCACAATTATAGAACAAAGAAAAAAAGCAGAGACAAAACTAAAAACAGGAACCAGCAGATAAACAATACTCTGGTGCTGCTGGAGCTGAGCTGGGCCCTTTCCTGCCCTCAACCATCTGGACAGTCAGCAGTGAGGCTTGAGGGAGCTCAGCTCTCCTGGGCAGCTCTTTCCAGCTGGGAAATGATTGAAAAGCTTTTCCATTCATAAAAAAATTTGTCAGGGTATGAGCTGAGCACCTGGGTGTCCTCAGCCAGGATGCCCTGAGTTTACCACTCTGACCCAGGCAAGAATTTTTGCCTGTCCATGGCATGGGGTTAATGCCTTGCTCCTGATCCCAGGAAGACACAAATGTTTCCATAGGGAGTGTAGAATTGAGTAGTAGTGACTGGTGAGCTCTTGAGAAGCAGGAACACAGTCAGTGCTCAGTGGTTTGGCTGCCTCAGGGATGCTGGAGGAGGGCAAACCAGGAGAGGAGCATCCTTGGCAAATTCCTGCCTGGGTACCACTTTTCCCAGCTGGTGTCATGGAAAACTGGTGCGATGCTGATTCCAGGGAGAGCCAGCTTGGTGGGACTTGGTCTAGAGTCTGGTGTGTGGAGGAGAATGTCTCATTTAATCAGAAATGAGAAGTTTCATTTTTTTTTTCTGGGTTGATTTTTACTTTTTGAATCATGGTCAGATGAGTGCAAACACTGTTTCGAAATGATGAGTTGCAAAGTTTCATTCTGAGTCCTCGAGGACCCCCTCTCTCTGCATCTCACCTTGTGCACCCTCCAGAGCAGATGCATTTCATTTTAAATCCTGTCCACTGAGGAAGCCACTCACCTCAAGACAGTTTCTCTGATTATTTTGTTCTTTTTGCTGGTTTTTTTGCAGCCCTGTTTCTGCTCTTACTGTGATTTAGTTTGCTGCTCTGGTTGCACACCCTTGGGAAAACTTGACCCTAAAGTCAGGGTCAAGCATCTCCATTATCATCAGGGCTGGTCCTAAGACCACCTCATGTGCTGACCTGCAGCTGAGACATGGCAAAGCTTCATCCTTGGCAGCTGGTACTTGATGCTGGGAGCACATCTGGACTCGCTTCACACCAGTGAGAGGTGTGAGTCCTGCCCCTGATGCTGTAAAACATCTCTGTGACTTTATCAGCTCAAGGATAGGGGATCCCAGAGCAAAGGACAGCTAAGGTGGGCAACACTAGGGCTCTGCTTCTTATTTTTCTTTCTTTCTGCATGGCTTTATCTCCAAAAGAAAAAGCAGTTACACTTTGGAGTTATTGCTGTTTGTTTGCACCTCTTGGTTTTATGTTTTCGAGTTCACAGTGTCTTCATCTCCCAGGCACCAGCCTTAAGCTCTGGCTGCTAATGCAGGTAATCTTGGTGATGGAATTTGGGAAATCCCGTTAAATAATTGCCCTTTGCAGCAACACAAATGGCTTGGATGGAGGTGTTTGTGTGGAGCTGACTTGTCTTAGCCAACAGGAAGCTGAGAAATGCCTTTCTCCTCTGGTCGGCTGAGCTGGGGGCACTCGGTGCCAACTGAGCAGAGCAAAGCTGTACCGGGAGGGGCTGGGGTGACAAACCACTTGTGATTGCCGTGAGCAGCACGGCTACTACGGGATCTACAGCAGTTGCACGACTTCCCTGAGGTTCGCAGTGTCTCTCCCCAGCCGCCCCGGAAACCTCTCCCCTCTTGTGGCTCTGCACAGAGATGCAGCTCAGGGCGGCCGTGCAGACCCCCACCCCTGGTCACCCGCTTCCCCAGCCCCTGCAGCCCTGCTTTCCATGCACAGGGTGTTGTATTTTGGGGTTTTTTTTTGGTGGTGTCACTCGGGGCTATGTGATGCTGAGCACTGCTGGCTCCGACACCGCCCGTGCGAGCGCGGAGCTTCGTGGTTGTTCTGTCCCTTTCTCGCCTTCCCCCGGGTCTTGCTGCCTCGTGACCCGCTGTGTTTGCCCTTCCCTGAGAGCCCAGCACTGGTGTGAACCGTGGTGCCAGGCTGGGAAAGGCACGCTGAGCAATAAAAAGTCAATCCTGCTGGTATTAGGGAAATTCCGTCTGGATTTCTAATTTCTATCCCCCCCTTGCCTCCCCTTCCCGGCAGCGTGGCCCTGGGGTACACAGTGCTCTGTATCTCCAGGTTTTAGATGTTGTACAACACCTTAGATGTGGGTTTGTTGTTGAAGGCAAAGTATTAGACACAAAACCGATGACCAGAGGCTGCTTATTTCAGGAAGATGGCAGAGCCATCTGCCTCTCCTGGATGTTATCTTTTCCTTGCTTGGATGATGGTCCATCCTTCAGTTGCAGTGTGTTTTTAAGGTCTTTCCTAAGCTGGAGCCCTTTCTCCTCTGACTGCAGGCGTTTCTTTCTGCTTCATCCTGGTACATTGTGTCCATGGTAGCAGCCTGACAGACGGAGCAACAGCACAACTGACTGCACAGACGTTCAGTTGTTAGGTCAGACTTAACTTTCAAACTGTCTTACAGTGATGCTCTCTGTGCCCTGGCTGTGGACTAAGGATGGCCACCACTGTGCCTTCCCATTTTCTTACAGGAATGTGTATTGGGAATTAATTTGGACTTCTTTCTGCAAAGAAGCATCTCATGACCTAAGTCCGTGGCTGGGTTAATCCACTCCAGCTCTGCACAGAGTTGGGTGACTGCCTTGGAGCTAATTCACACTGCATTTAGTGGAGAGAGACAGAAATGTCCTGGCAGGACACGGAGGACCATCTTGGTGCGAACTGAGCAGCCCCAGGTAAGCATCTCACAGAGGGGTGTCTGAATTTAGCTGTTGGCAGTTTGCTGAGATGAATCACATCTCACGTTTCAATTTCTTGGGCTGGGCTGAGCCCCCCTTCCTGCACTGCTGCCAAGAACACCCCCAGCCCCACGATGCCCACTGTGTGTGCCTGACCAGCCCTCGGGGGGGAACAGGCAGCCAAACCTGGGTGTAAAACCTGGGTGCTGTTTTACCCATTTTGTGTTACCTTCTGTGGGTGCCCTTTGATACTAAAAGGACTCTGAAACTGCTTTTGCACGTTAGGTGCTTTCCCTGCTCTGTGCTGGGAGTCTCTCATTCAGCCCAGTTCTCAGACACAGTGAGAACAAGGAGTGATCTCTGTGTCTTAGTGAGCTTTCCAGTTCTCACGTTTTCTGGTGTAAATGAGGCATTGCAGTTCAGGAAAGCAACGATGTTGCCCAACTGCTCAAGGAGGGCTTGGTCCTGTAGTGTTCTTTATTTCCAGGGAACTGCCAGGCTTCTTGTATCTCTCTTCTTCCCAAAACAGCATTTACTGCTAATAAATCAGATCTTGATTTCCTACTGTGAGCGTGTAGGGATGTCCTGTGCCATTCCTACCCCTCAGCACTGTTGTCCTGTTTTCTTCTTGTACCATGAATTTTATCATCCACTTGAAGACAAAATCCCTGCCTAAACCTTTCTTTCTCACTTCACTTCCAAACATTGCAGTTTGCTCAGAATCCTGCATTAATGTGTCAATCCCACAGCAATTTTAAGGTTGATGGTTCATATAATGGCTTGTTGCTCATTTATTACATTGAGACTTTCTACATGTGCTGCTGTTCCAGGCATCCCAGAGCGGGGGACTGATTGCTGTGAAAATCTTCCTTCCAGAGTCATTCAAGAAATAGGTTGTATCTGTTGCTTGTGGGATCTCCAACTCCTGTCCTTCCCAGCAGAGATACAACCCTGCAGCTGGATGGCTGGAATGTGGAGTTTGCCAGTTTTCAGGGCAGCTCATTCCTGGCTGCAGTTTTTCATATCAGTGTGGTTGGTGAACCCTCCAGACACACCGTGTGTCCAGGAGGCCAAATGCTTTCCTGTGTTGCCTGTTCAAACCAATGCCAAATTGACCTTTTGGTGGTTTTGGTCTTCTGAAAAACCACCTTGGTCTCAACGTCTCTATCACCAATGCCTTTTTGTGTGGATGAATTCTCCTTGGCTCGTGCTGCTTCCTGGATCCTCACCACCCAACCCCTGACTGTGCACTGCTCCTTGGAGCTGTTCCTGCTCTGGTTCTTTCAGTGGTACCCTGATGGCAGCAAATACTCCCAGCACTGGCCCCAGTTGGATTTGTTTACCCCTTTCCAACCCCGTGCTGGGTGAACCCGTCTTGTTGCCCCTTCCCAACAGCCTGTGTCATTTCTTTCCCCCTAAATCCTGCTCTGGATGTGGCTTGCTCAGGGACCAGTCACTGAGGTCTTCGTGTCCCCTCTGGGAGTAGAGCAGGAATGGGCTGTCCAGGTTCCTGTACATCTCTCAAGGTGACTGAGCCAGATTTGTGCAGACAGCACTCTTTTTCTTTCAGAGTTGACTTGTGTCCTGGAAGATCCTTCATTCTGGTGTCCTCTTCCTTTCCTTCATCTGCACTCCTAGGAAAGGAGGAGGATAACAGAGGTGGATAGTGTATTTTTTTCCTGGTTTTGTTGGTTGTATTTTTCTCTGTGTAATACAGCAGGGAGCATCATGGGGACCCTGCTGTGGTTCACATTTGTAATCTGTCCTGTTCCAAGTTGTTTGGCTCCTTGCTCTTTGGACAAGGGGGTGATCCCACAGAGTGCCCAGGCACTGCTAGGACTGACTTCTCAAGAAATCAGACCTCATGACAGCTTTTTCAGTCCTCTCAAGCCTCTACCAGCACCCAGGGGCAATGGTGGTGATGCTCTCACACGGCTTGGGTGGGTGAGTAGGTGTGTGGGAGATATGAGTGGTGACACATAAGTGGATTTCTCTCACGTTCCCCCTCTGTGGCCTCATCAGTGTTGGTTTTGGTCAGCTTGTCCATGGCCAGAATTCAGTAAGGGCTTGGTCTGGGTTTTGGAAAAGATTCTCCACGTTCCTTCTCTGTTGCCTGTTCCTCTGTTGACTGGGGGAAGGAGACTCCCCACAGGAGAGGTTTTGCAGTCCAAGGAGTGCAGGCCACTCATGGTCCCTGCCATGGCTCAGTGTGCTCTTATCCTCAGGGTGAGAGCAGCTCCTGTCCTTGCTCAGCGGGACAGGAACCCGAGGCCCTATAAGGCAGCTGGGGTGTTTGGATGGTGCACGCTCCTTTGCGAGCACCCTCAAAGGATGTTTGTCAAACCAGTTGCCTCCTGGATCTTTTGACACGCTGCCTTTGTGTGGTTTGAAGGAACATCTTATCACCTTCATCTCCCTGCTCTTCGCAGAGCACTTACTTGGTGGTAAACACACGCAGGCTGAAGCTTGAATCTTGAAAATCGCAGGTTCCTCCCCTCCTTGCCCCGATTTCTACAAAGGCTTCCTCCAACTGCTCCCTCCCTTGGCTCAGAGTTTCTATCTTTGGCTCCCCTATGGGGTGTAGAGGAGGCAGTAAAATCTTGCAAGTAAAGGGTAGTTGAAAACCAAGATTTCTTCTGCAGTCTAAGAAAAACAACCACTTTTGCTGGAGGAGCAGGTACCACACGTGCCCTTTCTCCACTGTGTGGCATAACTGCGTATCCAGCTCCTCCATGGCAGTGAGGATGCATCTCCTAAAGCTCCCTTCCTGCCTGTTGCCCACTACCCCTTTGGGGGATGAAATGGAGGAGGCAGAAAGCTGAGGTGTAGCTCAAAGGAGATGACCTTGCTGTGGAGCTTGTATGAGGATCTTGCCCTGAAAAAAGCTCTGCTTAGAATCCCTTTGCTTTGATTCCAAATTAAGTGGTTTTCCTTCTGTTGTAGCATCAGCCCAAGCTCCTCTTTTCTTTAGTCTCTTGCCCTTGTCTCCCCAGTGCCCTAAGCCCTTTGGCAGCATCAAACCAAGTGCTGAGTCATGTCCTGGCACCAACCTGGGAGTTGGTGTCTCTGTGAGACAGTTCGTGTCCCTCCACCAGTTGTCAGTGCCAGCAAACCTGGGCACTGTGTTCACAAGCTGATCCTGATGGTGAAGGGCTTGTTTGTCCTCTCCTGTTTCCTGCATGGGATGCTCAGCCTCAGAACAACTGGGGCAGGAAAGGATGTTATCCTGCCATGAAGGTACCCGAGGCCTTTCTCTGGTGCTGGTGGAGCAGTGCCTTGCTTCCTTTCTGCAAGGTTCCCTCTGGGAAGGTACAGAACTTTCAACCAGGTCCTTTCCTGCTCACAGGCATCTCAAGGAGGTGCTGCTGGGATTTGCCATCGTGGAAGGGGAAATGACAGCTTGCTCCGTGTTTCCTGGATTTGCTGTCTTGGAGGGTGGATTAAAGCAGGGCAGTTTTCTGGCTGGGGTGGTGCCCCCCCTGGGGTGTCGTGAACAGGGGGCAGGGGTGGGCAGGGGTTTGCCCTGCTGGTTGGATTGGAGGTGGCTGGTGTCCCAGAAGGGATTGGGAACACCAACTTTGGACTTGATCTTGGAACTCTTTCCTTCTATTCCCATCTGATGATGGTTGTCCTGGGCTCCACTGCCTCCACGTCCTTTGGATGGTAAAGATAGGACCTGTGTGGACCTTAATGCAAGAAAAGTGTTTCTCCTTGCTGAAAAGGCTGTCACGGGCCGTGTCCCAATTGTGTGGGGGCCGCTGATGTTATCTCCTCGACTTGGCTGCACAGAGGGACCTTCTGGGCAAGAAGAAGTTGATGTGTTCTCTGCTCTGATACTGAGCTGGAGAAAAGCCATGGAAGGGAAAGGTCCCAGGACAGTGAAGGCAAGTGGGGGAACCAGTGTGTCCCAGCGAAGTGGAAAGTCCCTGTGATGGAGCTGTGACGCCCTGCGGGATTCCCATGACCTCAGCAGGAAAATACATTCTATATTGTTGGTAATTTTTCATAGTTTTTAAAAACTTCAGCATTTCTTCAAGCCTTGTGCCTCAAAGCGGGACAAGTGAAAATCTAAAAGCAATGATCAGCAAGTTCCTGCTTCCCACCAAGGGGTAAATGTTTACCTGTTTGGTGCTAGTCAACAGGAATACTGTGATTTACCTGTTCACCTTTGTAACTGGGACAGAGATGAAGGAAGCCTCCTAACTAAACAATCTGGGATGGAATTTCCCAAAAATCTTGCATCCATGCAAGGACAATTTCACAAATACTCTTAAGATACTTTCCAAACTGAGCTTTCGTGTGCTGTGCCTTTTATCACTCACTTTAATCAGTGGGTTTTTTATCTGCTTAGAAATTTTTCAGGTGCTTTTTGGACACTCAGGCCTTCAGAGGAGGGGGTGGGTTCATCTTTGCCCCATGCCCACAACGTGGTGAATTGTTGGCCACGTGGTGAAAACAGGGCAAAACCTCGAGAGACAAATTGGTTTCTCTCAGGACATGGGGCTGTTAAAACCAGGGGGCTTAAATGTTGTCCCTTCTGTGGCTGAGGAGGCTGTAACATCACTGGCATGATGTGACATGAAGGAGAGCAAGCCTTGCTCTCTGCCTGCCTCGCCCTGAGCTGTTTGTGGTGTGGCTGCTTCCCTGTGCCCAGATCAGTGCAGTTGTGGTTCCTGGGTTCCCCATTCCCCTCTCAGTCACTGTCAGCTCCTCCATCAGGGCGGGCTGTAGATGCACCTTGCTGCTGGTGGGTGGCTGTCCTGTGCCAGAGAG
This sequence comes from Manacus candei, assembly GCF_025592945.1. Taxonomy (NCBI): domain Eukaryota; kingdom Metazoa; phylum Chordata; class Aves; order Passeriformes; family Pipridae; genus Manacus; species Manacus candei. Next base: position 10,432,624 of record NW_026138095.1, on the reverse strand, counting down.
ACAGAGAGGGGACTCTTGGGATGTGCAGTGGTGTGTTGGTTGGTCAGCTGTGTTTGGACCAGAGCGGTGTGAGGCAATGGGGACTCTGTCTAGGTGAGATCTGACCTGGTTCTTGTGAGGAGTCCAGTCTTTTCTGACCATGCTGATCCTGTAAGTGGCAGAAGGATGGCATGGGGCATTAGGAATGTGCGTGGAGAGCTGGAGATTTGCCTTCTGCTCCCAGCTGTGCCACAAGTCACTGTGGGACAGCAGAAAGATTGCTTAACTCATCCAAACATTGGCTTCTCTGCTTCTTCAATGATGACTGTATGGTTTGCACAGTGTTTGGAGGCTGCTTTTAAGGTGCAGTTGCTGGAGAACAGAAACCAACCTCATACTGGAGAACATTCCAGGCTTGAAATCCCAAGCTTGATTTTGCAGGGCTGGGGTCTGATGCTTGAATGAGATGTGGTGGGATAAAGCCCTTTTGCTTACTTTGCTCAGCTCTTGCCAACACTGTGCAGAGCAGGAGGGGCCCTCGACTTGGGCACACTTTTCCATATCCAGTATCACAGAATCACAGAATCATTGAGCATGGAAAAGACCTCCAAGATTATTGAATCCAACCTTTGACCAATCACTACCTGGTCCACTATATCAGAGCATTGAGTGCCACATCTCATTGTTTCTTGAACACTCCAGGGATGAGGACTCCACCACCTCCCTGAGCAGCCCCTTCCAATGCCTGACCACCCTTTCCTTGAGGAAATTCTTCCTGATGTCCGGCCTGATATGCTCGTGGTTAATGCCTTGTCCAAGGGTGATGCTCAGTCGTTGCCTGAGGATGTTTCTCACAGCTGCTTTGGTGTCTCCTCTTTTCCTGTCTCCTGGGAGCAGTGTCTCCAGGTGTTTCACACAGGGGCTGGCCAGATGTGTGGGCACCAGAGCTGCTGTCAGGAGAGTTGTGACAGTCTGATGTCAGAAGGTCTCTCCCTGGTGTTTTGTCTCAGTTGATCCATCCCTTCTCCCTTCCCTGGGTAGTGGTTGTGCTCTTCTGATGGAAGTCCAGCTGGGAGAAGAGGATAAAGGGATAGATTTTTTTTTCCCTGCAGAGTTGCTCAACACCCTCGTAAAAAGCAAAGCATTGATCCAAAACCTTGACCTCAACACTCATTTTTCTGAGTGTTCTTGAGATGCTTAACAGGGCTTCTTGGAAAGCCAGATTATGTCCTCGAAAACTGTCCCTTGCCTTGTCATCTCATTCAGTGTGGGTGGGAAGGAAGGGAGAGTCGAGGGAATACACAGCAGAAAAGGTTGCAAAGTTCCTGCTCAGTTATGGTGGACAAATGGAGTCCTCTCCCACGAAAAATGCTTCCATAAGCACTGCCCTGGGAGAGGAGGTTTAGATTTGTGTGTGGTCTGTAGCACACCAGGAAAAAAAAAACCACCAAAGACTCTGTTTTGTGTTTTGAAAGTTGTGGTAGTACCTTGGTTATATTTTGTCCTTGAATTCCCTGCCTGTTGTGTGCTGGCACACGAGAGGCAGTGGGAAGGGATGGCTGGGCTGGTGTGGGGTGAGGAGCGGGTTCCCCTCCGGGGCCCAAGCTGTGCCCTAAAACAAGCTGATGTGCAGGGAGGTGTGTTTTTTGTGAGCTGGGTGTTGTAAGGGGTGCCTGTGAGTCACACAGTGCTCGTAGTCACCGTTTTCCTCTTGCCACAGGCTGTGACTGAGGTGCTGGGGTGTGATTCCCCACTCATTCAGCCGCGGCACCGCGTTCCTCGGCGTTCCTCACGAGTGCACTGTGGATGGACAAAGCTTATGGTGAAGACCATAAGAACAGGCTGTGGCAGTGAGACACAAGAGGCAGGAGCCCACGAGCCTCTTTGGGGTGAAAAAGAGAACTTGTATTTGGCAGGTCAGTGGTTGTTCTTCTGTGTTTGCTTTTACCTGTTTGGAGCTGTTGGTACAGCACAGGAAGGACCAAGGGGCAAGGCTGGAGCCAACCTCCCCCAGTGCCTGGGCTCTTGGGGAGCCCCAACAGCCAGGCACAGCTTTCCTGAGCCTTTTTGGGGGATTTGCTGGGAATTAAGTGTGGGTGGAGGTGGCCATGCTGAGTGCACCAAGCAGGGAGGACCATGGAGGCTTTGCTGAGATCACAGTGACTTTGGGTCCTTCCAGGGCAGAGATGGGGGGCTGTGATGTGTGCAGCCACCACTGAATACTGAGCACCAAACATTGGCCAAATAAGCAGAGAACTGAGAATTTGGGGTAGCTGTGGGAACTGTATAGGTGTGTGGCATTGGTACAGGAGTGTTCTGTCCAGGGTGAAAGCAGGTGGGCTTTGTAGTGTTGGAAGATTTTGTTTCTTCTTCCTGGATTATGTTTGTGCATTTTTGTTGCTTCTAACCAAAAAGCAAAGAGTCTGTGGGATGAACCCATGTCTGTGCTTTGGGAGAGGAGGGACACCTGCCCCAGGGTCCCTCTGGACTCCAGGGCTGGCACTGCAGGGGAGGAGGGAATCTCAGCCTGATCACCAGCCTGCTCACGGCCAGGCAGATCTGAGCAGTAAATCCTCTGGGCAAATGACTTGTATGTTCAAGACCTCTCAAGACAGATGCATATGAACTGGGTGGGATAAAATCTGCCTCCCCCAGCCCAGGGTTTCAGGCTGCAGCCTGGGCTGTGGGGGGAGGCGGGATGTGACAGGGCTGCAGCCCCGCAGTCTGCAATCGCTGTTTCACAATGTCCTCGGGTGTTGGGGCTGAGGTCCCCTCTGGGTTTTCCTGCATTGCCACAAAAGCACGTGGACCTTTTCTTCACATTGGCCGCGTGGCAGCAAGGTGACAGTGCTGGTGGCCTTCCTGGCCACTTGGAATGGGTTTGTGACCGTTGTCAGTGGACACTAGAGGCGTCAAGGACAATCCATGCCTAATGCAAGGAGTAGAAGTGTGGACTCTGCTGCCACCTTTCCCAGGTTGGACCAGATGATCTTTTGAGATCACTCCCAGCCCGGGCTGCTCCGGGATTCCCATCTGTGCTGTAATCTCTTGCAGTCTTATCTTCGAAGGAGGTTAACCCACGATCACCTCCTCACCACAGACACGTAAGCGAGACTCGTTCTGCCCCGCAGAAGGAAGTTGTGAGAAGGCAGAGATGTCTGCAGTAGGTTTGGGGTGCCTTGGCCCCACTGCCTCTCCTGATTGAGTCGTGGACACGTGTGCCTCCTTTTCTTTGCCAAGGCTGGGAGGGACTGGGGAGCAGAGGGAATATGAAGCCAGCAGAGTGGGGTGTGTTGTTGGCTTTGGGGTTGGCAGGGGTGACACCAGGCAGTAACAGGGTGGTGATTCACCAGGAGCACCTTGTCTGCACTGCAGCAGAAGCACGGCAGTGCTCCCTTCCTCACACTTCAGCAAGGACATTGTACACAATACTAACCTTCCTGCTTCTTCCCCTTTAGGAGATGAATTAAAATGCAGCACACCACGTGCACAGAGGACAGGATCTACCACGCACTGGAAAGATGTCTACATGGGCTTAGCAGAGATGCTGTCTCCAGCAGATGGGCTGGTAGGTGACCTGTTAACCATGAGCTTGTTCTTCTGTGTGATCTGACCTACCTGGGCACCTGGGTAAGAGAGAGCTGCTGGTGCTGCTGGGGATTTGGAGGCCTTTTTCCCTTCCAGTGTTCCAAGTTATATGCGGGATCCAACCTAGTCAGTCTTCCTGGGCCTTTTGCTGCGGTAGGATGATGTTCCAAGCCACTGAACAAGTCATGTTAGGTCTTACCTGTGTAAAGGCTCAGCAGAGAAGTCGTGCGTGTTGCCAGCTGTCCATGCGTGAGCAGAGGGAGGAGGAGTCTTTGCCCACCACGAGGAAGGATTCCAGTGAAGGGAGGAGGAGTCTTTGCTCACCACAGGGAAGGATTCCTTTGTGCAATCAACCAGCCTTGCTTGGATGCTCATAGAGCCCAAACCCATTGGGTTTGGTCTCTGCTGTGTTGCTGGAAGCAAGCACAGAGATATTGTTACTGATTTGATTTAAACCTGAGTCAGATACTATGGTGGCCATAAAGAGGTGAGCCATGTTCAGAGGGCTGCGAAGGGATTTGGGATGACGGTGGTGAGGGCAGAGCAGCAAAGAGCAGAAGTAATATTTGAATGTCATTTTGACCTTTCTTCCTCATACTCATGTTTGTGAGATGCAATTAAATCACTCCTAAATCCTCTTACGGTTGAAAGAATTGAAGTGAATTTGAGGGGCTGTCAAATTCAGATTCCTTTTTGTCTTTGCAGTTCTTTCAACCCTTTCTGCTTTTCTTTTTAGCTATAAGTCAACAAAGAGATGCAAATAGTGTCCCACCTGCTGCCAAATGCCAGAGTAATGCCTTTTGCCATGCCCATTTCCTCACACCCACTGTAGCAGTGCCAGGTGATGCTGTAGCTGTAGCATCACTTGGGGTCTTGGTTCATGCAGTTATGACCAAGACTCCTGTGTCCTTTTCATCTCCCCATGCTCTGGGAACCAGGCCCTGAAGTGTGACCTACATTCCTGGTTCCTGGCACCGTGACAGTGCGTGTCCAGAGGAGTCCCATCTCGCCCAGCGAGTCATTGTGCTCTGCAGAGCTCACCTCTTCCTGTAATTACGATTAATCAATTCCTGTGTCACTCACAAGCTCCTAATCCCAGCCCCTCAGAGCTGGTGTTTGAGTTAGGGAAGCCTTTAAACAACGACTTTGTAATTTTTCCGGCTCATTAGCGAAGACCAGACTGCACAGGGCAGGGACTGGGGTGGTGGGCTCTGCTGGAGGCAGCTGTGCTGCCCAGGGATTCCTCATTCCTAATGACTTCCCCCCATCTCTCTGCCTGCTGGTTCTCAGTCCTCTTCATGTGGGTTTTGCGGGGTTTGGCAGAATGACCTGGCATTCCTGGGAGAGTCTCAGGCGTGTTACACATCAGAAAGTCCCCTTTCATCCAAGGCATTTGTGCTCTTGCCAGCACTCTCCAGCGTGACCAGCGCTCCCCGTTTCCGCACCGTTAATGGCTCTGCTGTGCCCTGGCCCAGGTTCTGCTGCTGGGGACCCCCCAGGGCAACCCTCTAGTGCCTTCCCATGGGGGCTGTCCCTCGTTTTGACGTGCTGCTCTTTCACATCCTACCCCCTTGCAGTCGGAGTAGGAAGTATTTGCAGTAACATGTACGATTCAGGGAAAACAGAGCACGGTGTGCCCACACCCCATAGCAGGGCATCCTATTGCTTCTCAAAAACAGAGCAGAAATGTTTTCACATCCTTCTGCCTTCCCCATGTTACAGGCAACAGTTTCATTATCCCTGTTCTGTGTCAGATCCAGACTGTTATTTGTGGCAGGGTTGTTCCTCATGTAGTCAGTGAATACTTCTGTCTTGTTCCTAGCTGGGCCATAACCTTCTCCTCTTTCATTTTTGACTTCTTGCGTCACTTCTATTTCCCAATTTATTGCTTTCCCCTCCTTTTTACCATTTCCGTACACCAAAATAGCACACACCACATTGCAGCTCTTTGGGCTGAGGCCTTGCTAGGGTTTTGTTCATTTTTAAATTATTTAATGGTTTATCTGAAAATTCTACAGGAGGTTGCCCCAGAGCGGGTGAGTAATCGTTTCCGAGGCGTTGTTTCCCCCCCGTGTAAGTGACTGAGTAGCTGAGGTGTGTGAAGGCAGCAAAGAGAACAAGTTGTGAGTCTTTGGCCACCCCAGATTTATACTCTGGATGAGCCCATGGCCAACCCTGGGGTCTAAATAGAAGATCTTTCTGTAGAGTTTATTGGAGGGACCAAATTAAAATGAGTTGTCTGTGACTCATAAAAATCCCTGTTAGAAAAGTGCTTGGAAGGACAACCCCCTTTTCCTCATGGAGACCCCTTTCAGGGTTTGCCTGGTTCCTGTTGCTGGAGAAAGACCAGTGTCAAATTAGAGTGTGATAAAGGAAGAAACATATTTTACTTTTTGCTGGTGAGCAGAGAAACAGGGAGCTTTTGGTGAAGGAAAGCCCTGGTTTTGGGTCTGGCTGCTGGCACTGCTGGGAATGCCATGCTGGAAATCAGAGGTGGGAGAGAGGCCAGAGGATTGTGGTGGATGGGACTTGCTGAAAAGTCTGGAGGGCAGCCTGGAAGGAGCACTGGGATCTGCTGGGAAGGAGATGTTGTGCATCTACCACAGGGCTCCACATGGGTCAGAGAGGATGATGGATGCTGGTGAGGGAGAGTGGAAGAAGGTCACTAGTGAGCTGGACAGTGTCTCACATGGTGCCCAGAAATTCAGTGTGCTCAGCTCTAAAAAGGAGAAACTTAAGATCCTGTTCCATTGCATCTAAATACCCTCAGGGGAAAGGACCAGTCTGATGTGGGGCTCCTCCAGCTTCGTTACTGAGTGGTGAAATGCAGTGTCTGAAATACTTCCAGCTTGGGGTGCAGAATTATGGTTACTGGTTACTAAACCTGGCAACCTTTAACCTTTGAGCTGATTTCTCCAGGCTTGTCATGGGTTTTCTTTCCAAAATCACTGCCCAGGGTGGAAGTGCTTGGAGTGGCTCCAGCCCTGGGAGGTGCCCCTGTACCCTGCTGCTGGATAGCCATATTCCATATCTAAGCAGCTGCTTGGATATGGCAGCTGTGGGTTGGATTGATGTGCAGTGCAGGATGTATCCCAAGGGGATGCTGTGGCTGTGAGGCTTGGGCTGTCCCCTGTCCTTCGGGCACCTCCTGCCCCTCCTTACAAACTGCTGCGAGTCGGCCCTTCCTCTGGGCAGTCCCTTGGAGGAGCCACCTTCTTCTGGGGAGGACGTGGGGGAAATGGTGGGAGAGGGTCTGGGGGAGGGAGGGAAGGGGGCTGTTTGCTTTTCACCCCTCCAGCTGTGTCACTTTGGACAGCCCCAGCACCCGATGCCCAGCCCAGGCACTGTGGGCAGCTCGGGCACGATGTGGCATTTCTGCTTTATTTCTCTCCTTTTCTGACTTGACGGTTGCCCACTACAAAGAGCAGCGGAGGGGAAATGCCACCCCCTCCACGAGGCCAGGAAGGAGCTACTCTGGGAGGAGGAGGAGGAGGAGGAGGAAGAGGGCATCTCGGTGCACTTCTCAGAAAAGAAATGGCAAAGCCTCATCCTTCCGAGGCCGCCCACGGGGCCGCTGCTGCCCGGGCTGTTGGCACCGATAGCGATCAAAGCGTGAGCGGGGCTGTGCCCGGCTCCCTCCCAGCACTGGGGGCTCGGTGCAGCCCTGCCCAGCACCCCATCCCTGCTTGGAGGCTTTGCTGTGGTCTTTGCTCTCCCAGAGGGAGGTTTTCCTTTGGGTCTGTGTCACGCTGGGCTCAGTGGAATGGTGCTGTTGGATGCTGGGATAAGCATGGCTTAGTCCTGCTCTTGCTGCGGCTCCACGTGCTGCAGCCCCAGGTTCTCCCAGCTGGGGACATGATGTGTTCTGGGCTGCCTGTGTTGCTGGCAGAGAAATCTGACTCATTTTCCATGTTTTAAGAAAAAATAAATAGTGCTGGGTCACTGGTTTAGTGAAGCAAAACCGGATGGATGAGCACGAGGGCAAGGTGGATGTCAGCAGTTTTTTAGCTATGGGGCTTCCTGTTGCCCTGCTGGGAGGTCTCCTGTGCCTCTTGAGACAAATTCATTGGATTTGGGGGCTGGAAGGTGGAGTTCAGGTTTGTGCTGCCTGTACAAGGGGCGTCTGTAATGCTGAACACCTCTGGAGCCAGTCTCAAAGGACTGCTCTCCTTTGAGGCGTTGAGGGACTTGTGAACATGAGTTTACTTCCCACTTCCCTCAGCCAAGAGACTCCTTTCTGAGCTCTGCAAACCCTGCCTTGCCATGGGCTTGGGTGGGTGAGGTGAAGTGTTTCCCTCCAACACAGAACTTCCTGGACCTGGCACAGCTCGAGAGACTGGAGGTGATGGGGAGCTCAGCCCCTGTTTGCAGTGATGGCAGGGAGCATCCCTGCACTTGCCTTGGTGATGGGGAGCTCAGCCCCTGCTTGCAGTGATGGCAGGGAGCATCCCTGCACTTGCCTTGGTGATGGGGAGCTCAGCCCCTGCTTGCAGTGATGGCAGGGAGCATCCCTGCACTCACCTTGGGGACTCTCCAGGGCATCTCTGACCTTGCACCCTCCACACAGCCTCGGGGCCTCCCTTGCATCTCCTAGTGAAAATGTTTTTTGGTAATTAAAGAGCAAGTGCAAAATTCAGGGGAAAGCCTGGTTCCAGCTTCCCACATGCCCTGGGTGCACATCTACCCTTGTCCACCCCGGGACAGGGAGGGTGCCCAGCATGGTCTGGTGCTGCTGGCACAGTGGGACAGATGCAGCTTGTCTTTTGTGCTGGTGCTGCTCTGGCCTGGTGTAAAACATCACTGCTGAGTTGTCCCTGTGGTTGTTGTGCCTGGTCCTTTGTGGTGACACAGTTCAGTGTTGCAGCAGAGCAGCAGTGTAACGTCTGCTGGGGCGTGTTGAGGTGAGGGGTGGCTGCAAATAAACCTGTCTGGAAACCTTCTCACCTGGCTGCAGCCTCTCCCTGGCCTGGGGATAAACCAAGTGCTGCTCTGCAGTTCATGAAGTCTCCAGGTGCCACCACAGCCCCAGCTGTGTCCTACAGGGACACAGGACATCTGCAGAGGGACAGAGAGAACTTCTTACTGCTGTTGAAGTTACCTTGGGCTTTTGTGCCTAACCTGGGCACATTAAGAGCATCACCTTCCCTGCCCAATAACCTTTTTGGTCTGGGTGCAGGGGATGTGGTTGCAGGGACTAACTCTGTTCCCAGTGGTGGGAAAGTGGGTGGTTGTGACCTGCACTGTGAGAGGAGAGAAGGGAATTCCCACCCAGGTCTGGATCCCTGTCCTGACTGATGCCTGGTGGTGTTGGACACTTTGCTTTGCTGTGTGGTCTTTGTTTATTGTGTGCAGGATTTCCGAGCTGCATTTTGTGCTTGAGACTATTTTTGCAAGGGTACAGCTGTTTTGGTGTGTCTCTGGTTAATGCAGCTGTGCCAGATTTAGGAGCTTGGATCCTGGCAGCCTGCTGCTTCCCAGCACCGAGTAGCTTAATCCCAGAGCCTTGCTATGTCCATGAGTTAAACAGAAATTTGATTATAGCAATATCATTCAAATATACCTGATTGCATCCTGGAGCTTCAGCTCATAGCTCCTGTAGAAGACCCAAAAATGGGTGAGAAGACCTCAGGTCTGAATCACAGAATATGCTGAGTTGGAAGGGACCCGTAAGGATTCAGTCCAACTCCTGGCCCTGCACAGAACACCCCAACAATCACCCCATGTCCAAACTCTGGACATGGGGTGAGCTCTGGCAGCCTTTGCACCATGACCACTGCCCTGGGGAGCCTGTTCAGTGCCCAACCACCCTGTGGGGGAAGGACCTTTTCCTAATACCCAGCCTAACACTGCCCAGACACAGCTCCAGCTGTTCCCTCTTATGTTTGTTCCTTTATGCTATGTTTGTAAGATGCCTCTATTGAGCTTTGCCCTTGCCCCTGCTCCCTGCCCATCCTCCCAGCCTCTCCACAGTGGGTTTGCCCCAGTTTCCCCCAGGGGAAGTAGCCCAGTGCCTCTCCCTCTGCCCCATTCAGCACAAATGACTCTGTGAGCCGCTGCCACCGCAGTTTCCTCCTCCCTCGCTACAAGTGAGAGGAAGGAAAGAGCCCACGTCGTGCTGGGCTGTTGGTGTTTGTGGTTATGGTTGTGCAGGATGCTGTGTTCTCCTCTCTGGGAGATGCTCCCCATGGCCAGGCTTTGTCCTTGCAGTGTAGCAGGGCCAGAGTCTCACAGGTGAAACAATCATGGAATGGTTGGGGTTGGAAGGAACCTTAAAGATCATCTCGTTCCACCCCCTGCCATGGGCAGGGACACCTTCTCTATCCCAGGTTGCTCCAAGCCCTGTCCAACCTGATTTTGGAAACTCCAGGGCTGGGGCAGCGACAGCTTCTCTGGGCAACCTGTGCCAGGGCCTCACCACCCTCACAGGGAACAATGTCTTCCCAATATCCCATCCAACCCTGCCCTCTGGCAGTGGGAAGCCATTCCCCTTGTCCTGTTGCTTCAGGCCCTTGTCCCAAGTCCCTCTCCAGCTCTCTTGGAGCCCCTTTAGGCACTGGAAGGGGCTCTAAGATAAGTAATCCTCCCAGCTGGAGCAGGATGGGTTTTTTCAAGGCACCATGTGAGCCCAGGGACTTCTTGCCGAGGTCAGCAAAGCTCCCAGCAGCTCTGACCACTTCTGCTGGCCAGTTGCTTACTTGACTATCTCCCAGGTGCAGGAGCTTTCTCTGGAGGATACCACGCTCTGGGACAATATTGATTTATTTGGGCAACCTGCTGGAGTCATCCCAGCTGATCTGTGTTTTTGTGGCATCCGCTGGTTTATGGAAGTGGCTCAAAGGAAAACTGGAGCATTGCTGAATTCCTGGGTCACTGGGGCTGTTCCCTCACTGACAAGATATCACAGTGTCTTGGTGGGTGTCAGCAAACCCAGGAAGATACTGGGAGTACTGGAGGCAAATTAGAAAGTGCATCTGAGCTGCTTGGAAACTTTCCAGAGGGATCTTTCCTCCACTGGAAAATGTTGATTCATTGAAAGTAAAAAGTTGTGTGGCAGCCCAGGGGATTTCCCCGGGGGAAGTCTCCTGCCCTGTTAATTCAACTATAAGCCTGGCATAAAGCCACAGAAATAGTGCATGTCCTGGTGAGCAAACACTTGTCTACAAGTCTGGTTTTGCAACCTCAGCACTAGTTTTACTTGTCTTGACATTGGTCTTCTCCCACTGGGCCATGTCACCCTCTCCCCTGGTTTAAATTCCTCTTGCTTAGCACCCAGAAGGTGTGTAAAGGTATTTTTATGACATGTCTGTGTTTGATGAATCTGTAGCCTCTGCAGTTGGGAATAATGTTTGAGGGCCAGACAATGTGATCTGTAGGTTTGTGCTGGACTGCTGTCCCGTGCCAGCTCGTGGTGTTCTCTTCCCTGCTCCAGCTTGGGTTGGTTTTTATATCCTGGGCCACTTAATAGACCGTGTGAGTGAAATCCATTTGATTTATATTATTTTTCCTCTCTGATCTTTAGCACCTCTTTTCTGCAGTGAGAGATGCTCTCTTAATCTTGCTTTCTCTTTTGAGCTGAGACTGGGAGAGCCCCAGTTACAGCACTCCCTGAACTGTGCCGTGGGCTGCAGGTGAGCTGTGTAGTGTCCACCCTGTATTCCCTTCTGCTGGAAAAAATCCACAGCAATGCAGGATGGGGGAGATGCCAATGTGGGCCTTTCCCAGGTATTTGTTAGGCTGTTTGCTTGAAGTTTTCCTGTAATGTTTCTCCCTGGGGCTGTGTGGGGTACCCAGGTCCCTGGGAAGGAGGAGGAGGAAGGGGAGCAGGAGGTGCTGCTCCCTCCTTGCTCTGCAGATCCTGGACTGCCGGCGGCCAGCAAGCACCTCCTCCTCCCCTGGGACGTGGGGCTGGGATGAATGGAGGCAGCCTGACAGCCTTCACACAGATCATTTCCTCTAAGGCCCTCTGGGAGCTGGCCCTGACCGCTGAGAAGAACATCGGGAAACACCTTGGGCCATTGTCACCAGTGGGATCCCAGCAGATGTCTGGGGGAAGGAGGTCGGGGGGTTTCAATCCACTGGGGTGAAGGACCCACCACCATCCCTTTGCATGGCAATTCTCTTCTTTCACTCTGCCTAATCTTCTGGTGGGGTTTTAAGAGATTTAATGAAAATTTGAAGGTGCCAAGAGATGGACTAAATGCTGGGCAGGCTTGACAGCAAAGCAGATCTGTGTCTGCTGACTGCGGTGGTGCTGCTGTGTTGGTGCATCTCCAGGGCCCGGGGAAGCTGGATGGGTGTGATGCAGCTGGAGGGGATTGAATGTCTGCTGACAGGAAGCTGAATTTGGCAAGATTTGAGTGAGTTTATAGTTGGGATTGTGCATCTGGGGCGTTTGAGCCGGGGGGCAGCAGGGCAAGGGGTTGCACTGGTGGGTTGTCTGTGCCTGGGCAGAGGGAACGTGGGTTCCACCCATGCCAGGCACATCCCTCTGGCCTCTGCACATGCACGTGGCAGCTCTGGCCTGTCAGCTACCCAGCTGGCACCTGGGGAGAGGCATCCAGCCAGGCTGGGTGTGTTGGGCTGTGAGAACACAAAGGTGCTCAGGTACGACGGTGCTGCTGAGACAAGCACCGTTGTTTGAGGTCAGATCTGTCTGGAAATAGGGTGTGAGGTTTATTCTTCTGCTGTAATCTGATGCCTGTGGTCAACACCTTCCTCCCTGACCCCTTCCCATTGTTCCTCTCCTTGAATGGGGGCTGTGACAGTGGCTCTGTGTCCCCCACAGCAGGGCTGTGCCTGAACTGCTGGAGCCTGCAGGAGCTGGTGAGCCGAGACGCTGGCAACTACCTCATCCTCGTGGAGAAGATCCTTGGCAAGACCAAAGAGGTGAGCTGGGGGGGCTGTCGGGGAGGGCTGCGGGCTTTGAGACATGGTCAGCTCTGTGGCTTGCCCAAAATGGAGTTTTGCTGAGCTTGCTGGGTGATTTTGGGTTGTGGTAAAGTGTTGCTGGAGCCCCAGGGCTTGGGGTCAGGCGGTGTTATGTCAGCAGGTACAGAACTCTGGTGAGTAGTGCTGTGTCTCCCACATGAGAACTACAAGGGAAAAGCCCAGCTATGATATCTGTTGTTTGGGTAGCACAGCAGATCCACAGGGGTGGGTTTTGACTCCCCAAAGTGCTGCTGGGGCACCATGGGGCTGCACGGATGGAGCCAACCTTCCCCAGGCCTTCCCCAGCCATCAGCTGGGAGCTGCTGGTCCAGAGCAGAGCAAATTGAAAGGTTCATGTTGCTTTGGATGGAAACTTCTCTGTATCCCTGCTGGGCTTCCTGTGGAACTGCGACACTGAGGACCACGGATGGGGTTTGCAGCCCAGCAGGTGACAGTGGGGTGAGGCACAGCAGGGAGGTGAAGTGGCAGTGGGGCCAATCTGTTGACCTGCTGTGGTCCCACCATGCACCAGAGAACCTCAAGGCATCGCTGGCTGAGCAGGGTCATCCCAGGCTGTGGCAGGGAAGGCCTTGGAAGAATCCCTTGATGTGGCAGGAAACAGTGATGTGTTTCCTAAATCCCCAGCACTGGGATTCATGTGATGGGTAAATGCTGCCTTTCATTTTTTGGGGAAGAAAGGCTGCAGAGCTGATAGCAGTTAAGTTTAGCACAGTTTGGTTACGTTCATTTATGTATTTTTGTAATGGTTGGAGTTGATCTTGTTGCAGAGAGTGGTTTATTACATTAGGGTTTATTGTAGGGGTTTATTGCACTTTGTGCTGTGCTCATGAACGAGGGGAGACTGTCTGCAAGTGTATACTTGAGCTATCACTGTGTCCCTCAGTGAAATAGTTCTGCTGGGTATTCCCTGGCAAAGCCTGGGATGCAAATACATGGATTTCACTGGGCTGCTGAGCTTTGCAAGCTGTTTGCAGGGGCTGGACTGCCTCCCTGCCTCTCCTGGCTGCCTGCTTTGAGGCACTTCCATGGAATTTCATGCAAGGATCAGGAACATCAAAGGGCTGGGAGCTTGGCCAGATCTGAGCAAAGGCAGAGCAGGAGGTTGTGCTTATCTCTCTGTCCCATTGGTGTGGATTAGTGCAGCTTTAGGGGTTGTTTTTCTGTCGGGATGAGGGAATTTGCCGTGCACGGTGGTGTGGTGGTGCAGGTTGGGTGCTCGGCTGCACTGCTGGGGAGTTCCCTGGTACCTCCAAGGATCCTTTTGGGTGGTGCTCATGGCAAGCAGCCCAGCTCATCCTCCCACTCTCGGGCTGTTTCCTACAGGTGCAGGAGAAGTGCGACTATGACCTGGTGACGCCCCTGGCTCTGCTCTTCTACTCCGCCGTCCTCTGTGTAAGTGCTGAGGCTGCTGCATGGAGCTGGATCCCAGCCCCAGGGAGGCCATGGAGCCACATGGAGCAGTCACTGAAGTCAGGGTGGCTTTGTCTGAAACACCACGACCTGCTTTGATCAGTTCATCTCACAGAAAGATTCTGTACAAGTTGATAGAGATCAGGATCAAACAACCATTGCACAAGCTGACTGAAAAAAAATGAGCTTCAGGATGTTTAAGCTATTTTTTAAAGGGTGGGCTAATCAGAAAGGGAGATGGACAATATCTCTGTGCAGAGGAGGGAAATTTTTTCATTACCCTTTATACTTGTGCAAAATACATTGGCAGTGTGAATGAAAAGAAGGAGCGGAGCCTTCACAGGAAGTACTTTTTTTATTATTATTATTACTAGCACAATGCATCATTATCCCAAGGAAATCATTGCTGCCAGATCCTGCAAAAGCACAGGCTGTAATGCAATTCATCTGTATGTGTCTGTGGTGGTTAAAAAGGAATTTATATATAGGCTTTGGCACGTGAGCCACAGCCGGGAGGTTGGGAAGGTGCAGAGCGGAAGGAGCTTTCTTGGAGCTGTGCCCAGTGGGGATCCTTCCACCCTTCCTTGGGAGAAGATGGGGTGTCACAGGGTGAACCTCTGCTTTGCTTCTCCTCCTCCCACTTCCAGCCTAACCCCTCGAGTTTTTACACTTGCAGTTTGTGTCCTTGCCCCCTCTCTGACCGTGTCTCCCTGTGCCCCGCAGGCTCCTCACTTCCCGCCGGGCTCCGACCTGCTCCTGAAAGCTGCCAGTGTGTACCACAGCTTCCTGACCTGGCCTGTGCCCTACTGTGACATCTTCCGTGAGCTGCTCACCTTCATCAGCAATGAGCTGAGGGCCCCTGGTGAGCGCTCCTGCCCTGCACGTGCTGCTGCCACTGCTGCCCCAAAAACACCCCCTGCCTGCACTGCCCCTGTTTGCTCCCCTGGTGCTGCTGCCTCATTCCCCACTTGCTTCATGAGTCCTGTGAGTGTGGTATCCCCGGTTACCTTGGGCATCCCAAACCTCAGTTTTCCCAGGAGGTGAGGACTCTGCCCTGCATCCTCGGGATGTGGTCCAGCACAGGGTGAGACCAGACTCCCCTGGAGGAGCAGGGCAGGGTGGTGTTTTTGGTGGCTGCCAAGGTGGTGGGAGCATCCTGGGGACTCCCAGCGTGGGGAATTAGCAAAATGGGTAACTATTTCCTGGCTGCCTTTCAGTCTGGTGGGTCTTTTCCATGGCAGAGCACGTGCTGGCTGCTCCCTCCCAGCCCTGGCCTTTGTTTGAGGTGCTCAGTGGTGCAACTGGGGTGATAACAGTGAGGCCATTCACTGGCATCAAGGTGGCTGGAGCCTCCGAGCCTGCCCTTGCGTGGAGATTTCCATAGGGCTGAGGGACTCCCTGGCTCGTTCTTTACAGCCCAGACACTACCTTGTGATCCAGCTCTGGCCACATCCAGCAGCAGCAGCAGTGCTCCCCTTAATTAAGGACTCCTCCTAGATGTCCTGTTGTTCCCAATGGAGCAGCTCTTCCAATTATTTCTAAAAGGCCCTTTTTCCTAATCTCCCAGTCTTTTGGTGGCTTTTGAAGAGCTGTTATCACACAGAGCAGATTCCAGCCCGTGTTTAATCCTGTGCAGGGCCATGGCAGCAAGACTGACTCTGAGGAGGGGTTGAGAGGCCTTGGAAGGGGGTGTGGGCTGTGGCTGAGGCTGGGGGTGCTCCCCACCTCCTCAGACTGGGAAGCTGCTTCAGAGAGCCCTGGTGAGGATGTGAAATGCAGGGTCTCTGTCATGGCTGCAGCATCCTGTGAGATGGGAGCTTGTAGATGTAGGTGGGATGAAATGTGCTTTCAAATGAATGAAAGGATGAAAAAAAAAAACCCAGACCCTGTGCATTGTGAGCACTGGAATGGCTGCTTTACCCCCAGCATAAATGGCCATGGCCACCAGGCAGGGTCTGGTTGAGTCAGGGCTGTTTTACACACTGCTGGAAAGCTCCAGTGCTGGGGAGGGGGGGCTGCTACACCCTGCTCTTGTGCCATCACCACCATCACCGGTGCCCAGTGCTGAGTGAGCTGGGGACTTTGGTCCAAAAACTTTCCCCTCCTGTGAGCATAGTGGATTCCCCACCCCTGCCCAAGATACCATGTGGGAGGCATTGGCTGCAGTGGCTGAGGAGCCCAGTGCTGCCCCTCACTGTGGCCTCTCCCCTCAGCTGGACCCAGAGCCAGCAAGAGTGTGTCCTGTCCTGGTAAGCTGGCCAGGGCCTTATGGGCTCTTCCAGGCTTGTTGCATGGCCTCTGTGACCTGCTGTGAGGCTGAAGCAAAAGCTTTTTATTGAGATGAGGGTAAATATTAACTGAGAACAAGCTGTTGTCAATATTTGCCAAGAATGCAATAACTTTGATCTGCTCACTGGGGCTGGTGCCTCTGCAAGAAGGGTGAATGCTGCTGTCATCAGGGGGCCTGTGTGATCAACCTGAGCCCCCCCTGGGTGCTGCTCCCAGACTGCTGAGCTGGGTTGGGATGTGGCTGCCTGCACTGATAAGGGGGCAGGATCTTGTTGATGCCATAAGATCTTTCCCAAGATGTGCCCCAATCCTGCTGTTTGGGGGAGACACTGGCTTTGCTGTTCCCACCCAGTGCAGATCCATCTGATGTCACCTGGTTTGGGTTCCCAATGGCATCCTGGGGACAATCCCAGGGAGGCATCCAGGGCTGTGGCTGCCCACACCAGCCTCTCTCCTGCCTGGGCCAGTCTGGGCTCCACATGTGGGAGGGAAGATGGCAGTGACCTCCTGTCCATAAGTGACATCAAGGGCCTGGGGGGCTAAAGCAAGTGGGAAAAGCTGCCAAATCCATGGAATTCCCATCCCACATTAGCAGTAGAGCAGAAGGGACCAGGGGTGGAGCAGTTCTCCTGTCTCATCCGTTTTTTCCCCATCACTCTGGGCTTTTACCCTTTACCTCCCAAGCTTCCTTGTTCCTGGGCTGGTCCCTTTACACTATGGCTGTGTCTTGTCTCTGTGAGGACTTTTGGTGGGGCCATTCCCGTTCCAAGCAGCAACTCAGCCATGTCTGCACTACACTGGGAGGCAAAGTCGATGTGCTGTTGAGGCAGAACAGTCTGCAGTGGTTCCATTCCTCATGTCCTGTGCTCTCTCTCCCCAGGGATCACTTTCCAGAGGCTGGTGAGGACAGAGCAGGGGCTGCCTGTGAAGAACTACCAGAGCTCCACTGTGTGAGTGTGGCCATGGGCACTGCTGGTCCCCTCTGTGGCACCCCCACGCTCTGACACTGAGCAGCATCTCAAAGGGGTCGTGGTGGGTGCTGGGGAGAAGGGCTGGATAGTTGGGCTGAGCTGTGGGAAGGGATGAGGAGAGAGGCTGTAGCATTTCCACAGCTGTGGGACTAGGTCTGTGGACTCCCCAAGCCAGTTATCCTGCAGGACTGCTTAACTCTAGGGCTGCAGATCTGGGTGACAACAGCTGGGGAAGGCAAAGTCTCCTCCACAGGGAGCTGCTGATCTCAGCACACATTGGAGAACAGCTGGGAAATGCTGTGATCTGTGAGTTTGGGAGCCACCACCCCAACAGGGGTCAGAAGCAAGTCCATCCCAGTCCCAGTGCAGCGCTGAATGAAAGCCTTGCAGCTCTGAGCACAAGTCAGACTTTGCTCCTTGTTTGAGGGCTGAACCTTTTTCTCTACCAGGGCACCTCATTTGTAAATAGGGAAATGAGCCTGGGTGGTGTCTGCTGTCCTGGCTGAGCCCAGCCTCAGGGACAGTCCTTCAGGCACAGCCACTCTGTGCAGGAGGAGTGTCCTTCTCTTTTGGCTTGTCCACTCATGCCATGCAGCCCTGGATCTGCACCCTTATCTCACCCAGTAGCACTAGTGTATTGGCTGTATTTTCATAAAGAGCCCTGAAAACCTGGCACAGGTCATAGAATCCTAAAATATCCTGTGTTGGAAGGGACCCACAGGGATCATCAAGTCCAGTTCCTGAACTCTGGGCTTACTGGAAGCTCGTGCCCGTTGCCTGAGCTTTCTAGATCCAAGCACACCCCAGCACATCCTTAATTCAGAGCCAGTTTTGCTCAGTGGACACCGAGTGCTGTTGCCCATGAACAGAAGCACGTGCTGTCTGGGCTGCAGGTTTGGGAATTCAAAGCCTGTAGATATTCATGTTGTGGTCTGGAGCAAAAATGCAGCTGAAGAATGTGGCTCTTCTTAAAGCTTCTTCCCTGACCTGCATCTTGGAGGAGAAAGATAGTTTGGGGGCCACTCATGTCCCACTTCATCCCATGTCCAGTTAGGGCAACTGGCTGCTGGGCTGGAGCCCTGCCTGGGGTTCACCACCAGTGTCCAAGCCTGGCCTAACTGGTGTCCCCTTGTCCCCAGGACGGTGCTGCTGCTCAACCGCTCCGAGGTGCAGAGCGAGTTCCTCTCCATCGCCGAGAAGCTGAGTGCCAGTGAGCACCCCCAGCACGCCACGCTCGTCCTGCTCCTCGAGCACCTCTACCAGGCCAACTTTGGCACCTCCTGCGACCTGGACAGCCTGCACCACCTCCTGAAGGTAGGCTGGGACAGCCCCGGCTTTGGGGATGCCGCTGAGAGCAGTTTCGTGCAGTTGGCTGCTGGATTTCCTGACCAAAATAGTACATAATTGGCAAAAGAAGTTTTGATAACACTTCTTGTAGGAAAGATACATGTCTTTCACTTCTTGGGTCAGACCTGAGGTCTGCGCTTGGGTTTTGTGAAGTGTGCGTGGGGGGGGGTCACTTGCCTTTTACCCTGTTCCTCCTTTCTCCACCTCTAAGTGTAGAGAGGAAGGGCCCCCAGATTTGAAGTGCAGCAAAAGTGTTTGTTTGACTGGAGAAACGCTTGGAGGAGAGGCAAAAAATTTTGAAGAAAACCCCTTGGGTGTTTTCAAACACGCTTTTATTTTCTTCGCTAAAGTTTTGGCCGACTTGAAAGGGGGTAGAGGGCGGTGGAGGGAGAGAGCTCCCCAGTTTGTGATCCTGCCCAAGGACCTGTGTGTTGCCTGTGTGGAGGGAACCCCTCAGTCTCTCACCTTGGCTCTGCTCCCCCAGTCCAAGACGCTGGAAGAGCTGTCGGAGATCTACTCCAGTGCCGCCGACGCGCAGGAGATCGCGGCCGCCAGCAGTGACCCCGGGCTGGCCCGGGAGCGGCTCCAGGCTGTGCTCAGGGACATCGCTGGGGCCGCCTCCTTTCCTGCCATCACAGGTGAGAAACCCCCCAGGCCCCTCTTTTCTCCAGGGTGTTCTGCAGGCTCAGCCCCTGCAGCAGCAGCAGCAGCAGCGAACATTTTGCACAAAGTCTCGACCGAGCGAAAAAACTGCAACAAAAAAAGCACCAACCCAGGTCCTGCTTCGTAACCACACAATGAGCCAGAAAAGGTTTCATTAAAACAGCAACAAAACAAATTGTCCAGCCTGTATGGGTGAGATGAAAACATTAAATCAGAAACTGCTGGTAGCTGTGATGTCTGATGGCTCTCAGGGATGTGAAATGTCCCCTCATCCCCTTTGCATGTGACTGGCATCATTGGTGTTCAGCATGACCTGGGCTGCCCAAAATGTGTGCGTGGGGTGGGTGGCATCTCCCACCAGGAGAGGCTGGCAGGGGTGGTGTTGGGGATCCTTGGAAACTAAGTCCTCTCCCTCCTCTCTTCCCAGGTGAGGCTCAGCCCCACAAGCTCCACACCATCCCCATCCCTGCCGCCCGCTGCTACACGTACAGCTGGGACCAGGATAACTTTGGTAAGTGGAGGGGGTCCCCCAGTCATCCCAGTGAGACCACAGCCCTCTGTTCCCCATTCCAGGGGTGACTGAGCAGCGTTTCAGCTTGGCTGGGGCTGCCACATCCAGCTGGGTGTGTGAAAGAGCTGATAACACATTGTTGGTGCTGGAGGGAGAAATGACCCAGTGGGTGTCAGTGTCCCCTGGATGGGACAGGATGTGGGTGACAGCTCAAGTGTGATGCCTGCTGTGATCCCAAGCAGAGGGCACAGGACACTGGTGGCCCCAAATCACGTTTTTCCAGAGACAAATCATGCAGGGCTTAATCTCCTGGGCAGGGTTGTACCTTGCGTTAAACCAGAATAAATTCATTGCACCCAAGTCCATGGGAATATTGGTAGGACATGACATTGTTTGGTAGGAAGCTCCTCTGCAAGGAGGAAACCTTGCTTATGCCCTGGAAATAATTGTTGCTGGGAAAGCTTGACTGGGATACTGAGACTTTGTGGAATTGAGACTGGTCAGACCTGACAGCTCTTCACCCCCTCAGCAAGGGATGGCCTTTGCTGTGCCTTTGCTGTGCTCTCAGCCCGGCCACAGCAGTTTTGGAGGGGAAGCAGCGGGTTCCCCTTCTGCCAAGCTGGTCTCTCCAGCTTCCCCATTCCTGGAAGACCTTGTGTGTTCCTGTGAATGTTCAGTGGTCATTGCCTGCTGGCCCCAGCAAGCTGGAGTAGAGCTCTGGCTCAGGCTTTGCAGTGAGTCCAGCCTTGCCAGGAAGCCACAGTGGGTTCATTTTGGGGTTTGATCAGCTGAATACCTGGCTTTCCTCCTGCCCTCTGGTTAAACCTGGAGTGCATTGTGAAAGCTGTATAGGAAGGAAGTAGAAGCCCAAGGGGTGTTTGCCTTTTGAGAACCCAAACAGAGTGTGACCTTAGGGAGAGAAATACGTTTTGTTTTGCATTGCAACTGAGCACTTTAGGGAAATCTGAAAACATTCAGGAGGAGGTTTCCAGCTCCTTGTTTGAAGCCATGCAGGATCAAAGAGAGTACTGGCCATGACACAGTGGTGGTGTTGTCTGGGGCCATCACATCTGGGGCCATCACAAATGCAGTGGTTCTGCTGGAGCCCAGGTGGATCTGCCTCTGGTTGCCTTTCAGATATCCTCAATGATGTCCTCAGCAAGGAGTGCAGCGTTGTTGAGCCCATGGCCTCGGAGAACGAGGAGGAGGATGAAGAGGAGGAGGATGTGGAAACCGACGGCTGCTCCCCTGAGCGGGACTCGCTGCTCTCCCCCCTCTGTGCCATTTCCAGTGACTCTGTGTACTCTGTGCTGTCAGAGGAGGGATCTAAGCCCTCGCGGATGTCCCTCTTCACCTCCTCCAAGGACTCCATCTCGGAGCTGACAGTGGTCTCCAGAAAGTCCCTGAAGTCGTTCGTCTCCAGCCTGAAGGACTGCATGGACAGCGGGTACGCAGAGGACAGCGACGAGAGCTCCCTGGACATGGTGGGGAGGACGGAGCTGAAGGCGGAGAAGGCCCACCACAAATACAGGCAAACACTGACCACCAAGATCTACAGGCTGTTCAAGAGCAAAAGCCAGCTGGTGCTGAGGAGGGAGCTGAAGGACTGCCCGGACACGGGCTCGCTGTCGCTGCCGCTGCGCCGTGCCGAGAGCCTGTGCGCGTCGCAGGCCCGGCTGCGCGTCCCGGCGCGCTCCCGGCGCGCGCACTCGCTGCCGCAGCACGTGCTGAGCCAGCGCCTGCCGGCCCCGCTGGCCCCCCGGCACCTCAGCCTGCCCCGGCGGCCCTTCCTCAGCTACGACGAGGACACCAAGGTGTCCACCCTGCGTGTCGTGGTGTTCGGCTCCGACCGCATCTCGGGGAAGGTGGCCCGAGCCTACAGCGACCTCAGGTGAGCCGGGAGGTGCGGGGTCTGACCATGGGGACCTGGCCCTGCTGGGACATTCCCTGCTGCTCTGCTCACCCAGCCCTCTCCACCTTCTCCCAGGCTCAAGGAGAGCACCTGCCCCTCACTGACAAGGTACTTCAAGCTGCAGTTTTTCTATGTCCCGGTGAAGAGGAGCTGCTTGGCTCCCTCAACGCCCCTGATGCATCATCCCTCCCCAGCCCTGGGGGACCCACAGCTCCGGGCACAGGTAGGTGTCCTGCTCACCACAGGGCTTGTGGTACCAGGGCTGGCAGGGTAGGCTGAGGGGAGCCTGGGAGACCCTCAGAGTGACCCCAGTGTGTGTGGTTTCAGGATCCCACCTCGGCTGGGATGGAGAGCAGCACTAACGACATCTCCCACTACATCGGTGTGTTGGACCCATGGTACGAGCGCAACGTTCTTGGGCTGATGAACCTGCCCATGGACGTCCTGTGTCAGGTACGTGTGTGCCAGCTGGTGGGGCTCATCCTTCTTCACAGAGGAACTGGGGACCTGATCAGAGAAACTTCTGCTTAGCACTGGGCCACCATGATCCTCTGCAAGAGCCTGTGTGACATGGACACAGGATGGAGATGGTTCCTGGTGGTCAGAAGGAGGGTTTCTGTCCCCAGTGGGGTGGGATGGACAGTTCTGAATGTAAGTACCACATACCCCATCATGTTGCTGACTTATTCTCCCACCACAGTCTGCCAAGCTGGAGGCTGAGCCCCAGGAGGACTCCCAGGAGCAGCTGCCCATCCTGGCAGACATGATCCTCTACTATTGCCGCTTCGCCACACGCCCCGTCCTGCTGCAGCTCTACCAGACAGAGGTAGGCAAAGGGGCTCAGCCCCATCTTCTGAGGGGAAAGGGAGGGTCTTCTGCCTGTGCCACCAGGTTGGGACCTGCCTGTGAAGCGATGTGGGTGTGTCACAGCCACCACGTGCTGGTGAGGCAGAGCTCGGTCTCTGAGTGTCCACATTGCTTTGCTGATGCTCCTGGCTCAGGAATTGAGAGCATGCAGATCCTGCCCAGACAATCCTGAAGTCACACAAGCAGTTTTCCATCATAATTCCTTTCCTCATGACACAAATCAATGCCTGTCAGTGCTGGCAGGTTATTCACATTGCTGGAAGTCTCTCCAGTGCTCTGTGTCCCAAACCAAGGCCTTCTGTGAACCTGTTTCCCACACCCAGCTGTGTGCCTGTGGCAGATGTGGTGGGGAAGTTGAATGTGGGGCTAAAACAACTGTTTTGGGGCTGTGGCTCTGGACCAGATGCAGCAGGTGTGTCGTGGGCCCAGCTGCTGCTTTTCATGGAATTTGTGCTCCCAGAGCAATGCCCAGACTCATCATGGAGTTTCTTTCCAGTGGGCTGTAGAGTTTTCTTTTAGTAAAAGTTAGGGTTTGGGTTGTTTGACTTGCTGGTGGTCTGTTAGAGCAGCCTGAAGTACAGCTAAAGACAAATGTCACCCAGAGCAGCTCTTGAAAGGTGTGTTTTGAGAACATGAAAGGATTTTCCCAAACTGACCTGTTTTCTGTGGAAAGCAGTTAGAGGGGTGAACACTGCCTGGCACAGGCTGGGTGGTCTCACCACCACATCTTCACTGTTCTCCCCTGGCAGCTCACCTTCATCGGGGGAGAAAAGATGACCGAAGTCTTCATCCATTCCCTCGAGCTGGGCCACTCAGCAGCCACACGGGCCATCAAGGCATCAGGTCTGTACCTGCTGCTGCACCCACCCACCCACTCTGGGGTCTGCAAACCATGGGGCTGGGAGGTGAAGGGAAGGAGTGGCTGGAGGGAGCATGGGCTGTGGGACATGTCTGACCCAGCCTGAGCAAAGGTTCAGACAGCTCTTCACTAATTTGGAAGAGAAATATCCTAATTCTTGCACTCTTCTTCAGGAGCAAAGACATGGCAAAGCTTTGTTTTTGCTGTTGTTAACTCTAAAGTGGATTTACAACAAAACAGCTTCAAGCCCATTTCCTTCCCTTCATCAGCACCTGGTCAAATGCAGCTTTACATCTTTTCTTTTTGCTGCTGTTTGTGCTTTCTCCCGGAATGGCATTTATAAAACCCATATTTCCGTTTCCTTAGTTTACTGGGCAAAGCAAGGTTTATGTGTGTGCGCACTTGGAGCCTTCCTGAATGTACGTTTGTGTTAGGAATTCGTAAAATTAATAGTGCTAGAGAGGAGGAGCAGTGGCAGGAGCATCTCCAGCTCCTCCCGGCAGCCGGGCCATCGTGCTCTGGTGCAGCGCACACAGACCTCTCGTGGCCCGCCCGCAGTACTGCACAGAAACACGCGGCTTCACGTCTTTAACCAGCTGCTTTTCTGTGATCTCGCCTTGTCTTTCTAAACTGAGCTCGTAAAACATCCCCCACGTGAAGTGTCACCACCCCACTCCCCCAAAATACAGGCTCGGGCAAGACCTCTTCCCACTAACTCGTGAAACCACCAATCCTGACTCGGATGGTTCTCCCTTGGGTTGTGTGACGAAACACCACATCTGCAAAAAATTATCCAGAGTTGGGGGGGAAAAAAAGACTTAGGAAGTGTTGGGCACAGTATTTCAAGGTTAATTTAATGTGGGCAGAAATATGCCTGGAAAAACAGGAGCCGGGTTAGCAATGTGGCCTTTTATTGCTTTGTGTTTTCCCTGGAGCACTGACCCCTCTGCACCAGCTTAGCCAGTGCCTCTTTCAGTTCTACAGAGCGGCTTGTGGTGCTTTGTGTTGGAATTTCTGCACAGGATTAATTGCTTTCTGGCAGCTTTGAAGCCACCTTTTCTTTTTTTTTGCCTTTTTGCTCCACAGCCGTGTTCAGCAAACCATTTCCCCCCCTTTGTGTAGGTACTGATTGTGCTGCTCTATCAGTAGCCAGTGAAGGATGGGGATAAAAAGCCACTGTGTGACATTTGCTCCTTGTTTTGTGCAGGTCCAGGCAGCAAAAGGCTGGGCATAGATGGAGACAGGGAAGCAATCCCACTAACACTACAGATTGCCTACAGCAAGGTGAGTGTGTGGGACTCACAGACAAAAGGGCAGAATCCACCTCTGTGCTGGGCAGGCAAGTCTCATCTGGGGGCTGAGAGAGGCAAGGCTGACAGTCTGCTGGAGGAGCTCGAATCCAAGCCAAATTCAGGCTAATTGTCTACTTAGTGGCTAATTGGAGGTGGCTTTCCACTCCTGTTCAGCCCAGTAAAATGGAATGTGTAGCTACTTCCATAGGCTGTTTGTGCTCTCAGCGCCACTTGACACAGGTAGACTTTGCCTCCAGGGAGCAATCTTGTGCTGGGCACAGCAGTATTCCTGTTTTATTGGTTCCTCTGCAGTCATTTAGTGATTTTGCCTGGGCAATTTTTTTGTGAATCCAAGATTAAATGAATTTTTATGCCTACTCAAACTTTGTGCAGCTCCAAGTGAATCCAGATGTGAGCCAGCCCACACTGGATGGTGTGGGGTGGGAGGTAGGGTGGCATCACATGTAGATGTGGTGCTTAAGGACATGGTTTAGTGGTGGGCTTGGCAGTGTCAGATTTAGGGTTGGACTCGGTGATCTTAAAGGCCTTTTCCAAGCTAAATGATTCTGTGATTCTCTCTTCTGGGTTCTGCTTGGTCTCTGCAGACAGCTGTCAGTGGAAGAAGTCACTGGAATGATGTTGAGAAGGTCTGCACGTCTGTCAACCTTAGCAAAGCCTGCAAGAAGTATGAAGAACTTGGTGAGTAGGGGTGGCTGTGCCTAGGGAACAGTGGGAAGGACTGGTGGAGTGACAGGACAGTGTGGATCTTCTGTCTGGGGCAAATGAGGGCTGTGTGAATGCAGGAGATACATGGGAGGTGCCTGGTGTTCCCTAGTCCTTGGCATCACATCAGGGACAAAGGGAATTTCATGTCCCACTGTCCTAAAGCTTCCAGCTGGAGAATGGAATATCCATTAGGGATGGGGCTGGGATGATCCAAACAGCAGGGTGATCACTGGAGGGAAATGCTTTCCAGAGCACCACTTGTTCAGTAGGGAGGTACAACTGTTGTTAGATGAAGCAGGACCAGAGCAAGGTGCTTGTCCTGCATCCACAGCAGCCATGTCTCACAGCCAGCTTTCAGCAGCTCTTGCTAAGCTGGTGCTTCAGCCTGGTCCCCTTCCTGCAGCTCAGAGAGAGCTGCCTGCCATGTGGGTTGGCTCCATAAGGCTTTTTTTCTAATCAGGTTTCCAATTAATAAAGCTTTGAGCCCTTTAAAAGCACCAAGACTTTTAGTCCGTGTGTGTACTTAGAAGCAATAGAATCACAGGATGTGTCACACCGTGTGCCTGAGAGCATTGTCCAAATGCTGCCTGAACTCAGACAGGCTTGGTGCTGTGATTCCAGTGCTCAACCACCTTTTGGGTGAAAAACCTTTTCCTGAGATCCAACCTACATCTCCCCTGACTCAGCTCCAGCCGTTTCCTCAAGTCCCCTCACTGGTCACTGATCTGTTTGTTCTTGCTGAAGAACTGCTGGTTTGGCATTCACACATCCAATTCTGAATAAACTGAGGGATTTTTAGTTCCTTTTTCCTTGTGTGCTTCATTCCTGGCAGATGTGGGGTTTGTGAACAGAATAGTCAAGGCAAATGGCTGATCTGCCAAATAGGAGACATCCCCTACATGCTCCATGGAGCTCCACCTAAACCTCCATCCCTCCTCTCTCTCCTCTTGCTGCCCCATCCATGAAGCCATGCAGACAACTCTGGGAGAAAAACCAGCAGGAATTAGTTTGTCACCTTCTCTATACTTTGAGTTGGTTGTTCCTGCTCTAGTTCAGGAGCTTCACCTGTGCTGCCAGTGCTGTGGCTTTGCATCAGGGGGTGTCCTCAGCTCCACTCTGAGGAGAAGCTTCATGGATCTCCCTCCTTCCAAGAGAAATCTGGTCCCCTGGGTGATCTCCATTGGTTTTCACATTCAGCAGTTTGACCACAGGATGTCACTGTGATTCCAGGCACGAAGAAGCATCTCCAAGTGGACATGCTGGGAGAGTTAAAATTTCCTCATGATGATGGGGCAATGTTTTTTCTCCTGTTTGGGTCCTAAGACAGTTAAATGTCCTCTTCCCTCTGTGTCCCTGTTGCTTGCTTTCCATGTGGATTAGCCTGAGGGAAGGAAAGCTGGAACTGTACTGCATTTCCCCCAGCAATGGGGTCCTGCTGGAGCCACTGGGGTGCTTTGAGGGGTGGAGGGACCACTTGGGTTTTCACCAGTGGTCCAGAAACCCCAGTTGATTGCAGTTTTGTTTTGTTACAGCCTCAAAGACAGAGTGTCTCAACTTAACCATGACAGAGGTGGTCAAAAGGCAAAACTCCAAATCCAAAAAAAGTTTCAATCAGGTAACTCTAATCATGGTGCTTTTACACTTGGTAAGGTGAGGTTGGCCTGACCCAGCTGGAGAGAGCAGCTCCTTGGGGATCTGTTTGCTGGTGGCCCCCAGACCTGCCTTAGGGGTGCCCAGCTCCCCTTCCCTGCACAGGGGAGTGCACTGAGCCCACCAGCTCCCTCACCCCAGCTCTCATTCTCTCAGCAGATCAGTGTGTCCCAGATAAAAGTAGACAAGGTCCAGATTATCGGTGTCCAGTCCTCCTTTGCTGTGTGCCTGGACCAGGATGAGCAGAAGATCCTGCAGAGTGTGACTAGGTAGGAACTGAAATGGGGCCAACTGCACTCCTGGGATGGTGCATCCTGTGTCCAGGGCTTGCCTGTGAAGTGGGGGGGGATGAGGTCCTGAGCACCGTGGTTGGTCTGTGCCAGCTGCCCAAGCTGGGTGATACAGCCCCAGGCTCTGCAGGGCAGCTGAGCTCAGCTGGGATGGGTGGTCCTGCTCATGTCTCAGCAGGAGTTTACCTTCATGAAGGCCCCAGTCAACTCTTCAACCCTGAAGCCATCTTTTCCAGCAATAAACTGGAGGCTATGTGAGATAATGAGGTGTTTGAAGAGCACTGGGTATATGAGCAGAGCCTTCAACTTCTAAACCTCATTTGGGTCCTTCCCTGCCTTTGGCATCCCCAGAAGGAATCCATGATCTTCATGGGAGAGTCTGGGGTAGAGCAGGAATTGTTCACTGGACTGTTCATCTCTGTTGTCTCCTCAGGGCACCAGAGTGGCTCCCCAGGTGGTGAAATTTGAAATCTCAGTGTAGACAAGATATTTCCATGAGTACAAGAGATCAAACCAGTTGATGTACAGACATTGTAATTTCTCCCTCAGACTGAGCAGAACTCTGCAAGGTTATGCTGCCTCTAACAGAAAAATATTGGGGATCTTATGTCTTAAATAACCCCAAAGAGAAGTGTTTCTCCTAAAGTTGTTTATCATGAAACTCAGGGGATAGTGGAGTTCAGTGCATGAAATGGTAAAGGAGCTCTTTCCATCTCCCCAAAACTTGGAGGGTGCAAAAGTTGTTGTTTTGCCAATGAGTTTCAGCAAATACTCTTTATGGGTGGTTCTGCTCTTGGTCCCAGTCTGAGCCAGCTGAAAGACCTGAACTCCCAGCACTCAGACTCCAGTCCTGTTAAAAGCTGCACTGATTCCTGCTTGGTTTTAGATATTCCTGCTGCACCTGAGGAATACCAGGATATACACAGAATATCCTAAATTATCAGAATATACTGTACTATAATATTAGAGTATACTTAGATCTTGGTTTCTCTTTGTCTCCCTGCAGGTGTGAGATCTCTGTGTGCTACAAACCCAGGGACAGTGATCCCTTTGCACTGAGAGGGTGCTCTTTGCCTGCCCAGGACCCCTCTGAGTTCCACTCTCTCCTGTGTTTACCCATTGCCACCTTCAGTGGAGCACTGCCTTGAAGACCCCTGTGTCCTTCCAGACCAGACTCCCATCCCACACCAATCCAGGCTCAGGAAAAGGAAGCTGACTGTCCTTCTTTGGACACCCAGCCGTGCTCGTCCAAGACGTCCTGTAGCTGAAGTGTTATTGTGGTGGCTGAGCTGCTCCTGCTCTGGGCTTGGCCCATCCTTGGGAAATGGGAACGTTGGTGGTGTGCTCTGGTGTCTCTCAGGATTCCTCAGCAATGGGAAGAAAGTGCTTTCCTTGAGATCTCCACCTGGTTCAGCCAACTGGCAACACCTGGGTGAAGAGGGCAAGGCAAGGACAGGGGGATTTTCCTGCCAGCAAAAGGTGCTGTGGCTGTGTTTGACAGTGACTGCAAGGCCAGTGGGATCTGGGGTGGGGAAAGTGAGCTCATGGGGGGGTATTTTGGCCAATGAATGTCCTTGACTGAGTGGTGGTAGGTGTCCTGCAATGTGTGTGCAGTTACAGATCACCCAGCCGGTGCCATTTCACCTGTAACAGGTCGAGGATGCTCAGGGCAGTTCTTTGGGGATGGGGATGGGCTTTCTCAAGGTTTCCTTTAAATTCTGAAGGTTGGGTGTCTTGCAGACAAGCAGAGCAACCCAGCATGGGCTGTAAACTGCTGTGTGTTCCAGTGAACTGAGTGCCAGAGGCCATTCCAGGGCATGGACAGCATGTCGTGTATCCGTGTATTTAATGGACATCCAGGACCTGCAGGAGAGGAGTTTCCAATTTCTGCACAATTTCAGCATTCACCCATGAGTATTCCCTGTTCAGCCCCTGGTCTTGCTTCCTGCTCCCCAGCACAGTTTGCTGGAGACACCCCAGAGGCTGAATCCTCCACAGCTGCTTGAAATACATCAGGAACCATGCTGAACTCAGGGAGAGAGGGAAGCACTAGGGAAACCATTAGGATTGCCTTAAACTCACCTGAAGAGGCACCTTTGATAGAGAAAGACCCAGCACCAGAACCACTAATGACACTTGCAAGGGACAACAGGATTTGAGATCCCTCTCCCTGGCAAAAGGCATTCTTCCCTCTTCCTTCTCTCTGCAAGGCTGTAGGTACAGAAAGGTGCAATATTTGGGGGTATTTAGAGGTATTCTGACCCAATGAGCAAAAAAATAAGACTGGAAAAGCCTTTCAAGGTTTCAGAGCCCTCAAGCTGTTTCTTGGTAGTTTTTGGGGTTGTACTAGAGATAAAGAAGGAGCTCCCTGCTTCAGGATCTTGATGCCAAGGACATGTGCTCCCTGGAAATGTCTGAAAGGGGCCCCCAATACTGCTGGGGGGCTGCAGGGTTCAGCCAGAGTGTGATGGGTCAGGTATGTGTGGATTCCCCCACATCTCCTGGATGTGTTTGGGGAATCCCTCCTGTGCCATCAACTCTGGTCCTGGCCCTGCTGGATGCTGGTCCTGCTTTCTGCTCCCACTGTGTGGCTGGGGACAGCTTGGTGACACTTTGGGTGGGGGGGTCACACCCTTGGGGACACCCCAGGGGTGACATCGTGGTCCTTGCTGGCTCTGGTGTCCTCAGCAGTTGTGTGTAACTTGTACCAGTGGCCAGAGATGAGCAAATACGAGACATGAACACGCTCCTGAGGCCTCTGTGCTCCATCCTTCTACTTGAATCAACCATCCCAAGGATGGTGTTGCCTTGGGGACTCCAAGAAAAGACCCTCCTGTGGGGTGAAGGATCCACTGAACATGAATGTTGAACAGCTCTGGCTCCACCAGGATGCAGAGCCAGCTTGGACTCCCAGCAAGGGCCCACCTTCCCCAGCCATGCACCGGCTCCAGGAGCATCATCTCTTCCTGCATGGAGCAGTGTCCATCCCTTGCTCTCAGCACAGGCTTGGCAGGTCGTGCTGGGCTGTCTCCTCCCTCACAGGCTGCCTGCAGGGTGAGGCAGGACCACTGAGGTCACTGCTGTGCACTTCTCTGCATCACTGTTTTAAATCCAGCAGGCTCAAGGGATCAGAAACAGATTTTAATGGCTCTTTCCATGCACTTGGAATAAGTTTTCTTCACTGACTTTTCATTTCCCGGGCAGGTTTGTGTGTGTTTTCTCCAATGGGGCTGAAATTTGACAGCTGGTTATTGTTGTTCAATACTTTAAAATAGCACCTTATCCTGTCAAAACATTGCTATTTGTGATCTTGATATCTGTGGCTAAATATATCCCTGCCACTGGTATGGTAGAAACCACTCTGGTTTCAGCTGGCCCTCCAGGAATACAGGAGAAGAGAATTTCCAACCCATAGAGGAAAAACAAGCACAAACTCTAAGGACTTGTAATCCTGGCCAAGGTTTTGACCTCTGATGCTTTCTGGAAACGAAGGAATTGCAGGGTTCTTTCAGGTCATCTTTGTACATATGTGCAGCCTCACCAGATCTGTGTAAAGTCTGTGCTGATCTGTAAAATACTGGTCGAAGAACTTTTAAAGTAATTGTAAAGTATTAAATGTTGATTTATTTCGAGTACAAGTTTGGGTCAAGTAATTCCTGAGGGGGGGGAAGCAGGGGAGGAATCTCCACGAGGAGGACAGGCAGGTCCCTCACAGAGGAGCTGCTCTGGGAGCAGGAAAAAGCTTATAAAGGCCATTATAGTCATGAGCTCGGTCCCAGAGGGCACGACACGGAGACCTCCGGAGGTTAATTGAGCTGCTTCTGTTCTGTGAGTGAAAAAGCAGGTTTGGCGTTGTAAATCCCAAATTGGCTTTGTGCTGGATTAAGGAGAAAAGAAAGGAGCAGAGCCTGTGTGTGCAAGGTGAGACCTGTGCATGCCCTTCCCTTCTCGGAGGCTCCCTGACCTTGGCTGTGTTGATTTGCTCCTGGGGCCAGGGACAAGGTCCAGCCTGGGGGGACAGCAGAGCTCTGGGATGAAGGGTCCCTGCTCAGGGTCAGCAGGTGGATATTACAGAATGACAGAATATGCTGATACTGGGGGATTTCTGACTTGGAAATCCCTTCTGCTTCTTTGGGGATGCAGGCTGGCAGCTGGAGCTGTTGCTACTGAAAGTGCTCTGAAATATGAAATGACACTTGGAAACATTAAACTCTCTCCACTGTCACCTGTGGATATTCAAGGAAAGAGGCTCAGTTGGTAGGTGTGAAGGCCAGTGTGTCATGATCAAATAAACAACACAGGAAAAGTCATTTGAGCTCAGAAAAGCCAACAACGAGATGAGAATAACTTCTGTTAATCAGCACTTTGTCATGTATTAGCTGTCTTTTTTCACGCTGATTAAACAGTAACAAAAAGTGTATTTTAACTAAAAAGGTCTTTTGAAAAGGCAGATAAGGAAAATTTTCCAAGCTGGAATGATAATCTGCTTTTGTTTGTTCTCAACAACACAAACACCCCTAAACTACAAATTCCCCCCCCCTCTGTTCTTTTCTTTTATAGAGGTAAGTGGAAAGAGGAACAGGTATGATTAAATCCGAAGCAGTAAGAAAGTACTTTGTTCTAAAAACGTGCATGTCAAGAAGTTTGGGATCAGGATTCAAGTCTGATCCCTGAAGTCCTGCACAGCTGAGGTGAAGTGGCAGTTTCAGGTGCCCTGCTCTCTCAGGGCTGGTCATCCCACAGCCACCTCAGCTGGACTGGGCAGAGCTGGAACGTTCTAGTGCATGAGGTGAAGAACATCATGAGCCAGTGCTCATCCAGAGAAGGGGCTCTTAAGTGGCCACTCATGATCTGGTGGTTAATTAGAAATACAGAATTAATTAGTATCAAAGGACAGGAATGAGTTGGCATGTCCGTGGGCTCGTGCAGCTCAGCACTGCTGACCCCCTGCACGTGTTGAACTGGTTGGTTGTTGGAACTGTGGGGCAAACCTTGCTCTTGTGCTTCTGTTTCCTGGCAGACACACCTGTAGTTCCACGGGTGTCATTCCTGGGTGTCCCACAGCAAGAGACCAGCAGATGGGGGGATGACAGCAGGTGTGGAAGCCCACAAAGACCTGGGGTTTTGGGGACCTGAATGAGGCTGAATTAAGACCTGAATTATTTCCAGGAGATCTCTTACAGGAGGCATGTCAAAGGTGCTCATCTGCTCTCTCAGCTGTAGCAAGAAGTAGCAGAGAGCAGAGTCAGCTTCCCAGCAGTGCTCAGTCCCTGTATTCCATTACAGGACTGGGATTAATGTGCCTGGGATGTCTCCTGGGTCACAGCCCCATAGCATCATCCCTTCCTTTCTGTCTCTGTGCTGCCTGTCTGCTCCCATCCCTGCAGCTCAAATTTCCTTCAGCCAAGGCAGGGGCACCTGGGGCCAGCTCAGGTCCTGCTGGCAGCGAGCCCCGAGCTGGGCTCCTTGCCTGAGTCAGTGAGGGGCTAACCCAGCAAATGCTCCCCTGTGCCAGGGACAGGATCTGCCTGACCCAGAGGGGTTTGTCAAGAGACACACCAATAATCCAGCACTTCCAGAAGAAAAGGGAGAAGCAAAAGAAATCCAGAGAATGTCTTCTCCTGCCAAATTCCCTGCCCTGGTTCCCTCTTGGGGCTGCAGGTTTCGGGGCTGGTAGATCCGGCTGCTTCCCGTGTGCACGTGTTAGCTGCTTTTACAGGCAGTTGTAAAGTAAAGATTGGAAACTTCTGTGAATTTTACTAATTTCTGAAGGGTTCTGTCCAGCACCTGTGACTGAAAAGGGCATCCCTGGTTGTTTCAGGACTGGCCTTTGCTCAGGACTAACGGGAGTGAAGCTGGACAAGTGGAACTTTCCCAGGCTCCAGGCAGCTCTTCACCTCTCCTGGCAGTGCCTCTGCTCCACTGCCCTTATCTTACCAGTGCTAATCAATGATCAATTAAAAGTTAATAAGGCTCCCTGGGCCTGCATGAGGAACAGAGTTTTCCTGGCAGGGAAAAGACTGGAGAGCAGTAATGGTGTGCTAATGGTGCAAAGTTGCATAATT
Organism: Manacus candei; assembly: GCF_025592945.1. NCBI lineage: Eukaryota > Metazoa > Chordata > Aves > Passeriformes > Pipridae > Manacus > Manacus candei. The sequence goes on along the minus strand of NW_026138095.1, from coordinate 10,399,256 downwards.
ACCAGTCTGCTCCGATGCCTGTCTGGCTGTGAGTTGGTGCAGACAGATGACTGCATGAGGAATGGGGGGCTTTTCTGTCCCAGTCCCCAACTCACCTTCTTCCAGTATTCTCTGTGCCCTCAGAATCCCCTCTCCTCTCCACAGGCACCTTCACTGCAGCACTCACAGAAAGACATGCAAAGGTTAAGGGGTTGGAAAGCGCATCCTAAAATTGAAATCCAAGTCAAAGCAAGCATGACAGATATTCTGTGGTGTTTACCCATCTCTAGGATAACCTGGACTTGGGTTTGGCCACATAAAACTCTCTGGGCAGCAATGGGCCAGTGTAATGCTGTGTGTTTAGCTGGTGTTTCCAGCCACAGGCAGGGCCTGGAGCAGGGTGGCTCAGTCAGATGAACACTCTCAGTCCTCACAAGGGCAAGTCTTGCTTCTGGCTGTGGCTCCTCTTGCATCAGGGCTCCTGTGTGACCACTCTGAGGCCAAGGCAATGGCATGGCTGTGACCAGGGAGAGTGCAAACATGATGTCCAGGGGTGGTGAGGTGTGGATGGGCTTGGCTGCCTTTGTGTGCTGGTGATTGCAGCGTCTTTCCAGGAGACACCTGTGAAACGCAGGTTGGGATGTTGCCCCTGTAACTGGAAATCTGGGGAGGGTCTGTCTGGTTACCCAGGACCTGGGTCCTCCAGGGAGGATCTGCTGGGAGATCCCTGCTTTGGGACTCAGCAAGGGGCTCCCTCTTGCAGTCACTTTTGGAAATAGGTGGAGAAGAAGTGAGGTTGCAGGACTGGAGAAGGCTGATGACAGAGGATGTTGCAGGACACATTCGGGGTAGGCAGGGTGAGCAGGCAGTGCAGCACGAGCTGCTCGATGGTCCCCCCTGGGCATGCACTAGGGGCTGGTTTCTGAGTCCAGCCCTCTCCTGGGCTTATCCAAATAAGCAAACCTGAGATCCAGAAACAACCTGCCCCTTTCCCTGCCTTCGAAGCTTAATCAGCATTTCAAAAGCCCTGCTCTGTTCATCCTGAACAACAACTGTAGCAACAGCTTCTCCACTCAGCTTATCAGCTCAGCGAGTGCTGCAGTGACTCTGATTAAAATGAGCTGTTTCCTGTTGCACTTTATCTCTGGCAGAACCGATAAGGAATTGGGCTCTTTCCAAAACCATCACATTGGTACCCACGGGGGAGAGCCGCAAATTCTGGGAGGAAGATCCTGGGAGTGTGAGCAGCAGGCACATAACCCTCGATGTACATGTGTGCAGCACTTCAGACTTTGGGCAAAAAGCAATCTGTCCCCATTTCAAGAGGCTGATCTCTTCCTCAGCACTGGCGAGTCACTGACAACCCCTGTGAGCACAGACACGCCCAGCTCATCAGCACCAGGCAGTTCCAGCAGCCCCATGGATCCCTTTCCTCCAGGTGCCTCAAAGTTTCCTGCTCACAAGTGGGTAACTTGTGTTTGATCAATCTGTAGGTTAGAAACTGCACCTCCTGGTGCTGGTACCTGTACAGTATTTACCAATTAAATGATATTTTCCACCTTTGCAGGACAAACTGAGACTTGAACAGTCTGTGGTTTATTATTATTATCATCATTATCTTTTGCTGCTGTTCTCTCCTTATTATGATTTTTTCAAGACAAATAAAAAGAGTTGGAGATTACTCAGTTTAGAGAAATGAAAAAGGCAACTTAAATACCATCAAACTGGCTGTTTGCTTGGCTTTCCCTCTCCCCAAATCCACCCATCATCTATATTTGCTGAAGCCAGAATAAAAATAGAACAGGCCTGAGTGCCAGGGTGGAAAACAGAGATGCAGTATCAAAATACTGCTTGGTTTGTGACCTGTTCCCTTATAAACTGTAAGGAAATCATCCACGGACAGAAGTGTTGGGGGTTTGGACATGTGCCAGGAGGAGGTTTCCCTGCAGGATGGGAGTGGAGCTCAAATAGCACCAAGCAAATACCTTTGCTTCCCTCAGAAACTCGGATGACCCGGGAGGTATGTTACTGAAGCAGCCACGTAATGATGGAAAATTGAAGCAGGGAGAAGTAAAGCATCCACGAATAGAAACCAGGGCAGGAGGAGAGTTGTCCAGAGCTCCCCTTTGACGAGGAGGGTGTGGAGCAATGGCCAAAATAGGAGCGGAACGTCAGCGCTGCGATGGGGAGGAGAAGCAGCCCCGCCTCTGCCGGCCCCTCTTGATGCCAGGGCTGGCACTGCCACCGCTGCTCTGCCAGCCCTGTCAGTGCCAGTGCCAAGAGAGGGGCTGTGAGGGGCCGGGCTGTGACCCCCGGGAGGGACCCAGACCTGGTGAGGGGCTGCTGGTCTCGGTGGGGAGCTGCTGCTGCCGGCACGAGTTCAGGCAGCGGTGGGACCTCAGGAGCACAGAGAGCTGCGTGCTTCCCGTGGCAGGAAAGTCCCTTTCTGGGCAGCAAGTTCCTCTCCAGGCTGGAAACCTCATCTCCTGAATTGGTGCTTCAGGTGAGCTTTTTCTCTTTCACAGAATCCCAGAATGGTTTGGGTTGGAAGGGACCTTAAAGGTTGTCTCATCCCACCCTGCTGCCGTGGGCAGGGACACCTTCCACCAGCCCAGGTTGCTCCAAGCCCCATCCAGCCTGGCCTTGGACACTTCCAGGGATGGGGCAGCCACAGCTTCTCTGGGCAACCTGTGCCAGGGCCTCACCACCCTCACTGTCTAAAATTCTTTCCTAATATCTCATCTAAATCTACCCTCTTTCAGCTAAAGCCATTCTCCCTTGTCCTGTCCCTCCATACCCTTGTCCCAAATCCCTCTCCAGCTCTCCTGGAGCCCTTTTAGGCACTGGAAGGGGCTCTAAGGTCTCGCCAGAGCCTTCCCTTCTCCAGGCTGAACATCCCCTCTCTCAGCCTGGATACAGAGCAGAGGGGCTCCAGCCCTTGGAGTATCAGGAGACCATTTCAGGGGACAGACTTTTTCCACTTGAGAGATTCAGACTGCTTCAAAACTCTTGTGTACCCCTGTCATGCACAGAAGTGAAGAAGAAAGGCTCCCACAATAACTTTAAGTCACAGAGGACAGTGTTTGCAGGGAGAAAGAGATGTTTTGCCACACAAGAGATTCTTTCTCTACTTCATGTTGGTTTCTTTCTACTTTTTTTTTAATCTTCTGAATAAGGCCTTTGTTTGAGCAGGGTCATACCTGGCTCTTCCTCTCTCCATGGCCAGCAGTGTGATGTTATCTGGGGTGATTTGGCAGTTCCCTGTCCTGTTCTCAGGATGCCCCTCAGCTGTGTTTCAGTGTTTAATGACATCAGCTGCAGAAAACACGGAGAACCAACCCCTTCCTCCCCCTTCCATGTGTTGCCACAAGAGAACGTGGCCCTGCACCAGGAGGGCTGCTGCTGTGACTAGAGATGGTGTGTATGGAAAAGGCAAGGGGGGAAGGTCTCCAGAAGGACCCTTTAACTAAATGAATTTTTGGGTTGGGATCCCGAAGCTGGTGGCAATGAGGGAGGTGCTGGATGTGTGCTATGGGGACACTCCAAGGAAGGTCTCTGGCCTCCTCCTTCCATAGCTGTGCACTGGGAGAGAGTCTAATTCTAGTGAAAATAAGGGGAATGGTGAAGGTTTGGGGCCTGCAGGGACCAGCTGAGAGGGGAGGAGTGAAAATATCCAGCAGCATGTGGGAGATCCCAGCCTTGAAAGATGCCTGTGAAGCCCCAGCAAAGTGAGAGCACATCTGAAAAGGGGATGCCATGTACCAGAGCCACTCTTTCCCCCTCCTTTGCAACCTGTGGGGCTCATCCCCCCACTCCTGTGAGTGCACTGGCTTTTCCTCTGGCATTTGCACGGGGAACAGGATAGCATGGCAACTTCTGCATGTGGCCAGAGCCCCTGCACGCTGGGTAACTCCTGCAGAGGAAGGACAGACAAACATGGCATGAAGATGGATGGTCAGGCGTGGGACAATTGAAGAATCATGCAGCCTGGGCACATTGAAGGTGCTAATTCTGACTCCAGCAGGGACAAAAGCTTTGCAAACAGGGCTCCATGTGTACATCCCACAGCCACAGTGCCTGCAGTGGCCGGGCTCTGCAGTGCTTCTGTCCCAGGGCTAGGACACGTGTGTGTGTGTGTGTGTGTGTGTGTGTGTGTCCTTCATCAATGGGAGCGATTGTGAATGAAAACAAGACAGGGGAAACGAGGATGTTATCGTGTGCTGGTGTGTGCTGCTGTTGTTGTTTCCCCGGAGCCTTCCTGCCCGCGGGGCGGCTGCTGGGGCGGGCGGGGGAAGGGGATGGGAATGGGGATGGGAATGGGGATGGGGATGGGGATGCTGCTCCACGCGGCAACTTGGCACCGGCGCAGGGAACGGGAATTGAATGTGTGTAACGCTGACAGCCAGTTTAACTGCCTTTCTCTCCAGTCAGGAAGGAAGCAGGTTATTTTTAAATCTGGGGCCCAGGTATGTAACTATACCTAATGCTTTTGCTCATGTAGAAGATGGGAAGTGATGCAGCATCAGCTGCAGTTCCCACACTCCATCCATAAGTACTTTCTCCCCCCAACTCACTTACCCCAGCGAAGCTCAGCACTTCAAACCCTGCTCTGGGTGAGAGCTGACCTAGCAGGTCCCTGGCCACAAATGGGGACGGTCCTGGTGGTGGCAGTCGCTGGCCAGAGGGGTTGGCCCATGCATTGGTCTGTCCCGAGCACTTTGTGCAGCAGAGCATGGGACACACACACATTTGTGTTCCAGCAGCTCTCTGGGATGACAGAGCTGACAGGCTCATCCCAGCCCTGCACCCACATCCCATAGGGATCAACATTTATCTCCTGCTTTGGGCTGTCTGCTGTATCCATGCATTCCTCCCATATGCCAGCCTGGGCTCATGCCAACACATCCCAGTCTTAACTGAGCACCAGGACATGGGCAGACCTCAGCAGCCCTGAGCAGCCTCATCCAGGGCCCTACTCGGACTCATCCCGGGAGCTGCACTCCTGTCACCGAGTCACAAGTGGTGACAACGTGATGCCCTGCTGAGCACAGCCAGACCGCTCCAGCCAACACCTCTGTCACTGCAAAGCCAAACTTCTCCATGAACACATTCCAGAAGGGGCCGGGCATCCCCTGCCCGGGCTGCATCCCGGAGCTGGCAGCAGGCAGGGGCTGGCACTGAGCAAAGGCAGATGTGCCCGAGATGCTCCGGGCAGGAGGTGCTGGCAGAGGCACAGAACACTGTGCCTGGAACGGGGAGCTGGAAAACTGTCCTCTTGGATGGACTCCTGCTCGTCTCTCGTAGCAACGCTGTTTATTCCAAGGTCCGGGGTGTGCAGCTGGGAGGCGGCAGTGCCGGATTTGCCCCGGCATGGGGTGGTCGGCGGCACGGCGGGGGCTGTGCGGGCGCCAGGGCTCACCACGGCTGCCCCGGGACAGGCTCGGCCCAGAGCAGCCCGACCTGCACGGCTGGTTTGTGGGGATCAGAGGCAGGGCAGGACCGAGCCCTCTGCCGCCTGCTCCTGCACGTCCGGAGAGCGCCGGGCGAGCGCGACCTGCGCGGGGACAGATTTCTCCTTGGGGGACTTCTCTGTGAAAGAGGAAGTTGTCTTGAAATAACCCGTCGCTTCCCTTTCTGCCGTGCAGACTTTGAAGTGGCTGCGGAGCTCAGCAGCCGCCCCGACGCTCTGCCGGCCCCCACCGACCTCCCCACCGGGCAGAGCAGCCCCCGTGACGACCCCCCAGGACCCTCCTGTGCCCCCCGCGCTGGACGGGACCTCTGGAGTGTGCGTGACTCGCTGGGGTCCCGGTGCCTGCCCTGAAGAAGCAGGTAAGAGTTCCGGGGGACGCGTTGCTCCTGGGTCTGTGCACGGGAATTGTGTTGCTCCTCCTCTGCCTTGACTTCTCCCAGTTCCCTTGAGCGGCACCTGCTGCTCTGCTGGTCCCCTGCGACTGGGGAATGCTTTATGTCTTTGAGGTTGGTGGTGTGTGCATGAGTGCTGCGTCCAGGTGGACCAAAGAACCTGGAAAGCCGCAGACAGGGGCAGTTTGATTCCTTTTCTCAGGAAGAATTAGGGGAGGGGGCACCGATGGTGCTGGAGATGAGGAATGTGCTGCTTCTCCACAGGAAAGGAATATCTGTGAGAGCTTCTCCTGCTGCACCCTGCCAGAGAGCAGGATCCTGGGGGGAAACAGGGTTTGCTCTGGAGCCTGTCCCAGGGAGGAGTGTGGGAACTTTGCTGCCTGAGCCCCAGAGAAGACACGGGCAGTTTTGATGCTGTTACTGCTCTGGCCATCGTTCCAGGCCCCCGGGCACTCGCTGCTCACTCATCCCCTGCACAGACAGCCCAGATGGGTGAGTTACATCACTGACTTGGGGCTGGTTCAGCACTAGCTCATGCTTGTTCATTTTGCTCTGTGTGAAACAACTCCCAGCTGCAGGGAGGAGAGTCACCTGCCCAGTGCCACTCCCAGCCATCACCAGGGGCTCCTCCATCCCAGCTCCTGTAGCGCGGGCAGCACTCGTACACCCAGCCGGAGGGAGCCCTGTGCTGGGGATTTTGGCGTGGTGCACACTCCAGAGCTGGCTGTTTGTGCAGTGCTGTGGCTGCCCAACTTCCCCTCCCCTTGGCCCGGTGCTTCAGCTGTCCCTCGGGGCCCGGGCGCTGCAGCAGTGACGGGCAATAAAGAGCGATGGCAGCGGCGATAACGAGGAGAGCGCAGAGCCCCGTCCAGAAAGGAAGCAAAAAGCTGCAAAAAATGTAGATAAGCCAACTCTGTGCAACAGGCACGTTTTAGTCCTCCTCCCCTGAGTGCTTTTCTCTGCACTCTCTGTCTGCAGCAGAGGCACTGAGCCATTGCACCCTGACTGCTCCCTGGGATATTCTTGACTCCCACGGGAGCTCTTCCAGTGTCTGTGCAACTTAGCAGCACTTTTTCTTTCTGTTTCGTGACCAAGGCTGAACACAGAAACAAATTCCTCTGAGCTTCAAGGGCTGATTTATCACCTCTGAGTATTACACAAACTTTTAGGTGTATACTTGTTTGGTACTGGGGTTACAGAATGAGTATGTGGCTCCCAAGGCTTTCCCAATGTTTCTGAGTCCCTCTGTTGGCAGCCCAAATCCACAAGACATTAATTCAGCCTTTACAGCTAAAGGTACATCCTACATTTGCAATGGAAGGAAATATGGGTCAGTTTGGCAAAATCCATGAGCAGCCTGTGCTCAGTCACATGAAGCTGTTCAAGCTGCACAGCTTTCTCCCAAATGTTAATTTGACCTGAGGAAATAGTTTGAGTCCTCAAAGCCTCCAGTTGTTCTGACCAGACCTGGGCCTTTGCAGAGCTCTGTCTTGGGGGCTCTCCCTGCTGGCCCTGAGATGGGGCTCCAGTGCACAGGATTGCCCTGACAGCAGGTATTGGGGGGTTGCTATTATATCAGCTCTGATGGTGTTTCTACCTTAAAATAATTTGCCATATATTTTGGGGTTTAGCCCTGCTTCCTAAAGAAATACAGCTATGGGGCATCACTATTTGTTGCCTGTCCATATTCCTGACTGGCTGGCCTCAAATCAGACTTCTTGGCCCTGAGTGAGATGGATCAGGGCAACTACCAGTGGTTTTACAGGAGTGTCCTGGACCAAGTGTTCAGCTTGTTCTGTGACACGAACAATACTTTCCTTTTTGTCTCAAAAATAAGATAATCTCTGCTCGTGGAGGAGCTGTGGGGAAGGAGACTGGCCACTGTTCCCCATTGCCAGGCACCAACCTGAACATCCCCACTGGAGCAGATTCCATGTTCTCTCTTTTGGTTCAGATGGTTTCCCCTGGGGATCCTGTGAGCTGTCTCAGACATGTCCTGCTTGGACTCACTCCACAGGTGACAAGAATCTTGATGTACAGCCTGTGTGTGGCCCCTTTGGCAGGGGTTGCCCTGTGCACCATCTCACTGGTGCCTTCAGAGCTGCCCCCTCCCCATCACCTTGTGATGTGGGGTGGGCACAGCTGCAGTTATGACAGGCCATAACCACCCTTTATCAATGGCAGCTGCCTGTTGGGGTGTGGGCAGGAGCAGCATCACTCCCCAGCACTCAAACTCTTGTTTTCACTTGGAGATCCTCTGCTCCAAGTGCTTGGGAGAGTGCTGACCCAAGAGAACTCTCACTGTAGTTGTGCCCAACCTTCCTAATGCTGACACATCTCCTACTCAGCTCTCAGGAGCTGCTTTCCCAGTTTCTTTCTTGCTTTGGTGAGCTTTGCTGGTGTTAATGGCTGTTCTGAAGGCAGATGCTGTGTTGGCTGAGTCACGTCTTTCTGTTTTGAGGTGTGACATGCCTTGAAAACAGCCCTGTTCATCAGATGTGATTTGGGCAGGAGCTCTCCAAGGGAGCTGCTGTCATGAGTGATCTGTGCTGGGATGGGTTTTGCTTGTGACTGAATCTCTGCTGTGGTTCTCCAGACCAGACTGGAGTTACAGGGGTGCTTGTGGTCCTACTGAAAGCTGAGGTTTCTGTTGTTGCTTGTACCATGTAATCAAATCTCATTATTGACCTTGCCTTCCTGGTACAACACCATATACCCATCCCTTCCTTGCTAATCTTCTCTGTGCTCTGTGTTAGCCCTGTCAGCAGCTGTCACATCACTCTATCCCCAGTGCCAAGAGAGCACCACCAGCCTGCTTTATCTGCTGACAGCAGGGGTAGGTGCCACACACAACTTGCTTTGGTCACTCTGACTCTGGTCACCCTCCTTATGTGACCCCCCAAGTCCATGGGCAATCACCCTGTGTCCTCCCTGAGTCCCAGTGACCTCCACTCCACTGTCAGGCAGGTGTGGCCACCTCAGTGCAGCTTCCAGCAGAGGTTGGGTGAAGCTCCTCCACTGTGGAGAGAACAATCCTGTGTCCCTGCACAGAGCTGGGCACTGAGACACCGTCACAGCATCTGGGGACAAAGGGCTTAAATCATAAAAAGCACTGGATTCACCACTGAGGCTTCTGAATACAGGAGCCCCTATGGAGGTCTCTTATGGTCTGGTGGCCAGGTTGGACCTGTGGTCAGGTGAAGCAGGTTGGTACCTGTGTGTTACCAGTGGCCACGCTCTCAGAGTTTGCAAGGAACAACCCCCCAGTGCTGCAGCACCAGCCCTGCCCTGCTCAGGGTCTCCTGCAGCCAGGGGGGAGCTGCTGGCTCTGCAGCAAACAATCCTGAGCACACCCCGAAACTGATGTTTCTGAACCCCAGATTTCTTTGTGAGGGGTAAACTAAGATGATCAGAGGGATGGAGCATCTGAGGGAGCTGGGTTTGTTCAGCCTGGAGAAGAGAAGGCTTCAGGGTGACCTAATTGCAGCCTTTTAGTACCTGAAGGGAGCCAACAAGAAAGATGGAGAGACACTATTTCCAAGGATCCAGAATGACAGAACAAGGGGGATTGGCTTCCAATTGAATGAGAGTAGGTTTAGATTGGATATTAGGAAAAAATTCCTTACTGTGAGAGCTGTGAGGCCCTAGCAGAGGTTGCATGGAGAAGCTGTGGCTGCCCCTGGATCCCTGGAAGGATCAGGGAGGCCAGCTTGGATGGGGCTTGGAGCAACCTGGGCTAGTGGAAGGCGTCCCTGCCCATGGCAGGGGGTGGAATGAGATGAGCTTTAAGGCCCCTTCCAACCCAAACCATTCCATGGTTCTGTAAGGATTTGCTGTTACTCAGAACTCTTCTCTCCCAGCTGGTGACACAGCATGTCTAAGGCTGCAGGGACTGTACCACCAGTGCTCTGCTGGTGAAGGTACTGTACGAGGGAGGTACTGCTCAGGGAATGGAGGCAGGGAATGGCTCTGCCATCCTACAGCCTCTTCCACCCCAGGAAAGCAGCCAGCTCCCTGCCTGGCCTCTCCCAGGCTGGCCACGTTTGGGAGCCTGAGCTCTGCCTGCTTTTATTTCCCCCTCAGCTGGGCAGCTCTGGGCTGTTTGCGCGCACAAACCTGGCACTGCTTTTCAAATCACACGTATTTTTTCCCTCTGATTGTTTTTTCCAAAGCCGTCTCTGGGAATGGAAAGAGATGCTAAATCTAAAAAGCTGATGTTTCCGGAAAAACTCGTTTCTTTCCTTAGAAAGAATGAAATGTGACGTTGGCAAGGAAGTCTCCAAAGGGCCGTTAGTGTCCAGGAAGCTGCTCGACTTCCACGCCAGCTTTAGCAAAGGGCTCTGGGGCTCATTCAGTCCTGATGGGCTGATGAACAGTCCTCTGCAGTATGAGCTGCAAAGGTGTTTCATTAGTGAAATGGCTCCAAGATCCATCCTTTATTTGTCCCTCTGTGGGCACGAGTCTCCTGGCAGGGCCATGCCTTGCCAGAGCAACCAGCAGGAAAGCGGCGCCGCAAAGAGATGCTGGAAAGCAGAGTCTGAGCTCAAGATGCTTTTCCTTGGCAGTAAGAGCCCGAGGGAGAGCATCTGGTTTCATGTCAGAGCTGTCTGAAACCACAGGCCCTGCCAGGTTTTGAGCTAAATCTGAAAATCAGACCAGAAGGGGGGCTCTGGGCTGGGCCACAGCACACGTGGTCCCTCCACCTCTTCTTGCAGGTCCCCTCCACTCGTGCAGTGTGTCTGAATGGGGACAGAAGGGAGACAGGTGATCTTTCTGTGGGGTTTGAGTTTCAGAACCAAAGCTTTGCTCAGTTTTCATTTGAACTGAGACCCCTCGCTCTCGGTGGCTGATGGAAGGGGAGGTGGAGCATCCTTGCCCTTGGTGTTTATCCTTGGCCAAGGCTCAGGTCCTCAGGGGAGCCTGGAGCTGCTGTTGCTGGACAATAAGGAGGGCTGGAGGCTGGAAAGCTGCATTTGTCTTGCTTTCCTACCTGAGCTGTGCAGCTGGGCTGGAGGTCGGGATCAGGGCCAGAAATAGCATTTGCTCCACTGGCAGATGGACATGGTTTAAGAGGAGGGTGCAAACAGGATGTCAGACCTACCTCTGATGGGCTCCCCTGCAGCATCAGCCTGTCCTGCTGCCAGGGATGATTCTGGCTCCACAGGAGCTGCTCAGCGTTCTGGGAGCTGCCAGCTGCAGTTCCGAGCAGCCCAGAGGATGCACTGCCAGACCCTCAGGTTCACTTGGGAGAAGCAACCCTTGAGCCCACACATCCCCCTTTGGCTCCCAGCTGAAACCTGTGCTCCAGCCAGGGCTGCCGGATCCAGAAGGAAGCACAGGCTGGGCGGCCACTGCCGAGCTGTGTAAGGTTAGACAGAGCCTCTGATGTGCTGCTTTCTAACCAGTCTCACCCAAAGGCAATGCAGGGGGAGGGCAGGCACGAGGGGGTGGTGAATTCTGGGCTGCTCCACGGGACATCTGTCAGCCCGTGACGAAACGCTGTGCTCGTGTGTGTGCCCTGCGGCTGAGCGCTCACCGCGGCTCCCTTCAGGACGCCCCAGCACTGAACAGCTCGCTCCTCGCTGACTATGGTATTGGTACGATCCTCCCTTGCACCGGGAGCCAGCCAGGGTGTCTGCTTCGGGATGGGAAGAGTTGGGATCGGGGCATTACTGGTGGTGGGATGGGGGAGAGGGGAGAGCACGGCCGGGGGAGCAGCTTTGCACGCTCCGTGCCTGTGCGAGGCACCGGCTTTTCTTTTCGAGTGCTTGTAGTGGAGCTGATAAACAACCACAGGAAACCTTAGATGTGCCCGTGTAGTGAATTTGTAACTAAACACAGGGCTGCAGGAGGCGTGGAGAGCCTGGCTTCAGAGTGGGACTAAATATAACTCAAAGAAAGCAAACGTGTGCTCCAGGGGCTGGCACTGCCCTGCTGTGTCACTGCTGCCCTTGGGCAAAGGTGGGAGAGGGGACATCCCCCAGGGCTGGCTGTGGTCAGCACAGCTCCAGGTAGTGGCATCGAGGATCCAAGGCAGGGTGTACCAGGCAGCAGAGGACGCCTGGACACGTTGGAGAACGGGGCAGGATAGTGCAGCCAAGCTTCCCAAGGGAGCCTGTTGTTTGCTGCTAGCCCTGCTTGCACTGCCAAGAGGTTTGGCTTTAGGTTTTCTTTCACAGCTTCAGATATTTCTGAATCACTGAGTCTGTGTCTCATGTGTTTCACTTAGTCTAGGGGGCTTGGTTTTTGGTGATTTCCACAGCTTTTTAAAGCCCATGAGACAGAGCAGCACGTCTTCTTGAGGGGCTGTGCATCCCCTCATTGACTGCCTGCAGGGGACAGCTGAGTCACTTCCCCCCACTGAGTACGATGGGTTGAAGTGACTCACCTGGATGGACATGTCTCTGTTCCTCTGTATTGGACTCGCAGTCTCACCCCAGTGGCCTCACAAAGGGCTGAGCTTCAACTCCTGCCACGGAGCTAAGGGGGAAACACCCTTTTCTTGGGATGGGGATGTGCTTTCCTGCAGAGATGGATTGTTCCTGCAGTGGAGGAACACCCCATGGCTGTGCCTGGCTGTGCTTGTTGTAATGTCAGCAGAATGGAACAGGAGGGGGAGGTGGGCTGCTGGAGGGCTGGGACATGGCCCAGGTGGCCTCCTGGGTCTCAGCTCTGGTGCTGGTCAGACTGGATTCGCCTGCAACCTGTGAAGGCTTTTGGGTGTTTGCTGGCAGTGTGTTGGCAGCTCTTCCAAAAATCCCCCATCCCCGTGGGTGGGGAGGCTCTGGCTGTGCCATACCTGGTTCTGGCTGTCTCTGCCTGGGCTGCAGCTGCTCAGGGTGCTGGGAGGCACATGGTCAGGTGAGCCCTCCCTGGGGCAGGACATGGGACCACATAGTCCTTAGCCTGATCCAGGGACCTTTGGGACTGCAGGAGATGGAGTCTGACTCCAGTAAGGGTACCAGCCCATGATATATTTAGAGCAATCTAACAAGGGCTGAGTGAACATGGCTCCTCCTTCAGGGAGGTCAAGAAGCCCAGCTCGGTTCTTTGTGCAGTAGGGACTGATGATCCTACAGGGGCCAGTGATCTGCTGTCTGTACAACCTGGTGGTGCCCACCCAGCCATAGACAGGACCCTCCAGACACATCCAAAAAGCAAAGAGGTTAATGTGTGATCTGCTGAGCCCACCTCACAACAGGGTCTTTGGTGTCTGTCCTGCCAATGACAGAGAGAGGAGAGGGCATTAGTGTGGTGTCCCCACCATCCCTGGCTGTGAGGACAGGGGAGGGGACAGCCCTGGAGAAAGGTGACTGTTTCTTTGTGCACACCTGGGCTAGAGCAAATGGAGACCCTCTGCTTAGGAGGAAGGAGGTTCAGTGGGATGAGCAGGGGAAGGATGGAGAGGTGAGGAGGGAGGCAGATGCTGGAAGATCCCAGCCCCAGTGACATGACCCTGAAAGGGGACAGCACTTCATCTTGTATCATCTCAGATCAAATAGAGCAGAAAACTGCTCTATTAAAATAAAAAAACCCCTCTGATTCAAAAAACAGGGGCTCCCCACCTCTGGGTCCCCACGACTGCTGCCCTGCAGAGGAGGGGTCTGAGGAGGGATTGGTGCTCAGCCAGGTCCTGCTCATGCTCTCTCCAGCCCCCTGGTAGTTTGGAAAAGGAGGATGAGGCTGCAAAGCCCTTCAATCCATGGGTTTATCAGCCAGTTTCCAGGGTAATTTCAGTGCAAAGTTCTTTATTTTTAAGAATATAACCAGATGGTTCTCATAACTGCCCCAAACTCTTGGGGAAGGTGGCTTTTGAGTCAATAAGGTTTTTTCACTATAAATCTCGTAGTTATTGAAACCTGAAGGGAGAAATGTGACTTTTCTCCCTTCCCTTTTAAATTTTTTTCCCTGCAAATGGAATAAAATCCAGCTGATGCCATGGGTATTTTAAGAATTGCACAGAGGAAGTGGAGATTTGCAGCTCTGCAAAGTAGTGGGATGAATGCAGAGAAGTCTCTGGTCTTGCTGAGCTGGCAGACAGCAAAATAACCAGTTATGGGATGAAATGTGTCTGCTGCAGGGAAGGGAAGAGATCCAAGTGGGGAGGAGGGGGACAGAGAGCAGAGAAACCCCCACGGGTGTGATCGGGGAACTGAGAGGCTGCTGCCTCTTGCCGGCTTTGTTTTACACCCTGCACCGCCCCATTTCCCCTCAGCTCATGTACCACCGCCCCGCGGGCATGTGAGGGCTGGGACCGGGAGCTTTCCCGTGCCGGGGGACCAGGCTGTGCTCCCTGCTCGGCTCAGGCACAGGCACGAGGAGCAGGAGCGAGCCCCGAGTTCGGCAGCATCGTGTGCGGGCTCCGGCGCGGCTGCCGCAGGGATCTGCTGTGGGGATCTGCTGGAGGGATCTGCTGTGGGGATCTGCTGGAGGGATCTGCTGGAGGGATCTGTGGAGGGATCTGCTGTGGGGATCTGTGGAGGGATCTGCTGTGGGGATCTGCTGCAGGGATCTGCTGCAGGGATCTGCTGGAGGGATCTGCTGCGGGGATCTGCTGCAGGGATCTGCTGGAAGGATCTGCTGTGGGGATCTGCTGCGGGGATCTGCTGGAGGGATCTGCTGTGGGGATCTGCTGGAGGGATCTGCTGTGGGGATCTGCTGGAGGGATCTGCCGGAGGGATCTGCTGTGGGGATCTGCTGCAGGGATCTGCTGTGGGGATCTGCTGTAGGGATCTGCTGCAGGGATCTGCTGGAGGGATCTGCTGGAGGGATCTGCTGTAGGGATCAGTAGGAAGCGCTGTGTCCAGATCTCACCGGCTGCACTCAGCTGGGCCTGACCTGCCGCTGCCTCCTCCTTCCTCCTCCTCCTCACAATGTGCCTGCCGGGAAGGTCCTGTGCCCTAAAAGGAGCGGTGTTCCTGGGAGCTGGAAGGTCACAAGGGAAGGTGAGTGCAGCGCGGATCCAAATTGCTCTGGGACAGGGTCCCTCCTTTGGTTCCAGGGCCAGGCTGGGGGGGTCCCACCCCAACCTTCTGGGCAGGTGAAAGGTCTGAGTTAGTCCACAAGGACCGGCGGAGATTCCATCCCCAGAAATGGGGACAATTCTCCTTACTTTTGGCAGGGATCAGTCATTTTGGGAGAGGTGTGGAAGGCAGAGGGCTGTCTGTAGAGGGGGGCTTCGATGTCTGGTGCTCCCCTTCCTCTGGGTCGGCAGCAAGTCCTGTCTGCTGCATTGGGATCTCAGGACCAGGCACAGTTAATGCTGAAAGTCTGGTCCAGGGACTCAGTGAAGTCCCCTTGGATGAGTGTCCGTGCATGAGACCCCAGGGCAGCAATTCAAACCTGAGAGAGGGGGACCTGGCTTGCCTGGATCCGTGGATGAGGCAGAGGGGCTGCAGTGCAGCTCAGACACTTCTCTGTACCTGCCATCCATCCCCACAGAGCTCCTGGGCGAGCCCTGGGTTTGGGGGGCTTGTCTGGCATGTGGGTGGTCAGGGCTCAGGGGCACAAAGCACAGAGGTGTCTGTAACCAGGTCTTTAGCCCTGTGGTCTTTAGCCAGGTGCCAGGTCTTCAGCCCTGTGCCACCAGAAGGGGTGGCAGCAGCAAAGGATCCATCAGGAAGGGACTTGTCCCTGAAAGCAGAGGATGAAGGGACATCTCTCTCTGTCTTCTCCAGGGAAGGAGTTGTCAAAGCATCACATCCCCACATCCCAGTGTGCCATGTCTGGTCTCCCAGGGGATTTATGGCAGCTGTGTCCTGGGAACAGTGGGGCAGGCAGGCACACAGGGTGGGAGTGGGGATTGATCCTGTCTCAACAAGCCAAGAAACCTCCTGGTGCAGTGACAGGGATCCTGCCACACCCCAGGTTTTTGGGTGTCAGTGAGTGACATCTCCCAGGGATCTGACACCAGCACTGTGGTCTCCGTGTGGAACTGTGCCTGTAGTTCCACACATCCTCTGCTAAAATGGATTTTCACCCAAATCAGCAGCTCTAAGTGTGTCTTTGGAGCTCCAGAGGGTCATTGTGTCCCTGCAGTGGCACGTGGCTCCTAGGTCACGTTCAAGGAATGCTCCCTGCCAGGTGATGGGCTTCATCCCCCACGGTTAGCCTTCCCAGAGGGGCCTGGGTTGGGTCTTTGCTCCCTGACACTCCCTGCTCAGCACAAGAGCTGCCAAGATCAGGTCATTGGACATACACCAGCCTGGCTTCATTAATGTCACCCAAAACCTCCCCAGGTACCTTGACTGGGGAGCAACCTCCATGTCCACAGGAGGCAACTGTCTGTGCTCTGCACAAAGGCAGAATTTAGCCCTTGGCTAAACAACAGGCTTCAAATTCTCCCCCTCCATGTGACTGGGGTTGAATTTGTGTTGGGGTGACTGCAGGGCCAGTGGCTGTCAGGGGAGTCCTGATGAAGCCCAGGAGGGCAGGACAGGCAGCCCTGTCTGTTGTGGCCAGGGAGGGCAAATGTGGCCCTGCTGTCCAAACTGCTCCAAACTGGGGCTGATGTGGTCCAACCCTTCCCATCCTCATCCCTCCTCCTCCTTTGGTAGCCCTGGTACCCTCACCCTTGGGAGCAAAGCAGGCAGAAAACAACCCCAGTGAAAAGGGGTGATTTTCTGCTCATTTAGGTTCCTGTGCCAGGCCAAGTGACAACCAGTGGCTGGAACCTGGCAGGAACCAGACTGAGTCCAGTCTTCCTCACCAGCCTCTTTCTCTGTATGTCCTTTCATGCCTCTTCTCATATGACACTTACCCATTCTCCCACAGACAGTGTGACTGGACTCTGAACATGCCCGGGACCAGTTTTTGTCATTTTATGTTGAATTTTCTTAGGAGACCCAAGCACTCAGAGTGAGCATGTGGACTGTGGATTCAGTCTCAGCTGCTCTTTGCTGAGAGTGAGGAAAATGAGCACTTTTTAAGCAGGCAGGTGAAGAGAGAACCAAAGTTTCTCAGGCAGGAGGAGCTCACGTTGATCTGGTCCCATCGAGCCCTTTGCTAAATTTAGAAACCGAGTGTTGTCACGGAGGTCTCATGTTTGGCCAGCAGCTCCCCTCCCACGCTCAGGCAGGTAGGATGCGGATGTGGAAAACCACGGACACATTTAGCACGGGCTGTTTCCTGCGGCAGGCAGGGGGCAGAGGAGCCCGGAGCGCGGCACCGGCTCCACCACTCGGCTCACGGGCTTCGGGTCTCCCACGGCTTCGGGGAGCCAGTGCTTTCCCCAGCAGGAAATTTAATGCTGAGGATGGCAGTGCCAACCAGCTCGTCCTCTGTGTGATGCCGCTGTGTGGCATTTGGTGCTCTTATGCAGGCAAGGGATCAGGACAACCATTCCCTTTCCTTCTGTAGCCAGTGATTCAGGGGGTGATCTGAAGGTTTTGAAATGAGGAGGATTAATTGATGTTCTTCTCCTCCGGCCCAGATCCTGGCATACCAGGGGGCACATCCCAGTTCTGCCTGCAGAAGCAGAGCCCCATTTGCCCCAGACACGTGGCTGGTGCTCAGTGTGGGCTGTCAGTGCTGTGGTCAGTGGTGGCCGGGGTGGGAGGGCATCCTTCCCGTGCTCACTGCTCTGCTCAGCACCTCCAGGAAACCAGCTGGTGCCTGAGCTGGGCAGTGTGGGTGCCAGGGGAAGGCAGGTGACTGTGTCACAGACAGGAACAACCTGTGGGCAGCATCAGCATGGGGTGCAGAGGGAGAAATGGTTTCCTGACTTTAACAGATACCCTCTGCCCTGCTCTGCATCTCTGCTGCCCCCCAGCATGGTCACCTTGGGGGAGAGGGCACATCCATCATTGCAGCAGTACCCAGAGATGCAATTCTGAGGTATAAGGCATAAAGCTGAGCTGGAGGAGACTTAGATCTGCTCCCAGCCCTGGCCCAAGCTGCCTGTCAGCTGTGCAGGTAGAGGCAGGGAGGTGGTTATAACAAGCCCCTGGCCTGCAGATGGACCCCTGTCCTTGCTGTCAGCCGTGGCCAGGAGTTGCCCCCATGGTGCTGCTTGGCAGGCAGTGGAAATCCTCTGGAGTGGCTCAGTGCCAGACCCTTTATCCAGCCCCGGGGTCAGGAACAGAGGCCACAAGGGGCTGGGATGAGTTCAGAAGACTTCACGTGCTGCAGGAAACCTTTAAAGGGCTTCTGGGAGCTGCTGTGAGCAGGATGCTCTCGGGGCCCGAGTGGTGTGTGGCCGTGGCACTCCTCCATGTGCCCATCCACCTCCTCCTGCAGCTGCAGAGCTGCTGGATTTGGTCATGGATATTTGCAGATTTAGGAACTACCTGGGCAGAGTTAGGTTTTAAACCTACAAATTAAATAGAGCAGATCCTAAATGGAACAAAGACAAGTGTGGGCTGATGGTCTGCCTGTGCTTGGAGGGATTCTGAGGGCTGATGGCACTGCAGTGTTGTTGATGCCTGTGCTGCTTTGGGGCATGATGGAGGTGGGCTCCCTGTTACCAGCCATAAATGTGGGCATGTCAGGGAAATCACAGAATTCAGACCTATAGCTTGGTTGTGGTTTGTTTTTTTTTTGGTTTTGTTTTTTGGTTGTTTTTGTTGTTGTTGTTGTTGTTGTTGTTTTTTGTGGGTTTTTTTGTTGGTTTTTGTTGTTGTTGTTGTTTTGGTTCGGTTTGGTTTGGGTTTTTTTTGTTTTGGTTTGGTTTTTTCACTCCTAAAGGCAAGAAGAGAAGATAAAACCTGCAGGCTGGAAGAGGCTCAATCTAGAGATGCTGGAAGCCGTGCTGCAGCTCACCCTGGCTGCAAATACAGGCACCACAGTCCTGAGGGTGTTGCTGTGCCCTTGGATGGGGAGATGGGAGAGGGACATGCACTAGGGGAGATGCTGCTTTGCAGTGGGCACAAGGGGGGCAGGACCACGAGGTGCCAGGAGGACCCAGTTGGGGGTACATGGCTGTACCTGGCTGCAGCTGAGCAGCTCTGAGGAGATATTTTGCAGTGAAGACACTGATGTCTCCTCTGCTCCCTCGTGGCTGCCCCATGCTGGCTCCACAGCCTGGCTGTAGCTGTGTCACAGGCAAATCTCCCTTCCTTCCTCCTCAGCTCTTAGGCTTATTTTTTTTTCCTTTCTTAGGAGAGAACAATACTGGAGGGCAAGGGAAGCTGTCTGGCTCCAGGCTGGCTTCCCTCTGCAGTGTAACTGTCCCCTGAGCTTTCTTCAGGGGTTCTTTCTCTGGGATGCTGGATCAGGATGGCAGTGGATCAGCATCAAGCATAAAAAACTCATGGAAATTTAGGCTTTTTTTTGATTTGTTTCTTTTCTTTTCTTTTTTTTTTTTTCAGTTGGACTTTGCATTTCAGACTCAGTTTGACTTGAATTGAACATCTCTCCTTAAATCTTGGGGAGGGTGAGGTTCCTGATCCTGCCCTTCTCAGTGATGCTGATGCTCATCCCTGGGGATCTCCTTGCTGTGGGAGGCTTTGGGGACCAAATATTCAGATGGGTTCAGCTTTGAGCTGAAAGTTTCTCCAGCAAAGCCTGTGCTCACTCCTGGACACCCTCCACGCCGGGGTCCCACACCCACAGTGTCCTGATGACTTTGTGCTCCCTCCCAAGTTTCAGGCTGAGCCTGGTCTCCAGAACCAGCCTGAGCCATGTGTGCCCTGATGTTTTACAGGCAAGCCCCCGGGCCCAAGGCCATGCCCGAGTGGAGTGAGGAGCAGCTGTGCATCCCCCCCCGCGCAGACGCCCCACGGCCGCCGTGCCCACCCCTCACTGCAGCCCCAGCTCGGCCATGGACAGCACAGGTGGGTGATGCTGAGCCCCCCGGGGGGCTGGGGTGGGGGGATCCCCGGGAATGAACCCTCAGCCACCTTCTTCTGCCTCAGTCACCCTCCAGTAAAACACGTGGATCCCCAAACTGGGCAGACCTCGCTCTTGGCAAGGAGCTGGCAGATGCTGCTGGGTGGGTGGGAATGAGGCACGAAGCAGTGGAGTGGCAGCCAAAAGATTTCTGTAGTGGGGCACTTTGAAAGCCTCAGGACTGGCAACCCTTCTCCTTTGAGTTTTAAAGCAGTTTTATGTTTTGTTATATTTTTTGGTGTCCATTTCCCCCCCCCCGTGAAAATATTTTATTTTCACGCTGTTTGACAAGATGGTGCTGATCCCCTGGCACCCCGAGGTCAGGATGTTACTGCTGAAACATTTTATCTAATTTCTGAGCCACTACTGTTTGTTGCCGGTAGGTTGAGCCTGTTTTTAGATCAAAGCTCCTCTTGTTTGTGTTGGAATAATCTCTTTGACGCTCTGCTCCCCCTGAAGAAACCTCAGAGTATCTCGGCTGAGGTTGCTTTGATTTAGAAGGAGAGGACAGTATTTATATCAATGCCCAGGAAAAGCTTCCCCTGGTAATTACAAACATATACAAATCAAAAGAACAGGAAATTTCAAATAGTCCATTATTGCATAATCCCTGAGTGCAAAACCAATAAACAGAATAGTGAAACTGAGGAGCTTCACAAAATCACAAAACAAAAAGGAAGGAAAATACAAGTTTCCAAGACATTTCCCCAAATGACACTTCCAAAATGAGGAAAATCCTGTTTCAAAGGACATTTTTGCACTGTAGTTTCTCCCTGTGTGGGCACCATGACATGAACTGTGCTCCCCCTGTGCACACACAGAGCTTCATCAGCATGTGTGAATAACTGTGACCCTGACAAGTTTCCTGACACAGCCTTGACTGAAGCCCCAACAATAAATGCTCCTCTGCAGAAGCCTGGATTGAATGAATCTTCCCTACAAGCATCCTTAAGGGATGCACTCCCCTGGGGTCACTAAACAGGAGAACTGTTTTGGCTCTTGGGGTGTGCTCAGGAATAGGCCATCTCAAATATTTTAAATTTTGCATTTCCCAGTTGTATTTTATGCAGAGCTCATGTCTGCTGCCCCTATTCCCTGATCACCATCTCTTTGGACCTTTGGCACTGCAGGCTTGGGCTTGAAGAGGGAAAGAGTGGCTGTGATGTCCCCCTGAGAGCTGGGCACGAGGCAGCACCAGAGATGCTGTGAGGGGCAAAGTGCTCCTGTTCCTTGGTGGACATTGCCAGTGGGAATGGTGGGGTGCCACATCCTCTCTCCTGCCTGATGACCCTCAACCACCACTAAAAGACACAGTAGAAGGGCAAAAAGCCATCTAGTTTTTGCTTCAATCCCCCCCGAGATGGTGCGTGGGACGAGCTGCCCCATTGCCTGTGTGATGAGGTCTGGATGGTCCTCTGCCCACAGGAGCACTCAGTGGAGATCACAGAATCACAGAATATCCTGAGCTGGAAGGGATCCACAAGGATCATCAAAGTCCAACCCCTGGCCTTGCACAGACACCCCAACAATCCCACCCTGTCCCTGAGAGCGTTGTCCAAATGCTCCTTGAGCTCTGTCAGCTTTGGGGCTGTGACCACTGCCCTGGGAAGCCTGGGAGATGCCCCTGCTGGTCTAAACCTTCAGCTGAGCTGTAAAATCCCCCCAGTATCTTCCTGGTTTCCTTCCCATAGCTCCCAACACACCTCCCCAGTCACTGTTCCTCATGAAGCCCAAAGCCTGTTCCAGCAACTCAACCCTCTTCTTCAGGAGCCAAGGGAGGAGGTTTGGAGGCTGTGCTCCTTGAGTACAGCTCTGGATCCTGCAGTGAACTGAGTGCCCTTCTGCTCTTGCTCTGATGTCAGGGAAAAAGGAAATGTGGCAGAAGAGGGTGCGGAGGGAATGAGAAAATACAGCAGCAAAACTGGGCAGGAAACGTGGTGGTAATGACACCCATCCCAAAAGGCAATCCCATGTGGATGAGACAACTCTGACCAGGCAGTATTTGTCTGGAGTTCCCTTAGGAACTGGATAAATTGCTCCTTGCATCCTTGCCAAGCAGGCAAGACCCACTTGGTCACTGCTGGCAATGATTGGGATCCCAGCAGTGAACATGGAGATGGGAACCTGCCCCAGGAAAGGGCCCTGGGACACAGTTGCCACAAACATCTGAGGACCCTGGAAGTGTCTAAGCCCAGAGTGGATGAGGCTCTGAGTAACCTGGGCTAGTGGAAGGTGTCCCTGCCCATGGCAGGGGGTGGAACGAGATGATCTTTAAGGTCCCTTCCAACCCAAGCCACCTTGGGATTCTGTGATCCTCCCCTGGACCAGGCCATGTTCTGGCTGCTCCAACCTGAAATTTCCTACATCAGGAGAACATCACCTGATAATATCCAACTTTATATAATGCTTTTTTTCATTACAAAGGAGCAAGAATCGTTTTGTTGATAGGGAAAGAGCAGCCCAGTGTAAGGAGGGACACAAAGGCAGGACCATGGTGGGGCACAGGGACCTTGCAGCCTTCCTGTCCTTCACTCAAGTGCTTTCAGGGCTGATTTTTGTGTGTGGCCAGTCAGCTGCCACTCAGTGAGCTCATGCTCATGAGCCCTCAGCCCACTGTGAGTCATGCCCCAAGCTGGGGCTGAGGTTGTAGAACTTATTTCTGGCCAAGAGCAGGATGCAGTTTGGTTTTGACGAGTACAACGTGCATGTGGTGGTTACCAGGCAGAACCACTGACCCAGAGTCCCTCCCTGGGGAAGCAGAAGGTGCTCCAGGCCCGGGGGTGGGTGGTTGCATGTCGGGGAGAGGCTGTGAGGGGTCACAGGTGGAGGCAGGAGGGGACATGCCATCCTGGTGGCTCTGCATGTGTTTCCCATGAGGGGTGAGCTGCTGGTGTGGGCAGCAGACCTTCTTGTAAGAGTGCTCCTTGCAAGGGGTGTGAGGTTGAGGCTGAATCCGTGCAGTGCCAAAATGCAGAGGTGTTTCTGCTCGTTCCTGGTGCCAAGTTGTGGTTTAATTTTGTTAGTTCTATATTTAAGGTGTGATTTTTTTTATCGAACAGGGGGAGAGGAAGGCTCTGCAGAGCTCATGTATGAGCATTCCTCTGCAAAGCCTCTCTACCACCACGTCCCTGCAGGAGCACTCTGCTCTCCAGTATGGCTCCAGGGACCACCAGTCCATGGGCTGGCATTCCCACCCGGCTCCAGCAGCTCTGCTCTGTTCATTCAGGATTGAAACCCTGAGGGCTGTGCTGTGGGGAGGGTGCAGTCCCTGTGCTCACCCCAACCAGTGTCTCCTCCCCAGGGGCTGTCCCAGTCCCCCAGGGGTGCTGGCCTGGCTGCTCACGTCCTCTTTGTCCCTGCAGAGGTGGAGTCGGACATCCTGCGCCGGGTCCGGACCCTGCTGCGAGAGCTGGACGGGCACCACCCCGCCTGCCAGTGTGACCGAGGTGAGACACAGCCCTGGCACCGCCCCCGGGGTCAGTGCCTGCCTTGCTGGGGCTTGCTTGGCCCCAACACCCCCTGCTCCCCTCTGTCAGGCAGTGCCAGGGTGGGGGGACACGGTGGCTTCCCCCCCCCAGCGCTGCTCTGCCCTCCCTAAGCTGCTCTTGGAGGTGCCAAATCTCTGCTCCTGGTGGCCCTGAGATCAGCTGAGCTGCTCAGAGCATGGTGCTAAATCACCAAGGTTGTGGGTTTGATCCCCTCATGGGCCATTCACTTAAAAGTTGGACTCAGTGACCCTTGTGGGTCCTTTCCAACTCGGAATATCCTCTGATACTGTTGTTCTGTGACTGCCATGCACCAGCCCCAGCCCTTCTCATCATCCTCTGCATGGTTTTTACATCCTTCCCACTCACCCAGGGGGTCCAGCATTAAGCTGGGACATAAATGCAGAGCTCCCAGATCTGACAGTGACTCCTGGCACACCCCTGTCCAACTCACTCAGCACCCCTGATCTGGAGTCTCCCTGCCTCTCTCCATGGGGATACTGTTTTGCCACGCACTGCTCAGCACTGAAGAGTCACTTGATTTCTCTGTGTGACGGATTTGGAGAATGACACTCTACCTGAGCCAGCCACTGGACTGTCACAGCCTTTGGAAACCTAATTAATTTTGAAAAATTGATTTTTCTTCAAGCATGGGGAATATTTTACAGTTAATTAAGTCGAATTTTGTCTGGAACGAGCCTTGACATCCTCAGGACTGAGGTGCTTTGTGGTCCTTGCTCTGAGTGCTGTTGGCAGGCAGTGTTCAGGTGCTGTGTGCTGGGGACCAACAGGAGCCCAAATTCCTTGGGGCAGGCTGTGAAAACAGGCAGTGATGCACAGAGCAACACAGGCAACAGGAAACAAACTTCATGTCCATTGCCCTGCCTTGCTGTTCTCCAGTCCCCACAGTCCTGGGGACCTTTTTCCAAAGGTTTGCCAGTACTAGAGATACAACACTTCAATGCTGCATCCAGAGTCAGGGCAGCAGCCTGGCTTGTCCCTTGCAGAGGGACAATGATTGAAGCAGAGGGAAGACAAATCTGGTTTAACTCTGACAGAGATATCAGTACAGCATCCCAGTGGGTGTTTTTTGCACCAACAGCACCCAGATCTCCTGGTTCCTCTGTGGAACACCCTGATCCCTCACTGCTCTGCTTGGCAACCTGACCTTTCCTGGCTTTCACTTCTCAGGGATGCTGCGATGGACCCTGCATAAAAAAATCGACCAGAATCCCAGTAACAGCTCTGTCCTGGTCAGGATCCTGGTGAAGGAGCTGGAAAGGGTAAGTGCCACCTCAGAGATGTCCCCTGAGTGCCAGGCTTGGCCCCTCTGTGGCATGTGCCCTGCTGGGGGGGCAGAGGGATGGGGACTGAACTCCATCTCAAACAGGAGTTTTCAGGGGCCTGGAGCCTGGCTGGGGACTGTGGCTTAGCACAGAGTGGAAAACCCTGTGGGACACCAGGGCAGAGCTGTAGCTTGTCCCCAGCTGATGTCTGCAGGGGCCAGGGTTTGTCCCAAAAGTGATGATGAGCCGTGGGCAGAGCCAGGAACCTCCCCAGCTCCTCAATGTCACAGCAGCCAAGCCTTCACAGTCTGCAAATAGTGACAAACACCTCCAACCACCCCAAATCTCCCTCATCCCACCCCACCAGCTGTGGTCAGAGGTAGAGTGGAAAATACTCCTCCACATCAGCCATTGTGATGAAACACCTTGCCCAGCGTCCTGTCCCGGGAGCACAGGTGGAAACCTGGGATGGCTTTTTGGTTTCATTGATTTACTTTGTCATTTTCTGGTCTTGTATAAGCCTTTAGCACCCTCAGCATCCTGGCATGACCTGGTTTGTGGTTTGCTGAGGTGTCATGTGTAGAAGAAGCACTTTTTCTCTCTTATGAGCCTGCCTCATTTTACCCAGTACCCTTATTCGGGTGCAGGGAGGATCAGCCCCTGTTCTCCTCCTCCTCCTCCTCCTCACCCCATTGATGAGCCCACACCCCTCATCCTGTGTGCACAAACCTCCCTGCACTGTTTTCTCTGCATTTTTACTAATTTCTCATCTGATCTGGGAGGATGGAGCAGCCCTGCCAAGGCTGCCACCTCCTTCCCTCAACACGTGCCACACACATGGGCCACGCCAGCTCAGTGCAGATCCCTGTGCACACATCCAGCAGTTATTCCCAAGCCCAGATTTCTGCCTTGTAGCAGCTCTGAGGCTACTTGCAGGCTGTCTGTCTCATGCTATGGCAGTTCAGCATCCTTCAGTGCCTTGGGAAGGGATTTTATCCAGCAGTTTTTGCAAATCCAGATAGACAGGAACACCCACATCCCCCTTGGCTGTGGATACAGGGATTTCCCCCAGGGACTTGAGGGCTGCTTTCCTCTGCTAAAGCCATGTCAGTCCTCCTCATACCTACCATCACTCTGCAGCTCTTATCTTTCCTTGCCCAGAAGGGGTGTCAGTGCTCCTGGTTTGTAATTCCCTTCATCTCCCTGAAGCTCTTCCTGGAAATCTGTGTCACTCGTTTGGGTTTTATTATTTTATCACTCCTCTGGCTCTGCAGCAGCTCTGAGCCACCAGTACCAACCAGAGAGGATAATTTAGCAATTTCATGCTTGAGTTTCTCCGGGGCAAATATCAGCTGGGCTCAGCAATTCCGTGTTATTCATTTCATTGATCATTTCTAAAGCTTTGCTGCCATCAGTTCCATTTAACTCAGATCCATCAGCCCTGAAGAAAGGTGCTAGAAATATCTTTGGAGTGGAAATACCTTTCCCACGTTTATCCCTGGGCATTCCTGTTGCTGGAGCTGTTGTTAGAGCCAGACCAGGCTGCAGGGAGGGGCTGGAGCTGTGTCAGCTGGAGCATCCATCTGGTTTCCCATGGGCCAGGATGGGGATGCAAGAACAGCTCTCCTCCCTGTTCACTCTGGTCCCACACCCACCAAATGTAAGACAGACTTTTCCCAGAGGTTTTGGTTTTCCATATGAGCTTCTGCAACAGAAAGGAGGAGGTCTGTTAGAAACCTTTGCTCTCCCTCTCCCACCATGGCTGTGTGGTCCATGCACCCTCCAGAGACATCCTGCCCACCCTAAAAGCCTGTGAGGGGATCCCAAAGCCCACCTTGAGCCAGGGATCATATCCCCTAAGCCAGGATGAATACCCTGGGCATCTGAGCTGCTGAGAGACAGAACCCAGCACACCCTGGGGGCTCTGGGGGCTCATTCCCAGTGCTGGTGCCCAGCCTGGGATCCTGCGGGCACCGACTGTTCCTTCTGCTCCCACAGGCAGAGCGGGGTGACTTCAGGCATTACATCATCCCCTTGCTGCACACCCTGATGTACACCTTGATCAAGGTAACCTACCGTGGGCCTTGCTGGGGCAAGAGCCAGGGAAATCAGAAGCCACAGGAGGGGCCACTTGAAGTCACTCAGGACCTGTGCTGGAATAGCCCTGCCCAGCAAAGCCCTGGGACTGCCATGGGTGGACTCAGTTGGGTATTTCCCAGGGTGCTGTTTGGTGGCTGAGACTCTGTCACCTGTGACATGCACAGGAGTGACAGGTCCTTCCAGCTGACCTACTTGGCTGGAGGTGTTTAGGTGCCTGGTGGTGCAGAAGCCACAGCCTGGTAAAAAAAGCACCCACATCCTTCAGTGGTTACTGCTGGAGGTTTCCAAACATTCTGCTTCATTTTGCATTTAAATCCATATAGAATTTGGTGTAGTTCTGGGGTCTGTGGGGAGAGCAGCATTAGGGATCCCTGCCCGTGGCATCTCCTTATCTCTCTCCAGGCTCCCTGCATCTCTGAGGAGCTCTGTGGCAGAGTCTACGACTTCTGCAAGAAGCTGCTGACCCTGCCCAAGCCTTTCTGCACCATTGGGCTGGACTATGCCACCAGGCTGAAGGTGGAGAGGACAGCACCAGGTATGATGGTGCCCTGCTCTGTCCCTGCACGGCACCGGGCATGGCTGGGCCCTCGAGGCAACAGGACTGGGGTGTCGTGAAGAAAATCAACTCTACCCCAGCCAAAACCAGCTCATGGGGACTCTGGGGGATTTCCATGCCTGAGCTGGGCTTTGCCCAGTGCAGTGAGCCATGGCAGGGAGATGGCCAAATGCTTGGGGGTCCTGGGCATGCATTTGGGTGGGAGGGTTCCCCTCTCCTGACCTCAGGTTGCTGAGCCTCAGTTACTAGCAGAAAACTTTGGGGTCATCCTGCCATCAGTGCAGACACACCAGAGTCCAGGCCAGCCCATCTAAGGCTAGCTGTATATATAAAAATATAGATAGATAGATATATAGATATAGATATAGATATAGATATAGATATAGATATAGATATAGATATAGATATAGATATAGATACACACCCTCTGCATTAGGAGGAGTGGCTGAAGTCACTTGGTGTGTTCAGCTGGAGAAGAGGAGACTGAGGGGAGACCTCACTGCAGTTCCACCTTCCTGGGCAGAGGCAGAGGAGGAGCAGGGACTGAGCTCTGCTCTGGGGGGACCAGGGACAGCAGCCAGGGAATGGCTGGAGCTGTGTCAGGGCAGGCTCAGGTTGGATCTCAGCCAAAGGTTCTTCCCCCAGAGGCTGGTTGGGCACTGCCCAGGCTCCCCAGGGCAGTGGGCACAGCCCCAAGGCTGCCAGAGCTCCAGGAGGGTTTGGCTGATCCTCTGGGGCACAGGGGGTGACTCTTGGGGATGGGCCTGTGCAGGGCCAGGAGTTGGACTGGATGATCCTTGTGGGTCCCTTCCAAGTCAGCATTTTCTATGATTCTATATGGGAAACAGGTTGTTTCTGCTCCCAGTCTGGGCATCTCAATGTGTTTTGTGGAGGTCTCCTTTTTGCAAAGTGAATTTTCTGTCTGAGACTGAGTTGCAGCTGCCCAGCATGGGCTGTCCCTCCAGTGCCTGTGCATCAGGTTGTAGACACTAGTGTTAGTAGTGACTGCAGAGAACTGTCCCTTCCAAAAAGCAAGCTAAGGGACAACTTTGTTTCCCTTTTTCTCCACGTTGCTTTTTAAAGTTCTTCTTTTTACAGTTTTCTTGAATAGGAGTCTTTAAAAGGAATCCTTTAGAACAGTGCAGGGTGGA
Source organism: Manacus candei (assembly GCF_025592945.1). Taxonomy (NCBI): domain Eukaryota; kingdom Metazoa; phylum Chordata; class Aves; order Passeriformes; family Pipridae; genus Manacus; species Manacus candei. Next base: position 10,371,010 of record NW_026138095.1, on the reverse strand, counting down.
GACATGCTGTGAGGGGGAGGTAGAACATGAGAAACATGTGGGAAATTAAAAAATGCCATTTTAGGTATTCTCAGCTCACCCCCATCACCCTTCCCCAGCACTGCTTTGTCTGGAGCTCCAAGGTCCACCTTTATCTCACCTGATTTCTGGTAAAGGAATGATTCATCGTGGAGAGATGGGGATCTCCAGTGGGGCTTCCCTCAAAGCACCACAAGGTTCCCAAGATGATTGTACCTGAGCAGTGCCAGATGGGTGTATCTTCCTCTCCCCAGAGCTGGGTGAGGGTAAAATACATCTCTCCTGATTCAGAAGCCCGTTGTGCTCTTCATATCCCCCCAGACACTCTCCCCCCGTGTGGCCCTGGGGAGGGAGGCCAGGAGCAGGGTTCTTCCTCCTGCTTCCTCCCGAGCTCATAATCCACTAAACAAAGGAAGGGAAACACAGGAAATCATCCCTGAATAGAAGGGGTTTTCTTTTTATGTAGCATGACCTATCTTTGCCTTTGAGTATTTTTAACTCTGGGCCTGATTCTTGGCTCCTTTACATCATCTCCCCAGCAATGGAACTTGGCAGAGCCACCACCAGCCTCAATAACTGGGAGTAGCACTGAGCTGCTCCAAGGAGTTGTGTTATTTCTCGTGCTCTGACTCCCACGTGTTTTTCTCCCTGCACTTGCCAGGTACCTTGTACCAAAGAATGGTCATTTCTGAACAAAGCCTCAAAAGCGACCCGTACCCTTACCAGGAAAAGTGAGTAGTGCCTCCTTGAATGTGTTGATACTTTTATTTTGCAGTCTCTTAGTGAAATCTGTCCTTTTCCAGTGCTCTAAATTAATCTTGGATGGAACAGACAATCTGGACCTCAACCCTGTGGCAGTACATGGTCTTGGGGGACACAGTTTGGTGGCATCCAGTACCTTGTTAAAATGAGCTTTGCTTTGGGAGGAGCATATTCCTCTTGTGTCCCAATTTACTTCTGTGGTCCTGGGAGGCAGGGAGCTTTCCTTGGTGGAGAGACAGGGTGGAGAAGGGGAATATCAACAGCAACACTTTTTCTCTACATGGAATAAGGGAAATGGGAACTGCTCAGTCTGTAACTCCCTTGGGAGGGGCAGAGGAGGGGCAGGGACTGAGCTCTGCTCTGGGGGGACCAGGGACAGCAGCCAGGGAATGGCTGGAGCTGTGTCAGGGCAGGCTCAGGTTGGATCTCAGCCAAAGGTTCTTCCCCCAGAGGCTGGTTGGGCACTGCCCAGGCTCCCCAGGGCAGTGGGCACAGCCCCAAGGCTGCCAGAGCTCCAGGAGGGTTTGGCTGATCCTCTGGGGCACAGGGGGTGACTCTTGGGGATGGGCCTGTGCAGGGCCAGGAGTTGGACTTGATGATCCCTGTATGTCCCTTCCAACTCAGCACATTCTGGGATTCTGTGATGTCAGTAACAGGGAATACTCTTCTCTTTTCTCCACCCTCCTGCCCCACACAGGATTTTCATCTTTGCTGACCCCGAGCTGCTCTCTGAAGCCATCTGCAACGCTCTGCTGACCGACACAGAGGCAGCTCAGGTGTCCCAGAGCCCCCGGGCGTGCATGTGCTACGTGATCAGCCACGCCATGCAGGCGGCCCTGGGCGAGGGCTGCGACCTCGGCGCCCTGAAGGGCAGACTCCAGGTAACAGCAGCACCCCTGCAGCACCACTTTCCAATTGTCCTGCTCTTGTTGGGACACCTTGAAGAAGAAAAAGGTGTTTTGTCAAGTGGAGAGATCACCTCCACCCAGCCCCTCACTGCTGGTCTCCATCCCTGGCAGCCCCAGAGTTACTCGCAGAGCTGGTGTAAAACTAAAACAGTCTTCAAATATAAAACAGGTTTTATAAATAGCCAGAGGTTTTGAATCTTGAGTTTGAGTTGTCAGTTTTGCCCAGCAGAGCAGGGCTCTGCCACTGAAACACAGCTCCCTGTGAGCCCCTGGGCATTGCAGAAACATCTCAGTGGAACACTTTCAGTGAGTTTTCTCCAAAGCCTCCTTGAAGGAGCTCTGGGGCCACAGGAACACAGATGCCTGGTTCAGAAAGGCACCTTTGGAGGGGCTCTCAGCAATTTCCACTCCAAGGACACTGTGTGCCTGCTGTCCCCATTTCCTCAAAGTCATTTGAAGTGCCAGCACTGCTGCTGACTCCCCAGGGGACACAGTGTCCATCAGCTGCAAACCTGCCAGAAAAAAAGCATTAAGCAGACAGCACAGCCAGCCTTCCCTGGGGACAGGAGGACCTTTGTGTCCTCTGCTATGAAACAGTTTTTGCAGGACTCATTTGCCCTCTTTCTGCCCCCTCCCATCGCTCTGCCCCCTCTTTTCACACCTCTGGGTGTTAACAGCTGCTTCCCACGGCAGGATATGCCCACGAGCGAGGTGGAGCAGTGGTTCCAGCAGGTGGTGGTGGCAGTGGAGTGTGCAGGAAGCGAGGGGAGCACAGCCCGTGGCCAGCACACAGCCAGGCTGGAGGAGATCTACCGGGCCCTCCTCAGCTCCTCACAAGCAGGTGAGCTCCAGCCAGCCATTCCCAGTGGGATGGAGGAGCAGCTGGCAGGCCCTTGCCTCTCTGCTGTGTCTCTGCCATGTCCTCCCACAGGTGTCCATCTCCACCTTCCCTCTGCCTCTGCTTTAGCAGCAGGACCGGGATCAGGTCCCTGCAGTGACCTGATGGCCAGGATGGAAAACTGGCAGTGGAAGGCAGATTTGTCACCTGAGGAAAGGGACTGTGGCAATCTCTGCTCCTGATTCAGCTGTCTCTGTTGTTTGCAAAGGGTGTCAGAGATGGCAGCTGGGGGAGATTGGACAGGCTCTGAGGAGCACTTTGCTGGTGCAAGGAACATCCTGCCATGGCCTGGACAGGGGGGACACTGTTCACCCTTTCCTGAAATGTGATGTACAAAGTTTTCCAGAGAAGCTGTGGCTGCCCCATCCCTGGAAGTGTTCAAGGCCAGGTTGGATGGGGCTTGGAGCAACCTGGGCTAGTGGAAGGTGTCCCTGCCCATGACAGGGGGCGGGACTGGATGGTCTTTAAGGTCCCTTCCAACCCAAACCACCTATGACATGGTGGACTATGGCACTGCCATCTCCTCCCATCCCTGGCAGTGCTCTTTTCCAGCCTGGTGCCACTGTGGCTTCACAGATTATAAAAAAGGTCTCCAGTCATTACAGCTCCTCACACAAATCTGGGATAGGCCAGAGGGAAATGGAGGTCATGGTTCCTCTCCTGGTTACTCCTTGAATCCCAATCCCCTCCCCAAAAATAGCTGGAGACTGTCACAGTGCAAGATATGAGGAAGAGCAGCCAGTGGTGCAGGGACAGGAATGGGACCATCTCCACCTTTTGGAGGCAGTGAGCTATTAAAGTTTGTCACTGCTTTTCCCAGAGCCATAGTGGGTTAAAAAGAGATGGTTATGGTGGGACCAGAGGTCTCCCTTGTGAGGAATGTTTGATTTATTCTGCAACCCCTCTGCTCTCTGCAAAGCAAGGTCCTTTACTTGCCCGTGTTTCAGCCTCCCCATTTTCATTCCTCCCTTCCACTCAGGGTGTAGGCATCTTCTTACAGCTGATTTGTGAGAGCAGACACCCTGTGATTACAGCCTCACATTGGCCAGAAGCAACCAGGGTGGGAGAGCCCCTGGGACTCAGCAGAGGGTCTCAGCCAGCGCCTGGTGCTCAGCACTGGGGGGGTTCATAAACCTGGGTGGGGAAAATGCTCCTGTGTGTTACAAGCAACCTTGTTTCCCCCAGGCAATGCTCCCCTGGGAGGGCTGCAGGACACACCTCTGCCCAACCCCACCATCAGCTTTCACCTCTGGACAGAAGACAACCAGCTCTGTGAGTGCCCCAGGGGGGCTGTGGGGAACTGGGGTGGTGCCTGAGGGTGGGGATCCTGTGCAAAACTTGTCATTTAGTCCTGACTCCTGAGCAGTGAGTCTTGTAACCATCACCCAAGGGCCAAGCTCGTGGAGTTTTGTGCTGAATGCAGCAGTCTTCCTTCTTGTGGGCTGCTGGTTTCAGATCAGGGGATTAGGGGTGCAATGGGCTGAAGGAGTGAGGAGAGGAACAGGCTGCAGCAGGATGTGTCCAGAGTACCTGATTTTGTTGTGGCTGCCCCATCCCTGGAAATGTTCAGGGCCAGGTTGGATGGAGCTCTGAGCAACCTGGTCTAGTGGAAGGTGTCCCTGCCTATGGCGGGGCATTGGAATGAGATGATCTTCAAGGTCCCTTCCAACCCAAACGATTCTGTGAGCCTGTAATTCTATGATTTGAGTGATACTGAGCTCTCTTCACAGTGCAATGTGAAATGAGACTGAAAGGCAGACTCCCCTTGGGCCCACTGGTGGAGATATTTGCTTTACAGATTGCCTGAGAAGAGGGAAGCCGAGGCAGGCAAGGGCTCAGCCTGGAGTTGGTTGGATTTCCCTCCTCAAGCCTCTCTCTGCCCGCAGGGAAGGAATTGGTGCTGTTCATCCGCCCGCTGTCACAGAGCTGCGAGCCCGACTGCCTCGGCCAGGACCTGGACACCTTCGAGATCCAGGACATCGTCTCAGACTGTGAATGCTGTGAGCAGACCCGCTTCTCTGTCCTCTCCACCGACAGTGGGATTGAAAGAGACCTGCCCGTGGCCGTGGAGGAGCCCTTGGCCCCGTGCGGAGCCGAAACGGAGCAATCCCGGCTGCACAGGAGGGGCGGCATCAAAAAAAAGCCGTCACCGCTGGAGAGCGTGGCCTTCCTGCAGGCTGGCTGCTGCAGTCCCGGGGTGAGGCCCCCAGTGAAGCTGCAGAAGAGATCAGGAGTCCCCCAGGATGCTGCAGCCCCTGTCCAGAAGCTGCACACTGCCCGCATCGTGCTGCTGGGGGACGACCGGATCCTGGGGCGCCTGGCCCAGGCCTACCACTCTCTGAGGTGACTGGTGGCCGCAGCCTCCTGGGCTCTGGGGGCTTGGGGAGGGGCAGGACAGAGTGAGGGCTGTGCTCCTCAGCCTTTGGAAGCAGCCAGGATGGCTGGGGATGGGGTTGGGCTCCAGCGTTATGTGGAACAGGATGGGACTCCAGTGTTTGGCACTCCCCAGACTTCACCGGCTGCATGGCATCCTTTGGCTCTGTTGGCCCACACGATGCACACAGCGAGTTCTCCTCTCTGTCCATGGAGTGGGTTAATAAAGAATAATCGAGGCAAGATGTTTTCCTATGGAAAAGGGAAAAATTCTAAAGAAAAGCTGTTTTCCAGCTGGCTCTTCCCAGCTGGTTCACCTGGGCCAGGAGAGCAGCATGGGGTGGGTCTAGACTGTGGTGCAGGCAGCAGCCTGGGGGGCAGAGTTGGGTGCAGAGGGACCACCAGTCCAAGAAAAAAATTCTGTCTCTGGTTCCCCATCATCTCCCCGTGCTCAGTTTGGGAACCCAGGGCCATTACTGCCATCCTGTCACACAGAGCAAAGGGAGGCACACGAGGAGGGCACATGCTCCTGTTGCAGAGCAGCTGCAATCTCCTGGCACTGCCCAGCCTTGGCCACGAACCATGTTCTTCCCTCTTCCCCTTGGGACACGACTGTTTCTTTTTCCATTTCAAGGAAACGGGAAACACGGCGGGTTTTCCTGACTCCCAGGCTGAACCTGCAGTTCTACTACATCCCGGTGGTGGCAGGGCAGCCAAACACCTCGGCTGTTGTGGTGAGTCTGAGCACGGCACCGCCGGGTGCTGCTGCCAGCAAGGGATGACGGTGTTTTTGGAGGGAGAGCAGGGGGGATACAGGAATTCCCATCCGTTCATGCCCTGTTCCTAGAACAAGGAGAGGGGGAGCCAAGTCAGGGTGGTTGGGCTCCGTTTGCAGACTGGTTTTGGGAACCCATCAGCTCCACAGAGCTTCAGGTTGCTCCAGCCTCCCTGATGGGTGGCAACTCATTCAGTCCTGCTTCTATGACCCACCTATAGGAGGACTGATGAGGTTTAGCAAAGGACTTGTGCTTTTCCCACCTCCTAAATGCTTAGGGGAAGCAGTTGCTGCTCACTGAGGGCTTTGCCTCCTTGGTCAACAGCCCCAGTTCTAGATCTGTAAGTCGCTACCTTGCAGTTTCTCTTGGACACGTCTCTTCCCTTCTCACAGCCTCAAGACAGTGACAAATAAACACTTGCACTTCTCATAATATGTTAAGCTGGCCCAGAGCTGGCTGTGAACCCTGACAAACATGCTCTTATAAAAATGATGATTTCTTCTTTTCATTGTTCACTTAATTTTTGCCCTAGAGCACCCCCTAAGTGAGTTTGCCATCTTCTCTGGACCAAGCAGGGAAGGGCACAGCTCCCTCTGGCTTCTCTGTGGCTCCTGGTATATCCTCTGAGCTGTGTTTCTCCCACAGGACCACCCTTCCAGTGGCCACGAGGAGCTCTGTGAGGTGGCCGGGTACCTGGGCAGAGCCGACCCGTGGTACGAGAGCAACATCAACACCCTGTGCCACGTGATTCCCAAGCTGGCCACCATGGTACGAGGAGAACCACCTCCCCAGCCTCACCCATTTCCCAAAGACACCTGAGGATGAGTTTGTGCCCCTGCAGGGCTCCTCTGTGCCCCAGACAGAGCTTTTCTCCTGCAAACCCTCCCCTGGGCCCGGCAGCTGGAAGGTGTCTGTGGCTGACACTGCCCCAGCCCACAAGGCCCGTTTGCTGTGGTGGGGTTTTTTGGCCAAGGGACAGGAAATGGCAGATTTCAAGAAAGAAAAGGTAGATGAGGTGTTTGCTGAAATACCCCTGGCTCTCATTTCCTGGCAGTTTGAGCCATCATTGACAGCCTACAAAAAAAGCTGTCGGGTGGGCACAGCCTTGGCTTCTCCCATTTGCTTTGACCAGTGAGGGCAGAGCCACAGCTCATCACTCACTGTTTGTCTGGGAAGGTGTGAGGGTTTGTGGCAGGGTTTCTGAGAAGTGACTGTGGACTGACCCATGATGTGATTTGCCCCCCTGCCCAGCCTCCCTCGCCGAGCAAACACCTCGTGACCGATCTGTTCATCACAGACGTCATCGCTTACTACGTCCGCATGGGCCTCCAGCCCGTCTGCTTCCAGGTCTATGCTGTGAAGGTGGGTGTCACATCTCCTGAGCCTTCACGTGGCCCTGCATGGGCTTGTGGAGCTGTGCAGAGTCAGCAGGGCCTGGGGACTTCCAGCAGATCTGAGCCTGGATCCCTGTGCCCCCCAGTCTGTCCCCTCCTTGCCAGGCTCCCAGATTCAGTGACTCTGTGTAGCACAGCTCAGCTGGAGTCAGTGATCCTGGAAAGGCTATTTCAGGATCACACAGGTCTGAAAAGTGAGCCTTGAAGGGACACAGATTACCTGCTCTGCTGGATTTGGGGTTGCTCAGGAACCCTGGTACCTCCTGCTGCTTGTTCTGTAAGCAAACAGGACTTTTCTGAGCAGCTTTGCCAAAACCTTTCTGTACCTCACAGGGGCTTTGCAGGGTTTCCTGAGACACCGTTTTATTTATTTCCTCTCAGCTTTTCTCTGAAAAGGTGTCAGAGTGAGACCTGGCACCTGATATGCCAGATCTGAGAGCCAAGACAAACTGTCTTTGGGCACATAACATCAATCCCCTGCTCTGCTCCTCTGGTAGTTCCCCCCTTCAAAGCTTAGGCTGGCACTGATGCACAGACCTCCTTTTAATTTACTTGTAGCCACTGTGGCAACAGCACAGTTGGGGCAGCCTTTGGATGAGCAAATTGGCACATGCAAAGAGCTGGAAGAGCTTTGGTAATTCCTGGTGTAACATCACCAGGACTTGAACTAATAACATGTATCCTGTAAAGACTTGGAGCACCTGGTCCTCAGCTTGTGTGGCTGGGGATTTTGATTTTTTGGTGAATTTTTACTCCACTCATTTCTCCTCCAAGACAAAAACCAACAGCAACTGAGAGAGTGGGTGATTCAAGCAGGGGAAGAGGAGCTGATTCCAGATGTGGTTTTCAGATAGACACACCTAAACTAATCTCTTGCCATACAGGGTGTGATATTGCTTCATCTGGAAACACTTGACCCTGTTTTGCCTTTTTGGTTAAGAGCACACTGTTCCCCTTTGGCTGCTGAAAGCTTCCTAGCAGTGTGACTCAAGTCCCACAGGAGCTGGATGTAGGGCTAGGAGAGGTTCTCCAGGAGCTTCTCCTCACATTTTGCTCAGTACAAGACCACAAAAAGAAAATAATTCGTAGGGCTGGAGTGACCTGATGATTTAAGTGTATCAGATAGAAATTAGGTACCTTGAAGCTCAACCAACATCTCAGTCAGGCCTGGGAAGCTGCTCCCTGTGAGCAGGGGGTGGATGGCTGGGAGCTGACTCATCATGAGTGCACAGTGACATCCAGTGGCAGGGGACACTGCCCGTGGCTCTGCTGACCAGGACCAAGGTCTGCCATGCTCCTGGGCTTCAGGAAGCAGAGCCAAAGCAGTTCTCCCCATCCCATAGGTGCCCTGGCTGCCATGGTGAGGCCGCAGGTGACCGAGGAGACATTCTGAAGAGATTTTCCTCTCTTTCAGATTTTCTTCAACGACCCGGCACAGGAGCCGGCTGAGGACGTGTTCCTCACCGAGCTGTGCACCCAGGGGCAGGACAGCATCTCCCACAGAGGTGTGTGTGTCCCACCAAGCCGAGCCCTGCAGCAGGGGCTGCCACCCTGGGCAGGGGTCCTGCCATCCCCAGACCCCACTCACCCCATCCCTCAGCCCACAGCAGCCAAAGCCATGTTATGGAACAAGCAGGAGGCTTCCCTAAACACCTCCATCTCCCTCTCAGGCACATGAAAACAGGCTAAATGAGAGACCTTGTGGTCACTTGGCTCCTGGTCTCAACCAGCTTTTGTAGACTGTGCCTTTGGTTGGCTCCAGGACCCTGTGGAGTTGGATCAGCACCCTACTTTTGTTGAGGAAATAAGCTGGGCTTTACAGCCATCCCCTTTGCCAGGTGTTTTCCCTGTTAGAAATCCAGCTTCCTCGAGGTGCCAGTTATGGAACAAGAGTGCTTGAAGGCTGGGCCATTACAGAAGGCACATCCAGCCCTTCCATCAGTGCACTGTGGTGTCCAATCCAATGGATGTTTGCCATTGTGGTTGGGCACAGACCCTCGAGTGAGTCCATCTCACTGGAGGTGCTGAGTACACAGAGCCTCAGCCCCCATAGGCAAGGAGAGAAAGCCTGATGTGCCAGACCACTCTGTGATGGAGGGGGTGGCTCATCCCATGGGAGGCCTCCCCTCTGCTCACCACAGACGGGTGGCATGAGTGAAACCTCAATCCCACTCGGTTCCCTTCTTGCAGAGTTAAGCACGACCAAGAAGAAAACAACCCTGGATGGCCCTGGCATAGATCTCACAGTAACATACAGAAAGGTAAGCAGAGCTCTCAGCAGCCCAAAATGTCTCTGCTCACAGGGATACCCAGCATGGCACAGATCTCCTAAAAGGAGGACTCTGGCCCTCCTTCTTTCCTCTGGAATTGCTCTTCAGGAGAGGACAGAGAGGTTGTGGTGAGCTTTAAAAGCCTGGTAGCTAACCCTGTGTTTGTGAAAACCTGCCCCAGACCTCTCCATGTCCAACCTCCCTGCAGGAGGAACTAACAGAGCTTTGCCTGCAGGTCGTGGTGAGTGACCGGGAGAAGGAGCTGGACATGTCCCTGCGCTCCACAGGTCTGCTGATGAAAGCCATCCCTTCTCAGGAGGCTGAAGGTGGGTTCTTCCTGCTTGGAACCACATGAGGAGGGTTTGCTGAGTTTTCAAGTGCTCAACAGAGTAAATCTGAGCACAATCCTTAGTGCCTTAGTTGTGCTTGGGCTGTGGGGTTGAATCAGTGATGGGCATATATTGGTGTCACCACAGTCTGGTGGTGTCTTTTCTCATGAATGATGTGTCTGAGGCTCAGACATGATCTAAGCTTGGCAGCATCTTCCTTTTGCTCCAGCCTTCCTCTTTCATCTTGCCCTGTGAGCTTCCCACCCTGAGCATGATCCTACATGAATCCCTAGCCCATGGAGCTTGCCAGAGTCCTCCTTTTCTGCTGTCCTATGTATCCCACAGGCAGTGCACCCAAATGTGGGGTATGGCACCAGCCCTACTGCAAGCTGAGCTGAGATCCTGCCATGGCCTGAGATTAACATGCTGCTTCTGTTGCAGACCTGGTGTGTCTGAACGTGACCATCACTGAAATCATCAGGACCAGCAACTTGTCAGGACGGTCGTTCTCAGTAAGTACCTGTGGGATCCTCACGGCCCTGGAGGGCTTGGTCACTGCCTGGAAATCCCTTGCAACAGCAGTGAAAGGGGAAAGACTCTGTGGGGAGGAGAAGGCTTTGGGACCACCGTGCTTAGAGGGTGTTTTGTAGTTACGTTCCATGGAAAAGTCCATGCCAAAGCCCCTGCTGGTCAGTGCAACGTGGAATCCTGTCACAGGAGACCCTGAATGACTGAGCTGTGTCCACAGGACAAAGCAGAGAAATAAAGCTTAGCCCCGGTCCTCGTGGCTCCACTTGGGTGCAGGAGAGGGTCTGTAGTTTTGCTACCAACTCCATTTACTCCACACCTTCAGCTGCAGACCCTGCATGTTATTCCCCACAGAAATCCCAAAAAATAATTTAACAAAGCACAAACGTGAAGAAGGAAATTCAGTTAATCTATTTATCAGCTCAGAAAGGTGGAGAGGTAAGAGAAGGGACTGAAATCTTGGGCTTCTGTCCTTTTTGTTTTGCATGAAAGTTCAGGTAGACTCCAGAGGCGACGCTGCCTCACGGGAACCTGTCCCTGCAGTTTGGGTGGCATTAAGTGTTGGTGTCCCTTGGGCATTCAGGCCCTGGAGTCTCCAGTCTCTCAGTTGGTGTTTTTAAGTAGCCAGCACAGTTTTGCTTATTTTCTTTTCACCTGGCTTTTGGGAACACCAAGGTGCTGCAACCCACACTGCCCACAAAGATACCCCACAGCCGTGGAGAACAGGCCATGCCCCACACCAGACATCCCAAACCTTGTAGCCTGGTGCAAGCATTGCCAGTTTGGAAAGCCTGCCCTTACAAAACTTGAGCAGGTTGTGATTACAGGAAAAGGCTTTGCCTTGTGTCACATCTGAGGTTAAAAAATAAAAAACAGGCGAATGTCCTCATCTGTCCCTTTCACACCCATCACGCACACACCACCCACCACCATGCAGCCAAGGGAGGGGAGGGACACACTCACTGGGCTCCTCCTCCTCTCTCCATCCAGGCTGTGGCAAACAGGTTGAAAACACGAAATATCACAGTCAGGAGCACAGAGCAGAGACCCTTCACGGTGCGTCTGGACAAGGACAGCAGAAGAACCTACAGGAACGTGATCAGGTGAGAGTGTGCCAGGCTCTGCCCATCTCCCTGGAAGGGCTGTTTCCCAGGGAGTCCTGGTCCTCATCCTCATGCAGGACAAAAGACCTTCTCCAGGGAATGCAGGGCAGAGGGGTGCTTTGTGGTTTTGGGTGGTGGTGTGAGAAACAAAATGGTTTTTCATTGTACATAAGGTGATGTCATTAAGACAGTAGAATAGGTACTTCCAGGGGCAAACAGATCCTGGATCTCCTGAATTATCTCCTGAGGCTGATGCTCTCTCCACTGACTGTACCTCTCACCAGGGAGTCTCAAGGGGTAGAGAATCCAGCCCTGTGAAAGTAGCAGGGATTAATGTGCCTATAGAAGTGACATATGATGTGTTGGAAACAAGCAGGTAGTTCAAGGTCTGTGGGCCTCATGTAACACTCATAAACTGAATTCCTGAGAATCAGGCTGGGCCAGGCAATGGACACTGGTGGTGTGGTCAAACTGACACACATCAGCTCATCTTTCCAGCCAAACACAGTTGCAAAAAAGCATAAAAGCAGCTGCACATTTCAGTGTGACCATCCTCCCTCAGCAGTCAGTGCAGAGACCTGGTGTTTGGTCTGAGACGAGGCTCTGGCCCTCAAGGGCAGATCTGTACATGCAGCAAATGTGTTCTTGTGCTCTTGCAGCCTGGAAGTGTCTCCTTGCCTAGAGCCCAGCTACTGCTTGCAGAAGACAAGGACCATGAAATTCAGCCTTCACGAAACAGAAGATGTGGGGCTTGTGAAATACATGCCCAAGTCTCTGCTCCTGCCTATCAACACGTTTGCAGGCGTCACACAGTGAAGAAAACGGGAGAAAGCTGGTGTGGGAGATGTGACATTGGGTCATCACAGAGGACATGGAAAAAGAAAACACACTAAAAGGCACCAATGGTGATTTTACAATGGTAATGGTGTGAAAAGCTGCGAGAGCAGGGGTGGATAGGGCTCAGGGTGACAGCCATGCCCTGCTGGGTGACAGTGTGACCACAAATAACAGCCCCCTGCCAAGGGGCAGAGTCTTGCTGCAGAACTGAGTTTTAACCTTTTGCACAAGTCAGGGGAAACCTCTGAGCTTCTTCATTTCAGGAAGATTGGGTGGAAAACCTGGCTGTGGTGTTGGTGCTCGCTGTGCTGTGCATCCCAGGGCAGTTGCTGGCAGTAATATTTATTGTGGTGATGTCTCCCAGCCCAGCATGGGATCAGGGCCCGACTGCCGGGTTCTGCACAGCAAACTCTTCATTCTGGCACAGGGTGATGTATTTGGGCAAACCAGCAATTACTCCCCTGCCTGATTTAGGAAAGCCTGGCCACAATGTGTGTTCTCTGGAAGTCAGTGGAAAACTTGCTGTTGTTTCAAAGGGTTACATGGGATAACAATGAATGGTGTGAAACGGGGACATGGAAATCTGGTGCAATATTGGACAGTGAGGAACAGGTCAAGAACTGCTTGTGCTGCCCAGGAAGTGCTGTGGGATATGCTTGGCTCTGCTTGAAGCAGAGACCTTCACTGAGCAGATATGGAGGCTGCACAGCAGCTCTTGGACATCTGAGCTGCACCTTAGAGTCCACCTGGGATTTCTCTGTGGTTTCACTGTACACCCTTTCTGCATCTTGTCTGGAACCTCACGAGTGCTGGGTGCATTCCTCCAGTTGTACATCCTGGGAACAACCTCCTACAGTCCCAGCAGGACTGGACCTCTCCCATGAGGTCAACCAGCAATGTCTCAGTGTCCCAGCCTGCCTTGCAGTCCTGGTTTGGTCTGTGCCTGCTGTGTTGTGCAGAGGAGTGCTCCTGGGATTGATGGATGGGCAGGATGACTGAAAGACTTCTTTGTTCCTTTCTCCTGCTGCTCCCATGGTGTAGAAACCCTCCCCTGGTTTGCAGCTGGGCCAGGCTGAGCAGTGACAGCACAGCTCCTGCTTCCACCAGGAGTTGTGGAGTGAGTCAGAGTGACCAGGAGTCAGAGTGACCCAGTGTTCAGGATGATCCTGGAGGAGGACCTTGTCTTCATTCCAGTTTTTGACTGAGTGAAATAATGGATGAAATACCATGTGTTGTTATTATCTGTGGTTTCTGGAGTCCAAGGAGTCCCCCATAAATTCACACTGGAGGAATTTCAGGGCATTCCTTCTATGACACTATCATTTCTTTGTTCTCTTGGCTCCCAAAAAGTCGTTACCTGGGCTGCCTTCACTCAGGGGTGCTTGCTTGGATCACCAGCCCAAAGAAAGTGTCCTTTAGCTTTGTAGGTGTACATAACAGCTCTCCCCAGTCATCTCTGGCTGACACTGCTGGGGAATCCCTGGAGCCAGCTCTGTGCTCCAGGGTAATGCCAACCAGCTGCAGTGACACTGGCAAATCCTTATTTAGCCCCAACAAATGGGACAAATCCACCCCTCTGGCCTGTCTGTGCCAGGTCTGCCCAGCCCTGGGGAGCTGCACCTCTGGAAAGTCACTTCTGCTTAACCACCCACACCTGGAACAAGGAGCCCACCTCCAGATATCCCAGTCTGGGGGACTGGAGAGGAGTTTCCCTTCAGCAGAACTGCTCTCAGCTTGTGGGTTGTCTTGGCTGGTTAGGTCTCATGGAAATCTTACCTCTATTTCTTACCACATGCATCAGGGTTTAGGGCTTCAACCTCCCTGGTCCCTCTCTGTGCCAGCAAGCACAGGGCAGCTGTGTTCCCTCTCCTGTCGCCTGGCACAGCAGGCATTGCCCCTTCCTGTTCCCAAGATAAAGGTTGATTTGCTCTCACTCTGAGTGTGTCATGCCACCCAAAACAATTGCTGAAACACACTCCTGGGGGCTCAGCAGCTCCAGAGCTGTCAGCAGGTGACAGGGTATTTAGCAGTGTAAAAAGCCACCAGGTCCCAAGAAATATTTAATCCTGAACCTGCACAGTTGGAAGATCATACTGGGCAGCAGCAGCCTGACCATTTCGAAAGGAAGATACCTTGGAATGCTGGCAGATGTAGCCCCTTGCTCCTGGCAGAGCCAAGCACAGTCCTCAAGCCTTAATGTCCCCCACAGGAGTGACAAGGCTGCAAGGTCTCAGCCACAGCATCTGGTCCTTCAGTACTGTTTTTCACCTCATAAATCAAAAATTGTTGAGGCTCACCTGTGCCAGACTTAGGCAGGAGACATTCTGGTCCTGAAGGAAGCTGAAAGTAGACAGGAGGCTCACAAACAAGTTAGGAACAGCCTGCTTGCACCAGCTGTTCTCCTGTGTGAGCTGGGATAATATGGGGTTTGAGGAGTGACCAGTGGCTCTGCACACATCTTTGGGGCTTCACTGGGGGGGTTGTACACCCCAGCACACAAAGGAAATGCTTAAAAAGCCATGAGACTGTGAGCTGGGTTGGAGTGTGGTCTGTGGCATCCAGAGTTTACTCTGTACAGTTGTAAATTATGTAGATGGAGTATAAATTATTTGTATATATATGAATGATCTGTATCAGAAGGTGCAATCCTTTTAATGCCAGCTAAAAGAAATTAGGTGAAAAAAAACAGCAGAAGCTATTCATTTGTTTGTGGTTTTATGTTTCCCTGTGCCTGGGGTGGGTGGGGAATGAGCTGGCAGGACCAGAAAGTCACCAGTGTCCTTTGGCCCTCTTGGCCAGTGTCTCCTCCCCACCTTGGGGCTCCAGGTTGTGTTACACAGAGAGAGACTTCATGGCCAAAGAGGTCATTTGTGAAGGGATGGGCAAAAATGGCTGAATTGCAGAAATTTGGAAGCAGTGCTCTGTGGCTTTATAACCCCCATGTTGGCTGCCCCTTGACCCCCCTCTGTGCTGAAACACTCTGTCTCCACAGCCTGTTCCCCTCACAGTCTGTCACTTCAAAGCAACCCATTCCCTTAGTTGGGCTTGTCACCTGAGGGTGGGAAAGGGGTGAACCACTGGAAATGGGTGAACCACTGGCTTTCTGCAAGGATCCCCTAAATCCCACTAACCCTACTGACCACAGGAACTGCTCATCAGTTGAGCAGAAACAGCTCACAAACTTGTGCTAATGAATTAGCACAGTTGTGAGAAGAATTTCACAGGTTGTTTCATTTACTCCTGGAAACTGCAGGCAGCAAATGCAGATCCCAGAGCAGCCATAGCACAGGGACAGTGTTCAGGTGTACTCTGTACCCAAAAGTTGCTGGTTTTGCAGCAGCTTCATCTTCTGCACCAGGTCAAAAGCCTGGAGGAACATGGCAGGTGGATCTCAAGGGATGAGGGTGGACACGGTTGCCTGGAGACTGGGAGAGGACAGAAGTGCAGGGTGCATTCACAAACAGCAGAGCCTGGAGCAGGGCTTGCAGACAAACCCTGCTGGCACAGCTGTGTGATGGGTTTTACCTGGCAGGATTCCTCACCTCATTGGAGCCTTCCAGCCCTTCAAAGTCCCTGCTGAATACCTTTATTTACATTGTTATCATAGAATGGTTTGGGTTGGAAGGGACCTTAAATATCATCTTGTTCCAACTCCCCCTACCATGGGCAGAGGCACCTTCCACTAGCCCATGTGGCAGGAAAAATGTATACAAACACCTCCAGCCCAGGTTGCTCCAAGCCTCATCCAACCTGGCCTTGGACACTTCCAGGGATGGGGCAGCCACAGCTTCTCTGGGCAACCTGTGCCAGGGCCTCCCCACCCTCACAGGGAAGAATCTCTTCCCAATATCCCATCTAACCCTGCTGTCTGTGAGTTTGAAGCCATTCCCCTTTGTCCTGTCATTCCAGGCTCTTATAAATAATCTCTCTCCATCTTTCCTGTTGGCTCCTTCAGGTCCTGGAAGGCCACAATTAGGTCACCCCAAACCCTTCTCTTCTCCAGGCTGAACAATCCCAATTCTCTCAGACTTTCCTCATAGCAGAGCTGCTCCAGCCCTCTGATCATCTTGGTGGCCTTTACATCTTGTGCTGATGCCAAACTGGCTTGGCCAGAGTCCATGTGTGTCCCTGTGTGGTGTTTTGCTGTGTCACCCCACAGTCCCAGCTGTGTCATGCCAAGCCTGGCTTCCAGGATGAGTCAGTGCCAACTCCTCCTCCTGCACAAACCCAGCCCAGCTCAGGCAGCAAACAGCACCTTGGCACTTGCAGGGAGTTCAGGTGATCCCCAGCCAGCTGCTTGGGAGCTCTGCATTCTGGACAACCTCCTTCTCCCATGACCTCTCCTGAAACAGTGCCTTGGACAACCTGAAAACACCCAAAGCCGTAAATATTAAACACTTTGTGAAAAATTTAATATGAATCACCAGTTTTCCAGGGGGCTCTACTGGAATTAGAGAGGCAGAATGAAGCCAGTGGTAAGAAATCCTAGTTTAGATCAGTATTACATACAATGAAAATTCATCTCCCACCAGCTCCACGTGAAAAGCTACGGACTGATGGAGGGGGAGGACAACGTTAAACATTAATCCATCATTAATGGGGGATCAATGAGTCTGTAATACAACCTTCCCAGCAGCACCACTGCAAGATGCCAGGAATAAATCAGCTCTAACAGCAGTGTTCCCAGGCCCATCCATATTTCATATCCCGTCAGGGTGAGTTCAGTAGCTCCCTGCTCAGGCAGCTCTTCCCTCCCCTTGCCTGAACTCACTGAGCCCTCCATGGCCACCCAAAACTCAGGTGATCCTGGGCCTTTGAAGCTCCCGTGGGAACACTCCAGAGAAGCTGAAAGCCAGGAGTGATGCAAAAAGGGTTTGGTGCTTGCTGCGGGATTAGGATGTAAATTTGCTTTCTATTTTGG
This sequence comes from Manacus candei, assembly GCF_025592945.1. Classification (NCBI taxonomy): domain Eukaryota; kingdom Metazoa; phylum Chordata; class Aves; order Passeriformes; family Pipridae; genus Manacus; species Manacus candei. The sequence goes on along the minus strand of NW_026138095.1, from coordinate 10,353,893 downwards.
TCTGCATTGAGGTTTTCATTTCCAGGCTGTAATGTCTTTGTTATTCTCCTCTGTATCTTATGGTTACTCCAACATGTCTTTGAAGGACCATAAATTTAAGATCCCAGATGTTCAATCCTCAACTCCCTCGAGCTTTGTTTATTGAAGCTAACCAGAGCTAGTCCAGAAAACTCAAAGCTTTAGTGGTTTAAAGATCACAGAATCAACCAGGTTGGGAAAGACCTCTGAGATCATCCAGTCCAACCCATGACCCAACCCCACCTTATCACCCAGACCATGGCACTGATGCCACATCCAGGCTCTGCTCAAACCCCTCCAGGGATGGTGACTGCACCCCCTCCCTGGGCAGCCCATTCCAAGGGCTGATCCCTCTCTCTGGGAAGAACTTCCCAATGTCCAACCTAAAGCTGCCCTGGTGCAGCTCAAGGCTGTGCCCTCTTGTCCTACTGCTGGTTCCTGGGAGCAGAGCCCGACCCCCCCGGCTCCCCCCTCCTGTCAGGGAGTTGCAGAGAGTGAGAAGGTCTCCCCTGAGCCTCCTCCTCTCCAGGCTGAGCCCCCCCAGCTCCCTCAGCTGCTCCTCACAGCACTTGTGCTCCAGACCCTTCCCCAACCTCGTTGCCCTTCTCTGGACCTGCTCCAGCCCCTCCATGTCCTCAAATCGACGAGAGTCTGTAAGAAAAAGAACGCAGCTGACTGCTACCGCTGCTTGAAATTTTAGGAAAGTTCCATCATTCCCAACAGGACCAGTGAAACGCGGCGGCCCTTTCCAAAATCCTGGCCCGCTCTGGGATCCCGCATCCCGCGGGAAGGACCCGCTCGCCGCCTTTCCCCCCACCCCGGGCCGGCAGACGGCGCAGGGCGGGAGCCGCAGGGACGGGCAGGGGGGACCCGCCGGGGGTGCGGGCAGGGGGGACCCGCCGGGGGTGCGGGCACGGGGGGACCTGCCGGGCCGGGCCGGGCCGGGCCTGCGGCGGGGCCGTGGGCGAGCAGTGGTCCTTGGGCCGAGCCCCGGCCGTGGCCGCGCTGTCCCGGCTGCTGGAGGGCAGCGGGCCGGGCTCCGCGGAGGGCACCGCGTCGAGCATCCCGTGCTGGCTGTGGGTACAGCCCGTGGCCCCCGCGGCCCCGCCGGCGGGCGGGATGAGGGTGAGCCCCAGGCTGGCCCACAGCGAGCCCACCAGCGAGCCCACCAGCACCAGCCGCCGCTCCCTCGGGCAGCCCGGGGGAACGGCCCCGAGAGCCGCCGCCAGGCCCCGCGCCCCGGCCACGGTGCCCATCGTGGTGCCAGCCGCGGCGCCCAGCCCCGGGACAAGCACCTACGGAGCGCTAAGCACCAGCGCTATGGCAAATGCAAGAGCTGTGTCAAAGGAAACAGTGAGAACAACTGCTGGTGGTGTGCTGGCAGCGAGCAGGATGCCAGCACCGAGCGGTTCAGCCTTCCAGGGGTTATTTGGCACAAGGGATGAGCTTGAGGAAAACAGCGGAGGGGTTGGTGAAGGTGGTACAAAGGCAAGTGGCTACTCGATGGACCATCTGGCTGGAGAACTGCTGTGGAAGACATTAATTAGGAGACACAAGAAGCAGAAAAGCTGGCTTCCTACAGACCTCCCTTCCCTGGACTCAAGGAGGAAATGAACAGTGTGGGTTCTGCTGCAGCTGATCTTGCTGAGGAAAGCCTTTCTGCTGCTGCAAGTAATGAGCCTTCTTTGATTAAAACAACTCTTCCCACTGTTGCAGTTAAGTACATGTTTGAAAACCTCTCAGACACTCAAGATGTCAACTTTGAGGCAGCACAAAGCGTCTTGCAGGACAGAGAGCATCAGATTTTTCTCATGGTCCTGGGTGCTGTCGTGCTTTGGGAGCTGCTGGGCACTTCTCTGGAAAGGACAGTGGATGAAGGTGTCTGTGAATACCTGGACTTTGTGGATGCCACTGACAGGTACGGCAGGCTGTGGATGGGAGTTCCCTGGGCGCGGCTACCGGTGCCTGCGGCGTTGCTGTCCTGGTGGATCAGCTGAATTGCTTCCTCAGCGGTTCCATCTCCCGCCTCGCCGTCCACTTCTATGGCTATGCCGTCCTGGTGACGCTCTCACTGCTCGTCAGCGCCTTTTTTCCCATCCACCTTCCCAGGAAAACAGACTGTGGTTTTCCCAAAGCCCTGGTGCTGCTGTGCGCTGGCACCGTGTTCCTCGCCGGCGCCGCCAGCTCTGCCGGGCACAGCTTCCTCTTCTGGCAGATGCAGGACCGAGGCAGCAGCGAGCTCCTGATGGGGCTCTCCGTGTCCATCAGGCTGCTGACTGAGCTGCTGCTCTGGCCCTTCAAGGGGAGGCTGCTGAGGGCTCTGTCGAGCGGCGGCGTGGCCGCGGTCGGTGTGGCCTCCCTGGGCCGTGCTCCCCGTCCAGGCGCTGTGGGCCTTCAGCAGCGGAGCGCTGTGCTGGGCCCTGGAGGTGACAGTGGTGACATTGCCACGCCAGGCACCGAGAGGTCCCTGCAGGCCCTGCTGCGGGGTCTGTGCTGTGGAGCAGGAGCGAGCGTGGGCAGCTTGGCAGGGGGTTTGTGGTGGAGCACTTAGCCTGGCAGTGCTGTTCAGGGCCTGCTGCGTGGGCCTGGCCCTGTGGATCTTCGTGTTCTTCATCCTCTGGTCTAAGCTGCCACGGCAGAAAAAAATGAACTATTCTCGTCTCCTGGCTGCTGATTCCAGTGATACAAGTGACTCTGGAGAGGAGAGCCAGAAGGACTGGCTGGTAAAAGCTATGAAGGCTGAAAGTTTTAACAGGAGTTGGATACAGTAGCATGGGATCAACTAAGCTGTACTTGAATCTGTGGGGTGGTAACGTGGTATGATGGTGATGCCCAGAAATTACTGATAATTCTAAAGTGCTGAATATATACAGTCTGTATCTGACAGGAGAGATTTTTATTTTGAAAAAAATTATAAACCTTATTTTCTTAATATATAGTGTTTTGTAGTAATTTTTCCTTTTTAACATAGTGATTTTGCTTCCAAATCCCTAATAAAGTATTTCAGGTATGCATTTGCTGGAATGAATGTAGCTAAGTTTCTAGTCCAAAAGCAAACTTAAATTGAATTGTTGCTCCCAGGGCTGTCAGTGAAAGCTGTGACCTGTTCTGTGACACAGTCAAATGGAAAATATTGTCATGCTACCAGTACATGAAACTCTCTCAAGGTGCTCTGTCTGTGAACTCTTTGTACTTTATAAGGGATGTGAATAAAAAATGATTCATCTGCTCTGCTTTGATTTGTAAAATAAGGGTTTGCTGCAGACTATTTGCCTTCTCCTGTTTCATGGTTTCAGTATGTGGTTAAGTGTGCGTCTGCTTGGAGTCTGCTGGAAAAAACCTCCATGTGCAGAGGTTCTTTGTGTGGATTTATGGAAGGCGTGGCACCCAGCATTCCAGGTGACCAGGAAGCAGCCAGCCCTTGTGACTTGTGTCACTTCTGTGGGCTGGGAATGAACTGAAGGCAATATCCATTCAGCCTTGGCACTGGTGGAAGCTGGTGATCCTTCCTGGGAGCAGCACCTTTATCCCTGCCAAGTCCAGAGGGGTCCTCAAGCTGCATGTGTGGGTCAGCACAGGCAGGGAGTCACTTTGGGCAGCCACAAACCCACAGGAGAAACACACAGAGATGAATTTATTTCTGTTCCCTTGCTAAGTGGGGGATCCCTGAAGCAACACCTGGGCACAGGTGCAGGGCAGAGAACAGGCACTCAGTCCATGCCAGAGGATCACAGGCTTGCCAAGGGTTATTCCCAGCTGCAAAGTCACTTGTTTACAGTCCTCCTCCCAGTCTTCCTCTTTTAACCCATTCTTCCCAACACTGCCTTACCTGCCTTGCCTTTCCTTCAAAGGCACACAGATTGCAGCACCTCTTAAGGAGGTAAGGTTTCCTTACAAATGAAAAATCAGCAGTCTGATCTCATTAAAAGATCTGTGTCAGACTTCAAATGAGCCTTAGAGTCCCTTCAAAAGCTGCTGTCAGTTTGTGAAGTGCTTCCTTGGACAGGGAGTTGCATCATTCCTTTGCAGAGGGATAGATTTTAATAACATCTGCCTAAGTGGTTTACAAGCCCTGAGACAAGGCAGCTGCAAAAGGCAGAATATTTATTTAAATGCATATTTAATATGTCATATGCAAATGGCCTTGCAATCTGTCACCCTGCTGTGTTCTGGGCTCGGCAGGAAGGGGTTGGAGACAAGGAAAAGACACGCCTTGGAGATAATCTCTTTCTCTGTATGCATCGATTCCACATTATCTGTACATCAGATGCTTTCAGGGTAATTATCTCTCTCTTTTCCTGGCACAAATCCTCAGTGCCATGCAGAATGCTCTGCTGGAATGGCTCTATAGATAGAATTGTCCTCGTGCCAAGAACAGCTGGAACTTTTTATTAAGATATTATCTTCTCCCAGGAATTCAAACACAAGTTGAGAGCAATTTTAGTGTCAAGAATTTATCCTGGCCTTATTATCATATAATACCTCAGGAACAAGAGTTGTTAATAGAGCATCTGACTGCAGTCAGATACATCCCTGCAAGCAGCACATCCCAGAGCCATCAGTGCTTCTGTGAGAGGAACAGAAATAGCTGGAATGGTTTAAAATGCAGTTGCTTCTTTAACTGGAAGTGCCTGCCCTCGTTTGAAGCCAATTACCTGGGCGATCTGTGCTCTTTTTGTCTGCTTCAGCACAACATCCACTGCTGTAATTGCAGCTTTGCAAAGAGAAGCCTTGGAATGGCAGCTGCTGGTGCAATCCACCTGTGGAGAGGGGTGGTGGCTGCCTGGCAGCAAAATCTCCCCTGGGATTTTACCTCATTTGTGGGTAGGTGTGCTCAACCACTGCTGCTGTGAACAGGCAGGATTTCAGGTATGGCCCAAGGCTGAACTTCAGTGTAATAATACTGGATAATAAGATTATTTTTTTAAATTATCGATCCAGTAAACACATTTGATGCTGATTCAGGGGAGAATCATATTTATGCAGTTTGAAATGCATCCTGAATTACAAACCACTGTGGAATGAATGTGGCAGAGGCTCATTCACTGAAGAAATTGCTTTAACCACCAGTTTGATTAAATCATTTTCCACTGAGGTTTATATAAACCAGTTCTGTGTGTGAGCTCTGCAACACTGAGGACTCAATTTCTTCCTCTCTGATGGTCACAGACCCTCCAAGCCAAAAGGGTAAGGAAGGAGATGGACTTAAATTATTCTGTGTGAGCTCTGAGCGTGGCTTTATTGTTCTTGCAGAAGTAAGAATGTGCCAAGGCATTAAATGCTGTTGGGAGTAAAATTTTAATGGAGGAGAATCGAACTGCTTTTAGGGAAAATAGGTTCTCTTGATGTGTTTCCAACCACATCAGGAATTATTTTTGCATTACTTTGCAACTATTTGCAAAAAAATTGATGTAAAAACTTCTGTTTCTTTAAGTTTTTATTCTTAAACAGCAGTTGTAAAGATAAAAGGGATTATAAGATCATGTAAGACTTTACTCTTTGCCTACTTCAAGGAAATTTTAAAGGCTTATACGTAGAAATACTAATTTCCCCCCCCTTGGTGTCTGTCCAGGGTCTGAGTGGAGCTGTGTCCTTCTCTGAACACAATTAGATGTAACTGAGCTCAGGAAGCAAAGAGGAGTTAGTGTTGAGGAACGAGTTCCATGCAATGATGGTCTTTGTAGCTCTTAGATTTTAAATTTGACATAGCTCGGTGTATGTGTCCTTTGTGAGAGGTTTCAGAGGAGATGAGTAAATCAGTTTTATTAGATGAGACACCATCTCCCAAAAAATAACCAAGACCTCTTGAAACAACTTGCACCTACAGTGCAGGTGGTTTCAGGATACAACGGACCCAGGAGCTGAGAAACTCCTTGAATCTTTATCCTGCTTTGCAACAACTCGTTCCCAAATTATAAGGGAACTAAAATTACAGACTCTGTCTTTATTTTATGATGGAATATTACAAATGTTTCCTTCAGCTCCTCTCTGTGTGCATCTCACATCTGTGATTGACTGCAATAGTGTGGTACTCCCAGAATGGGAAATTAGGGAAAACTCTATAAATGTTAATTTTTCTAGTGGATCTGATCAGCATGGTAAGGTCCTTTCCAGGGCTCTCCAAAGATTTCTGGGATTCAGCCAGCAACCACAGCGTGGTTCTTTGTGGACTGTAGTGAAACCTGCCCAGATGTGTTCACAGAGAGGTTTTTGTGTCTTTGTAATGAATTGTTTCTCAAAATTGTAGGTATGGTCCATGTAAGGTAAATCTATTTAGCTGTAGTTTCAAAAGAAGAAGAGTGATGTTTTTGAGAGTTGGAGTCCCAGCACAGGAGGGACATGGAGCTGCTGAAACGAGTCCAGAGGATCAGAGGGATGGAGCAGCTCTGCTGGGAGGAAAGGTGAGAGAATTGAAATTGTTCAGCCTGGAGAAGAGAAGCTTTGGGGTGACTTAATTGTGGCCTTCCAATACCTGAAGGAGCTACAAGAAAGATGGAGAGAGACTATTTCCAAGGGCCTGGAGTGACAGGACAAGGGGGAATGGCTTCAAACTGACAGAGATTACGGTTAGATGGGATTAGGAAGGAATTCTTCCCTGTGAGGGTGGGGAGACCCTGGCACAGGTTGCCCAGAGAAGCTGTGGCTGCCCCATCCCTGGAAGTGTCCAAGGCCAGGTTGGACGGGGCTTGGAGCAACCTGGGCTGGTGGAAGGTGTCCCTGCCCATGGCAGGGGGTGGGACTGGATGAGCTTTAAGGTCCCTCTGACCCAAACCATTCTCTGATTTTATGATTCTATTTATCAGGAGGGAGCCAATGTAAGAGAGTCTCTGCTAATTTACACTGTACATTTCTCAGGGAACAGATAAATTTTGCTCTGTGTGGTTTCTGTCTGGTTTTCTGGCCAAGGGCATTTTTTACCTTCAGTTGAGACCATAAAATTGTGACCCCAAATGCAGAGGTGGCTATGAGGCACCTTTATAATTAACCTTTGCTTCACCTTTGGTATATTGAGAAGTCTTGCCTGAAGAAATCAAGGAACAGTTATTGTGACCCTCCCCAGTACAGCAGACAAGGAAGTTGTTGGTAACATGACTTTAGTTCTGAAAATTTGAGAACATTTCTGTTGGAAGGTCAGACCTATGGGGGTAGTTACAACACTGAAAGCAGAAGGCTTGTGTCAACACAGGGTTTTGTTGTTAGCAAAAGGGATTTTTAGCCAGGGAACATAATCATGTGCTGAAATAACTTTAATTCAAAGCATGAATTAAGAAACACAAACCTGATTTTTTGCCAAATGCCAAGGGAAATGAAGTTAGTAAATACTCTGGACTAGTTATTCTGACTTGTACATCCCTCCATAAGAAGAGACATTCAGGTCCTTGGGACCACAGTGCTTTCTCAGGGAATCTGTCACCAAGATGCACCTGAGTTGGCAGCCAAGGACCCAGGAGTGTCACCTTGGAACTGTTTTTGAAGACTCAGAATTTGTTCTGAGTGGTATCTGGTGCTTGCTGTTGAGAACTTCAAATGCCTGTGTCCATCCTAATGCTCTCCAAGGTGCATTTTAATTCTCTGTGTGTTTGTCAGCCCATTTCTGGGGGGATTGTGTTACTGTTGCTTGGTACAGGCTGGTGCTCTGTAACCCTATAACATAGGTGTGCTTTCTGTCATGTAGGTGCTTCATTTCTGAAGAAGGGACTGTACACAGGGAATATTTGCACCAATGTGAGTCACCTCAAGGCCCATTAAAACTTCTGAGCCTCAGAACTGAAGGACACAGAGCGTGCCTGGGTGAAGGAGGAACCCCAGTTGTTGAGGAGCAGACGGCTCCTGGACCGTGTGGTTGCACCTGATTTGCACTTACCTCTGCCAAATGGATTTGCACATCATGGTTCCATTCCATGCAGCAGAAGAACTGGCATGTGTTAATTGGATCATAACTCTGTGTGTGACTCTGGACTGTTTGATTTACGCCCCTGCTTTTATTGAGAATATGAGTGACTGTATCGAGTGTGTCCAATTCAGGTTGAGCCCACGGCAGATCTGGCTGCTCATGGTGAAAGTCATCCTGCAGAATATGCAACTGAAGAACTGATTAAAATATTTACAGGTTCATTTTCTGTGCTCTGGGGAGCAACCAAAACGAGGTGAGTCACTTCAGACCCGAGTTCGAAGTTCTAGTGATGGAGGATGCTCATCACTTAATCAGCTGAGGAACAGCCACTTCATGACTATCCTTACACTTCACATTAAAACAACCAAACCAATCAATCCCAGAGTGGCTGTGTCCCTCAGCTGGCCTTTCCTGTCCAGCTGGGAGCCTGGGAGTTGAAATCACAGTGCAGCTGCCTTGCAAACTCAGGGCATTCCAGAACAATTCATTTGAATACGGAAACTCTGCTTTTCCAAGGATCACCATTTCAGGTCTGGGGTCTGTCACAGCCCACCTCGGTGGCCTCGTGGCTTTGTGCTGTTCCTGTCCACGAGGTGATCCTGTGTTTTCAAAGAATTTCTGGAGCAAGGTACTCCTGTGGCTGCCCACAGTTCACTGGCTGCTGCTGTATTTGTAACTCAGAGCAGCAGCTCCCATATCCTGTGTATTTTCCCCTGTTTTTACACACAGACTTAATTCTTGTTCTGTTTGTATGCCACAGTTATCCTCAAAGAATGAGGCACCATCTCCCTTGCACACATTCTGGTTTAAACCACTGAACTGGATCAAAAGTCAGGAGCTCCTGTCTGGCTTTTGGAGATGGGAATTCCAAGATTTTGCTCAGATTTATGCCCATTCCATAGGGACATTTCCTACGGGTGAGCTCAGTAGCCCGTTTCGGAGGGGAGGGAGCAGCTGGAGGTGAGGTTGCTGCTGGTGTTCTGTGCAGGGGCTGCTCCCCCAGACCCCTCCCTTGTGTTGCTGTGCCTGTTTTGCTCACCCATGGCTTATTTTATTGCATTAACTACGGACTTGCAGCAGTTTGGCTGCCAGCTGAGCAGGGGACAGAGTGAGAGGACAGAACCCCACAGCTGCTCCCCTGGCCCTCACCTCTCCACTGCTGCTGCCACTGCTGCTCTCCAGCCCGGTGACTTTGTGTGGCACTTCCCAAACTGACCCTGTGCCCCCTCCCCAGGGTGGGGTGTCCCTGAGCCCAGCCTCCCCCTTGCCTTGGACCCATGCTCTTGACCAAGCCATGCAAGACCTCTGCTCCTGCACCATGGGAACATCAGTGTCACCTACAGGCACATCCTAGCAGAGAAACATGACCTAGCAGAGGGCTGTGTGTTTTGGGGAAAGTGGTGGTGAGGTTTGTGTCCATGGGTGTGAATCCTCAGCACAGGAAGGGCTTCTGCTGGTCACAAAACCCTGCGAGCAGAAGGGTTTACAATCCACTCCCCATCCCCACCTTCTCTGCACCAGTTTGCAGGGATGAGCCTTCAGGCCAGTGGGACTGGGCACTGCTGTGTCCCACGGGAGATCCCGGCTGGAGAGAGGAGAAGATCACCAAGACCCTCGCTGAGGTGGGTGTTGTCAGCGTGCTCCCAGCCAGCCTTAGGATTCCAGACCAACACGTACCTTGGAACGTTCTTCAAACACTTGCCGTTGGGCTTTTCCATAGGGAAAATTACTTCAGTGTCTCTCCATAGCTCTGGGGGGCTGTTCCGTGCCGTGCCTCATCCTCAGCACCCCCGGGTCCCACACTGCTCTGTAGAGCCTGATCACCTTCAGTGCTCGGGACGAGGGGAGTGCCCCCGGCCCCCCCCGGGCCCCCACCCGCGGGGCCGCTGCTACTGCCCGTGCTGCTCATGCTGCGGCTTTTGGGTGGGTCTGGCTTTGGGGTGGGGACGAGCCCCGGGGGATCTCCCGGGTGAGGCTGCGGGGAGCGGGCGGGGGCGCGGGGGCTGCCGGCAGAGAGCGGAGCGGTGGGATCGGGGGGAGCGGAGCGGTGGGATCGGGGGGAGCGGAGCGGTGGGAGCGGCTGGAGCGGAGCGGGGGGAGCGGCCGGAGCCCCCGCCCCGAAGGAGGCACAGCGGGCTGGGCTGCGGATGGAGGGGAGCCGGACCCCTCCCCGGTACGGATCCATGGAGTCCACCCGGTGGCCGCCCGCGGGGCCAGGTGAGCGCGGCGGGACCGGGACGGGCAGGGCACGGCCAGAGCCGAACTTCCTCCCCACAGATCCCCCGGCGGCTCCGGGACCCTCCCGACACCCGAGCCCTGGGAGCTGGCGGGGAACCGGCGGCTTCACCCACCAAAAGGAGCCCCGCAGGTGCTCCCCAGACCGCTCCCGGCACCTCGGGAGTGGGGCGGGAGGAGAAGGATGGACGGAAGAGAGGGAGGGATGGATGGATGGATGGATGAATGGATGGATGGATGAATGGATGGATGGATGGGAGAGATGGACGGAAGCGGGAATGGAGGGAGGGAAGGGGTGGCTAGGGGAGAGAAAGGACGGAGAGAAGGGGCTGGGTGGAGGGGTGGCTGGAGGGCACGCACCGGGCGGAGAAGGAGGGTCGCATCCCGCCATCCCGCTGCTGCTGCCCGGGCGGACACGGAGCCGCTGTGCTGGGAACGCTGTGACAGGGAGACTGGGGTGCCCGCCCTGTCCTTCACCGCTTTCCCCCCTCTCTGACCTGTTCCTCCAGTACGACACGGGATGAGAAGAGGGGGGGATGCCAACCAAGGGCATTGCCCTGTGCAGAGTCCCCGACCTTGCGGTGGGAGGAAGGGTCGAAGTGCTGGGCTGTGAGGAGGAGATGCGCCTGCAATCCCTCTGCTGTGACGTCTCTGCGACCTCTCCCCTTCCCTATTCCTTTCTGCTACTCCTTAGCCCCTTGTACCCAAAGGGTCGGGGACAGGCAGCTGGAAAGGCAGGGGAGGAGGGATGGAGCAAATTCCTGCTTGGTACTGCTTGGCAGGGGTGTGTGTGTGGTGCCTGTGAAGCTGCTCAGCTCCTCGGTGGTCTGTTTGAAGTTTTAGTCCTCCTTTGTGCTTTTCAGCACAGTATCCTCCCCAAACCTTCACAGTCTATTAGAAACAGAGATCCTTGGGGAATAGGAGCACTTCCATTACTTGGATCCTCTGCTCCCAGCAGCTGGGTACCATCAGGGTGGTCCTGGGACTGGTGGTGCTGGACTCAGGGTGCTGGGTATGGCCCGGGCACCCCCCTCCTCGGGTGCCTGTGAGCAGGGCTGTGGTGGCTGCAGTATTTGCTGGTTCAGTGCAGTTCTGTGAACTCCCAGCTCCCAGGGACCCTTGTGATGGGTGAGAACATGGCAACAGTCAGTGTCTGCTGTGTTTGCTCCCAACCAGGAAACATCAGGCCAAGCCTGTGAAGCCCTGAGCACAAACAGCCTCTTGCCCTGCTTGTGCTCGGGAGGTGACCCTGGGGAGGTACCTACAGCAGTGGGGTGTTGCACAGGGGCTACACCTTAGTGATACCCCCATAAGTCCTCACAAGGTACCTCACCTGTGAACTCTGGTCCTTTAGGTGTCTAACTGGTGCTGGCTGTACCAGGGGCTGCACAAACACAGCCAGACAACCCCCCTCTGGCTGCAATGGGCCAGGGCAGCACATTTCTCCCTGGTTTACTGGAGGGAATGCTGGCAGGGAAGCAGTGCCATGGTTTGCAGGCTGCCAGCAGCTGTGACCTCTCCTATCTGAGCATGGTCTTGTCCTCAGGACTGGTGTGCTGGGCCGTACATTGGCAGACCTGGAGGCTCGTGTCCATCCTGGCAGGCAGGGTGGTGGTGGGCAGAGCACCCCCTCTGACAAGGCTGCCCAGAGCTGGGCCCTGCATCATCATCACTCCCATTGTCAGGTTTGTGCAGTAAGGGCTGATTTTGAGAGGCTGAATGCCCCCTGCCCATGCTGCTTTCAGGAGCAGAGGAAATCACAGGGCTGAGTAACAGAGTTCTGGGGATGGAGCCCCTGTGAAGAGCTCTGACCCCTCCACAGGGGACTGTCAATCCATCATCCAACTTTAATCATGAAGCAGATTGCTTTAAACTCAACCCTGTGCTGGTTGTTGCTGTGACTCATCTCAGGCTCGCTGCTGCCTGTCTAAATGTTTTCACCAAAGCCATATGGAGTGGAAGTCTCTGGCTATTACACTGCTCATTAATGGAGCCACCCCCCCGGCCGTGTGTGATGATTAGAGCATCTCTGAGTTTCAATCAAAGCTTTTTCCCCCTCCTTGGTTTGCCAGGTTGAAATAGTGCCAGCTGGGGAGTCTTTCAGCTCGGGCAGTGGGGGATTTCTGTGTCTGGCTGTGCTACCGTGTGTGCAGCTGTGGGACCAAAGGGACCCCTGGGCCACACGTGGGGACATCCCCAAAGGGAGACTTGGACTGTGAGCTTGATCACAGCTTTAATAAACATCCTACCTTGGGCAGGAGAAGAAACCTGGTGTAAGAAACCCATTCCCAGGTTTGGCAAAACCATCTCCAGTGAGATCTTTTCACCAGCTGTCTGGAATTTAGTCCCACAGGAGCTCCCAGGGTCTGTACCTTTGCAACTGCTGGATGTGTTGCTGCCTTTGCACAGGTCTGTGGGGACACAGGGCCCTTTGTCAGAACAGCTGTGACCTTCCAGCCTGCAGTGCTGAGGTTCAGGAACTCACCATCATCCCTTGTCTGCCTGGAGAAAACATCTCCTGAGCCAGCAGGGAAGATTCATGCATATTCCGATCATGTCTATCAAAAATCAATTGTCATCAATCTCATTACATGGAATCAGAGGAAATTGGATTGGAGGAGACCTCTGGAGATACTGAGTTCAACCTGTTGCTCAGAGCAGACTTGGTAGATCACGTTGCTCAAAGCCTTGTCCAGGAGTTATCTTGGACCAAAGATGGAAATGCCACAACCTCTCTGATCCCTTTTCCAGTGTCTGAACAGCCCTCAGCCTTCCTCTCTCAGCCTCTCCCCCTCTGTTCTGTGCTCTATCCTCTGTCCTCTCTCAGATATTCAGATCTTGGCATGATGACCTGTGGTCCTGGGCAGATGGAAGGAATCTACACCAACAGATTTATCTTCCCATCCTGTCAGCTGCCTGTCAGTCACCTGTATGGATTTACTGGTTTCTCATGGATGGTTTTGGTGGGTGGTTATGATGCAGAAGTGTAGAGGTGTAGCTCCGTGTCCCCTTGTCCAGGTGCTCCCTCCCTGGGTTTGTGGGCTTCATTTTGCAGGAACATTCTCCTGGCACTGCCCTCCCTCTGCTTCTGCCCTGGATTAAGCAGCTCCAGGCACATGACAGTAGTCCCAGGACTTCTCATCCAAGACTTACTGCTTTGGTGAGCAGTTCCCTGGAATGCCTGAGGGATACAGAGTGCCATGACCCAACCACAGCACCTGAAGGCACAGCTGAGGGCTGAGAGCTTCCAGCTCGAGTCCTGCAGCCCCTGCTCTGCTGTGCTGTGCCGACCTGCCCACTGCCCCCATTGCACAGGGCACTCCAGGCCTGCAACAGGAGGCTGCAGGTGTCCAACAGAAAGGGGACTTTGGGGAGTGTGTGAGAGCAGGGTGGTCCCAGCCACACCATGTTCCCTGGCTCTGATGGGAAAACCACCCAGAGCAGAGTGAGGAGCTTTTTTGCTCTCGTGGGCAGTGCCTATGGACTGGAATTACATTCCAGGCTCCTGCTGCAGACAGGGGAAAGCAACTCAGCACTGCCACCTCCTGCCAACCCAGCCCTACCACCTTCTGCCATCCCAGCACTGCCACCTTCTCCTATTCCAGTACTGCCACCTCCTCCTTGTCCAGCACCTCCTTCCAACCCAGCACTGCCATCTCCTTTGTACCCAGCACTGGCACCTCCCCCATCCCAGCCTGGTCACCTCCTCCCTTCACGTCCACAGGCAAGGATTCACCTCTCCAGGTCTGGGATGGTTCTGCTAATGAGATTCTGGGATGAGAAGGGAGAAGAAGAGATGCTGACAGCTGTTTCAAACCCTCACTCACCCCCTGGGGAACAGCTGGCTGATAATCTCAGCCCAATGATTCTGCCAGCAGTGATCAAAGACGTTCTGGGTTATTCACCCACCCAGACAGGCCAGAAGTGACAGCCCCCTCTCCCCCAGAACCAGTCTCATGCTCCTGGGGCTGGTTGGCTTTGTCCTTGGCTAGTGGAGGCTGCAGTGAGCTCATACCTGTGTTTACTGGCACATCTGTACAACCAGCAGCCTTGTCGTCTCAGCCTGGTCACAGAAGTGACAGAGAAATGCAGCTTTTCCGTGACAGGTCTAGAGCTGGGCTGGAGTACAAGCCCAGGGAGTGGCTGCCTACAGGCACGTGGCAGCTGTGCCATCTGCACCTTCACGTGGGTCACCTGCCAGCATCTGTCACCTGTCCCTGGTGCAGTGCTGGGGGCAGGTGCAGCCAAACATCCCAGGTGAGAGGAGCTCTGGGGTGGCAGAGCATCAGGATGCTTGGGATGAGGGACCTCTGCATCCTGGTCCCCTGGCAACCACACTCTGGTCCCCTAGCAACCACATCTTGATCCTGTAGCAACCACAGGCCGGTCCCTTAGCAACCCACATCAGGCCCGTGGAAACAAGGCAAAGGGAGGGGGTTTGTGCTCATTTGTAGCAGAGCCTTTGAGCAAGAGCTGATGGAGAGCAGTGCATCCAATCCCACACTCTGTCCAGCCCAGGGATTCATCCTTCTGTCCTGAGCAAGTGCTGGCTCCTGAGAGCATCCTGATGGTTTAGGACAGGGAGTGATGGAGGATTCCCACACTGGCATAAGCTGAACGTGACCTTTGTGTCTAGGGGAAGAGGGACGTAATCTTCTAGAAATCCTCATGAGTTTTTAAGCCAGAAACAGGAGAAAATTGTTCTACAAACGAGTCACACTGACCCAAACCAGTCATATTTTCCCAGTAAGCCTTCCCTGCTGGCAGCCTTGGAAATATGCCTTGCTTTGGGAGTGATTTCCTGAGTAGTTTTACATGATGGGTAGAGGACCAGTGACTGAAGTGTTTGGTCTTGTGCCTTAATGCTGGTCCCTGGCTACCCTATAACCCTTAAGCACTGGCCTGGGTCCTGTTTGGAATGCCCAGACCACACACTGTGACAACTCCAGTTCCCAAACATCACCTGCCTGGAAAATCCTGTTCCCAGAGCTGGTGCTTCATGACTGTGCTTTCCCCTTTCCCTGCATGGGGAAAGTCCCAGGGCTGCAGGAAGACCCTGTGAAGATTCAAAGAAAGATTCATGTGTTATTTTGAATGTTTTCTCACAGCCTGGCTTTGCTGTAGCACATCCCAGGAGAGCCAGATTAACCTGTGTGTGATGACTGTGCTGCTGCCTGTCACTGATAACAAGCTCAGTGTCGTGTCTCTGAGAGCCAGACCAGGCTGGGAGGTGGCAGCTGGCCTGGGAGATATTCCCATGAAATGGTCTGGGAGTCACTGTGGGATCCACAGGCCCTGTGGGAATCCACACAGCATCCACGTGTAAGCCTGGGGGACAACCTTGTGCAAACAGTGGAACATCTGGGTGTAAGTCATTGGCAGGCAGAGGCAGAGCTGGTGGTCAGGGCCATGGATGGGGGTTGCTGGGCTTTCATCCTGTCCATCCTTCTAAGACACAAGTTACAGCCCCTTCTTTTCTGCATTTTGCTGTCAATTCTTGCCTCTTGCCCTCAGGAAGGGACATCCCCTTTCCCTGCCTCAGTTTCCCCAAGTGGGTTACAGAGGTGATGGCTCAGCACTCCAGAGGTCGAGGAAGCTGAACTGGCCTGCTGGGTGCCATGAGGGCTCTTCCCCTGGTGAACTGGGGAGCATGGGGGGACTTCAACCAGCCTGTGATGGAAGGGGAGCAGCTGAAGGACTTTCATGTCCACAATTCCTTAGCTCTGTGCTGTGTGAGTCCAGAATTTGTTCCAGAAGGGTGTACACACAGGCTCATGGCTCTGTGCTGAGGTGGCTGAAGCTCACATGGTTCTGGAAAAAGAGGCATTCCTGTCCTTCCCTCCAGCAGTTTTTAGCTCCCTTGGCCTCCTGCTGTCCAGAGAGGGGGAAACTCTGGAAATGTGGGGCTCTCTCAGCAGCACAGAGCCAGGCACAGCACTGGTGTGAGCGGGGTGTGCAAGGCCAGCACGAAGCAGGTGAGGTGATGCTGGTTTTGGAGGCTCCAAGGCCCCGTGGTCCCTGTTGGCCTCAGCACCCACCTGGCATCTCCTGCTGACTGACACGGCTCCTGTTCCATTGGCAGAGGATGAGATCGTTTCCATGGCCGACTCCACCACCACCATCGACGACATCGAAGGAGAGCTCTTCAAAATCGAGAGGATCAGGGAGATCCTGGTGAGGAGGGAGTCAGAGCTGCGCTACATGTGAGTACCTGCCCTGCCCTGGCACTGTGCCCCATTCCCAGGGGAATCCCAGCATCTTCTCCTGCCCAGCCAAGCAGATCATCCCCAGGGCAGAGCTCAGGCTGCTTTCCACCTTGTTTTCCACCAGGAAGCTCAGCCTCTCCCACTGCTCTGGCCTCGCCCTCAGGAGGGGCTTTAGTGGGTTATAAAGCTGCCACTGATGCTGTGAAGGTCTGAGCCAGCCTAATTCTGTGCAAACAGTTTATCACATGGATTTAGCTACACAAATGTTTCCATACTCAACCACCAGCACCCCATGTTCCCAGTGGGTCCATACTCTTCCTCAGTGTGAGGCTCTTGGGCTGGGATTGGGAAGGGACCTGAGGCTGGTGGTTTTTTGCTGCTCTCTGGAGGTGTGGCTTTGCCTCAGCATGAAGATCTGCAGCTGCTGAACAGCCACATGAACACAGTTTATCCTTCCACACTGAAGGATTGCATATCCTCCCAACTTCCCCTTTCCTCCTCCATCCCCTGGTCCCTGGGATCACTGGGACACACCAGGATTGGACCAGCATCAGTGCCTGGTGCCACCCTGGATCCTGCATCTCTACCCTGCATCCTGTATCTCCACTCTCAGCACAGCCTTTGCAGCCCAGCGAGGAGGGAAGGATTTTCTCCATGGTTCACTTCAAGAATCAAAGCAGTTTGTGGGTAAAAAAATCTCTAGGCCTTTCAGATTTAAGGTAATCAAATAGCCACTGTGTTGCAGCAGCACTAAACCAGCTGCAACATAAAGGTACAGGAGGGTTAAAGAACATTTTTCCTGGGTATACCAGGGGATTTTATGGTTTGAAAGGAAAAGGACTCATCAAAACTATCAAGTTTGTGTTGATTAAGCTTTTTAATACCACTGAATTGCTGTAGTCAGCCCAGTCTTCAGATCCCATGCTGCCAGGCCAATAGAAACCTGGAATTTTTGTACTGGTAATGGCAAAGATCATATTTCCTGGGCTATAGCACTTGATGTGCTGGGGTTTTTTTAGATGTGTCTGGTTCCTCAGTGGTACCTGCACTGCAGGGATCACCAAAGCCTGGAAATGCCTGTGTAAATCCAGTGTGTGGGGAAGCTGTGAGCTGGACTGTGGCTGATTTGGAACAGTGGCCTCTTTGAGGCACAGTTCCCCCTGAACACGTTGAAAAGGATTTTTGGAATTCATAAAGAGTGTAGTTTTTCAATGCCTCCCATGGCAACTGGTGCCTGATTCTCTCTGGTGCTGTCAAAGCTCACAGATCTTGTTCTTTCTTGTCCCTTAGTTTGTTTTGTTCTTTGCCTTGCACTTGGAAAACAAAGGGAGATCACCTGCAGAAACCACATGCTGGGGTGGGCATGGCTGCAAAAGTGATCCCTTGGGAGTTTGGAAGTGCTGGAATTGTGTCTGGGTGTTTTGGGAGTGCTGTGAGAACTTGAGCATCAGCTCTGTGAGGTGTAGGAGTGAGGAGGAGTGTGGATCTGAGGGGCAGGGAAGGCTGAGGGCTGGAGAAGGGAGATCCCAGACCTCTGTGTTCTGCAGGACAGGGTTTAAAAGGATGGGGAACTGGGGCTGCAAGGGCTTCTTTTCTTCCCCAGTGGGGAAAAAGTGTGATGTTCAGGGTGGTTGGACTGTAGGCCTTGGGGAGGTGGACATTTCCCAGGGTGTGCTGCCAAACAGGTCAGTCGATAGCAATCAGTGTTTTCTCCTTGGAAATGTCAAACTAAAATGTTCCAGCACTTCTGAGGTGTCTGTGCTCTGGAAAACAAAGAAGCTCCCAAAATTTCTCCTTTTATAGGGCAAAAGGAAAGGTCTGAAATGCCTGTGGGAGATTCAGCTCTGCACCCACCCTCCTCAGTGCCCTGACCTGCTCCCTGGGACCAGGCAGGGGTACCCTGGCTCTGGCTGGTGCTGCAATAGGTGTGAAAACTATTGGTAGAAGCAATCCCAGATCTAGCAGCAGCTTTCTGGGTGCTTCTCCCTGCAATCCCTCCCAAGTTTTACTGAAATGAGAGTTTTTATTATTGCCCATTTATTATTCTCACTATCGGTTTTCCCAGAATTAATTTCCAATTTAAACGTAATAATATTTCAGCTCTCATTTGACTGTTTAATTTCATTTTAATTTTTCATTTCAATAAGCCTGTCACCAGCAATCAGCCTGTTATCCCTGTGTCCCATGCAGAGCTGGTGCTCTTTGTCCAAGTTCAGGGCTCAGCCACCACAGGACCCGAGGAGAGGACAAACAGCCCTCCCTGCTCTCCACGTGCAGCTCCCGAGCACTGGCACTGCTGGACCCGTTCAGTGTGGAATGCAGACCAGGGAAAACTCTGTCAGCTGGAGCAAAAGTGTGACAGAGCCAAGAGGGAGCCCTCTCCTTCACCTGAGCTGATCCCCTCCCACAGCAACATCTCACAGGGCTCCTCTTTGTGAGATTGTTTATTTTCCCTTCCATTTCTGGTGTCCTCAGCTCAGCTGACAAAGCTGCATCTTCAGGCAGATCTGGTAAATATGACTCATCCCAGAAGGGTGGACAGTGTGACTCAGTGGAAGGACCAGCAGGATTGTTGGAGATGCAGACAAGGCTTTTAGGAACTTCCAAAGAAACCGGCGGCACAGCTGGGCAGGGGGGCACCAGCTCATCATCATGGATTATCTGCAGACACAGATCCTGCTCTGGGGAACAGCACAGGGAGGACATGGAGCTGCTGGAGAGAGTCCAGAGGAGGCACCAAGAGGATCAGAGGGATGGAGCAGCTCTGCTGGGAGGAAAGGCTGGGAGAGCTGGGATTGTTCAGCCTGGAGAGGAGAAGCTTTGGGGTGGCCTAATTGTGGCCTTCCAGGACCTGAAAAAGTGACAGGAAAGATGGAGAGAGACTATTTCCAAGGGCCTGGAGTGACAGGACAAGGGGGAATGGCTTCACACTGACATAGGGCAGGGTGAGATGGGATATTGGGAATAAATTGTTCCCTGTGAGGGTGAGGAGGCCCTGGCACAGGTTGCCCAGAGAAGCTGTGGCTGCCCCATCCCTGAAAGTGTCCAAGGCCAGGTTGGATGGGGCTTGGAGCAACCTGGGCTGGTGGAAGGTGTCCCTGCCCATGGCAGGGGGTGGAATGAGATGACATTTAAGGTTCCTTCCAGCCCAAACCAGTCTGTGATTCTGTGATTCTATGACAGCTTCAACCTGTCAGAGGTCAGGGTTAGATGGGATGTTAGGAAGGAATTTTTCCCTGTGAGGGCTGTGAGGCCCTGGCACAGGTTGCCCAGAGACGCTTGGCTTTACCAAGGGCACAGGCATGAGAGTTTTGAAAATAAATCAGTTTGTTCCTCTGCCAGCCCCAGTAAGCCACAAGCAGCACTTGAGCTGGTTCTCATGGAAGGGGCTGAGTGTCTGTGGTGCTCCTGAGACATCCAAACTGCCTCAGCTCAGACAGGACCACGTGTCCCCACTTGGCTCCAGCAGCTGATGTTTGAGTTGGGCCCACCCTGATCAGCACCTTGCTGCTGTCGTGGGGTTTGAGCCAGAGATGTTTCCATTGCCTTTGGTTTCAGCAGGCTCCTTTTCTCCTGTTGAAATGACCTTGTTTCTCAGCAGACACCTGCAAAGTTTGCACATTTCCCCCCTCTGTTATATTTCTAACTTCTTTTAATTCTGCAGGAAGGCAGGATGAAAAGGTCAGATCCTCTTATATGGCATCCATTTTTTTATTGGATTCTACCTTTTGGGGATTATTTTTTTGGAAGAAGGAGAGACACAGCTGCTATTGCTTGGTGGGTGTGCCAGGTTTTAATAAGGCTTCACTGTTGTTAGGGTAGTGAAACTTTTGCTTTGCCAACAACCAGCAACCCAGCCCATGTGGCTCTGGGGTGAAGTGGGCTCCCATTTCCCATGGGAAGGCTGGTAAATCCATGCTCCCCACCACAAGCACTGAATGCATTGCCTTCCAGCATTGGTTGGGTGTTGCTCTGGGGGTTTTGAACCTTTCCTTTCCCAGTCTTCTCCCCTGAGTGGTTTCATTTGTGTCCCTGCAGGATGGATGACATTCAGCTTTGTAAAGAAATCAGCCGGCTGAAAAAGGAGCTTCAAAAACTCATAGCCCTACCAGGTAAGGCTTTGTGGAGCTTCAGAGAACTGCACCCTGCTGAAGTCAGCAGAAAGGTTCCATGAAATACAAGAAGCTCTTTGGGAGCTCCCACCCCAGGATGCTCCCAGAGACGCTGCTGCATCCACAAATGGGGCTCCCTGAGTGTCTCCTGAGATTCTCCGTGGGAGTACTTCCAGGGAGTCCTTGTCCAGGCTTGGGATAAAGGGCAGAGAAAACTGAAAAGCAGATAAATAAGTCATTTGAGGTCTGGTAGAGGAGAAGGGGAGCTGAGGGAGTGAATCCCAACACAGTGCACCAGGGAGGATCCTAAATGAGTTAAGAGGACAAGCAGGGGACATTGTCTGACCACACCATGGGGGGACCCCTTTGGAGTTAAAAGAAGGAGAGATGCCTTCAAAGGCCTTAAGTGTGTGAAAAGGAGTGAATTCTTGCTGTGGCCATGTCAGGACGTGTGTCAGTGGTGGGGCAGAGGGCAGCAGCTGCCAGGGAAGGGTTCCTGCTTGCAGCCAGGGTGGGATGGGTGCTAGGGGGATGCCATGCCAAAGGGACTTGGTGATGTCCCTGATTTAGGTGGATTCACCACTCAGGATGTTGAAAGGAGGCAAACAGGCCAGGGCAATATGTGTGAAAACTTCAGCTGGGAGGAAGTGCTGCTTTGTCACCTCCCTTACCATGACCAGTGACCCTCCATGTCCTGTCACAGCTACAGCCACCCTTGTCCCTTCACAGCCCAGGAGAGGCCAAACCTCATTTCTCTAAAGGATCTCTCTCAGTATTCAAATCAAAGCACTCACCACACAGCTCCAGGTTGGAATGAGACTGAGCAGGAAAGGCTTCCCCACAGGCCGTGTCCATCCCTGCTCATAAGGCTCTGCCTCCTCCTGGGACACACTCACTCAGCCCTCAGCAGGGACTGCTTTCAGAGGCAGATGGGAGACACATCCCTGCTTATTTGTACCCACCCAAGCATGAGGATTTGGACCTGTTTCCCCAAGCACCACCTCAGCTCATCAGTTCTGCACCCGAGGTCACCTCAAAGCCAAGAGTGGCAGCAAATCCTGACCCTGTCTGAAGCCACAGTGGGGCTGTGCTGTGTGTGCTTGTGAATCTTCAGCACGTAGTTGGAGCCCAAATGCTGCTTAATATGCGGGTCCTGATTAGTTTAATGCAACTTGCCTGTACCCAGAGAGAGTTCAGACAGGAAAGGGAGCATCCTGCCATAAAAATGGGACCTGCTTGCAAAACAGACCCAAATCTCATGTAGGCTTTTAATTCAAACACCTAAACTAAGACTTTACCTGAACCATGGCTCAGGACCAGAGGTAAATTGGCCTTTTCTGATGCTGGAGAAATGTGTCTGACTTTCCTTCATCTGCTTCGGTCTTTTATTTCATGTCTTTTCAGCACTCCCAGGTTCAGCTGAAAGCAGAAATTCTGCTCGCATCAGGGATGCTCTTTTTGTCTTCTTTCTTGCTTGACTCAGATCAGACCGTGCTGGAAAAATCCTGCACATCACTGCTGTGGACAGAGCGTCACAGCAGTCCTGGGTTCCGATAAAGATTTGCACACGTCAGAGCTTACTCAGAGCCCAGCCAGACCTGGGGCTTGAAATCTCACCAGGCCAACAGGGCTCACTCCATACTGTGAATTTCTCTGTATTTTTATTTAGCTGAAGGAAGACTGGAGATTGATCCATTCTGGGCTGGGCTGTTGAATTCAGACCTGGGGCTTGAAATCTCGCCAGGCCAAGGTGCCTTCAGTAATTCAGAGAGGGTGGTGGTCATGGTGGGCTCTGACATCACAAGTCTGGAAGAAAGGTGCAGTGTTTGTGCAGTGGGAGGTGAACTCTGACATGCCCCACCTCGGGATTGCAGGTTGTTGATTAACTCCAGATGCTGTGCACAGCCTGGTGTTTCCCATTTGTGTGGCATCCACTTGGAAGTGTTCCTGTTCCCACCAGGCAGGTGGGAGCTGCACAGAGACAGTGCCCAGGGCCAGGTGAATGTGCATTAACTCTTCCTGGTGGAAGACCAGCAGGGGTGGCCCAGCCCCCAGCCCAGAGAAGCCTTCTCTGCTGGGAGCTCATTCCGTGCACAAAAGCACAGTGACAGGAAAACCCTTTGTTTGCTGGGGTTGTTTCTGAGTGGTTCCTCCTTCCCAGAGCCCTGCAGCAGCACCTCCACTGATCCACAGCAGACTTCAAACCACTAATCAATGCTCTGTTTAGGTCACTGCTGAGACCCAGCCAACAGGGCTTGCTCCATACTGTGAATTTCTCTGTATTTTTATTTAGCTGAAGGAAGGCTGGAGATTGATCCATTCTGGGCTGGGCTGCTGAATTCAGGCTTGGTATTAAATAGCTGCAGCACAAAGAGTCAGAGTTCCCAGCTGGGGATCTCTCCATTGATATTTCCCACTCCTTATCCCTATGGCTCCAATCCTCACATATCCCACTGACCACTGTGTACCAATAGGGAGCTAAACCTGTTCATTCAATCCATCTCTCCTATAGCAAGTGAAAATGTAAGGCCAGGTCCATGTCAGGTGTGGTTCTGGTCACTGGGGATGCTTACAGCAATTGCAGCTTCTGATGAGTCGGAAACATCGTGCTGGGCTTTTAAAATGCAGCTACAAACTAAATAAGGGGTTGGACTAGATGATCTCCAGAGGTCCCTTCCAACCCTAACTATTCTGTGATTCTGTAAATTCATGTAGGACAAGACTTCATAGTGATGTGAGAATTTTCCAGGCCTTCACAAACTCTCTGCCCAAAGATCTGTGGCACGAGTAAGTCCCGCCCAAGGTGGGTCTTTTGGGGGGTTCAGGTGACAACCAAAGCCGATGGATTCAAAATAGCCTGGCAGAAACTTGGGGCCATCATTGTTGCTGGGGTGGGAATGGCACTGACAGTGTTTTGGAAGGTCAGATGTAGAGGATGAGATCACCAGGAGCATGTTCAGCAAGGGAGTAAGGCCACAAAACCCATGGATTGTTTTTCATGTCTCTGTGTGTGACATAAATGGAGGTGTGAGGTGTTCCTGGGGCATCTGCCCAGTGCTGATAATTCCCTGCACACCTGAATCCCCAGCAGGTTTCTCAGCCACATGAAGGACCTGACTCTGAGATCTCTGGACCTGTACCCAGCTCAGGGCCAAGCTGGGGCTGGTTGGATGTGCTGGCTTGGGAAATGGGCGTTAAACACGTCCCGAGGGGCCCTGTCTCTGCTCTGCAGAGCTCAGAGATGCATCTTGCAGTGCTCAGTCCTGTGAAAGTTTTGGGGAGAAGCTAAAACTTTGAAGTTTGATGACAGCAGACGTGTCTCCTTCCAGCCAGGGTGGCTTGTGATGAGGTTGTTGCTTATTTAGCAGCCTGTGTCTGGATCCAGCTGCTTCCTTTGCCTTGGCTTTTACCCCCACTCTCATATCTGCTCTTGGGTTGACAAGGGTGGGATGGGCCCTGTTGGTGTGTTAAATGTGTTCTCTGTGCTGCAGAGAATGAGAAGTCCAACGAGGAGAAGCAGAGGGAAGAGGAGCTGGTCCAGCAAATACACAAGCTGGTGGAAACACGGGATTTCTTGGTGGATGACGTGGAATTTGAGAGGCTCAGGTAGCTCAGTGCAACTTATTCCTTGCACTGGGGACAGTGCAGTCTGTCCTCTGATCTGCATCCTGCCTTCCCAGATGCTCCTGTTCCTTTCCTGAATGGTAACCAAGTTCTTTGTCACAGGGAAAGGGAAGAAGACAAGGAAATGGCAGAGTTCCTGCAAAGTAAGCTCTCCAAAAGCTACCTCCAGAAAGCAAGTAGGTGGTTGATGAGTTTTATTCCTTGAATTGAACCTCCCTGGAAGTTTCTCCCCTCTCCTAAGCACCCTGTCTCCAAGATTTCATTGCTTAGCCTGGGGCTGGCTTACCTGGAGACCAAATTGGTACAGATGTTGTGCTTCCATTTCCCTCCTGGCATTTCTCAGCCACCATGTCCTATGAGAATGGGGATGGGAAGGTGTCCTTTCATAGCTGATGGGCTTCATCTGACCCTTTCCAACCAGCTCTTTACATCCCATCTCACCACTACCTAAGGTCACAGCCTGGATGGACACCACAGCCTCTGATGGCAGGTCACCCTTTTCCCTGTGCCTCCATCACCTTCCCAGTGCAGTGAGAGGCATTTCCAGCCCAGGACCCCTGTGGACACGCAGGAAGCACACATGGCAATGTGCCTCCTGGGTGCAGGAGCTCATGCCCAGCTGGGTCTGAGGAGGGTCAGCAACTGAGCCTTGAGAGGAGCTCTAAGAATCAGCCGTGGGCCTGTGCCCTGGTCACCAGGCAGAGCCCAATTCCTCTTTCCACAGCTCCTGTCAAAGAGAAGAAGATGACTTCCAGGGGACAGCAAACCTCGGCACCGTACATGACCAAGACAGGCCTCACCCTGCTCAAGGAGTGCTGTGGCTTCACCTGCTCCATCATGTAGCCAGTCCCAGCTCCTGGGCACAGGACATGACCATGGTGAGTGTGCACATCCTGGAAGCTGGGCTGGGCAAGAGGGGCTTCCTTGTGCTGGGCCTTCCTGGCTCAGCTGCACAGAGATGTGCCAGTGTTTTGGAAACAGGGATCACCCAGGGCCAGGCTGTGCCTGTGACACAGGACTGTCCTCTGGCTGGCGAGGGGCAACCAGGCAGCCCCTGTGCATTTGCCAGAGGTTCAGGACATAACTCATTCTAAAAGTGGTCACTTTGTAGAAGTCTCAGGGAGTGGCAGACTCATAGAGAGGTGCTCCTTACCAGTGCAGCCTGGCATGGACTTCCCAGCTCATCCCAGGAGGAGGCTGAAGTGGCCAGGTTGGATCCCCAGCTCTGCCCGGCTCGAGCTTTCTCCCTGCTCTGATGCCTGTGTGTGACTCTGCTCCACAGCACGTGCTGCCAAAATTGGTGTTTGTGGGGTGCAGACAAGTCAAGCAAGGCCTGAACAGCTTGGTGGGGAGCTCAGGTGACTGGTGAGCTGAGCTCACTCCAGCCAGAGTGTGCTGAGGACACAGGGGACCAAGTCACTGCTGAGATGAAGTTATGTCTGTAAGGATGTGCTTTACTACAGCAGAAGTGAAATCCTGTGCTCCAGCACCACAAATCTGAGTGCAGACCTTACAGCTCAGCACGGGGCAGCTGGCAAGGAGGTGAAACCATCCACCCACTGAGCTCCCACCTTCCTCCACACCTGGCCTTCACCCAGAGGGTGTGAACAGGGCCAGAGCTGAGCACTGAGACTGACCCCACGTGGGACTGTGTGAGAGGAAGATGATGGTAATGGAGGTCCAGTGGGTTGTAGCCTCTGTGGGAGGATACATCTCATCCTGAATATCACTGGAGACTTCCACTGTGGCCACTGGCTTGAGAGCCAGCAGTTCCTCTCGCTGGCATTAGGTGCTCTATAAGGCAGGGTTGGCTCTCTGGCCATTGCAGAAGGGAGGCACCAAGGGAATCCCATGGTTGCAACTCATGGTTTCCCATCTCTTGCCTTCCCTCCCCAGGTCTCCAGCCAGAGTCCACGACCTGCTCTCCTCCGAGAGATTCCACCTCCCGTCATTGTCCATGCTTCCCACGGCAGCACCACCACCAGAGGGGCTTCCCAAGCAGGCTGGTGCAAGTTTGAGTGACCACCTCAGTGGTACCACGTCCTCCATGGCATCAACAAACACCACATCCCACCCGAGCTCAGCTTGGAAGGCGTGTGCAGCGGCGGCGGCAGCAGAGGCCACGACCAAGGGACCGGTGCAGTCCTTCCCCTGGACACAGGGTTAAAAAAAGCACATGTTTGGAGAACACTGAGCTCCACCATCCAAGACATGCTGTGCCCACAGATGATTGTCTCATCCTTAGCCTTGTACAACCTTTGAGTGTCTGTGGGACGATTCCTGAGGACTCTTGGTGGGGAATGTCTCTGGTTTGGGTTTCATTGTGTTTGCCTTGGTTTTGTTGCAAGGTTCTCTGTGGCTTTGGGTAGAACCAAGCAAAGGTGCAGGGCAGTTCCTGGAGCCTGCTGAGTGCAGGGATGCTCCCTGTGGAGTTACCACCAGAGCACAGACCGGGCGTGTGCAACTACGGGCAGATGAGTTGCTTTCCCCACCTCACCATGCCTGGATTCAGTGCTCAGCTCCAAGAAAAAGGAGGAGCTGAGAACAACAGGAGCAAAATTCAGAACAGGGCAACATGCAGAAGGAAAGGAAAACCCAGCAGGAGACTGGAGGCATGGCAGGGGAAGGTGGAGACAGTGGGTGAGATGCTCTCAGTGCCAGGAGGGTGTTCAGTCCTGCCCTCCAGTGCCCCAGCCAGCACCTCTGGGCTTGGCACCATGAGCTGGACACAGTCCTGTGCAAAAGACTCAGGGCACCCTGATGTCACCCAGTGCTCAGCCCCTGTTGTCCCTTCTGAGCATCCACTTGTGTTGAGGTGGCACAGCCAGAGCTGCTGGTGCCCATGGCAGTAGGACAGGAGCTTTCCTTCTCCCTGGGTGTGCAGGCCTCTCACCCCTCCCACCCTGCCCTTCTGCCCTGGAGCTGCTGTGGCTTCACTGGGTGGCCTGGGGTGGCCTCCCCTTTGGGTGGCTGCCCAGGAGCTCTTGCTGCCTTGTCCTCCAGCCAAAATGCTGACTCCCCCAGCTCAGCCCTGCTGCAGTTTGCTGATCACCAGGAGTGATCAGGAGTTGGTCACAACCCTGTGGCTTTTCCCATAGCACCTGACAGCACATTCACCCTTACAAAGCACAATGCAGGTGGGATCCTTCCTAGTGCAGTGCCATAAGCGGGTCCAAGTTCCTCATTGAGTCACAGACTGGTTTGGGTTGGAAGGGACTTTAAGGTCATCTCTTTCCACCTCCTGCCATGAGCAGGGACACCTTCCACTAGCCCAGGTTTCTCCAAGCCCCATCCAACCTGGCCTTGGACACTTCCAGGGAGGGGGCAGCTTCTCTGGGCAACCTGTGCCAGGGCCTCCCCACCCTCACAGCCAAGAATTTCTTCCTAATATCTAATCCAACCCTATTCTCTGTCAGTTTGAAGCCATTACCCCTTGTCCTGTCACTCCATGCTTTTATAAACAGTGTCTCTCCATCTTTCTTTTAGCTCTTTCAGGTCCTGGAAGGCCACAATTAGGTCACCCTGAAACCTTCTCTTTTCCAGGCTGAACAACCCAGTTCTCTCAGTCTTCCCTCATATATCAGCACTGCCAGAGAACCCAGTATGTGAAATCTGTTCTCTAACCTTTGCAAGGGGGTTTCCACTCCCTTATCCTTCCTGAGCAACCTCCTCCATCCCAAGACATGGATCCTACCAGCAGCCAGAGAAGTCCACAAACTAAACCAGTTCCTCTGCCCACTCACAGACCAGGGTGCAAGGCCCAAATGGGCCAACATGACACCTGCAAACGTGAATCCAGCAAACTTGACCCTGCTTTGGTTCATGTCACCTCTGAGTTTACCTCAGTTCTCTCTGTTTGAAGCTTGCCTACTTTGTGCTGCTTATTGGTAATGCCCCACAGCCCCCTACAACCATCACCTGCCACTTTCTGGTGCTCCCCTTGCTTGGGGGAGGCTTCAGTGTGGACTGGTGGGAGCACCTGTAGATCACAGGGGCAAATTAAGCCACAGAGAGCTCCCCTCTGCTCTGCCCACCCTGTGCAGTGGAGTGAGGTGCAGTTCACCCCTGGGGCTGTTGTCAGAGCTGTCCATCATCTGTAGCATCCAATCCAGGAGCTGATGGGACAGGTTGGGCTACTCCCTCCCTGCCCTTCCAGAAACTGTCCAGAGGGTGCTTTGCTTGGTCACTCTGCAGTCACGGTATGTGAGTTTGCTTTGATCCACACAGACCAAAGGCTCAAGACCCAGAAGGCTCCTCTCACTGTCCTTGCCTTCCCAGGGTCTTGCTGGGCTGGATGAGTAACTCAGCCAGTGTGTTTGGCTGGGCTGAGAGGGAGCCAGACGCAAGGAAGAGCCCTTGATTCAGAACTTGCCCCCCTACTTCATCCTTACCTGCACCCCACAAGGCCCCCAGACCCAGGCTTTGGCTGTGGAGCAGTGCTGGGCAGGCAGGGAAGATGGGAAAGGTCCTGGCCTGTTCTGCTCTTTGTTTATGGGCTGTGTTTGAGTGGCTGCTCATGGAGAAGGGGACAGGTTGCTGGCCTGGGCGTGCTGGCCTCTGTTATAAGTGATGGCAAAGGTGCCCAGCACACGGGAGAGATGCTGTTTCATGTGCATTGATTTCAACCCAAACCAATAAATGTCTGTTGGAAGCTTGGTTCATAGGTATTTCCCCACCTGGGACCTTTTTTAGAGAGATGGCTCGGGCTGTGTCACAGCAGGGTGGAACAGAAACCAGATCCTAAAAAGTCAGGCTGGACTTTGGACTTCCCTGGTGTTGCAGGAGAACAGAGCAGCTCCTGTACCCAACCCTGCCATTTCTGGCTCTTAACATTTCACTTTTGGGCCGGGCTGAAAAATCTTTGGAAAGGCAAGAAGCTGCCTCCCTGGGTTGATACCCCTTCCTGCTCAGGGCCCTGAACTCTTTAGACATCTTTGTTCAGTGGTAACAAAAGAGGAGCCTTCTGTCCTCACCAAGCCTCAACAGCACCGTTTACAGGGAGGTTGTGGAACACCAAATGTCTTCTCTGTGGGGCACTTGGCACTTGGCAGGAGGTCTGGGTGCCCCACATCCTCCCTTGGACCCCAACTCTCCCCCTCCTGTATCCCACCCCCCAGTTCTCCCAGGAGGAGGAGCTGGACTTGCAGGGCCTGCAGGCTGCAGGGTCTTGTGGGTTTTGGTGTTTCCTGGGCTTGGGAAGGGTGATTAAAGAATAGATGAGAAGCACCTCATGGTGGACATGCAGGAGAGCACAAGGAGGTGGGAGATGGGCTGAGCAGGAGCAGAAAGGCAGGACGGAATCTGGGCTGTGCTGGGCCTCATCAATTGTGTAGGACCAGAGAAGCTTCCAGTCACTCATGGATGTGACCTGTTTCTGTGCCAGGAACTGAGAAAGGGGACCAGGAAGCTCTTGGCATCTTCTCTTGGATCAGGTGGCTGGAAACTGGATGTGCACAAACAATGCTCTAATTTGGGTTTAATGACACCCAGGGGTGCTCGGCCTGCCAGGTGCTAATCCTGGGGTTAACAAACCAGCAGTGTCTCCTGAGGTCACCACTGCAGACACTGGTCAGTGCTGGCACTGGGTTGTCCTCGTGGCACAGTGCCTGGGAGGGGAGGTTGCAGGTCTCCAGGTGAGAGCATCCCAAGGGATCTGCAGCTGACAGTGCCTTTCTGTGCAGTCGTGTTCTGTGCCAGAGCGTGTCCCTGTCACTCACTCTGCATCTGGTGGCTCTGGGAAATGCCACCACTGGTGCCAGGGCAGAGCTGCCCTGCAGAGCAGAGTGCTGGCACTGCTAACCCCTTCCCACACTGGTGGAATAGCCAGCTGCTCCAGAGGAAATGTTGGCAGAGTCCAGACTAAACCAATAACAACATCTCAGCGTGTTGGGGATTTTCCATCAAAAAGAGGCAAAACACTGCAGATTTAGCCAATACTTTAGTCATCTCCTCTCTGTGCCAAGAGAAAGAAATCTTAGAAAAAACCCATCCAAACCCCGAAACCACCACGCAAACAAACCCAAGCCCTGCAATTCCCTGAGCAGATGGCAGGCTGTAAACACAAACTACCTATTTATCATCCTCAGAACTGAAACCCTGATACTTGATCAGGTAATTTTAGTCTTTGCCCCCATATCCCATGGCACCATGAGTCACACTGGTTTGGCCTTGCCCAGGACAGGAATAGAGCTGGAAGGAACTGTACTGTAGTGATGCCCAGCACATTGTGCTTGGGCAGTGGGTCCTGCCACCTCCTCTGCTGGGACTGAGCACCCTGAGCCAGCAGGATGGCTCCAGCAGGCAGGAGAAGGATGGCAGGTGGCCCAGGAAAGCCTGGCAACCCTGAGAGCCCCCTGTGTGGAGCAGGACCAGCACAGCTCCAACTCGGCATCTTCTGGCATCTCACGAGTGGCGAGAGCAGAGCTTGTCTTTCTGCTGGTCTGGGATGCCTTGGCTGCTTTGCCTTAGCTGAGATGAGAGGGTTTCCCTCCTGTCCAGCTCCCCAGAGAAAGGGCCCTTGACAAATTGGTGCCAACAGCAGCCCTGCCACCCATCACCTGAGCTCAATGGTGCCAGCGTTCCCGCTTGTGTGTCTCCACCCTGGTGTTGCTTTAGGATCCTCCAGTTAGCAAGGGAATTAAATAAAGTTAGCCTTTGCATTTCAGTGGTTTTATGGTTGTTCAGGCCGACCAGCTGTGTCGACTCACACAGCCCTGGAGGTCTTTTTCAACCTCATTGATTCTGTGATTCTGTTGTCCTGTGCTGAGGGTTCATCAGAGGAGCTGAGCTCAGGCATCTGGGTAAGAGACAGAATCACAGAATCAACCAGGTTGGAAAAGACCTCTGAGATCATCCAGTCCAACCCATGACCCAACCCCACCTTGTCACCCAGACCATGGCACTGATGCCACATCCAGGCTCTGCTCAAACCCCTCCAGGGACGGGGACTGCACCCCCTCCCTGGGCAGCCCATTCCAAGGGCTGATCCCTCTCTCTGGGAAGAACTTCCCAATGTCCAACCTAAACCTGCCCTGGGGCAGCTCAAGGCTGTGCCCTCTTGTCCTACTGCTGGTTCCTGGGAGCAGAGCCCGACCCCCCTGGCTCCCCCCTCCTGGCAGGGAGTTGCAGAGAGTGAGAAGGTCTCCCCTGAGCCTCCTCCTCTCCAGGCTGAGCCCCCCCAGCTCCCTCAGCTGCTCCTCACAGCACTTGTGCTCCAGTCCCTTCCCCAGCCTTGTTGCCCTTCTCTGGACCTGCTCCAGCCCCTCAATATCCCTCCTAAATTGAGGGGCCTAAAACTTGACACAGCACTTGAGGTGCAGCCTAACATCTCCAAACTGCCCAGCACTCGGTATCCAAAGGACTTCAGGTAACCTGGCCCATCACTCTGTCTCCTTAAGCCCCTGGAGCCAGCAGTGCCCTCAGACCATCACTCAGGAGTGGCAGGCACTGCAGCCCCCACCTTCCTCAGGGGCCAGAGCTGCTCCTTTTGCTTTAACTCCCATCAGCTGCCACCAGCAAGAGGCAACAAAGCGGGTGAGGGGGTGGCTGTGGGTGGAAGGAGAGGGGACAGATGAGTCACCTCTCAGGAGGGGTGTAAATGATCCTGGTGCCTCTGGATATGTCACAGCTGAGACGAGATGCAAGGGCACAAATGCACATCATCCTCCCTGCTCTTGGATGAGTCACAAGTTGACTTTTCCAAGAGCTACTGCTCTTGGTTATCATCACCAGTGCAAGACATTTACCAATCTCTGGGACACCCCTGAGGGCCACAACAAAGTTCATTCTCTCCTGCTTGGTTTTGTTTCTCTCCTCTGCTGCTGTGTGCTTGGTCTCACAGAAGAGCAGGGAAGGGGAGCATCTGAAGATGCTGATGCCTGTGGGATGAGGGGGCTCAGATCCAGCCCTGGCACACAGAGCTGCTGTCTGGGAGGAGGTGACATGCTGGGTGTGGTGGTGGAAACTCTCTGAAGCTCTCCCCAATTCTCCCTACCATGTTGTAACATCCCTCTCAAAGAGCTGAGGTTAGGCTGAGTGGGATGTCCAAATGTGAGCACTGATCCCTGTTTGAGACTCTGCTGTCCCAGCCTGCTCTCACCACCTTGCTGGGACACTGTCTCCTGCACCCAGAATCCCATCTGCCAGAGAAGGCATCCCAGTAGCATCTGTGGGATGGAGCTCTGAGGTGTCCAATCCTCCCAGGAAATGAAGAGACACCTTAAAACATTTTGGTTGTTTGTTTGTTTTTATTATTCTGCAGTATCTCTTGGGTTCTCTTCTCCTCTCCTTTCCCTTTCCACCCTGCTGGCAGGGCAGGTCCCTGCATAGGTTCTCACTTGTACTTCTTCATGTCCTCTCTAGAGATGTCCCTGAGGTCTTCAATAAACTGCTGGATCTAGGGTGGGAAAGAGAGAAGGCAGAGCTCAGTGCAGGGATGGGAACAGGGGGCAGAGGGGAGCTTGTTGTCCCTTTTGGAGGCAAATATCCCCAACTATACTGAGCAGCAGGACAAACAAGGCATTTGCCTTGCTGGATCTGCACCACCAGAATGGGCTTTTGTGGGCAAGTGGGTGAATGAAACCAAACCTTGATCTGCATCCCCTGTCCCAGCCTGCCTGGCTCACACTTCTGCCCCACAAGGACCCTCCTCAGAAGAGACAGACTTGCCTGGAGTCCCCAGCCCCTTCCCCGTGCCCGAGAGCGCCCATGTGAAAAGGAAGGTGTCTGTTGGGCCTGTGGGCTCTCCCCTCCCTTTGGGCAGCTGAGAGTCATTCCTGCTCCTCTTTCTGGGAAGGGAGAAGGGCTCTGGCCTGGCTTTACCATGTCCAGCTGTCTGTGGCTGTCATGTGCTGCCACATTCCACTTTGCATCCAGCCGTGTGCTGGCAGCCTGGAAGAGGCTGTGGATGGTCCTCCTGATGGCCTTCAGCATCGTGGCCTTCTTGGCAGCCCTGTTCTGGATGTCGATCCACTGAGCCTCCTGGGAGAAGAGGAGATGTGGAGCAGGGGGACATGGCCCAGCTGAAGGTGCTGCTTCAGCACAGGAGATCCTGGCTCAGAGACCCCAACTTCCACACTCATCTGCTTGCTTAGGAAGCCTTGCCCAGGGCTGTGCTGGAAGTGGTTCAGCTCAGTGTGGTGGAAGCAGGTCCAGGAACAGCCCCATCCACCCTCCCCACAGCAGGGAAGTTGATCCCCTGCAGCAGCATGTGCCACTGACCCCCCTCCCAGACCAGGGAGGGCTTTCATTCTTCCTTCTGCAACCCCATGGAGGGAAGAAATTAGGCATCTCCTCCAATCACAAAGGCTGCTACTGGGCCTTGCCATGAGCCCATGGCTGAAGGATAAGCCATCAGCCAGTCTTGACTCAGCCAGGCCTTGGAGATCTTGCCCTGCCCATCCCACAATTCCTTACCCAGACAGGGATGTCGCTTTGAGCCTGGTCTAAATATTGTTTTAGCTGTGCCAGATCGTTCTTGCACTGCAGCATCTCAGCTCCTTTCTCTGCCCTGTACTGGTCCAGGAGCACCCTGGCTTGCTTAGTCATTGCCTTGTGCCACTGCTGTGACTGCAGCAGCTCCCTGCGTGACCTCATCAGGGACTTGTAGAACGAAACGATGTCCTCGATGTCCCGGAACTGCAGCACAGGATCCCTGGTGTTAGTGCCTTCCCTCACCACCTGCACATCTCATGTCCTTTGGCACCCTGCCCTGAGCAGGGCCAACACCTCCCCCAGATGAAAGATCTTCCCTTCTCCACAAGACTACTGTGCCTGTTGGCTCCTGAGCACCACCACATTCCCTGTGTGATGACATCCCACTGTGCCAGGCCTGGAGCTCTCACTGCCACAGGCAAGGGGAGATATTACACCTCTTCCCCAGGTGAGCAGTGCTCTGATAAACACAACCACAACTGCAGCTGCCTGGGTCTCATTCCCAGGCAGCTCTTTACCTCTCCCAAACCACCAATATGACCTGAAATGGTGACACTAAAGGGCCCTCCCTCCCCTCAGCCCTGAGCTTTCACCCCTTCTCATGGTTTTTCTTGGTTTTCTCAAGCCTTCACCTCCTGTTCTGATTCTCCTCCCCTGACTCTGCTCCCTGTGGCTCACCTTGGTTGTAGGGAACTCCTTCCTATCCCACTTGAGGTCTCTGGGTTTGACCAAGTGTTTTAATTTCCCTAGACTTGCCTTATCTCTTCTATTTTAACACCCAGATAAGGCCCTCCCCAGGCCCAGGATCTGCCTCTCTCAGGTCCAACCTCACCTGTGAGATCTCCACCACATCCTCCAGGTATCTCTTGAACATGGAGTATTTTGGCAGTTTTTGGCAGAGTTTCTGATGCTGTTTTATGAGGGCTTCCAGTTCCCTCTTAGCTCTCAGAAGCTCCTTCTCTTTTTTTATACTCTCCTCTCTATCTCTGCTGGCTTTCTTCAGGGCTTGGTTTCGCAGCATTTCATTTTCCTGGTGATGTTTCCCCATCAGCACACACAGACAGAGGGAAGGGAAGGCAAGGGAAGATGGAGCTGTGTTACTCAACAGCACTGGAAGGAGACACCTTCAGAGAGGAGAGACCAGCACTGGAGCACCCCTGGGAACAATCTTCCTCCCCGTTTTACAGGGCCATGGCAGGGTCTTGGAGGCAGCACCTGGGATGGCACTCTGATTTTCAGACCTCCTTGTACCTGTCCCTGGAAGACTGATGGAGCTCAACAGCGGGGACAAGGCTGAGACCCTCCTTGGGGGACATCTGGGGCCCTCAGGAGATCACACGGGTACAGGACAAGCTCTCCCCACCCAAGCCCTAACAGGGCTTTGCAGCTCTGTGGTACAAACCCCTGAGTCCTGCCAGTGCTGTTCTCACACCTCCAGGCTCACGGGAGGCTTGGCCAGGTGTGCTGGTCCAAAACTCTCTTTCCCAAGGGAGGGGAGGAGTTGGTGGTGTGGCTCAGGGTTGTGTCAGCTGAGCAGGGCAGTACCTGTACAGTCCTCCCAGATCTCTCCACGTGGGCCTTCAGCTGAGTCCTCCTGGCGTGCAGGTCCCTCCACTGCTCAGCAATGACCTCCAGCCTCTCCTTGAAGGCCTGGCAGCACCAGAGCGAGGGTGACACGGGTGCCCACACCCAGAACCAGCCACCTGCCTGCTGCTGCCACCCGCCAAAGAGCCCCAAAGCCCTCCCAGCCACACTCCAGCACCCTCCCATCTTTCTCACCGCTTTCTTCT
This sequence comes from Manacus candei, assembly GCF_025592945.1. Classification (NCBI taxonomy): domain Eukaryota; kingdom Metazoa; phylum Chordata; class Aves; order Passeriformes; family Pipridae; genus Manacus; species Manacus candei. Next base: position 10,318,582 of record NW_026138095.1, on the reverse strand, counting down.
CCGCCACAGCATTTTCCAGACATCGGAATTCTTTCTTCTTCTTCAGGAGGCACATAAACGAGGTGGCGGGGTCCTCGTCTGGCTCTCCCAGTGCCCTGTGAGAGAGCATTTCCTCAAGGTTACACACTGGATCCAGGTCCTTGCAGGGTGCTGGACTGCTCTGGGTGTTGGTCTGTGTTTTGGGTGTGGTGATGGGGCAGAGCAGCCCGACACCATCTCAGACCCCATCTGTCAGAGTGGCATCCCCACCCCTCCCCAGGGGGGATCCCCAACAGAGCAAGGGGGTTACAGGAGGAACAGGGCCGGGGAAGGGAGGTACAAGAGGGGACAGAAGTGATGGAGATAAGGAATGGCCCACAGTGGGGATGGAGGGATGGAGGAGACAGGAGAAGAGGGTGGAGGAGCCCCCTCACCTGAGCTTGGGCAGGAGGTTGGCCCTGTACTGTTCCAGGTAATAGGTGGCATCCTCGTTGGCTTCGGGGTCCATCGCTCCAGCCACCAGCAGCCACCAGAGCCCAGGTCCTGCTGGCCCTGCTCCTCTCCCTGCCTTCACCTGCGGCTACTCCAACACCTGCAACAAGCTCTGTGGCTACTCTAATCCACCAGGACAGGCCCTGCAGCTCCTCTGACCCCAGGGAGAAGCCCCGTGGCTACTCTAATCCACCAGGAAAAGCCCTGTAGTTACTCTAACCCCCATAACAAGCCCTGTCACTACTCTAATCCCACAAAGAGACCCTGAGGCTACTCCAACCATTTTGACAGCTCCTGTGGCTACTCCAAACACTGACACCTCCTGTGGCTATCCAAGCACTGTGACAGATCCTGTGACCATTGTGACACCTCCTGTGGCTATCCAAGATCCTGTGGCTATCCAATCACTGTGACATCTGCTTTGGCTATCCAACCATTGTGATGCCTCCTGTGGGCACTCCAACTCCTCTAAATGTTTACTTGGCATCAGTGGGACTAAGTCACTGTGTCCAGAAACAGGATTTTTTTCATTCCTTTCACTTCATCTTCTCTGTTTCTTCCTCTCCTAAGTTTGGCCCCCCATGCCCTGTGACCTCTGCTGCCTTGGGTGGGTATTTCAGGGCCCCTGACAGCCACATCCCACTGTCCCAGTGCTCAGGGCTTGCTCCTTCTCTCCCAAACACCAGATGGAAACACCGTTGAACACAGCCCAGAACCTGTGTCGGAGTTCCTGGAGGAATTGTGGTGAAGTGGGGACATCTCCTGGCCGGGAGATGGATCAGCACTGCTGGGAAATAACCCAGCACTGAGCGAGTCTGTAAATTCCAGGCACACTTCCCACTGTGTTCACAGCCACACCTGAGAGCTCTTCACCTCTCCTCACTGAACATTGCAATGTGGTCATGTAACTTCCACCCTGAGGGAACAGATCTGTCAGAATCAAAAAGAAAAAGGTGATTTTTTTGCTGAAAGCCACTAAAAAGCACTTTTTGTAAACCACATCATCTCCCTTAAGCACCCTGGTGATGCTGAACACCAGAGCACACCCAGCCTGCCCTGCTGTGCCACAGCCACATTTTATTTCACACCAGACTGATTTTCTTATTTAAACCCTCAAAATATACTTCACAATAAATATTAATCTCAGATTAATGCTGCTATCAAATATTACTGTCTTCTTTCTACACCATCCCTTATTTTCCAAGCAAGATTGGACATAGCACAATATGAAATATATTATAACCCAGCTCATACAGTTCTCAGTGAAACAGTCTCACCTCTACAGCCCACCTGCACCCCTCAGGAATGAGAGCTATGAGAAGGAAGAATTCTTTCTAGAAAGAAGCTGCACCTTGTATTATTACACCCAGAGAAAAGGTAGAAGTTGCTTTTTCCACTTCTGCTTTTCAAATGGTGTGAATCCACAGGGAATTCTGCCCCATTCCAGTCTCTGTTACAACAACCTGCACAGACCTCTCTCCAAGGAGAAAAGAGGGGAGAAGATACTGAAATTGCTACTGAAAACCAATTACAGGAAATTTAACTGACCCTGCTCAAGGGGAGTCACATCAACAGCACAACCTTTCCCCTGGAAAATTCCAGTTGCATCTTAATTAAGGCTGACACGCCGGAAGGTAAAGGAATGCTGTCCCAAAGGAATGGGGTGTCCTGCCCCGTGTGCTGGCCCCAGTTGTCACTTGGGATCAATAGTGGAGCATTAACAAACTGTACTGCACAACCAGGAACAGCTCTACAGCAGCTTTCAAAGGAGGTAAAACTCACTGAATGGTGACCGAACACAAACGCAGATTAATTCTGGTGAAACCCTCCCAGCTCCAGGCCATGGGCACAGCAAATATGTGATCAGTGGTGCAAGAAGGTTAATGAAAGGAAGGACTGCTGGAAAAGTGTGTGCTGTCACATCAGAGATGGATTAGATACGGAAAACCAGCCCAAAACCCGGGACAAGTGTCACTGCAAGAACTTCATCAAACAACAGGTGCTGATTTTTCTAATGCAGGGGAAAAGCTGAGGCTCAGCCTCAGACACAGCCCAGAGTGGGCTCTGCCTCCCAGGGAAACCCAAAGCTGGGCCACAACTCTGCAAGGATTTTAAAGGACCCCTGAGCTGGCAATGGCAGCTGAACCCCATGGAATGTGTGGGCTCTGAGCCCCAGACCAGCTCCTTCCAGCTCCTTCCAAGCCCTTTCCAAACTCCTTCCCTACCAACCCACACACAGGCCAGGCTCAGGCAAGAGAGGAAGGCTGGACTTACTGGCACAAGATCCAGGCCCTGACTATGTCTCTGCCTGTACCTCTGAAAACAAGACCCAAGAAGGAGACTTTGGAAGGGGTGTGAATTCACCACTCAGGAGGAAATGGCAGATTCCTTTTGCTGTCTGCAGCCTGGCTACCAGCTTAGGAACAAGGCTTGCTTATTGTTACCTCTTCTCTCCTCCAGGAATTAATTCATTGGGCACTTTGGACACATTGAAGGAAAAAGGAGTCTGAAAAAACTTTTACAACACAAATGAAGAGGCAGAAGAGAAAGAGCCTCGTGAGCCTTTGGCCCATCTCCAGCCCGTGCAGAGCTCCAGGGTGAGCCCAGGACACCCAGCCAGGACACTCCTGCTCCTCAGCAAGACACACACACATGCTCAGGCACAAACTGAAGCCACCAACAGCTCTCAAGTTCAGCCCAGGGGAGCAAACACTTGGAGTGGAATTCCACAGGCAAAAAGTGAAATCCAAAAGGCCACTGACAACCCATCCTCCTCACCCCACTGCACACAGAGCTCACAGGAGCCATGTCTGCAGTGAAAATGTCTTTTTATAGAATTATATCAAGTCTGTGCCTAATGTGGTTTGTTTGTTATGGACACAGCACCCGTGTGACTCCATCAAACTCAAAACTGCCCAGGAGGAGAACGTTGCATTTAATCAACCCAGAACAGCAGAACAACATAAAGGTGACACGGCCAAGAAAGTCCTCAAACACAGACACCACTGGCCACAACTGCAGTGAGACAACACAACATTTCACTTCTTCAGAGGAAAAAAGGAAAATAGAAAAAAAGAAACCAGTGGAAGGCTTAAGATCAGCTCGACAGAGCAGAGCTCACAGATGGTAAGTGCTGCCTCGAAATCTTTCCTTATAGTTTATCTTTCCATTTTAAGTTTTATGCTCTATTTTTGGCAACAGGGTTTTTAGCCATGCCAATGGCAAAATACTATAAAAATAAAAAGTTGTTTATATTCTCCCTAACAGGCAAACAATGTACAAAGACATTTCCCTGCATTAAAGCGTTCGGGAGGCACAGAATACAAGACTGCTCAGCCGTGGATTTCTCAACAGGCATTTCTGTTGTGAAAACAACTCTCTCCTTGTGGGAAACTTGTTTATAGTAGAATCAAACACTGCCAAATATTCATCTTTACCTGTTCATGGATGAAAGGGAAACTGGAAAACACAGGGCATGGAACAAGTGATTTTATGAAGCACTAAGTCAACCATGTAATGTTTCCATAAAACACAACCTCGGAGAGTTCTGGCCCCAGAAAGGCTTCAAACAACAGCCACACGAGGTTTGTTGGGGTTTGTGGACACGTCACGGATGGCACTGATGGAAATAGAGGACTTTGTCCTCTATAAATACACGCAGGTTAAGCAGCAATCTTTTTATTAGTCTCCTACTGCTTGGGCATATCTGTACAATTTGTGATAATTCACCATCCTGCAGGCAGGGACCAACCTCCAAACACTCCTCTCAATGCTACAGCCAGAGAAAACACTCCTCTCAAATCCCACTTATTTGGGCCTTCTGAAACCTCAATTCATGCTTATTCAGCAGCACTGATTATTGGACAAAGCCCACACAGTTTTCCTCAACATTTCTTCACGGGAAACATTTCAAAAATGGCATTTTATTTTAAAAGCTGACAGGTTTTAAACTGGAAGAGGAGATTCAGTGACTGGGCATCATATTAAACCCCTGCTATAAAGAGGAGCAGAGCCTGCAAGATAAATCAGTGGGGCTTTAATTATGTCAATTATTATAAAGGACCAACTCAAGGACTTGCAGCCTTTTTTTATCTTAACACATCCAGGGGACCTGTTGATGGCATGAAGCTGCTCCTGCACTGCCTGGAGGAAAGGATGAGGCTTTTAGTCCCGGAGAAAGGAGCTTCCTGAGAATCCCAATTTCATTTTATTTTTTAAACAGGAAGTGTGAAAACGTAGAGAACATTTTCCTGGGTAAGCTCTCACTTCTGCTTCTCATTTATATTTAATTCTGGTCTTATGTTTTGTCCAAAATGTGGCTAAAACAAGGCTGCAAAGTTCCTGTTTCCTCTGCTGTAGAGCCCCTGCAGAAGGCAGCGATCCAGCCTCGTGGGGACAAACATCTGTTCCCTATTCCCAGAGAGGGGCACAGAGCAGCTGATGTGCATCCCAGCACCTCTGAGCCTCGGGATCTCTGGGAAAGTTCTGATCCGGGCAGCGACAGCCCCGAGCAGTCAGCAGGGTGAGCCCAAGGCTCCCAGGGCTCCTCCTCTCCTCCTTTCAAACCAGCCTGATCGCCCACAGAAACATCAGTCCTGTTAAACCCAAGGTGACTTTTGGGAGGCTGAGAGGCCTCTGTTAATGTCGAGTTTGCATCCTCGTTGTCTGTACAGGACCCCCGAAGAACAGAGCGCTGGCGGCGGGTTCCTGCCATCGGACACAGCGTGTCCCTGCAGGTCCCCAGCGGTGACACCGACACAGCCGGACCCGGGCAGGGCCGGAGCGTCCCCCCCGTCCTGGCACCGGCTCTGCCCCTTCCAGCAGCTCCCGCTTCCCTCCGCGCCCCTGCCAGGGAATTCAGGGCTCCCGGGCACATCCCGCCCCTGCAGATCTAAAGCTGAACCCGCTCCGAGAACGCTCCAAACCCAAACCCGGCTCAGCCCCCGTCCCGGGGTACCTTGGCTGAGCTCTCCCCGCTCCGCTGGCACCGGTTCCGCTCCTGGATCTTCTCGGCGATGTCCTGGGCGAGCTGGCGAGTGGCATCGAGCAGGGAGAGCCTGGAGGGAGCGGGGGAGCGGCTGAGCCCGGGGGGGCCGGGAGGGGCAGCGGGAGGGCACCGGGACCCGCCGGGACCGCCCGGGATCGGCCTGGAAAGGGCCGGGAGGGGAAGGTAAAACACCCCCAACACCCCCGGGATGGGCTCTGGGAAAGGGCCGGGAGGGGAAGGTAAAACACCCCAACACACACCCGGGATGGGCTCTGGGAAAGGGCCGGGAGGGGAAGGTAAAACACCCCAACACACCCCCGGGATGGGCTTTGGGAAAGGGCCGGGAGGGGAAGGTAAAACACCCCAACACCCCCGGGATGGGCTCTGGGAAAGGGCCGGCACGGGAAGGTCCAACCCCCCGCACACACTCGGGCCCGGCCCGGCCCCGCTCCCGCCGCCCGTGACGGGCCCCGCAGCCCCGGGGAGGCCCCGCAGGGTCGGTCCCGCCCGGCCCCGCTCCAGCCCCGGCCCAGCTCACCAGGGCTCCGGAGCCATCGCGGGCCCCGAACGGGCCCGGCCCTTCCGCCCGAGCGGCCACAGCGCGCAGGCGCCGGGAGGGGAGGGAGGGGAGAGGGGAGAGGGACACGGGGATGGGGGATACGGGGATGGGATAGGGGGGACGGGATATGGGGTATGGGGATATAGGGTACGGAGATATAGGGGAACAGGGATATGGGGTATGGGGGGACGGGATATGGGGGACAGGGGGAGAGGGACACGGGGATGGGGGATACGGGGGACGGGATAGGGGGGACAGGGATATGGGGGAACAGGGATATGGGGTATGGGGATATAGGGGAACAGGGATATGGGGTACGGGGGTACGGGATGTGGGGTACGGGGATATAGGGGAACAGGGATGTGGGGTACGGGGATATAGGGGAACAGGGATGTGGGGTACGGGGATATAGGGGAACAGGGATATGGGGTACGGGGACATAGGGGAACAGGGATATGGGGTACGGGGATATAGGGGAACAGGGATATGGGGTATGGGGGTGCGGGATATGGGGGACGGGGGGGAGGAATACGGGGATATAGGGGACAGGGGGATGGGGATATAGGGGTCCGGGGGAACAGGGATATAGGGATACAGGGATATAGGTGTATGGGGGTGCAGGGGTACAGGGAAACAGGGATAAAGGGGTACAGAGGGATATGGCGATAAAGGGATATGGGGGTACAGGAGTGAGAGGTGCAGGGCTGCGGGGAACGGGAATGGGGTGCCCGGTGCAGAGCCCGAGGGTGCAGCGGTGCTGGTTGTGCAGTACAAGGTGCAGAGGGGCTCGGTGGGGAGGCACAGATGTGTGGGGTGTGGGTGCAGAGGTGCATGGTTCAGAGGAGCAGAAGTTCAGGGTTTAGAGGAGCAGAAGTTCAGGGTTTAGAGGGGCAGAAGTTCAGGGTGCAGGTATAGAGGTGCACATGTGTGTGGTACAAGGTGCAGATGTGCCCAGTACAGATACAGATGTGCCCAGTTCAGGTGCAGATCTGTGTGGTACAGGGTGCAGATGTTCCCAGCCATGTCTATCCCTCCCTGCCCAGCCCCTCCCCCTGTCTCTCCCCAGCAGGGTCACTCCTGGCACCTGATCCCCGACATCCACCGTCCAGCACTGCGTGGGAAGTATCCCAGTGCTGCATCTTCCCAAGGGCTGCCTGCCCTGGTTGGCACCTCTGCAGCACACTCACCCTCCTTCCCGCTCCTTCCATCCCTCCTCCTCCTGCTGCCTCCCTCCTTTCTTTCTCCTCCCTTCCTCACTTTCTCCTCGAGGGTCACTTTAACCCCCCACAGTGTCACCTGCAGTGCCCAACGCCGGGGCTGTCCCTCAGGCAGAGCAGCCCCACGGGCTCCAGAGGCCTCTCATCCCTGGCTCAGGCCTTTTTCCTTCCCTTGAGGCAGCTGCCAGTTCCCTTCTCCAGATCCTCAGCTCCATCCCCTTTCCCTGCCCATCTCCTGGTGACAGTCCCTGCCCTGCCCTGCCCTGCCCGTGCTGATGTCCCTGTCCCCCTCATCCCCATCCCTGGTCCCCACTGACACTGCTGGTGTTGGCACAGTCCCTGTTGTGGCTGCCAAGGGCCCTGCAGTCACCTGGCAGCGGGCACAGCCCATCAGTCCCACAGCAGCCTCTGTCCAAGCCCAAGGAGCCCTTCCCACCCCGATCCTCCAGGATTTGGCCTCTCCTCTTTGTTTCTGGGTGTGATTGGTGATGCAAATCAATGCAGGCACAAACCTGGGCCCGGGTGCCTGAGGAGCAGTCACGAGATGCTGACAGAGAGGCTTTATTGTCCTCGTGACACGGGGCTGCTGCTGCAATGACAACGATATTGATAACGACAATGACGATATAGATAACGATAATGATGATACTGATAACAATAATGATATTGATAACGATAATGATAACAATAATGATAACAAGTGCATCCTCATCAGCACGTTCCCGGGGGGCTGTGACCCCGCTGTGCTCCCACATTCCTGGGGGCTGTGACCCCACTGTGTTCCCACATTCCTAGGGGGCTGTGACCCCCCTGTGCTCCCACATTCCTGGGGCTGTGACCCCACTGTGCTCCCACATTCCTGGGGGCTGTGACCCCACTGTGCTCCCACATTCCTGGGGGCTGTGACCCCGCTGTGCTCCCACATTCCTGGGGGCTGTGACCCTCCTGTGCTCCCATATTCCTGGGGCTGTGACCCCGCTGTGTTCCCACATTCCTGGGGGCTGTGACCCCGCTGTGTTCCCACATTCCTGGGGGGCTGTGACCCCGCTGTGCTCCCAGTGAGTGCCCGACCCCACAGCAAAGCCCCTGGGGCGAGTGTTGAACACGAAGCCAGAGGAGCCCCCGTACCCTGGGGACCAGCCTCACCAAGCAAAGCTGCCCCGGGGTGGGTTTGGGGGGTGCTGAGCACCCCTAGGCACCAACTCAGTTCCCTGGGCAGGGCTGGGGACGTGCTGGGGTGGGGAGCAGGGACACGCGTCCCACTCCTGCCGTTGCGGGGCTGAGATCGCTGCGTTCGGCAGGACCCAGGTGCCAGCAGTGCCCCGGGCTCTGCGCTCCCCGCTGGCCCTGGCAGCCCCCCGGGGTGGGCTCCATCTCCCTGTCACAGCTCTTCCCACATCCGGCTGCTCCCGCAGCTCTGGGCATCAAACATTCATGGCCTTCGGCTGCGCTGCTCCGCTGGAGCCACACGGCCTCTACATATTTAATTTTTTCACCATTAAAAACGCATGAGGTGATGTTTCGTTTCGCCCTGTCCCTAATTCACTTCCATCTCCCACCTCCGGAGCGGCTGCCGGGAGCAGGAGGGCGGCGGCGCTGCCGGAGGTTTCAGAGCTGGGTCAGGCTGGCAGGGAGAGGCATCCGCTGTCCTGGAAAAGGCACATGAGGAGAAGGCGGCCAACAAGGTCCAGGGAAAGGCAGCAGGACCCACGAGCCTGGGTAAAGGGGTTTGATTTGGAGAGAGAATACATAAAAAGGGTTTGAGTTGGAGAGACAGTGAACGATCCCTCGGCACCGGGAAGCAGAGGGGGATGTGGTGTGGGGACCCCCGGGACCCCCAGGAGCAGGGCTGGGGGCCACCACCTGCCCCTTTGGGTGCAGCCAGAGCTGCCCACTGGGTGCCCGGGCACGCTCTGGGTGCAGACTGGGAGCCTCCCACTGGGAGACCCCCTTGGCTCCCTCCCACCCAGCACAGCCCCGGGGGGCCCTTTGCTGACACAGCCCCTCGCCCCCACCCCCTCGGGCTCCAGGCTCATCAGGGGCAAAGGGAGGAGAGGGATGACGGGACAGCCGTGCTGCTCCCAACAGATTGTGGCACACGGTGGAGAAGGTGCTTCATCCAGAAAGGAGAGGGGCTGCAGAGGGGCTGCACTTGCTTAGGAGATGCCCCGAGACCCCCGGTGCCGGTGGATGCTCAGGGATGTGCTGCAGGTGGAGACGGACGTGCAGGCAGGGAGGCAGAGCAGGAACAACCTGCAGCTGCTCTTACCACAACAGAAAATATCAGGTTTTTAAAGGGAAATAAAAATCTTTAAAAATGTTAAGGTGCCTATAAAAATGCACAGGAAGTGCAGCCTGAGCTGTGAGTTCTCCAGCAGCAATGTTGGATCGGGGTGATGTGCTGGGAGCATCTCCCAGCTGTTGGAGGGGACTTTTCCTTCAACTGTGAACACAATGTACGGTTTGTAGCTCTGCAACGCGTTTTGAGGCTAAAAGTCAATCGATACCAACCATTTCCCGGGGGCAGGTGGAAAGGCTGCAGCCCCACAGCCGTGCCTGCAGCAGTCGCGGTCTGTGCTCCCGCCGGGCGGGGGGCAGGGGCGGGGGGCTGTGGGGGGCACGGGCACATCGCCCCCAATTTCCCTGGGGGTTTTGGCGGCCGGTGCTGAAGCCGCCCCGCACACACGGCCGGCAGAGCCCCGAGGAGCGTCCCAAGGGCGGCACTGGCTCCTCGTGGCCCCGATCCCTCCTTGTCACCGGCTCCCGGCACTCGCTGCTCACGTGCCGCTCTTCCCGGCTCCCCCGGCACCATCCAGCGGGAAGCGGCTCCAAACCCACGCTCTGTGTTTCCCTCGTTCAAGGACGGGCGGCGGCCGCAGCCCCGGCCCCTCCTCAGCCCCGCGGCCCCTCCTGCCCCTGAACCCCAGAGCGGGAAAATGAAGGTCATCCTTGGGAAAAACAAAGGATTCGGTTTAATGGCCGCGTTGCTCTTTGATGGTATCTCGTTCCACGGGGTGTTTCCACCCCCGCCCGGCCTCGGTGCAGATTTAGGGCAGGAAGGGGCGACGCGGGCGCGGGAGCTGCTCCACCCCTCGCTCTGTTTACTCCAAATAAACCCCCTGTGCCCTCGCCTTATAAGTCAGGGCAGGTGACGGGGACAAAGGGGACCCGGCAGCGGTGGCCGCACCCGGGCGATGCTGCAGGTGGGGCTCAGCCTGCCCGGCTCCCCCGGGGGGGCGGCCGGGGGCTTCCCCAGGGCCGAGCGGGACGGGGGCGAGGACACGGGCACCGGGCGAGGTGAGTGCGGGACGGCCCCGCTCGGGCCGGGGACACGTCCAGCAGAGCAGGGACAGGGGCCGGAGCAGAGCAGAGGGGCCGGAGCAGAGCCACAGTTCCTGCCCCAATCCCAGCGCTTGTCCCGGGGCGGGCAGAGCTGGAGCCACCAGCCCGCACCGGGGACCGGGTGGGCTCGGGGTGATGCTCCTCAAGGCTCCGGGCAGGGCAGCACTCGGCTGGCAGGAAGAGGTGAATTTGGGGACATCGGGTCAAACAGCCCCTACTTCAGCCCCAGAGTTGTTTCGGCCTGGTTTCTATGGCCAGGAGCCTGCGGGATTGGGCTCGGGGTCGGGCTGTGTCCAGGGCAGGGAGTCAGGATGAGCAGCCACCGCAGCAAACTGCTGCCCCTTCCCCGAACCAGCACTGAACCCGATCTGCTGGTCCTCCTGACCTCGAGCAGGGGCCAAACTGAGCTGGAGAGCAAGAGCCAGAGCCGGACCCAGCCCAGGCGTCAGGACTCTCTCGATGTGCCACCCCGTGCTGTCCCCTGTGTCCCCTCGGGACAGAGGTTTGGCTCGGTGCGAATCCATCCGTAACTCCCCAGGCACCAGAGCACATCCGAGATAGATACACCCGAGAATGAACGTGTGTGAATTGACTTTATCCCTGCCAATGAATCCCTGCCCAGCAGAGCTCACCCAGGCGGGGACAGCTCCCGTCTCCTGTGCAGGGTTTGGAGCCGAGCTGTCCTGCAGCCCCGGGGAAATGCCGCTCCCGTCTCTCTAGGAGGAGCTCAGGCTCTGCTCTTCCCGGAGCAGGGCTGGCGGCTGCCCGAGCCCTGCCCCTGTGCTGTGTGCGGGAGCCTCCCGCGATGGGGACCTTCTGTCCCCAAGGGGCTCCTCAGGTGCTCACCAGTCCCTGCGGGCGGTCCCCGGCCGGGGTCTCTCCAGGTGCCTGGAGGCACACGGGGCACAGGGACCCTCTGCACCCCTAGAGCAGCCCCGCACCCCCGGCGAGCCCCTCGAGTTGCAGCACCTTCTCCTCTCCCCTTCTCTCCGGCTCCCGAGTGGCCGGAGGGGTCGGGAGGCTTTGGCAGGAGGCAGCAAGAGGAGGGCAAACACCCGAGGGTGGCTTTGCCCCCTCTGCCTGGGCTCGGAGCAGCCTCGTCCTGGGCTGCCCGACCCGGACAGGACCCTCCTGCCCTGCGCTGTCCTTGGGAGGGGACACGATGCCAATGGTCCCTCTCGGCCTCAGCATCACTTGGGCCCTGCTGCCCGTGAGGTCCCTCCTCGCCCCTGCAGAGCTGGGCTGGGACTGAGCTGCTCATCCTCCTCAGTGGTGTGACATGTCCCGGGGGGCAGGGACTGTGTCCCTGCTCTCTGCACCTCCCTCTCAGAAGGTCACAGGCTGGGAAGTCAGGAGCTCTTTGAGGGGTACAAAGCCCCTCACGGTGGGAGAAGCAGCCCTGACACCCAGCTGGGACCTGGCCCTGAGCTTCCCCAGGGTCCTGAGCCGAGGGGAGCAGGAGAGGGCAAAGCAAGCAGCTCCAGCCAGGCAAAGGCTGAAAACCTTCCCCTTGCAAGGGACAATAAAGAAATACAGGACGTGGCTGTAAGACTTCAGAGCACCCTCAGCCAGGGTGAAACGCTGTTGGCTGGGGCGGTGGAGAGTGTTGAATAAAAGGTCTTTGTCCTGCAGAGGAGTTTGGCTCATCTCCAGTCACCATCGTGGTCACATCCGAGGCTGACAGCTGGGACACCGACGCCTCCTCCTGCCCGGGCTGTGGACAGTTCGTGGACTGGGACAGGATGCCGGACCCGCAGCGGCCGGCACAGATCCCCCGGGACATCCTGAGCAAGCCCCAGAAGGAGCTGAAGAAGCTGGCGAGGGAAGGCTGCTGGGCCACCAGCCACGCCCTCAGGGCTCGGCTCTACCACCAGCTCATCCAGCAGGTCTCCTGCCGGCTCATCACCCCCGACGCTCTCGTCTACAGGGACGTGGCGAGCCGGCTCTTCGGGAAGCCTGGTGGGAGCTCCCACCCTCTGCCAGAGTTCCTGGAGGGATGCCCCATGCCCACCTACTGCCTCAACCCGGAAGGGGTCACTGCCCTGAGGAAGATCCTCATCTGTGTTGGCAACCTCTTCCCTGACATAACCTACAGCCCGATCCTGCCCTCCCTGGTGGCTCTGCTGCTGCACTACAGCGAGGACGAAGCTCAGTGCTTCGAGAGCATCTCTCGCCTCCTCGCCAGCAACGCTCCCCACACCAGCTACATCGACCAGTCCTTCCTGGCCCACCAGGCCTCCTGCATGACATTTGGGGACCTGGCCAACAAGCACTGCCCAGCAGCTCACAAACTCATAGCCAGCGCCTCCGAGAACATCTTTGAGGTCTACTCGGAGTGGTTGTCGTGGCTCTTCCACGACCTGCCCTTCGCTTACGCCATCCGTGTGCTGGACGTGTTCCTGCTGGAGGGGCAGAAGGTCCTGTACCGCATCGCCCTGGCCCTGCTGAAGCAGTTCAGGCTCTCGGGGAGCTCGGCCGAGCCGGAGGGCACTGACATCAAGGCAGACCTGCAGGCTTTCGTGCAGAACATTGCCGAGCACGTGACTGTCGACAAACTCCTGGAGAGAGCCTTTGGCATCCGGCTGTTCTCCCGCAAGGAAATCTGGCTCCTCCAGATGGCCAACAGGAAGGCGTTAATGGAGAGGGGCATAACCATGGTGCAGAGCAGGTAAGGAGACCTCTCCCCTTGCCAGCCCGTGGGGCTGAGCAGACAGAATGTGAGCTACTGTGGAGACACACGGGGGGAGCTTCAGGGACCCCTCGTAGCTTTGGCTGTGCTGGGGGCTCCCAGCCCCTCGGGGGACCCTGTTGGGAGACACGGGACAGCCAGAGCTGGTGGTGGTGGCAGAAAGCTCACGGTGCAAAAAGCAGGACAAAACCTGATGCCTGGGGGCTGCACCCCAAAAAGCAGACGGGCCCCAGAGCTCGGCACAATGTCCCTCCCCCCGTGCAGGCAGCCCTTCCACCTGGCCGTGGACATGCAGAACTTCAGCTCCAGCATCGTCACCACTCAGGAGATGCGCCTCGTCTGGTCCTGGATCCCCGAGCGCTTCTCCCTCTTCCCCCCCCTGCTGCTCTTCTCCACCTCCCAGGACGGGTGCAGCCTGCAGAGGTAAAGCAGCCCCTGCCCAGGGGCCGGGCGGGTCGGATGTGTGGGGTGAAAACTGGGCAGGGGTTGGTGGTGTAGAAAGGAGCAACACAGAGTGTCCCCAGGGCACATGGGGGGGCTGCTGGGGACTGTCCAGGGCTCAGTGTGATCTGGGCCGGTGCTGACTCAGGGGAGAGGGCTGAGGCTCGCTCAGATGGTGATCAGCAACTGGTGAACATGGAGCCACCACCCCCCTCCTCTCTCCTTCCCAGCCCCGTGCTGGCCACACGCTGGGCTCACTGCTCTGGGGTCTGAGAGCCCCCAGCCCGACCCCCTTGTCCATCTGTGCAGGTTTTACACGTGCTGTGAGGGCTACGAACCGACCGTGCTGCTCATCAAAACCACCGAGGGGGAGGTGAGTGTTTCCCAAGCAGAGGTGGGGAAGGGGACAGGGGGGTTGACCCCACTGGCAGTTCTTGGAGCAGCCATGGGTCTGTGTGGTCCCTCTCCTGCCCTGCCCCGGGGTCTGTTCCATCTCCCAGGAGAGAACAAACTGCACCTCCAGCCACCAAGACACCCCTCAGACAGGGGATGCTGCAGGAAACAGGAGGAGTTGGTGAGAGGAAGAGGGGCCACGAGTGATACTCTTATTGCAAACACAAGTCATGAATCCTTGCTGAGCAGACTTCCCTCAAGTCAGCAGATGCTTTGTCTGAGCCAGGACTTGCTTTCAAAGCACTAAATGCAAGGTTCTGCCACTGATTGCAGGAGCAGCCACACGAAATGGAGGAGAAACAAGGAACAGTTTCTGCTGGAAGCTGTAAAATAACTGCAAAGCCCCCTGAGCCAGGGCTCTTCCAGGGGCTCTGACAGGGGCTCAGAAACCTGTATTTTCTCTCTCCACTCTCATCCAACAGCGGAGGCAAGTTCTGTGAATTGTTCAGGCCTCCCAAAGATTTACTGACCCACCAGTGCTGATGTCCCCAGCCTGACACTTCAGTGTGGTGTGGAGATAAACACCTGCCACCCCCAGGGCCCCGTGCAGGTGACCTGTAAAACTTGGTTTCCTACACATTTTAGCTCATGTTATTCCTTGGCTGTGCCAAGGACAGGCACGAGTTCCAGCCCTTGGTAGGTCCCTTCCAGCCATGGTCAGGTCAAGGACATCCACACCAGGGTCAGCCTTGGGCACAGAAGCCGAGTGGACTCACGGCCAGAGCACCAGTGATTGTCAGTGCAGGACTCAGCTGGCACAGCAGAATTTGGCTCCCTGACTCCCCCAGGACTGAGCAGAGCCCCAGCCCTGCTGACCCCACGGGCCATTGCCAGTGCTCCAGGGGCTGGCTCTGGTCCTGATCTCCCACTGATCCCTCTGCTCTCTCCCAAGGTGTGTGGGGCGTTTCTCTCCTCCGACTGGAGTGAAAGGAAGAAGAGCGGGGCAACATCGGCCTTTTTTGGGACAGGGGAGTGCTTTGTGTTCACTGTAAGTCGTGGTTTATTTCTGGCTTTGGCCCTTCATTGCTGTTTCCTTGACCCCTCAGGGCACAGTGAGCCCCGAGGTGCTTCCTCCCCACGGCCCCAGCACTGCCCTGAGCTCTGGCAGGAATTGCTGTGCTGGATCAGAGCAAAGGGAGACTCAGCTCCTGCCCTGGGTGAGCTGGGGCTGCCCTGAGCCCCCCAGGAACGTGTGATACCCCTGGGTGGGTCTGGGAGCCCCTCCTGGCATGGCAGCAGGGCAGGTTTCTGCCCAGTTTGCTCAGGGCAGCTCCTGGATGGGGCATTCCCAAATCAGCCCTGGTACCCCTGAAGAGGGAACAGGCTGAGCTGGACCAAGAGATCCCAGGGACAAAGTGCAGCATCCATCTGATATCCCACTGGCATCCACCCAGCATCCACCTGGCACTGTGGGCAGTGCAGGTTTGCCCATCTCTGGCAGCACCTGGCAAAACCAAAACCAACTTCTCAGCCACACCCTCCCCCAGGGCAGCCCTGGCACTACCAGGATGCCCTGTCCCTTCCTAACTCCAGATCTGGCCTTGGCTCACAGCACTGAATCTGAGCAACCTGACCTGGCTGGAGATGTCCCTGCTCATGGCAGGGACTAGCTGGCCTTTAAAGGTCCTTCAGCCCCAGCTATTCCATGATTGTATGATTTGTGCCCTGCCCACCCTGGCTGGGCAGCCCCATCTTCCCCCAGCAGTGACAAGTGTCCCACAGGCCAGGGCTCTGTCCCCACGTGTGTCCTGCTCTCCAGGTGCGCCCCGAGGCAGAGAGGTACGAGTGGGTGTTCATCAAGCAGCCGGAGCTGGCCAAGGCTGTGCCGCGCTCCCGCCAGCGCTCGCCTTCCCCCTGTCCCGACTCCCGGCCCGGCTCCTGCCCGGGCAGCCCCAGCTCCAGCCCCAGCTCCAGCCCCAGCCGCCTCGCCGTGCCCACGCCGCACAGGAAAGGCCGCCTGTCCCCGTTCCTGGCCGTCAGGCATTTCCTCCTGCCTTCCAAAACAGCCTCCATGTTCATGTCCGGCTCACGGGAAGGGATCGTTATCGGTAATTAATTAATTACCCATCGGGGCCCCGGGGGTGGGCTCCGACCTCCCGCCACTGCTCCGGCTGAAAGGGGCCCTTTTTAACTCCAGGTTAAAACCTGCCCGGGGCAAACACCTCCTGTCGGGGATGTCAGTCTAAAGGCAGGGCAGGTGAAGGGCAGGTGAAGGCAGCCCCTCTTCCTCACCTTAGGACAGTGCCGAGCTGCACGAGGGCCGGGTGCTCCTTCCGAGAGCCCCGAGGGGGAGCAGCACAGCCCAAACCAGGGGAGAGGTTCGTGCCCCTGGGGCTGGTGTGTCCTTCCCCAGCCCTTCCCTCCACTGTGGGTGGGATGGAGGAGCCGTGGGAGGGGATCAGCCCGAGGAGGGGCCGGGCACGGCCACCGGAGCAGACACGGGGTCAGGCTCGGGCTGGGAGTGGGATCTTTGTGCCCCCCGTGCTGGGGTGTCAGAAACCCCTGCAGCACTGCCAGCCTGTGCCCCCTGGCAGCCCCGGGAGCAGGGTCAGGACAAGCCCGGGGACAGAGAGCCGAGGGGTGGGCGCAGCCCTGAGCCCTCCCGGGCCGGGCCGGAGCCGCCCGAGGCGGGAGCTCAGCCCTGAGCCGGCGCTCGCTCTTGCAGGTGGAGGGGGAGGCCAAGCCCTGTCCCTCGACGCCGACCTGCTCTGGGGGCACACGGAGCACTGCGAGACCTTCGACAACCCCCCGCTCTGCCAGGAGGACTTCAAGGTGCAGCTCCTGGAAGTGTGGGGCTTCCAGAGCGCGTAGGTCCCGTGGGGGACGGAGCCCCTCGTGTGCTGCCCACGGACACGGGGACCCCTCCCCGTGCCGGGCACCCCCGGCCGGCCTGGGGCCGTCTCTGCTGCAGCTCCACTCTCCATCCCCCCTCCACCATCAGCCACCGCGGTGCTGTGGAGAGAGGGCAAAGCAGGGCCAGGAACGGCACCGCGGGCGCTGCCTTGGGGACACTCAGGGTCCCTTCTGCAGTTTAGACCCAGCCTGCTCCACCCAGGCTGGCCCCGTTTAGGGAGCTGGAGGGGAGGGCAGCCAGTCTGGTGTTTCTCACACCTTCCTGGCCTGTTTGCAGCTTGGGGCTCAGCAAACCAGTGGCACCACAGCATGGGCAGGTTTTGTAGGAATTTTGAGCCCAGGAAAAACCCAACACTGAGGTCCAAAGCTTCAGATTTCACAGGTATCCAGGGAAGAGGAGGAGGTGAGGCACAGCCCTGCATGCTCCCGTGTCTGACCTTTACCCACAGAGCCCAAATTAAAGAACTCTGCAGAATTGCTCTTTCCCTTCGGGTAAAAAGCTCTGCCAGGGTGTCCTCAGTATTTTTTCCTTTCCATGATCATGTACTGGACTTTCTGTCTGGCTGAAAGTTACCCATAGGAGTCCTTCTCTCTTCCCAAGAGGCTGTTTCATCTCTCCACCCAGAGATGGGAGACCTTAGAGCCCCTTCCAATGCCTAAAGGGGCTCCAAGAGACCTGGAGAGGGACTTTGGACAAGGGCCTGGAGGGACAGGACAAGGGAGAATGGCTTCAAACCGACAGAGGGCAGAGTTAGATGGAATATTAGAAAGAAATTGTTCCCTGTGAGGGTGGGGAGGCCCTGGCACAGGTTGCCCAGAGAAGCTGTGGCTGCTCCATCCCTAGAAGTGTCCAAGGCCAGGTTGGACACTATTTGGAGCAACCTGGGAGAGTGGAAGGTGTCCCTGCACATGGCAGGGGGTGGAACGAGGTGAGCCTTAAGGTCCTTTCCAACCCAAACCATTCTGGGTTTCTGTGATTTCCTTGTAAAGGTCTGGCAGGCACATCTCATGCATTCCCAGACCAGAGGCTGGGGTTGTGCTGTGCAGGCTGTGGAGTCTCCAGTGCAGTGGCAGAGCCTGTGGGTCCCTTTGCAGCTGCACGTGCCACGTGCCCACACTGCCAGGTCAGAGCCATCTGTCACAGTGGGTGTCAGTGCTTGCAACACTCCCTGTGCTCTGCTGAGCCTTTGCTGTGTCTGAAAGGGATTCTGCAGTCCTTTCTCCTTATACCTTATTCCATTACTGAATAAAGATCAAAACTCTTGGAGAATTAAAAAAACCCACAAAACCACACAGTGGGGAAGCAGCAGGGCCAGGAGGCTGAGGGGACTCTTTATCTGTGTCGTGCTGTCACTTGCCTGCAGTGGGTCAGCACCCCTGCCCCTCATCTCACATCCCATGGCACCCCAGCCCCTTGACTCTTGGCCCCACAGCCCCACAGCCCATCACCCCTGATCCCCATGGTACTCCAGCTCCTTACCCTGTGTCCCTACAGCACCCCAACTTCTCACCCACAGCACCCCAGCCCATCACCCCATGTTCCCACAGCACGCCAGCCCCTCTTGCCATAGCCCCATTGCACCCCAGCCCCTCACCCTACAGCCCCATGGCAACCCAGCACCTCATCCCACAGCCCCATTGCACCCCAGCCCCTCATCCCACAGCCCCATTGCACCCCAGTCCCTCACCCTATTGCTCTGTGAAACCCCAACCCCTCACCCTGCAGCCCCATGGCACCCCAGCCCCTCATCCCATAGCCCCATGGCACCCCAGTCCCTCACCCCACAGCCCCATTGCACCCCAGCTCCTCACCCTATTGCCTTGTGAAACCTCAGCCCCTTACCCTGCAACCCCATGGCAACCCAGCCCCTCATGCCACAGCCCCATTGCATTCCAGACCCTCACCCTACAGCCCCACAGTGCCCCAGCCCCTCATCCCTATTGCCCCATGGCACCCCAGCCCTTCATCCTACAGCCCCATAGCACCTCAGACCCTCACCCTGCAACCCCATGGCAACCCAGCCCCTCATCCCACAGCCCCATTGCACCCCAATCCCTCACCCCACGGCCCCATGGCACTCCAGACTCTCACCCTACATCTCCACAGCAGCCCAGCCCCTCACCCCGTGCCCCCACAGCTCCCCAGCCCTGCCACCCCTTAACCTATTTCCCTTTACAAAGAGTCTTTGCTCAAATACAAGGAAACTGAAGCCCCTGTGTGCTTGTGGCTTTTTCTTTTTTTGCTCTGAATGGACCCGGAATATCCATCAGCTCGTCCCTTGAAGGCATTTCTGTTCCATCTCCACACAACAAGGTTCTCAGAGCAGCACACAGGGACCCGCCTGTGTCACTCCCCGTTCCCAAGAGCAGGATTTTGTGCTCAGCCCTCCCCGTGCAGCGTTTAAAACCTTGAGCTGCCAGTGTTTGCACAAGAAGAGCAATTAGTGAGTGGCTCTGAACAATGGTTAATTAATGTAGGAACAATGATATCTCGAAGGCTGCTGGATCGTCTCCTGCCCCCACCAGATGTGAGGTACAATTGGTCACTGGCTTGTAACAAATCTTGGTACAAAAAGTCACATTTTGTGTGGTTTGGAGACAGGCTGACATTCAGCTGTGTCCAGGACCTGCACTTCCCCGGAAATCTGGGAAGGCTGTGGATGTCCTTGGCTGCAGTTGCCCTTACAAGTGCAATTTTAACACTTTGTTAAAGGTTAAGGGTGGCTCTGTATAAAGATTCTGTTTTGGCTCCAATGTTATCAGTTAAATTGTGCTAGAAAGTTGGGAGTGTCCCATACCATTCATTCCTCATTCTAGGAACTAGGATTTCCATGTGGCATGTGTCTGGGAAATGAAGTGTCCAGGTTGTTACATACTCCTTTGTAATCCCTGTATGTGCTTTTGCTGAACCTTTAAGATCTTTGGTTTACATGGAAAAAATTACCATAACAGACAGTGGAAAAGACAGAGAATTCCTGCTGGTCCCTCTGATATTGCTCTTTTACTCCTTATTAATATTTCAGAATAATGAAGCCTTGTCAAGGCTTTTTAATTCTTCCAGTGGGGAAAAAACCCTGGATGTTTCTGCATGTGTGGATTTCATCCCACTGTATTTGATTTGCAGCCCGGAAAGCCACCTGTATCCTGGGCTGCACCAGAAGGATTGTGGCCAGCAGGTAAAGGAGGTGATTCTGCTCCTCTGCTCTGCTCAGGTGAGACCTCACCTCGAGTGCTGTGGCCAGGTCTGGTGCCCCCAAAATAAGAAGGAAGTGGAACTGTTGGAGCGAGTCCAGAGGAGGCCACGAAGTTGATAAGAGGCCTGGAGCACCTCCCCTATGGAGACAGGCTGGGAGAGCTGGGGGTGTCCAGCCTGGAGAGGAGAAGGTGGTGTGGAGACCTCACAGCACCTTCCAGGATCTGAAGGGGCTCCAGGGAAGCTGGAGAGGGGCTGTTCATCAGGAACTGGAGTGGCAGGACAAGGGGGAATGGCTTCACCCTGAGAGAGGGGAAATTTATGTTAAATGTACAGAATAAATCCTTCCCTGTGAGGGTGGGGAGGCCCTGGCACAGGTTGCCCAGAGAAGCTGTGGCTGCCCCATCCCTGGAAGTGTCCAAGGCCAGGTTGGATGGGCCTTGGAGCAACCTGGGCTGGTGGAAGGTGTCCCTGCCCATGGCAGGGGGGTTGGAATGAGATAGTTCTGCTGATGGTTGTAGCCTCCTGATCTTCTGGTTTGCACTTCTGGTGCACCTGACAGAGCAGGGGAAACTAAAAAAGCCCTACATTTAGGATAAAAATCCTTTACCAACAACCAAAACATCAGTGTGGTAACAATATTTTTCTCATACTGAAGCCAGAACTCAGCACTGTACCAGCTACTTGGGAAATCACTGAGAAAATTAAATCTATTCCAGCAGAAAACATCTCTAGGTGTAAATACAGAGCTTGTGTCCCGAGGCTTCAGCAAATCCAGCCTCTCATGCTCGTAAAGCCAAGCAAACAACATACTAAATCCCACAGTGTTATAGCTGTGTGTGATTCCTTCTGCTTTAAACCCATTTATGCCTCACAACTAATATCTCCCAACACACTGGGACCATTTGTGGGAGCTGGATATCTCACGCAGGAAAACCCAACCAACCAAATGCCAGACAGTGAAACTGAGAAGAGTGGCCACGTGTGTTAAAGGCAAGTTTCAGCCAAAATAATCTGGCTGAACTGAGAGATCCTCATCAGGTGAGAGAAAACCCACAAACTCTCACAGCAGTGCTAGAAATGCCAGTTACAGCTGGGCGATGCCCGGGCAGTTACCAAGTGTTGGCTCATGACAGATGGTCTCCCACGGTTTCATCATCCTGGGAAAGAGAGTTTTGAATGCTGAAATGAGGAGAGGCAGTGTATATTTTAGTCACACACCCAGAGAATCCCGCTTTTGCTTCAAAATATTACCTAGATTTGGTTAGGAAATGTCTCGTGTTCCACAGTGTTGTGGAACTTTGAGTGAAAACATTGGCTGGATCCCCTCAGATTAGATCTTGGCAACATTCTGAAATAAATAAAGCTATTTATGCAGCCCAGAGCTAGACCTGGGACAAGTATCTTGCTATCTAGACCACAGCCTCCTTTATTTTATGCTTTCCTATTGATTATAGATGATGAGAGTTATTTTTCAGTTGGCACATGGAGTGGTGAGGTTCTGAAAGTGAAATACAAACAAGGTGATGATTGACTGTGAACCTCAGAAGAAGATTTCTTGGTGAGGAGCAGCTCTGCAACTTGAATTTTTTCCTTATCCTCCTCTTTGTTAGTAGCAGAAAGTAGGGCAACCTCCAGAGGAACATCACAAAATTGATTCACAGATGAACCCTTTTCCTGTGCTATTTATTCTTTGTGAGTGTCTCAATCTCGATCCTGAAGTTTGAGATCCTTGGCTTGGCTTTGTTGGGTTTCATTTCACTCAGAATTTGGGTTTTTCCTGAATCTCATGTGTCATCCTGCAGAGTTCTCTTATACTAAATCTGGTAAAAGTCATAAAAAGATAAAAATGAGCATAAAAATGGACTAGGTCCTGAGTTGGGGTTTTTTTTTAGGGAGATATTAGCTGGAGTGAGACAGAAGATATTCCTAGGAATGGCAGAAGTGCTTATTTGAGAGGTTTCCCCACGCCAACTGCTATAAGGTCTATATTCAGATCTAACAGATTTGTTAAATCATCTGGGCTGAAATTTTCCAAGATCACTATTTGCCACAGGAAGAGGATTTTGGAAAAACTCCAAAGACTCTTAAAAGACCCCAAAAATCAACGCCTCGATTTTAGTGCTCATTCCACGTATTATTCTTCCTCCTTCCCTCCAGGAAGTTGTTTTTTTGAAATCCTGATTCTACCACTGATGAGAGAGAGGTTTTACTGAAGAAGACAGAACAGATAATATAATTAGTTTATTGTAACGCCCGTGTGCAACTGGGGCAAAACAAGGTTGCTCAGGGTACATTGATTCTATTGCTCTGTGACTTCATAACCCCAGAAGTGCTTGACTTCATAACCCCAGAGTTCTCTTAACTTAGCCTTTTTTGTCTATAATTGGCACTCAGGGGTCTCAGAATGCAGATCCTGAGGCAGGAATGTCTCTGGAATAAGGAGCTCTGGCCTTTCATTGGAGAGAATTCTGCGTGGAGGAGCTTTGATGATGGACCCTCAGCACCAGCTTAGTGCACTTGTTCTTATTTCTCTTTATTTATTGATATAAGACTTCCTGTAACTTCTCTGTTTACACCCAGTGGAGGGAGTGAAACCTGAGGGATGCAAACACTTCCCTGAAGAACTTTCTTGCATGAGGATGAATGTATTTTGTGGTGTAAAATTAAAACCTGATTTTAGGATACATTTATTTACAGTGAGGGTGGGGAGGCCCTGGCACAGGTTGCCCAGAGAAGTTGTGGCTGCCCCTGGATCCCTTAAAGTGTCCAAGGCCACACTGGATGGGGCTTGAAGCAACCTGGGCTAGTGGAAGGTGTCCCTGCCCATGGCAGGGGGTGGAAGGAGATGAGCCTTCATGTCCCTTCCACTCCAAACCATCTGTGATTCTGTGATCTGTCACTATCCCCATTAAAAGCAGCTGGTGGGCATTAATCTGTCTTCTCTGCATTTTATTTGTGTTACTTGGTGACATCCACTAAAGACAAAACAGTGGCCATTTTGGAAGAAGGGAGAGAAAATGAGACACACTGGGTGGAAACAACAGTCCCTCCAATCTCCTCCTTTACCCTGTTGCTTAAAACAGATGTTTTTGTTCAAAGACAGGCTTTTAACCAGGCACAGGCTCACCTTACCAACCCTTCCCCTCTTCCTTTCTTCCTCTCTGGTCTCTTCCCTCACTCTTACAAAATGCAGTTTCCAAATGCCCGAAATGGGAGATCCCTCAGGGCAAACCTGTTGCTGCAGTCACTGAGAAACTGGTACAGTTTTGTCTCCCACTCCTGTCAGATCCATTTTTGTGCTTTCCATTTTTCCCTCCCTAACTCTGTCCTGTGATTCCCCTCCCACATCTCTGCACACAAATAATACCTTGTCACTAGGCTGTCAACAAGTCCTCTCTGAATGCACGTAGCATCTAATGTCTTATGGCAGAAATTCCCTTCAGTGACAGAAGAGGCATTTTGCAGATGTGTTTTTTCCGAGTCAAAGCCATGGCATTGATCAAAACAAAAGTGTTTCCATCCTTGTTTTCACACAATTTAGCACGAGGTATTGCTAACTCTGGGAGAAGTGTTGATTTTTGTTTCCCCCCTCAGAGCTGTGTGATTCCACAGGACATCTGGGGAATCTTTGTTGAAGATGTACCAGGTATTAGTAGTTGTGATGAAAATTCTCACCTCTCCTGCCCCATGGCTGCTTTCAGTTTCAGTTGAGTCCTGCTGCTCCAGGTAGGCATAGCTACTCCAAAATGTGGATTTTGGGATGTGTACTGCCTGTCCTGAGAGGGAATTTCCCCCTCCCTGGAGCCTCCAGTGGTGGAACTGTCCCAATCTCCCTCCCTGCAGAACCATTTTCATCCCTTTGTTGCAATTCACCTGCGAAGATCACAGAATCACAGACTGGTTTGGGTTGTAAGGGATCTTAAAGATCATCTTATCCCAACCACCAGCCATGGGCAGGGACACCTTCCACTAGCCCAGGTTGCTCCAAGCCCTGTCCAACCTGGCCTTGGGCACTTCCAGGGATGGGGCATTGAAAAGATGCATTTTAGTGACCAAACATCATCCTTTGCCTCTGAACACCTTGTTCACCCATCACACCAGGGAATTATGAGCCCATGGCACAGCATGAAACTCTAAACCTGGAATCCACAGCCACCCCAAGACGAGCTTATCTTTAAAAAAAGGGGTTTAGATCTGCTTGGGTGAGGAGAAGATGTTGATTGAAAATAAGTTTGGTCAACCTTAAAGGAACTTTGCCTTTAGATATACGAGAACGTGTTTATCTTCTAGGTTTGATCTGAAGTTTTCTTTGTTTCTGTTTTGAAGGGGAGTGGCAGAACCCTTCACTGCTGGGATGACGCAACTTGTTTTCCACCTACATGGAATTAACTTTAAGTGTGTTTCTGTAACATCTATAAATACTGGAATAAACAACCAAATTAATTTTGTTCCCTGTCACAGCCCAAGCAGCTCCAAGTGCAGATGCAAAGTGGGATGGACAACTGCAAATACCTTTTCAGGAAGAGCTGATTTGCACTGTAAAAAAAAAAAAATATATATATATATTTTTAAAGATGTGTTGGAAGAGTTCATAGGGTGCTGAAGAACTTCACAAGAGATCAGAACAGGACAAAGAGCAAGTATCCCTGCAGGGGAGGGAACGGGCAGGCGGGACTTTTGCTGGTATTTTTATTTATAATCGTACTTCAAAGCAGTGGTTTCGTTCTGCAAGAAGTAAATAATGAATGGTGATATTTTTAACCTCCTACATAGACTCTGTGTTTCATCTACAAGAGGTCTGGCAGCATCCAGAGTATTCATGGCATCGTTAATGTGAACTGCTTGACTGCTTGAATAACAAGTGCAACTTAAAGCCATTTACTCGTGGGGATTCAAAGAACAGCCTGGACAAGAAAGAAGCACAATTATCAAGTTAATGTTGAAATCAGACTCTGATGAACTCTGTGAAGACAGGCTGAGGGAGCTGGGGGCGTTCAGTCTGGAGAAGACTGGAGTGACAGGACAAGGGGAATGGCTTTAAGCTGAAGGAGGGTAGATTTAGATGAGATATTATGAAGAAATCCTTCCCTGTGAGGGTGGGGAGGCCCTGGCACAGGTTGCCCAGAGAAGCTGTGGCTGCCCCATCCCTGGAAGTGTCCAAGGCCAGGTTGGACGGGGCTTGGAGCAACCTGGGCTGGTGGGAGGTGTCCCTACCCATGGCTGGGGTAGAACTGGATGGTCTTTTAAGTCACTTCCAATCCAAACAATGATTTTATGAGCCTTGCAATGAATCCTGTCCACTCTAAGGTGTTTTTTTTCTGTGCTAATAATACCCTCTTCCCTCTCGAAGTGAAGAACTGTAGAGGATACCTTGGACAAATCAAAGCAGTCTTGGCAGTGCTGCAAAAACTCTGATTTATCAGCAAGCAGCAGGGAGCTGTAATCAGATAAACTCTGTAGTTATCAGTTTGATTTCAAATGCCACCTCCTGCCCTAATGCCAACCCCAAAGGGCATGTGAGGTGGGAGCCTTTTACAGGGCAAACTGCAAAGCAGCACATCAAAAGCCAGTTGATGGGCCCGTGATAACAGAGGACTCCCAAAAGGCTGCCAGCACCTCATAGGAAATTTTTAAATACATTGTTCAGAAACAGTTCTGCCTGTGTATCACATTTCTGATTAAAAAGAATCCCTTTGTTCTCCTGCTTTAGAGAATATTTGCATGAAGCCTGGCTCCTGGTTGCTCGTGTTGTGGGAGTGTGGCATGAAACCCTCGCTGGGGGTTGTGTTTTTCACAGGGATCAGTCCTGATACTACAGGAGACTCTGGATGTGCTGCTGCTGGAGGCAGACCAAGGAAGAAATCCAGTGCAATTAAATTAAAAATCAGGAATTATTTTTTATTTCTTCTTCTTTTTTTTTTTCCCCCTGACATCCACAATTACTTGATTCTTGTGTTTGTTAAATATTCAAATATTCCTTAAGCTGGTGCATAGGTGGATGAAAGGCTGCTTGGAATGCCAGCACTGGAATGCCCAGGTACCTATATGGTGATGTTTTTTCTTCAGGACCTGTGGTGATAGGACAAGGAACAATGGGTTCCAACTGAAAGAGGGGAAATTTAATTAGATATAAGGAATAAATTCTTCCCTGTGAGGGTGGGGAGGCCCTGGCACAGGTTGCCCAGAGAAGCTGGGGCTGCCCCATCCCTGGAAGTGTCCAAGGCCAGGTTGGACGGGGGTTGGAGCAACCTGGGCTAGTGGAAGGTGTCCCTGCCCATGGTAGGGAGTGGAACTGGATGATATTTACGGTCCCTTCCAATCCAAACCATTCCCTAATTCTGTGATTCTGTAAGCAAGACTTTAAAAACGATCATTTGCTTCTATTTAGTTTTATAATTGAACCAAAGTAATTTTTCCAGACTCATCAGACCTCTGCAGAGCCTGAATGTCCACGTTGGTTTCCCTTCTTTCCTCTCTTCCTCTCTCCCCTTCCTTAGAGCTTCAGTTCCTTCCACACAGAAAATCAACACTTCCTGGCTTTTATTCTTTGAAACACTCTGCAAGTGTTTAATCCTGAAAATATCTGGGATTAGGACAGATTAATGTTTGGAAAGCACAGGAATGCTGGGTGGTGCTGCTTAGGTGTCAAACTTTATCAGGAAGTGCTGACACCTGTATTTGTTCAAAAATCACCAGCAAAGCACATGACAGTGATTTTTTTTTTAAGAATAAATGCAGAATTACTCTGATTTATCTCTGTTATTATTTTTTGGGAAATCTCTTCTCATACTTTCACAGCAACAAATACTAGAGGTCATTTCTCTATCTGAGAAAACACTTTACCAAAGAGAAAATGGTGTCTTCACACATAGAGCTTGGTTTTGGAGTGAAAAAAACGGGAATATTCTGAACCAACCACAGTTGGCAGCACTGTCTGTGAACCCAGGTAGTGGCAAATGTTGCTGGAGTTTATATTGCAAGTTAAAATGTCAAACTCACCAGACTCCTCACAAGCCCTGGGGAGCCTGGAGCTGCCACCAGCTGGTCTCTGCCTCTTGTATGCACTTGCTTCGTGCCAGAGCTTTGTTCTCAGTCCAAGTCCTGATGGCATAAAGCTCCTTTATTCCCTTTTTTGTTATCTATTTTCCATATCACTTATGTGTAGTTGCCCCAGCAGGAGGGATAATTTTCTGAGAAAGAATATCAGGATTTCAGGGAGGATTTCAGAATATCAGGGAAGTTATTCTGCCCCTCTGCCCCCTCAGGTGAGACCCCCCCTGCAGAGCTGCTCCAGCCCTGGGAACAGCACAGGGAGGACATGGAGCTGCTGGAGAGAGTCCAGAGGAGGCACCAAGATGAGCAGAGGGATGGAGCAGCTCTGCTGGGAGGAAAGGCTGGGAGAGCTGGGATTGTTCAGCCTGGAGAAGAGAAGCTTTGGGGTGACCTAATTGTGACCTTCCAGGACCTGAAAAAGTGACAGGAAAGATGGAGAGAGACTATTTCCAAGGGCCTGGAGTGACAGGACAAGGGGGAATGGCTTCACACTGACATAGGGCAGGGTGAGATGGGATACTGGGAATAAATTTTTCCCTGGGAGGGTGGGGAGGCCCTGGCACAGGTTGCCCAGAGAAGCTGTGGCTGCCCCATCCCTGGAAGTGTCCAAGGCCAGGTTGGACAGGGTTTGGAGCAACCTGGGCTGGTGGAAGGTGTCCCTGCCCATGGCTGGGGGTGGAATGAGATGACATTTAAGGTTCCTTCCAACCCAAACCAGTCTGTGATTCTGTGATTCTATGACTTAACCCCACAGAGGTAGTTTTACCCCTTTTGCAGCCTATTCTGGGGTCTCTCAGATATTGAAGTTAATCTGCTGTGTTCTGGACAGAAGAGCAATATTCCTTCACAGGTGACAGAACTGAAGCAGAGACTTCATCTTACACTTCAAATTTTGTGACAAGGCTAAGGAATGATTTGAGTTATTTGCTGGTTGGTTTGGATTTTTTTGCTGTAGTCTGGTACTTTATCTGTGGAAAATCATTTCTCCTCTTCCTGATGGCTGACCTGTTGATCTCCTCATCTTAGGAAAGAGCAGACACCCATGCTGATGACAGGCTGACTCATTTCAAAGCTTTTCTGTGACAAATGTGATTAATTACTGACAGGCAGGAGACGGGATTGCATCCTTCAGACAGGGAGAGGGGCCTGGGACACAGAGGACCTGCAGTAAAAGCAGCTCTAGGAAAGGATGCTGAGGCTGAATTTTATCCTCTGTTGTTTCCATGTCTGAGACAAAGAATCAGTGGAAGGAGAAGTGGAGGCACTGACATAAAATGTGTGTGTTGCTGGAATGAGGTAAGGATTTTTAGGATCATGTGTGATCCCTGCTATGCTGAAGGACACACAGTGATGATATTTACTTGCTCCTTACACTGTAATACAACTATAATTAATAACTCTTTCCTCTCTTCTCCCTCCAGAGAGTCACTCTGTAGCCCAGGTCAGCCCAAGAACACTGAAAAAGCCATGGCTGAGTGACAGATACCATCACCAGGGGCAGGAGGGACTTTGATGCTGTTCAGCATTGGCTGCAGCAGCAAGGAGACTCCAATCCCATCCAATTGTGCCTTGATCCTGTTTTCTCTGAGGGAATCACAGCTTTGCTTTTGCTAAAGACAGGAAACACAACAGTTGGCACTGGAGGAGGGATTGGAGCTCTCTGTAAAGATTCCACCTCCAGAGTGATGAAGTGAGCTTGGAGATGGGAAGGCAGAGGTGATGCTTCCCCCAAAGGGACACAGTGTAAGAATCACCTGTTTTTACCTAAAGGCATAATCCAAATAAGCATCAGAATTGCAGTCCCACAGACAAAATGGCCAGTGTGGTTCCACAGCTGAGGGAGAGCAGGCTGAGAATTACAGCCTGTGTTTGCACAGAGGTGAACTGACCTACTCATCCCTCATTTAAGTGAGTGTTCTTTCCTTTCAGGCATTAGGAGACAGATCCTAAAATGGAGCAAAGTGGGCTAAGTCTGTTGCAGTCAGCAAAACTACTCTTATTTACCCCAGCTAAGAAAGAGCAGGATTTTCCAGCTTAGAAAGGGTTTGCTGGAGGAGGGATTGTAAAGGAGGCTCTGCTGGTTGGGTGGGCACGTGTCTGGAAGTGCTGGAGTACGTGCAAGGCTTTTCTCTGCCTACAAAACAGAAACCTGCAGGCGTCACTTCACGGGGGATTTGAAAGTCGGGCTCACAGCAATTCATTTTGCACTGCTTGAGTAACCAGCTTCAGTGCACAGTCCTGCCAGCTTAGCCTTGTACAATTGAAACTATTCCCCAAAGACCTAAGCTGTCTGGAAATATTCTTGAATACGGGATATTGAAGTGCAGTTGAGCAAGAATATCAACAAGGAGCTGTTGCCCTTGGGCTCTGGTCCAAAAAACAAAGTCTCTGCAGTGTTACCTTTGCACACCCTGGCAGAGGCAGGTGGGACAGGCAAGATCATGTAAAATATTAGCAGGTGAGGGAATGAAATGTTAGTCCTGACCATGTTCTTGCATACTGATATCACAGCCAAACGTGGAGCTTTCTGGGGAAGGAGGGAGGTCAAGACCCTCTAGAGGAGATGGAAAATAAGTGCATTGAGGTCAATATCAAGCCAAAATTCAGTTATCTCTTAACAGGAAAATTCAAGTTCAGGGTGCTGTAACTTCCCTGACATGTAGAGGTTGGGGTGACCAGTTCTTTGTAGGGAAAAATGAGTGGCAGATTTGTTGAATGAACTACTCTGAGTTTCAAGAGGAGCTGATCCCTGCCTGTCACAAGGAAGCATCAATGACATTGGTTTTCTCTAGTGACTAGCTGGGGTGCTTCTGGCTGGCAAAGAAGTTTCAGTAAGCTGCAATTAAGGTCAGGATACCTAATAAGCTTCTTTTAACAAACAGGAACCCAAAACCAGTTGAAGTCCTGACAGGATGATTTATCCTGTAACCTCCCAGTGAACACAAGGGTGACAATGAGCAGCTGCCTGAAAGCAGGAGCCAGTTCAGCTTGAGAGTTGGAAAAAACATTGATCTACAGAAAGAATTCTGAATAAAAAGGCTGGAATTATTGACATTTGAGTTATGGCAGTGATGCCAACTTCCCCCTTTTCTCCTAGGGCTGGTGCTCTGACACTGGGGCCTCTCTGGGTGCCAGCAGTGGGAACCTGAAATTCTGCTTTTGTGCAGTTTGTAGAGGTGTCAGCTTTACTGCCCCCACAACATGGCTAACAGCTGCTCCAAGAGCCTTTTTGGGTCTCAGCATCACTTACAATTGACTTGTTTGACAATGTGACATGTTGAATCAAATTCTAGGCTTGTGACAAGAACTGCTGGGCATCCTGGTGTGTCTTGTGGATGGACAGCAAACATCTCCTGTATAGTAGGATCATGACACTTTATTTAAAAAACCACAATGGATCAATTGTTTTCTCTCAGAAAACAAATTCTCCTAGAGTTCTAGAATGGTTTGGGTTGTAAGGAACCTTAAAGATCACCTCGTTCCAACCATACCTTCCACTAGTCCAGGTTGCTCAGAACTCCATCCAAAATGACCTTGGATGAGAGTTTGATCCCAATGAAAGTTTTTGTTTTTGACATGTCATTATTACATCACTTCTTGACATGGCACAGAGGATCAAACCTTACCAAGGTGCAGCAAAGTGCACGGTGCAAGATGTTACCAGCCTGAAAAATCCACCTCCTTCTAATGTAGTGAGTGAATCATTTGCAGCTTTAGGTTAATCTGATGCCAGTGTCCCCGACTGGTGCACCTGTGCCACAGAGGCACCTGGATGAGCTGGATTTAGTGATGATTGTAAGCACTGCAGGACTGCACCCCTGCACAGATGTTTGAATCTTTATCTGCCAGCTGCCCTTGAACAGAGAATATTGCTGAGAGGGAAACACAGGCTTCATTTCCCTGTTCTGGCATTTCAGAATACTTGAATTGCAGATGTTATCCTACTTTATAAAGCACCCACACAGACTGGGCTTGAAAGGGGCTGCACTTTTGTTGTGCCAGTTTTCTCTGCCCTGGTTCATCTTTCCGCCGTAGACGGGGACGTCGAACAAAGGCTTGTGGTACTTTCTAGGTTCTCCTTTCTGTCATGTCCCTGGGATGTGTGGCTCAGAGCTGATTTCAAAGTATTCAGCCCCATGGCTTTTGAAACGTGGCAGGTCTCTTTTTATTCAAACATGTAGAACAAGTGTGTTACAAACAGGCTCCTGCCGTCGTTCCTGTTGCCCTCAGCGATGCTGAATAGGAATCATCCAGTAAGCAAGATAAAAAATGACATCTTTACAATGTGAGGCTGCTGTTCATCCCTGATGTTAAATCTGGGCAGCCAGCACCTCTACACACCCACTTCTGTGTCTGTTATACACAACACGTGAAGTTGTTTTGAGATTGAATGTGGGAAATACAGGTCACAGCATCCAAAAAGGGAAACTCGTTGGGTTAAAGGTTGGACTCGATGATCTTAGAGGGCTTTTCTAGCCCTAATGATTCTGTGATTCTAAAGGTAGAAATATTTTTTTAAGTTTTACTTTAAATGTTCCTTAAAACGAATCTTTGAGTAGAAGCCAGACTGGGGGGATTTTATGTGAGAGAAAGGCCTTTGTCTTAACCCTGGTGATCCCTGTTGGGAAGGTTACAGGTGCATGTTAGAAACAGCAAAGCTTCAAAGGATGATCTGAGATCTGATTAGGAAAGAAGCATTTTTTGTTGCCTCTCCTCATCACATCTCTCTGAATTCTCCAGAGGAGTTCCTGACTTGTTCACTACCTGCTACCTGGGGTGTGGTGTGAATCAACATCCCCAACACGACCTGCAGTGCCACAGAGGTTATGGGGGATGGCCTGAGAGATGTTTCAGGTAATGGCCAGGCCAGAAGACACATACTTGAATCCCAGAATCAGAGCACATGGCACAGGATTGTGTGCAGATGGGTCTGGAATATCCCCAGTGAGGAGACTCCACACCCTCTCTGCTCTCTGTTCAGGGCTGGGTCACTGCCCAGCAAAGAAGTTCTTCCTCCTGTCCAGCTGGAGCTTCCTGGGCATCAGTTCCTGCCTGTTCCTGCTGTGCCATTGCTGGGTCCCCCAAGCAGAGCCTGGGCCATCCTCTGCCCCCTCCCTGCAGCCCCTGATGGAGATTTATAAGATCCCCTCAGTTAGGTCTGCTCAAGGCTGAAGAGGTCCAGCCCTCCCAGCCTGTCCTTGTAAGAGATATTCTATAAGAGGCAGATGAGTTCAGTCTTCAAGTGTTGCCAAATTAAATAAACATCAGTATGTTAGAATGAAGAGAGGATTAAATTGGGAATGGGTTTAACTTCAGCTCATGACTTGACCCAAAGGCCTCTTTGCTGGCAGCTGCTCCAAGGAACTTTGCTCAGTGTCCTGGTGCTGTAGTTGTGGTGTACGTGGAAGACAAGGTTTGGAGACCTGGCTTTGGATGTGATTTCCAGGCCTGTGGTGAATGGAGAGCACCTTTGGTGTAAAGCTGCTCCCTGTTGCCATGTGCAAATTGCTGCCACAGGGCCCACTGCAGTCCTAGAGCAGAGATCCCATCTCTCCCCATTGCTACCAAACAATTTGTCCACAGCCAGAATCAAAAAGGAATTAAATTTTAATGGTTTCTCTGGGACCATCACTCTGTGGGCTCATCTGCAGTAGGGAGGTTTTCACATGTACACTGGTGACCTAGCAGGGTGGGCCTTATAAAAGCTTAATAAGCTTAATTAAAATAGGGTTCATTAGGAAAGGAAAAAGAGACAATAATACAAGGAAAGTCTGTGGGCCTGGATAATCTGCTTCTTTATGTTCATCAGATTGGAATGATGGGAAAATCCATGCCTTGAAGGCAGAGACTGGGCAGTCAATGAATGTGATTGACAGTGCCTGTAGCTTGGAATTGCTGCTACAAGTGACTGTAAATGAATCATTAGTGGAGGAGGTGAAGGGCAGGAAATTTTTGCTTAAAACCCTGGAGCAGGTCTGTGCTCTCATCACAGAGTGAGCTGTTCTCATTTTCCACTTCAGCAAAGGTCTGAGCTCCAAAACACTGGCTTTGATATGTGCAAATCTCAGGGGGCATGATGTAAAACAATTTCTTCAGCCTTAGTAGTCTTGGAAATCCTTCTAATGCAGAATATGCTCTTAATCCTTTTTCTTCATTTGTCTCTCCCCTGTATTTGCTCTATCTGCTTTAGTCATCCCTTACAAGCCTCCATCTAACTGTGCTCCAGCACAGATTTTCTTTCTGTAGCTGCTTTGGAGCTCCTTGTCCTGCCCAAAGTGACCTGTATGAATTGATTTCACAGCACAAAGTTCCTTTTATATC